>NW_027142408.1:1063676-2263676 GCF_026170545.1 Melanerpes formicivorus
TTCCCTTGAACTTCCTTGTGCACGCTGACACCTTCCTGCAGGAGCCCTCTCTGCCAAATACCCTGAGCAGAGTCGCCCAAGCTGTCAGTTCCTGTTTGGAACACGTTAGACTGATGTTACACTTCACCCCTGCCTCCAGCCTTGCCACAGCTGCCATGGCAGGTAGAAACCTGCCTCTGGCCCTGGCAAGAAAAGGGGACTGGGGAGCCATGCTCCAGAGTCGTCCTGATGCAGCCATGGCTGAGCTCCCTCTTATGGATGGCTATAGAAGGCCCGGTTAGGCTCAGGCTTTTAGCTATCAAAACAGGTTTTATCTCATTGTTTATTTACATAGCATTTGCTTTAAATGGGAGTAGAGAAGCTTCCAGAGTGGTGTTATACCATGGATGACTTTTGGGCCGAGTTTTGTCACATGAAGATGGGGTTGTAAAAGCTTCAGTGCCGTGACCCAGGCTCTGATTAATTCAGACATCAGAGCTGCCCAATGGAAACTCCAGTTTAGGGATCAGGAGGTTATGCCAAATGAGATAAGCAAAAATGGGACAAACACCCATCAGTCTGCTGACACAAGGTGCCAGGTTATGGATAGGATCACTCAAAGCTGTTTGTGTCCTCTCTGCCCTAGCCCATTCCTCCATCAACTCCAGTACATCATAACGCAATCCCCCTTATCCCTACCTAATAACTAGGAAACCCTGAACCAGTGCTGGAAAGAGCCTGGGCAGATGTGTGGGTGCCAGGGATCATGGAATGGTGCTCTCTGGGATTAGTGATGGTGACATTCTGGTCTTTGCTGGGAACTGCCTCAGACACACAGTGATCCCAGCAACCTTAGATATGGGTCCTGATGTAAGGGCGAAAAGCTCTTCCACTGGCACCCAGCAGTGTCATGGCCTCCCCCCATGACTCTGTACTTATTTCATCCTAAGGATGAATGAATTAATGAAACTAACCTTGAAACTGACCCTGGGCTCCTGTCCCCACTTACCCTTCTAGAATGATTCTCCACATCTGGGTGGCCAGGGCTATGATCTGGGTCCATTTAAGTGTGAGGTGCTTCACCACTGTGTGTCCTGGATTTAAGGGGTAATTTCCTTCCTCACCAAGCAGGTCATAAAAATGCCACCACTGTGACTGTGATCTTCCATGGGGACAGGGTGTCCTGCCACTGTTTTGTAAAGCCATAGCCATTTCCAGTGTTAAGAACTGCAGTGAGTGACAGCCCCTTCTCACCCATGGGAGTTTTGGGGAGGGAGGAATATAATCCTCACTCCTGCATGAACAAGCCCTGTAGCTAGCACAGGTAGGTAGAAATGCAGAGCCATCTCCACATGACCTCTGAGAAGGGTCACAAAACCACCCCAGTGCCCAAAGAAAGCTTGGATGGCCTCCAGTGAACACACTGTGAAAGGCAAACCCTTCAGCTCCCTTGATTGTGAAGGAGAAGCCAGATTTCAGCACACAGTAACAATCCACATCCACTTAGAGATCTGAGCTGTACCGTCTGTATCTCTGCTACACTGCCTAATGACCTCTCAGAACACTGATTGGAGAGTACAGATCCACCTGCTGAGCAGGGTAAGTGCTGTAGGAGTGAAAGGATTTAATTCCTCTAGCTAACAAAAAGCCCATTCATCTCCCTAATGAAACCTTTCCTCCAGTTTTGCAATCAATATGAGTCAGATCTCGTCCATGCAACGCCAGGCTCTCACTCAGCTGAGTGGAAAAGGTAATGCAATTTTGAGACTCTATAAATACTCTTAATGTGATGTATATAATAATGTCAGGCCTGGCTAAGTAGGGGGCAGAAAAATTACTTCCATGACCATTAGGGATGATGTTTTCTATTCCAGAGCAAACACCAGTAATTTTATCTCCCCCACACTGGCAAGTTTAGTGCCTTCTGGCAGCAGAGAATACACATTCCCTGGCCCTTTGCTGTGCTGAAATAGCCTTTGAAAAATAACTTTAGGGACAAGGCATGGTCTGATCCTTCCCCTTCTCCTTCACACGCGTCCACACCTGGCACTGCTCAGTGGACAAACCTGGCCTTCAACAAACGCTTCACAGACGTTCAGCAGCTATCAAAAGCACAGTTTCGAGAGCTGAGACCGTTTCATTCCTAAAGCATAGCAAATCAGCCAGGAGAGCATGAAAGCAGCTCTGGGCAATCTCCCTTTCATAGGGTAATTGACTTCAGATAAGCAGAGAGGTGTTTACAGACTTCCCACCATGCCTGCTGACTCCCAAACCGTCTCTCAGTCCTCCCAAGTCCCAGCCAACTATTCATTCTCCTCCAAGGACTGTCCACACAGGTGGGCAGATGGGGGGGTGTCAGAGCTCTGAGCATCACCCCCGGGAGCTGGCCACAGTCGAGGCTGCTTCTCCGCATCCTGCTTCTTCCACCCGCCCCGCGTGGGACACCAGCAGCAGCAGCCTGCAAACCTGCAAATCCCGGAGAAGATCGATCCAACTTCGTCTGTTCCATGGCTGTGCCACTGGGGTTTGCAAGCAAAAGTCAGACTCAGCTCCCCAGCTTAGTCCAAGCTGCAGTTTGTCTCTTTCCTGCAGTCAGCCACGGCTGGGGAAACAGAGATAAACTGCAGTCACTCTCACGGCAGGGGCACTGCTACTCCTCACACTTCATCATTTAATTCTCTTTCATGCATAGTTATTCACACACCCAAGGCAGACCTCCCTACAGATGCTCCAGCAGACAGGGCTGCTAAATGGCCCCTGGGTGCTGAAACAGGTGCCCAGTGCTGTAGGCAGTACCTGCCTGCATCTGCTGCCCCGTGGGATGTGGCATCTTGGTGAGGCAGCGAGTGACACCCCATCGTACAGCTGATTGTGAGGGGTTTGCTAAGTGGAGGAGAATTATACTCTTCCATGCTGCTAAGTGGCTGGAGAGTGACATCTAAACATGTGTTTGATGCTTTCTCCTAGAATTAGGACAGAATTACACTGCTTTCCATTCTGATGAATTCCTTTCGCCTGCAGCTGACTTCAGATTTGCACAGGCAGTGCAACTTATGCTTCCTGCTACCAAAAGCCAGCAAATCAGGGTATTTTTGAGCTATTATTTTGCTTTCAGTGTGTCAGTTCCTTTCCATGCTGCATTTGTCATTGTTCAAGCACACACAACGTGTTGTCAGGTCTATCATTTCTGTCAGCTCAGGGGAGCAGTGTCAGAAGGATGATGACATCTCATTTGGGTGAATTTTTCTATTGTTATAAAAAGAAAGCATCCTGAGTCCCATCTGTAGCATTTCTCTGACCCTGTGTGCTGCTTTCTGCCCCGAAGACCGCGTGGTTTGGCCTGGGGAACTGTATTTATGCTTCCCTCTGTGGGTTTGCTCCTGAGCTTGCTGCTGGCGTGCTCAGTGCTCACAGTTTTAAGCCTGTTTATCCAAAACAGAAGCTTGCAGCTCCCATAATAGAAACATCACAACACTACAGTTCGAGGTCGAGGTGGAGCTCACTCTGCAAGCTCTTGTGGGATACTCTGGAGTATATGCAGCTGCCAGTCACTGTCTGTCAGCTAAGCAGGGTAGAAACAAAAGCATAGGCAAATTAACTAGGAAAAAGGAAGGCCCACATTTTGTCCTCTAATTCAGATTGCTTGGCTAGAAGAAGGGGCCTCTGTTATTCACCCAGCTCCCAGTCCAGGAAGCACTTCTCGTTTCTCCCCCACAGCACACATGCTGCTCCTCATTATTCTGTCAGCCACCAATAAATCCCCAGAAGAAAGAAGCTTTTCTTCATTTGGTAAGCCTAGGCTGGATGTTAGGAAGAAGTTCTTCATAGAAAGAGTGATTGGCCATTGGGATGTGCTGCCCAGGGAGGTGGTGGAGTCACCATCCCTGGAGGTGTTTAAGAGGAGACTGGGTGAGGCACTTAGTGCCATGGTTTAGTTGATTGGATAGCATTGGGTGATAGCTTGGACTTGATGATCTCAAAGGTCTCTTCCAACCTGGTTAATTCTATTCTATTCCATTAAAGGGCCTTGATAAAGTCACATTTCCATATGAAACTTCTTTTGCTAACCACAAGTAACCTTTTCATCCAGGTGTGCCTCTAAGCCTTTACCTGCCAGGGAGGAACCAGGGCAGCATTGCATGTTCCTCTGCACTGTAAAGTGCAGACCTCCCATCTCTTCAGCCTGTTTGTGGATGTTAAAGGATGACCTTGTCCTTTGGCATGGTCTTGTTGGTGTTTTAGTACTGGTTTGATTGCCAGTGTTCTGGGAGTCCATGCAGTTCCTCTGCTCCCATCTGCTGACTGTCAGTGTCACCTTATCGGTGTGGGGCTCACAATAGAGACAAGACAAGTCCTTGTTTTCCTGTGTGTCACGTCTGAGAGACATGCTCCAACTACAGCTTCCCACCACTGGTGACAGTGACAGATCTCCCTGTTTGCCCAGGTTAGGATGTGAAAAGCACTGGGGATGAAGGAAGTCTGAGCAATAATTTCCTAATTTACAACAGCCTGTCTCCTTTGAAATAAAAAGCAGGGACAGCAGCTCAGCAGCAGGGATAGAATGATATAATCAATCATGTCTTGATCGCTCAGGTCATCAATAAAACAACAGTCCTCACATGCTGCAGGGCATGTTCCAGGGATCAGCGACAGAGGGCTGCAAGGCATCAATGCAAAGGTAAATGGGAGAGCACACAATTCCTTCCCTGCACTTCCCAGTGCCAAGCCTAGAACTCAGCAGATCTTTGGCATTGAAGGAGAACTTGCAAACAGCAAGCAAGGGACCTGGTTGCTTTGAAGCTGAACCCCATCATGTGGAAAGAAGCAGGACACTGTGGGCA
The DNA here is from genome assembly GCF_026170545.1 of Melanerpes formicivorus. Lineage (NCBI taxonomy): Eukaryota > Metazoa > Chordata > Aves > Piciformes > Picidae > Melanerpes > Melanerpes formicivorus. The sequence goes on from NW_027142408.1 coordinate 1,068,497, forward strand.
GCAGCACTCTTGGAGTAAGGAACCAGGGAGCTGGAGGACAGAAGCACAGGTGGCCTTGCAGGTGATGAAGAGGAACAGAGTGTCAAAACAGGAGCTGCATGAAACTCCCTCTTCTCAAAAGCCAGAGCTGGCTCTGAGTTCAATATGTGCACTGAATAGGCACCAAGCTCCTCTGCTCGCTGTGGCACTGTACCTTGGCTGTGGCACTGCACACTGGCTGTGGCACTGCACACTGGCTGTGGCACTGTACCTTGGCTGTGGCACTGTATGTTTGCTGTGGCACTGCACACTGGCTGTGGCACTGCATGTTGGCTGTATCACTGCACACTGGCTGTATCACTGCACACTGGCTGTGGCACTGTATGTTGGCTGTGGCACTGCACATTGGCTGCTTTTATGCCTGGGGTAGATGCTCATGTTCACAGCAGTGCTGTCACAGTCAAATGCCTCTTGCTGGGCTTCAGGTTACCTGACAGAGACAAACCCCAGAGCCTCCTTATTGCCACTTGGTGAACGGGAAAAAAAGCCCAGGCAAAGGTTTATCCAGAAGCTCACACTGACATTTTTGTCCCATTACAGTCACACACACACTCCAACAGCACAAACACATCAGGCCAAAGGGCACCACAAGAATTCAAACAGTTTCAGGCTCTTCTGCAACTGCTCAGTCATGTTAGATCTCAGTGTCCTCGCAGAATAGTCAAGGCATTACTTCAGACACAAGAGCTGTCCCTCTCTTCTGCTGCCTTGATTAAGCTGCACAGCCAGGTTTAGCCTGAGTACCAATGTCACAGCTCCAATGGGTGAATGACAGCCCCTCCTGAAGAGCAGTGGAAAGTTGCTGGTGTGATGAGCTTTCAGGATTCAGCTCGCCGAGCTCTGAATTTGCAGAACTGTTTATCAGATCTCTCAGTGCTTACACTTGGTTCCCATCCCAGTAAACAGACGACATATGATATGATACTACTGTTCAGACACCCCAAAGACATGAAAACCAGGAAGAGTCTGCAGCAGAAAGCCACAGACGTGGAAGATGCTGGCTTTGCTTCCTTCCAGGGCCTTCGTGCTCGCTGTATTATTTATAGCTGACAGGCAGCTCCTGTGTTTTTGGAGCAGGCATGAGCACTGCTGAGGAGATAGGCATCAGACTCTCAGTATTTTTAACTCACAACCTGTCTCCAACAGTTACAATTTCCAGAGGCTTTAGGGAAAAGAACCCATAATATATCTCTGTTTCTGTAAGGGATGACAATAGGACAGCCAACCCCTCAATGAAAATCTCCCTTCCTGAAGGAGCTCAGCTTGTGACACGGAGCATGAGCAACATGCTCTGCATTTTCTGAAACCCAATTGAGTGGAGGATGTGAAAATGTTCTGTTTGTACATCAGTGCCTGGCCTTGTCTCAATCCTGTGTGGCTCTGGCAGGCTTTGGCATCCCCAGGCAGTGAGCTGCCTGCCCAGCTGAGTGCCTTTCACTGAATGCACTTGAGATTTGCCTTCTCTCCCTAGCACACAGAACCAGTAGTGCCTTTCATTCTGTTTCTCATAGTTTTCTGCAAGATTTCTCTTTAATCTCTGTTGACAGACAAAGGTCCAGCTCTTGGTGATGCCATTGCACGTGTGCTGCTTTTGAGGGTATAGAATCAATAAGGTTGGAAAAGACCTCAAAGATCATCAAGTCCAACCTGTCACCCAACACCTCATGACTACTAAACCACGGCTCCAAGTGCCACATCCAATCCCCTCTTGAACACCTCCAGGGATGGTGACTCCACCACCTCCCTGGGCAGCACATTCTAATGGCTAACAACTCTCTCAGTGAAGAACTTTCTCCTCACCTTCAGCCTAAACTTCCCCTGGAGCAGTTTGAGACTGTATCCTCTTGTTCTGGTGCTGCTTGCCTGGGAGAAGAGACCAACCCCCTCCTGGTTACAACCTCCCTTCAGGTAGTTGTAGACAGCAATAAGGTCTCCTCTGAGCTTCCTCTTCTCCAGGCTAAGCAACTCCAGCTCCCTTAGTCTCTCCTTGCAGAGCTTGTGCTTGAAGCCTATACCCAGGCTTGTTGCCCCTCTCTGGACATGTTTTGGGCCTCTCCATCCCCTCTGCAGAGCCAAGCCCTTTGGTACCCTCTTGAGACAAAACCTCTTCCCTAGAGGATATTTTGTCTGCACTTTAAAGACAAGAAGGACATTTGGGAAACATGGAGGTGTTTATAAATTGGTGCTGCTTCCTGTCTTGACCACGGTGTCTCTGCAGGGCTGTGGGGTCTGGCTGGTAGCCCCAGCCCTGCCCAGGGATAGGCAGGCTGCAGGTGCCCTAGGGAGGTCCATGAATTGCATGGGATAGAGGAACCCAAAAAGCAAACAAGTCCCCAGCTGGCACAGGGCCATAGTATGTGGCTATCCCCCCACAGTATGTGGCTTTTGCCCCACAGTCTGTGGCTTTTGCCCCTTAGTGTGTGACTATTGCCCCATAGTATGTGGCTTTTGCCCCACAGTCTATGGCTTTTGCCCCTTAGTACGTGACTATTGCCCCATAGCATGTGGCATTTGCCCCACAGTATGTGGCTATTGCCCCATAGCATGTGGCTATTGCCCCATAGTATGTGGCTTTTGCCCCACAGCATGTGGCTATTGCTCCATAGTCTGTGGCTATTGCCCCATAGTCTGTGGCTTTTGCCCCATAGTCTGTGGCTTTTGCCCCACAGTATGTGGCTATTGCCTCACAGTATGTGGCTATTGCCCCACAGTATGTGGCTATTGCCCCATAGTCTGTGGCTTTTGCCCCACAGCATGTGGCTATTGCCCCATAGTCTGTGGTTTTTGCCCCATAGTCTGTGGCTTTTGCCCCATAGTCTGTGGCTTTTGCCCCAAAAGGGGAAAATCCCTCCTGCCTAATTATAGGGAAGCTCTTGTTACTTTTGTATTGCACTCTCCTAATTAAACTGAATAATTTGACAGAACAAATCAAGCACTGCACCTGCAGTATGCAAAGCAGACTGAGCAAAATGTTCATTTTAATGGCATTAAGTTTATCCAACCATGTTAACACCAATAACTCCTCCTGGCTGGAGCAGCAAGCACAGCTTGGCATTTATTTCCAGGTACACAGAGCTTTGGTTTCTGCACACTAAGAGGAGATGGAATCTAATGGAATTTGAGCACAGTGTTTGATTTAGCATATTAATTTTAAACTTCATGAGCATGATGATGGCAAATAAAGCTGTATCAGCTTCACCTGACTCAGAGTAACAGGGGAACACTTCCTGCATGTCAATTAGCTGCTACAGAACCAGCTTTGGCAAAGGTTCTGATTCAGTAATCAAAGAGTTAAATGCCTGGGGGGCATTTTAAATATCAGATTCGACTGAATATTACATGGATCTGCTCAAGCAGGTCCAGAGGAGGCCTCAAAGACCATCAGGAGGCTGGAGCACCTTAGCTATAGGACAGGCTGAGAGAGTTGTGGTTGCTCAGCCTGGAGAAGAGAAGGCTCCAGAGAGATGCTACAGCAGCCTGCCAGTGCTTAAAGTGGGCCTACAGGAAAGACGGGAAGGGTCTCTTTGATCAGGGAGTGTAGTGATGAAGGGTAATATATTCAAAGATTTGTATTAGATGTAAGGAAGACCTTCTTTACTGTGAGGGTGGTGAAACACTGGAAAGCATTGCCCAGAGCAGCTGTGGATGCCCCCTTCCTGCAAGTGTGCCACGCCAGGTTCGATGGGGTTTTAAGCAACCTGATCTAGGGCAAGGTGGGGTTGGGAGCAGATGATCCTTAAAGCCTGTTCCAATCCAGAGCTCTCTCTGATTCTGTGGTTGGTGTAACACTTTTTCACACTACAGAGTAGTGGAGAATTCTCTTTGAAGAGCAGGCATAATGAGCTGGTCTTTGAGCTCAGCCACAGCAAGGTGCAGAGTGTGCCGTTTTGTAGTGCCTGATAACCTCTCCTGAGAGGCTGTGCTCGGGGTCTGTACCCTTCTTTCTAAAATCCCTCTGTGTGATGTTGAGCAGAGCACTTGCCCTGCTATGTGTTAGCAAGTGTGTGACACCCCTTGTACTACCCTGGTGAGCAAACCCTGGCTGCACCTGCTTGTTGTTGTCTTGTGCTTCTCCATTTGTATTCATTTATTTGCTGTCAAAAGCAGAAGTTTTGTCCTTTCCTGGTGCACAAAGGAAGACAAGCCAGCCAAACCCAAACATATTTACAGGGATGACAAACCCACCCCCTATGAGCTCATCCATTCTGCATTAGAGCTTTGAAGCATCTGCACAGCTCTGAAGGCCCTATCTGAAAGAGCTGTGTGCTGCTTTTTAAGGGGATGAGCACATGTACAACCTCGTTAACACGAGCTACTGTTGCTAGATAGCCAGGAGATATGAAAAGAAGAAGCAGGTCGGCAGCCCTTTGTGGTTTGGATGCTAAATGAATATGGAATTGAAGAGATGAAAGAAAAAAAAAGCCATGAAAAAAAGAAACAACCCTCACCTTCTTGCAGAGTGATTTACAGTGGGAGCATACAGCAGAAATACCTCAGGAGCTAGGAAACACTAGGATTTAATATGCATTTCTGGGCTGGTAAAGTAAATTCTTCCTTTGAATAGCATCTTTTTAAAGCTTCTTTTTTGTAAAGAGGTCAGGCCATTAGAGTCCCCATCCCTGGAGGTGTTCAAGAAGGGATTGGATGTGGCACTTGATGCCATGGTTTAGTAGTCATGAGGTCTTGGGTGACAGGTTGGACTTGATGATCTCTGAGGTCTTTTCCAACCTGATTGATTCTATGACTCTATGATATGCAGCAGGTACAGGATATGGAGAGCTTGGCCTTCTAAAAGCCACTGCAGACATAGCCCCTAGGCTTGGTAACTGTGGATAGCCTCACAAGTACTCACACAGACTTTGCTTCAGATGGAAGATTTATAACATGAACCACAGTACAAACCAGCCTCTCTATCAGCCATCTGCTGCAGCCTGAGATTTACCCAAAGAAGTAAGAACAGTTCCAGTCCTTTGCTCTCAGCTGATGTCATGGAAAACAGAAAACCCAGCCACTCCTGGTCTTCAGTCTCAGCATCTTTCACCAGGAAGATCCCCCTCAGTCATTTGAGAGCCCTAATGCCTGAGAAGCAAGAGCAGGGGGTCGACAAGAAAGCTGGGAAGGGACTTTTTACACAGGCTTGTAATGACAGAGCAAGAGGGAATGGATTGAAGCTTGAGGAGGACAGATTTAGAGTAGATACTAGGAAGAAATTCTTTACAGTAAGGGTTGTGAGACACTGGAACAGGTTGTCCAGGGAGGCTGTGCATCCCCCTCCCTGGGTGTTCAAGGATGTGTTGGACAAGACTTTGAGCAACGTGGTGTAGTGAAAGGTTTCCCTTGCCCATGGTGAGGCAGTTGGAACTAGATGATCTTTAGGGTCCCTTCCACCCCAAACAGTTCTGTGATTCTATGATTCTATCCCCTGTGGTGACCTGGCTCTCCTGTCCAAGGTAGTGTTCAGATGTGGGCAGGACAGAACTGTCCTGTTCTGAGGGGCTTAGTGGGCTTGAGAAATGACAAATACTCAGTGGCTGCTAAGAAATGGTAGCCAGAGGCATGTGCATGGTACAGAGAGTGCTGGATGAGGGCTCAGCTTCACTGTGAAATTGTGAAATCTCTAAAGGAGATGCCACTGTGGAGGGAAATGGTGGGAAAATAATTTGTGCTGATGGCAGCTCAGTAAATTAAACTCACAGGCTTGATTAGCTGGTGCTCCCCTCTCCATGGACACAGTGAAGATATCTAGGCTGGCAGATGACTGGGTCTGGAGTATCCATTCACCAGCTGATGTTGGAGCTGAGAGGTGCTGAGGATGTGAGACTGGAGGCACAGCATTGCAGCAAACACAGGCACGGGCCCGGGGCATCCTTTAGGAATGTGTTGTGGATACTGGCTCACAGGCTGGGGGGCTGACCCTGGCTGGACACCAGGTGCCCACCAAAGCCAATTTATCCCTCCTTATCCTAAGCTGGAAAGGGGATGAAATGCAATGAAAGACTCCTGGGCTGAGGAGGACAGGGAGGTCACTCACCAGTCACCCTTACAGGCAAAGTGGACTTGACTTGTGGGGAAAAATTCATTTAATATATGACCAATCAAATCAGAGCAGGATAATGAGAAATAAAAGCAAATATGGAGCCAACACCTTCCTCCACCCCTCCCTTCTTCTCAGACTCACTGTTGCTCCTGATTTTCTCTGCTTCCTCCCCAGCAGCCGCTCAGAGGGAAGGGGAATGGCAGCTGCAATCAGCTCATCACATGTTGATTCTGCCACTCCTCCTGCCTCAGGACAAGGTCTCCACACCTTCTTCCCGAGCCCCAGAGTGAGTCCTTTCCACAGGCTGCAGCCCTACAGGAACAAGCTGCAGCCCTACAGGAACAGGCTGCTCCAGCATGAATCCCCATGGGGTCACAAGTCCCACCATTGAACCTGCTCAGCTGTGGGCTTCTCTCTCCACATGTTGACAGGTCCTGAGAGGATCCTGCTCTAGGGCTGGCTTCCCACTGGATCACAACCTCCTTCAGATATCCATATGCTCTGGTTTGGGGTCCTTCACTGGCTGCAGGTAGATCTGTGCCTCCATGGACTGCAGGTGAACAGCCCATCTTACCATGACCTTCACCATCTCTGTCCCTGCACACGGAGTGCCTCCTCCTCCTCTTCCTTCTTCGCTGACATTGGTGTCTGCAAAGTTGTTTCTCTGACATATTCTCACTCCTCTCTCTGGCTGCTGTTGTATTGCACATTGGGGTTTTTTTCCCCTTTGTAAATACATTATCCCAGAGGCTCTACCACTGGCACTGGTGGCTCAGCCGTGGCAAGCAGCAGGTCAACCTTGGAGCCAGCTGGCACTGACTCTACAGGACACGGTGGAAGCTTCTAGTAGCTTCTTACAGAAGTTACCCTTATAGCCTCCTTGCTGCCAAAACCTTGCCATGCAGGCACAGTGCAGTCAGGGACAAGGGAGACAATTTCACACCCCATGCTGTGTCTCTGGAGCAGCTAGGAGGGGTGCAGGACAGTGGAGGCTGAGCTGTACTGCTGGGTTGGGATGCAGTGCTGCAAGGGGCAGAGGGCACAGGCTGTACAACTCTGTCCTCAGAAAGGTCAGACTGTCCTCCAGGGCAGCCCCAAGCACATGCTGGAAAGGCTTTTGGAAGAGAGGAAGGGAGGGGTCTGGTTTGGGCCTTTGCTGTGGCAAAGTCTGGAGTATAGGACAGACATTGTGCTGGAGGACAGACATTAATAAAGCCTCGTTTGTCAGCCTCTGCAGAGCGCCAAGAGGTGGTGGGATCTGGGCTGCTGCCCGGGCCAGCACAGCCTGCAGTGGCCTGCATTCAGACTTGGATCCTCTGGGAGAGGAGGAGCCCTTTGCTGACCCTGCCAGGGTGCCCTGGCACACACAGCGGTGCCAGCAGGGCGAGCGGCGGGGGCAGAGAGCTGCTGGTTTGATTCCCTCTTGTGGGAGTGGTGAGGGACTGGGTGAGCCTGCCCAGCCTGCCCTGTCTGTTGCCAGCCCCTGCTCCTCGCTGCAGTGCTGTCCCTGTGCTCTGCTCGGCTGCACAGGGGGCACTGTGGCTTTGCCAGTGGCAGCTGTGGCCCCAGCTGTGGCTGCTGCCCTGAGCAAGAGAGCCCTCACTCAGGGATGGGGTCGGTGCCCTCAGGGCTGTGCAGGGCCATCACACCTCTGCACTCCACGCACGTTCTCCAGAGCAGCTTTCTTTACAGGAGAAGATGCAGGGAGGGGGACAGTGAGCATTTCTGGTGGCCTTGGGCTGGTGGCTGCTGCTGAGACATTCCCCTGTACCTTGGTGCTGGTTTTTGTTTGATATATTGCCTGTCTGTGTTTGTTTTGCAGGTGTTTGTTTTGGAAAGGGATCTGTTTACGCTTCTGCTCTTACATGGAGGGTGCATATGGCAATATTTGCTTTGCCAGGACTTAGCATCCCTCCTCCTCCTCCTCTAGTAATTTCATGCCTGTTGTTGTGGTTTTGTGTGTTCCACAGGTAAGAGCTGTGTGTGGATTACATATGCTCAAAAAGTCACACTCTCACACTACATTAGAGTTTGGAAGGGACCTGCAGAGATCACTGGGTCCAACCCCCCTGCCCAAGCAGGATCACCCAGGGAAGTCTGCACAAGATTGCATCCAGGTGGGATTTGAATGTGTCCAGAGAAGGAGACTCCACAACCTCTCTGGGCAGCCTGCTCCAGGGCTCTGTCACCTTCCCTGTAACGAAGTTTCTCCTCATGTTGAGGTGAAACCTTCTGTGTTCAAGCTTGTGCCTGTTGTTTCTTGTCTCATTATTGCACACCAATATTGCAGCCTCAGTCCTTGCCTCAATAACATTTGCTTCCTTTCTATCTCTGGGGCTGGATTTCATCAAAAACAAGGTCCAAGCCTGCAGAAAGAATTATGCACTCCATGTAGTCCCTAGCTGGGAAGCAGGCATCCAAATCCACAGTTTATGCCCTGAAAACCACTCATGGGCTGTCTCAGCCTGGAAGATGCCTGAGGTCCACCACCATCAGAGCTCTTCACATTAGCATTGCCCAGTGTCTCAGGTGAACATGTGTTGCCAGAGGCCTCATGGACCATTGTGGAACCCCACTAGCATCTCTCTAGTGCCCAGAGGGCAGGGGCTCTTCTCCATGAAAGGCCTCAGGGTTGCAGCTTTCCTTAGAACCATTCCAACAAAGTGGGCAGGGGCTGAATGACTGCAGAAAGTGGGGGTCCCAGCACCTTTCCTTCTGCCTGTCCAGTTTGCTCTCTTTCTGTCTGAGAGGACACAGGTGCTGAGAAGTCCTGGTGCAGGATCTCTCCCACCACACAGGGACAAATCCTCTCCTCCACTGGGTCTGCCTCACTTTGGCTCTTCCACATCCCTACCAGTGCAGGAGCAGCTCAAGAGCCTTGGAAAACTGGTGCCTGGGGCTTTCACTTATGAGCCCTCAGCACCAAGCCCAGGGACTGTATCATATTTATACAGGCAATGTTTGCATTATAGGCAACTTATCTGGTTTATGCCCAGTTGATCTTTAGTCCTAGGTCACTAGGTCATGGAAATCCTAAGAACTGGCTACTTGCAGAAGTGCTCCAGTGTGTTAAAATGCTTTGTTTAATGTTGCCACTGAGTTCATGCAAAGAGGGGAAGAAAAAGCCAGGAGCAAAGTTGCATTTGTTTCACTCCTGTTCTGTTCTGCTCAGAAGAATGAAGGGAAACCAGAAGGTAAGAAATACAGGAGTAGCAGGGTCAGGGTTTGAAAACTGTGGGGGAGTTAGGAAATGAGAGCAAGAGCTTTCATTCCTGATGCACTCACACAGCTTCCCACAGCGTTAGAGACATCTCATCTCTTCACAAAGGGTTCAGAGGTCTTTGCCGCCCAGTGAGGACACTGCTGATAGCCTGATGCTGCAGGAGTCTGCACAGTGTAAGTCAAAGTCCTAAAAATGGTCCCAAGCTGTCTTTCAGACTGTAGCATCAGCAGGGAAAGCTGCAGGGAGGGCTTTTGAATACAAAAGACATGGTACTCGCTCAGCTGTGAAGACCTGGTGTTCTGTTCAGTCCAAAGGTGAGCTAAGGAGCAGCAGCCTGCTGCCCCTTCCCTTGCTGCTGTGGGCTGCTGCTCCAGCCTGTCTTCCTCTGCCAAGCCCACAGCCCCCCACAGGAGCCCTCAGCTTTCCTTCTGCCACCCCAGCGGCCTGGGAGAGCTTCCCCTTCATCTGGGGTCACCAGACCCCTGGATTGTGTCATCAGCAGAAAATGGATGGGCACACTCATTGTGAGTAGACAGGGGATCCACTCTCCAGACCTTGACAACCTCATACTGATTTCTGAGGGGGTTGTGATGTCCACGGGACACAGATGACATCAAAATGCCTTTAACTGCACTAGGAAGGGACAAATTGCTTTCAGCAGGTGCCTGCCTCCCCTCTGTGACTGTAGCAGGGGCTGAGGCACCTGGCATAGGACCATGCCCAGCCGTTGGATATGGCCTTTACAGGCTGTGACTAAGCACGTCTTGTATGTGGTTATATACTTGTAGGTAGCTAAAGATCATTTCAGACCATTGCTAGTGAGCTCTGACACTTGAAGATCATGAAAAAAACCCCAAGGTATACTGGTTCAAGACTGAAGGGATGCCAAATTCAGGATTTTTAGTAGGATTTCTCATTAACACATTCTCTGAGTCTCTTCAAGCTCTGCTGTGCTCACATCAATTGATGTCTTTTTATGTGAATGCATTAGCATAATGAACCCTCTGCATGCTCCACCTGTGCTCAGATAAGGGAGTTGGCTCTGAAATTGGACAGCTTTGCTTCTTTGCCTTCAGACTCAGCATGTTTGCAAAGTGTTTATTGGCAGCAGACATATATTGAAGTTAATTACTGCAGAGGGCTTGAAGAGGGTTGGGGGTTCTGCCATGTGCCCCATGCCTCTATTTCAACTGTTGTGCTCCTTGGTCGCTCAGGCCCTTGCCCACCAACTTTGGATGCCAGTGGAAAGGCTGGCACTGGCTGCTGGGGCTGCTGGATCAGGGACTGCAGTGCAGCAGCACTGACACTTGCAAGAATGTTTTAGCTGCTCTCACTTGCATTATGCCCAGATACAGGGCTGGTCGTGTCCCTGACTCCTTTAAGAGGGAGGCAGCTTGGGCGGGGGGTGCTGCCTGGCACCATGCTGCTCATTGCCATCCAGTCTCCCAGCTTCTCGCTTTACAGTCATTAAGATGTTTGGTCCTCACTGCTCCGGCGGGGGCTAGTCCCTGTTGGAAAAGGGCCGTGAGAGGCCGGGCTGTCCCAGAGCAGCGGCAGTACCTTTGTGAAGGCATTCACCTCCCAAACGCCCGCGAAGCACTGATCGAGTGCTCAGACAGCAGGTTAGCAGGACAGCTCTCCCCAGCTGGCAGCACGGGCAGAGGTGTGAAGGGGTGCAGGCAGCAGTGCTTGTCACCTGAAGGACTGCAAATGTGTGAAAGCAGGCTCTAAAATCATCATGACAGTGCCTGGATGTACCAGAGATTCTTTTTTTGTGACAGCACAGGCTAGGTGAGAAGAAAACTCTATCCCGGTCTGGAGCCAGCCTTTGAAAGCCCTACCCAGCCAGAAGCCTTCCTTGCCGCCTTAGCAAACATGCATGCTCCTCATCTTCCTCCTCCTGACTGCTCATCCAGGGCATCTCACCTCCTTGTGCTCAGCCACAGCCTAGGTCCATCCCCAGAAGGAGGGGATAGTGTCAGCACCTCCTGGCTCCCAACAGCTTTAAGTTAATGCTGACTTAGAAAACGTTCCTAGAGAGGTGGCATTAACCCTGCCTAGTAGAGGCTCTGGCAGGAGGTAGGAGCTGCATTGCCATGGTTTGAGCTTCTGTAGCAGGTCTCTGGTGGCACCACTAATGACAATAAGTATTTTGTTTAATGCTTCAGCACATTCTCCTCTGTTCCAAGGTAAAAGCCACTTGCATTATAACAATGCAGAGGGAGCAGGCTCTCCACTGGTTTTAGTCCTGTTTAGTCCTGTTAAGTGCTGATTCCATGTGATTCAATTTGAGCCTGTCTTGGGTCTGTCTGCTCTTTCATACTCTAGAGAGCCTCCAGAGCAGCATCTGTCACCACAGCACAAGCTACACACACACATTACCCAGGACACCTTTGGGAAGCAAAACCCCCAGAGAAGAGAGCCTTGAGCTGGAGGTGAAAGGAGTCACCAAACTGGGAAAGATCATTTGCCTGGAAAGCTGTGAAAACGAGGGGAAACCTTTCCATGTACAGTGCCTCTTGCCTCTTTTGGAGGGGAAGACTCAACAACCAGCTTGTGCAAGATGCTGAGGTGTTGTAGCTCTTCTTGGTCACAGTAAAACCATGTCTTACCTTTGGAGTGTCTGAGGGAGAAAGGGGGAAAGTGCATTAGCAAAGAAAGGGCAGAGACGCCTGGGGCAAGCCAGCAAACAGATGCCAAAAATGTTTTCACTGCTGTCTCTTCAGCAGCTGCTGACACTTGGGAAGCTTTCTCTTTTATCAGAGGAGTAAGAAGTTAATGAAGTGCCTGCCAGCAGCACTATGTAACAATGCATGCAAGGACAGTGAGTTCACCTCCTGAGAGCGAAACTCCAGGGCTTCCTTGTGAGCCTGCCTTCTTGTTCTGCTCCAAGCCCTGCCTGGCCACTGATAAAAAGACTGGCACTTTAGACCCTACCCATTCTGTGTCAAAGAGCAGAGATTAGCTGCTGGGGAGGCTCTGGGTGATGAGCACTGGCACACCTTGAGCAGGACTGGCAGAGAAATAAAGCAGTCAGTTGTTTAACTGTGCCCAGATTCAACCCAGGTGAGATTTTTCCCTATGGCCAGACAATGGCTGGGTGGCAAGCCAGGGACAGGCAGTGACCAGCACAGCCTGAAGCCCTCACCCCAGGATTGTTTTGGGGATGGTGTGCAGGAATCACAATCATGGAATGCTAGGAGCTGCAAGAGACCTTCAGAGATCATCCAGTCCACCTCCCCCTGCAAGGCAGGACCATTTAGGGCAGGACAGACAGATGAGTTCTGAGGATCTCTAGAGGAGACACCACTCAGTACCCAGTCAGCACCAGCTGAGCTCCTGGGAGCCATCTTCAGCACAAGGGCCCCTCAGAGCTGTGGGAAGTGCTGGGCCAGGACTGTAGTGTCTTCATGAAGAAAAAGGGAATGTGATGCTCTTGCTCCTGAGTGTGGGCATTGAAACACTACATCAAAGGTGCACTGGAGTTAATCTTTTTAATCAATTGTGCTATTTACACACTTGTGTGAGTAACAGAAGGGTGAGAGAGTATTTCCTTGGGAGGGTGCAGGCTGGTGATTTGTTATTACAAATGAAATACTAGCAGCCACTCAGATAAGATAAGCTACACAGAAGTGGATGGCAGCAGCTCAAGGAAAGGGTGAAGAAAAAGGAGAGGAAGCACAGGAAAGAAAAAATAGGAAGAAAGGGAAAACCTTTGCCATTTGCCAAGTGTGATAAACACTTGCTGAAGAACTGAAAATGTTCCTCTTTAGTAGAGGTGGGACTGAAATACAGATGACTGAGTTCCTGTTGCTGATTTCTGTTCCCTGCTCCTCACCAGAGAAAGATTTATTTGGGACTAAAAGGATATTTCCCTCATGTTCCTTTATGTCTCTGCACTTGCTATTGCTGTGTGCATGGTTGGTTTCCACGATGCTGTCAGGCACTTGGGCTCTCATCCAGCAAATGCTTAAGCACACGTGTAACATACAAGCCAGAGTGAGGTTATCCATGTGCTTAGATGACTTTGGGTCAGGATCTTAATATCTTTGTGGCTCACATGTGACTTCCACGCAGCAAGAAGGAGACAGAGAAGAGCCAGACAGCTAGAAAATGTTGTGAGACCTCAGAGATGCTGGCAGGAGGGCTCAGGGGGTAATTCACTACCTGAGATATGATTGTGTTCCTGAGGACAAATGGATGAATCAGTTATTCTCCAGAAAGTGCTGCTTTCAGGCACGGGAAGCAATCAGCAAATTCAGTCCAGATGAGCCAGGTTAGGTTAAACAGTGCCAACAGTCTGAGAGGAGAGGAGTGGGCTGCACTTCCTGACTGAGCAGTCCCCACGGATGAGGGAGGGTGACTGCCAGTGGGGCAAGCAACAGCGATCCCTCCTGCCCACACAGGTCTTTGCTGAAGTCCTGTTGCAGAAGAAGACCTTTGCTGCCAAATATCCTTGGCTTGTTTTAAAAACACTCCAAACACTTTCTTTGATCCAAAGGGTGTTGGTTTTGGTTTTTTCCCTGCATGCTGCCAAGTAATCAATTCCTGTTTGATCCAAAGAACTCTTCCCTGCCTTCTTGCAGTCTGACCCTCAGATAAGTGCACACAACTCAAGTGCCTTGATTAATGAAAAGAATCCACATTCAGCAGCAAAGTAAGGCTTCTGGCTGGTCCTTTAGGAGGTATTGATCATGACGGCTAAGAGTAGTTCAGTATTCATCTGCTCTCTTTAAGGTTTTGAGTTGGGCTCCTGGTGCTTCACTGCCAGGAAGATGGCATCCCTGCAAGGGTGATTCTCCCCCAGCACACTCTCTAGTGCCCAGAAGCCAAATGTTTGATGTGGTGGCCAACCTCAGCTACTTTCCTGGCTGTCTTTAAGGGCACAGTACAGGCTTCAGATCCTTCCCAACAGCTAGGAAAAGATGAGGCCACCCTCCTGGGGAAGAGGCTCAGCACTGCAGGCTCCAGCAATGCTGTGTCACCACGTCTCTAGGGCAGGGAATGGGTCCCAGCTCCTTTTAGCTGCCAAAGTAGATGTAGTCCTGGAAGATGTGCAGGATGGCAGGAAGTGAGCTTCATCTTCCTCATGAGTCAGGATGCTCTTCCCATCTGAACTACAAGTAGTGCAGAGCCATGGTGATAGAATTGCACAGGAAATGCAGGAGAACAGGCAGAAAGAGGAGAGGCCGTGGGGACATTGGCACAGGGAAGGAGATGCAGGAGGAGGCTTGAGGCCCAGAAGAGATCAGCTTTAGTGAGGAGATGACAGGTGCAAGCAGCAGTTTTAAAAGGCCATGTGAGAAGCTATTCCATATCTCTCAACTGCACATCAACACAATGCTGCCTATCTATAGAGGATGGCATTGTTTAGGCTCCATGACAGAAAAATTCTTGCAAACCAACTCATCCTTTCTATAAAAAGTCATCTTTCACCCAAAAAAAGGTGACCCTTTCACCAAAGGCAGCTCATGGTGCAAGAAGTCTCCACCACCCCTCAGCAGCACCTGTCAGAGGTCTTTGTTTGGGAAGGGAGCCTTGCTGCCAAAGCTCACACCCTCCCAACACTCCAGTCCAGGGACTCTTCTCCCTGCTAGGAAGGGTGCTGGGGGAATCCCCAAAGCCACAGACATGCTGCACAGGCACCCAAAATTATCACTTCTGGAAGAGGAAACATCCACCCTTGCTGGGAAGAGGGATTAGTGGCACTAAAGAGTCATGACAGATATATGGAGAGTGTAGGATTTCCTTACACTGCTGCATTCCTGGGAAACCATCTTCCATCTGATTTGACTCAAACAATGATTCTTTCACTGGGCCACCATCAGTGAATGGGGTGGGCTGAACCACTTTCCCTTCTTGTTGTCCCCCCTGTGCTGATAGTGCCAGCTGTATCAAAACTAAAATGTCTCTCCTTTTTTTTTCCCCCCAGTGTGGTTCTTTTCTCCACTCTGGTTTTGTACCAGAGCGAAAGCCAACGTGGCAACATTTTGCTGAGCCCTGTTTCTGTCTCCTATCTTTGTAACTGATACCAATGGAAACATCAGCCACCCTTTGCAACAGCGAGCTGCAAGGGCCAGCAGGACACATGTGCTTTGTTGCAGTTGTGTGTTGATACATATTTCATTAGAATCATGCCTGCTTGCTTCTGTTTTTAACTGCAGTAAAAACCCCAGGGATGCTGGAGAGAAGATTTCAGGATTTCACTTTTCTGCCTGCCGTTTTGCTAAGAGAAAAGCCAAGAGCAGATTCCCAGCTGCTCACATGGATGTGGCTCCTTTCTGAGCGCAGGGGCTGACACTTGGGGAGATCCAGTCCTCTGTGGGTTCAAAGATCAAGCCATCTAGAGTTTCTGCTCCCTGCCTGTCTTCCATTTTGACGGGCAAACAAATGTTATCTATTGTTAGCCCTGCGGAGCCCAGAGGAGTGCGGCAGCAAGAGCTGGGTTGTGTCCCCCCCTGCAGCACTGTGCGTGTGTGTGAGCTGTCACACAGGTCCCAACACCTGTGTGTTACAGGCAGACTTAGGTACTAGGTCTGTCTGTGTGTACATTATGAGATACATAAGACACAGGACTGCAGTCAGGGGGGCTCTGGCAGGCTGTCATAGTATCACAGTCCACTGGAGGTTGGAAGGGACTTAGGTACCAGCCAGACTTAGGCACTAAGTCTACCTGTGTGTACATTATGAGATGCATAAGACACATGGCTGCAGCTGGTGGAGCTCTGGCAGACTGTCACAGTGTCACAGTATCACAGTATATTCGGGGTTGGAAGGCACCTCAAGAGGTCATCGAGTCCACCCCCCCTGCCAAAGCAGGATCACTTAGGGTAGTCCACACAGCAATGCATCCAGGTGGGGTTTGAAAGTCTACAGAGGAGACTCCACAACCTCTGCCCATCATCCTAAGGGTGAAGGAACCAACTCATGGCCCCTGGCAGTGCCCACAGCAGGCTCTAGCTGTGGAGCAGTGGGAGGGAGAGAGGGAGGGAAGAGGTCCCAAATGCAGGACAGACCTTTCCCCAGGAGATACCATGTCCTCGGGTGGGAGGAGGAGTGTGAGTCTTTGTAGCACGGTCCCAGGTGGATACTATGCATTTGTTTCTCAGCAGTCTTCAGCCTTTAAATATCTTTTATGTATTTTTCCAGCCAGTGCCCGTCTCTCATTGCTTTGCACTCCCTTGGTTGATTGACACTACAAAAGAAACTGCTTTGCCACGGGGGGTTTCTCGTGGAAAAGCTAAGCTGCTTCAGGGACTATGGGCTTTTCTGCCACGGTTAGCAGGATTCTTTGGCTCTCCAAGGGACAGATGCTGTTGCTTTCATTTCTATGTCTATCTGCGTAGTGGAAGGTCTCCTAGCCCTGGAAAGCTTTGTGGGTTGCAGCAAGTGCTGCAGAGGAGTTGGGATTTCAGTCAGAAACCTCCCTGTGGAGGAGCCGTCCACAGCCGCTGTCAGCAGGGAGGCACAGCAGGACCCCTGCTGAGCCCTGGGAACCAGGAACAGCAGCCTTGAGGCTGCCATTATTTTTAGTCTGGAGAAGGGAAGACTGAGAGGGGATCTTATTAATGTCTATAAATATGTGAGGGGTGGGTGTCAGGATGAAGGTGATGGTCTCTTTTCAGTGCTGCCCAATGAGTACAAGCTGGAACACAGGAGGTTCCACCTCAGCATGAGGAGAAACTTCTTTGCTGTGAGGGTGCTGGAGCCACAGATCAGGCTGCCCAGAGAGGCTGGGGAGGAGATGCAACCTTCTGGATGCATTCCTGTGTGGCCTGCCCTAGGTGATCCTGCTTTGGCAGGGATGTTGGACTAGATGATCCCTAGAGGTCCCTTCCAACCTCTGCAGTTCTATGATTCCCATATGTTTTTCAGACCATTGGTCATTTGTTTTTCTCACTTAGCATCTTGCAACAAGTTTTAAATGGGAACTTTCCCAGCATATAGTTAGTATGTCCTTATAAACACCATGCATGGTTACAAACCCCCTCTGGGTCCTCCTGCAGCAGAAATACCCTGTAAAGGAGAGTGAAAGAGTTATTTTCATGCCAGAAGACAGAGCTGATCTGCACACTCATGTGTTGCCGGTCTGGAGGACTAGACTTAGACTGGAGCAGAATGGGCATGGGTGTCCAGGCAGCTCCAGGGCAGAGAGCTCCAGGGCAACCCTGCCTGGCTGCCTTCATCAGCCCTTTAGGGCACCAGCAAAACAGCTTTGAAACGTTTCTTGGACTGTTCAAATGCAAGTGTTGTGCTGTCTGCTTTTGTGAAAGGGCCTTTAGAAGGATCAAACCCATTCCAGTCTCCCCCAGGTGCACATATTTGTGACAGAGTAATAGAAAGTAATGCAACCCCAAACTTTCTGTTCTGTTGTACAAACACTGCCATGAAGTGACAAAACACATCTGTGTGTTCTGCTGCAGTTTTATGGGCGGTGTTGACATGAAGTTTCAAGCCTTCCATGCTGGATGAATGTGTGTGATTATATGTAACACATGCAGTAACCAGTGGGGTCTTATTAAATTCATCACATTGTTCTTGCTCTGTTGAACAGTCACAAGTTTCTCAGCCAACTGTCAATACTTTCTTTTTAAGGCAGTTAACTTTAGGCAGTGGATGCTGCCTTATGTTATTGTAATAACTCCTTGAACCCTGTTCACTGCCTTGCACCAAGGCAATGCTGGGGCTTTGCCCCCTGGTATGAACAGGGGTGATGCTAGAAAGTTGGTTTATAAAGCTGTGCTGGAGAGAGGCAGAGCTCACTGAATGCTGTTGTTCATGTTGGGATAAATATCCCAGGTGCCTGCTGCTCTGGCACTCAGGAGAGGAATGCAGAGGAGGGCAATGGTGCTGAGTGGTCCCCCCACTGCATGCCAGTCCCATGCTGCCACCATATTGCTCCCTCCACTTTTGAAGGGGGAAGCCCTTCCAGCACCCCTTTATGCCACTCTTCAGATTGTCCTTTCATTTCCAGTAGTTTCTCTTTTGCCTGTTGCAAGGGGACCAAAGCCAGCTTCAGCTGAGGATGCCCTGGTGTTTGTGTTTGCAGATCCCATGCAGCTTTACATCTGCTTCCACTTTCAACAGAGCCATTTATTGCAGTGTCTTCCTGGTATTTCATATCTTGGGCACTGGTCAGTAACCATCCCTGACTCAGATCAAAGTCTCTCACTCCTCCTGGCCTCTTCCACATCCTGCCCTTGGTGCATCCATGTGCTGCGAGGCACTGGTAAGGCAATGTGCAGAGAGAACAAAAAAAGGCTGTTTGGGGGAAGGAGTGGAGTTTAGCTAGAGTTACACGGAAATCTGAGACACTGGTGTCATGTCCCTACCTGCAGGATAGGGCTGCAGAGGTGAGTTTGAGCCAGGTGCAGGCAGGCAGAGCTTCATCCTCTTTCCTGGAATGTTTTGATGGGAGCAGTAGGAGAAGCATCACTTGTCAGTGAGGAAAAGCAGCTGGTGGCTGAGGCTCAGAGACATGAGCCCAGACTAGCCAGGCACTCCTGAGGACCAGTCCCACAGGGCTGCCACCCTGCATTGCTTCGGCAAGGACCGCTGCTGCCTCATCCTGAACCTGGACAGAGATGCTGTCAAACAAACATTCATCTCTGTGGCTGAGGACAAAAGCTCAGCTGTGTGTCACTTTGAAGGACCCTGATTTTATCTGGCCAGTTCAGCACCCAGCTGTAAGGCACCACAGTGCCCAGCTACACACGACAGGCAGTGCATCTGCCCCTTTGCTTGGGCAAACCAGGCATCTAAGGGGGTTTGGGGATTTTCTCTGCTGAAGGCTGGGAATGCAGGAGGAAGAGGGAGACGTTTCCTTACAGGGTTAAGAGAACCTCGGGCATGGGACTAACCCCCCCAGCGCAGCCAGCTCCAGCGAGCCCCGGGTGTTTGGGTTGTCCGGGCGCCCGCGATGGTTCCAATGTGCGCGCAGTGTGACAGATGACCTATTGAAATAATTTCGGAGCAGTGCTGGGGTTGCCAGGACAACCAGAGCTCCCTGGGCTTGCGCCTGGCCATGTGACAGCCGCCTTGACGTCAGCTGGAGGCAGAGCCCTGCGGTTTGGCCGCGCAGCCAAAGCCGTGTGAGAACCCAGTGGATGCTGGATTTATCCCTGCCGCCGCCGCTGCCGCCGCCGCTGCTGCTGTTTCTCAGGGGCTGCCAGAGCATGGACTATTAAAAACTTGCATTTCTGCAGTGTGAGGTAACCATTTGCTTTACGTTCTCCTCAGGTTTGGGGGCTTTTTGGGGTGCTTTTCTTCTTTATTTATTTTTTTTCTTTAAAAAAAAAGGTAGGATAGACAGCAGTTTATCGCCACTGGGATTATTTTTTGCTTCACTTGTTTGTTTTGGCTGGAAGTTTGCCTTGATGAACAAGCCCCAGCGCTATCAGATAAATGCCGAGCAGCTTCTAGTTACTAACGCCGTGTGCGGACTGCAAAGCGGAGATAAATTAAGATTAATGATCCGTGAAAGGAGAATAAGATGATATTGTTCTCATTTGACACTTTAGGAATACAAATGAACACCAGTGATCCCAGGCTAACGCGTTCAGGAGTCCACAGACATTCTCTTTAGGCGTTGTGTTGAGCTGGGCATCTCTGCAGCTTTATGCCTCTTTTGGAACTTGTAGGGGGGTTTGATGCTGCCTAATTCGGGAGGGTTTGTACCCAACGTGTTCAGCGGAGTGGGGAGGGGGGGTGGAAGGAAGGGGGGGGGGTAGGGGGGGTGAAGCCAGCAGCAGCTGTAGCTAAGAACAGCTAGAAATGCAGCTCGCAAAGTTGGAGCCTTTCAGTCATCTTTGTTCACACGGAGTCCCCGCAGCCCTGCGCTCCCCGGGCTCCGTCCCTCTCCCGGGGCACGCGGAGCTCTTGACCGTGTGCTGTTTACAGAGGGAAGGATCAAGAGCTTCCTGAAAAGTTGTCTGAAATATGCCAAGAGAGCAGCTTCGCTGTAGCACAAGCGTCTACCCTTTTCCTCGTACTCAGATGCACAGCTTGGGGTTTCGCCCTTTTTTCCCCTTCTTCTTCCGTTTCTTTCATTCTTTCTTTCTGTTGCGGGTTGAGAGCGGTTAGAAAAGCTTAAAAAGGGAAACGCAGGATGAGCAGCACCACAGTCACTGGGGAAAAAGATAATGAGATGTTCTTTGGGTCTTTTTGTAGAAGAGCAGGGAGCTGGAGTCTGGGTCTGTATGGCACTTACCCGAGGGAGCTGTTGTGGGGAAGGAGATCCCAGGGCTCCTGAAGTTTAGTGCCACAGCCGGAGTTTGTTTGTGTGGGAAGACAGAGATTCATTCTAAGAACAGATTACAGCTGAAGCATCGTGTGCGTTGTTTCCTGGAAAAGCATGCTAGATCGTTCTTATCTTCTCTAATTATATGTTCCTGTTCCCCTCCTCTCAAAGTTCAAAGGGTTTATTGATAATGGTAATGATTTTCTAAAGCAGCTGCCACTCTGGAACAATCACAGAGCGACACAACAATTTAAACCACAGAGGAATAAAAGATTGAAAACTTCTGCACCAATTATTGCGACGTTACCAAATGCAGCAGCAGCAGCAGCAGCAGCAGCGATTGTTTTGGAAAGGGGGACAAGGCAGCGATTAAAACTGAAAGCACTTCTGCAAAGAAAGTTAGGGCTCAATGCTCTGGCTCTCACTACATCTGGCATTCTTAACAGAGCAGCAAGGATAGATGCATCTGAAACCTTTAAACCATTGCCCTCCCTGTTATCTCCTCTGTTCTTCCCTGTTATCTCCTCTGTTCTTTCCAGTGTAACTCTTGTCCGCGGAAACTTTGGGGGAAGCTGAAGTGTTTTCAGACGTCTTTATTAAATTCTTCACATGATGCCACTGCATCAGGGCATGGGGAATCTCAGATGACTCCCTGCAGGGAGCTTAACCAAGGTTTAGAAGAGCCCTGCAGCTTCAGTGTGGAGCTGCACCCCGTGCACGGCCTCGCCTTGGGGAATGAGGCTCTCAGTGTCCCCACTGGGGCCACCTGCCTGGGCCGGACACAGCTGCTTCCCGGCCGGTGTGGGGAGCCACGTCTCAACTGATGGAGATCTGTGTCCCCTCACCTGCTTGTGGGCACCCCTGGAGTCTAGGCAATGTGGTAGTGGAGGAGAGCATGAGGAGGTGGTCAGTGTGACCCACCAGCCTCTGAGGTCTGCTCATTCACCAGCTCACACGGGTGGGACAAATCTGTCGAGGGGCTGGGGCAGGGAGTACAGAGAGCCATGCGAGCTGGGCAGCTCCTGCCATCCAGGAAAAGCCACTTGGCTTCATGTCTGGAGGATTTGGTTCCATGGATAGCTGCAGTCACCCACCAGGTGTGACTTGAGTCATCAGTGTGGCAGTGATGCTTGGTGGTGGCTGGGGCTTCAACTCATTCATTAGAGCTTGAATATGTCTTGCAGCATTTGGTGCCTCGAAAACAACTGCAAGGGGGAAAACCATTGATGCAACTTTTGCTCAAGAGATGCTCACTGGAAACATTTTGAAATTAGGCACCTGATCTCCAGCTGGAATGGACATATCTTGCTTCAGAGATGCTGAGCAAGTCTTCAAAACACATTAACTTGACCTGAGAGAGGAGGATGATAAACCGCTTCACATTTTACCAGGAGGGTCCCAGCCATGTTGGGGTAGTAGGTGTGAGGGGTAGTAGGTGTGAGGGGTAGTAGGTGTGAGGGGTAGCAGGTGTGAGGGGCAGCATTCCTGGGAAGGCTGGTGAGGGCTGCTGGCACATCCAGGCACAGGATGTGTCCTGCTTGGCAGTGTGACCAGGTCTGTCCCCTCTCATGAAGTCTTGGGGGGCTTTAGGCACCCCAATGACCCAGGCTCTTTTAAGCCCTTCAGGTGGGTATGGCTGAACGGTGGTGAGCTCCCAGGCAGTGCAAAAATCTGCAGCTGTAGGAAAAGGCAGAGGTCCTTCCTCAGGGGAAGGGCAGGGGACAGTGTGTGAGGGTCCTTGGGGGGTGCATGCCTCTGCTGGGTGACTTTGTGGTCTCATTTTCACTGCTCAGCTCCGCACCAAACGCTTTCAACAAACACTTGCATTTTATCCCAGGAGTGTGTGGAGTTGCCAGGCAATGTAATGCTAAGCATCCCATCATCTTTTCTCTGTCGTGGTTTCACTCACCATGGGAGATGAACAAACAGCCCATAGGTTCCTTCTGACTGCTGAAAGAGAGGGGAGGTGGCTGCAGCACATCCCTCATCTTCTGCTCAATGCTCAACCACAGCACTGCCAACTTGCTTGGACTTGAAATCCTCTGACAGAAAGATTTGAAAATGGGGTGCACACAGGCTTGGTGACACTCCACCTGCTTCTGAGGAGGCCAGATGAACCTTCATACCTCACATCAGCCTTCCTATCATTTGCAAACGTCACCCCCTTGCGCACACAAGGAGGAGATGATCTCTGCCGACAGCCTCCTTGCCCACGGAGAAGGGCAAGCAGACCAGCAGAGAGCTTCCCCTTGTCTGGGAAGGACTGAGAGCTCCTTGAGTCACTCCCCACATAACTGAACACATCCAGGGAAATTAAACACAGATGTGAGTTGTTGATGCCTCTAGCCTAGTAATAATAACACACTCCAGCCTTCACTGTGCTCTACCTTGATCTGCTTGAGTTGATGGGCGCTGACAACCTGAATTTAGGCTAGAAGCATAACACAGCCTTAAAAAAACCCTTGCAAGGCAGAGTGCTGACTCCTCCTTGCATTTTCAGAGAGAATGGGATTTAGGCTGGACATCAGGAAAAAAAATTTCCCAGCAAGAGTGGTCAGGCATTGGAATGTGCTGCCCAGGGAGGTGGTTGAGTCACCAACCCTGGATGTGTTTAAAGGTGGTTTGGATGCGGTGCTTGGGGATATGGTTCAGGGGTGACCCTTGTAGAGTAGGGTTCTGGGTTGGACTTGGTGATCCTGGGGGTCTTTTCCAACCTGAATGTTTCTGTGATTCTGCTGCTTGCTTTTTTTAAAGGTCCTAGCCACTACTCAAGTCAATAATTGGAGGGGGAATAAAAATCCCCTGTGTGGGAGGGGGAATTGCCAGACAGTGGGAACTGGTGCAGCAGCGCGGAGTTTCAGGCTCTGAAACCTCAGAAGCCGGCTTCCACCCTGCTAAGAACCCTGGCGTGGTGCTAATTTAACCTCCTGCATTAACATCAGCCACAACTCCTTCAATGATAACTGAGCTGCAGCAGAGATCTGCCACTTGAACCAGCAGTTGCTTTTCCAATCAAACACAGATGCCACAAGCTCTGAACGCAAACTCAAAGTCGACCTGGCTGTTGGTTCCGAGCTAAAAGCAACAAAAATGCTAACTCTGGAACGTCTTTAGCAGCCATTCTTTGAAGAAACAATCTTCCATGGGGAGCCAAAGTCTGTGCAGACAGTCATAGTCAGATACCAGTGGGGAAAAAAAATAACTGATGTTTTGGCTGTACTTCACTGTTACATTTATCATCTTAAATAGCAGGGAGCGTGAGCTGAGGCTTGAGAAATAGTAGTTTTGCAATTATTTTACATGGATCAAATCATTCTGTCATCAAATTTGCATTTCAGACAGCATTACAGCATCAAAAAATATAATTAGAAGCTGTAATTCAGGGATTGCTGAATGTGATATTTCCCAGGGGAAGCACTGCCCTCCCTACAACTCCAGCAAGCGTTGGGATCCTATAGGTGGAAAATGTGAAGGCTGAGCTGCGATGTTCCTCTCCCTTCTGCGGTCTCCACACGCTGTCAACTTTCTGCTGAACTCCATCTTTTTTGCTGTGTGAGATCCATTTCCAAACATCTCCTGATTAAGAGCTGAAGCACTCAGCTCCTGCTCTGCTGAATTTCAGGCTGGCTGTGATAATAGTGGCTGAACTCCTTTCAGCCACGAAATGACACTGAGATAATGGAAGGGTCTGGTTTAGCACACAGAAAAGCCGAGCAGCTCGGCGTTCGGGCTGGAGTGCTGGTGTAGTTTGCCTGGCACCTGGAGCTCCCAGCAATGCCTTCTCTCATGGAAGAGAGCAGAGGATGGGGCTCAGTTTACCACTCTTCAGAATCATAGAATTGTTAGGGTTTGAAGGGACCTCAAGGATGATCCAGTTCCAACCCCCTTGCCATGGGCAGGGACACCTCACACTACAGCAGGTTGCTCACAGCCACATCCAGCCTGGCTGCAAACACCTCCAGGGATGAGGCTTCCACCACCTCCCTGGGCAACCTGTGCCAGTCTCTCACCACCCTCATGGGGAACAACTTCTTCCTAACATCCAATCTGAATCTTCCCATTTCTATTGTTTTTCCATTCCCCCTAGCCTTCTCTTCTCCAGACTGAACAGCCCCAACTCCCCCAGTCTGCCTTCACAGGAGAGCAGCTCCAGCTCTCTGCTCATCCTTGTGGCCCTTCTCTGGACATGCTCCAGCACCTCCAGATCCTTCCTATAATAGGGGCTCCAGAACTGGACCCAGTACTCCAGGTGGGGTTAGGGAGTGTGCAGTAAGCCAGGCTGCCTCTTCATGGATAACTGACTGCACCTGGGGAACCTGTGCTACTGCTGGCTTACAGACTGGGCATGAACAGCTCCTGAGCATCACACCTGCATTTCTGCACATTTACTTAGCAGCTTCTGAGGTGCAGGAGACAAGTGTTTCAGAGGGCTTTTTCTGTGCACAGAAGCAGGTGCACACTGTGGCTGAAAGGCTTTGAGACAGGTTTATGCTTGCCATGTTTGTCACAAAGCCTCTTAGCCTCGGGAGTGGGCTGGAGTCAGGCTGGTCTGGCTAAAGGGAGGGACTTCTCAGGATCTCAGGTAGTGATAGGACTAGGGGGAATGGAATGAAGCTGGAGGTGGGGAGATTCAGGCTGGATGTGAGGAGGAAGTTCTTCCCCATGAGAGTGGTGAAGCCCTGGAATGGGTTGTCCAGGGAGGTGGTTGTGGCCCTGTCCCTGGAAGTGTTTAAGTGCAGGCTGGATGAGGCTCTGTCCAGCCTGATCTAGTGTGGGGTGTCCCTGCCCATGGCAGGGGGGTTGGAGCTAAATGATCCTTGTGGTCCCTTCCAACCCTGACTGATACTGTGATACTATGATACTAAAGGGCATGAAGGACCAGGTGGGATAGAGCAAGGAGAACCCTGTGTTTCACCTGTGACCAGATGAAAGGAGGATGAAGCCAGGGGCAGGCTTGCCACTTCTTGCCTGTTGTGCTGTTATTGTTCCTCTACTACTGTGTTTGCCCCAGCTGGGACTTCTGGCAGCATTGCCTAGTGTCCCTGGGCACACCCAACACAGGTGTGAAATGGAGCTGTCTGAGGGTGTCAGGAGAGAGAAATGCTTCCTCTGTTGGGAGTGGTGCTCTGTGTCAGGAGAGAGAAATGCATCCTCTGTCGGGAGTGGTGCTCTGTCTCTCACTCTGCTGCTGTTTGATGTGACAGTGGCTAAAGGAGCTCCTCTCTCTGCTGGACACTGCATTCAAAATAGGACTGGAGAAGCACTGTACAGTCAGCCCCTGCACAGTGTGTGTGCAGATTTTGCTTTTGAGAGCTTCATGCTTGTTCTCATCTTATAGAAGAGATCAGGTTTTGGAGAGGCTTGGAGGTTTTTAAGGCCAGGCTGGATGTGACTCTGAGCAACCTGCTCTAGTGTGGGGTGTCCCTGCCCATGGCAGGGGGGTTGGAACTAGATGATCCTTGAGGTCCCTATGATTCTGTGATATTCCATACAGGGTGGTTTCATCAGACAAGGAGTCTAGAGGCTTTCACTCTGGAGAAGACAGGGTCCTCACCAAATTCCCTCATGCCTAGGTCAGGCAGATGCACTGATTGTGCCTCACACTGCCTTTCTGTGGCACCTCCAGGAGATCCAGCTCGTTTGAAGCGTCTAACTTCAGCTGAATAGTACTCAGAGGGACTTCAGCCATGAAACAGCTCAGCCCTGAGAACCTTTAAAGCAAATGCTCTGCTGGTGTTGTGTGTTGCTAATGGCCAGTCCCAGATGCCAGAGGGAAGCCTGCACAAAGAGCTTGATTATTTCCACAACTGCTGTATGCTTCCTATCACAACACTCTGCTTTTGTGCAGAGTGGCAGCATGATTGCAGAGTTCTCTTTAACTTTACCATTTTAGCAAGGCCAGGTCCAATTAGAGCAATTATGTCTCAGCAGAAGCACTGTCTGGTGTCCTCTGGACCTGTCTATCAAGTGTCCTATTCATAGCTGTTTATCTTTGTGAGGTTTTTCATGTAGAGTCGTTCTGACCCTACCAAAACAGTCTCATCTCCAGGGCAGCCTGCTTTCCTGGAGACTTGTTTTACAGGCTGATGTAAACAAGAAGAGTGCAAAATTAGAGCTGGATGAGGGCATACATTGCAGTCTAACCGCAGTTTCCCCTTGCTTGAGCATTACTGCTGATCTGATAGGGCACACAGATTTCACTTTCATTTATTTCCCTTCACTTTCAGTTGCTTTACTGCTAAACAACTGAGAACCATGGTCAGAGTTTGCAGGTTTTCCCCTGCTGCACTGGAGGGTTTCCTTGATCAAAAGTGCCAACATGAGTGGCAAGGTGTTTGGTGGCACATGATGTCAAACTGCTTGCAGAGCTGAGGTCTGTGTGGGACTGTCTGGACAGTGAGTTATTGAAGAGCTGCTGGGCAGTGAGCACTTCTGCAGAAAGGCTCTCTATGCTTTGCTTTACCTCTGCTGTCAGAGCTAAGCAACACCTGACAAGGAAGTTCTCCTTGCCCACACTAAGGTAAAAGCTGAGAAGCAGAGCTCAGTAAAAGGCAGAAGTGCTGGGTCTTGGGAAGGTCTAAGGTGGTGGAAAGAGGAACTCTTCTCTTTCTGAACAAAAAAAAACCCTGGATGTTGTCATAGCTCTCCTGGAAGGAAAAGTGCCAGGAGGAGGATTTGGAGTCATCTTCATGAGGAAAAAACCAAACTCATTTCTGACAATTTGGCAAGGAGATTGCCTGTGAAAGGGCAGCCCTTGTCCCCACTGCTGGCTCTGTGGCACCCACAGAGTCCCAGCTGACATGTGTGACAGTGCTTGGGCAAGGCAGCGTCACTTCAGGAACTGAAAACGTAAGCTCAGACCTTAGTCTTCCTCCTGCGTCATTAGGGCAGCAGCTCCACCACATTTGCTTCCTATTTTGCCTCTCTTCTGCTTGGCTCTAGCCCACAGGGGAAGGTGACCACTTTTGTCAGGAGGACCTGCAGGGCTGCCTGCAGTGGTGACTTGGATGCCAGCTGTGCCTTCCCTTGGCACAGGATGCTGCAGGCAGGAAAGCCATGTTGGTGCCACACTAATGGCAAGGATAAAGGAGAACTGGTGAAACATCAGCAGAACATCCCACACCAGCTCCATGAGGGGCTTAGTGAATTTGATTTGATTGTGGTGACAGGTTGGACTCGATGATCCTTGAGGTCTCTTCCAACCTTAGTGATACTGTGATGAGTTTGAAATGAGTTTTTCTGGAGCTGCAGCCTTAGCAGATTCAGTTTCTTCTCCTGCAGCAGCGTGAACCACAAGCAGTGAACCCCTGCTCACTATGTCCACACAATGCTTTTGGTGCCCCCATCAGAAAAATACAGTTCCCTCAGGGATGAGAAAAGGTGACAGGAGTGCCAGCAGGGTGACTGCTGGCCTGACTTGCACTCTTAATTAGGCACGAGAGCCCTGGCAGAACTCCCCCTCTCACTTAGCTCAAGTGTCTGAAAACTAAAATGGATTTTGGATCCATCCTCCATGTCCCAGCTGTGACTTCACTGTGCTGTGTGCCAGTTGTGACTTCACTGTGCTGTGTGCCAGCTGTGACTTCACTGTGCTGTGCCCCAGTTGTGACTTCACTGTGCTGCTGCTCCTGCACCCACAGCCTGCAGCGAGATGTGCTCTCTGCTTGCGGGTGGCACTCAGGGCAGGGCAGTGGAGAGGCAGCTTGGAGGGAAGGGGTTACAACAAGCCACAGTTACCAGCTGGAGGCACTTTCAAAACTAGCAGCTTTCCTTTTGCTTGCTGAGCTCCCCAGGCTTTTCCAGTGCTGCTCCCATTATTCATTTCTTTCCCAAAACAACATGTTTAGGCAGAGGAACGGCTTGAGTGGAGAGAGGAGGGGGTGAGCAGCCAGAGCAGGACAGCTGCACTCCTGTGTCTGTGCTGAGGGGGTTCTGGGCTGCCCCTGGCTGCCAAGGGCAGGTTACCAGGCTGGCAGCAGTTCTCAGTATTTCAGGCTATTTTGTTTCCTCGGAGGCTAGCCTGGGTAATTCCTTCCTGACAGCCCTCGGCAGTGCTTCTCAGGGCTGAGCCTCAGGACAGCACTGCTTGCAGCTGCCCTTGCAGGGAAGTGTTTGTTATTCTTCTTTCAAAGGGGAAGCCTGAACCTCTTCAAGCTACACAGGGAACACCCTCATGGCCAGCATGGTGAGAAGGTGTCCTGTCAGGCACCATGCTCCTGCTGTCCAGCATCTTTGTAGCCTGACTTGACCAGAAGTGTCTCTTGCTGGTGGGTGCTCCTTCGAAGCTGCAGGAGGGGAAGCCTCTGGGTAAATGAAGCTCCAGGAAGCCTGTCCCTAGGACCAGTGATGCAGGCAGATCCCACTGAGCTGGGTTGCAGCCCCAGCCCACAAGGTGCCTCACATGTCCAATCCTTGAGTACTGAACCGGGAAGGGAGCCGCTGCAGATGGAGGAGCTCCCTGGTAGCACCTACCAGGGCTGGCCGGGGACACCCCTGTCTCATCCCTCACGGTCAGGCATGCAGCCAAACACCATGAGCTCCAGAAATGAATGCTGGCAGCCTTCCCCTGGGGGTGCAGGGTGGAGAGAGTGGAAAAGAAGCCCTCAGAGGAATTAAAAATTAAATGCTCGTGGCAGCAGCTTGCTGTCGCCAAGTCCCAGCAGTTCACCTTCGCTGTGGCTGGCTGATTGCCCAAACACTGAGGAGGAGGAGAGGAGCATCCCATCCTTGCTGCCTGCACTGGAGACCAGCCAGCCCTCCTACAGCCCTGCCTGCTAGGGGGATGGAAAAGAGCTGTCCCTCACTGCATGCAGGGGGCTTCAGCACTCAGGACCCCCAGCTCTGCCCCCAGCAGAGCCAGCAGTGCCTGCCTCTCTGGAAATCCCCAGCCACAGTGAAAAGCATTGCGTACGAAGGTGGCCAGACCCAGATGAGTCAAACACCGCTTGAACAGATGCTGCTGCTAAATACAAGGTGCTGGGCAGCTGGACTGGCCATACCCCAGCCCTCTCCCTGATCTAGGGCCTGGAATAACCCCAGTAACAGGCTTGCTTAGTGCAGGCTTAGACAGAACCCACTGCTGGGGCTGGCATTTGGTATGCAAGTGGTATTCAGGGGTACCAGGGCTGGGCACCACTGGGGCTGGCATTTGGGATGCAAGTGGTATTCAGGGGTACCAGGGCTGGGCACCACTGGGGCTGGCATTTGGTATGCAAGTGGTATTCAGGGGTACCAGGGCTGGGCACCACTGGGGCTGGCATTTGGTATGCAAGTGGTATTCAGGAGTACCAGGGCTGGGCACCACTGGGGCACCAGCTGTGCCACTGACACATGTGAAAAGCAGTGTCCCTTGGGGTGAAGAGAAGGACAGACATATATGCAGTGTAGGAAAAAGGCTCTTGCTTCTGTGGCTGTGTGAACAGAGAGATACCAAAATCAGCAGAAGCCTGGTGCTGTGATGGAGATGCCCCAACCCTTGCACCACCAGAGAGCACCAGCACCTAGCAGACATCATCCCCCAGCACTCTCCTTCCAAGCCAAGGCTGCCATTGCCACCACTCCCACCTGCCCTGGCATTTCCTGCTGCTGTTTTTCCCCCTGTGCTCAGCAGCAGTGCCAGCCTGGCCACCTTTGGTGTGCCAGTCCAGATCTGGTTTCTCCAGAATGAGTGATTTGTAAACATCTCTATTAACCTTCCTAATGAGAGTCCAACATGATCCACTCTTCTAGCTCTGTATTGTGGCTGCGACTTGTGTTATGAACCCTCCCTTGCCTGAAGTGAGCCCTGTGCACTGCTTAATGCCACTGCAGCTCCCTGCCATGCAATGCAACAGGTATTTAGTGTCTCATTCTGCAAGTGATCTCCAGATGATCTCTCCATAAAACTTCAAGGTTGAAGGAGCAAAGGAGATTTCTGAACCAGGCTGGATCAGGCTGGATGTGGCTCTGAGCAACTTGAACTAGTGTGAGGTGTCCCTGCCCATGGCAGGGGGGTTGGAACTGGCTGAGCCTTGAGGTCCCTTCCAACCCTAACAATTCTGTGATTCTAACCCAGTTTTCTCCTGGTCCTTCTGGTTTTGTTGAATTCAGCCTTTACAGTTTTGGCCTTGGGGCATGTCAGTGGAGCTCGAGAGAGCCAGGGGAGCATTTATCTATCTCCTTGCCTGCAGCTTTTCAAGCAGGTTTGATTGGTTTTAGTACTTCCTCTGTGAGACATGGAGTGTTTGCCACTTGCCCTGCATTTCCCAGTCAGGCACAGCTGCCTGTGTCCCTGTTCTAGCAGAGCAGCCTCCTGTCCCTCGGGACGTGGCTGGCCATGTGGCCAGTGGGATGGGACTTGCCTTCCACCTTGCTGCATGCTGGAAATGGAGCTCAATGGATGCCAAGCAGGGGTCAGCTATGGCACTTGGCACAGGGCAAAATGTGTCACACTGGACTCTTTGGGCTGGGGTCTTCAGTTAAAGCCCTCCACAGACTCACTGGCAACCCCAAACAAATCTCTTCATGTCAGTGGCTGTCTCAGTGAGACAAATGTGACCACAGCTCTGATGTCTTGGCAGATGCTTTCATGGAAGCCATCCTATGGCACTCTCTGACAGCATTTGCAGCTTTACATCAAAGCCCTGCTATGAAGAAAGGCTGAGAGCCCTGGGGCTCTTTAGTCTGGAGAAGAGAAGGCTGAGAGGGATTCTGCTCAATGTCTATAACTAGCTGAGGGGTGGGTGTCAGGATGAAGGGGCCAGGCTCTTTTTGGTGGTGCCCAGTGACAGGACAAGGAACAACAGGTACAAACTGGAACACAGGAGGTTCCACCTCAACATGAGCAGACACTTCTTTTGAAGTACTGGAGCCCTGGAGCAGGCTGCCCAGAGAGGTTGTGGAGTCTCCTTCTCTGGAGACATTCAAAACCCCTCTGGATGTGTTCCTGTGTGACCTGCCCTGGGTGCTCCTGCTCTGGCAGGGGGGTTGAACTGGATGATCTCTGGAGGTCCCTTCCAAGCCCTAACATTCATGATTCTGTGTCACATGCTCCCCACCCCATGCATCAGCCTTGAGAAGTGCTGGGTAATTAATTGGGTGGTTTGCTCTGCCTGTGGAAGAGCATTATCCCTGAAACTGCTCTTCCACCAATCAATAAAAGACTCCATCAAATTGTTTAACCATATTAAGAAAAATGTGATTGCACTCCAGGAATCTTTATTGCCTTTCACTATAAGCTGCTGAATCTAATATACAAAGAAGATCACTTCAACTGTAAAGGAACAGAAGGAGGATCTCTGCTAATGTTCTCACTGAGCAGCTGGCAGCAGCAGGCATGGTCTCCATCTAATGTAGCTGCATCAAATAATGAGGTTTGGTGCCTCTGATGGGAGCAGTGCTTGACTGTACTACACAGCCCCCAGGAGAAAGTGGCAGCAGGTTAATTTGTTAGGCATTGCAATAGCTTGGTCCAGGTGGCCAAGAAGGCCAATGGCAGCTTGGTCTGTATCAGGAACAGTGTGGCCAGCAGGAGCAGGGAGGTCATTCTGCCCTGTGCTCAGCACTGGTCAGGCCACACCTTGTGTCCTGAGTCCAGTTCTGGGCCCCTCAGTTTAGGAAAGATGTTGAGGTGCTGGAAGGTGTCCAGAGAAGGGCAAGAAAGCTGGGGAGGGGTCTGGAGCACAGCCCTGTGAGAAGAGGCTGAGGGAGCTGGGGTTGCTTAGCCTGGAGAAGAGGAGGCTCAGGGGAGACCTTCTTGCTCTCTCCAACTACCTGAAGGGAGGTTGTAGCCAGGTGGGGGTTGGTCTCTGCTCCCAGGCAATCAGCCCCAGAACAAGAGGTCACAGTCTCAAGCTGTGCCAGGGGAGGTTTAGGCTGGATGTTAGGAAGAAGTTCTTCATAGAAAGAGAGATTGGCCATTGGAATGTGCTGCCCAGGGAGGCAGTGGAGTCACCATTCCTGGAGGTGTTTAGGAAGAGACTGGATGAGGTGCTTGGTGTCATGGTTTAATTGACTGGACGATGTTGGCTGGTAAGTTGGACTCTGATCTCTAAGCTATTTTCCAACCTGGTCTGGTCTATTCTATTCTATTCTATTCTATTCTATTCTATTCTATTCTATTCTATTCTATTCTATTCTGTCTTCTCAGCTACTTTTTTCCCCCCTGAGGAAACTCACGAGGCAGAAAGTCCAGGCAATGGGCAGCTGATCTCTGTGTCTCCCCTCAAACCAGTGTCCGTGTGCTTGGGTGCTGTGATCTGGAAGCTGAGCAGAGAGCAGAGGACAGTGGTGCTCCTCTTGGCTTGCAGCCCTGTCCATGGCTGGGTTTTGTTTTACAAAGTGGAGTGCCTTGGTGTCATTGGCTGCTGCTGTTTACTTAATTACAATTTCAAATCCTGGGCAGGCAATTTTCAGAGGGGGAGAAGACACAAAAACTCATGGCAAGGTGATGTTCCAGAGCAGTGGCTGCCTTCCACCTGTGTTCTTCTCCATCAAGCAGACAGTTGACAACTTTCACACAGGTTAACTTCTTGTCTTTTTGCCCATAGGCACCTGATAGCTAAGCAGCAGAATCAAACATCTCCTGTACCCTGCAGCAGGCAGAGGATCTGTGTGTGTTACTGCAGGAGCAGCCCTCCTGAAAACCTTCACTTATCCTATTTAAGACATGGAAAAGCCACTTTGAAGAGTGGATGTTACCTTGTTACATAAAGTGCTTTCCAGCCAGGAGTGTCTGAGGGTCATTTTCCTCCCTGAGGAAGAATGGGTGTGATGAGGCTAGTGAGGAAAGGAGGAGGTCCAGCAACTGTGCTGCTGGGGACATGGGCCTGGGAGTAAAACAAGGATGTGGGAGTGCAAAGCCTGAGTGATAAATCAGCCCTGTGTGCTGGCGCTGCCACTTGAAGGTGATAAGCAGAAGGATTCCTCCATGTGTGTCATGGTGTGGCTTGGGGTGCTCCCCACTGGCATAACCAAGAGAGTCCTGAGCGTGCCCTGGGGCAGGATGCTCAAGTGCCAACAGCCTTTGTGCCCTGGTAGGCTCAAGTGGTGACTGATGAGAGTCTGTCCTGTGCTGGCTCCCCTGGGAGTCCCTGCCAGCTCAGGAATCTTGAAAACTGACCTCAACAGGTCACAGAGCACAGGACCAGCTGATAGAAAAAGACATACAGATGCTTTAGAAAATGCTTGCCCTCTCTTCCTGGACATCAGTTCAGTCCATGCTGGAATGCAGCTGTCACCCCGTTGAGCTTTGTGAAGTGGTCAGAGGTCTTCAGATGAAAAAGCCATGTGGTGGTGCTGTCACTGTGCTCCCCACAGGAGACAAGGAGTTCACATGAAAGAAGGGAAACTGTCCAAAGTGTGATTTGCTCCACCACTACCCAGCAGAAACCAGGCACAGGGTTCACTTCCACACTTACAGTTCCACAGATTTGGACAGCATCTTCTGCTAATCCTCTTGACCCCAAGGTTAAGCCCAGCCAGCTGTGAATTTTATTGAGGTTAACTTGTAAAGCTTGCTTCCAATTAATTTTTTTTTCCTTACAATGATCTTATTCTTGCTGTCACTGTTGTCTGAGGCTTGAGCTGACAGAGCTGGCTGGCTCCCCTGGCCTGGCTGCTGTGTGCTGGCACGCAGCTGCTCGTGCAACACTCAGCTGGCACTGCTGCCACTCCACATGGCTGGTGTGCAGGAGTGGGGGGGATATTGGGGAGACCTTATTGCTGTCTACAGCTACCTGAAGGGAAATTGTAGCCAGGTGGGGGTTGGTCTCTTCTCCCAGGCAACCACCAGCAGAACAAGAGAACACAGTCTCAAGCTGTGCCAGGAGAGGTTTAGGCTGGAGTTAGGAAGAAGTTCT
The DNA here is from genome assembly GCF_026170545.1 of Melanerpes formicivorus. NCBI lineage: Eukaryota > Metazoa > Chordata > Aves > Piciformes > Picidae > Melanerpes > Melanerpes formicivorus. Next base: position 1,102,873 of record NW_027142408.1, read on the forward strand.
TCACAGAAGGAGAGATTTGCCATTGGGATGTGCTGCCTAGGGAGGTGGTGGAGTCACCATCCCTGGAAGTGTTTAAAAAGAGACTGGATGAGACACTTAGTGCCATGGTGTTGGGTGATGGGTTGGACTGGATGATCTCAAAGGTCTTTTCCAGCCTGGTTAATTCTGTTTCTAGCATGTTCACACTGCAGAGGCAGATGGAGATGAGGCAAATGTCTGCTTGACATTACTGCCTTTGGCTCTCTGCGTGGGGAAAGTCTCTCTGTGCCAGAAAGACTCTGCCCACTGCAAGAAGTGCACTTGGTTTTCAGGATGCTGTTTCTTTTCCAGAAGAAGGCAGGGTGGGAGCAGAAGTCCTGACTCATCCACTCCACTGCTGGTATCTACATCATGTAGACCCTGTTTGTGGATTTTCCAAACTGTGTTTTCAAGTGAGCCAGGCCATTTGTCTTCTGATCTTCAGAGAAGGCTGTTCCACAGGCTTCACTGCTCCAGTGGTTGGAGACTTGCTTCTCATTCCCAGGCAAAATGTATTCGTGGCTAGTTCATACCCATTTGTTCTTTATGCCAGCATTGTCCTTCAGTTTAAACAGCTTTTCTCCCTCCCTAGTGTTTACCCCCTCTGATCTATTTATAGGCTACAACCCTATCCCCTCTTGGCCTTTCTAAACAGCCGAGTGCCTCTGGTCTCCTCCGAGCATAGGCTTTGCATTCCCTTATTTGGCTTAACAGCCCTGCTCTGCAGCCACTGCAGGCCAAAAGCCCTCTTCCTGAGCATGCTGTCCTGGCCACCTACTGCAGTAACCCAGGTAAGCCCTCATGTCTCCAAATCCTTGTACACCCTGCTGTGCTTTCATGCCCAGCCTCTGTGGCTCAGCAGGTCAGTCTCAGCAGGCAGTGCAAATCGTCTCCTGCAGGTCACATCACATTGGTGGCTTCCAGTTACCTCACAGCTGTTTAAGAGAATCATCACAGAACCAATAAGGTTGGAAAAGACCTCAAAGATCATCAAGTCCAACCTGTCACCCAACACCTCATGACTACTACACCATGGCACCAAGTGCCACATCCGATCCCCTCTTGAACACCTCCAGGGATGGTGACTCCACCACCTCCCTGGGCAGCACATCCCAATGGCAAACAACTATTTCTGGGAAGAGCTTTCTCCCTCACCTCAAGCCTAAACCTCTCCTTCTTCCTAACATCCATTATGAATCTACTCATTCCTAGTTTGTTCCATTCCCCCCAGTCCTATCACTCTCTAACACCCTCAAAAGTCCCTCCCCAGCTTTCTTGTAGCCCCCTTCAGATACTGGAAGGCCACAATGAGGTCTCCTCAGAGCCTTCTCTTCTCCAGACTGAACAGCCCCAACTCCCTCAGTCTGTCCTCACAGCAGAGCAGCTCCAGCCCTCTGCTCATCCTCGTGGCCCTTCTCTGGACACATTCCAGCACCTGCAGATCCTTCCTGTAACAGGGGCTCCAGAAGTGGACACAATGCTCCACGTTGGGGTTTCACCAGAGTGGAGTAGAGGGGGAGAATCACCTCCCTTGCCCTGCTGGCTGTGCTTCTCTTGATGCAGCCCAGGATGTGATAAGCTGTTTGCTTCTCTTCTTTTGTGCCTTACTGCTCATATTCAGACTGTGTCCTGTATTGAGAAGAGAGATAGAGAGAGTAAAAGGGTTTAAAGACTTCTGGAGGAGGTGGTGGTGACACCCCGCAAACCAAAGAACAGAGCTGCCTCTCCTTTAGGCTCAAGTAAAGCAAGAGAGAACAAATTACTGAATACTGCCCTTTGATGACAATAAAAGCAGTCCTTGCCCTTCTAGACAGTTCAGGCTGAGATACTCCCAGATAGTTCTCCTGAATGTATTGGAACTGAATGATTCTGCCTTTAAAAGGAAGCCTTCAGAAATCAAGTCAGCCTAGCTAAGCCTCTTCTCTGCATTATAATCCAGGGTGGGGTTTTTGTTTGGTTTAAATTAGATCTGAAGAACAAGATTTCACCTTTGCATATTGAGGGCTCTCTGACAAACCTTCAGCTCCTCCCTTCACCTGAAATGTTGTAAAGACAAGGGCCAGATCACTCCATGACACTCCAGACCTCTTATTGGCTTGGTGGACAGTTGTCCTGGCTGCAGCTCTCAGCATAATGGTTTTGAGGATGTGTCTGCTGGGCAGCCAGGCAGAAAAGGCTTTAATTTGGCATAAGGTGGCATTTTCCAGCTCCTTTTGCTAAAATGAAGGAACTCCACAGCGCTGACAAATGACATAATTCAGCTTGACACTGGATGTTGAGCAAGCTGAGAGAGTGTTCTCCTCAAGCAGATTTGTGCAACTGGCCTCCAAGATTCCTTCCTGCTGCTGCCTGGAATCAGCCTATGGGTTGGGAGCTTGCTCAGTCACTCACTAAACTCCAGAGACTGCATTTACTACACTTCTCTGCTTGTATGGAGACACTTGAATTTAGGTTTCTGAATCTGGCTTTAGATGCTCCCTGCTTTCTGTAGGTATGCAAGGTGGTGAGTCTGGTATTCAAACAGTCCCCTCCTGAGCTGCTGTCAAAGGATTCAATGTTTTGATTAGATGCAGTAAATTGTCCCCAAAGTGGCAAAATGAACTCATCTGTCATTGTTCTGTGTTTAAGCAGACAGTTATGTCAGGTACAACCGCACATTGTCTAGCAGGAGGACAAGGGGGAATGGTTTGAAGCTAAGGGAGAGTAGGTTTAGATTGGATCTTAGGAAGAAATTCTTCAGTAGGAGTGAGCTCAGGCTCTGGAACAGGCTGCCCAGGGAGGTTGTGGCTGCCTCCTCCTTGAGGGTGTTCAAGTCCAGGTTGGTTGAGGTCTTGAGCAGTAAGAGTCTAGTTGAGAGGTGTCCCTGCCCATGGTAGGGAGGTTGGAGGAGGTGATCTCTGAGGTCCCTTCCGACCTGAGCCACTCTGTGACTCTGTGATGTAATTTGGTGGAGGTTGTTTCTAGATTCAAAGCATTTAGTGTGCACCTGCAGACACACTCTGCCCCAGCCCAGCCCCTTTGCTCTCTTCAGCTGTGGGCTGAATGCTGGGGGCTGTGAATTTCCAGTGAAGGATCCCTTCCACTGAGGTAGCTCTCTGCTGATCTGAACCCAACAAAGGGAACACTTTTACTCTCTCTGCCTCTCTTCTCAACACAGGACACAGGCTGAACATGAGCAGTCAGGCAGCTGGGTCCCCAGCATGCACAGAGCTCATGGTTTCAGCCATAGGGAGGGGACTGTACCAGCCCACAGCTGCTCAGCATCTCAAAGGGAAGACTGAATTCCTTGTATCTGGCAATCAAGATGCAGGCACTGACTTTATTGACAGAATTAGTTCACCATGTGTACAGATAATGTACTCTGAGATTAAGCTACTGCAGCAATAAATTTGTTAACCTAATTTGAAGAGATAAAAGCTTCAGTGAGCTTCATGGCACACTCCACTCCATTTGGTTTCCAGTGCCTCAGAGGAGCAGACAAGAAAGCCCTCCCTCAGGTAGCTGCTCTGTGCCTCTGACCTCCTCCTCCTCCAAAAGCAAATCTTCAGGGGAAGGAAATAGAGCAGCACTAAACCTCTCCCTCTGGGTACCAGCAGCTGCTGCCATTCTTTGCAGCTCATGTGAAAGGTCATTCAGAGCACAGGTCGGAGAAGCTCTTCAAGTAAAATAAGGAGTGCTGTCCTTGCATCTGTCCTGCATCAGGCAGAGACCTCCCTCCCCACTTCTGCAGTGATTCCTGACCACCCTCTTCTCCCCATGAGTTTCAGGTAGATGCAGGCAACACTGGTCCAGCCCCTGTACCTCTTACAGGTCTGGAAACAGAGGGAACTTCTCAGCAGCAAGAACTGGCGCCCGAAGGAGGAAGGAGAGAGCAGCCTGTGGCATGGTGGTGCTGGGCAGACAGCTCAGGGCTTTGGACTTGTTTCAGGGTGAGAGATGGCTGAACACAATGCTGGGCATCACACAATGCTGGGCATCACACAGTGCTGGGCACCACACAATGCTGGGCACCACACAGTGCTGGGCATCACACAGTGCTGGGTATCACACAGTGCTGGGCACCACACAGTGCTGGGCACCACACAGTGTTGGGCATCACACAGTGCTGGGCATCACACAATGCTGGGCATCACACAGTGCTGGGCACCACACAATGCTGGGCACCACACAGTGCTGGGCACCACACAATGCTGGGCACCACACAGTGCTGGGCACCGCACAGTGCTGGGCATCACACAGTGCTGGGCACCACACAATGCTGGGCACCACACAGTGCTGGGCACCACACAGTGCTGGGCACCGCACAGTGCTGGGCATCACACAGTGCTGGGCACCACACAATGCTGGGCACCACACAGTGCTGGGCACCACACAGTGCTGGGCACCGCACAGTGCTGGGCATCACACAGTGCTGGGCACCACACAATGCTGGGCACCACACAGTGCTGGACACCACACAGTGCTGGGCACCACACAATGCTGGGCACCACACAGTGCTGGGCATCACACAGTGCTGGGCACCACACAATGCTGGGCACCACACAGTGCTGGGCACCACACAGTGCTGGGCACCGCACAGTGCTGGGCATCACACAGTGCTGGGCACCACACAATGCTGGGCACCACACAGTGCTGGGCACCACACAGTGCTGGGCACCGCACAGTGCTGGGCACCACACAGTGCTGGGCACCACACAATGCTGGGCACCACACAGTGCTGGGCATCACACAGTGCTGGGCACCACACAGTGCTGGGCATCACACAAGGTCAGTTGGTGTCCGGTCATTGATCAGTACTCACGAGCCTCCTGTGGCAGCAATTTAGGGACAGATATTGGGGCTGATGAAGAAACCCCAAGGTCTGGGCTTTTCAATCTGGCTGTCAGCTGAGACCTGAGCAGAGGAACTGCTGAACTTGCCCATCTCTGCAGCCCCAGAGAGAGGAATGGCTCTAGCATAGTGTGGCCAAGACCAAGGGAGAGAGGTTGCTGCATGTGCATGGGGCAGCTGTGCAGAGGCAGTCAGGTGTTTCGTGCCCCCTGCTCCCCAGGGCTTCTCAAGTTTAACAGGTCATTGATTTTCACTCATGACTGAGCAAAGCAGTTGTTAGGGAGACCATGGGCTCCTATGTGACCTAAGTGCATTAAATTTTCCAAGTGGCCACACTGCAAAGATGGCATTGTTAGAAAGCACAGGCATGAAGCTCACAAAGCGGTGTTGGGGGTAGCTCTGCTTCTCTCAGCCACACCAGGAGAGTTGGTGAGCTACAGCAGACTTCCCTCAGCATTCTGGTTGACTTTGTCTTTGGAAAAGCAGTATTTGCATCTCAGGCTGCAGCAATGCCCTTGGTACATGCCATGGTAACATCATTTCAAATGACTGATCTGGACAGAAAACAGAGCTCCTGGTGTTGGTTATGTTGTCTGCCTCTGTGAAGGCTCCAATTGCTGAATGCTGAAAGCATTTGCAGCAAGGTGATGGAGGCATCTCCTTAGCTTGGAACCCCCCCAGGAAAAGATACCCATTGCTTCTATAGCACCAAATCCAACCCAGTTAGCCCTTTTTGTGCCCCCTGGGTGCTTTCAGAGGGAGATCACACACACACAAAAGTGACATTGTCAGGCACTCCAGTCCCATCCATAGCTGTTGCCCATCCAGAATGCTGCTCTGACCTGGTCACTTGCACCAGCTTCACACTTGGCCTCTGGCCAGCAGCTGGGGCTCACTGCAGCATTAGGTGGGAACCTCAGAAAAGGTTTCCAGGAAGGCTTCAAAAACACCAGGTGGTGGTTTTGTTAGAGTTCACCAGGACCAGAGTCCCAGGCCTTCCTTGGCCTGCCTGCTTTGAGGTCTTCTAGGCATTTCACCGCATGCTCATTTCAAAGAGGAGTGCTTCAAGTTTTTATGAACCAGGGCTGATAGTAGGCAGTTGTGTAGAAAAATACTTCTTGTGTGCCCTCTTGGGCCAGTGTGCACATTGCTTACAGGTTCCTCTTTGGCCAAGCTGTCACACAGGTGTCTGAAACCCCACTGCACTCACAGAAGCTCTTTCTCTCTCTGCTGGCCCTTGCTCAAAGTTGGTTTCAGTCAGTCTGTACAGCTCCTGGAGCTGTTAGCTGCTCTGTGCACAACACATCCCTGTTATCCCCCACCAGCTCTGTCCCAGCTTGCCCTGCCCCTCTCTTTGTTCAGCTTCATTTGACTAATGACCTTCTTCTCCACTTGTTTGTGTGTAAGGAGCTGCAGAGCCTGGTGGGATGCAAAGTGGACTACCCAAGCCACAGCTCCTGGGCAAGAAAGTGTTAGAGGAGACACTTGGAAGCAGTAGGGCAGTGAGCAGGGTTTGATGGGATGAGGTGAGCAGAGGTTTCTGAGGAATAGCATCAGCTTCCATCAGCTCTCCCTTGGCCAGAGAAGAAGATCTCCAGCCTTAGTTCTTCAGCATCCTCCAAAAATGCTGGGCTTGGCTGTGGGGCTCCCCTCTGGTGTAAGCAGTCATTGCTTCACTGATTTAAGGAGACAGCTGCATGTTAGGGGAAGATGTGGCCCATTTCCATCATGCTGCATTGCCATTCTCCACAAAAGCATTTACCAGCAGTTGCTCCAGACCACTGGCAAAAAAGAGCAGGTTTTCTTCCTTCACATGAGAGTGAAGAGAGTACCTCAGCCACACCATGCTCTTGGAAATGCTGGTTTCCCATGACACCTGTGCCACATGCACGGGAACAAATCACTAGTGGTGTCCCCCAGGGATCAGTGTTGGGCCTGATCCTATTCAATATCTTTACTGATGATCTGGATGAGGGGATGGAGTCCACCATTAGTAAGTTTGCAGATGACACCAAGTTGGGGGCAGGTGTGGATCTGTTAGAGGGTAGAAGGGTTCTGCAGAGGGACCTGGACAGAGAGGCAGAGTCCAACAGGATGGCATTTTACAAGTCCAAGTGCCAGGTGCTACACTTTGGTCACAACAACCCCAGGCAGTGCTACAGGCTGGGGTCAGAGTGGCTGGAAAGCAGCCAGGCAGAAAGGGACCTGGGGGTGCTGGTTGACAGCAGCTGAACATGAGCCAGCAGTGTGCCCAGGTGGCCAAGAAGGCCAATGGCATCCTGGCCTGTATCAGGAACAGTGTGGCCAGCAGGAGCAGGGAGGTCATTCTGCCCTGGACTCAGCACTGGTTAGGCCACACCTTGAGTCCTTGAGGAAAGATGTTGAGATGCTGGAAGGTGTCCAGAGAAGGGCAACAAAGCTGGGGAGGGGTCTGGAGCACAGCCCTGTGAGGAGAGGCTGAGGGAGCTGGGGTTGCTTAGCCTGGAGAAGAGGAGGCTCAGGGGAGACCTTCTTGCTCTCTACAACTACCTGAAGGGAGGTTGTAGCCAGGTGGGGGTTGATCTCTCAGGCAATCAGCCCCAGAACAAGAGGACACAGTCTCAAGCTGTGCCAGGGGAAGTTTAGGCTGGAGGTGAGGAGAAAGTTCTTCACTGAGAGAGTTGTTAGCCATTGGAATGTGCTGCCCAGGGAGGTGGTGGAGTCACCATCCCTGGAGGTGTTCAAGAGGGGATTGGATGTGGCACTTGGAGCCATGGTTTGGTAGTCATGAGGTGTTGGGTGACAGGTTGGACTTGGTGATCTCTGAGGTCTTCTCCAAGCTTATTGATTCTATGATTCTATGATAAAGGGACCAGCACACATGTCAGGGCTTGACTGTAAAGTTCCTGCTCTGGGAAGGAGATGAGCAACCTTCCTGCTGAATTGTAGCTGCAGACATTTCCTTTTTGTGGAGCTGCTGTCTGTTACCATAGCCACAACCTTCAGAATTTTCTGGCTATTTTGCAGTCACTGATGGGAGTGAAAGACCAGATGTTTGACTGCATTCTCCTTAGCCTATTCACTGAGGTGCAGCTGACATTTCAGGAGCCTTCAATAAATAAAGCAACCTCTGTTTGTTTTGATTAGCATTTGCCTAGAGAAAAATAGCAGGAGTGTGCACTTCACCTACAACTTCTAAGTGAAGGTGAGGAAACAACTTTATGTCTTCCAGACTGAATGTCAGACTGGAGCTAGCAGCAGTCAGAGGTAGGTGACATTGCAGACAACAGACCAGGAGCTTGCCCTGGCCACTGACAGCCACAAAGGACTGAGTGTGTCCAAAGAAATACTCTTGAGTCAGAGTCTCTCTCTGTATTTGTATTTGTAGTCCTGCATGGGCCCTGCTGGAGGTCCTGCTGAGTTGCCCAGGTGGTGTGACTGTGGGCACACTCTCAGCATCCCCACTGTGTGGGCTAAACTCTGGGCTTTGTTAGCACAAGACCTTGTAAGAACCTTCTTCCCTACCACATCATGGCACTTCTGGTTTCTAGAGGCAATAATTACCCAGGAGACTCTGCTGAGGCAAAGGTACCTCATGTGTGCCACAGTAGAGAAGGACCCGCTCATTAAAGCTTTATGGAGAGATAACCTCAGATATATGAATGCTTAAGTTTAGCATTTTGTCCTTGGATGGTGGTGACCCCAGCACGTCATGAGAGCCTTGGCATCTCCCTGTGCATGCTTCCCCACTAGACTCTCTCAGGTCAAGGGAACAATTAGTTTCTGGATCATAAGAAAGATCAAATCTGAGGTGCTGAGTCCTGCTGAGGCTAGGATGTAACCTGGTTTCTGCTGAGAAATGTGATGAGAAGGCAACCACTGATGGCTGCACTCTCGCAGGGGCACCTGGCTGCTCAGCAGGGACTTTGGCTGTTTGTCTGAAGCACGTTTGGGTGGAGAGACCCCACCTACCCCTCAGCTCACTTTTACTTTCAGTGTCTGAACTTACTTGGATTTGTGTCTTGCTGCCCCATGCCTGAGCTCTTCACCAGAGACTTCCTTGCTGGACTGAAGTGCTGGGAAGGTAGATGCCTGGAAGGGATGGCTCCTGTGGTAGGAGTTCAGATCTGCATGCTCAGGCTGCTCTCCCACTCCCTTCTAAAGACAGCTGCTCTAGTCCAAAGCTATTTAACTCCCTCTTTAGTATTTTCTTGACTTGGAGCTGGCAAGTGTCACCTTTTTTGGGGTGTTAGGAGATTTCTTGGTGTTGGAGTTTGCTCTGCTGCTAACTGGAAGCTATTCATGTACTACCCTGACCATAATCTCAGCAGTGATTGTGCTGATGAACGTGGATGTAAAGGTTTTGCAAACCAGGGCAAAGGACAGCGCTGTCTTTCCCTCAAAAGCAGAGTGCAGGCTGCAGAGAGAGATCCAGCTTGGCTTCCTCACTCAAAGCCCGAGTGAAAACAGAGATGCCAAAAGAGGGAGCTTAGGTCAGGGGCGATGGCTGCAGAGTGTCCCTCAGTGAGAGCTGCGGTCAGTGCTTAGCAGCCTCTCGCAGTCCCTGCCTCTACAGGGTGCTTACAGCATCTCCAGCGCTGCTTCCTCTGGGTGGGCAGGGCAAGAGCTGGCCAAGGATGGCTGTGCCCCTCAGCCACGGCAGGGAGCAGGCTGGCTGCCCAGCAGGCTCTTCTCCTCTGAGCACACAAAGGTTGGCTGTCGCGTTCTTGCAGGCGTTTTTGCAAGTTGCAGTCCCTTCTGATGCTGGACAAGCTGCTCCTGTCTGCCTGTGTAGTTTATGTCATGATGTGTGTCCCTTCTCCTTGCTTGGTGCCTACAGTGCACTATCCACTCTCCAAAACTCTGATTTCCCTACGCTTTTGCCCATTCTCCTGTTTCTCAGAGGCAGTGCCATTTCCCTGGTGGCAGTGAGTCAAGCTGGCAGAAGGCTTGAGCTTTGGGCTTTAGGACCTGGTTCTTTCTGCAACAGTAGCATGATGCTGTGGACTAGCCCTAAATAACTTGATGAAAGCTTAATACCATGCTGCTTAGCCTGGCTGATTCATTGTAGGACAGCAACAATCTGTTACCTACACAGGGCAGAATCATCTCCCTGGAGCAGTGCAGGAACAGGAGAGGGTCCCTTCCGTGGGAAGTGTGTTTCCAGGCAATCCCTAGCTTGAGACACCTTTTCAGTTTGCTGTCATGGAAGAGAAACAAGTGTCCAGCTTCCCGCAGCTGCTTCAACCTCGGCACACAGCTGACTACATCTCTCTCTGCAGCAGCTCCACAGACCTGCAGAGCCGAGGTCGTTTGAAAGTGCAGCGAGCTCTGTGCACAGCAGCTCTGAAGGGCTGACTTCAAATCTGTCCTGTCTAGCAGATCTGAAGGAGCCCTTTGGTTCTGTCTTCAAGGCACTGACAGTCCAGCCTGGCATCCCACCTCTGCAGCCTGCACTGGTTTGTACTGTCCGATGTGGCAGCCTCATCAGGCGGCCTCTTGCTTCCTCCTCTTGCAAGGAGTGCTGTATGCTTAAGGAAGAGTAGAACTCTGGGTGAAATGTGTGAAATGCTGGGATGGCCTCGCTCCTGACTCCAAGGGGAGCCGGACAGTTGGAGGCCCTGCCGCAAGGCTCTTGCTTTTTGTTAATTTGCTGCTTTTCAGATGCTAACTGCCTGGCACCCTCTCCACAGAGGGTCGTGACCACTCCTCTCTGCTCCAAGCACGCCAATTCCCCTTTTCTCTCACGTTTGTAGAGCTTTAACAAGGTTTAAATTAGAGGCAACCTGTTTCTGTGCTCGCCTTGGGTCTCGCCGGGTTTTTTCTGACCAACTAAGGTATCTCTGAGAGTCCTTTTTTTCCCCCCTCATTATGTGCTCAAATACAAGTCCTGTGAAGACCTTTCTTGACAAACACCACTTTTTAGCAGTGGCTTTTCAGCTGTTCTCATGCAGTTCTGCAGTGTTTATTCTTTTCTGGGTGCAAAAGAGGGTGAGAACACACAAGCTTGGCAGCTTTCAGCACTACCTGCTGGTACCCTGCCAAGGGGCAAGGGGTAGCCTGTGGGGCCTTTCAGGAGCATTAATATTGCCCTCCAGTCAGAAAGCAAGGCCACTGTTGGATTTCCAGATGCATGGCTAAGCAGTGGGTGGAGAGGGGCACACAAAACCTCTTCAGAAGTATCTTGGGATTCTTTTTTCCTCCATAAGCAACAGGGAGAAATATACACAGAATCAACCAGGTTGGAAGAAACCTCCAAGAGCATCAAGTCCAACCAATCAATCATCCAACCCTAACTGATCAACTAGACCATGGCACTAAGTGCCTCATCCAGGCTTTCCTTAAACACCTCCCTGGGCAGCCAATTCCAATGACCAATCTCTCTTTCTGGGAAGAACTTCTTTCTCAGATCAAGCCTAAACTTCCCCCTACACAGCTTGAGACTGTGTCCTCTTGTTCTGTCACTGGGTGCCTGGGAGAAGAGACCAACCCCCACCTGGCTGAAACCTCCCTTCAGGTAGTTGTAGACAGCAAGAAGGTCTCCTTGTGACTTGCCTTATTGCACAGCAGCTCCCCAGACTTCAGCTTTGTGCTTCAGGGGGTTCCAAGAAGTGTTGTGTCAGGACTCCAGCAGACCATGATTCTGCCAGCAGGAATCCTTCTCTTTTGGGCAATACAGGTTTCTTGCCACTTGGTCAATACAGGCCTTTCACCATTTGCTAACCACATGTGAGACTTCACTGCAGCTGAGTGGGCATCGTGGGGCATGAATTGTCCTCTATGAACTCATGTTCCTTGTACCCTTCCCAGGGATGTTGTGGAGTCTCCTTCTCTGGAGGCTTTCAAGACCCATCTGGATGTGTTCCTGTGTGACCTGTGCTGGATTCTAGAGTCCTGCTCTGGCAGGGGGGTTGGACTCAATGACCTTTGAAGGTCCCTTCCAAACCCTAACATTGTGTGATCCTGTGTACCCAGCAGTCCTTGTTAGAGGCCCCATGTCCCAGGCTGCTTTGTAGGGTATGTAGCTGTGTGGGCAAGAAGACTCCTTCCTGATGTCTGTGAGATAAATCAGGTTTCATTCATGAATTTGAGGCTCCTCACAGGCCACCTCTGCCCACACAGCACCGATGCACACGTGTCTGTGCACATATGGGACTCAGAGCACAGGACTCCCATCATCTAAGTGAAGTAGATGCAGCTGAACTTTGGCCTCTACTGCTTTGACTACAGCAGAAAACAAGGGTCTAAAAATAAGGAAATGTTTGCCTCTTGGAAATTTTCTGAGCAATTAATCTAAGAAGTATTGATGTTTCTAATTTTGTCAGCAGAGGGAGGACTGTCAGTCACCCCAGCAATGCCAGCCCCTAGCTGATAGCTCATAAAGTGGAATGGCTTTTTAATGAAGTTGCCAGAAGAAAGCTTTGCTGCCAAACTCAAGGACATTGCTCTAGTCCACTCCTACTCCTTCATCAAGAAACCTTCCAAGAAAATTCTGGCTTTCCCCCAAAGTTATTGTGTGGGATTTTGCTTTTTCTCTTTCTCCCTTTCCTTTCCTTTCCTTTCCTTTCCTTTCCTTTCCTTTCCTTTCCTTTCCTTTCCTTTCCTTTCCTTTCCTTTCCTTTCCTTTCCTTTCCTTTCCTTTCCTTCCCTTCCCTTCCCTTCCCTTCCCTTCCCTTCCCTTCCCTTCCCTTCCCTTCCCTTCCCTTCCCTTCCCTTCCCTTCCCTTCCCTTCCCTTCCCTTCCCTTCCCTTCCCTTCCCTTCCCTTCCCTTCCCTTCCCTTCCCTTCCCTTCCCTTCCCTTCCCTTCCCTTCCCTTCCCTTCCCTTCCCTTCCCTTCCCTTCCCTTCCCTTCCCTTCCCTTCCCTTCCCTTCCCTTCCCTTCCCTTCCCTTCCCTTCCCTTCCCTTCCCTTCCCTTCCCTTCCCTTCCCCCCTTCCCTTCTTCTCTTCTCTTCTTCTCTTCTTCTCTTCTCTCTTCTTTTCTCTTCTTTTCTCTTCTTTCCCCTCTCCCTTTCCCCTCTCCCTTTCCCCTCTCCTTTTCCCCTCTCCTTTTCCCCTCTCCTTTTCCCCTTCCTTTTCCCTTTTCTTTTCCCCTTCTTTTTCCTTTCCTTTTCCCTTTTCTTTTCCCCTTCCTTTCCCTTTCCCTTTCCCCTTTTCCCTTTCCCTTTCCCTTTCCCTTTCCCTTTCCCTTTCCCTTTCCCTTTCCCTTTCCCTTTCCCTTTCCCTTTCCCTTTCCCTTTCCTTTCCTTTTCTGTCCTTTTTCTTTCCTTTCCTTTTTCCTTTCTTTTACTTTTTCATGCCTGAAAACCAGCCCCCAATCCAGCTTTATTGCCAACCTGTGGAAAACTCAGGAGAATGACAAGATAGGGTGATGGAAGGCTTCACAAATCAGTATGAGATCACCAAAGCTGGTTCCCATATGATCATAAAACCCATGAATGATGTGTGGGTTTGAACTGATTTAATGATAGGATCACATCCACAGGCTTAATTCAGGTTGAGATCAAATGAATCTTACCCAGTTCTGGGTGGTTGACTGCTGATAAGTGACTGTTTTATCATCCTGTGGAGACTAATGTGAAAACACCCTTCTTTTAATTAGAAGTCATGCATTTTAGAGCACCTTGCAATGCTATATATATTGCTAATGGTTCAGCTCCCCAGGATGTTCATTCAAAAGCAGCCAGCCTCCTGGGGAGCATCAGTCTTGTAATAAAGAAAAGGCAAGTAGCCAATTAATTTATTCAGTTTTTTCATAGAACCATGGAATGGACAGGGCTGGAAGGGCCCTCCAAAAGTCATCCAGTCTGAACTCCCCACAGTCAGCAGGGGCATCCCCAACTAGATCAGGCTGCCCAGGGCCTTGTCGAGCCTCACCTTGAATATCTTCAGGGAAGGAGCCTCAACCACCTCCCTGGGCAACCTGTTCGAGTGTTCCACTGCCCTTGTGGTAAAGAACTTGTTCCTAACATCCAATCTCAATCTGCTCTTCTCCAGCTTAAAGCTGGAGTTGTCAATTTCTTAACCTTTCTGGCCGGATTGCTTCGGCAGTCCCCAGGAGGATCCCTGTGTTGCTTGCTGATTTAAGTGACTTTGCAGTGAATTCATTAGAACATTAGGATATGAGGCATGTTTGGTGGAACAGGATGTGCTTTTATTGCTGCCTAAGTGATTTGTATGGTGATTTTACATGGTGCTTTACAAACAGGGGACTCATTCTTCGATCCTCATCCTGCTTCTGAGCGGTGGAGCTTTGCTGGTTTTCATAACATCAGTAGTGGAGGAGAGAATTAGGAAATATTTGAGGCATGAAGTGAGAGGAAGTGTGGAGCGTCCAGGGAGTGGGTTGAGACAGAGCTTACTGGTGAAGATGATGTGGAAGAGAGAATTGTCATCAGGATATTTTAGGGACATCTTAAAAGCCACATGCAGGAAGCAGTGAGCGGGAGACGTTCTGAGTACAAGCCTCCTGTTTGTGTAAGGCGTGATCCTGAGGATGCAAGAGGTTGAAGTTGCTGTAGAAAGGATGGGGCATGTGGAGCACACAGAGCAAGAAAAGCAACTGGAACAAATAATGCCAGAGACAGGGAGCTCTCTGGGTTTGGTGAGATGATGAAGTTTAGGCTGGAGGTGAGGAGAAAGTTCTTCCCAGAAAGAGTTACTGGGCACTGGAATGTGTTGCTCAGGGAGCACCATGCCTGGAGGTGTCCAAAAGGCCATTGGACGTGGTGGCACTTGAAGCCATGGTTTAGTTAGTCGTGAGGTGTTGGGTGATAGGTAATAGGTTGGACTTTGATGATCTCTGAGGTCTTTTCCAACCTGGTTGATTCCATGATTAGGCAGAAATGCTGTTAAGCCATTCATCTGGGGAGGAGGTGGACCCCAGGGAGATGCTCTTTATAGTGAGAAACACTGGAACAAGCTGCCCAGGGACATGGTTGTGGCCCTGTCCCTGAAGACATTCAAGATCAGACTCGATGTGGCTGTGGGCAGCCCGCTCTAGTGGGAGGTGTCCCTGCAGAGCTGAGCAGGGGGTTTGGACAAGATGACCTTTGAGGGTCCCTTCCAACCCAATGCCATCTGTGAATCTGAGTTCACCTTAGCTGAATTTATCCAAGAATTTTCAGGGATGGAAGGAGTCTTTTCAAAGTGCTAACTCAGACCTTTCAGCCTGGGTTCAGTTGTTGTATTCTCACTGCAGCTGGTGGAAGGCTATGAACATGCAGATAACTCTCCTTGACTTCTTGCAGACAGTTTTATTTGCTGTAGTCTGTATCACGACTATGTGATAGATGCCATTACAAGGGTTCCTTGGCAAAACCGTGTTGTTTCTATCTGAGTGGCTGTTGCCTACATCAGATAGTGAAAACTGCTGGGCTTTTGTTCATTCATATCAGGGAACAGTGAGGAAATGAGGGTTATACAGGCACAGCAGTTCTGCTGGGGAGGTGTTTTTCTCTGCCTCTTAAGGGAGCTTGCTTACCAACCTCTACCACGTTGTTCCAACTCCCAAATTCATTCCTGAGCAGTAATTGCTGAAGCCAGGCAGCACACTGTGCTGAGCTTGAGGCAGCAGCGGGGTGGGCCGCGGCTCCATGCGCTTCACCGCAGCTGTCAGGGCAGGATGGCATTCTGACTCCCAACGTGAATGCAAATCAGAATCCTCTGTCAGTAACCTCACAGACTGTATCCATCAGGTTAGTACACAAATGGTGCTCAAAGAATACAGAATAGGAAAAGACCAACATGAGGAGGAACTGCTTCACTGTGAGGGTCACAGAGCATTGGAACAGGCTGCCCAGGGAGGTTGTGGAGTCTCCTTCACTGGAGACTTTCCAGCCCTGTCTGGATGTGTTCCTGTGTGACCTGTGCTGGATTCTATGGTCCTGCTCTGGCAGGGGGGCTTGGACTCAATGATCTTCAGATGTCCCTTCCATCCCCTAACCTCCTGTGATCTTGTGATAGAGTGGGGAGAAACCACTCTAGAGTGGCTTGAGTAATGGTCACATTGTTAGGGAAAAGGGGAGATACCATGATCATCAAGGATAAGCACAGTCCTGTCCACAGGAAACTTTTCAGGGAGCACAACAAAGTGCCTGATCTGAGGTCCATGATTGAGCTCAGCAAGCAGACCAGATTGCTGGAGCAGCTTGGGGAAAAAATTCTGTGGCTTTCCTGTACTTTATCTGCAACATGAAGAACATATCTGTGAAGACAGAGAAGAGCTTGTAGGAAAAATGCCAAGGACATTGTCCTAAGCCACAATTGATATGTTATTTTATTTGGTGGGTGCTGAAGTCCCTTCTATCAATGTGGCTTCTTCAATAGGATTCATATTGTGATTTATCTGGATGAAGCTCTGTTTTGGAAACAAAGACATTTGTCTTCCTATTGATGTTCAAACCCAAGCATTTATCATGGAAGAAATCTTTTAGTTAAACCTTTGTAAGATGGAAGCAGCTCACTGCACTGTGACTTGGGTATTATGACTTCATTTCAGATGCAGGGGCTGTAGGCTGTGCCATATGTCACCAGGAGGAAGTTTTCTCATACATTCTCAGGAAAATCTTGGGTTCAGATGATGAATTCAGTGAATTTGGCAAGGCAAGGCTGAAGAACAAAATAAAAGTGGTTTGCCTTAAATTTGCCCAGACAAGTGGGAGCTAGAAACTTGCCATATGTCACCGACTCCCATGAGCAATGCTGAGCAGCAGAGCATCGCCCTGCTGTGCAGCACTGCCTGCTGCCCTCACTCACTAATACAAAGCAGATGGCTTTGTTGTTTATTAGAGCTGGTTAGCATCCCACATCTCTACTCCAGAGGAAATTTTGACATTTCTATTTATTTTCACTGCAAATTGGAACAAAACATTCACATTTCCCAGTGGGGTGGAAGCTGAAGACGCTCTGGAAACACCGCGTTGCTGCGCTTCATGGGCAAGGAATTCTTTCCTCAGGAATGACAAAACTGCTGTCACACTGAAAGTAACTTCCAACACAAGTGCTAAAGCAAAATGGATGAAAAGATAAAGTCACACTGAAACTTTTTTTTTTTGCCTTATTAAAAGGAAAAAATACAAAGTTGAAGTGATGAATTCTGACATCTCCCCAGAATTTGCCTTCCTGAACCTGGCACATTTCCACAAACCACTCTGGTTTCATTATCACAGTATCAGTCAGGGTTGGCAGGGACCACAAGGATCATCTAGCTCCAACCCCCCTGCCATGGGCAGGGACACCCCACACTAGATCAGCCTGGCCACAGCCTCATCCAGCCTGGGTTTAAACACCTCCAGGGACAGGGCCTCAACCACCTCCCTGGACAACCCATTCCAGGGCTTCACCACTCTCATGGTGAAGAACTTCCTCCTCCCCTCCAGCCTGAATCTCCCCACCTCCAGCGTCATTCCATTCCCCCTAGTCCTATCACTATCATTGAATTGTGGAATCAATAAGGTTGGAAAAGACCTCAGAGATCATCAAGTCCAACTTATTACCTAAAACCTCATGACTAACTAAACCATGGCTCCAAGTGCCACATCCAATCCTTTTGTGAACACCTCCAGGGACGGTGACTCCACCACGAAGAGCAGAGCTGCTCTTTACCTGATGGCCTGTTGGAAAAGCAAAAAACCTTCACCAGGTGCTGTTCTTCCCCAGCCAGCAATTCACAGACTCACTTTGCAAGCGTAAGGGTGCTGAGAAATAAGGCATGCATGGAGAACTAACACTCCAGCTGCACTTTAGAGCGTGGGGGTCATCCGTATCGCCTCCAACATCAGGCCTCCTGTGTTCAGGTACATTTAACAGTGCAAGGTGCTGCACAAATCATCCCTGGCATCAGCTCATCAGCTCTAAAATTAACTTAGTGCATCTTGTTTCCATCTCCTCAACGAAATTCAGAATCTGGCTGCCAGAACCTCCCACTCCTACTCTCCTGTTGCTTACTTTCCTGGAGAATGTCCCACTAAATTGCTTTCAAAGTGGAACAAAAAAAAACCCCTCACAGTCCCTCTCCAGGTGGGAAACTCCAGCATCATTCATTTTCCCATCAGAAGAACATCTTCACAAACACCTCATTTGCCAGTTAATGGCTCCACTTTTTCCAGTATCATGCTTTCACTTTATCTGTCAACACCCAGTCTCTGCCGTGGGACAGCAGGCCATCTGTTAGCAATGGGGGATTTTAAGGGTAGAGTCAACACTCTTTGGGACTCACATGCTATTTATTTACACAGATTAACAACAACAACAACAAAAAAAAATCAAGATCATGAATGAGCTCAGCTTCTTGTGTTGCTTTAGTGCAACAGTAGCTTTCTGCTTCAGTTTCCCCCACCCTCCACCCAGCTATGGCCTTTGTGGTTACAAGAAAAAAAAGGCTGGACAAAATGTAGGGCAGGTTAGAAACCTGATGAAGTTGCTGCTAGATGGGTTTGATGAGCGGTGTGCTGGGTGCGCTGGGGAAGATTGTGTTACTACAGGTGAGTGCCTTACACAAAGGAGAGAAGCACTTCAGAAGAAAGAAGGATGAAGCCTGTTTGGCGTGGCTGGAGATGCGAGTAGCAGGATAAAGGCAAACTGCGGTGCTGCAGGCACACAGGAGGATTGGCTTTTCTGAGGCATTCAGGCCTTTGTTAGGTACCGAAAGAAGTGGCTCTGCTCTCGGAAAGGTTTCAGCTTACTGTCTGCCGGAGCTTTTTAAGAAGCTGCCCACTGCACAGGAGCCCCAAGCGAAGATGTGTTTCTTTTATGAAGCCCAAGGTTAATTGCGAGTGCTGAGCACTTCAAAGCTGTGACCTTGAGCATTTTAGCCAAGGCAGTCCGGAAAAAGGGATCGTTAAGCGAAGAGGCTTTAGGCTCCTCGGTGGCTTTCATAGCAGAAGACAGTAACTGCAGAAAATGTTTGTCACTTGGATCTTGAGGTGTGCTCTCCTTTTGAAAGGATGCTGCTAGATAAAGTCACCTCCGGCTGGAGGGGGCTGAGCGATTTTGCCAGCTCCCCTGCTGCTAGCTTAACAGCCGTGTTTATAAATGCTGCAAATGTCCTGCGCTGGCTGAAACAGCTCAGGGTAGTAAAATCTGGAAAAGCAGCCTCCTGGGGGGGATGTCCTAATGCAGCCTGTTAGCAGAACTTCTTGCCCTTTGTCCTACAAAATTAGGCAAAGGCAAACATGCTTTTACAGAAATACTATTTCCATAGAGTTTGAAGAAATCAAGTGCATAAATATACATCCAATTCCCCACAGGGCCCTCTGAAGTCTGCCAAGATAAAGAGTTGGGTTATTTTAAAGACCCTTGGCTGATTCTGCCCAGAGATTAATGAACAAATTGTTGGGGTTTTCTTGCAAAGCCTGTGACAAATTGCTGTGCCTCGGCTCTTCACAGATGAGCGATTATGAGCCCCAAAGCATGTGATTTCCATTGTTGTGAGCTCCTAGAGAACGAGGAAGAAATTCAATTCAGGAGTGGGACCGTTTGGGAGTCTGGGAAGAGGGCTTAACCAAGCCTGTGGGAGGTTGGTGTGGTTTCTGTTTTCTTTCTTCTTCCTAAATTTCTCATTAAGCAGGGGAAATGTTGCTTTCAGGCTGAGTAGGTGAGGCTGTGGCTGGCTGGCCCTTGGGAACAACCGACCAATAGTTGTTGCATCATTTCACATGCTGTGGTTGGTGCTCCTCTGCACCACTTCCCAAGGCCCTTTGGGCAAAGCACAGGGTGCTGAGAGACCCTGGAGGGCCAAACTGTCCACTGTGTGCACAGAGCAGCACAGGACCCCCATTTACACCCACTGACACCTTGGAGAGTCACTGTAGGGTTTGGGAGCATTGATTGCTTTCCATGTAGCACTGGTAGCCCCTTCTCTGGCCATCCTCACTGCCTATCTACCCCTACGTGGGAAGAGAGGATAGATCTCAACTGAGCAGAAAACCTTCCTAAGGAAAGGTGGGTGCACTCTGCCCAAAGTGGTGGAGATTTTGTGCTGAGGGCAGTGAGCTTCACCTCCCTGTGTAACAGCCAGGCCACCAAGGCTGCAGCAGTAAAGTAGGTGATTGCCAGCAGGTCAAGAAAAAAGATCTGGTTCATGACCCACACAACTCAGATGTGGTGGGTGGAGGTGTAGCAAACAGAGTCCATTACATGAACAACTAGAGGCACTGCTCTTCGACAGAAAGATGTGTACCAAGTTCTGGTTAGAAGCAGTTCCACTGACAAGCTCTGAGTCCTAGATGCAAGGCTTTGAGAGAGGAGGGGTGAGCAGCCATGAGTGCGAGAGGAGTCGGTGCACAGCACACCACACTGCAGCTCTGCACTACCTGCTCTTCTCCCCCAGCTCCCAGTACCAGCAGCACTCCTTCCTGGGCATCTTCCTCACACCACACACTCAGCCTTACAGGAAGTGCTCTGGAAGCAGACACCTTCCCTGGAAGCCCCAGTGATGCTGAAGCTAAGGCAGAGACAAGGAGGGGTGAGGGCATCATCCCTTTCGCTGCTTGAGGCTGAAACACCACTTAGTGCACTCCAGCCAGTTCCAGACAAGACCATGAGCACTGCTAAGAGCAGCATGATGAGCACTGGGCTCTTATGTAGTTAACCCAATGATGCTGAAGGCCCTGACAGTACAGAACTAGCCTTTATTGACAGGGGCACTGCTGGTTTGCTGCTTCCCCTCCTCTAGCCCCACACCAGCCCTCACTGCTAAAATGCAGAAAGGGATTATGATAAAGAGAAACAGGAGACGACATGCAGCAGCTGTAACATTTCTCTGCCAGGGCAAATCTGAAGGGATAAGAGCCTGGACTTTTGATGTTTGACATCCATAAGTGCCTCCAAGTTTGAAACACATGAACTCAGTGCAGCTGCTCCAGCTAAGACCTCCCACCTCAACTAAAACACAGAACTAGAAAGGGTTTACTTCTGCTTCTTAAGTTTCTCCTGGGGGCTGTAGCCCTACAGAACACCTACTGTCAAAAGGAGTTCTCAGGGCACTTCTGGTTGGGGAAGGATCCCCAGGAGGGGGCTGGAGAAGAAGGGAAGTGACACAAAACAAAACAGTAAATCTCAGCCATGAAAGCCTCAGGATCCTGGAATCAGACTAAGCCTAACATAAAAGAAGTGAAACTGCTTGTGATGAGCAGGTTGTGAAGCACCAGGGGGGTAACAGGGGGTAATAGGACAACACAGGTATGCCCTGTGCATAAATATTGAATGAGAAGCCTGCCAACATCTTCTCCTCTGCTTGTTGGTTGGGTTTTTATCCCATCTCCATGTCTTCATCATTCTTCTTTCCTGTTCTTCACTGTCAGCTACCTGTTTCAGCCAGCAGTTCAACTCCATAGTTTGTGTTTCCAGACATTAGGTGCTTGCTGCACTGCCCTGCAAATCTCTTTACTGCTGCTCCTTGTGAATATTGACAAGGGAATGCCAGATTATTTTTGTAATTGAACCTTGCTCATGAATTTTTCATCCTTTTTTTTTGCTGTTTGCCAATCCACTGAGACTGGCAAGGCTCAAAACTTTGTTCTGCATGTGTTTATTTCTCTTTTTTTTTTTCCCCCTCTCTGTGACTTTGAATAAGTTTGGTTTTCTTTCCAAACTCCCTCCCAAGAGGATGATTTGAAAAAGATATAAACAAAAGGCTTTCTGGTTACTAAAAATTCCCTTGGCTGGGCAGCACTTGCACTTCGTTGCAGGAGGCTGACCCCCCCCAGCCCCCCAAGGAGTTGTTCTGCCCAGCACTGCTGCTGCTGTAACCAAGAGCACTGTCTCACGAGTGGCATCCTGCACTGTGAAGGGCAAAACCAGAGCAGTACAAAAGAAGAGTGCTCAGCCCAACCAGCTCCCTGGGAGCTCCATGGATGATGACAGATCTTCCCAGTGCTGGGACATGGCAGAGGTCACTGACAGGTTCCTGCCTTGCTCACCTTAGGCTGGAGATGAGGAGAGAGTTCTTCACAGAGAGAGTTGTTAGGCATTGGAATGTGCTGCCCAGGGAGGTGGTGGAGTCACCGTCCCTGGAGGTGCTCAAGAGGGGATTGGATGTGGCTCTTGGTGCCATGGTTTAGTAGTCATGAGGTGTTGGGTGACAGGTTGGACTTGATGAGCTTTGAGGTCTCTTCCAGCCTTTGTGATACTGTGAGGTCTTTTCCAACCTTGTTGATTCTATGATTCTATGATGATTCTATGACCTCTGTCTCACCAGAGAGCCACCAGGTGATGAGCAGTGCATTACCTGCATCTACAACTGGGTTTGCATTCATGATCAAGCCATGGCATCGCTGGTGCTCCAGCCACAGGGTAACAGTACACATGATGGGAAGAGAATGTGTCATCTGAGGTAGCTGCTGCTTTGAACCACCTCATCACACAGCTTCTACAGCAGCCAGCAGTATTCCAGCCTGAAGGAACAGCTGACCTTATGAAGGAAACTTGGCTTTTATACCAGAATGTGCTCACCAAGGCCTTGACTTTCATAAATTGACATACCTTCCCCTACTCTGAAAGGGTGTGGACAAGGAGGAACCAGAGATTCAGCTTGAATTGGGAGTACATTGGATCATAAATTACAGGAGGGCTTGCAGAGGCTGCACATGCTCTAACTGCTGGACTGGATTTTTGTGTCTGAAGCTTTAGCAAACAATAATAGCAGCTGACAGAGGAGGAGAGTGGTTGAGAACAGGGCAAAATTTTGTCCTGGAAGCCCTGGGGACACATCTGCAGCCCAAGTCCCATACCCTGAGACTCACTGTGGTTTCCCCCTGGCATTCCCTCTTTAAGGCAGCGTGAGGGGATGCCGTGCCAGAGGGTTTGCTCAACCAGAGGCTTGGTCAACCAGGACAGCAGCATCCTTTCTTTGAGCTTGTGACACAGTTGCACAGTGACAGGCAGAGGAGTAATTGGGGGGGTGTATCAGGAAGTGGTGGCAGGAGAGTTTAGCTTGTCCTGTGTGCA
This sequence comes from Melanerpes formicivorus, assembly GCF_026170545.1. Lineage (NCBI taxonomy): Eukaryota > Metazoa > Chordata > Aves > Piciformes > Picidae > Melanerpes > Melanerpes formicivorus. Next base: position 1,125,647 of record NW_027142408.1, read on the forward strand.
CACAGTGCCCTACATACCTGTGTGTTGTGGGTGCTGGCATGCAGGCACAGGACATGACTGCTAATGGGGAGGACATGAAAGAAGGGGAGAGCCCTGCTGTAGCCAGATGTGTGGAAGGCTTGAGAGGTGGTGTGTTCGAGTGCTCTTGTCACACGTCCAGGTTTTCAGTAGCAATCAGCAGCTACTCTGGAGGGGGGAATGCCAGCAGCGCTGGCTGAGTGGAGAAGCAGAGGGTCTGCAGAAAGCACTCAGGCCACAGGCAGGGCATCAGGTCTTGCCCCCGGGGACTGGCTCATGCTGGAGCTTGCTGTGACTGCCAGGTAGCGGCGCCGGCTCCGGGCGAGCCTCGTGTCTCACCCAGCCTGTGCTTCACTCCAGCCATCACCGGGAACTCCCCAGCTGTTTGGTTGGGACTGGAATCCCCTACTGCCGGCCTCGGGGAAACTCTCCGATTCCGTGTCAGCAGTGTTGAAGGCAGCATTGCCCCCATCAGGGGATTCCCTCTTGTAAACAGGTCAGACCGTGTGCCTGCGAAGGGAACGGCAGTGTCTGAAGGCAGACGGCAATGCGGTCGTTCATCGCTGCTCTCTGTAGCACCGTAGAGCCATCTCCTTAGCCAAGTGAGGTGACGCTGGTCCATCATGCAGCTGCCTCTCAGCTACGCTGCAGAAGTGGCCTTCTCACTTTAGGGATGTGTTACTGAAGCTTTCTCCATCTGTGCCCCAGAATGATCTCTGTCTGCATCTGGTGATTTTAGGAATGCACAAAAGGCTTCCTGAATTGGCTGCTGTTACCTCTCTGCCACTGAAAGGCTCTTCCCTAAAGCTTGTGGGTTTTTTATCTAGTGCTTTCTGCTTTTAACTTGTGGGATAGCACTGAAATCACCAGGTGGAGCTCCCAGTGCTTCTCTCTGGAAAGTTTTTCACCTTCATTCCTGCACAGGTACCTCTGTAGCCAAGCCAACGGTTAGTCTTGCTGTGCCCACTGGAAATATGTGAGGCAGAAGCTGTCTTCAAAATGATTCTGCACACCTTTGGGATGCTTTGTGCCCTGTTAACCATAAACTACCCACAGTGTTCTAAATGTCCCTTCTTTAGAGCAACCCTTCCCTTAAGGGCAACAAAGCTGCTCAGAGGTCTGGAGCACAGCCCTGTGAGGAGAGGCTGAGGGAGCTGGGGTTGCTTAGCCTGGAGAAGAGGAGGCTCAGGGGTGACCTTATTGCTCTCTCCAACTCCCTGAAGGGAGGTTGTAGCCAGGAGGGGGTTGGTCTCTTCTCCCAGGCAAGCAGCACCAGAACAAGAGGACACAGTCTCAAGCTGTGCCAGGGGAGGTTTAGGCTGGAAGTTAGGAATAAGTTCTTCCCAGCAAGAGAGATTGGCCATTGGGATGTGCTGCCCAGGGAGGTGGTGGAGTCACCATCACTGGAGGTGTTTAGGAAGAGACTGGATGGGGTGCTTGGTGCCATGGCTTAGTTGATTAGATGGTGTTGGGGGATAGCTTGGACTTGATGATCTCAAAGGTCTTTTCCAACCTGGTTAATTCTACTCTGTTCTATTCCCTGGAAAAGTGTCCCTTTCTCATTCTACCCTTTCTCAGCAGTGGATTTCCATTCAGATTTAAGCCTCAATCCAGATGAAGATGTCTTCTTGTCTTTGGCAGATTGAGCCAAATAAAAACAAGAACTAAAAAGAGCTGTCTTGATATGATGGGTTTAAAGTTTGAAGAGCAAGCACTGGGTTTAAAGTTTGAAGAGCAAGCACGTTGTTAGAGATGTGTTGCTTGCACTTGCTTATTGCGGTGAGCCCTCAGCAGAAATAGGACATTTGGTTGCTTGTAAGAAAATATGTTTAGATGTTTGCCTTGCACTCACACAGCAACAGATCATCTGCATGCTCCTGGCTGCTGCAGCTTCCCAGCTCCTGTGGGGCTGCTGCTTAAGCAGACGCTGTTTGCCTTACCCTGAGGTCTCAGACGGAGCTAACAGCTGTAAATGAGCAGCAGCGAACCGCTGACAGGAGACACGAGATAGAGTAAGTGTTCAGTGCCTTTCTTCCTCTTGGAGGAGAAGGCTGTAAGTGCTCTAGTGTCCTGTCCACACACAACGCACTGTGCTGCAGGGAAAGTCATCCTGTTGATTGCTACTTCATCTATGTAGCCTCGTAGATGCTGAAGTGTCACAGCCTGCTGTCTGTCAAACAGCTTTGGCCTCAGTCTCCTCTAAAAAACTCTGCACCTGGGCCTGAGCAAAGCAGCCTCCTGGTGTTTGCTGTGTGGAGCATTGCCTGTGACATTTGCTAATCATTGAGCAGAGATGCTCAGCACAGCAACCACACAGCAGCCTTGCTTCCTGTTCTGTTCTGTTCTGCTGCAGTCCTTGGCTGAAATGGTAGCAGCCCTCCAAGGCATGAACACCTTAACCAAACAATACTGCCTTCAAAATCAAGACCTTCATATTTTAATGTGCCATCTTGCCCTGAATAGGAAACCACTCATCTGCATGGTGTCCAGAGGAGGAAATTGAGTGATGCAGTTAAACACCACCAGTAAACACTGCCTTTGCCTGTGGTTTGTGCACTTCCAGCAGTCATTACTCACTACTGTCAATATTGAACTTTGCCCCTGTGACTCTCATTCACCATTGCTGTGTTTTAAACAGGCAAATGTTTATTAGAAATGGAAATATCTACAGAGGTGATAAAGTGTGCCCCAAATCAGAGGCAATTTGACCTCGTTCTGTGCATTTCCTGCTGTCATTGTTAGCTGACGTTCTCTTAGCTCGCTCTGCCCATGATCTAAATCTGTCCTGAAGAGGCAGGCAGCAGAGTGTGAAGTGGTTATAAAGAGCTTCAGGTGTCTTCAAGGATATTCTGCACCCAGACTGACAAAGCATTTTGCTCTGTTGTTGATAAAATGAGGACAATAAACTGCATTGTTACGGCTCTTAGTGCAGCACCCATTGTAAGGAACAGTCTGGAGGACAAAGAACCTGACACAAATTCCTCACAAGTGGACTCAGAAACAATCCTGCTGGTCTTGACTGTGTTGCCTGGCATCACAGCAGCTGTGAATTTCAACCCCTCACTTCATGTCACATATGCTTAGCTCTTTCTGCCTGGAGAAGGTGGATTTGTCTGACTGATGCGTGGCTCCTACCAATGCACTGCAGAGCATTCTGCTGCTCTCCAGTCTTTATTATTTGGTTAAAATATGTTGCACTGCAGCCCTGTGTGGCTCTAGAGGCATCCTTTTGGGGGCTGACACAGGTTCTGACTGGGTGCCTCCTGAAGGCCGCTGCCTTCATGGTCCCTCGCTGTTTCATTTTTCAAGGGAAGCATGCATCTTGCACTTTGAAGTGTTTGTGATATTAAAAAGCAGCAGGGGATTACATGGCTGATGCCAGCTCACTCCTGCTGCAGCTGGCTTCTGCATTAGTCAGAGATCCTTCCCTTTCTCCTCGGATGCTCCAAGAAGTGTGCGGCCCCTGGGGCTGCGGGAGAGCTGCCGACCGCGGGCGTGGGCAGCTGCCACCCTCCCTGGGGATTGTACTGCTCTGCTTCTGACTGAACTGGTGCTGCTCTCCATTAAAAGTGGCCACTTCACTTGTCCATTTGCTTCTCCATCCTGCTGGCAGACCCTGCTGGTGATGTTTTGCCTGGCATAAACCCGTTGGGCTGCCCTAACATAATCTCTTCGCTCGGCTCATCCCCAGGCTGTTTATTGTGGACCCCTTCCAACACCCACTGAAGGCAGCACAGCCTACAACTGCCTGGGCAGCTGTTGGACTAGGCCTATAAAATGGGGGCTATTTTGCTATTTTAATGGTATTAAGACCTTAAATTACTTTAAAACTGCACAGCATATTTTCATGAGGAGGAAAGGCAACAGAAAAAACCCACCACACCCTTTGAGGTGGTGTCTTCCTCTTGGGACAGGCACCACTTGGATCAGGGGTGACTACCCAAGCCCCTGAATGGTCGACAGATAGAGAAACTCCCATCAGGCAGGACTCCTCCAACACTTTTAGACTTCTCTCTGTGAATGGGGGAGCCAGTCAGAGGGCTAGAGCACCTCTCCTGTGAGGACAAACTGAGGAAGTTGGGGCTGTTCAGTCTGGACAAGTGAAGGTTTTCAAGAGGGGGCTGGACATGGCACTTGGTGCCATGGTTTAGTAGTCTTGAGGTGTTGGGTGACAGGTTGGACCCGATGATCTTTGAGGTCTTTTCCAACCTTATTGATTCTATGATTTTTTTTCCTATGATTCTATAAAGGCTCCAAGGAGACCTAATTGTAGCTTCCAGTATCATAAGGGGACCTACAAGAAAGTTGGGGAGGGACCTTATAAGGTATCAGGTAGTGATAGGACTAGGGGGAATGGAGCAAAACTAGAAGTGGGTGGGTTCAGATTGGATGTCAGGAAGAAATTCTTCACCACGAGGATGGTGACACTGGCACAGGTTTCCCAGGGAGGTGTTGGAAGCTGCCTTGAGGAGCTCAAATTCACCTTGGGGAGAAGAGGAGCTTCTCATGACAGGAGACAATTAGCCTGAACCCAAGAAGCCTCAATTTCTTCTTCCTGGTGTCAAATAGAAGAGAAAGCAGGTGAGCTCCAACCTGTGGCACATTTCTCACTAGCTGCTCTGACGTGCAGGGATTCTGTGTTAGCCTTCATTTTATAGAAGCATTACCTCTGTCTGGAAGGGACATTTGATTGAATGCTGCTTAGCCCCTCCAGACATCACTCATAAATCCACCTCTGGGGCCCAGAGACTTCACTCTGACAACATCCTGGCAGCCTGGCACAAATGATTTTGCAGTTGCACCGGTTATTCGTCGCCTGGCTTCCAGCCGCGGCTGGCCCTCACAGGGCGAATTCTCAGCCGGGCTTCTGTGGCTAGAGGAAGGTTTCCCACACCCCAGGGGTGGTGCTGAGCTTCCAGCAAGCCAGGTGAGCTTGCCTTCTGCAGCCAACACACTCAGGCTCCAACACTTGAAACCCAAAGGGTTAGCAGAGTCTTTATTCAGTCTGCTGCACAAGGTGATATGCAGCAACTTGCCTTCAATGAAATGCAATTAAGGTGATTTAACAGAAGCTGCATGCCATAATATTTCTTAACATCTTAACAGTCAATTTAATGGGAGGGGGAAAAAAACTCCAGTTTTCTTGCCTGGATAAGGGTTGGAGTGTTTTTTTTCTCTCTTGTTTTTTGTTTTGGAAAAGGATTTCTTAAAGAAGCTGTGACCACCCAGCTGAGTATGACTTAGTAATAGGTCCAGTTTCTGGCTACAAGGAGAATTAAAAACCACAGCAATAATATGGGGTGGGGGAATCCACCACTGATAAAACCCTTTGCAGATTGTATCTGCCTTTTTTTCTCCTCTCCTCTCCTCTCCTCTCCTCTCCTCTCCTCTCCTCTCCTCTCCTCTCCTCTCCTCTCCTCTCCTCTCCTCTCCTCTCCTCTCCTCTCCTCTCCTCTCCTCTCCTCTCCTCTCCTCTCCTCTCCTCTCCTCTCCTCTCCTCTCCTCTCCTCTCCTCTCCTCTCCTCTCCTCTCTGAACCTCTCCTCTCTGAACCTCTCCTCTCCTCTCCTCTCCTCTCCTCTCCTCTCCTCTCTGAACCTCTCCTCTCCTCTCCTCTCCTCTCTGAACCTCTCCTCTCCTCTCTGAACCTCTCCTCTCCTCTCCTCTCTGAACCTCTCCTCTCCTCTCTGAACCTCTCCTCTCCTCTCTGAACCTCTCCTCTCCTCTCCTCTCTGAACCTCTCCTCTCCTCTCCTCTCCTCTCTGAACCTCTCCTCTCCTCTCTGAACCTCTCCTCTCCTCTCCTCTCTGAACCTCTCCTCTCCTCTCCTCTCCTCTCTGAACCTCTCCTCTCCTCTCCTCTCCTCTCCTCTCCTCTCCTCTCCTCTCCTCTCCTCTCCTCTCCTCTCCTCTCCTCTCCTCTCCTCTCCTCTCCTCTCCTCTCCTCTCCTCTCCTCTCCTCTCCTCTCCTCTCCTCTCCTCTCCTCTCCTCTCCTCTCCTCTCCTCTCCTCTCCTCTCCTCTCCTCTCCTCTCCTCTCCTCTCTGAACCTCTCCTCTCTGAACCTCTCCTCTCCTCTCTGAACCTCTCCTCTCCTCTCTGAACCTCTCCTCTCCTCTCCTCTCCTCTCCTCTCCTCTCTGAACCTCTCCTCTCCTCTCCTCTCTGAACCTCTCCTCTCTGAACCTCTCCTCTCTGAACCTCTCCTCTCCTCTCTGAACCTCTCCTCTCTGAACCTCTCCTCCCTGAACCTCTCCTCTCTGAACCTCTCCTCTCCTCTCTGAACTGAACCTCTCCTCTCCTCTCTGAACCTCTCCTCTCTGAACCTCTCCTCTCTGAACCTCTCCTCTCTGAACCTCTCCTCTCCTCTCTGAACCTCTCTGAACCTCTCCTCTCTGAACCTCTCCTCTCCTCTCTGAACCTCTCTGAACCTCTCCTCTCTGAACCTCTCCTCTCTGAACCTCTCCTCTCCTCTCTGAACCTCTCTTCTCCTCTCCTCTCTTCTCCTCTCCTCTCTGAACCTCTCCTCTCCTCTCCGAACCTCTCCTCTCCGAACCTCTCCTCTCCTCTCTGAACTTCTCCTCTCCCTCTCCTCTCCCCTTGTTAGAACAATGTATCTAGAAGGGTTTTGGAGCTCCTGGTTTCAGTGACAACTGCAGATGCACCTTGTCCCATTCTGGAGCAAGACCAACTGAACATAGCCCTTTGTAGCAACCTGGTTTCCACTAGAGGTACAAAAAAAAGATGTCTTGGTCAGGTCATGTCCTTGACACCACAGGGTAACCAGAGTGGAGGGTGTGCTGCACCACACAGCTAGTCCCTGCACCCTTCTCTGCTTAACCTGCAGCTGGGAAGGGATAATAAACTGCACCAGTACAGGCTGGGAGGTGAACTGCTAGAGAGCAGCCCTGTGGAGAGGGACCTGGGAGTCCTGGTGGATAACAAGTTCTCCATGGGGCAGCAATATGCCCTGGTGGCCAAGAAGGCCAATGGGATCCTGGGGTGCATTAGGAGGAGTGTGTCCAGCAGATCCAGGGAGGTTCTCCTCCCTTTCTACTCTGCCCTGGTGAGACCACATCTGGAGTATTGCATCCAGCTCTGGGCTCCCCAGTCCAAGAGGGACAGGGATGTGCTGGAGAGAATCCAAGGTAGGGCTACAAGGATGCTGAAGGGACTGGAGCACTGCCTGGTGAGGAGAGGCTGAGAGCCCTGGGGGTGTTTAATCTGGAGAATACTGAGAAGGGATTTAGTAAATGTTTATAAATATCTGAGGGCAGGGGGTCAGGAGGCAGGGGACAGGCTCTGCTCTGCTGCACCCTGGGATAGGACAAGGGGCAATGGATATAAACTCCAGCACAGAGGTTCCACCTCAACATGAGGAGGAACTTCTTCACTGTGAGGGTCACAGAGTCCTGGAGCAGGCTACCCAGAGAGGCTGTGAAGTCTCCTGCTCTGGAGACTTTCAAGACCCATCTGGATGTGTTCCTGTGTGAGCTGTGCTGGATTCTATGGTCCTGCTCTGGCAGGGGGGTTGGACTGTGTTTAAGACCAGGCTGGACAAGGCTCTGGCCAGCCTGATCTAGTGTGAGGGGTCCCTGCCCATGGCAGGGGGGTTACAGTATCACAGTATCACTAAGGTTGGAAAAGACCTCAAAGATCATTGAGTCCAGCCTGTCACCACAGACCTCATGACTAGACCATGGCACCAAGTGCCACGTCCAATCTTCTCTTGAACACCTTAGGATGGTTGGACCTGCTTCCAACAGGGTTGGAACTAGATGATCCTTGTGGTCCCTTCCAACTCTGACTGATACTGTGATACTATGATGACTGGATGATCTCTGGAGGTCCCATCCAAAGCCTAACATCCTGTGATGCTGTGGTCCTGTGAACTCACCGGGCTTGTTCCTTTCCCTCTGCAGGTAACATTCTGACACAAAACATGGGCAAGCAGAACAGCAAACTACGCCCCGAGGTCATGCAAGACTTGCTAGAAAGCACAGACTTTACAGAGCACGAGATCCAGGAGTGGTACAAAGGCTTCCTCAGAGACTGTCCCAGCGGGCATTTGTCCATGGAGGAGTTTAAAAAGATCTACGGGAACTTTTTCCCTTACGGGGACGCTTCTAAGTTCGCGGAGCACGTCTTCCGCACCTTCGACGCCAACGGCGACGGCACGATAGACTTCCGAGAGTTCATCATCGCCCTCAGCGTCACCTCCAGGGGCAAACTGGAGCAGAAGCTGAAGTGGGCCTTCAGCATGTACGACCTGGACGGCAATGGCTACATCAGCAAGTCCGAGATGCTGGAAATCGTGCAGGTATGCGCTGCCCCCGCGGCACCCCTGCGCCAGGGCGGGTGCTGGAGGCTCCCTCTCTGCCCCTGTGCTCAGCACTGGTTAGGCCACACATTGACTGCTCAGTCCAGTTCTGGGCCTCTCAATTTAAGAAGGTCATTGAGACACTTGAACATACCCAGAGAAGGTCAACGAGGCTGGGGAGAGGTCTGGAGCACAGCCCTGTGAGGAGAGGCTGAGGGAGCTGGGGTTGCTTAGCCTGGAGAAGAGGAGGCTCAGGGGAGACCTTCTTGCTCTCTACAACTACCTGAAGGGAGGTTGTAGCCAGGTGGGGGTTGGTCTCTTCTGCCAGGCAACCAGCACCAGAACAAGAGGACACAGACCCAAGCTGTGCCGGGGAGGCTTAGGCTGGAGGTGAGGAGAAAGTTCTTCCCAGCAAGAGAAACTGGCCATTGGAATGTGCTGCCCAGGGAGGTGGTGGAGTCACTGTTCCTGGGGGTGTTCAAAAGAGGATTGGATGTGGCACTTGGAGCCATGGTTTAGTTAGACATGAGGTGTTAGATATTAGTTTGGACTTGATGATCTCTGAGGTCTTTTCCAACCTTATTGATTCTGTGATTCTATGATAGTATGATTCTATGTTCAAGACCTGTCTGGATGAGTTCCTGTGGGACCTGGTACAGGGGAGTTTGAGGCTGGATGTTAGGAAGAAATTCTTCCCAGCAAGAGAGATTGGCCATTGGAATGTGCTGCCCAGGGAGGTGGTGGAGTCACCATCACTGGAGGTGTTTAGGAGGAGACTGGATGGGGTGCTTGGTGCCATGGTTTAATTGATCAGATGGTGTTGGGTGATAGGTTGGACTTGATGATCTCTGAGGTCTTTTCCAACCTGGTTAATTCTGTATCTAGAGATACAGAGAGAAGAGAAGGCTGTGAGGAGACCTCATTGTGGCCTTCCAGTATCTGAAGGGGGCTAAAAGACAGCTGGGGAGAGACTTTTGAGGGTGTCAGGGAGTGACAGGACTAGGGGGAATGAAGCAAAAATATAAATGAGTAGATTCATACTGGATGTTAGGAAGAAGTTCTTCCCCATGAGGGTGGTGAGAGACTGGCACAGGTTGTCCAGGGAGGTGGTGGAAGCTTCATCCCTGGAGGTTTTGCAGCCAGGCTGGAGGTGGCTTTGGGCAGCCTGCTGTAGTGTGAGGTGTCCCTGCCCATGGCAGGGGCTTGCAGCTGGATGATCCTTGAGGTCCCTTCCAACCCTACCAATTCTATGATTCTATTCTATGTAGGTGATCCTGCTTTGGCAGGGGGGGCTGGACTGGATGATCTCTTGAGGCCCCTTCCAGCCCCCTAGCATTCTGTGATTCCTCCTCCCAAGTGAGTCAATGCAGCAGCGCTGCCACACGGCGCTGAGCGGAGAGCATTTGGGGGGCTGATGATCTTGGTCCTGTGTGTAACTGCTTGGATGTGAGATGTGACTTCATTTGGGAAGAAAAAGAAAGGAAGTGTCACAGTTCAAAGTGCAGCTTCTGATATCTGTTGCAAATTTTCCCTGGGCTGTGTGCTGCGGGGGAAGTTCTCCCCTGGGACTTCTCTTGGGCTAGAGCGCAGCAAGCAACCTGCTGCCAAATGAGGCTCTGTCCTCTGGGAAAGCACTGGCAATTAATTACAATTAATTGCAGTCAGACCAAGTTAATGCCTGTGATCAACCGGGCAGTGTACTTTTGAGAAGGAAGGCTTCCTGCACAGGATCATGCACAGAATTGCCTGGTTGGAAAAGACCTTAAGATCATCAAGTCCAACCAGAAAAATCATAGAATTGGTAGGGTTGGAAGGGGCCTCAAGAATCATTCAGTTCCAACCCCCCTGGCATGGGCAGGGACTCCTCACACTAGATCAGATTGCTCAGAGCCATAGGATCACAGAATCAAACAGGTTGGAAGAGACCTCCTCATGGTGCAGAGCCACAAGGATGGTGAAGGGAGTGGAACATCTTCCATATGAGGAGAGAATGAGGGAGCTCTTTAGCTTGGAGAAGAGGAGACTGAGAGGTGACCTCATCAATGGTTATGAATGTGTGAAGGATGAGTGCTGAGAGGCTGGAGCCAGGCTCTGCTCAGTGGTGCCCAATGACAGCACAAGGGGCAGTGGGTGGAAGCTGAGCTGAGGAAGTTTCATGTAAATATGAGGAAAAAATTTTGCCTGTGAGGGTGACAGAGCTCTGGGACAGGCTGCCCAGGGGGGTTGTGGAGTCTCCCTCTCTGGGGATATTCAAAACCCACCTGGATGTGTTCCTGTGTAATCTGGTGTAGGAGATCCTGCTCTGGCAGGGGAATTGGACTGGATGAGCCTCCCAGGTCCCTTCCAGCCCCTGAAACTCTGTGATTCTGTGATCATCAGGTCCTCCACAGCAAGAAATCCATCTCCTTTGAAATCATGCTGGGATGAAGAACCAGCTCACGTCTTTGAAAGGTGTCTGTCTGCTTAATTGCAGCGAGGTCTGCAGCCCTCGTGCCACACCAGCTGCCTTCACGTGAAGCTGCCAGGACAAACAAGCCTTATCTGGGTAGACAATGATTCCACACACAGCTTCTTAGGATGCATTTTCTCGTGGTGTTAGTAGGAGTCCCACCTCCCTTCAGCTTCCTCTGACATGTTTTTACCCTTGAGGCACATCACTCTTCTGAAGGCTCTGAACCCTTTGCGATGTGCTGCTGCATTTACATAGCTTGAAGCTGTGTAGTGCAGCACTGCTTGAAAACAGGGCGGGGGGGAGGGGGAAGGAAAGGCTGTTAGCAAGATCAGTTCTCTGCCTGGAAATGCTGAAGTGCTAGCTATGTGCTGTATTATTCAGGCTTATATTTGTGCTGGAAACCAAGGGAGAGGAATGCACACAAATTACAGGCTGTGATGGCAAACTGCCTGGCTGGAGCCAGCCTAATGCGTGGTGCCCTTGTCTCTCTACAGGGCTATTCTCATGTCCTCCAAACAGCTGGTAGCTAACAGCAGCACTTACTCTGCTTCAACAAGACCAGATACAGAGCTCAGCTGTCAGTGCAGGGCTGTTGTGCTTCACTGCCTCTGTTTTGTGTTCCTGTGTCTCAGCTAAAGATCAGGACTGCCTTCAGACACAGAGACCTCCCTCCCTGTCTCTGTGCCACCATGAGCTGCCTGGAATATTTGCATTAGAAGATACTCTGCTCCTTACAAATCTTTCTGTCCTCTGGGTAGGATAAACAGGCTGTCGATTGTTGGTTTTGTAGCTGTATTTCTCCTCATGAGAAAACAAAGAGAGTCCCAAAAGAAGTAACAGAGCACAGAGCAAACACAAGGAGCCAAACCCAAGCAAGCGCCTGCTCCTCAGGAGAAGACACCCCAGGGACCCCAGCACCACATGCTGTTGTCAAGTAGCCTGGGAAGCCCTCAGTGCTGAGCAGCAGCACAAACCCCTCAGACCAGGAGACTTGCAGACAGGGAAAATAATGCCACAAGATGTGTGCCTGTTGAATTTGATGGAAACAGCAGTGCCCAGAACCTCTGCACCGAGCCAAACACGGTCCAGCAAAAGCAGCAGCTTTTCCCCACTGCTGCAGAGCTGCTCAGCAGCAGCATTAGGGAGACAGAAATGTTCTTCCCCCTCTTCACAGCCCTGTTGGTACCAAACTGGAGCATTGTCCTTTACAACCAGGATGGTAACCAAATGAAACTGCAGCTTAGGAGTCAGTGTAGGACAGCACCTTGCCAGGTTGCACATCCAAGTCAGGATAGCACTTGGACCTCATGCAGCCCTCAGCCTGGCTCTCCAGCCCTCCCACTACACTTCTTGGGAGAATAGAATAGAATAGAATAGAATAGAATAGAATAGAATAGAATAGAATAGAATAGAATAGAATAGAATAGAATAGAATAGAATAGAATAGAATAGAATAGAATTAACCAGGTTGGAAAACACCTTTGAGATCATCAAGTCCAAGCTCTCACCCAACGCTATCCAATCAACTAAACCATGGCACTAAGTGCCTCACCCAGTCTCCTCTTAAACACCTCCAGTGATGGTGACTCCACCACCTCCCTGGGCAGCACATTCCAGTGGCCAATCTCTCTTGCTGGGAAGAACTTCTTCCTAACATCCAGGCTGAATCTCTGCTGGTGCAGATTGAGACTGTGTCCTCTTGTTCTGGTGCTGGTTGTCTGGGAGAAGAGACCAACCCCCACCTGGCTACAACCTCCCTTCAGGTAGTTGTAGACAGCAATAAGGTCTCCCCTGAGCCTCCTCTCCTCCAGGCTAAGCAACCCCAGCTCCCTCAGCCTCTCCTCATATGACTTGTTTGGCTCTCTCCTCTTTTCAGACCTCACTTGAAACTCAGCTGTGTGGTGCTGTCTGCTCTCATCTCACATTCTGAGGGATGGCACAGAAGTGGGTCAAGGACAGAAAAGGCTAACAAGCCTGAGCCACAGCCAGGCTTGCACTGTGGACCATCAGTGGTCCCTCAGCCCTTTCTGTGAGGGAGCTTCCCATCAGGCAGTGTGCTTGGAGCTCTCAGCCTGTGTCCCAGGCACCAGTGGTTTCCCTGTATTCCCCTGGTCACCCGTAGCTCCTGCTGCTGGGAGAGGCTTGGCCACTCAGGCTCTGCAAATGTGCATGGTAGATGCATGAAACTGAAGTAGAAGAGCACATTTTCTTACTTTGTTGAGAGGTTTCTTCTTGCAGAGTGTTAGAGAGAGTTCTAATCACTAGAGGAGAAAGTTCTTCCCAGAAAGAGGAATTGGCCACTGGAATGTGCTGCCCAGGGAGGTGGTGGAGTCCCCATCCCTGGAGGTGTTCAATAAAGGATTGGATGTGGCACTTGGAGCTGTGGTTTAGTTGTCAGGAGGTGTTAGGTATTAGGTAATAGGTAGGACCTGATGATCTCTGAGGTCATTTCCAACCTGGTTGATTCTAAGATTCTATGATTCTATGACTTGAAAAAACCCAAACAAAACCATAACCTCTAGGAACTGTCACTGTCATTCACAAAAGGTCGTCTGTTTTTAATATGGGAAGACAGGACTCTGCACCAAAAAAATCTTCCTAAAGGCCCTCAGCCATCGCAATCTTTCTGACAGTGAAAAGCAGAACTCTGTTCCCTCTCTCTCTGATGCCTGTCCCAGAGGAGCCCATTACAAGCCCCTTCCCTGGCACACATTTGCATGCAGGCAGAGCAGGAGCTTGTTGTTTTCAGTGGGATTTGTGCATGAGACAGCACACCAGGCTGAACACTAAATGAGCACCATCAGCCTGGAAGTCTCCACTTCCCAGCAGAAGGCTGCCCCTGTTGCTGTGGCATCACTGTATCTCAAACAGCACAGGGACCAGAGGTGTTTGGCTTCTGTTTCGCTCTGCTGTTCTTTGTGTGGAAAGCCTCCTCTCAGCAGTTCTTTTCACTGCCACCCTGATGGCTACCTGCATTTCCTGTCTCATGCTCTGCCCTCCCCTAACAGTGCTGCAGGCAGTGCAGGCCTTGCACTCCTGCTGAGCATTGCAGGAAGCTGCTTGTGGCAGCGGCTGCAGCAGCACTGGCAAAGCAGAGCTCCTGGTTGAGATGGCTCCTGTCCCACAGAAGCCTCAGGAACTGGCCAGGTGCCAAGCAGATGAGTGTGAATGGTTCCTAACAGCTTTTTGAAGCCTGTTTTAGAACCATAGAAATCACAGAATGCATTGGGTTGGAAGGAACCCTTGGAGGTCATCATGCAGTGAGCAGGGACATCCTTAACTAGATCAGGTTGCTCAGAGCCCCATCAAGTCTGACCTTGAATGCATCCAGGGATGGGGTCTCCACCAACCTGCATTGCAATTTCTCTGCAGAGCAGTAGGGTGGAGGACAAAAGATCTGCATTCCTGTAAGCTCCATCTCCCATAGTGCTGTTGACCACACACAGCCTGTCACAGGCTCACCACCCCTGCCCATGAACTCTTCCCCTAGGCCAGTCTGCAAAGAACTGTGCTTAGAGGCACACCTGAGCCATCCACATGGAGCTGGCTGCACACTTTGGAGGATCACATAACCTGAAGAACTTCAGTGGTGGGCTGACAGTTGCAGTGCCTGATGGAAGAAGGTCCATGGGGCACTGCTACACCTACCAGGCACAGCACATCTGCATAGTACTGTGGGAAGATGCTTCAGAGCCTGCCCTTGTGACTGACTTCACCTTAGATCCTCTCAGATTCTCCTGCTCTAGGAATGCTTCTCATGTCTCCCATGTGTTTACCAACAATCTGAATATCCCAGACCACTCAGAAAACAGCTGCAAAGCAGCTAGCAGATTCATCTTCATTCCCCTTGCTGAAATGGAACACCATTTGGTGAGACTCTCTTGTAAAAGCTCAAATAAGAGATGAAAACCTTTTTAAACACATGGAGTCATATGGCGTCCTAGGAATACTGAGCTGAGAGCTGAGGGTAGCCTTTCAGTCTAATACAAGCAGAGCACACAGGTTTCACCTGCTGGGCTCACTCACTTGTAAGCCCAGAAGGGACAGAAGCTGGTGTGTCTCTGGTTTTAGCTGTCAACATTTATTTCAACAGAGTAAAAAGGACTGACTGGAAATGTGTGCTGTCGTTGCTGCCATCAGCATGAGAAGCTCTGTGACACTTTGCTGAGTATAGCAGGAAACTGCAGCCCCCACCAAGATCTCTGACCCACACAGAGCAATGGCAGCCAGCGACCGGGAGCAAAATGGGCCAAGGAGTGATGCACACAGGGCTCTGGAGGAGCCATTTCTTCGTGGCCTTTAGGGATACCAGGGAGTTGGAAGCTCTCCTGACAGAAGTCCCCCTGCAAAAGCTGCCCTGACTTAGATGGCTGCTGATAGATAACGACCTCCAAACCTCCTTCTGAATGTCACCAATGGCTTTCAGCCCAAGTGCTGTGAGGCCAAGGAGCTGCCCTCCACGTGGAGTGGAGTCCCAGGCTGCAGCCCGGGGCTGGTGCAGCCCAGCTCCGTGTTAGTATCACATCAAAGCAGCTCCTTCCAGAGCCTGCCGTTTCAACCAAGCAGGAAGGAGCTCTGTGTAGCTGCACTGTGTCCATACAGGGCAAGGCTCAGGGCTTTTAATCAGCTTTAGCTGGCTTTTACTTGGGGAAAACTTCCCCCCTGAACTCCTGAGTGAGGACATAAGGATCTGTGCAGCGTAACCATTTCAGCACGGCAGGAGCGCTGCTCTGTTATTCCCATCTGGCTTTCCTAGAATATCTTCATCTCTCATTCCCTTCACACGCCTCTGTGCAAAGGACCCTGCAGGATGAAGTCATCCTGAAGTGCTCTTTTTTTGTCCCAAAGATCTGCATATCCTTACTATGGTTACTTTGGTGGGGGTCCAACACGCCTGCACTCCTGGCCCGGGCCTGCCTCCCACACTTTGAATGCGGCTTCTCTGCCTTGCCATCTTCTCATGCAGAGTGGGGGAGTGACCCCTCCACCTCTCTTCCTACTCTGGACAAAAGGCTGCTTAAGACACTTCCAGACTGGCAGGTTTATAAGCATCATCTCTCGCTGGCTCCTGCAAGCCTTGCATGCCAACAAGGACAAGGGAGGTGGAAGTCCTTGCTGTCCACCCTCTGCTTTGCTTTTTCCTTCCCCTGTTGCCTCCTTCCCTCAGCTCCCTTGTCCCTGTGATCATGCTGCTTGCATGTTTGTTCTCTCTACTGTCCTCCTGGTTATCAGATGATCATGGTTGTGTGGGCAGGATCCCTGGCACCCTTCTTTTGGGAGCCTTTGGGCACTTCCAGAGTGCAAATGATGGTGATGATGATTAAAATGGCACTCACCACTTTTCCACTGAGGCAGCAGCTGTTCATGCTCTGTTCCCCACTACTGGGGTCCAAAGGCAACATTAGAGCCTTGCCATGGGGCTGGGTCTCTCCAGCAGACCAGTAAGAGATGAATAATTAATTAACCAGACCAATGTCTTTCTCAGAGTAACTCTTGAAGTTATTTAAAGGCCAGGAGGTGTGAAAGGTGAGCTGCTGGCAGAGGAGAGACCAGCAAGATGGCCAAGGAAGGAGGTGCTCCCTAGTCTTGAGGGTCTGTGAGTTTAGCAGCATCCTCCAGCTGGTCAGTCAGTGCTGCAATGCTCCTGGAGCCAGCTGGTGGGGACCCTGGTCCAGATGACGGGAGTGTTCTAGGCAGAGAACCATCATGAATGGGAAGAGGAGAGAGGGGAGTTCCAGTCAGCCATCCTGGACTGGCAACAAGGACCCACTCCCAGAGCAGGAGGAAACAGAGAGCAAAGAGCTAAAGCAATCACATCTGCACCAAGTTATCAACTGCTGGGGAGAAACAAGGATTTGAAAGGGATCTACATCTACAGACCTGAGGTGGAGAGCAAAGTGACTGCCCCTGCAGCACTGGTCAGCCAAAGGCCAGCCAGCTGCTGTGGGAAGCAGCAGGAGCTGGTCAGAGCAGGGCAGCACTGGTGAGTGCTGTCTCTGCAAATGACCAGGAGGCTCCTCTGAGGCCACCAACCTGCAGCCCTCTGGCTGCTGCTGTTCTCACAGCTGTGTGGCACTGTAGAGATGTCTAACCCAAAGCCCTCTTGTTTACTGGTACTGCATCCTCACATGTGCAGGCAAGGTTTGCAGAACCAGTTCAGAGACACCTACTCATCTTTGGTTTGAAAGGAGCATTGCCTCTCTGTTACGGACAGCTAGCACCATGTGAGACTAAAGGAATAGATCTGTGTGGGACCAGTGCCATGTGGGACCAGAGCATCTGCTCTCTGTGGAACAAATAGGGAATGGGGCTCCAAGCACAGCAGCCCCAAGGCAAAGGCAGCTCCTTGATGGTCAAGCCACAGCAAACACAGGCAGGCAGTCACTGCCCACCCTCTGGGCAGGATGCTGACCAAGGGAGAAGAGAAAGGAGATGAGGGGGAAGCAAAGACAGGGTAAGGGGACAGGGGGACAGACTGAAGGAGTTAGGGCTGTTCAGTCTGGAGAAGAGAAGGCTCCCAGGTGACCTCATTGTGGCCTTCCAGTATCTGAAGGGGGCTACAGGAAGGCTGGGGAGGGACTGCTCAGGATCTCAGGTAGTGATAGGACTAGGGGGAATGGAATGAAGCTGGAGGTGGGGAGATTGAGGTTGGAGGTGAGGAGGAAGTTCTTCCCCATGAGAGTGGTGAAGCCCTGGAATGGGTTGTCCAAGGAGATGGTCGAGGCCCCATCCCTGGAGGTGTTTAAGCCCAGGCTGGCTGAGGCTCTGGCCAGGCTGATCTAGTGTGGGGTGTCCCTGCCCATGGCAGGGCAGTTGGAACTAGGTGATCCTTGTGGTCCCTTCCAACCCTGACTGATACTATGATACTATGACAGAACCTAGGTGGCTGAAGCACAGAGGCCCATTGCAGTGCAGAGCAGGACCGTGCTGGTCTAACTGTTCCCTTGGTCAGCAGAAACTTCCAGTGCCTAAAGTGCTGCACAAGTGGTGAATTCATCCTTTTCATTAGGATGTAAACTGAGCCCAAACATAGGCTGTGTCTGACCATGACTAGATAAGGGAACACAGTCCTTCACAGGTGAGTGTCCCACTGAAGAGGGCAGCTGCATGTACTGAAGCCACCTGACTCCCTTCAGCATCCAGGCAGCACATCCCAGACAATGTTCCTGGGATATTTTTTGCCTCCTTTTTGTCACCAGGAGCTAATCATAACCCTGCATCCAGATACTGTGCTTCTTACCAGCTCTGTGCTCCTCTCATATCACACAGGCAATCTATAAGATGGTGTCTTCTGTAATGAAGATGCCAGAAGATGAGTCGACACCAGAGAAGAGGACAGAGAAGATCTTCCGCCAGATGGACACCAACCGTGACGGTAGGCACCCTGCAGGCCCCAGGGCAGCTGCCTCTGCCTCTGTGCTGGGTGGCTGGGGTGTGCTGCCCACATGGGGTGACACCTCAAACCCACCACTCTTCCTTCAGCCACCCAGGCGATGCCACCACCATCCACAGCCAGCGGGGCATGAGGATGGGCAAGGCTTTCCCTTGCCAGGTTGCTTTACCAGGTGTGGTGGGTTGAGGCTCCCCCCTCCCCCCCAACATTGGCTTTGCCAGACCAACTGGGTTAGAAGCACATGGAAGCTGTATTTACAAGCAAAACTACACTCTACAATGGCATGCAATGATTATGTACAAAACACACAGGAGTTACAATGTTGTACAGGTATTTACAGTTAGCAAACAACACAGAAATCCGCCGGGTCAGAGACCAGGGAAGCTGTTCCACTGTCCCCCCTCCCCCTGGTCAAAGAGAGAGAAAGGAGCAGAGAGAAAGACAGGGGTTGGACTTAACTAAACAACCTCAGCACCAGCTGGAGGGAGTGCAGAGCAGGGCAGCAAAGCTGGAGAAGGGTCTGGAGGATAAATCTCATGAGGAGCAGCTGCAGGAGCTGGGGCTGTTGAGTTTGAGGAAGAGGAGGCTGAGAGGAGTCCTCACTGCTCTCTACAGCTGCCTGTGGAGAGGTTGGTGCTGGCCTCTTCTCACAGGTAGGTAGTGCCAGAACAAGAGGGAATGGCCTCAGGCTGCACCAGGGCAGGTTTAGGTTGGACATGAGGAAGAATTTCTGTCCTGCAAGAGTGGTCAGGCACTGGAAGAGGCTGCCCAGGGAGGTGGTGGAGTTGCCAACACATCCAAGGTCAGCCAACAAGAAGGTTAATCTCTCCCGGGCGAAGCAAGCAGAGAAGAGCTCAGAAAAGAGAAAGAATGGTTTTGGTACAGCCAATTTTACAGCAGACATTCCTCCACTGAATTAGCTTAGAATAACCTCCACTTTTCCTTTTAACCCCCAAGAGGGAGTTGTTTATATTTTCCTACTTTCCTGCTCCAAATCTGTAAGGGAATTTCAAAGGCATAGCCTAAAACCACCGCACCAGGAGTATTCTTTGGGCTCCCCCCAGCTTCCCTTCCGCCGTGCTTGTGCAGAGGCTTGGCAGGTCTGCTGCAGGCCACCCCACCTGCTAAGCAAAGGTTTCTTTTCCAGGCAAACTCTCTCTGGAAGAGTTCATCCGCGGCGCCAAGAGCGACCCCTCCATAGTGCGACTCCTGCAGTGTGACCCCAGCAGCGCCGGGCAGTTCTGAGCCCCTTCTTGGGATGAATTCTGTATCTGCTTTGTTGATTCGGTTTTGTTTTGGGGTTTTTGTTTCGTTCTGTTTCGGTTTGTTTTGTTTTGTTTTTCCTTGCCAAACAACATTCATGGTAGTGTTGCCTCTGTATGGCCAATTATGCCTTCGTTTGTGGCATCTTATAGCTTCTTTTGTTGTGGATTAATTCTGAGAATGCTGAATTGCTCTTACCAGGTTGTGCAGAGCAGGGCAGGGCAGGGCAGGGCAGGGCAGGGCAGTGCTGTTTTTTTCAGCAGAGGTTGTGGTGTGAGCATTGTTTGTAAAGGTTTCCTTCCAGGGGTTGCTTTGTTTTCTTTTAACACATCTGGGGCGGAAAGGACACGCTGAGATGCAGTAAACCAGCAACAACACCCTGGGCAGCAAGACACTGACAGACTTCAGGTTGCTGCTGCAGTAGCTAAGTATTCACCTGCAGGAGCTGAAAGTGTCATAGAGGTGGAAGCAAAGGGGCTGTGATCAGTAGGGCAGGAGTCACCCAGGACTTGCTCTGCTGTCCAGAAGGCACCAGTTCAGGTCAAAGACAGGACTGGGAAGAAGTATGAAGTGCAAAACATGTGGGGGGGGTGCAAGCAGTGCACCCCTGCTCCTATGCCTCCTTGTTTCAATGCTGTGAACCTTTTGCAGGTGGTGAAGCAGAAGGGATCAAAGAAAGGTGAATGGTTGGGGCTAGGTTCACGGCGGCTGCTCTCTCCTGGCTGTGCCTGAAAGCTCAGTGCATTGCACTCCTGCCCCCCGAAAGCACGGCTGACAGCTCCTCTTGCCGTTTGGGGCCAGCAAAGGCAGACAGAAGATATGGAAAACCAGGTCTGGACAATGACTTTAAGGGGGATCCTTGTTGAATGTGGCAATTTCAGGTCAGTAGCAAAGCAGTTTCTGCTGAGGAGAGTGGGCACTCACGTGAGGAACTTGTGGACGCCTGCAAGCAGCTCCCCCGAGGCACTTCTGCTGTCCGAATGCTCTTGCACAGTACAAAGTTTGGGGCTGTTTTGGGCTAGCTCCAGGTAGCTCATGGAGTTTCTGGGCCTGCTCTTAGTGGAAGGCTGTCATCCAAACTTGTTTTGAGCATACAGTTGTGGGATTCCTATTTCATCAACTTTTAGTAACGTTTGAACCGTTCTGTACTGCCATGAGGAAATGGTACACTTTGTGGAATATTTATACATATATATATATATATATATATAAAAAGAAGAATTAAAACCCAGACAAGATCAGCTCTTGAGAGAAATGTTGAATGTTTATCTTTTTGCCCAGAGGCAGGAGGTCGGAAATTGGCTGCTGCCAAACTGTATCCTTTGGTCGGTGCTGCTGCATGCAAAGCTCTCACACAGCCCTGGGGTTTCACAGGGACTTTACAAGTGCTGCTGCAATGGCAAAGCTTTAGTGACAGGAGGCATGGAAATGCTTTAGTGACAGGAGGCATTATGCTGACTAAATTGGCATTAATCTGTCATTAGCTAAAGTCTGCTCCCTGAGCCTGCTTGGAGAGGTACCCGTGTGGGCAGAGCACAGCGCTGGGAACCGGTGAGCTTGTTAGCCTCTGCCTGACAGGCAGAGTTGGGGTTTTTGTCAAGTGACCTTGTAGATGCTAATCCCCAGTAGCCTTAAATTAAAATAAACTGCAGAAGAGAAGTCTGCTTTGCAGGCAGTGATGAGCTAAGTACTAATTAGAAGTGATGAACAAGTAGTGGAGTATGAATAATGTTTCTGTTGAACGCTCGCTGAGAGAAGAAGTCCTGGGCAGATTTTTCCTTGCCACTTGCTTTGCCAGGTGTGAAGTGCAGAGCATATTCAAATACAATAAAAACCAGCTGAAAACAGCATTGCTAATCAGTTGTACTAAAATTACTCTGAGTGGCTAATTACACTCAATGAACGTCTTCAGGCACAGACCTGTGTCTCCAGCAGTCACGGAACAGCAGCTGCTGGCATATTCCCACTCTGTTGATCAAAGTACCCAGCAGAGAGGTGTGTGGGGAAAGGAGAAAGCAAAAGAGGCCCAACCACAGACACAGCTTTCAGTAGCTGTTGGGAGCATCACTGGCAAACTTGGCACCAGTTCTTCTTCTGGTGGATGGGAATGTTCCCCATGGCTTCCTCCCTAATCCTCTCTCGATGTGCCCTTTGAAGGAGAGTTTGTGCTACCTTCTTCGGGGTCAGCTTCTGCTTCACCTGGAGAGGTTCTGGCCCTCTCTGCCGTATCCATCACCTCGTGTATTCAGAGCCATGTTCCCTCTTGAGTGCTTTGAAGGCTGTTTTTCAGCAGGGTGGTCCTGCTCTGGAAGGGGGGCTGGACTCGATGATCTCTGGAGGTCCCTTCCAACCCTTAACATCCTCTGATCCTGTGATTCTGTGAGCCTGGCCAGGCTGCTGAGGATTGCTGCAGGAAGGTCACTGGATGTGCACTGATCAGCAGCCCCTCGGTCAGATAGGAACAACCAGTCCCCCTGCCCCAGCTGCTCCTGGGGTGCTGCATCACCACTGCTGCATGGGCAGGACCAGGTGATGCTGGAGGAACCCTGCTGAACTTCTAACCTGACAGCTCAGTGCAGGCACCCAAATCAGAGCAGCCCAGACCTACCTACAGAAGGTCAGCTTGGATGCCTTCTGCAGTCTCATCTTCTCCTTAAAATGTGGAAGCAGTTGCACATGAATGAAAGTTTCAAACCACTGGCTTTTATTTAAGTGACTGAAATCCATCTCCTTTTGTCTGTACACAATATTTCTGACCTACAGCATAGCCTCTCTGCTTTTGCTGTGTAGTTCTGGGGCTGTGGGAGCAGGCTCTTGCTTCACACATTGACACTGCACAACACACGTTGGAAAACACAACCTGCAACGTGGCCCCAGGCAATTCCTGCCTCAGCTCACCGAATCTGGGAGAGTAAGGCTCTGCCTCTGCAGCTGCAGAGGATGGAGCTGGAGATCAGATGATTCTCTCAGCTTTTGCAGTTTGCTGAGGTTATTCTTTTACCTTCCTACCCCTGTTAATAGGAATTCTTTTCAATTATTAACTATCCCTTCTTTTCTCTGCCTCTGAATGTACTTAAAAGAGATCCCTAGCTGAAGTTGCGATAGGAGCATCTGCAGACCTCAGGCCAGCAGTGGTGTGCTGCACCTTGGGCTGGAATGTTCTGCTTTGCTGATGTTGGCATTTGCAGAAGACAAACTGACCTGTCCTGCATAGAACAGCACAAGACAATCAGCAGTACTTCTGTCCAGGAAGGATGGCAGGCAGCAGAGGGTATTTCACATCATCTCTCAGCTTTAGTGTGTGCTCCAGTATCAGCTGCATGTGAAAGAGGAAAGCTTCACTCCCCTGTTGTGCAGATGATCCTGCATGCAGACCGAGTGCATGGCAAATGCTGCTCCCATTTATCCAGTCAGTTTCCCAGAGGATGTGAAGCCAGAGGATGTGAGAAGTGTGACCAGCAGCAGCCTGGCAAGGGTAAAGAGAACACAACCTTTGTAAACCCAGCATGCCTGTGGTTTTGTGAGCGCTTAGGGTTCGAGAGGGACCGGAGAAAGGTCTGTGTCTCAAGAGGCTTTGAAGCCCTGTGAGTTGACAGCAGTGGATGTTCCTGAGGCAGAAGATGCTGTGCTGTTGCTCTTGCTGTTGGTAGGAGTCTGCAGGGTTTTTACCTTCTTGGGGCATTTTGTGCTGTGTTGTTCTCTGTTACAAAGCACAACTCTCACCATCTCCAGGCACTGCTGCTTAAAACAGTGAGGCAGAAGCGTCTGACTTCCACAGCTGGATGACTTCTATGTACAGAAGTATTGCACACCAGCACAAGAGGTGGTCACACATGGCCAAGTCCCCGTGGTTTAGTAGCTGTCCCTGGAGACTGAGCCCCAGGACCTTTCAGCCTGTGCTCTCTCCAGCCATGGCAAGTGTGCAATAATGCAGCTTAGCTGAACTTTCTTTCCCTGCAGACCAGGCTAAGGCGCTTCACCTTGCATCTGCTGCGGGCCAGAAGCACACACAGGGGCAGGAACCTCGGCTTAGCTGACTCATGGAAACTTGCTGACCTGTGGTAACTTGATGTTGAGCCCTAATCCACAGACTAAGCTGAGATGAGAGCATGGCCATGGCCGTGCCTCTCTCGATCCATGTGAACCAGGGGACACGGTGACAACTGGCTGGCCCCTGGGGACACGTGGCTGTGGGAAGGGAATCCCTTGTGTCAGAATGAACTCTTTGAGCTCTCCCTTCTTTGAAAACAAGTCTCTCTTTTGTTTCTTTTTCTTTTTTTCCCTCTTTTTTGTTAGCAACACTGCTGAAGATGCAACATGACAGCAGTGCAGTGGGAGCAGGACAAAGGAAGTCTCCTTCAAAAGAGTTTCCTTTTGATGCCTAAGTGCACAAGCACCAAGTGAAACCAGTGGAGAGGAAGGCTGGGCAAGATCTCCTCTACACCCACTGTGCCAGCACCTGCTTTTGTCTTTCTCATGGTGCTCCCTCAGCTTCCTGGTGAGGTGGTCCTTAGCCTCGAGAGTTTAAGTGGTGCAAGGCTGGTGGAGAAGAATATTTCACCTGCCCTTTGCACAAGCACTTGGATGTGTTCTTTGCTCTGTGTCTGACTGGGTGGGACCTTGTGTAGTGGTGGAGGTCAGCTCCCTGGGTACTGTGGGCAGAGCTTGTGCCTAGAAATGCACAGCAACATGGCAAACAGCAGCCAAGCACTGCTCAGAGCTGCATGCAGAGTTCCCTGCTGAGTGTGCTGGTAAGATACAAAGCAGTGGTGTGTCAGAATCCTGGTGTGAGGTGCTCTGAGCCTGGGCCATGCCAGACATGGCACCTTCTGGCTGAGCAGCTCTGCCTGCTACATGTTCAGTCAGGGGTGCTGGCAAGACACCTTTAAATCCCTTCATGCAGCTGCAGGAGCAGAGTAACTCTGCTTTTATGTAGATGGAACAGAGATGTTGGTCACGCCCCAGTTAGGAGCTGCACGTCAGCTCTCAGGGGGGGCATAAGGCATTTCCTAAGTGTAACCAAGGACAAAACATTGCCTGCAGGAGCTTTCTTCCCACTTGTGATGGACAAGAAGCTCCCTTTGACTCTTAACGCTCAGGTGAGGTTTGTCAGGCGGGAGAAGGTGAGAAGAGTGGTGCTTTGAGCACACAGACCCAAAAAGCAGCAGGGTTTGCAAACCAGCATGAAAAACAGGGACGCCAGAAATCAGGACCATCCCTGAGGGGCTGCAGAAGCTGTTAGGTGCCTCTGAGGTTCAGAGCAGGAGAACAGCAGACCAGATGCAAAGCCAAGCTCCTCATGCCTTGCAGGAACCATTCCTGGCTACCAGGGGTGTCTCAGCAGCTCCCTTTATTCTAGCCTGGCTTCTGCTGCTGCTGCTTCCAAATCCCTCCGTACCGAGCAGCTGTCTCGAGGAGGGGATTTTCACAGGTTCAGGCAGGAACCTTTTCAGACACACTCTCCATTTCTTACCTAGTGGCAATGGGGAAGGCCAGATGTGAGGGGCTTCTTGCAATGCAGAGATTTGATTTCCTCACTGCTCCCACAGGTTGCCAGTGCCACTTTACCGTGTGCAGCTAGCATCAAGCTAGTCTGTGGGAAATGCTGGCCAATGCACAACAGACGAGGCCCCAAAACCAGTGTGGGCTGTAGTGAGATGGAAAGCTGTGAGAGACATCCCTGCCCTTAGATCAGGGCCTGAACTCACAGGGCGAAACCCCCTTAGCAACAGGCAACACAGAACAGCTCCCCTGTGCCAGCCTGCTCCCTGGGACCTCCTGGGCTGCTTCGGTCCCACATCAAGCACTTGCTGAGGCTGGGAACTCTTGAGTCCCACCACACAGAATTGCTCATCTGAGGTTGTTCAGCCAGCTGGGTGCTTCCCAGACCTCCAGGCACACAGCAGCCACCCTCTCCATATTGTTTACTCACCATGCAGCTGAGATGGCTTGGATTTGCTCCTCCTGCACTGACCAAAGACGTTCTCAGCTCCCCGGGGCAGGTGGTCAGGGTGTTGGTGCAAGGTTGTGTGCCCACCTGCCCCTTCCCATCCCTACCCTCTGTGTGAATGGATGACAACACCAGCCCCTGACACCTGCAGAAGCCAGGCTTGATGAACAGAGGTGGAACAGTTTCTGATGTGGTTCCTCTGCCCCCCCTGTGTGCTATCATTCAGGGCTGGCAGGATGAAACCTTTGCAGAGCAGGCTGAGCCCTGTGGTTCTCCTTGTGGTGTTCGTTGATGCACTACAGGCTGACCCTGACCAGCGCTTGCTCTCCATTCCCACACTTTATTCCACAGAGAGCTGATTTCTTTCAGGCAGGAGCAGCATCTTCCAGTGTGTCACCATTCAGCACATGGTACCCCAGTGCTGCTTGGAGCACCCAGATGCTGTGGGCCAAGGATCATTTTGGTGCAGCCATGTCAGGCAGAAACTCTTCCTGCCACCTGCCAGTGACACGTGTGTGTGTGGGGGGGGGTGACCTCTGGTTTTCTCTTCCCTCCTCTGGGGACAGAGGTTGCAGGAATATTCAGGGCTGGCCTCACGTCCCCCCCCAAAAAAAAGGTGATTAGCAAACCCACCTGAGAAAATCCTCTTAAATCCTAAGCTTCATTTGTGCTGTTAATTGGCTGCACTCAGGCAGAAGATTAATGGCTCCTCTGCAGTTGTTTGCAGGGGAGAGCTCGCAGATTCTTGCCACGACCACCCCTTTATTTCCAGCCACTGGCTCATTCCCATTTCCAGGGCAACCAAATAGTTTTCATTAGTATCTGGGAGAAAAATGAGAACCAAACCCAGAGTTTCAATCTGATAAGGACCTACAGAAGCTTACTGAAGCTGCTGTGCTCTGCCAGCCATGGGAACGCTCTGCACTCCGCGTTTCTCTGCTCATTTGTGTTTAATTCTCTCATTCATGCTTTAGCTGTGATTTACATATTCTGGATCCTCCTAGATGCAGCCCTGTTGGTCATGCAGCTCATGTGCTAGCAGAAGCCCCAGATGGGCCCAAGGGCAGAGCTGCCTGAGCAGCCAGCAGTGCCGCAGGCTCGCCCTGCCTGCTGAAAATGAAGTGCTTAATTACATTAGGGATTAATTGTCTGCACAGCTGCTGTATGGAGACAGGTTGAGCCTCATTTCGATATGCTTATCTCTTCCACTTGCTCACTCCAGTTCCATCTGAGCAGCCTTGCAGTTAATATTTCTGCATTCAGATCCCTTTTGCTCTGGAACCTGAGGTGAGCAACGTTGGCCTTGCTTGGCAGAAACACTTCATGCCTGAGTGCAGGACGTGATGCACGCAGCAGGAAACAGTGACAGGTGTGTGTGTACTTTGGGGCAGGTATTTTTGATGCTGTAGATGTTAATAAATCAGCAAAGGCTGAATGGATCCAAATGTCCAGTTCCCATTCCACAGGGAGAGCTTCCTTACCTCTGTTCCCTCAGCCTGTTCCTCCATCGCAGCGCAGACACCAGATCTAACTTTGCACAGGCTACCAGAGGCAGCCTGACTGCAGCAGCACGGGGTTCAGCACCTCCTGTGTCCTGGCCAAACTCCATACCTCTCAAGATGAATGCTTTGTAAGCAAACCTACATATCCCAGGGAAGACTTTCACAACTTAGAAAGCAGAGGGATGCCTGTGACTGGCTCTGCATAGCTTTCTGACGGCTGTCTGGAGCTGTGAGTATCCTGCCTGTAGTTGTTGTGATGTGTTCATTCCCCTCCCCACCCCAGTTCTGTTGCAAGCTTCTCTGGTGGCATTCTGAGACTGCAGCCAGTTCTCAGCCCACAAAAAAGAGGTCAGCTGCCTTCAAGAGGACTGAGGGTAGCTGCCAGGACTTGGTGCTGCGCTGCTGCCTGCTTTGGGAGCAGGTACGCAGGGTGAGGCACCGAACCTGCCTGGTGAGATGGCAGCAGCTGAGGCAGCCACCAGAGGAGATGGAGAACTGGGTGGAGGGTTGTGTCTGTGTTTTGTGCCCCCCAGCATGCACACCACTCCCCTGCTAGTGACCCCCAGGTAGGACCCTTCCTGAACTGCTAGTGCCAGAGCAAAGCCCCCGTGTGTGGATGAGGTGCTCGTAGAGGTGCTCAGGCAAACCAGGTCCTTCCTTAGGACTCTCCTGGCCGGAGCTCCCCAGGCTCTCCTCTGCACCCAGGATAAGCAGCATGGGGCAGGCTCAGCAGCGCTGGTTTGCATTTTGAAGGCTGTGCTAATTCCATGTGATATTGTTGTGTTTTCCTAGTGGCATCTCTGATGTAAGATGTGAATGCTATTTCAGATGACTTTTCAGTTGTTTTTGTCACTGCTCAAGCTCTCGAGATAGCACCAAGGCCTGCATGCTCCCTCGGCCGGCCTGCTCCGGGCTGCCACAGCTGTACATGGGCACTGCTGTCTCACCAGGGGCACAGGCCCTGCTCTCTTGGTTTAACAGGAGGCAGGTTTGAGCTGAATTCTTCCTGAAGAGTCTGGGGTTTTGTCTTTCCCTCTCTCAGACTCAAGCGTCCCCATTCCACGCCGTGTCAGTCCCAGCCCAAGGAGGACACCTGGGAGGAGGGTCCCCCAAGCCAGGGCACCCCCTGGCCCCTTATCACAGGCTTCCTTGTCACTTAACTCACCTGCACAGCCAGTGTTCCTTGGGGCTGCTGACAACAGCAGGGCAGAACTGAGGGGCTCACATTTTGAGACCACTCGAGAAAGTTGAGTGAAAAATGAAATCCATTTGGAGAATTGAGGAAAAGAGCCTGAGAGGCAAGTCTGGGCTCAGCATCTTCTTGGGGTGCTTAATACAGCAAGAACTTGAGGTCAGCCCCTACAAGACAGGACCATTTGGGGGGCTTAGCCCTACACTTCTTGCTGGGTTTGGAGGAGAAGGAGCTTGGATTGAGCCTCTAGGGCAGGGCTGAAGGGACTGAGTCTGAGAGAGGCATCCTCGAGCCTGTGTGCAGGGCCAGCAGAGAAGCCCTGCTGCAGCTTAGCAGGTGGTTTGCTCTTTCAGTTCTTTCCTTTTCACTGCAGACAGCAGCTCGAGCTGCACCTGACAAGGGACTGACTTCCACAGCATGTCCTCCCTCGCTGTGCAGACACTCACCACCAGCTTAGTGTGGTCACAAGGCTCATTTGTGATAGCTTCTTCCAGTGCCAAACACGAGCAGTGTTGTGTGAAGGGCAGTGAGGAGTTGTTTTGGGTTTGGTTTTTTTTTTTACTGTACTGTTCTCACTGTTGAACAAATATTGTTTTTAAATGTTAGATTTTTGGAGACCTTTTGTATTGTAAACTGTTTGGTGACATGGTGCTTTTTCATACTGGAATTACTGATTGCACCTCAATATGACTTATTTTGTTCTCTTCTATAAATATGTAACCTTGAACAACCCCTGATGACAACCAGTGTATGGTGGGTCCCAGTGGTCCAAACTCCCCTCCTGAAACCCCCTGAATGTTCTTCCCTACTAATAAAGATCCTGCTGCAGCCAGCCGTGGTGTGCACTGTCCTTCCCTTCACACCGCAGCCTTGAAGCCACAGCCCCGCTGCCTGGTGAGCAAACCCCAGAGCAGCCCTTGCCTGCTGCCCTCACAGCCTCCAGCCTGCTCACCCCTCAGGGCAGAGGGGCAGCAGCCTCTTTGGAGGGCTGAAGCTGTGCATGGGCACTGTGCTGGCAGGGTGCAGCCAGCTGGGCTCCCCCCTGCTAATGCAGCTTCTCCTGCAGCAGTGGCAGTGGCCATGGGGCGAGAGGACATGGAGCGGGTTCCAGCAGCAAAGGAAGGGCAGCACAGGGCTGAGCATTTCCTTCTGAGGAACTTCATGAGGCTCTTCCTGTGGCTCCATTTCCCAGTCTGCTGAGGCTCCTTTGGATGGCAGTGTGACCCTCTGGTGTATCTCCCAGCTTTGTGCCACCTGCTGAGGGCACACCCTGCCCCACACCAGCCAGGGCAGCAGCGAACACACCGAGCACAGCCCCCTGGGGCACACTGCTGCTCACTGGCCTTCAGCCAGGCTTCATGCTGCTGATCACCACTCTCTGGGCACAGCTGTGCAGTCTTCAGTCCACCTCACTGTCTGCTCATCAAAGGCTTCTCTCTAGGGATCTTAGGGGAGAGGCAATGCCAAAGCTCTTGCTGAAGCCACTGCTGTCCCTCTCCTGAGCAGAGCAGGCACTGGTCCCTTGCTCTGGCTGCTCATCTCTCAGTCCCTGCTCTTGTTGCCTTGGCACAATGCAATTCTATTTTCTTCTGGCTGACAGGTTGTTCTCTGGGCTCAGCAGCAGGCACCCAAGCCCTGCTATGCAGTAAGGGCACAGAGGAGGAAGAGGCTCTCATACATAGGAATATTTATTTATTTCATTTTTTTTTCCCCTTCTTAAAAATGTACAAAAAAATAAACGCCCTGTATTTACAGCTTATCAAACCCCTCTCCCAGCTCAACACCAGCAAGGGCCAGCAGCTACTCTCTGACTCTAAAAGCACACTGTTTATACATAAAGCTCCTTGTTTGCCAGAAAGAGGGCTGCTTGGCACAGGCTTTGGCACAAACGTGGGGTTTGGATCTTGTCTCAGGTCACAGGAAACGGAAGAGCACAGCAACATGTCGTCAGCTTTACAAAGCCAGACCCTCCTCCTTTGCCCAGGTCTGGATCCACCACCACACAGCATCTCTCTGGCAGCTGGGGAGTCGAGTTGTCACTAACTTGTTGGGATTCATTTTGGTTAAACAATGCAGAGACTGCAAGAGGAAAAAGCAGAGGGCAGGCTCGGCCTCTGAGCCCCCTGAGCGGCAGCCTCAGGGCAGGGCACACAGGAGGCTTAAAGAAGGAAGGAAACCAGAGAGTTCCTTTCTTTGCAGTTTAAATTCAGTGGCAAAAGCCCTCTGCAATGAGGAGGCCATCACTGTGCAGCAACTAAGCTTCACTCCAGGATGCAGCACTGCCTTTTGGGGCTGTCAGCACCGGACTGGGTAGGAAGAAACTGGAACTTCAGCTCCGGAGGGCTCGGAACGAAGCCTCCCGTGGACGGAGGGAGTGGGAAGCAGGATTACAGCCTAGAGGAGAAGTCTGCAGGGCTCCACCAGTCTCCCCAAACACAGCATCTACAGGCAATGCACTGCTCCAACTCTGCACAGGGCAAAGGAGCTGCAGCAGTCAAGACTGAAGACTGCTCTCCTTGAAAAAGGAGAGGAAGTGAGAGGTTTGTTCCTTTAGCTAAACAAGCACAGCAGTGCCACAACGAGACAAAAGGAGGCAAGACAGACACTCCTGTCCCCTGCTGAACAGAGGCCAAGGCTTGCTTCCATCTAACTCCTATTGGGAAGGTAATCAACAGGAGCAACTTGTGTATTTTACACAAAATACAGCTGAGCACTTTGTCCTCCTCAAGACCTTTGAGTCAAGCCAGGCAGGAGGCTGCCTCTGCTTCAGAGCTTTGCATGATTTGTCCTGGCCCTTCCCCACCACTCTCCTAAGCCTGGTTCTGACCCAGAGCCCTGAGTGCTTACAGCTTGCCACAACCAGTGCCCAAGGTTCAGTGCCCTCCTGGCAGCTGATTCTGTAACCACAGCTGAAGGGGTGCAGGGTGGTGTGCTGAGGCTCTTGCAGTGCCTCTGGAGCAGAGGAACAAAGCCCTCTGACCTTGTCAGATCAGGCTAAAGGAGAGCATCCTTAACTGCCCCCAGTTCTTGCTTTAAAATAATCTGACCATCAGGCTCAATCCTGCTGATCTTCCTCAGCCCTTCTTGAGGATGGAAGGAGGAACCAAAGCAGGAGTACCAGGTCTCTTGTCTCAGGAATGTGCACACTTTAAGATGTGTTTAGAAAAGCTTTCAGCTCCTCTGGGAAGCAGCTTTCCCTCTCTGGACAGTGCCTGGCTCCTAAAATAGCAATGGAAAGAGAGCTCCTTAAGCCTCAGTGTTTCCTGGGTCATTGCACTTCCCACTGCTCCCACTCTGCTCCTCAGCACAGGCTGCTGCAGCATCCAACAGATCCCTGTTTATTCTCCACCCATGTCCCACTGACATGAGTGCTGGTGCTGCCAGAACAGCCCTGTCCCTCTCTGGGAGCCCTACATTCTCACTGTCCTCTCTTAATGCAGCACACCTCAGGCTGGGCCAGCCACAGGCAGCCCCTGTAAGCAAGAGAGCTTGGATGCAGGTTTGTTACCCCTGTGCCTCACCTGCAGCTTCTGCCCAGGCACCACAACCAGCTGAGAGACTCCAGCTCATATCCTTAGGATCTCAAACAGCAGAGGAATACAACTGAGATCACCTCCCCAGACTGTCTGAGAAGGAAGCATTGAGACTAAGTCAGCACAGACTTTCTACCTGAGCCAGAGCCAAGCAGAAGCAAATGGAAGCATCCTCAATCCCCTGTGTTCCCAGGGTGGCTGCTCTGGAGCAGGGCAGCAGAGTGGCTCTGGTGGAGTGCATATTTCTACAGATAATGGAAACCTCAGCCTCAGGAGAAGCAAGACCACATGACAAAGGAAGAGGGAGGGAGGAAGGGAGGGGGGCAGACAGAAGAGACCCTTTGCTTTGCAGACACTGTGGCTATGTTAGCCCTGATGCTAACAGCCTGAACCTCTTACAGGTTCCAGTTCCACAGAAGCTTTGGCAGGCACCTAAGATGTCTATCTGAAGTACAGATGCTGCTGCTCATGAAGTTAAAGCAAGTGCACAAGAGCAGCCTGCAGGACCACTCATGCAAAACCAGCACTGAATCAGGCTGGTCAGCAAGCCCAGCTAGCTCCAAACACTACAGCCAAGCAGTGCTCTCTTACATCATGAACCACCTAATGCAAACCACTCTGTGACTGCATGAAAAGGGATTGCAGAAGGAAAACAATAAAGCAAGTCTAAAGGCTGCACATGGGAAAGGATGCACAGCTCTGCCTGCTGCACAGGATCCATGCCTGCAGCTGGAACTCACAGCACTGCATGCTGAGTGAGGGGCTCTGTCCAACAGCCAGAGGAGCTGGAACAGAGGGAGATAAGTGCTGGGTTTGGGTGTGCTAGGGACACTCAGCCCTTTAAACATTCCCTGCAATCACTGCAGCCTGCTGTTTTCTCTCTTCACAGAATTCAGGGCACAGGGGTACAATATAATGGGATAACCTTGTGGTTCAGCTTGGGTTCAGATCCAGCCCTTGTGAGGGAGAGCCATGCCCACAGCTCAGTGTGGATACTCAGTGTCCACTGCTTGGATTGAGCCCAGGTTTACAGCTCACCTAACTGTCCCAGGAATCAAACCAGAATCAGTCAACAGAGATACAAGAGCAAGTACCCTTGAGAAGAAGAGCTTGAGTCCTGGTTCTTACTGTCTAGAGGAGTGCTGCAGAAAGCACCCTTCCCCCCACTGGATTGAGAAAAGCTCTTTGAAAGCCTCCCCTTCTGCCACACAAGGGGCAGCAACCCCCTCTTTTACCCCAAGACACACCAAGCAGCAGACACAGGGTGCCACTTGGCTGTGATGACAGCTGGATGGGACACTCTGGTACCTACAGCTGGGACCTTGCCATCCTAGAGTGGGTCCCTTTGTGGCAGAGCACTGCAGCCCCAGTGGTACAGCTTGCCCTCATGTTTCAGTAGCAGAGCAGGCAGAGCAGGAGTGCAGCTGCAGTTAGCAGCTCCTCAGTACACACTGCTGAACTGACTGCAGCCACCCCCTCCTCGAGGAAAGGCCTTGTCAAACCCCAAACCCAACCCATACCCAAACACAGTGGCAGTAAACATGCCCACAGACAGTAGTTAAAATATATTATTGCATATTATAAACATTATTTACAAGGCTAAAATGGTTTCTCCACCACTTACTTACACACCAGAAGCTGACCTCCTCACCCTCAACCCCTCGCTGCTGCCTGCTGAGAACCACCAGAGGTATTTGGCAAGACCACACTGGAGATATGGCTCAGTCTGAGCAAGCCAACTGGCAGCCACTTTCCCCACCTCTAGCACTGCACCAGCTTTTCAGCAGCCACAGAGAACTGCTGGTGGAGTGATGGACACCAGAGCTGTGGAACTGGACCAGCGTGGCTCCTCAGCAGGTTTGGGAGGAGCCTGTCCACACTGAAGCACAGGAGAAGATGCTGCACTGCACACTTGCAGTGGGCTGGCTGGTTACACATGTGGGGGCTGGCAACTGCTTGTCCACTACAGAGTGGGGAATAATAAATAAGGGACCAGGTTAACATGAGTGGCCTCAGGCCTCCGTGCAGTCCGGACAGGAGTTTCAAAGCAGTCTTGTAACAGGCTCTGATCAATGGCTGTCAAGTTCCCAGGGGACCTTCTGCTTTCCAAGTCGGGTGAAATGCTGTGGTTCCTCCCAAACAGGCTCTGCCTCAGGCTAGATCTCTGTCAGTGTGATCTTGAAGCCTTCAGCCATGCTCTCCATGTGCAGGATGAACGTGTCCTCGTTGGAGTAGTGCTCGATGATGTTGTCGTCCATGTTCACCAAGATACTGGGGACAGAGGCAAGCAGCACTGTTGGGATGTGCAGGACACCCAGGGGCAAAGCCAGGCACTGCCCTGCCTGTGCTCACTGCATCACAAGGCACAGCCCAGAACAGAGGCAATTGTGGGCATCAGCACCAGGATCTGCCCCAGAGCCCCTTAGTAAAGTCTCTGGCTTAGAAGCTGCTCCATGCCAAAGCAATTCAGGTAAGAGACATGCCAGTGCTGGGATGCTAGCCCACTTAAGCTGCCTACAAGGTGAGCTGCACTCCAGATCCTTGCTGACCCAGCTGGCTTGTGTTTCCTGTGCCATGGACACCTCCATGCTACTGCCCAGCCATGCCACGTGAGCCGCTGCACCCCTGTGAGCTGCCAACACGGGGCAGCAGGGGAGGAGGCAGTGTGAGCTGTGCTCTGCCACAGGCCTGGCACTCAGCTGGGGGGTGAGAATCTCCACAACAACTATTTGAAGTGCACATGAGTGTTTTTCCTCACTCCACACAGTAAAACTGGTCAGCAAATCCATCAGTTGGCAAGAAGGCAAAGCTGAGAGGCTTCCCCTGGCTCCTCACAAGCTCAGGCGATGCCCAGGCAACACAGTGCCCCCAGCTACTTACAGCTGAAAGCAAACTGACTGACTTAAAACTGCACCACAGCAAGAGTGTGGTGATTTAGATGTGGAAAAACAAGTGAAGAGTGGAGAGGTTTAGATCAGTGGCAAGGGGTAGCAGCCCAGCTGCGTGATGCCTTTCACATCTGGACAGCAGCTGCCTTCTCCCCCAGGCAGCACGATTTCAGGCACATTGTGCATGTCTCCTGGCATTGTGCATGCTGCCCAGCATCATGAGGCCCAAACCATGGCTGGCATCTCTCAGTATCTTAGAATCAATAATGCTGGAGAAGACCTCAGAGATCATCAAGTCCAACCTGTCACCCAACAGCTCCTGACAACTAAACCATGGCTCCAAGTGCCACATCCAATCCTTTTTTGAACACCTCCAGGGCTGGGGACTCCACCACCTCCCTGGGCAGCACATTCCCATGGCAAATTACTCTCTCTGGGAGGAACTTTCTCCTCACCTTGAGTCTAAACCTCCCCTGGCACAGCTTGAGACTGTGTCCTCTTGTTCTGGTGCTGGTTGCCTGGGAGAAGAGACCAACCCCTTCCTGGCTACAGCCTCCCTTCAGGTAGTTGTAGAAAGCAAGAAGATCTCCCCTGAGCTCCCTTGAGGTCTCTTCTCCAGGCTAAGCAACCCCAGCTCCCTCAGCCTCTCCTCACAGGGCTGTACTCCAGACCCCTCCCCAGCCTTGTTGCCCTTCTCTGGACACATTCAAGTGTCTCAATGTCCTTCTTAAACTGAGGAGCCCAGAACTGGACACAGGACTCAAGGTGTGGCCTAACCAGTGCTGAGTCCAGGGGCACAATGACTTCCCTGCTCCTGCTGGCCACACTGTTCCTGATGCAGGCCAGGATGCCATTGGCCTTCCTGGGCACACTGCTGGCTCATGTTCAGCCGCTGTCAACCAGTACCCCCAGGTCCCTTTCTGCCTGGCCCCAGCTTCTAAAGGATCCTGCACTTGGTTCACTTACCCCTTTTTGCTCTTCTTATAAAGCTTTGCAATCTTCTCAGCTGGCAGCCCATACTTCTCAGAGATCTGGAACCACCAAAAGCAAAGAAAGATCATTGCAGACTCATGAGACATGTGACCTGACCACCTCTCACTTTCCATGGCACCCAGACATGAACTCTGCAAACCTGGATGGGGCAGCTACCCAGCAAAGGCTCTCACAGTCATGGTTAGCTTCAGCTAAGGATGACTTGTGGAGGAATAATCTTAAACACCTTCCTAATAAAACACCCAAACCAACAGGGATTGCCCTCCAGAGACAGGGAGAGCATAGCTTTGATAGGTTGTGAGCCATCAGAACTGCCTCAGCTTCTCCTCCTGCTCTGCTCAAGGAGTCACTCACTGCAGGGAATTTCAATCTAATCAGCTCCCTTCCTGCTGTTTCCTGATCTGATTTTCTGGGATCATGGAAGCAAAGGCTTCTTGCATTGGGCAGAAGGCAGAGGAGCTGTACCACAACAGTAGCTGGTGGAGCAGCCACAAATCCTGTGCATGCTTCTGCTTCTCAGTGGCACTTCAAAGTTGGTTCAAGCTAACCAAGCCCTGAGCAGCACTTCTTTTGCCTAAAACAAGTATCTTCAAGGTACTTTGTCTTGTGGGAGGGCAACAAAAGTGGTGCACACAGGATTTGGAAGGTTCTGCATTGCTGGGGAGGTGACTCAGTCTAGTTACTAGGGGAGGCAAATGCTGCCACTAATGTCTCTCATCCTCTGAGTGTGCAGCAATGAGGGAGCTGTGCTAACAAGGTAAAGGGCTTCTGAAACAAACCTCCTGCCAGCTACTCCAGTGACAGAGCAGAAAACAGAGGAGAAGCTTTGCAGGAAGCACTGCTCAGCTGAGGAGGTGCCAGCACCAACAAGCCCCTCTCTGGGATGCTGTGGCACTGCTTTGCTGCAGGGTGGTGATAACTCCTTTGGACCTCCCTTCTGCAGCGCACCTGCGGGGTGCCCGTGGGGTGCCCAAGCACTCCTCTGAGTCAGTGTGACTCTGCTTGGAGGCAACAGGTCTCACAGCTCACACTTGAGAAGAGGATTTGTCCCAAAAGGCAAAATAACCATGGAAAAACTCTGTGCTCTAATGCCAAATCAACTCCTCTTCCCAGCTGAACTGGAAGCTGCAGCTGAGCAGCTGCCTGCCTCCTGCATCAGAGAGCTGACTGTCCCACTGCAAATCCACTGCAACACTGCCAAACATCACCCCCTGTGCAATCCCCTCTGCCTGCATCCAGACTGAACAGCAGGGTGCCCAGCAGAAGGAATTATCCTCCTCCTCTGGGCAAAAGCTCTTGTGTAAGTACCAACAGCTTGCCCTTCACTCACACTCTACCCCTGCCTACCACCCTCCTCATCCTGCACTGCCCATGGAGTTGTCTTCACAGTGTGGCACCCAGGTACCCTGGAGGAGGCTGTGCCTCCTCCAGGGTACCTGGGTGCCACACTGTGAAGGCAAATCTTGCCTGACTCAGAGAAACTTCATGTTTCCTTTTAACTCTTCCTTGCCCTCTGGCTTTGCTTCCCACACCTAGAACAAAGTCAGGTAAGCAGCCTGGTGGTGAACTTTTGTGTCTGTGGTTTTGTTGCAGCCTTCCCATAAAGCTGTAACAGAAATGGTTTCCTTTCACCAGCTTGTGGGGGAAAGAATAGTATCATAGTATCATTCAGGGTTAGAAGGGACCACAAGGATCATCTAGTTCCAACCCCCCTGCCATGGGCAGGGACACCCCACACTAGATCAGCCTGGCCACAGCCTCGTCCAGCCTGGGCTTAAACATCTCCAGGGACGGGGCCTCGACCACCTCCCTGGACAACCCATTCCAGGGCTTCACCACTCTCATGGGGAAGAACTTCCTCCTCACATCCAGCCTGAATCTCCCCACCTCCAGCTTCATTCCATTCCCCCTAGTCCTATCACCACCTGAGATCCTGAGAAGTCCTTCTCCAGCCTTGCTGTAGGCCCCCTTCAGATACTGGAAGGCCACAATGAGGTCACCTCAGAGCCTTCTCTTCTGCAGACTGAACAGCCCCAACTCCTTCAGTCTGTCCTCAGACTGCTCCACAACAGGCATCAGAGGCAAAACTGCAGTCTGCAGCTGCAGCAAAAGGTCTCAGCTGAGTAAAGATGAGCAAACCAACCCTCCTCCTCTCTGGGCTCCTGACTCTGCAGCCCCCAGGGACACTGTGAAGATGAAGATACTGTCCACTGACTCCATGCAGACAAACAAGCACAAGAAACAGTCCTATGCCAAGAAGGTTTCATAGCAGCTCATATCCAGCCCTCTGCACATTCCAGCATTAAACACCCCTAGGATGTTTGGGCTAGCCAACACTCCCATTCCAAATGGTGCTCAAAGCAGTGTGAGCCTCTGGGACACCGCTTCCTGGGAGAGGTGGTGCTGAGAAAGCCTTGCCTGTCACACTGCCCATGACAGGTGTGGAGTTTCTGTGACAGGCAGGGATTAGTGAGCTGTGGGAAAGCCTGCAGCTGGCTGAGCAAGCACATTTCTCCCAGCCTCTAAGGATTCAACCAGTCGCACCAAACAGTGAGCTCAGGAGTCAGGCTGCAAGCAGCTCATGGGAGAGCCTCTCCCAGCACAGCCTACAAAACAAGGCTGCAGTGCAAGTGTGCCAAGGCCTGCTGCAGAGACTGAGGAAGCAGCATCTGCCAGGGCATCTCACTTAACACCCTCCTCTGAAACACTGCTGCTGCCAGCTCAGGGGGACACCACTGCTGCCAGCTCACAGTGTCTCACCTCAGCCCAGGCCACAATGCATTTTTTAAAGAGATCTTTATTTGGAGGAACATTTCCCTTCATCATCTCCACTCTTCTGTGCAGAGAGCTCCTTCCTTCCCTTAGGAAGCCTGAAGCAGTGTGGCAGCCTTCAGAGTGGCACTGCAATAACAGTCTGGATGTGTCCTTAGGGGCTGCAGCGCCCCTGGCATGGCCACTTTCTCTGTAGGGCATTTCTGTGGCACAAGCCACCTGAAATGCTTTCTCTGCTTGAGTCAGGAAGACAGGAAGAGTAACATCTGGGCTGGCCAGGCATGTAGGAAAACATCTTTGCCAGCTTCTTTTCATGGAATGGTCCAGTCTGTTGGCCTGCATGGGTTGGAAGGGCACAGAGGCAGGTACCTCATAAACTGGTGTGAGCAAGCTCTGGTGAGCTCAGCTGTTGGGTCTTAATTTTAGAAGGGCTGTGGGAGATGCTTGCATCTCCCAGTTTAGGTTGCCTTCTGTCAGCTGAAGGAGTCTGTGATTCTGCACACTCCTGGGCAGGGTACCTGCTGGGATCTGGAGTTCCCCTGCCCAGGAAGCAGGCTGAGTGGGCTGCAGAGCTGCTCAGGCCCCACGCACACCCACACCGTGCTCGGTGATGGGGGCTCAGTGCTTTCTGCCCACCTAGATGGACTGGCCTAGCATGCAAACATCTTAAACTCCTCTGAAATATGAGAGCTCCAGAGAGCTGCCAGAAGAAAGAAATCTGAGAAGGAATCTCATTGTTTGGAATGGGGGTGTACAAGAGAATAAACCAAACACAGTACCTGGGAAAACACCACCACTAGTCATGGCTAACGGGGAGCAGGGATTGATGGCAAGAGCAGAAGTGAAAGCCACACAGAGAGGGAGGCCAGGCTCCACTCCTGCTGTCTTTCACCCCTGGGGCTCCATAATATTCAGAGCCTCACTTTCCAAGCTCTTGGCACTCAGGTTTTGATTTGGGGATGGCTTGCTGAAATGCCTGGAGAGAGAGGACTCGAGAATGTGAAGTCTGACAGCTTTTTGGCATGGATTTATCTACAATATGCTACCAAAAAGAACTCAAATCTTCTGAAAGTGTTCCTTCCAGTGAACATCTTACAGCAGATCAGATTTCTCTGATGCTGAAAATGTGCCCCTCAGCCAGCAGCTGTGCTGGCAAAGGTATGCAGCAACTCTTCCTGCCTCCACACCAGCTTCGTTTTCATGTTCCCAGCGGCTGGAGAAGAGGCTTGGAGAGGCACAGGCTACCAGAGATAAAACACTGGTGTCAGCTTGAAGGGTCATAGAAGGGTTGTAACATGCTTTTAGCTTCCATGCTACAGCTTATCATGAATCAGACTGCAGCCTCTTCAAGTGAAGCCTGCCTTTTATTACACATCCAAAGAAGTGAGCTGCAGTCACAGCCAGCAAACAGCATGGGCAGAAGTACAGCCAGGACATCCTCAGAGATACCTTGATCTCAACACATGCTTCAATTAACTTCATTAACCCACAAATCTATTGTTGCCTTTTGCTACTAGCCAAATACTGTCCAAATAACTCCATCTTTACTGCACCTGAAGTATCTGGTCTGTGCCATGAGACACTGTACCAGTTTTATGAGCATGAACTTCCAGCACTCAGCTAAGCTCTCTAGGGATGTTTCATCCAGTCCCACCTGCCCTGACACATGCAATCAACACTGGAAATCCACTCAGCATCCCACATGTCAATCTCACATTATTTCCCCCACCCAAGCAGTGAGACACCTGGCTGCTTCTTAACTCTCCCCTCCCCAGACTTCACACACCTAGCAGCCAGCAGCTCATGTGAACAGGATTCGGTGTGGAAACAGCCACCCATGAGCACAGCTAACAGGCAACATGCAAAACTTCCAGTCAAAGCAGCAGCAAAGAGGCAGGCTGGGAGGTAGGTCACTGGGAGGGAGATGGAGTTTGAGACAGGAGGTATGCATGACCTGCCTGCATTGACTCAGCAGCTGCCTCTTCCATGCTGGAGCAGCAATTGCACAGGGGAGAGATGGAATTTACATGGGAAAGGTGCATCCTTGGGCCTCCAAAAAAAGGCATCCTTGGGCCTTTTCTTTAAAAGATGGCTGTGAACACACCAATGGGCACTACAGAAGCAGGTTCAACAGGCTCTAAAACACCTCAGAAAGCAGAGCCTCCATTTCTTTGCTGCCCTGACACTGGTTCATTACCACCACTCCTCCAGGCTCAGGTCTCCAATAAGTCAGCTCTGGGA
Source organism: Melanerpes formicivorus (assembly GCF_026170545.1). Lineage (NCBI taxonomy): Eukaryota > Metazoa > Chordata > Aves > Piciformes > Picidae > Melanerpes > Melanerpes formicivorus. Next base: position 1,166,160 of record NW_027142408.1, read on the forward strand.
CACTTTGAAACCAGCAGCCTGCTGACAGCACTGACTCTGGAACATGCCAGCACTTCAGAGGTGTGCTCCATGAAGCCTTTATGAAATGCCTTACAGGTATCTGAGAAGAGTTTTGTCTTTATCCTAAGCTTTATCTCATTAGTACACTACAAGCTTCCAGCTTTTCCTGCCAAGACAGACAAGCACCGAATACTCACCGCTTCCATCAGCCCCTTTACTGTGGGTGACTTCAGCATCAAGGCATCAAAGACCTCATCTGTCTCCTTCCTCACATACAAAAGCACTGAAACAGGAAAAGAAAAAGCAAACTTGGAGCAGTTCAGTTGGTTAAAAAGAGCAACCCCCCCAAACTGAGCAGAAACCCACACATGAATCCATGACAGATACGCTGAAGCTGCTTTGCACTTGCAAAAGTGCTGGTGTATCATCGGTGATCTAACCATGGCAGACACTCACAGCTGCTTTGAGAGCACACAGAGATCATTCAGCACATTTGCTCTGAGGAATATAGACCTTCAAGAATCTAAACTTCCATTCACTGAAACAAGAGAAGCTGAAGAGTGCTGGGGTCTCATCCCTGGGTCATGAGACAAAACACACAAGCCAGGTCTTCCTAAAGCACCGTCTCAGCTTGCACCTTTCCACAAGGCTGGGAAAGGACATTCAGAAAAGGCAAGCCTGGTTTGCCTTGAGCTGAACCTCTGAAAGCAAAATCAGGGAAGAGAAAAGAACCAGTCCTCTGTGGCAGTAGCATGCAGGTGACTGCAGAGGGGCCTGGCCACTCTGCAGGGCAACACTGGAAAGAACAAGTCCAAACCCAGCTGAGATTGTACAGGGGAGAGATTCCAAAGCCCTGCTGTAGGCAGGCATTTATCTGCATGCCCACCCCTGCTCAGGTACCCCAAATGCCATCTGTACTCCTAAAAAGCTCCACTTCCTCCCTCAGATGTCCTGTACTCCACAGGCACATCGCCCTGCCCTCTCCAGCTCGTGTGGCTAAAGAGAGGACACTTGCTATGGCATGGCAAAAGCAGGGCAGAGAGTTACAGGGCAAACAAACACACACCAGCCAAGTGCTTTAGACTCACTCTCACACTACTGACAAAGCAGGAGGTGAAATGAGATGTTCCACGATGAATTTTGCTCCCTACAGGCAGTGCTGCAGGTGAAGCACAGACACCAGGCACTGCTGGGTGCTTTGTGGCTGTGCCAAGCTGCATGGGGAGCCACTTTTCTTTGGTAGATGGAAGAAGTTACCTTCTGAAACTGCCAACCCTCATGGTGCCCAAGATACCTCCCCCAGGTCATTCAAGAGATGACTTGCAGATGAATTGGCGCAGCAGGAATTACTGGGAAGCTAATTCTCAGGTCAAGAGTGCAGCAGGGTGGACTCAGGCCCACTTGCAGAGAATTGCAGATGAATTGGCCCAGGTTTTGGAATGACTGAAGGAAGATTTCAAATACATGCAGGTTATGTCCCTGGCTTTGGCCCACAAATCAAGCCAGGCTAGACAGCGATGGATTTGTGTCTTTAATTCAGAAGTATGAGCCACAAAACTGCTACCACAGGCATGCACAGCCACATCCTTTTTACCTCTGCTTTGGTAACTCTTTGGGATCTTCCTGAGGGGGTCCTTTTAAAGGACTTAGAAGCTGAGGTAACTTTGGGCCACAACCTAAATAACTGTCAGAAGATAACAGAACAAAAAACATCCACATCAGCATTTAAACTTGTCTGGGTTTGACATGTTTCCTTGCATGAGCAAGCACTCCCTCCAAGTGCTGATTTCCCCTGCCCTAACCCTTTCATTCAGGCAGTCATTCTTCTCCTGTGACTACAGAGCTGTCCTCTACCTCCTGGCTTTTCAAACACCTGGACCTCAGCCAGCCTTAGAAATTACAAATGCATATGAAAGGAGGGGAGAAAAAAACCCCACTGAGGGTAAAGCCAGGGCCATTACACAATCCCAGTGCTGAGCTTTAAATCTCTCTGTTGTGCTTGACACATCAGGCGATGCCATGCTGAATGAGGGATCCGTTACAAGGATAACAGGGGACTCAAATCAATCACAGGGAGTGCCAGGATCAGCACACCTGGGTTGCTGGGGTTTCCTCTCCCCTGAGAGGTGTAGAAACCCTGGCTTTGATTCACCAGGGCACCTTCCCATAAATGGCTTATGGTGACAGTGATGCTTTAAGCAGCCCCCGTCTCACCCCTGCCCTTGCTCTCTGTGACTCTGGCCCACCTCAGTGAGTTGCTCTGGATGATGAACTCTCTCAAACAGCAAGTTGAGTAAAAAAAACCACCTCTTTTTCTGAGTTGTTGTTCAGAAAAGAACACAGCAGGAGCCACAGCCAGGACAGAGGAAAAGGGGCTGCAAAGACTCCAGGGGGCTTCAGCAGCATTGCCACCAAATGCCAAGCCATGACTGTGATGATGTCACACAATTCAGACTCACAATCACAGAATCAATAAGGTTGGAAAAGACCTCAGAGGTCATCAAGCCCAACTTATCACCCAACACCTCATGACTACTAATCCATGGCTTCAAGTGCCATGTCCAATCCCTTTTTGAACACCTCATGCCCTCTGATCCTACAGTCACCATGGCCATGGCATCTAGACAGGCTCACTCTGGTGGTAGAGATTGCAGTACTTTGGGTGGGTGGGAGAGTAACTTGTGCCAGGCAACAAGCTATTTTTGTCTGAAAATTAGACTCAAAACTTGTCTGAGCTCTGTAGTGATAACCTGGCCTTGGTTCCCAACCTCTCACCAGGGCTGAAAGCCACTGTGGTCCCTCATGCTCTTTAGATGTTACTTCAGCAACTGGCCTGATTCACCAAGCTGCAGAGTGGCCACTGGCCTTTGCTGAAGGCAAGGCGGTTGTTGCACCTGAGAGATTTCTGGAAGGCAGGCCACTGAGCTGAGGCTGCAAGTGTGAATGCAGAATGATGTGAGCTGCCTCTTAACACAAGTTAACAGCTTGCTTCTCCAGTGGCAACTGTGCCAAGACAGAAGGACGGCAACAGAAGCGTGGCCAAAATGAAACCAAGGACAGGATGAAACTGTGAGGCTTGGCCACTGTGCAGCTCTGAGGCCAGGCATTTACTGATGCTCCACAGGCACCCTGTGTGGTCTCTGGATGGAGCTGTGGCAGATTTCAGGCAAGGAAGGGAGGGCTGGCAGCTGTGCCCTGGCTTTCCTGCATTGGGAGTTCTCACTCACTGCCCAGACACAAATTGCCCAGGTGAGAGAGTGACTGCTGCTCTCTGCAGGGTGCTTCACAACCCTCTGACTGTTACCAACCCAAAATGTTTTGGAGTAACCTAGCACAACTTTCCTGAGCCAGGAGCTCGACAAAGGTACAGCTTTCTTCAAGCTGCCAGCCACAGGAGTGGAAACCTCTGCTGCTGCATGTGTAATTGATGGGAAAGTCCCTAGGAAATCTGAAAGGGAAAGTGATTTGGAAAAGCTTCCAGAGAACTCAAAACAGGAGAAGGTCACAAGGCTGGCAAGTCAGTAGCTGCGCTGCACATGTGGCTCACAGGAACACACTTGTCCCCCCTCAGAGCTCAAGGGAAAGGGAATGAAAGGGGATGAAAGACTAATTCCCCCAGACACAGGCACCTGTGTGAGAGCATGAGCCTTGTTTCACTGCTGCTTTGCACACCCCAGCAGATCTGTGCCCTTAACACCTGAGTGTCCCCTGCACAGTATGGCAGCGAGGCCCGGCAGGCAGAGGTGAGGCCACCCACGCCAGCTCTGCAGCTGAACTGCTCTGCTGCTGAGCCACCCTGGGACTGCATTGCTGCCAAGGTGTGTATCAGACCACACATCACACCAGCACCCCATCTGTACCTGCTCTCCAGGAGTTGGGGATTTTGCTGCACCAAATACATCTGGGAGTCAAAAAACCAGGCTTCTAGTGTGGCTAAGGCTGGGCAAAGCAGCAGAGCATGTTCACAGGCAATGATCCTGTGGCAGGCAGGACCACCAAGTGGGCAGGGTTCAGCTCAGCTCCATCAGCACCATACCAGATGCAGGGTTCCTGATGGCAGGAAGCTCGCCAGAGCAAAGGCCATGCTGGAAGAGGCTTGACCTCCAGCCAGCAGAGTCCAAGTTGCAAGGAACACTGAAGAGGAAAGGGATGTGAAGAGAGCATCTCCCAGCTTCTGCTTCATGCCTCTCCTGGGTAAAATTACCTAACATGGCCTTGCCAGCAGATGAAAAACTTCTTGTTGTGTTTGGGGTTTTTTTTCCCCTTTCAAATCTCCTCCTTGAAATGGTTGCAAGTCCTGGATGATATTAAAACAATCCACCACAGCAAAGGACAGGAATAATCTAAGCAAGCCAATACCTCCCTGCAGGCAACTTCCCAGGCTTCCAGCTGGGAAGCCCAGGTGAAACTGCAGGACGTGACAACTCTTTCTGCAGCCCTGATGGCTGTCCCCTTCTTCTCCATGGACATCTGATAATGTGAATTTGGTCAAGGCCTTGAGTCAACCAGATGTGACCTCACATAATTAGATGAAGATTTAACTAGAAGAAGAAGAAGTTGACATGTATTCCAGGAAGAGATCAGTCTCCATCCTGTAACCTTGCATGCTGCCCCTGGTTCCAGCTCTCCAGCCTAAGCAACACATAACCTGTGCAAAGCAGGCTTCTGGCAAGTTGTTTCTACAAAGCTCAAATGAATCTTACAAATGGTGCAACTAGGAAGAGCTGAGCTCTTGTCTGGATCTTGCTGCTTTGGTGTCTCAAAAACTGATGGGTGAAGCCCAAAGCATTTGCAAGTCTGAGTTCTGTAAGCTGGTCAAACACCTGGGGCCTCCAAAAACCTTACCTGGCAGAACTCCTGAGAATGAAGAATGGCAAACACTCCCCAGTGTCTAACTGGCAGCACAGGAAGTTATCATCTACAGCACTGCACTGGCAGTGACTGGACACAAAGCCACCACACCTTCAGTGCAAAGCTCCACAGCTCTGTGTTGAGCTTCAGTGCAGGACTTCAGCTTCACTGCAGCAGACTGGAAGGCAGGGGCTGTGCTGGTACAGAACATGAAACTCAGCTGCACTCATACTCACTTAGGGCAGTGACATAAACTCCTGACCCATTCAGCCAGGTCTGCTGGGAGGTGCCTCTCCTATTTCTAATTGGGTGGGAAACCTCTGAGATTTTAGTGAAGCTAATCTAAGCCTGCAGTCAGCAGGAGCTTGCCTGTTCAAGGTCTGTTTGACCAGCAAGTGCTGGTGACCCCAGACAGGACAGAAAAGATGAGCACAAAGGAACAAGAGAGAGCCCTGGATTTGCTACTGTAACATTTCTGAACTACATGGCTGGGCCAAAGATCCAGAAACCTTCTGGCTTTTTACTACTGCAGACACATTTTGTGTCCTGATCTCTTCAGACAGCAGAGTCTATTTTTTTTTTGCCTTCCTTTCTGCTTTGAAGCCATGACAAGAATCAGTTAAAGCAGCTCCTTATACACTGACAGGTGCCAGGAGCTCTTCTCCCACCTACTCCACATTTATGCTAGCACCAAAGCGACTCTGTCCGAGCCAGACCTGCCCTTCCCAGCTTTAGGGCATGAATCCCACAGCTTTATTTTGAACTAGGAAATGCTGTTACCTCTTTTCAGGCCTTCTTCTTTCACTTGTTTCAAAGGGGAAGGACCAAACTCCTCTTCCACAGGCCGGAACATCCTTTTGACCAGGACACTGCTGCTGGAAAATACACAGCAAGGATTGTGTCAACAGGCAAAGCATGCTCCCAGGAGGAGAGGAGACAACAGCAGCAGCCATGATTCACTTTGTACTCTGGCAAAAACCCCACTAGCTACCCAAGAGCACCAAACCAGAAACTGCAGGGATATAGCTTTTGATGCCTATCTGAGCTTTCCAGGCCTCTCAGATTGTCCAGACTGACTGTGTGACCCTCGACAGACTGGCTCTCAGAGGTGACAGGAAAATATGCTCCAGTGGTGCAGAAACCCCAGCAGGCCCTTAACTGTTTAAACACTGAAGGAAGGGAGGGTGAGGAGGAAGGAACAGTTAAGTATGCAGCTGAACCCACATTTACACATTGATTCATCTCCTCCTTGGGATGAAGGAGACAGCCTCAGGAAACACCAGCAATATTTCTAAAAGCTGAGACCTCAGAAGCCAGCCAATTGAAGAGGAATCACCTGCTGGGCCAAACCCAGCCTGAAGGTGCAAGGTGCCCCAGCAGGGAAGTTGAGAGCTGGAGGCACTACAGATGCTCCCTCCCCTCAGCATAGCTCTGGCAGCACTCAGTGTCCCCTTTTAGTCTTGGAGGAGTGAACTGAAGCTAATGTGCTTGGGGCAATAAACCACTTTGCTTCTTGAATTCCAGCTTAAGAGCATCAGCTTTGTAAGAGAAACAGGAAGGGCTTCATGTTCTCAGCCCATGGCAGCTGCAGGTGCCCAGCCACAGGCCACATCTGCAGGCTTACCTGAGTGCAGTCTGGCTTACTCCAGACTCTCAGATTTGAGAGTCCTGACTTGGGACTGAAGCAACTTATGGAAGTGTGGGGGGCACACAGGTGACAATGGGTCCTGGCTGAGCAGCAGCCACATATGCTGCAGCCCTTACCCCATCACACTTCTGCAATCCTTCCAGGCCCTCCCAGGCTCCACAGGCGTGGTCCCATGTCCAGCCTTCCCCCTTCCCAGGAGCTCCCATTTTCTCTTTGCCTTTCTCTTCTGGTGCTTGGGTATTTTCTCTGTACCTCCTCTATCTGCTGCACACACCTGTGCTGCTAACAGCTTCCCAGGAATGCAAGGAAGCTCAGTGCTCCAGGGAAAAATCCCTGCTTTAGGATCACAGAATTGTCAGGGCTGGAAGGGACCTCAAGGATCAGCCAGTTCCAACCCCCCTGCCATGGGCAGGGACACCACACACTAGATCAGGTTGCTCAGAGCCACATCCAGCCTGGCCTTCAAAACCTCCAGGGATGAGGCTTCCACCACCTCCCTGGGCACCCTGTGCCAGTCTCTCACCACCCAAATAATTATTACATAATTATTCTGAAGTATTTGAGGACCCTTACATCTGCAAAAGGCATTTCATTATCAAATGCATTGCACTGCCCCCTCACACCAAAGCTTATGGCTCTTTAAACTGCTTTACTTGGAAAGGTCAGTTAAAGAATACATAGAAAAAGCAGCCAGCTGACATGAAGGAAAAGAAAGTCCCCATGCAGTGAGTCTGCCCTGCCAGCTCCACATATTGAGCACCTACCATTAGTGAGAGGAAAACAGGAGAGAAAAGGGAGGAAGGGGATCAGGTTCAGCTGATTTTGCATTTCATAACTGCTTTCTATGAGCCTGAACTGCTAATTGCAAAGCTTGTGAAGCAGTAAAAGCCTTACCCTTCTCTCTCATCATCTGCATTGTAGTAAACCTAGAAGAGTGGGGGGGGAAAAAAACACCACAGTTATTCCCAAAACTCAGACAGAGTTTAAAAGAGCTTAAAAGAATTACTTCAAAGGAGAGAAAAGACAAAGAGTGGACACTGCAGTTTTTCACCTGTTAGAGATCCTTCTCCTTCCATAAGCATCCTTGGTGCTAAGTGTGACCTGGAAGAAGTGTGGCTTAGGCAAACTGCTGCTGAGTGGAAATACATCAAAGCCTTTGGACAGACCTGGCCCTCTCCTCTGGCTGGAATCACTGCCCAGTTACTTTGCAGTCCTCTAAATCAGATCAGTACTCCTCTAAATCACTCCTAATATGCTTTAAGCCATGACACTCACAAGCTTTTCTATGTATTTAATGTTGTATGAAAAGCTAATTAAACCATAAAGACCAACATTAAACTTCAGGCCTGATGGAGATACAATTGCTGATGGTGCAGCTCAGCTGCTCTGCACAGGCTGTGGGCAGAAGCTCAAGCCCAAACCATTGCTTTGTGTAAATGCAACAAAAAAAGAGCTCACAGTTACTGGGATCAAATTTACAACTGCAGCAAACACAGCTGACAGCAGCAGAGGAGGAATAAAAGCACAGTCTGCTGTCAAAGGCTTTACAAAACAGCCTCAGAAGGTGCCTGCCAGCTCTGCACCAAGCATCCAGCATTCCAGCTGTGAGGCATCGTGCAAGCATGGGACAGGAGCAGGGCAGTGGAGCCCTCTGCTCTGCTGAGGAAGGGCAAGGAGTCTTGGGCAGGTTCCCAGCAGTTGTGCTGGCAAGGCTCAGAGCACAGCTCTCACTGGGGTCCTTCACTTCTGGGCCTGCACAAGGGGAACAGCTCAGAGGGGTGGGTGTGTGTGGGGGTGTGTGTGTGTGTGCAAAGCTGAGGTTTGTGACTCATGTGATGACCAGGACCTCAAAGTGGCCACACTTCCATAATGCACCTTTAGAAACCACTGAATTGTGGTCATCACAAATCAGTCCTAGGGAATACAGACAGGGCTCAGGACAGCAACAATGCCAACAGTGCAGCCCACAGGAGCAGCAACCAACAGGCTGAACATTGCCAGGGGGGCTTCCAGGTACTTCAGAAACTTACACAAGCTAAGGGATGCTCCCACCCTCTCCTGCTCTCAGGCAAATCCACCTTCTGGTCTGAAAGCCAGGCCAGGAGGCACCCAGCACTGCTATGGGAGTGGGTGCCATTCCAGTTTTGGAGAGTCAGTGGCAGATGTGGTTGCAGTGTCTGCACTCTGTGCCTTGCTCTACCACAGTCCTCACTGCTTTAAGACAAAAGCCAAGCCCAACACCTAGTGTCCTTTAACCCTTATTATTGTAATACTTTGCAGCCAGATCCACATCAAATCCCTTCAGCCACTGTTTGTCTTGATAAACAGCAGCATGAAGGTCTCATTATACTCTCAGAGATGTGAGTAACTAACAGGTTCATGTTAAAAATATTGTCAGAGTTGACTCTCCTGCTCAGGTTGCAATCCCCCACCAAGCAATACAGAGAGATCCTCTGGAGAGTCAAGGCTGCAAAGCCTTCCTCACAGCTCCTGGTGACACTGCCTGAGCACACTGAATGGTGACACCACCACAGTAGGGTTTTACTGTGTAGAGTGAAAACACTTTCTTCCAAGGAATTCCCAGCTCTTGAGGGGATGCCAACAGAAAGCAGGTGGTGCAGTCTGAGTCTGCTGTTGACCTGGGTCAGTGCTCTCGTTGTGACGGGAAGGGGATCTCCACCACGAGGTGGCTCTTCACCTCAGCCAGCCAAACGCTGCTCAGAGCCAGACCTCTGCTCACTCACACAGCAACCTTATGCTCCAAAACTCTCTTGACTACTCATTCCACTCTTCGTACCAAGCAAAGGATGGCCAAAGCATAAGGAACACAAAGTAGTCAGTTGGTACTGGTGCATCAACTTCTTTTCACAGAGTCACAGAGTTTCAGGGACTCGAAGGGACCTGGGAAGCTCATCCAGTCCAACCCCCCTGCCAGAGCAGGATCACCTACACCTGATTACACAGGAACACATCCAGGTGGGTTTTGAGTATCTCCAGAGAGGGAGACTCCACAACCTCCCTGGGCAGCCTGTCCCAGAGCTCTGTCACCCTCACAGGCAAAAATTTTTTCCTCATATTTACATGAAACTTCCTATGCCTCAGCTTCCACCCACTGCCCCTTGTGCTGTCATTGGGCACCACTGAGCAGAGCCTGGCTCCAGCCTCTCAGCACTCACCCTTTACACATTTATAACCATTGATGAGGTCACCTCTCAGTCTCCTCTTCTGCAAGCTAAAGAGCCCTCAGCTCCCTCAGTCTCTGCTCATACAGAGGATGTTCCACTCCCTTCATCATCCTCGTGGCTCTGTGCTGGACTCTCTCAAGCAGCTCACTGTCTTTCTTGAACTGAGGGGCCCAGAACTGGACACAATATTCCAGATGTGGCCTCACCAGCACAGCGTAGAGGGGGAGGAGAACCTCTCTTGACCTACTGGTCACACCCTTTCTAATCCACCCCAGAATGGCATTGGCCTTCCTGGCCACAAGAGCACATTGCTGGCTCATGGTCATCCTTCCATCCACCAGGACCCCCAGGTCCCTTTTGCCTTCACTGCTCTCCAGCAGGTCCATCCCCAACCTGTACTGGTGCATGGAGTTGTCCCATCCCAGGTGCAAGACTCTACACTTGCCCTTGTTGAACTTTTCATGCATCCAGGACTTGGGAGGACAGCTGTCTCTTCCAAGGGTTGTTTTGTTAAGTGACTCACCAAGAGCTGCATTTATCAAGAGCTGAAACAAGCACCCCCCAGGTACAATGATTTACTCTCCTAGCATCTCCCCAGAACACAGCAGGTGGATGGCAGGGGAGCAGCAGCTCCTCTCACTCTCTCTCCCTACCTGCCCAGTCCGCTGCAGGTTTCCAAAGTGAACGTCCGGTATGAAGAGCACTGGCTGGGAGTCCAGGTCAGCCATGGTCTTGAAGAAGGTGATGTCACTCTTTTTTTGCAGGGGGAGGGCACTCAACTTCCCTTCAGCTGCAAGGAGGATCACACAGTAGCATGGTTAGGAGGAGGCAAGTCAGGCAGGGCTCAGCCCCAGGCAGCAAGGCCGCTCTTACTCACAGTTGTTACAGGAGGCCTGGGATGCCTGCCCTTTGCCTTTCTTCCTGTTCTGCTTCCTCTCCTCATCTCGGATTTTCCTCTCTGCTCCCTGATGCAAAAGAGACAACCCACAGATATTATCCAAAGAGGAACCACTGGGAACATCACACCCTGGAATGTCTGGAACTACAGCAATGGGTGCATGAGCAATGCCACAAGCGATTATCCTCTCACGGACCAATCTGTCCAGACCGCTGGGAATGTGCCAGCTTCACATCCGTCACCTGTGCCTGAAACTCAGGCTGGCACACCCAGCAGCCCCCAGGGCTGGAGACAGCAAGAGGAACTCAGGCTGGCACACCCAGCAGCCCCCAGGGCTGGAGACAGCAAGAGGAATATACCCACATGCTGGCTGGGAGGAGCTGGGATGGCCATGGCAGGCAGTGTGCAGTCTGCAGCACGGCTGTTGCCATCACAGCTCACACGAAGGGCATCCCGAGCCCAGCGCTTCTGTGACCACCAGGGTGCTGTGCACCTATGGAGGAGGCAATTGGAGAGCGATGGAGCACTGCCCTGCTGGGCCCCAGCAACTTCTGGGAACTTGCAGGCTTCTGTTATGTAAATACACTCTGGAGTTTAGAAAATCAAACTTGCTATTGACATAAAAAGCAGCAACACCTCCTTTGAAGTTCTCCTAATTTACTCTATAAATATGAACAGTCATGCTGGGAAGGGTACTGAGAATCCATATGCTGCCAGACAGCCAGCATGCAAAAGTAAAGATCTTGTCCAAATTAAAATTAGAAGTTTCTTTAAAAGAAAGAGGGGAGGGGGGAGGAAGGTAAAGAAAGCCAAAATTATCCACACAAGATGGCAACGTTCACACGAGCCAATGAAGTGAGCTGGCAAAGCATGCCAGGAAAGATGTGCAGCCTGTGATCTATCAATAGATTTGCACAAACTGAAAGAGGTGGAGGAAGTAACAGCTCTTTAAAGGACAGGAAGGTGTCCTACAGAGACAATGCCTCCAGACCCAGGTCCCAATCCAGCTGCCTCCACCTCAGCCACAGAAGCCAAGGGATTCAGTGGTGCTCCTCTCAGGGCTGTTCTAGGGCTGTATTTGTATCTTTAGAGGCCATCTGCTCTGTGGCAGAAAGGAGCTGCAACATGGTGCACAGCCTGGGTCCTGCAGAAGGCACATCCCTGAGAGCCTCACACTGCTCTGCCAGGCAGCCCCAGCTCTACCTGCTGCTCAGTGCTCCTGCTTTGCTGCCCACAGGTACCAAGAAGAGCCACAGAAGTTTTCTACGTGGCTGCAAGCCCAATTTTCCTCTCAGGGAAGCAGAAGAGGAGGATCCAGCCTTCTATACACAATACAGAAGAGTTTTGTTGATTTTTTTTCTTTTATATTCTCTTTATTAACTTGGCAAAGCTTCACCACTTTGTCTTCATTCATTCAAGGCAAGAGACCCTTGGGTGCACGCGAGCCCTGAGCAGGGCAGCCATTCCCACCCCCCGCTGCTTGGTTCGTGCCGCAGCCACTTCACAAGCGCCGAAACTGCAGTACCCACAGGGCTGCCCACCACTGCTTCTGAGCTAGGAGTACCCCACATGGCACAGTGCAGGCAGCCTATGAAGTTCAGCTGATTCTAAATACTTCTTTTTCCAAGTTTTCAACTCATTTAAGCCTGTCTTGCATTCTCCCTCCAGACTAGCAAAGCCCTGATCACCCCCCCAGAGGCTCATGTGTACACTCATTTCTAGTTCAAGGCCAGAGTGTTCCAGGTGTGGTCCAACAGGACCCTGGGCTTCAGCCTTCTACCCTCTGAAGCTGGATCAGAGCTGCTCAGTAACCTGTGATAATCCATTTCCTCTGCAGTCCCTACTGAAGGGAAGAAGGCAGGAGCTGCAGGTGTTGCAAACCACACACAGGATTTCAGAGGAGGGAGGACAGCATTTACCAAGTGAAATGCCTCTGCTTGCCTTCAGCAAAGCTAACCCCAGAACTAGACACCCAAAGCCTCTCTGAATCCTCAGTTCCTTCACACACAGTGGCTGCAGCATCTTCAGTGGATAACCATAAATAGGCCTGGCAGCTAGTTTCCCTGACAACCTACTTAAGGAATAAAATCATATTGGTGACCTGCACGTGATCAAAGACTGCAAGGGCAGAGAGAATCAGCCCTGAGAAGGCAAGATGTGCACTCTGGCAGCTGCTTTGAAGGAAAATAATCAGAGACAACAGACTGGAGAAGGAATAGGGAGCAAGGACACAATTACAACCTTCTCAGCCTTTATTCCACACATCCATGCCACAAAGCACACACTGGAGCTGAGCTGGTGCTGTTCTCTAGTTCATCTGTAAATTAACACTACATGTAAGCAAGTGCCTGAGCAAGCACTGCAGCACATACAGCACACACAGTGTGTACCCCTGAGCTAAAGGCAGCTCTGTTTCTTCAGGGATCCTCTTTCCCCAGCAGCTGCTGGAGGACATTCCATTATCAGCAAATGTGTTGCTTAAAAACTGGGCACTTTCACCTGTGATCTACCCAAACACATCTCCTGGTCCTAGAAAGCCACCACTGCTGCAGAACAGCCATTTGTAAGAGCCCTGCCAGGCACAGAAACTTTCTCCTCCCCATTTGTCACTGAGACATTTCAGCACTTAAGGCAGGAGGAGGCTGCTGTGCAGCTCCTCAGCTCCACACAGCTGTCACAGACCAGGAACCTTCCTCCTCACTGCTCTCTGGGTTTGGGACTGGGCCTGAGCAGTGCAAGTGACACCTGGCCAGCTGTGCTCTTCTTTCCTCACATTTTCTTGGCAATTCCAATGTTGCTAACTGCTTTCCAGAGGCAGGCAGGTGAAGATTGCCCAGGTGAAGGCTGCCCAGGGAGGTGGTAGAAGCCTCATCCCTGGAGGTTTTTAAGGCCAAGCTGGACATGGTTCTGAGCAGCCTGATCTAGTGTGAGGGGTCCCTGCCCATGGCAGGGGGCTTGGAACTGGATGATCCTTGAGGTCCCTTCCAACCCTAACAATTCCATGATTCTAAGATGCCTGGTTACTCTGATGTTGACTGAGCTTTTTAACATCCAGCTGCAGCTTCAAATCTCTGAGTGTTTGACATGCAGAGCTAGAGTGGGAAGCATGGCAGTTTGAGTGCAAGAAGACCTCAGTGCACATATTTGCAGTCCTTGCTCCACCAGCAAAACTGCCTGCTCAGCCTTCAAGAGCCCCTTGTCAAAAGGGCAGCAAGGGAACAAACTGACAGAAGGAGAAGGAGCAGCAGCAGAGCCCTGGAACAGCTGAACCCTTACCCTGCCATTAAAAAGTTAATGCTGGGTATTGCCTGGGGCATGGCCTTTTTCTGTTCCCACCTGCAAGGCCATAGACTAACCTGGATGAATTTCCAAGTCACTTCAATGGGTGTAGACTCCTGAATTCCTGAACCTTGACTGATCCAGGCATCAGCCCTCCCCCCTGGAAGATCTTTCCCAGCAGGGCTGAAGCTGTGGGCTGGCAGGCATTAAACAACAGCTGAAAGAGGGTCAGCCTCACATCCAAGAACCATTGCTGAGGTAACTTTTCTGAGCAGCAGTTTCTGCTCAGCCATGCAGACAGCTGAACAGGAGACTGCCAGAGCCTTCAAGGTACAGAATCTAATTTTCATGTAGGGAAATACACTGCAAAAAAACCCCAAATTTTGCAAAAGGAGGAGTGAGGCCAAAAAAGGAAGGTGCAGATCCAAAGTGGGAATGGCTGATGGTTTTGCAGCTTACCTTTCATAAGAAAATCCTAGCAAGGGGAAGCTTCAGAAAGAATGGTTTGCCATCAAGCCAGGAGTTAAAACCCATCAGCTATACCCCTGAGACTCTGTGCTTTCCACTGCATCCCAAACAAGAGCTGAGCAGGCTTTCTGAAAGGTGCATTTCTCCACCTGAGACCTCTCCACAAAGTTTACATGTTGTCTGCCCTGGTTGGTAGAACCAAAAGGGCTCATCAGACTGGCACTTGGATGCCTATGGGCAGCACTGAGCTTCCAAGCAGAGATCTTTGTGCTTACTGTGACCTTTTTCATACTCTTGTATCAATGCCCTACAACATGGTGTCTTTCAACAGCCCAACTGCTGCTCCCAAGCTGAGATATCAAGGCCAAAAAGGCTGCAAAGCACTAACATGATAATCTGTGAGCTCTGTGACACAGCCAGCCCAGGTTCTACCATGAAACACAGCACTGCAGGGAAAAAACAACACATTTAATTAGGGCAAAACCAGAGCACCAATAAGTGGCTACCAAGGTGCCTGCCCTGCCCCTGGCAGCCGTGCTCTGCACTCACCTTGTCACAGAACACCTTGATCTGGCAGTAGGCTCGGTGGATGGGCTTGTTGCTGCGGTTGTTGTAGCTGTACGTGTCGATCTGAATCATCAGGGGAAGCCCTTTGACCCCTTTCTGGGAGGAGAAGTCTGTGCTCAGGCAGTTCACCGTGATGAAGATCTGCAGGCCAGAGAGATTGCTTTTCACACGTGCTGCAAACAGTTGTCAGACTTCTGGGGACGTGTGGCAACAAAGGTGAAGGAACAGCAGGTGCCGCTGCCCACCCCGGAAGGGAAAGCCAGCCCAGACCCCCTGCCAAGGCACACACTGCAGCCCAGTCCTGCAAAGCTGCTGCCCTGCTGGGCAGAAGGCCACAGAAACATCCAGGTTGGAAAAGACCCTCGTGATCACCAAGTCCAACCAAGAACCCTACTCTCCAAGGGTCACCCCTAAACCATATCCCCAAGCACCACATCCAAACCACCTTCAAACACATCCAGGGCTGGGGACTCCACCACTCCCCTGGGCAGCACATTCCAATGCTTGATCACCCTGAAAATTTTTGTTCCTAATGTCCAGTCCAAACCTACCCAGTCACAGCTTGAGGCCATTCCTTCTTGTTCTATCACTAATTCCCTATGAGAAGAGACCAGCAGCAGCCTCTCTCCAACGTCCTTTCAGTTAGCTGTAGACAGCACTGAGGTCTCCCCTCAGCCTCCTCTTTTGCAAACTAACCAGCCCCAGCTCCTTCAGTCATTCTTCATAAGATTTATTCTCCAGGCCCTTCCTTACCAGCTTCACTGCCCTCCTCTGCACTCACTCCAGCACAGGTTTAAGGCATGTACCTGGTGCTTGGGTCACATTTGATTGCCCCAAGGTAATGTGTGCTGGCTCACGCCACAGAGCTCAGAGTGCATGAGCTGGATTCTTTTTGGAGGAGTCAGACCAGATGTGTCCCAGGAGCACACCTCACAGGTCCCAGCTGCTCATGGTTGCTCAGTCTGTGGGAACTAACTAAAGATAATCTGAGATAAAACCTCCTAGAATGTCTCCACAGATGTCAGGTCTTCAGCCCTGACTTGTTTCACCCTACAAAGTGTGCTGTTAACATGCCAAGCTCATCTTGCAGGGGTCCTTTCCAGATGCCTTTTGGTCTGGCTTGTTCTGGTGGCTCACAGATGGAACTCAGTGTGGCCAGAGGAAGTCCTACCCTATGTTTTATTTCACAAACTCTTTTCACACTCTCATCAGCAATAACCTTTCCCCCATCCCATCTAAGAGGTGCTCCTGATCTTCACTCAAAGGGTCCTTCACTGTCTGTCTTCAGTTGCAGAAGTGCTCTCACTGTCTTTGCAGCTGGGAAGGACTTTCTCAAACATTTATAAAACCTCTTCTCAAAAGTCCTCTTTGCTGTGTTCCATCCACACACCCTTGGCTCCTGGCAATGTGCCTGCTTTTGCTTCAGAAGCCCATCTCGAGCTTGCTTTCTACACCCACCCACATCTGTTGGCAGCCAAGAGTGACCTCCTGCCCTCTGATCTCCATGGCACTACAAAACAAGGTGTGTCTCCTCTGCCACCCCTTTGCTGTACAGCACCTGGCAGAAGGTGTCCCCAGGACTATTCTGATGCAAAGCAAGCACTGTGAACTGAAATGTCACTGCTGTCTTTCAGTCAGGACAGTTTGCATGGAAACTGGGGGATGAAACTGCCTTAAATCCCAGCTGCTCTTCCCAGCCCCTGTCTGGGGATTTGGGACAGGCAGGCACTGACCTGACATGACTTTGGCCCAGTTTAAAAACCAAGCAAGCAAACAAACAAAAACCACACCAACAAAACAAAAACCAACCCAAACACACAAAACCCAAACACAACAGCAGCATAAGCACCCCTCAGAGAAAAGAGAACTGTGAGCTGAGGAGAAGGACAGAGCAAACTGCTTGTGTGTGTTCCCTAAAGCAGGAGGTGTCAAACCTGCCCCCACAGCAGCCAGCAGGCTCAGCAAGACAGCTGGGACTGGGGGGGTGTCTCTCCAACAGACCTAATGCACACCTTGACAGGCAGAGGAGGCACCAACAGGACCCTGGGGTCTGGGAGGACTCAGGAAGGGTGAGCATGAAGTAATCCCTCCCCAGGCCACAAGCAGGGGAGAAAACAAAGCAAAGAGCTAAGTGGCCCCACTGCAACATCCCTATGAGAGGGGCAGCTGAGAAGAAAGGTGTTGGGGGCTGCTGTGGGGATACCTCAGCCTAAGGACAGGAGGTAAGGGCACAGTGGGGTTTGCACATGGGGACACCTCAGCCTAAAGGCAGGAGGTAAGGGCACAGTGGGGTTTGCACATGGGGACACCTCAGCCTAAGGGCAGGAGGTAAGGGCACAGTGGGGTTTGCACATGGGGACACCTCAGCCTAAGGGCAGGAGGTAAGGGCACAGTGGGTTTTGCACATGGGGACACCTCAGCCTAAAGGCAGGAGGTAAGGGCACAGTGGGGTTTGCACATGGGGACACCTCAGCCTAAGGGCAGGAGGTAAGGGCACAGTGGGGTTTGCACATGGGGACACCTCAGCCTAAGGGCAGGAGGTAAGGGCACAGTGGGGTTTGCACATGGGGACACCTCAGCCTAAGGGCAGGAGGTAAGGGCACAGTGGGTTTTGCACATGGGGACACCTCACCCTAAGGGCAGGA
This sequence comes from Melanerpes formicivorus, assembly GCF_026170545.1. NCBI lineage: Eukaryota > Metazoa > Chordata > Aves > Piciformes > Picidae > Melanerpes > Melanerpes formicivorus. The sequence goes on from NW_027142408.1 coordinate 1,183,701, forward strand.
GGTAAGGGCACAGTGGGGTTTGTACATGGGGACACCTCCCCCTAAGGGCAGAAGGTAAGGGCACAGTGGGGTTTGCACATGGGGACACCTCAGCCTAAGGGCAGGAGGTAAGGGCACAGTGGGGTTTGCACATGGGGACACCTCAGCCTAAGGGCAGAAGGTAAGGGCACAGTGGGGTTTGTACATGGGGACACCTCAGCCTAAGGGCAGGAGGTAAGGACACAGTGGGGTTTGTACATGGGGACACCTCCCCCTAAGGCAGAGGGTGACGCTACAGTGGGGTTTGTACAGGGCAGAGGGTGGCTTACAGTTGGGTTTTCAGATGGAGCCAGAGCAGCTCCTCTGCCTGCCTGAGCTCAGGGCCCCTCTGCAGCCCTGCTGCTGATTGTATCACAGAGCTGCACTGACAAATTAAGTGGTTGAACTTTAACTGCAGGGAGAGGAGGGAGGTGGGGAAGGGCCCTAGGTGAAACTGATTTGGAAGCTGATAGGGTTATTTCTGTTTCAAATTACAGCTTGGCCTCCTGCAGCTCCAAAGGTAAGTGTGGACCAGGGGGCACATACCCCCTGAACATGACAGGCTGCATTTTCATTTGCCTTCAGACTGCTCTGCAGTGTTAGGGCAATGCTTTTAGGTGTGTGCACAGAGCAGTGGAGCAAGGTCTGGCATACAGCAGGATCTGCTCTTGCTGTATTTTATCCCATACAGCTGCAGAGGGATTTTCCACACTGGACATCAGAGTGAGAGGGGGCATGCAGGCTTTGCATCTGCACAGCAGCCTGGGCATCTGCCACTTCTGCACACTTGGCTGAGAAATGAATAAAGATCTTGTCCCAGCTTAACCAGCTATACACACTGTGTGTCACCTCCCCTGCTGCCTCCAGGCACAGACCAGAGGAGGACACACTTTGCCATTGCAAGAGCCCCCACACAGCAGTAACAGATTATTCAGCATGAATAATGGATTGATGCTGTAAGATTCAATATCCTTGTCCTGACACCATGGTACTCTGAGGAGCAATGCACATGAGGTGTGCACCTTGCAGACAGATGGATTCCAGTTTATAGTAGTATCATAGTATCAGTCAGGGTTGGAAGGGACCACAAGGATCATCTAGTTCCAAACCCCCTGCCATGGGGGGGGTTTGCCCAGAGCCTCATCCAGCCTGGGCTTAAACACCTCCAGGGATGGGGCCCAAATCACCTCCCTGGACAACCCATTCCAGGGCTTCACCACTCTCATGGGGAAGAACTTCCTCCTCACCTCCAGCCTGAATCTCCCCACCTCCAGCTTCATTCCATTCCCCCTAGTCCTATCACTGCCTGAGATCCTGAGCAGTCCCTCCCCAGTCTTCCTGTAGGCCCCCTTCAGATACTGGAAGGCCACAATTAGGTCACCTTGGAGCCTTCTCTTCTCCAGACTGAACAACCCCAACTCTTTCAGTCTGTCCTCACAGCAGAGCAGCTCCAGCCCTCTGCTCATCCTTGTGGCCCTTCTCTGGACATGCTCCAGCACCTCCAGATCCCTCTTGTTAACACAGATCATCTGTTTTGGGGGCAATTCTCTGCCTCCACACAATCTCCTGCTAGCTTTGCTGTAAGGCACAACACTGACTTTGGATTTGCAAAGAGGTAGGGTGTGAGAGGGAAGGGAGGAAGGTGCACATTCTGCTGCTTGAGTTGATTTTAGGGTTTCCTTCCATTCCCTGACAGAAGATCAGCCCCCGTTTCAACAGCAGGCTGCTGTGGTGAGGAGGACCTGGGGAACCATCTGCACACTTGTCTCCCCTCTGTCCCTGCTCTGACCAGAAACCTCTGCCTCCCTGAAGCAGTGGGGGGGGTTATGCCCCCTTCTCTGAGAGGCAACAGCCCTCATCTTTCCCCCCTTTGCAGCTCCTGTGCACAGTGCAAGCACTCCCACCCTCAACAATTTGAGGGGCAAGTCAGGCCCATGGGCAGCCACAGGAAGATGAATTCCAGCTCCACCTCTCTTGAAACACTCCTGGATTTAAGATCCTTTGTGATCTAGTGTCTTGCACAGCAGAGTTACATGGCTAGAACACCTAAAGTTGAGCAGCAATGACAGCAGCAGTAGAAGCCCTGTCTGCACTTGACTCAGAAGGATTTCAGGGGCTGTGACTATGGCTGTACCCCAATTCATTTACAAACCACTTTTTTTCCCTGTGCAAGCTGGGTTTCAGCAGTGCTTTGCTCTCAGGAACACTTTTGGGGGGTTGTTATAGTGATGGCTTTTTTTTCCCTCTTCACTGTCAGCGTATCTTAGGGGAGAGCAAACAGCCCCAGAGCTCCACCCATCTGGTCTCCAGCTCGGGCATGCCCCTGGCAACGCAAAACTGATCTGGAGAGACACTGAGAAAGTTTCAGAAGTGGTCTGAGATAACAATAGCTCTTCTGTTTGTTACAGAGCACGTCTAAATCAGGCACTCTCCGAGGGAGGTGCTGCAGAGCCTGGCAGTTGCTGTGTGAGTTACTGCCTGTTGGGTACACACTGCAGCACGGCCAGCAGCACACAAGGCACAAACAGCTACCTGCCTGAAGAGAGAGCAAGGCTCAGAAAGGCACTGCCCCCTTCAGCATTTCACCCAGCCACACCACTCCTCCTGCAGGGCTCTCAGCTTAGACGTTTTAAAGGTCTACACTTCTAATGCAAGGCTCTTATTGCTATGTACATTGCTGGCTCCCATCGCCTCACAAAGTGCCGAGGGCAGAAGTGCTTCAGAGCACAAACCCAGGAACTAAAAGCAGCTTTGCCGAGCAGAGGCAGAGCACAGGCTGCACGCCTGGCTGATGGCTCTTTCAAAGGCCTGCTTGAAAAGGATTCCTCCCTCCAGACTGTAACAACAGAGGCTTAAATGACTGTTCTCAAAGGACTAACGTCAATCCCATCATTCCTCACACACACTCAAAGGCTGGGTTACAGTTTCTCCTGCCGGCCTTTTACCTTACAAACCCCACACAAAGGCAAGGCTTTTGTTTTGTTTCAACACAAATGTCTCCAGCAAATGTTTACTCTCCTCTCCTGAAGCTTCCTCAGCCCACACCACGCCCCGGCAGCTACACAGGAATGCCATTTGCCTTCGGTCCCGATGCACACTGAAATTTCAGCGCTGTTTGGGACCACAGCTTAACTCTTCTTTAGCACACAGGGGTGGGTGTGCCTGCCTGCTGTGCAGGGAGAGAGAAAATACAGGTGTGTGCTCCTGCACACCGAGGTGCCTGCATAAAGCAGCTGCCAAGCCTAATCCTACATCATTTCTGCTACTAATTCCCCAGAGTATCATAGAATCATAAAATCACTAAGGTTGGAAAAGACCTCAGAGATCATCAAGTCCAATCTGTCACCCAAGACCTCATGACTACTAAACCATGGTTGTTTGCTTCCTCACCTTCTTCTATTTTCATTTAAGAAGTCCTTTAAGAATACCAACCACAGCATTTCAGGTTCAAGCACAGGGAGCCAACAAATCACCTCACCCATAAAGGCTGCCTGTTTAGACACAGAAGTAAACATGGGAGTGAAACAAAGAGGGACTGCACAGAAGTGTCCTTACTGCCTGCCTCTGCTTCCTTACTGCACAGTACTTCTGTCTCAGTGTGCCAGAGTTTGACATGGCTGTAAATCCTTATCCTCACTCCCCTCCTCTCAACCACAAGCCCAACAGTGACCTCTAGACAGCAGCCCCAGCAGAAAATGATGTTACTCTAGAAAAAGGGAGGGATGTGCCAGGCCCAACTTCCAGGACTGCTGTTGTTGGTCAGACAGAGCAGAAGAAATGCCAGCATAGTGCTAGCTTTGGTGCTGTGCCCTTCATCCACAGAATTCTCCAGATCAACACGTGCTGGCCATGATCCCTCCTCCACTGCCTGGTTCTGCCAAGCAGCAGTCAGAATGTGAGTGACCAGACACAAGGAGCTGAAGCCAACACCCTAGTTCCCTTCATTTACTCAAGTAACAGAGGCTCTCCCTCTGCCTGTGCCCTCTGCATGCCTGTTTCTTCCACATAACTGAGATGCTGCCTCAGAAAGCCTGAGCAGGCTCACTGCTAGAGGCAGATCTGGCTGTCACACACACCCTCACCCTGAAGGGCTTCCAGGAGCAGGGTACTGCTCTGCTTACATGTAGCAGGAGGAATCTGGCTTTAAATCAACTGCCCTCCAGGTAGAGTAGGAAAGCAAGAAATCTAAAGCTCCAGGTAAGCCTTCCTAGCTGCAGGATGCAGCCTGCCAGGAGGGATTATCTAGCTGGGGGCTTCTTGGCTAGGTGATTGCTGCTGCTGCTGCTTCTGTCTGATTGCTCAGGATCCCTCCCCTGGGCCCTTCCAACCACCAGTTTGTTTTCTTGATTTCTTCCCAGGCCAGCAGAGCCCTTGAACACATCACATCTCAGGGGCCCTTGAAAAGAGCTGCTCTGTGCCCCTTTTGTCTGCCTTGGAAGAGAAAGGGCTTTGTGCCTCTGAAGTTATGTTTTAATCTTGAAATTGTGGTGAAAAGGGAAAACAATGCTGAGCAGAAACAATGGATGGAGCCAGCTGAAAGATCATTCAAAAAGCTTAAGAGAGTCTGTAATTAAGCCTGGAAACTCTTCATCTCTCTTGGATGAGGTAATTGCTGGATTAAAGACAGCCCTCAGTGACATGCCTGAGAGTTGCCAGCTTTCAAACACCGCAGCGGCATCCTGTGGGAATCCCCAGCACAACTGGTTCCTGTGCTGGCCTCTGCAGCAAGAGCACTCCTCGGGGGGGAATCACTGCAGTGCAGAGAGGCTCTCAGGTACCACCTGATCCATGCTTGCTAGCCTAAGACCAAAGCACGTGCTGAAGCCTCCTGCTTTTATCCATACCCCTGCAGTTCACACTCCTACAAGGTCAGGGATTTGATAACTGCCTGTGTACAAAGCCAGGCTGCATGTCAATGACTGCTTCCTGCAGAAATCCAAGTGGCTTTCTCAAACTTCACTCTCCCACTGCTTTCAATCCAGCCACTGTTTAACAACCTTACTAGGTTCTGCTTCCTGTGAGTTCTGTGCTGAAGCGTTCTGGCAGCCAAGGCAAGAGCAATGTGCATGGTGTGAGACTGCAACAAAGCAGCTAACAAGTGGCATTAGTGGCTGTGACTTTCCTGCTCCTTGGTCAGCAGGGTGCCTGGCCAAGCCTGGCTTTCAGCTGCAAGACTTAGAGAAATGCCAGCCCTGCCAATGGAGATGGCAGCTGCTGTTGGGCAAGACTACCATGCCCCAGCCCTGGCAGAACTTCTGTTGAGGTCCTTGGGAAGTCCATCATGTTGGAGATCCCAAACCTGACTTTGCTTGCATAATGCTGACATGCACACAAGGGTCACCTACTGTGGCTGCAGAGGGCCATCACAGCACTGTATTCTGAAATGCAGTCCTGTAAGGGGAGTGCTGAGAATGGAATCACTGCATGAGTAAACAGCAGCATTAGCAACTGGGCCAAGTACAACTCTGTTTACCAAGGGCAGGTGGTTTGCAGAACCACTGTCTTTAAAACATGCAGGGCTGAAGCTCCTGGTATTCCAAACCCCAGCACCTGCAGGCAGCAGCTCACTTGCTCTGTGCACTCACTCTCCTGCTTTGTCAGCAATGCAGTGGGGAGCAGTGCAGGGGCTTGTGTCTGCATCTGAAAGACCTTAGGCACTACTTGAAGACAGGGCATTCTGTATGCAACACAAAAACAGTATCAGGAGCTTGCTAAGCTCAACAGTGTTTGCCACATCCCTGGGAGCCCCACATCACCCCCCCTCGTTGAACACAGCCTATTTCCCTTTGTGTTTGCTTTCCAGGGGCCAACTCCTTGTGATTAGCAGCAGCTTTTCATTTCTCCTACAATTGTCCATGCAGCTGAAAAGCTCTGCCAAACTCTGCCAAGCTCTGAGAAACTCATTAAGGTGCTCTGCCCTCTGGTTTGCAGATTCACTGTAGCAGGCACAGCCCCAGATGCAGACCCCCATGTCTGAGGGAAATTGACCACTGCACATGGAAGGAAAGGGAATGGGGGGGAAAGGGGAGGAGAACATTCACCTTGTGTTCTACACTGACACTGCAAGTAAGGAAAACAAATCTGTTTCTCAGGCTGGGTGTATTTTAAATCACTGAGGCCACAGGTAAGAAACTCCAAGGTGAGAGGCCAGCAGGCTTCCCTCAGCACATCTCTATCTGCCAGTGCCAGGGGTGTGAAAGCAACCTTGGCCCGACAGCCCTTACACTGGGTAGCCAGAACCCCTGGGGTCAGTAGAGACCACAGCTGGCCTGGCTTTGCACAACTCACCTCCACTGACCCTTACTATTACTTGTTCAGAAGGAGACTAGTGGCAGTCAGAGAAGGATGCCATCTGCATGGCTCTTCCTCACCTTTGCCTCCTCGTTGACATCCCAAGTGAAGGACACAGCGTTGAAAGCGATTTCTTCGATGTTCCCAATGGTATTGAAACTCTCCTTGTAATCAGCTGCAAGACACAGCAAACAGAAGACTTGTGAGAAGGGTTTGAACTCCCTCTTCCACAGATCCTAGCACATCTTTGTTGCCTCAGCTGGGTTGTCTAGCCCACCAGAGCTGCCTCTTGCATTGTCTGTGCTGCGTTACTGATAACCTTGTGGCTGGTGTGCAGGCAAATCCCAGCTAATGCTCTTGCAAAGTGCTGCTTGCTCTCAAACAGAAAACCAGTGGGAAGGAGTGGCTGCACCAGGCCAAGGAATGGCCCAAACTTGAAGATTAACTAGAAGTTATGCAAGCATTTGAAGAGACTGCTCCAACCCTGCCATAAATAAATGGCATTATGGTGAATCTTAGGGAAGCTTCCTAAAAGGTTAGCAGCTGTCAGCTCTTTCAACTCTCCCAGCAATTAATGCACTGGATGCTGGGGCTCTATAAACAAGTACATACATTTAAGCACACACAAACAAAAACAATCACACACACACCCCTCCAACAAACAAACAAACCAAAACCCAAAGAACCAAACCCACAAAGATCCCTTCTCCAATGTATGCATGATACTGCAACAGCAAACAAACAAAACCAGTAAGGCAGGAAAACCACCCAAAACAGACAGCTTCCAGGGCTTCTTTTGTTCCCCTTTGCCAGCCAGTTTAACATCCTTTCTTCTTTGTGATGACAGATGAAGAGAAAGCCCTGCTCTGCAAGTAGGAAATAGCCTCTTGATTGAAGGAACTTCCAGATTGTTCAGGCAATAAACCAGCTCTCTCTGGGACATCCACATTGCCTTAGAATCACTTCACTGTCAGAGGGCTGAGATCACACCGTGCAGCAACCTTGATCTGGTGTTTGCCCAAGCCTGTGCTTCAGAAGGACTGACCCTTGGCTTTGCAATGTTACAGAAAGAAGATATTTTTGTGGCCTACAAAGGAGACACCCAAATGGTTTTGTTTCTTATGCCCTTCTAAAAATAAACTGCTGGTCTGTAAAGAACCATTTGTAGGTAAGAAATGCTTTAAAATCACCTATACCATTGCTGCAAGGAAAGTCATCTAAGCTCTGAGCTGTGCAATCAGTGTACTTTTCTCTCATCTGAAGCACAAGGATGCTAGCATTTAACTGGGCAAGTGAACCTGTGTGCCTGAGATCCATGGATGGTTTTGGATGCAGTAAAAAGTTCACTGCTGTGAGCACAGCAGCAGCACAAGACACAGAGTGAAGCCATGAGTGAACATGGTGCTGGAGAGGGCAGGCAGGCTTTTCACTGCCATCATGAACTCAGATCTCCTCTCTAACTGAAGTCACTGGTTTCACTAACTAAATCTAGCATGGGAATGCAAATGAGGCATTAGAAGACACCCAAGTAGTTTAATATGCATATGCACACATCCACCCACCCTTAAATGTATGATTCAAACTGCCTGCTGCATATGGCGTGCCGTGGAGGTGCTCTCTGGAAAGCCGTGCACAAGATGTCTTGTACAGACACATGTTGGCTTCCCCTAAAGGGCTGTCAGAATCTCACATCCCACCAGCCATTCCCTTCCCCAGCACAAGCCTCTGCTTCCTGGGGTGGCACACACAGGTCTCACTGACTGTTTGCAAGCAGAAGAGATCCTCTTGCCCTCAAGCTACAGACAGCAGATGATGAAGGAGGCATTGACACCCAGGGATGCTCGGCAGCTGTTTGTGTCACTGTAGGTTTCCCTCTGCTGCTGCTGTGAGCTACCAGAAATAGGAAAGTGGGGTTCCTTGGCATGCAAAGCCCCAGCTTTGCAGGAGTGACTTCCTCCTCGCTGCACATTAGGCAAAGGCACTTGAGTGCCAGACACAACTCGTCCGCATGCACTGCGCAGCGCTGCTGCAGCTTTTGCAGTGCGCGCATCGGGAAAGCTGTCCTGCGGAAAACCCCAGTCTGAAGCTTCCACACACAGCTTAGGGTCATCTTTGAACCTATTCCAGTAGCAGTCAAATGGTGGTAGTGATTCTGAATAACCCCTGTTTGCCCAGCATTGTGCTCTGTGTCTCCCATTATTTGGAAGGAACAAGCCACTGCCCCGACGTCACAGCACAGGAGGGGTGGAACAGTCAGCCTTGTCCTCACTCCTGCTGAGAACAAAGTGTCTCCCCCCTCCTCCATAAAAATCTCTAATTGATACAGCTGAAATTCTGGAAGACACCTTTCCTTCTTGCTTAACATGTGTCAGGTCCTCAGGTTTACTCCTCAGGCACCAAGGCCTTGCTGATCCTGCTAATGTTGATGCACCTTCAGCCCCAGTACTGCATCCAGACCATTCAAGCATCCTTGCTGCCAGGAGGTCCCTGCCAGTACACAGAACAAATTAAAGCAGTGACCCTTGCATGTCTGGAAGGAGGGAACAAGTTACTCTGCTTCCTCTGATCTCCAGAATAGAGCAGAGGGCCATGATGCAGAGAGACAGACAGATCTGTGCCACCAAGGAAAGCTGCACAAGCAGAACGGTGACCCTGAGGGCTGAGCACCCCAGAACTAGGCTAGATCAAATTCATTTGATTCTCTGCCTGCTAAGGACCAGGTTGTGCTCCAGATTCAAAGGGCATGCAGGAACAGTTACGAAGCAGTCACAGATATCAGACAGGAGCTATAAATACTAAGTTAAAGCACTGCTCATGATTATAAATGTGGATGAGACAGGAGATACAAATTCAAGGCTGTTCACAGATAGTTTCAAAGGAGCCTAACACCTGATTAACCCTTTACATGTTGTTGACAGGTGGAGTGAAATCCAGAACAGAAGTGGGGGTGCTCTAAGATTGCCAGACCATGCCCTGAAGATGGGACAAGTCTGATACAGACCCCTGTCCTCAGCAAGCTTCTCTCACTGTCTGTTGTAGTAGCTCTCCATGGTGTATCCCGGCAGACTGCTTCTCTCTGCTGACTGCACAGGGCCTGGACACTGACTCAGCATTCCTTTACAGGAGCCCTGAAAGGATCCAAAATCTTCACAGAACCAAGCAATGATTCAGCTTGGAAGGGACTCCTGGAGGTTATCTGCTTTGAGTCCTACCCTACTCCCCCTTCAAAGCAGGGCCAACCTTGGATTTGGATGAAGTTCCTCAGTTAGATCATCTGATCTGAAAAAAATGGCAGCTTCTGCTGAATGCAGCTTGGTGCTTGCATGGCAAATGTCAGCAGGAGCCACTTTGCCCTAATGGAAATGTACTAGGTAGGAACTAAGGCCATATTGCAGTTGTTGTCAAGAAAACACTTCTAAGCAGCACTTAGGCCTTTCTTCTGAAAGCACTGAGGTGAACCAAGCTCCAAGAGTCCTTCCATCTGAGGGGAGGGCTGGGTCACCACGTGTCCCCACACCAGACCCTGCCTCCTGTTTGCAAACCAAATACAAATCCCAGCCAAACTGCCTCAGAAGCCAGCACAGCCCTGCCCCAGCTGGGGCTAATGGGCACACCAGAGACATTCACTCCAGCACAGATAAGCACACAGCTCACACAAAGCACTGTCTTACAGAAGGTGTATCATAAGCTGGCCTGCTGGGCTAAGAGGACTGGAAGGTGCCAGGACAGCAGGAGGGTGCAGGCACTGCGCTGGAGCAGCTCCTCAGCACAACCTGCAGAGCTCCAGCTGAGCGTTGCAGGCTTGCAGGGACTGGCACAAAGAGCCAGGCAGACTTCACAAACAGCTGTGACCTGGTAGATTTGCTCTTAACTTGGCATGGTAGGAGTCATTTGGTCTGGGACTGAGGTTTTACTGCCTTAACTACTCCAAAGAACAAAAGCAGCCAAACAGCTAGGGAAACAGCTCAACCAGATGCAGAAGAGGGAGAAAGGAGATTCAGGAAGAGCTGCTTTGACCAAATACTCTTGACTGTAAATAATGCCAGCCTCAACAGAGGCTGTAGCATTTGAAAGTCAAAAGGCAACGCATGAGTAGGACCACTTGGAGCCTGATGCCCTGATCACCCTGTTCAATCACCCCTGAAGCCTTGCAGCGCTCTCCGCAGTGCCCTCCTTCATCCTCCCCCTTCCCTGCCCCCTCTCATTCCTGCCGTTCAATGGTTTGGTTCCCTCAGGCGGTCAAAACAAGAGAGGCTTTGGTCCTGCCCACTGCTCTGCCTGGAATCCTCCGCAGATGGCTGCATGTGTAAACTGCCCGTGGGAGGGGAGAAGTGCTTGATGTCTAGACACTCCCACAGATCCCAGCTTCAGGCTCCTTGGCAGCAGCTTTGTGTTCCTCCGCTGCAGTCTCCCAAGCACGGGGGTAGGGCAGCTGCGGCTGAAAGGGGCTTGTAAGCCCCTCGGGTGGGATGAAGAGTAAACAGGTCTCAGGACAGCACACCAGAGCCTGCTTCTCCCTCACTTCTGACACCAACAAGACTCAAAAGCTGGGGTGTAAGCTGGTGTGTGCTCCTTTGCATCACCACAGTGATGGCATCTTCGCTCTCAGGCTGCACTCACACATCAGATTAGCCAACAGAACTGTTAGGTGGGCTGCTGCTGCTGCCACGGGATCAAAGAGTGTGGTCAGCCTTTGAAAATCTAAAGGAAACAAACACTGCCACTCCCGAGGAGGTGCAGACCTTGACTTCCTAACAGCAGAAGGTGGAACATTAAACACACAGGCAAGGGGCAGCTCTTCCTTGTGTCTGCTGTGGCCCATTCCTTTTGGACGGCCTCTGTCCTGCTCCCTAAGGCCCACAGCCCAGTCCCAGCAGGGACAAGCCACTGCTAAAAGCTGTGGTCCAAGCCCTCCAGCCACTGCCAGCGTTTCCCACCACTGTGCCTCTGCCAGATGCCAGAGCTTTGCACATTCTGAAGCCCTCCCTGAAAGAGCTGGAGGTTCTGTGGCACTCACCAATGTCCAGGACCCTCTGCTTGGCCGTGTGCTGCCTCGAGTGCCAGTACTTCCAGTACTTCAGCTGCTCCTCTCTGTTCTTGTCCTCGCTGAAAACCACCATCACCACGCTCTGGGGAAACCAACACAACCTGCTTTAGTGCAGATATCATGAACAGCTGGAGACACAAAAATTCACATTGCCCATGTGCTCATCCAGTCACCACCCTCTCCCAGAGCTTGGGTCGCAGGAGACTGCTGGGTTTTCATTCCAGTCCAGCACTGCAGTGCAGGTAAAGCCTCAGGGCAGAGCTGCTTTAAAACAAGGCAGGGCCTAGAGGTATGTTCTTCATAGTATCAGTCAGGGTTGGAAGGGACCACAAGGATCATCTAGTTCCAACCCCCCTGCCATGGGCAGGGACACCCCACATTAGATCAGCCTGGCCACAGCCTCATCCAGCCTGGCCTTAAACACCTCCAGGGACAGGGCCCCAAGCACCTCCCTGGACAACCCATTCCAGGGCTTCACCACTCTCATGGGGAAGAACTTCCTCCTCTCCTCCAGCCTGAATCTCCCCACCTCCAGCTTCATTCCATTCCCCCTAGTCCTATCACTACCTGAGATCCTGAGAAGTCCTTCCCCAGCCTTCCTGTAGCTGCCTTCAGATACTGGAAGGCCACAATGAGGTCACCTCGGAGCCTTCTCTTCTGCAGACTGAACAGCCCCAACTCCTTCAGTCTGTCCTCATAGTCCAAATAAAATTTAATCTTCTTCTTGGATTGAAGAGGTTTAAATTGCCTCAAGTAAAAAGTGATAGTTTCAAAGCTAGAGGCTGTCCAGTTCCAATTCTGGGTCCAAGTGCTGGGGTTCAGACTCCTTCTCACCCTGGAAGCTGACACTGGCTTGCAGAGGGATGTGCACACTGCCTAAGGGCAATCCTCCTGCCCAAGAGGAGGACTCTGGCTTCCACATATCTAATGTCAAACTCAGTGTGACTGGGTACTGGGATTTACAGTGCTTTTCAGCTCAGGCTCTGAGCTCCCTTTGTTAAGCTGTGTGACTCAAGGGAAAGGGATTGAAACTCCAGGCAAACCTTCACAGGAGCAATAAAGGCTTTTTTAAAAAGCCCTGCTTGTAAGCAAGAAAGCAAAAGCCACAGAATGAAAGAGTGCTCATACCAGGTGAATAAAAAAATAAAATCACTTTAATGTCTCTTCTTTTGTTCCCATTTCTCCTGAGTCACCACCAAGCTCATAAAAACCACCAACAGTTTCACAAGCCGAGGAGCTGGATCACGACTGATTCACGATCACCACCACAGCCTTCTACGTGCCTGTGGCCATCTCCATGCCACCTACAACAGCCAGGTATCATCACTACACCTTCCATGCCTAGCTGCTGTGTGGGTGCAGTGTACAGCTCTGGGCCTCTCAATTTAAGAAGGACATTGAGACACTTGAACATGTCCAGAGAAGGGCAACAGGGCTGGGGAGAGGCCTTGAGCACAGCCCTGTGAGGAGAGGCTGAGGGAGCTGGGGTTGCTTAGCCTGGAGATGAGGAGGCTCAGGGGAGACCTTCTTGCTCTCTACAACTACCTGAAGGGAGGTTGTAGCCAGGTGGGGGTTGGTCTCTTCTCCCAGGCAACCAGCCCCAGAACAAGAGGACTGAGTCTCAAGCTGCACCAGGGGAAGTTTGGCCATTGGAATGTGCTGCCCAGGGAGGTGGTGAAGTCACCATCCCTGGAGGTGTTCAGAAAAGGACTGGATGTGGCACCTGAAGCCATGGTTCAGTTAGTCATGAGGTGTTAAATATTAGGTAATAGGTTGGACTTGATGATCTCTGAGGTCTTTTCCAACCTTGTTGATTCTATGATTCTATGCAAGGCAGTGCCTGCTGTGGGTGCATCCTAGCTTATGCCCATGCACACACAGCCATCAGCTATGTGCTGGCTGGCCAGGGGCTGCACAACCACAAATGGCAGTGCAGACTGCAGCTTCTCTGCCAAGGACAGAATCAATCTTCTTCCTCTGTGAACCCCTCACATGGAACTTGTAGAGGTTTAACACCTTCAAAACCTCTCACTTCTCTGCAGGATTTAGATGTCATGGAGAATAAACTCAACAGTCACTGGGCTGGGGACCTGGTAAACAGAATGTGATCATCTAAGCTGCATGCAGTGTCACAAGCTTCTATAAACTGCACAGCCTCTGAAAGAAACAGTCTCAGCTCCAGCCTTCTGCTACCACAGCTTCAAAACTTAGGTGGTTGTGCAGTGAAGGAAACTTGTGAAGACTGGTCTTCAGTCAGCCCAGTGTGCTCCTGACTCCTGTGTCAGCTGTACAAGTGCTAGAGCTGGCATCACAAAGGAGGAAGCAATAGGCGGCTGGCACGGAGAAAGACTTTAGCAGCTGAGAAGTCTTAGATCAACTTCAGCAAGCTACAAAACATCATCAGCCTCATGTCCTTAGGAAACCAGGCTAAACATTAACTGCTATTGCCTCTTTTTATGCAGAGCCTCTCTGAACTCTGTGTATGACAGAAACACAGGCTGCAGTTTGCTGCAGTGCTCGTGCTGGCCGCCATTGGTTCCTTCCACCAAAGGCACAACGTTTGTTATGTACCTCAGTGGTTTGGCTGCAAACATTCTGCAGCCTCATTCATATGCAGCCCTTCCAGCTTCAGGGTGAAATGTGCAGGGCAGCTACCAAGGCTCATTGCTCATTCCAAGGTTACTGGGTTAAGATTTTCTTACACTAAACATTCCCAGGGAAATCAGGAGGCCTGGTCACCAGGCAGATGGTGGTGAACACCCAAAGCCCAGTTTTCCCCACAGAGTCTAAGATGCAATTATCCAGTTTGTCCCATTTGTGGGTGAATAGCAAGTGAAAGCTCACACCTAATCAATGGAAATGATTTAACATTTCTGTCACAAAGGATGGCTTCTGCTCCTTAAGTTCTGTCTGAAATGCAGCTGCTGAAGTGCAGCAGTGAGTGAAGGACTTCCACAGCAGATGGAGCAGTGCTGATTTTTCTCTTTGCTCATGGCAAATGATGTAGTCACCAATGTGAGGTGCAGCATCTGTGCAATCAGAGCCTGGCCAAGCCACCAACTGAGGCAGACATGTTTAGAATTAACTCTTCAGAAGATCACTCTTTGAAAGCACTGGGTCCCAGAATGTGGGGATTGCTCTCCCTCCTTTAAATGGGGCATAAGAGTAAGTTTGCTCTGTTTTCTCCCACAGGAAAAAAACCACAATTCAAAGCCAAGCAAGCACAGTTACATTTGTCTGCAGAGCTCCATCCCCAGCTAGGAAGGAAACTGGACTCTACCCTGACTTTGCTGATGGGGTGCCGGAAGCATTTGTTGTCGCCGGTCTCGCTCAGGGTGATGGCGTAGAACTGGCCTTTGTTCAAGTAGGTCATGGGGCCTTCCCCTTGCTTCTGGCGCAGGGACTTGGTAGCTTCCAGAGTGTACTGAAAAGTGCTGTTGAAAAGACAAGAAGAGAAACACCAACAAAATCCACATCACTGGCTCCTCTCATGCCCATCTATTGCAGATCTCCTGCACGGTGCAAGCAAGGCCTCGGAAGCTCATCACAAAGCTGCAGCCAGAGGTGTCACAAGTGTCTGTGAAAGTGCAATTTTCCCTCTTTGCAAGCTTAACACATCTGGCAACCAAGCACAAGACCCTGCTGTGGCCTCCACAGCACCCTGCTGCATGTGCTTGCCTGCAGCTTGACCACTGGGGTGAAGCACCCGTTGTTGTCACACGAATGGACTGCAGGCTGCACCTGAGGGACCACTGCGTGATGCACACTGTGCCAAGTGCCCTGGGAGATGCCCCTCAAAACCTCCCACCAGACAAGGCAGCCTAACAAGGATGTGTGCTGGGAAAGGCTTGGGATGAACCACAGTCAGACACAGGGAGCCTTAACAACTGCCAACAGGCTGCTCCTCTGCTTGGTGGCGTTCTCTGGGCTTCAGAAAGGCCTCAAAAACAGTCAGTGTCAGGTGTGCTGCACTTGGCCAGCTGCACACCTCTGCATGGGATCACTTGGCCAATTGCTTCCTGTTCCCAGCTGGCAGTCCAAGGGTGCCCTATAGCAGGAAGGTTACTAGTACCCTCAAAACCCACTGCAGTCATTCCAGTGACTAAAGTCCTGTGCAGTCATTAAGGGATCCTCTCTCAGGCTTCAAAGCACTTTCACCTTCACCACCTCTTTCCAGCCTGAAGTTTTCATAACTCCCAGGAAAGATGCTTTTTGTTTTGATTAATTCACACCTGGAGATGTCATTCTGACAGGGACTTGGGCCATAGCACAGAAGATTTCATGCCTGAGAACTGTTACCAGTGCCAATGCCTTAGGATTCAGTTTTATATCCTGGGTAGTAAGTGTGTAGCCCCTGCTAAATACCTGTCTCATTTGTACTGCCTGTATAGTGACTCTGCTCTAAGCTCACTGCACTTAATCACTGCTTTTATACTCCTCAGAAAACAGAGCCTCCACTGCAGCAGGAGGAAAAACACATAGGCATGTTTCTGAAGGGAGAGGAATCTCTGAGGTGGAGCTGTGCAGAGGCCTGAAATGAAACAGCAGCTTACAGCTGTACTGCTCCCACTCTTCATCAGAGTGACTCTGCAGTAGCTGCCCATTCTGTGGGCACTGCTCTGTGCCTGAGGAGGACACTTCCTTCAAACTTCAATTGCTGAAACCTTTTAGAAGACCTTTTTGAATGTTTAGGTTTTTGTAGATGATTTGGAATAGATTCTTCCCTTATTGTATAGGTAAGCATGAAGGACTCCAATGAGCTGCAACAAGCAGTGTAAAAAGACAGAGGGCTTCCCAGGCAACCTGTCAGGAGTTACTAGAAAGAAACAGAAAGGGAAAAATAAAGACTGGAATTGCATAAGGTTGGTGGAGCCAGTTCAGCATCCTGCCACCCTGAGAGGTAGGGAAGATTTCCTATGAGCCCTGTTACCTGAGGGACCTCTCCACAGTCTCAGTCTCTCCTGTCTCTGAGGGCTCTCAGGGAAGTTACTAATTTAAAAGAAGGCTGGGGGAAGATAGCAGATGAAGACACAATCTGCTCAGATAGGAAAGCCAACATCTGCAGAAGAGAGGAGAGCGAGGCTGGGCGGCATCAAGGGAGCCCTGCAGGTGCCCCGGGGTGATGAAAGGGAGGGTGTGGAGAGCACACAGGCAGTCTCTCCTCCATGCATTCAACACATTCCCAAGCTCAGGCCATACCTTGTTTGTTCGTAGATGTATTCCTCAGCCCCCACCGACACACTGCGGTACTTCTGAAAAACAAAGGCAGCAATCAAACACAGCCTGATACAATCAGACTGCAAGGGCCCACTAAAGCACGGCCATGCTTAGCTAAGGACCCCTCAGAGGGAATCATCCACCACTTAAAACCGGGACAGGACCCTGCACGGTCTTTGCACCAGGACTGACAGTGAGAGTCCATTTTTGTCAAGCTTTGAAGTTTTTCACCACCTAATTGCTCCAGGAAGGTAGCTGTAAAACATTTTCTGCCTAGGCATGAGCACACTCTAAAACAAGCCTGGGAAGGTGTACCCTGCTCTCAAGGATTAGGAGGTGTCCAGGTGAGATCTGGAATCAGTAAAACGCTGACAGCACTTAGGTTGCTGCACTGTCTGCTTTGAATGGCAGTGGTGACACAGGCTAACAAAGTCTTTCAGCTTAAATGAAGACTCTGCCAGCCAAATGCACCCTGGCCCAGATGAAAGGAGACCTGCAGTCACTCTCTAAACAAAAAAAAAGCAAAACACATCTATCAAAACCAAACATTCATCAAGAGGTGGAATTCTGACAAAAACAATTGGATTTGCACAGATTGAAGAAGGATTTGTACCCCCTGTCTTCAAGAGCAAAGGAGCCCCTTCATACTCTACTCTCTACACCTTGCTGCTTCTTCCTGGCTTGCCTTTTGCCTAAACTGTGCTTTTGCTGCTGTCTCTGATTCACTGATGGATCATTACATTTCATCTCCAGGCCTTCTTCTGTGATCACCACTTAACCAATTCAAAGCTGCTTTGTTTCCAAAAGTGTACAGCCAGGCAACTGTGAAAAGAGTTTTAGCTTTACCCTGTGCACAACCAGGCCACAAACCGACATCCAGCCAGACACCAGCTGAGTGCAGAGGGATTAGGTACCCACAGGGAATATTTCCTAAGGATCAAAAGTCAAGGTTCCACGAGCAGTTGAACAGATAAGATAAATACTCTAAGAAATGCACCATCTGAGAGGGATTACAATAAAAACTGTCCCATGGTAACATGCTGGTTACAGGCTGGAGGCTGGCATTCTCAAAAGCTTGCAGTTCACCTCTCCTTGGGAATCTTGTCTGTGCCACAAAGGACCAGGGAATTAATCACAGCTAAATAAGGGTAGGAAACAGATGAGAAAGTCCCATTTGATTGTTAAATGGCATCCAAAGAACACAGCAAGCCACTGACCAAAGAGCCCCTGACCAGAGGGACCTCTGTACACTCAGCACCCCCTCAGGATCACTGAACTGTCACCCAGTAAATGTTTGGAAACCACTTCTAAATTCATACTGTGTTTAAAACCTGAGTGGGTATCAGACCACATCTACTGCAGCCAAACCAAATCATTCTCACCCAGGGAACAGGAATACCAGTAAGAGCAGCTGAGTCCTACTTTGAACACCAATTTAGCCCAAGGTTCTCTTTTGGTATGTTCTGAGGTCTGACTTCATGCCCTCCCCACACCTACTTCATACATCTGTCCCTACACAACAGCACATGGCTGGAGAAGCAGACAGAGCACATCCTGGGATTTGGGTAGCTGAGGAAAAAATCATAGAATCATAGAATGGTTTGGGTTGGAAGGGACCTCCAAGGTCATCCAGTCAAACCCCCCTGCAGTGAGCAGGGACAGTTTAAGTGTTGAGAGGGTGTGGAAGCTTCTCCTCCTCCCATGCCACATCCAGGTAAGCATTTGAGGCCAGAATGCCACCAGCAGTGGTACACCTAACAGCTGCAAATGGAGACTTACAGCCAGCTGTGCAGTGAAGAGAGGAGGTGAAGACTGAGTGCACCTGGCAAACCATTCCAACCAATCTGGCAAGCAGATCTGAACTGCCTCTTTCTCCACAGGCTGGAGAGTGCCTTGATGAGAAGCACCATACCCTGCTATTAGCCAATCACTTTGGGAAACGTGCAGTAAATGGCACCATTACTACAAAACTCTCTAACTGCTGTGGAGTTTGGGTACAAGACCAAGGTATGGATGTCAATTCCCTCTTGAGCTCGAAGCTCAAGAGCTTTGCACCCTGCAGAACACTCTGCACAGCACAGGCTGTTTGGGGAGCTCTCAGCAGCAACCCAGCACAAAGCAAGGGTAGGGAATCACTCAGCCACAGCACCCAGGGACAGGCACAGGGACAGTGCTGCTGGGCTTGCATAAAGAGCCATTTAGCAGCAATCAGGAAAAGCAGCTGAAATGGTGTCATTTGATAATGCACAGCAGTGTTCCTAATCCAAGGGTTGATCTTCCTGACTTTGCAGAGGCAAGCTGGATTTCTTCATTAATTATTCATTTAGTTAACTGTGCTCTGTATCTGAATGTGGATTTCACCTGCAGCTATCCCAATCTGAGGCTTGTGTGGAGACCATTTCCTTTGCTGTAATGCACACACACAAACACAGAGGGAATGTCTCACACATCCAGAGGAACTCAGCCTTAATGTAGCCTTGTGCTTTTGTTACAGTCACAATTTCATAGAGAGAAGAATAATTCAAGGAGACTTATACCACCTAATCTCTCTAATTGTCTGTGGTTATTGTTTGTTTTCATTTTTACCTTATTCTGGCTTATTTGCAGCACTCTGCAGGAGGCAAGAGCAGCCAGAGGTGCTCAGCAGATTAAAGCTTGCTGTATCACTACTTGGCCTCAGCATAACTCTCAGACAGTTAAAGGCAGCTCCCTCTCCCTCCTCTTCTCCTCATTCCCCTACAGATAACACACACTCCAGTCTCTCCCTGCCTGTTAACTTCTCTGTTCCACTTCAGTCACCTAATTCTGCTACTGTTTGCCACCTGTTCATGTTGAGGAGTAGAGCTCAATGCAACTGACAGCTTCTGAATAAATTACTTGGGTTCATCCAGCAGCAGAGGCTGAGGATGCTCACTTTCACTTTCAGAAGAGGAAGAATTCCCCAGTATCATGTGGCTGCTACTTCTTACTGTCAAGAACAGGTCTGAAGTCAGAGCTTGCTAATGGAAAACAAATCTTTCAGAATGGCAGCCACATTTTACTTGACACAACATCCCTGAAGACAAAAGATCAGGATCTGTTATTCCCAGAGATTCCAATAAAACAAACTTTAAACCTGTGTTCTAGAAGGCCTCATGCTGCTCCTGTACAGAGCACAGCCTGACAGGACCACAGCAAGCAGCAGATATTAAGTTGTTGAAACAAGCATCACTGTTCTTCTAATAGCTCTTTACTGCCCAGCTCTCCTTCTCTTGTTCACAAGCTTAAATCTCCTTCATTTGTTTGCAGCCTGTTACTGAGTTGGTGGAGGTTAGTCTGAGGTGGGACACTTACTTCTGCTCCTCCATCTTTGAAGGTGTCACTGTAGGTGCTGTCAGGAGTGCTGCGCTGGTCATCCTTCAGGTAGTTTGTGTGGGGAGCAATGCTGGACACCTCGTATGGCTCGAAGATAACCCCTCGGTGCTCCTCACTCTCTCCCCTGCCATAGTGTGCTTGTGGGGCCATAAACACAGGGGTGAACTCCTCTGCTTTAACCACAGTCACTGCAGTCCCCGTGATGGGGGTCGAGCTCCCAGACACATTTGTGTTGTATTCTCTTTTGGAGGGCTCCAAAGGGTCTTGGTTCAAGGAGAGGTTAACTGGCACCGTCTTCAGGACTTGCACACGGTTCTCTCCACCACTCAAACTGCTCTGAGCTTCTGTGGTATTAAGGCAATTTCTGTGAGATAAAACCAAAAAAAGGTTATGAACTGTCCTGAGAGAGCAAACCTCCTCCTCAGATAGCTCAGTGTTCTCAGATGGCAGGGAACGATAAGCCACTGCCCTAAGAAGCAGCACATTAGCAAACACTGGGCAAAGAGAAGTGAGGCAAACAGAGAGGGCCCAGAGCTCTCTCACAGCTAGGGACAGTGAAGTCATTGGCTTTGACCTATAATCAGTATGACTTGTTACAATAAATTCTGGGTATCAGGGGTTGCTGTTGCCTTGGCTTGTAATTTGGATGCAAAATAATCCACCGGTGCCTTCAGGCTCAAAACAAGAATCTAGAGTAAGGCGAGGTACCGATTACTCACAGCACATTATTTGCATGTGAAACAGGCAGAACATCAACAGCAACATTCCTACACTGCCGCATGCTCTCTCAGGCTGCTGACAGGACAGGGCTGTTTGTGTAACTGGTATCAATGCTCTCCTGAAAGAACAAGCCCAGGAACCCCCTGCACCAGCGCAGGTCAGTAACTGCAGCGGCTGGAGGGTAACCTCCAGCAGCATTCCCACATCTGTCTGCCTGTGGTTGCTGTGGCAAGCAATCTGATTGCTGACAGCTGCACTGCCATAAAGCCTTCAGCAGCTGCACCACCCTGCTTTGCTTTCAGCCCAGGAGAGATGCTCTGCCTCTATATTTCCTCCCTCTCCTTGCCACTGAGTATGTTCTGTCCCTGTATTTCCTCCCTCTCCTTGCCACTGAAGATGCTCTGCCCCTCTATTTCCCTCTCTCACCTTGCCACTGAAGGCCACTTCTGTCAGTCACACTCAACTTAGGGATTTCTTCAGCACTGGCAGAAAAAGTGCCCCTCAAAAAGCTTCACTTTGTGTTCTGAAGCAGTGAATTTGTCCTGCTGCCTGTTCAAACGTCTGCCTCGGGCACACGTTCAGAGCAAGCTGCATCGGCATGGACCTCGTGCAGCTGCTCTCCACTCCACTTTTAGAAGGTACCTTCCTACACATAAACACTTTGTTCTTCCCACCTAAACACACACTCCCTCTCCTGTCCACAACTCTTCATAAAGACAACAGTCAGTCCCTTTGGAATCTTCAAGTCACTTTCAGACCCAGAGGAAGGCTGCAATCTGAGGGGAGTGAGAAAATCCTTTTGAGCAAATGATTTTGAGAGAGTTACTTCATTTGCTTCTGGCCAGCCCTCAAGTTATGTTAAATAAAACAGTCTAAATCAAGTTACTGAGGCCAAACTACTCATTTTTTTGCTCTAGAAGCCAAGAAAAAAATAAAGGCAAGAAAAGAAGCCAACAGCAACTGCCAGCATAATCTGCTTTTACTCAGCAGCAGCAAAACAACTAACTAAACCCAACCAAATGCTGGGAGGTGATGCTGATTTGCAGCCTGCCTGGTTAACAACACTGTTCATGTTTCTAAGAAGGTAAGAGTGAAAAGCTGTAAAGTTTGCTTCCCAAAACAGTCTTCATTCCCTTATCTTTTGGAAGATAATCATAAACCCTCAGGCTAACACAGCTCCTTCAGCTCACAACTGATCAACACTGTTGGTATGATTTTGTGAATAATACTGTACCTTTTATCTTGGTCTTCTTGGTTATCACTCACTTTGTTAACAGACAACAGCCTTTTATCTCTGGGCACCTGAGAACAACACCAGGCATGGGGTCAGGCAAATGCAACTGTCAGGTATTTGCAGCTTCTACTCTACTGCAACAACCAGAACCATAGAATTGTTAGGGTTGGAAGGGACCTCAAGGATCAGCCAGTTCCAGCCCCCGTCCCATGGGCAGGGAATCCTCACACTAGATCAGGTTGCTCACAGCCACGTCCAGCCTGGCTGCAAAAACCTCCAGGGATGAGGCTTCCACCACCTCCCTGGGCAACCTGTGCCAGTCTCTCACCACCCTCATGGTGCAAAATTTCTTCCTAACATCCAGTCTGAATCTACCCATTTCTACTTTTTTTTCCATCCCCCCTAGTCCAATCATCACCTGGCACCCAAGAAAGTCCCTCCCCAGCACCATGTCAGTGCTATCTAGTTCACACATCCCAGGAGCCCTTTTGTTGTGGGAGACTGATTGTGAACAGAAAGATAATTTCCAAGGGAGGAAAAACTGTAGGGATTGTTTTCTTTCCCAGTTGTTGGGCACACCAATCTAGAGCAAAGCACTCTCCTCCATCCTTGGAATATCAAGCCAGGCCAAGCTCTCTCTCTCTCACACACACACACATTTCACTGAAGGATAAAAGATGAGGAGGACATGATGCTTTGGTGGGCTCT
Organism: Melanerpes formicivorus; assembly: GCF_026170545.1. Classification (NCBI taxonomy): domain Eukaryota; kingdom Metazoa; phylum Chordata; class Aves; order Piciformes; family Picidae; genus Melanerpes; species Melanerpes formicivorus. The sequence goes on from NW_027142408.1 coordinate 1,206,290, forward strand.
GCATGGAGACCCTTTTAGCTCTGGGGAAAGTTTCAACTGAGCCACAAGCACCAGCTAAGCCCTGCTCTAGAGCTGGCTGCATGGTGCAGGACAAGCACTGTGGGGAAGTTTGTGGATCCTTCCCATTCCTAGCATGGGGACAGCTGAGGGCATGCTGGCATGTCATCAGAGCACAGACTTCCACTTTGCTGAGGGCATCTCCAGCCATAAGAAGTCAAAATTCAGTCAAATCTGGCTCCTCCAGAGACTCAGAATTGACACCAAGTGACAAAAGATTTGTCTTCCCACATACCCATTTCCTGACACCAGCACTGATACCGAGGGCAAAGTTGCTGCCACGACCAGGCTTTTGGTGGGGTTTGTTGCTGAACAAGCAATCTGGGAGCTAAAACTTTGAATCTATCTTTCCCACAAGCAGGCAGAGCCACCCCGAAACAGCACTTAGCTTGGGATTAAAGAGCAAGAACAGATCTAAGGATGGGCTGCAGCTATGCCTTTCGTCTTCAAAGATTTGAAAGAAATATCAGAAAACCATCTGAATCGAGAGGAAAAGCAATATCACAGTGCACTGCAGGGCTCAAGATTAGCATCAGCAAGACAGCAGCAAAGTCAGACACTGCTAGGCAGATCCTTTCCTTCTCCTAGGGAAAATCCTCTGCTCCCCATCAAGTGCACTGCTGGTTAAAAACATTTATTTCATGTATTGCACAGCGGGGTCTGCGCTACAGCTTGCAGGTGTTGCTTCCCCTGTTAAGCTCACCTATTGATCCCTGCAGGAGGGTCTACATTTAGGTAAATACAACAAAAAATAAATGGGGGGAAAAAAAAAGAAGTTTAGTTCAAGTGTTTCATATTGACTGGGAAAAGTACTTAAAAAAACCACATTCCCCAGCATGTCAGAAATCATGAGCCAGCTGAGAAACAAGGGCAAGGCAAGGGAGCCCAGGGCACCTCTGCAGAGAGTCTGGGTCTCCTCTATGCTTCCACATTACAACACAGAGGTTTAGGTTAGGTTTTAAGCTCCTGCTTGAGAGCATCAATAAGAGTTCTCCTTTTCTTTTCCAGTTCAAGACAAAAGCAGTCATGACTGAATGCTGGAATCGGCTTACACCATCTTACTCCATCTGAACTCCCAAGTCTTTTGCAACTGCCTGGAATAAGGAACAAACCTGTCTCTTAGATATGGGAAGAAAAAGGGCTGCTCTCTGGTTTGACTTGAGAAATGCAGCAAATGAATGATCTGCTGCACCCAAAAGCATTCCTGAAGCACAAGGCAGCACTCCAGATGCTCACACACACTGAATGGGTGCTGCACGTTACACACCCACGGCAGCTCCACAAGCTCTGGCAGCTCTGGCAGGCAGAGAAAAGGACTTGTCTTCTCTCTCATCAGCAAAAGCTTCTCTCTACTGACAACACCATGCAGAAGCAAGGGACATCTCTTGAAATATAATCAGTAAAAAAATTTAACACATATTTAACCCTGGGGTTGAAGCATGGCATCCTGCCTACCACCCCCTCCCCTGAGCTCTCATTCCATGACCATAGCACAGAATAAAAGGAGCAGCCCATTCTCTAAAAGCTTTGATACTCAGAAATACTAAAAGCAAAAGATTTTCATTTTATGTTTCTACTCCTGCTGCTTCTTCATGAATTACAAGGAGAGCTGGCATTGTTCTGCTGGGTGTCACAGAACAACACCTGCCCAATACAGGCTTCAGGAGTCCTGAGACAGTTGCAGTGCAGTCCACAGTTCCACACTTTAGTACATGGAAGGCAACACTGACTGTGCTTGGAGTGGAGAGCCTGAGTGTCAGGGTGACATTTCTGTATGACATAGAGATGCAGGACTGTGGGACTCTCCTCTGATTGCAGCAGAAATCTTGAGCACAGCTTTGCTTAAACACTATGGAATACACACACTGAATGGTAGGTAAAGCCTTGGGCTTAAAACCAGATATGAACTGAAACTGTGTGTGTGAGATCTCCGCCTCTGTGTCCAGCTCCATTTCTGTCCTCCACCTTTCTACTCAGACTGCAAACTTCCAGTGCAAGGGCTTGGCCTCACTCTACATTTGTATGTTTGTATACAGTCTACTGCCATCATCACACAAACAAAAGTCCCATGGGAACTGTCAGACCAGAGACTCCAGTTAAAGAGCAAAGTAAAACAGGAGTGGAATGAACCAGAGAAGCAGACATACCTACAAGTGGACAAGGCCTCCCTTTTCCACTCCTCACATAATGCTGCAAGTACCCAAGCACAAATGAAAAGGGGACTAACTGATCCAATGCCCTTGCAAGCAAAGAGGAAGAGAGCTATGCTCAAAAAAAGCTTTTAAAAAGTAAAATAACATTAAAGAATCAGTGATGGTTGGAAATGTGACACAGGAACCTTCATTGTCTTTTTTCTGCCCAGAGCTAAACACAGCTAGACAGCCTCAGACAGGCTTCCTAAATGCAAACAGTGCTTGGTGCAAGAGACAAAACAAGATGCAGTGATTTCTGTCTCTGAAAACTGACTCTTCTGGTGCCTCTCACAGTGGTCCCCTGCTGGTGCAGCAGGGAGGAGTAACGAGAGAGTTACCTACTTTATAATAGTCATACAATAGGCCAAGAGCAGCAGCACTGTCCTCATCACCATTGATGCTCATCATAGCCTTGGTAGCTGCTGTTAGAGGGTTCTCCAAGTAGGACTTCCAGGCTTCATCCTCGCTGGTGTAGGCTCGTCTGGTGTTGAAGGAAGTGTCACTTGGCACCAAGGCCACAAGGCGCTTGTTACTGCATAGACAGGGAGAATGAAATGATGAGCCAGAAGGGATTGCTTCAGTCACAAGGCATGACAAATAACATCACATTGCTCAGTGGTATGACTACATCAAGCAAGCAGCTCTGTGTTAAACTTGGTGGCATAAATTATTTAGCAGCATTAGGTATCCTCAAGTGCTTAACCAAAAAAATCCCTCCACCTGTGCAGGTCTTGTGAAAATAATTCCAGTGTATCTTCACTAACACACAGAGCTACCCAAATCTTTTAGGACCACCTGGAGGGGGGGAATAAAGCAATGTAAGAACATTCTGCCCCAGTACTTTTGCCAGAGGTACACTTGATTAGGGGAAAAACTAACATCAGTTATAATAAACAGCTAATATCAGCTATAATAAAAAGACATGAATGGGAAAAAAGCACTAATACTAATGGAGTGTTCAGCCAAGGCAAGCAGGGTTTAATACCTGAGCACACCTTGTAACTGAGCTGTTTTCTGCTCTTGGAATGCAATTTCCCTGCAATTCCACAGGTTTTCTGGAACAGGGCATGAGCCATGGCTTCAGTGGGTGGAGCAGAAGTAGTCAACATATCTGGTCACAGTTCACACTTTACCACTCACCACATGTGGTTACAGACCCATGGCAATACACACAAGACCATTGGTAAGTGGGTACCTGGAAGTGGTGCCAGCTGGGTGGTGCCTGTGCACCACAGCTATGGCTGGCACTAACACTGGGCTGGAAACACAAATGGAGACCATAGCACCTGTTTCTGTACAATGTTCAACACATTTATGGACAAGGAAGCTATGGGAAACAACCAACCAACCCAAACAGGTAGCACTCCTGTTTGAGAAGACAGCAGGCAAAGCCTGGGCAGAGGAAGAGTGGAGCAGGAGTGTGCTGCTTGGTGCATGCTCCAAAAGCGCTGTCAGGAGCTGTGGCTCAGGTTCCCGAGATCACGATGGAGCTTTTCACACATCACACCCTACAAACCTGAGAGCTGCAAAGGTGGCAGAGTAACTGAACACACTGACCTCCCTCACAGAACTAGCAGACCTTCACAAAATGCTTCTTGCTTTCTTCTACATAAAAACTGCTCATTATTCAGTCTCTTCTTTTTGCTCTCCGCTACCTGCGGTGCTACCAGCTCCACAGACCCAACCCCAGCTACTGCTGCCACAGAGAGCAGCATTCAAGCACTGTGCACCTGAGCCTTTTATTCTATGTCAGAAATAGGATTTGAGAAAAGCACAACTGAATCCACACAGTAAAGGCTCTCAGGCACCAGCAGGCTTTGCCTGGCCCCACGCTGTAGTGATAGCAGGCTGGGGCTTTGCCTGGGGCTCCACGGCTGCCCCAGTGCAATCTGCAAAGTGCATGCTCCAGTGTTTAAGGAAGAGGAGGGAGAGGGTGAAGATTATAATCTCTAAAGGTTCAATATTAGGGTTACAAGTTTCTGTAATGAGAAAAAATAATCCATCTGGTACGCAGAGCAGAGTTTTATGAGCTCCGTGGGGGGAAGAGAGAGCATTTTGTAGCTTTGTATCATCAACCACAGCCAACAATTGCAGTTCAGATTCTATTTCCCTTTCATCTAAGACATTTGCATTTTTACAAGTTTCCTTCCTTTTCTGAAGGCCCTTTCTGCCTGGCCTTTTGCTGTCTCTAGTTCTGAAGATTTTTTTTGTCCTTGTTACAGGTTTGCTTCAGCAAGTGGATCTGAAGCAGCAAACAGGAGCCCAAGGAAAGAGAGACCTGCTAGGTCCACTTGCCTTTTCAATACTTTATTGTTAGCGACTCAGATCAGATTTGCAACAGCCCTCTTGTTTGTGCCAGAGGTAGCTGAGGGCCTGTTCCCACTCCCGAGTAGCAAATTTTCCCTGGCTCAGAGGCAATTATTCCAGGCAAGGATCCTCCTTTCCTCAACAAAGCTCCCCTTCAGCTAAAGGCAGGTTGTTTTGCTGCACGGGCTGCTGCCCGCTGCCCCGCACAAGGCACCGCTGGCTCTCCCCCCTGCAGCGATCTTCCTGACAATCCCTCCCTGCCCTTTGGCGCTCGGAGCCCCGCGGCCCTCCGCACCGATGTCAGCACACCACAGGCGGACTGTCAGCTGCCCCTTCGGAACACACCTCCCGAGGGACGCTGCAGCGGAGCAGTCAACCTCCGGCTCTGCCTCCCTGCAGACTCGGAGCGGTGAGGAGCAAGGGCTGCTGCACGCCATCGTGTTGGGGAGAAGATAAAGGGGGGTTCTAGGAATGGACACTCAATAAAGAAATCAGTTGGGATGGCTGGACAGGCAAAGGTGCATAGACCTAGCATAGACGCAGCACCTCCCCAGAGCACATTTTCTCCAAAACCCAAGTTTTCACGTTTGAACACGAAATCTCTGTCTCCTCTGGCTTGAGATACGGTCTGCAGCACAACCAGCCAATGCACTCACCGTGTTTGCTCTGCAAACGGACCGAAACAAAAGCACGTAGAAAAAGGAGAAACTTCCTCATCACCGCCATCCCTGTAATCAGCTCCGTGGGAGGTTAATGGCCAGCCCTAATTATCACGATTTAACATAGCCAACTATTTCAAAGGTTACATCCAAAGCAGTCAGCCAAAACAACGGTGCTTGCTGCAAGAGCACTTCTCCATGAATTCAGGTGGCTTGGTAGCAAGGGAGGGTTTCTCTTAAGAAGGGAGACTTGCATGCACACATTCCCTTTCTTTTGCCACGACTGCTGAACCCCCCGGGCAGTTCCAGCCACAGGTGACAACGGGTAGCCAAGTCCCGGTAACCAGAAGCCACTGCAATATGTGCTATGGAAACCCAGACTCCAAGGGGAGGCCCTTGCACAGGGAAGCTCCCCTGGTCCCATCAGACACAATTCCATGCCGGGGCAGCCAACTGATGAGAGCAGGCAGCTGCTTGGAGGGACTCTTAACAGCACTCGGACCACAGGGAAGACAATCAGCAAAACCTCTGAGACAAAAATTGTCCTCCTGGAGAGAGCTGCTCTGAATGCCACACCTTTGAGAAGAGCCCCACTTGGAGCCTGCAATTAGCGACACATCTCCAAATCTTATCAAAAGCTGCAAACACATCATGGCCACATTCTCAGAGAGCCACTCATGTGAGGAAGGAAGACAGACAAATGGGAGACTCCCATCCGACCTGGCCAGCAGTATCAGCAACAATCCGCTGTAGCCCCAGGCACATCTTCTAAGGCAGCCCGCCGAGGAGCAGGCAAGCCCAGCCCTTAGCATGCCCATTCCTCACTTGGGCTAGCCCACCGCCCCTCGAGTCAGGATGAGCTAAGCAAAGCACAGCTAGGAGGGCCTGTAGCAGCTGAAAGCACAGCTGCACTTTCCCATGGACGTACAGCTTCAGAACTGAGGAGAGAATGTCCTTTGAAGCCGTTTCAGCTGGCTTGTGCTAAGCAGGACAAGTGGCTGTGTCTGAGTTCATCAGGGTGTGAGGATAAAAGGTGTTTTCTGAGAAATGGTCTAGTTTAGAAGCTAGATTTCCCTTTATGCCAACACCAAACTTTGGATGATCTTGATTTTGCAGAATGCTGGTGGCTTCCCACACACACACTAAGGTTTTTCTTGTTTGTAGCATCCTGTGTGCTTTCCTCGCAGGAGAAGACACACCTCAGCATCCCAGCTGCACACCAGTTATGGGTTCCAATTTACCTAAACTCAAGATTATGGAATGTGCTAAAACCCAGGCAAGTGGATGCCAATAGAATGTCCCAAACTGTCCAATTCAGAGACCAAAGTGCTCCAGCATCAACTGGAGAGGAACCTTTTACTTAAAGTCAATACATTAGCTGAACGGAAAGGGTTGGCCTTTCATCTTCAGATTAGAGATAATGAACTTTCAACAGCCAGCACTTGGGGCTATAAAATTCTACTACAGGCAAATTCTCACCCAGTTTGACGTCCAAGCCCGTGGCTTGGATAGGAACACTCTGAGCTGGGTTAGGAACTGGCTGGAGGGCTGAGCCCAGAGAGCGGTGGTGAATGGTGCCACAGCCAGGCACTAGTGGTGTCCTCCAGGGATCAGTGCTGGGCCCCATCCTGTTCAATATCTTTATTCATGATCTGGATGAGGGGATTGAGTCCATCATCAGTAAATTTGCAGAAGACACCAAGATGGGGTCAGGAGTTGATCTGTTAGAGGGTAGAGAGCTCTGCAGAGGGACCTTGACAGGCTGGACAAATGGGCAGAGTCCAGGGGCATGAGATTGAATACATTTAAGTGACAGGTTCTACACACTGCCCACAACAACCCCATGCAGTGCTACAGGCTGGGCTCAGACTGGCTGGAGAGCAGCCAGGCAGAACAGGACCTGGGGGTACTGGTTGATAGTAGGCTGAACATGAACCAGCAGTGTGCCCAGGTGGCCAAGAAGGCCAATGGCATCCTGGCCTGCATCAGGAACAGTGTGGCCAGCAGGAGCAGGGAGGTCATTCTGCCCCTGTACACTGCACTGGTTAGGCCACACCTTGAGTCCTGTGTCCAGTTCTGGGCCCCTCAATTTAGGAAAGATGTTGAGATGGCAACAAAGCTGGGGAGGGGTCTGGAGCACAGCCCTGTGAGGAGAGGCTGAGGGAGCTGGGGTTGCTCAGCCTGGAGAAGAGGAGGCTCAGAGGAGACCCTTATCAGGCTGGATGTTAGGAAGAAGTTCTTCACAGAGAGAGTGATTGCCCACTGGAACGTGCTGCCCAGGGAGGTAGCAGAGTCACCATCCCTGGAGGTGTTTAAGAAGTGCCTTGGTGCCATGGTTTAGTTGATCAGATGTTGTTGGGTGATAGGTTGGACTTGATGATCTCAAAGGCCTTTTCCAGCGTGGGTAATTCTATTCTATTCTGATTTGTGAGCTTGCACAGAATCAGAAATGTCCATTAACACATCCATGAACAATGGTGAAAGACTGCAACTCTGTGGTCAGAGCCTGCCTCTCTTGAACAACTTTGATGCTTAAGAGCTTTCCCTTCAATTTGCAAAGTTCATGCACCCCTCAATCTCTCTGCCAAATCTGCCCTGAACTCCACTCTCCTCCACCACATGCTCAGCATCACAACCTCACCCACTTGGTGCTTGTGGGGAAGAAGTCTCATCCTGCCTGCCCCCCAGCTTCTGCCTCACCCAGGAAATTCAGCCCTGAAATCCAAAGCAGGCTGTTACAGAATTCTCAAGGCAGGCACCCAGCACAAGCACTTCCTGCTTGTTTAGGGCATTATTGCTTTTCTTGGGCACTGCATCAGTTCTTTCAACAACCTTTAAAAAACCTAATTGTAAGAATCAAGCTGCTCCATGCATATCCCTGCAGAATTCTTTGACCATTGATGATGGGTTCCCCCATATCTGCAAAGGCTAGATGCCAGGTAGGAACACAGCAAGCAATGTGAGAGGCATCAGAATGGGAGGAATCCTCATTCCCACATTTCAGCCCAGATCCGAGCTTGCCTATTAAAAGCACCAAGCACATCTGCACACATCCTTGGCCCACTGTCACCTCAGGAGGGAAGAGAGGAGGCTTTGGTTCATACAGCTGTTACTATGCACACACACAAAATTAGCACCAGTCATGTAACTGGAAAAGGCAAAACAGACTCTTGTCATCATCACTCCCAACCCAGCACAACAAGTCCAAAGGGTATTTACCATAAACTTCTCTACAGCTGGATGCTAAGCAGCTGCACAGGGCAACAGTCTCTAACCTGGAAATGCTGTGAGAAACACAAATTCTCAAGCAAGCTATCCACAGGGACCACTCCTGTGTTGCATGCAGATGTTGCATCCCAGCGTTCTGATCCCTTGACTGTCCAGACCACAGACCTGGCTGAAGTATGCTGTGACTCAGGGTGCTATGGAAGAACACCATCCTCCAGTGCCAAGTAAGAATGAGGAACATCAAGACCACTCCCATTTCATTTGGTGTGACAAAAGGCACAGGAGCACACTCCAGCTGCATCCAATAGCCAGAGTAAGAGCTGGAGCTCCCACTTCAGTTTTGAGCAGAGCAGAGAGCAGAATATGACCACTGGCAAGCACTGCAGTAGCTCTAAAGCCCTTTGTAAGTTTATTTTACACTTACCCAAATCTCAGTTCAGCTCTAAGGCTGCTGCAAAACAGATGTTCATGCCATTTGTCTCACAGCTACTGCACATCTAGATGAATCCATGGGCACAAACTGAAACCATCAGGACCATTTAAAAGGCAGCCAATGACAGATCTCACAGGAGCTGGGAAAGTGCACAAACTTTAGATTCTGGACCACACACTTCTGCCTGTCATCCTTGCACAAAGGAGTATAAATCAAAGCTAGCCCTAGTGCTCAGGACCATTGTTTTAAAGCTTCTGTTAGCCCAAATGTGCTGCCCTCAGCATACTCCTTTGCCCAGGCACCAAGTTAAAAACACACAAACAAACCCACCACCACCCAAAAAAAAAAGAGTTCAGAATCCTCCAACCAGCCACCATGGATGAATCACTGCAAGTGTTGATTTATTTGATTTAAAAAAAAAAAAAGGCCTTTGTGTTAAGGATTTATTGCCCAAAGTGTAATTAAAAAGCCAGCAGCACTGCTGTTTCAATTAGCTAATCCTGCTCCCTTCAAACTGCAGCAGAAATGTTCAGTTATGGTCCACGTGTCTCGGTCTTGTCTTTCACAGCTGACAATCACAGCATTGACCAGAAGCACAAACAGGTCTCCAAAATGCACTCAGCCCAATCCAGTGAGCATAAAAATACATATATATATATATATACAAATGACTTCCAGGTGAAGGAAAATCAAAGCATTTGGAGCACCAGGAAGCCAGGAGATGCCCTCTGGCCCCGCCAAGGAAAAAACTCCCCCCTAATGAGGCTGAGTCATCTTGCCTGCTAATGAAGCCTTGGGACTCCTGCAATCATGGGATAACAATTCCTTGTGAGCACAGGACAAACCTGAACGAGGTCACTTGTCAAATGGTTAAAAGAAACTATTTTACCTTTACAAAACACTCTGAGAGGAAGTAAAATAACCCAGTGAGAGCAGAAGGGTGAATGGCGAGACAGACCAGCTCAGCAGTTAGATGCCTGCTACAAGCTTGGTTTGTTTTTATCCAGCACCAAAGCAACTGGAGCATGGAATGGTGATGGGAAAGATTAAAACAAAGAGGTGATTGGCTAACACTGACACAAAAATATTGTTATGTCAGAGTGGAAGGACCAAAAGGAGACCTGACACGAGGATGGAAAACACGCAGTCAGTCAGTCCCTGCGGAGCACTAGCTCAGGTAGGCAATGACTCACCTGAGACAGACTTTTTGCACCTATGATTTCAGGGCCTTTTTTGTTTCACTTTTAATTAAATAATGCTCCTACCACTCTTTTGTTAGCCTGTTGCCTTTGGTTTTTTCCCCCAAGCCAAGCAGGAAAGTGTCTTACAAAAAGGCAGGTCCCATCACATCTGAAAAACACCTCCAAAGATGAGGGAGGAATCTCAGCTCCTAAGCTGCCTCCAAAGATGAATAGAATAGAATAGAACAGAACAGAACAGAACAAAAGAAGTTGGAAGAGATCTTTGAGATCATCAAGTCCAACCTATCACCCAACACCATCTAATCAACTAAACCATGGCACCAAGCACCAAGCACCTCATCCAGCCTCTTTTTAAACACCTCCTATGATGGTGACTCCACCACCTCCCTGGGCAGCACATTCCAATGGCCAATCTTGCTGGGAAGAACTTCTTCCTAACATCCAGCCTAAACCTCTCCTGGTGCAGCTTGAGACTGTGTCCTCTTGTTCTGTTGGTGGTTGCCTGGGAGAAGAGACCAAGCCCCACCTGGCTCCAACCTCCCTGCAGAGAGTTGTAGACAGCGATAAGGTCACCCAAGTCTCCTCTTCTCCAGGCTAAGCAGCCCCAGCTCCCTCAGCCTCTCCCCACAGGGCTGTGTTCCAAGCCCCTCACCAACTTTGTTGCCCTTCTCTGGACACCTTCCAGCAACTCAACCTCCTTCCTAACCTGAGGGGCCCAGAACTGGACACAGGACTCAAGGTGTGGCCTAACCAGTGCAGTGTTACAGGGGCAGAATGACCTCCCTGCTCCTGCTGGCCACACTGTTCCTGATGCAGGCCACGATGCTATTGGCCTTCTTGGCCACCTGGGCACACTGCTGGCTCATGTTTAGCCTATTATCAACCAGTATCCCCAGGTCCCTTTCTGCCTGGCTGTTCTCCAGCCACTCTGAGCCCAGCCTGTAGCACTGCCTGGGGTTGTTGTGGGCAATGTGTAGAATGCAGCACTTAGATATGTTCAATCTCACGCCCTTGGACTCTGCCCATCCGTCCAGCCTGTCAAGAGGGAGGATACTCAGCTCCTAACCTAATTCCAAAGATGAGGGAGGATACTCAGCTCCTAAGGTGACTGCAGTAGCTCACTGTTGATCAGAATGAGCAATTACTTAGCAGTGTCCTATCAGGCCATGCCCTGTTTTGCTGAGAAATTCCAGTGTGCAGAGCCCCCAAGGTTGTTTCAGCTGACTTGAAGCAGCCATCAGTAGGCTCTAAAATTAAACCCAGGTCACGACAAGGCTTCCCAGACCTGCTGCAGTTTAACCTGACCCTTGGCCCTTGTTCATTCCTTGCTTCCACAGAGTTGATGGAGATGGAGCAGTTACTGAACTGATAGCACTGTTTGCAGGGGGTTCAGAACATGAGAGTTTTCACAGTCAGAAGGGAAACATGACTTCAGCAGCTAAGCAACCCTGGGAGGCAAGGCTTTCCGAGCACACAGATCCAAAAATGTGCTTCACAGAACAACAAAAGAAACCCACCAGAATTGTGGAAGATGTCCTTATTCCCCACCATGACAAACAAACCCACAGGTGTGAGCAACCTCTGAGGCTGGAGACACATTCTCAAGCTACAGGTATGGTGCAATATTTACTTCTCCACAGTTCACATGCACTCAATGTGGTTGCCTTGGTTAAGTATTTCATAAGCAGCAGTTCTCTCCTTTGTGAGGTTAGCACTCCTGAAGAACAGGACAGTGTCCTGGTAGACTAGGATGGCTGAAATAATTATTTCTCTTCTTTTAATTAGCTGTTGCTGCCTCAATAGCTGATTTCAAAGTTAAATGAAGATTCATCCCAGGATGAACTCCTAGGTCAGCATTTGCAAGTGCTGTTTGAAAGTGGCTGTGTGTACAAAGGAGGGCAGCTGCTTCATACCTATGGGGAAAAAAAATGTTTCAGGTAGCCTTCAATGGTCTGCCCTGGATTAAAAATTGTGAAAATGCTTGACAACAAATGTCAGCTGGTGTAATATCATTCCTCCTTCAGATGTCCCTGCCAGAATGAGAATGATGATGTCCCTGCTGCTGTCCCTTCCACAGGGAAGGGGTTATGCAATCACTACAATCCAGTAAGCAACCTGGGAAAATCCTCTCCCTCCTGTTCTGCTTTGATCTTCAGTCTGCTCTCAGACTTCAGCACCAGCCAGCCAGCAGCATTAACAGTGAGACACAACCATCTGATACCCTTACTCCTCCCCCCTAAGCTCTATGCACACCATGTTCCTTGCACAGAGAGTTTTATGGGGAACAATCATGCCAGCATGTCTGCCACTGAAAAGTGCAAGCACTTCAACAACTCTGATTCCTGTTTCTCCACTCATTCAGGGATGAGTAATACTTTGGAGAACTCATCTCAATGGATGCCCTATCCAGACACTCACTGAGTAGGGAGAAAGAAAAAACAAATTACTGAGTAGTCTATGACCTAATTGCCACTCAGCATCTGCTGATGGGAAACATGTTTGGCCCTCAAAGGTAAAAATAAGAGCTGACAGCATCAAACTGTAACCCAACATGCCCCACACTCTTACAGCACTACAGGCTGATGTTAAATACTAGAAAGGCAACATCTAGATTTACACACCTAGGAAGGAATGGGGGGGAAGAGCCCCAGATGAACTTCTGCTACAGACACCACTAAGTAACAAGCTGGATGCAAACATGACTCCACTGACACACGGGAGCAGGTCTGAACCCATTCCCACCTCCAGGCTTGCTCTCCCCTCAGTTATTTACCCACAAGCACATGTTCAGCTGCAGATCCAGGCAGCCCCAAGCTCTCCTCAATGTGATCAGTCTGAGCATGCCCCCAGCTCTCCTATCTGGTGTCCCAAGTAGCTCACACAAACTGGGAGTGTGGGGAGCCTGTCCACCCTGACCTGACCGGCTGACCAGCTAGCAGAAGAGCCACAGTGACCAGCAGACTCGGGCCTGCTAGCAAGCCTGCTCTTTGTGCAGCTGCAGTCCCAGCCTATGGACATTCCCAACTTTACACAACACCAGGAGCAGTGGGGACATGACTGTGGCCTTTACCAGGCAGATCCCAAGTGGTTGTACAACTGCTGCTCCTCATTCCCAGGACTACTGGCAGTCTCTAAAACCCTGTGAAGTGTCACAAGCATTGAGGTCACCAATTAATTTAACAGATACTATTGATCTAGAGTTCTGTAATGACTTTTTTTTTCCCCTTTCTGTATACTAAGCAGAAGTGACTCCTGGAAATCACCTTCACATCCTGCAAAGGGGATACTCCCTCCTCCCTTCCCTATGCCCCCTGGCTGCCCTTCAGTGCCCAGGGCTCCCTTGTGATGGCTCTGGGAGCTGGATGGCAACAGAAGCACCTGCATGGCCCTCCTCTCTTCACAGAGGCAGACATTTCCTTCTGCAGAGGTTCTTGTTTGAGCAGTTCTGTCTTTAAAAGCTGCCCTTTGCTTGCACCTCCTCTGCATATGAAGAATGTAGATTGATGAAAGATGACTGTTAAAAATAACCTCCAAGAGCAGCTCAGGCTACTCAGCCCAACACTCCCCTGAGCCAGTTCTCTAGCTGTGCAAACAGCTCTACTGACACAGCTGGGAGGGTGGAAGGGAGGCAGCAACAAGTGGCCAGAGCCTGCTTCAGTCGGTACTCGGGGTGAGAAATACCCGTGGAATCATGCCTTATCTCTTCAAACTCTCCTGGAGCCTGTGGGAGCAAGCAGGCAAGACCCAGCTCAGGCAGAGAGACTAAAGGGAAAGAGGGAGGATATGCACAGTATCTCAAGGATAACCTCCCCATCCAAGCTCCCCGATTTGCATCAGAATGCAATGACTTCTTCTTTAGCATTTTCACCTAACTGTCCACTTTCCTCCCTTAAAGCTGATGGTGCAGGTAGCACCCATGGCCCTGGCTCCTCCCTCCAGAGGGACAGCAGGCAGCCCTGCAGGAGGGTGTACCACCTCTCCAGAACACCTGGCAAACCCCACTGAAGGATGAGACACAAACACTATTTCCCCACGCTTTCTGTATCCCCTCTGCATCTGCAGTTCACTGGCATAGACCTCACAAAAACACGTCCAATACCACCAATAAATTAACTGCCCTCAAAACAACGAGCTTCCCTCTCCACTCTTACCTGGAAGGCCGACTTGGGTTTAATATGGGCCATGTGGAAGAGAATAATGATGTACTCTCTGGATTAAGTTTTGCAAAAAGCATTTAAAAAAAGAAAGAAAAGGAAAGGAAACCTTTTCATGCAGACTGTGTGCCCCCCTCAGCTTCTAATACCTCATTCCAACTGGTCATCTTTTCAGAAACAAAGGCATTTGTCTTCCTGTTAAACTTGTGTAGAGGAAGACCAGAGATTTCTTTGTTTTTTCTTTCCTTTTCAAACTCTTACCTACTACCTCTGAATTTTCTGAGCACCTTAACCAGATACAGATCACAGGCATACCTGCAACGGGCAAAGTGCTGATACGTGCTCTGCAGTGCTCTTGCATTCCTCACAGGGCTAACAGCAGCAGCACCACACAGAGCAGAAGATCGATGATATTGATACTCCAGCCTCAGTAGCTCTCACCTATGCCATACTCTTCCTCTTGGATAGTCCCTTCACTTAGTCTCATCCTAGACCCAGGGGGAAAGAACTTCCCCTAGTTTTTCGGATGTCTTAGGTTTGCGCTGCCCTGTTTTTCTCTTTCAAGACTGAGGCGATACTAAGTTGCTCTTTCTCCCCTCTGAGTTCCGGTTAGCAGAATCGTTTCTGAGTTTAACCGAAACGACTGGCAAATTACAGGCTCCTTTCATCTTCGTGCAGCTCTGCAACTGTTCCTTGCTTTGTGATGCTCTCCGACGTGGGGATCTTGGCAGATCTCAACTCTTTTGCAGTTAATCTGGTTCCCCTCCAAACTCAACGACTGCTCTTTCAGTTGCTGCTCCTTGCCTCCCAGTAATCCCTCGGGGCACTGCCCTTATTCCCTTCTTTGCACTTAAATCGTTTACTGCTCTTATCTGCCTGCCTACGGCGTTAGTTCCCATCCCTGTTCAGATGAACTCTCAAACTCCATTTTGTTCCCAACTCCTACCACAGTCGGTTTAACTTCACGTCAGTAACTGCCTTTGCACTGTCCCGCTGGCTGACATCTGAAAAGGCCGGGACTGAAACATTTTGTAACTCTTTCTTCTCTGAACAGTCCCATCGCCTCCCTACCACAGCGGCCAAGCCTGCTCTTTCCCTTTGTCCGGTAATCTCTTTCTTTCATTCCTTGACAGACAGGCTGTTGCAAAGTCTCTCTCTCAGTCCTACGTCTCCGAGATCAGGCTCCTCCTCTCTCCTTCCTTTGTCTTGGGGAGCCCACCAAGGGCTGGCATCTGAGCGGCACCAAGTAGCCGAGATTGCACCCCACGACCGGGGCCGCTCCTATCCGCACCAGAGCAGTAGTAAAACAAAACTGCCGCCTCCTGCGCGGCCTCTGCGAGCTGTCGCCCTCCATCTTCCTTGCCCCATTAGTCTCCCCGGCAGCCTCTTGCAGGAACACCACTAACCCGGGCAGGTAAAATGGCCTTCCCGCCTGCCTGCCTCACGGTGGCTCCTGGGCGCCGCACAGCAGCAGGCCGCCGCCACGCTTCCAGCCAGGACCCGGCCCTCATGCCAAGACACTTCGCGGCCACCGTGGGAACGCAGGCATCAGCTTTACCCTACGGCGTAGCAGGGAGGGCGGGGAAGGGGGCAGATAAAAATAACCCCAGGTTTGGGGCGATCGGCACGAAGGACTGCTGGAGCCGGACACACGCCGGGCTGGCAGAACAGCAAGGCGCGGCCTGCGCGCCCAACGACAGCTCCCGACGGCTCTCCCCGCCCTGGGCCAGGCCCCTCTCCCGCCTAGCCCACCGCCGGCTCCGTCGCGGTCATGCTGCCTGCCCATGGGGCCCCGGCACCCCGGCCGGCGTCCCCGGGAGCCTGCAGAAGGCGAGGGAGAGATCCCCATTGCACCGCCGCTGCTCCCCCGGCCTCGGTCCGGTCTGCTCCGCACGCCTCTGCGCTGCCAGGCCCGGGCCCGGCCGCCGCGGCCTGCAGCCCTCGCCGCCGTGTGCGCGCCCGGGCCGGCGATGGGCTGCGGCGGGACCGACACCGGCGGCAGCGGGCGGCTCCCATCTCCTTCTCCTCCTCCTCCGGCGCCGCTACTGTGAAAGTTACTTTTTAACCCAGGGCGGAGGCGCCGGTCTCCGGGTAGCGGCGGGCCCGCCGGGGCGTCCCGCCGGGAAAACAAGGTCAGAGCGGCGAGGCTCAAGGAGCCGCTCACAACGGCTGGGGCGGCCGAGGCTGGGCAGCAGCCTGGCTCAGCCGGGCCGGGCCGGGGCCCTTCCTCCCGCCGCCCGTAGGACAGGCCCGTGGCGCCGCGGGCCCCCAGCCCTGCCCGCTCGGCACCGGCCGAGGGGAGGCAAAGGGAGGAAGATGGCCGTGCCCGGCCCGGGATAAAAGCCCTTTGTTGCGCTTACAGAAAAGCTAAGGAATACTTTTCGTCCGAGGCCTTTGGCGAGCGGAGGCTCTTCCGCTCTTTTAGGACAAGAACAGCTCCCTCCCGAAAAGAGACCCTCGAGGTGAAAGAGGTTAAAAATTGTTTGGGTTTTTTTCTTTTTTTTTTTTTTCTTTTTTTTTTTTTAAAGCCCTAACTAAAAGGGGAAATTAAAAAAAAAAATAAGAAAAAAAATAAGAAAGAAAGAAAAAAGAAATCGCAAAGCCCCACGGCCAGGTGGAAAGCGAGGTGAGGGGTGGAGAACCGCAGCCTTGTCCTCGGGCGCTCTGGGAATTGCTGTGCCACCCGGGTCGGCGTCGTTTTGCGGAGGGAGAAACGCCGTCCCGGCAGCTCCGCGTCCGCCGCCGGAGAGGGGGAAACAACCAGCCAGGCAGGCGGGCCGGCCGGCCCCGCGCAGCGGGAGCAGCGGCGTGCCTGCGATCACTTACTTGTCCGTCTCTTGTGACATGTTTGATCCAATGAACTCTCTCCCCTTTTCCCGGTGCCTCCGTCTCCCTGGCGGAACTGGACTTTCAGGTCTGTGCAGGTGAAGGCGTGTGTGAACGCCCGGGACGGCAGAACCAGAGCTACTGGTAATTCTGCTTTCCTTTCCCCCCTCTCCCGGCTCTGCAGCCAGCCGTCGAAGTAGGACAGGTAGAGCCCCCTCCCCCTCGCATGTGGGGAGCGGCGGGGCTGGGGCGCCGGCTGGGCTCGCACGGCTCGGCGCGGAGAGCGGCCGGGCACGCACAGGTAACTTTCCCGAGCGGCGCCGGATTCTTTCACTAAAGGAGCGGGGCAGAGGGGCGAGCCGCCCGCTGATTGGGCGGCGCGGGCCGGCAGGTGCGCTGCCATTGGAAGAGGCGCGCAGGTAAGGCTGCCGCTGAGCTCCAGGTAACGCTCCTCGCGGCCGCGCCGCGCCTGGAGGCAGCCGCGGGGGCCGCCGCCGAGGGGACAGCAGGAAGGGGGAGCCGGCGCGGAGGCGGCGGGCGCTTCGCCGCCAAACAACCCCCTCCCTTCCCCCGCCGCTGACGGAGCGGGCCGGCCCAAGGCGAGGCGCGGAACCGTTGGTGCCGCAGACGCTGAGGAGAGGGCGCTGGCGTACGGCGGAGCGAGGCACGCAGCCGGCCTGGCCCCGCTGCCCCTCAGCCAGTCGGCTCCGACGCCGCCTGCCTGCTTCGTGCGCCGGGCCGGCGGCGGCAGGGAGCAGCCGTGCCCAAAATGTCCCGGCCGCCGCGGCAGGGCTGTGTCTGCCGTCGGATGGCGCCCAGCGAGGCGCTGGCTTTCGCAGGACAGTCTCGTGGATAGCTTTTCGGTCGGGTTGTAGAGATTTTAATCCTTTGGTTTGGGGGGATGGGTCTGGACCCGACGCCCGGTTGGGACCGGCCGGCTTTGGCGTTGGTCATGCCTTGGTGCAGAAGGTGTCTCACGGCAGAGGGATGAAGGGGTGCCAGGAGATGACACCCACCGCGTGGATCTGAGCGTTTGCAGTCGAGCTGGGGAGAGGTTGAGTGGGCTGTTTTGACAGTCGAGGAAGGCTGGAGAGGAAACGGGGAAGCTGAACAGGGTGTTCACAGAGGAAGGCCCAGTTGTGCAGGAGTGAAGTGGATGGCGAGAACTGCAACATCAATCTGTTGTCAGCCTTCGGTACAGTCCACTCTACAGGGTACTTTGCCCGAAGATCTTCACGGGCCCACAACGGACAAGGTCAGGCTGCATGAGCAGCGCCTTTGCCCCTGATGGGGAGAGATGAACAAGAGGGTTTCTTCTCTTCCTTGGGTCAGTTTGAGCAGGAGTGCAAGGGTTGCAGAGAGACTTCCATCTGCTCTCACCTGTTCTCAGTCCCCATTCTGCCACCAGAGACAGATCCGGACCCTACTAATGCTTCCTGCTACCACCTGTCCTCCTGGAAGGAGACATCTACCAGGCATCTGACTGGAGTGCTGATAAGCTCTGCTGCACAGATAGTGCTGTGTGTGGAAAGAGTGCCCCGTTGTGTGGGGCAGACCATTGTATTGCTTACTGATCTTTGCAAGAATGTCAGCTGGACTATGTCAGGCTTAGGTGAAGGCATTTTCCATTCTCTGCCTTTGAATTTCTCCTGACAGGGGAATGTAGTAGAAGGGGTGTTCACAGAAACATGTATCTATATGAGCAGATATATCTGTATACATATAAATGTTTGTTTGTATACATATGCCTCTGTGTGCATAAAACATGGAGTGTTGCAATCTGGGGCCTGAGCCTTTCACCTACTCCTTGCAGCTGAGTTCAAACTTGAGTCTGTAACATCTTTGGCATTAGGGGATTACAATCAGACACAAATATCTATTAATGTGTCTTAGCTGTGTTCATAGTAACTAACCAAATCAAGGCAAATCTGTGTAAAGTAGTTCTAAATCAGCTTAAACATAGTCCTGTGAAGGCTCCCATTGCTCTAAACAGAACTAGGAAAGTACTCTAGGTAGATTAAGACCCCTTTGAGCACAAGATACTAGTTAACCTTTCCCTTCATTTTCACCAGCTAGAGGAAAGAAACACTATTATGCAATCTGTGAATCCACTCAGAAGCTGCTAGTGCAAGCTGAAATCCTAGGACTGAACTTGCAGGCTGTTCTCCAGAAGAATGCTGCCATGAATTGCATTGTGTGATGCATTTTTGAGGAAGCCAGGAGGCTTCACAAAGTGCAGGAGAGAAACAGATTCATTTATCCCTTACACATAATGCAGCTGTTTTGAGTACAGCATTGCTCTGGCATCTTAAAGCAGGTTGAGCTTGTCAGGCACGTCACTGTGAGCCTCCAGGAGCTGCCTGGCAGCAATAGTGGTAGAATGCTGTAATGGGTTAAGTTTGTGAGGTCCCTCTTGTTACCTGCAGAAATGAGAAGGTTTATTTCCCAAGTATTCCTTATGCTGAAAGAAGGTTTTAAGACTTGAAAAGGTTACCTGTTTGAGCTCTGTCAAGAGGATTAACATCAGTTCAGGTATCCTCTTCCTTGGTTTTAATTTCTCAATGATGAGAAACATTGGGATGCCATTCCACCCCCACCCCCCCTTTTCATTTTTCTTGTATGAAATGTAAAGGAAGAAGGAGAAGAAGATCAGTGAAAATGCCACCTTCCCTGAGGTAGAAATGCTGCTGATGTGTGATTTTACAAGAAAGAAAACCGCATTTGATGCCATCTGCAGACCTGGACCAAACCCAAGCTGTAACTCAGACTGAAATGGAGTTTGTTGTTCTAGTGCTGGGTCAAATACAAAAACTGCCTTTAGCAGCCTGCTCTCAGGAGGGATTTTCTTAGAATGAGGTAGTCAGAAGACTGAATTGCTGCTTAGCATGTTAGGTGATGTTCCAAGGTCAAAGTTAGGAATCTAAGTGGGGAAATGCAGCAATGAACTCTTGATCTGGAGTTGTTGGAGATGACAACTGTTATTTAGTTGAGACCTGCTTAGATAGAAAAATATACCCTTAAAATTATTGTAAGCAGGTGGGTGGGCAGGCATAGTGCTCATTGTTTCCTGCATAAGCCTCTTGCTGCTGCAGACTGGAATCAAATTGTGAGTCTCAGAGCCCACCTCTAGCTGAGCTGGTCAAGCAAGTCCTGCCTAATCCAGCCTGATGCTCATTCTTCATGATCTACAAGATTATTACAAACTGGTGTGTTGGTCACTGAAAAATCAGCTCATGTTCTTCCTGGCCAGACCAGTCTCAGTTCCTGCAGAATAAAGACTCTGCAGAGCAGGAATGGAAGTCATGCAATGCATTAGTGAAACTCTAGGACTCAGCTTTGAAGCATACAGGGCAAAATCTGAAAGAGCACACCAGTGTTTTCCATGCTGGTCCTGGTTCTTTGCTTGCACAGCAGCTGATAGGTTTTTTTGTGGCATTGCAGGGATTCAGCGTGGAGTTCTACTGTCTAAAGCTTTACATCCTGTTTCCACTATTTACTCCACAGCAGCTAGCATCAGTGTTGTTTGGACTTGTCAGCACTGGGTGAAGGAAACAGAGTGTACAAATAAGGCTTGCTAATTGCAGCAAGCATTTCAGAAAACTATTAAAAGAAGTCTGTGTGTTAAAAGACGTCAGAGAGATATTTATGTCAAAACAGGGCTGCAAAGCAGTTCAGTGGGAGAGCAGATGTTTGCAAACAGCTATGTTCAGTAGGCAGTGGTTAGCACATGTTTCTGTTTGTGTCTTTCTGTGTCGTGATGGCTGTTGATACAAAACGTGCTCTCTCACAGTAGCTTCAAAGACAGCCACCTACCTACTAGCTTTGTGATATGAAGCATTTACTGCTAACCCTCCCCACAGCCCTTCCTTTGTAGTCATCCTCAGCAGGAAACTATTTATTGGAATTTGTGCAGACCTTGATCCTTGACTGACTTGGGTGCAGCCATCATGTACACCAAAATAATCCTAAACAGATTACAGTGCACCCTATGTTACCCAGAAGAGATCATCCTTATGCTCTAAGGAAGGATTGCTCTGCACTCTTAGCTTTAAGAGAGCCATTCCAAGTAAGCAAGATCCTGGTAACAGTTTACTTCTGGTGCTTGACAAGGAAACCATGCAAGTGCTGTCCAACAGCAGATTCTGTGGTTAGTGGCAGTACATAGATGTCTACCATGCTGCCTGGACACTGCACTTTGTGCTCTCCAAACAGGTCTGCTGGGATCCCTTTAGCAACTTCAAGCTCTTGAGTACCTCCACATCAGGTATGACAGCAGCAGTTCAGTACTGTGGAGGACCATGGAATTAATACCAAGCATTTCCTGGCCACAGGGTAAGGTGTGGAGCACCCTGGCACCTTTTATTTGAAAGGCTGATTTCTGATTCTTTAGACTGATCAAAGCAGTATAGAAACACACAGGGGGGAAAAGGAGGGGCTTTCCTTAATTTTGTTGTGCTCCTGATGAGTACAGAACTGATGGGTCTGAAAGGTGTCAGCATTTTGAGTGTGCTATAAAGCTTCCATGCTGAGCTCAGGCAGCGTGGCACACACAGGCACTTCAGCTTAAAGCAGGAGATGAAAACAGCTCCCAGCATGGACATCTGCTCAAGACTGAGGTGCTGAGAAGGCAGCAAAGTAGAGACTGGAATATTAGGCAGGCAGTAAAGTACCAGTCCCTGCCACCAAGACTGCTCACAGGTTTGGAGCCAGTTCGATCTAGAATGATAGCTTTGCTGCAGGCACCTGGAGCCACCTGACAGCCTTTTGGCTGTTTTGAAACACTGGGGAAAATAGAGTGAGGTCATCCAGTGAGGGTGATCTTGCTCTTAGTGAAGAACTGTAGTGTGAAAAAGAGCAAGAAGGCACCTCTGAAAGACAATGTCACGTTACGTGGGGTCCAGGGCTCTGGGAATGTGTTTGTGAAGCTGACATTAAAATTGCCTGATGTCCTTCTGGGGCAGAGCTAAGGAGCCTCAATTACCTGGCCTGTGGGGAAACAGTGGGAGTGAAGCCTCCTGAAGTTTGTCCAGCTTCCTGCATTAATCAGCAGGATCTTTGTGTCAGCACAGAGCAAACCTGCAAATTCATAGACACATTTTGAGTAATCATCACCTGAACAGTTTTGGGCTGAAGGGAAAATGCTGTTAGTCTGTTTAAGCTGAATTCCTATTCATGGAGAATGCACCAAGAGAATTGTCCTAACACCTATATACCTTTTTGATTACTGGAACACTTGGGGTGTTTTTCATTTCAAATAGTAGTTTAAAACCAACTTTTTCTCAAAATGCAAGATTTTTTCCCCTTCCTGTCCTCCCATCCCATTTTTTCCCCTTCTCTGCTTTTCCCCTTCTCTGCTTTTCCCCTTCTCTGCTTTTCCCCTTCTCTGCTTTTCCCCTTCTCTGCTTTTCCCCTTCTCTGCTTTTCCCCTTCTCTGCTTTTCCCCTTCTCTGCTTTTCCCCTTCTCTTCATCTTGATAACACAAAACCCCCTCATTTGTATAGGATGAGCCTGGGGCTGTTGTTGGTCCTGAAGTGGGTGTCCAGGGGAGGTGTTTTGGTCTTCTCCAAGTTCCATGGAGGCCCAGACTGGAGGGCTCTCACTGCAGGGTGGCAATGGTCAAGCCTGGTTTTGCCACTGAGACTGCTGTCTCTAGCTCTCCTCAGTCAGTTCTTGAACCATTGTGACTTAACAGAGTATCACTTTGAAGGAATCTGAAACAGGGATGTGATCCACGTGTGGAAAACCTAAGAGCTTCAAATGTCTTTGCACTGGCTGTAAGAGTGCTGAGAGTTGAAAAACACGTGGAAGCTCCACAGGTCTAAAATCCAGCTCCTCAATAGTGAGCATGCTAAAAGCCATGAGGAGTGTGTCTCTTTGTGCTCCCTGAAGTAGCTGTAAGCGTTCCAGCAAGCAGAAGGTGAAGGATAGCACATAAACAATTGCTTGTTTGCTTTTCCCACACTCAGGAACTGGAGTGAATGCAGCCCAAAGAATCCACAGAAGTACTTTCCAGTCAGAGCAGCAGGAGCTGGGAGACAAAGCTGTGGAAGGTATCATCCTGGTCCTTAGAATTCGGTGTGTCTGTCCCTCAAAATAGGTCACTGCTGCAATCAGATAGGAAGGTGCATAAGAAATCACAGCAAATGGAAAAAGCTGGTGAATAAGAGGTGGGGTTTACAGCCCTGGGGCGTGTTGCTCCTTTATCCTTGTGGCTGCCCTCAGGAGCAAGCAAATGTTATTTTAATGGAAGGGCAGAGGATAAAGAGGATTGTCTGGTGGCACAAAAGGAGCCAGTGTTGAAGCCAGCAGATCTTTGCAGTGCCTTGTTCTATGGAAAGGTCAGCAGACCACGTGTCTCTGGGTTTCTGTTCAAGCATTGTCAGCTTTGCTTTTAGTTCCTCTACAGACAGGTGTAGCAGTGTCACTTTCTACTATTTGTTGCTGTTCTCTTGTGAAATCGAGGAGTATTTCAGAAGGCCTGCAGCTGGTTTAGCTCACAAACATAAGGGCTCTATATAATAGGACTGCATCAGGCTTTTGAGGCAATGTAGGATCAGAGCTTGTTGACACAATCTTTGGCCTTTCTTATTGCCTGTCTTTGGTGTTTCAGTCCTCAGGAGTTTCGAGATAATTTGGTCTGTGGCTTGGGGAAGACCTCAGTTCTGGATCCCCTGCAGCTGCCTCCTCAGCCTGTCCTGTCAGGTTCACACCTCAGTGATACCAAGTTGATACAACACGTGTGCCCTGCATGCACCTACACGCCTGCTTTATCTCTGCTCAGGCTGCTGTGAAAGGAGATTTTACTGTTCCCTTGCTGCTGGAAGACTTCCCTGATACCCAGGGAGATATGATACCTGCTCTGTTTCATGCCACCCCTGTCTTGTGGGATAGCCATTGCTAGGAGTCAGGCCCTCTTTGATGTGCTAGTTCCAAGTTCCTTTACAGGTATTTGCTTTGCAGAGCCTCTGTTGCCTGTCTGCATTATCCTGCTGCCTAATCCAATAGTGCTTTTGGACTTGTTTTTTTAAATGCAGCTTGGAGTTGCTCTGTAATTCCACTTCCTTTAGCTGTGTTCCATGGCTGTGGCATAGGCTGTTTAATAACCCTGCTTTGTTCCTCCGTGCCCCTTAAGAGAAGGGTCAGGCAAGACTTCTGTTTTCTCAGTTCACCCAGGGCGCAGAAGCTTCTCCCTGTGCCATGCCCTGGACACCACGTGTGAATAGGCATTGTCCTGAAGACTTTGTTTCGTTTGTTGCAGCAGAGACAGCAAATCTCTCACCCAACAGGTCGCCAGCATCGCTGCTTTCCCCCTTGCGTTTTGATTTCTTTGGAGATCTTTGCTTCGGGAAGGGGCAAGGTGAAGGTGTTCTGCGGGGAAGAAGCTTTCTGTGGCTCCGGGACAGAGTTGCTGAGCATTTGCTTGTCTTGTTTGACTTGAAAACAGTACCTGGAGACGGCAGTTTGTTTATGTGGAGTGTTTGGGTGTGAGGAGCAAAGCAGGCGGATTTACATTTACATTTCTTTACTGTTCTTTTTTTTTCTCTCCAGCTCCCACACTTGAGCAATAGCCCCGCGGGGAAGGGCGGGGGTGAGATGTGTCTGTTGCTCTTTATTTCACCATAAACTTTGCTTAGTAGTAGGACTCAGAGGAAGGCAAATTCTGCTTTGCCATCACTGGGGGGGTATAAATCACCCCTCAGCAAAATCCACACCATGGTTAAGGTTCTTGGAGTGGGAGGCAAAATCACATGCTTGGGCTGTGTCATTCCAGAGTGAACTAGGTGCATGAGGACACGTTCAGAGGTTCAGGAAACCTGTGTGAGAGGGAGGCCAAACTGACACCCTACAGTCTGCTAGCCCCAAGGCAAAGACGTTTGGCATTGCTTAAGCTCTCCCAGCCCAGGCACCAAGTGCCAGAGAGCTCCTGACCTGTGAATGAAAGGAGGTGCGGGCGTGGGGAGGCAGCTGCAGCGCTTCTCCATCTCATACGTGAGGGTTTGGAGCAGCAAACTTGCCAAAGGTTGTGTGGGCAATCAGAGCAGAGCCAGGAATTTATTACCCCTTGCCCAAACCTCAGCATGGTGCCAGGTGCACACAGGTAGTTTGCCGAGTGCTCCAGCCTGACTCCTGGAAAGTACTCTTGCCTTCCCAGTGGAACCAGTGAGTTCCCCAGGTTAGAATGCATTTATTTTTAAACTGCCCAGGCAGGGACTGCATGTTTTGAGAAACGTGTGCCAGAGGGAGTGCCTTGTGGATTAGCCCTTGAAACAACACCGTGCCTAGCTGCTCATTAAAGCCACTGCCTAGCAGAATCCCTCAGCCGCCCTCCTCTGTGCTCCCAGGCACAGAGAGTGCAGGATGCCAGTTTCAGCCCCTTTGTTTGTTTAGATCGCTAGGAAAGCTGAAGGGGGGAGTTTACAGCAGGGAAACACTTCGGGGTGACTTGCACTCAGCACTCACAAAGCAGACAAACTGCATTTGAAATAGAGGCTTTTAAATCCAGATGCCTGTATCTCAGCTTATCAGAGCTAATTGGCTCAGCCTATGTGCAGCATAGGTTGAATTTCAACTGTTGCATTGATTGCTCGAAGATGAGATCAGTATCTGCACAGGACAGCTGATGTGGTGTCACAACAGGGACAGGTCTTGCCTTGGGCAGAGTGGAGTCAATTCAGCAGTTTTGTAACTCTTGGTACGCTTTTTCTCAGTTTTATGAAGTGGTGGACACTGAGCTTGGTGCCACAGCACGCTGGAGCAGGAAGTTATCCCGGAGCAGGGATTCCTGTGGTACCCCTGGGATCACAGCAATGAGCAGGCAGCGACTTGAGTGAAAACCAGGCCGTGTCAGAAGGTCCTGCCACCTGCTCTGCTGCTATCTTGTTTGTAAGGTGTGGGGGGAGAATTTCATGCTTCAACCCTCATCCTTACAGTGAAGTTGAATAAAGCCTGATTTGTTGAGATTCCTGGCAGCTGAGTGCAGCAGAGTCACCCCTGCCCAGCTCAGCCCAGCAGAAGAGCATGTGGATGCCCAACGGGGCTTTCTCTCTTTCTTACCCTGGGTCATGCATTTCTGCCCTCCTGTGTCACAGCTGCAGCCTTGCTCTCTCATCTTCCTGGGAACTGGTTTGGTTTGGTTTCTCTCATGGGGTTAGTTTCCAGGCAGGCAAGCAGGTTGGTTTGGCCCCCTAAAACTCCACAGCTGAACTGTGGGAGTGCTTGAGCCAACAAAAGGAAGGGGACAGGACGGGCCCACCTCTTTTGGCAGCAGTCTGGCTTCGAGTTGAAGTGCTTGTGAAGGTGCATGCAAAGCAGACTTGTGCTGGGGTGGATTAAAGCCTGCCAGGTGTGAGCACAGGGACTTAATTACAGCACTTGCACAGCTCAGGTCCCCTGCAGCCTGGCACAGGGCTGGCTCACAGGACAGCTCGGCAGTAAAGAGGCATGGCATCACCATGGCATCACCATGGCATCACCATGGCATCACCAGCAGCCCTGGCACCAGCTGATAAACCTGGCAGGAGCTGTGGTGAATCTCTGCAAGTGCAGGACAACCCACAGCATCGGCAGCGCTGCAGAGCCAGGGAGGCTTCTGAGTTCAGAGGTGCTGTCTGATCACGGAGGAGCTGCCAGGCGCCCCTCCTCTTGAAAGGTGGATGTGCAGAAGGTGCCGTGCCGAGGTTTGGAGGCAGGGTTATGAAGGACCTCAGTCATTCCAGTTGTCCTTTGCTTTTGAAGTGATCTCAGAGCTGGCTAATGCTCAACTTCTTTTAGATGCCTGGGGTTAAATGTAATGCTTTGGCCCTCCAAGCCCAGCCTCGCAAGATGGGGAGGGGGGGATTTCCCCTTGATCTCTGCTGTTCCTTTTGAGTTCCAAAGCTTCTATTGGGCAGGGAGGGGGAAGGGAGACCAAGGATATCTGAAAATCTTCAGTGTCAACAAGGCCAATTATGCACACTGCAATTGCCTCAGTGTAAACAGCCAATGGAGCTGTAATGGGGAGACCCTTCTGCGCCTGAGCAGGGTGCTTTGAAGTGCCTCTGCTCAGAGGTTGCCTGTTAATGCAGAGAACCGCAGCAGCAGCAGCTGTTGGCTCCAGTGAGCACTTTGGTGGCAATGACAACGGTGCTGGGCAGGCTGGGAGTTGGATGCTGTGATATGAAGACAGGGTCGGTACAGCTCCAGCGGCAGCCTGGCTGTAGGTTCGCCTGTGCCAGCCGCCTTCCATCACTGACAGCAGTGTGAAGGAGCTGGAATTTTCTGTGCCATGCCAGTGCAGTCCTTGCCTTTCTGCCCAGCAAACTGCTAGAACTGCATTTTTCTGACTGGTCACTCTCCCAGGTCTGCAGGCTCCTGGCTTTAGGTCTCTCTGTGCCCCATGTGTTGTTTTCTCCTTCAGAGCACGGGGCTGCTTGTTCCCACGGCCTGATCCTGTGGCAGGTGGAGTCCACTGAGAACCTTTCTGTGAGCTGCTGATCGGGCCCAGTGGGGTTGAATTCAGATGGTTTGTAGGACAGTGCTGCTACCTGCATAATGCTGAAGGCTGCAGCAGGTTCCTCAGCCCTGGTCTGTGGCTCTAGGTGAGGAATCAGACAGAATGCAGGAGCTTCTCTCAATGCCCCATGCCTGCTCCTCACCTAAAGGTCCCTTAGCACTGACTGCACACAACCCCTGCTGAGGCCAGCAGGCCTGCATCAGCTGCCTCTGGGCATGATAGCTCAGTGCAGTGAGGGCATTGCTGCCACACACACAGGTGAATCCCAGCTGTGCAGCAGCACTTGCCTGGTGTCTGCTGTTTTCTGTGAGAGAATAAAAGTCACCCAGGGTAACACAAATGTGTCAGGCTCTCAGCTGGGAGAGGTTTGTGTGGGTTTAGGCTAACACCCACCAAATCACAGAGGTGCAGATCTGCTTAAATTGGTTTAATTTGTGTCTGACAATTGGAATGAAAGACTAATACACATAAAGCATTCAAAGCTTGGGGGTTAGGATGCTAACTGAAAAGTCACCAAAGGAAGCCTCAGTGGTGTGTGGGAATCTCGGTGTATGAGCTTAGTGGCTAATTAGGGGCAGGGAGGTGGAGTGCCCTCCTTGCAGCTCCCTGACAGAAGCAGGCAGCTTGGCCCATGGGCCCATGCAATCCATCACACGAGCAGTGAAGCACCTACTGTGGACAATAGACTGTGGTGAGGGGAGGATACAAACAGTGCCAGAGCTGGGCAGGCTCAGTGTCAAAGATCCTGCTGTCTGTATGGCTTGCTGTGTCCTGAGCCACAGCAAAGATCCAAGCATCTGAGAACAAATGCACAAAGCTTCTAACCTTTCTGTCTCTCCCATGCCATGTTTGCAGCAGATGACAGAACACACTGCAGAGACCCTGAGCTTCTAGGGCTGCTTTAGAGTCTGAAGTGGATGTGTGCAGTGCAGGTGGTGGTAGCTCCTTCCTTGCATCACATTGGAGAAGCATGACATTGGAAAAATAAAGCTTTCATCTGCCTGACTGTGTCCTGGTATTTCTTTCTCAAGCATTTCCCTGGTGTACAAATGAAGTGTATATATGTATATATCTCAATCACAGACTGAAACAGCACTCTTCTGTCATAGGAATCTGAGCACATGGCATTTAGAAGTAGACATGGAGAGCTGCAGGGGCTGATGTAACTGCTGCATCACTGGCACCACTGAACCCATCAGTGCTTCTCTTTGATTAGGCACACTTCTGTCTTTCTCAGTTGTTTTGCAGTCTTTTGTTGAGAATCCCTTCTTTATGTCATCATTTAAGTTGTTGGGGGTTTGGTTTGGGTTTTTTGTCACTTGTCACTTCTTTGCCCCACATGTAAACACAACTTTCAGCTCTTGCTCACCCTCTCAGTTCAGCTAACAGGATGAAACCTCACACAGGCATCAAGCAGCAATACCAGGACGTTGCTTCTGAACCTTACAGAAGCTACAAAACTTTCTTCCCATGTCACCATCTCCCTCAGCAACAGAGCTTTGCCCAAGCTGGGGTCACAAGTGGTACAATGCAAAAGCAGGCTGCCTTTCTGTGTGTGCTCCCACAGAGGCATGTCTTGTGTGCCATTAGCCTGGAGGACTGGGCTTTATGATGGAGCAGTTTGGTCTGAGTCACTTTCCCCCCCATGACCTGTTCAGAAAGTGCCAAGAAGGGCAAAGCCAGGTGTGCAGAGACCCTCCTGCTCCAGAAGAGCTGATCCTGTTAACGCTGGGCAGAGCAAATCTGAACGGGGTGAAACGAAGTGGAAATGGCAGTGCCAGCCCTCCCCGGTGGCTCTGGGCTGCTTTGTGCACTTCTGCAGCCTCGAGATGTTTTGCATGTTATTTCCTCACCATCCACAAATGGCTTTTGGCTCCACACAGTGCTGTGGAGCTCTTGGACAGCCCCCCGCGGTGTGACTCAGGAGGCACAGACTGTGCCGTGCTCCCTGGGCTGTGCCGTGCTCCCTGGGCCGCCTGCTCTGTTGTCCTGTTCTGGTAATCCTCTGCTCCCCTGCAGGTATTGACACGTACAGGAGAGCTTCGTCACAGCCAGCAGCAGCCAAAGGTGCCACCTCCTCTTTGACTGTCGCAGAGATCGTCAGGCTCTTAAATCAGCCCCAGCAACAATCGTCAGTGGGGCTGCAGGAGGGTCAAAGGTTTGCTGGTTTAGGATTTCGTGGGAATATTCTCTTGTTTGGACTTGGCCCAACAGCTTCGTTTACCTGTTTGACAGGTAACAATTAGCGAGTAATAGCTCCGAGGGCTGGAATGCGGCTGCGAGGGCCAGCGGGCGCTGGGCTCCCCGGTGGGCAGGTGTGGGTGCAGCGCCCAGGTATGTGCATGCACAGCATTCCTGGGAATCAGCTTTCCCTTCAAGATGCAGCGATGACTGCGGGGCACAAAAGGGCTGGGCTTAGCCCAGGCTCCAAGACGCTGAGCTGTTTGCGAGGTAAAGAAGTAAAGTAAATAGTGGGAGAGAAGAGGAGCTGAGGAAAGAGCTGTGAAAAGCAGCTGCCCCCCCTTTTTTAACTTGCCTGGAGACAGGAGAATCTCAGCAACGGAGATTTCGGTGCGATTGCAGTGTCGTGGAGGAGAAAAAGGAAGGGGAAAGCTGAGATTTGAGCGGTGTGCTCTGTGGCTGGATGCCAGCAGGCTCCGGAGCGCTCGGTGAGGGTTACAGCCGCGCTGCGCCCCAGCGGCAGCCCAGCCCAGCGCAGCAGCACAGCCCAGAACCTCACCTGGCACGAATGTGACGTGGGGAAACCCTCTTTCACTTGGCTTAGAAACAGTTAAATGGCTTCTGTGCGGTTACCCTCAGCTCTGCCCTTAGCAAGAACCCAAGCCTCAGGAGTTTATGGAATAAACCCACTCGAACCGGCCCCGCTTCCAGCTCCTGCAGCAGCCTCCCCCAACGCCGAGGGAGATGTCCCTAGAGGGCCCCTTGGACAAATTACCGAGACAGTCGGGGGTCCTTGCCGGTGTTTTTTCGATGTTTGGGGGGGTTTACTGCTGCAGGTGACCCTTCCTTTTTAGCAACAGGAACAGTTGCTCAGTCTTTTCACAGCTTATTCCCGTTTGTGACCAGAGCTCTGTGTTTGTGTGTTTCCACTTACGTGCCGCACAGCTGACAATCGAGCCATTGTGTGCCTGTGGAGCAGCCACCTCCTCTTTCCTGGTCTCTGTGTTTCACCTGCAGAGTGGGAGTAGTGAGTCCTGTGTTAGTAACCAGGAGAGACACCAATGCTGAGTCCTGCTGGTTACCAACGTGTCGCTCACGACAGGTTTGTCTTTGCTCCTACCACACAGTAAGTCTTTTGCACCTCATTTCACTGAGAAGACAAAGCACTTGGTTGGTTGGTTGTTTTCTGTTAATAAAATTAATGCCTTTTTAACTTATGAACAGCTTCCTTGGCTGGCAAGACTTTATCCTTGGGGTACTAGTCAATGTCATTTCAGAAAGAAGAAATCCAAGTATAATTAGAGACCATTTTCCTCGGACTTACAGGACCCAGCACTGCTCTGAGTCATTCAGCATCATTTGTGCAGTTATGTAGCATTATTTGTGCAGTTATTTAGCATGACCTTCATTAAGAGGGAGTCTCGTTGCTCAGCAGTGTGTGGGCCAGCAAATGGTCATTAAGCCTGACTGGCACAACAGCAAGGTTTGTATTTATTCTTATAACTCCTCAAGAGCCCCAGGCAAGCACTACAGAAGCATGGAGACATCTCTGTGCTGTGGACTGAACCAAAGAGGAACCCTGTCACCAGGGCAAGGATCCACAGAACGCTGCTCTGTGAGATCTTGGGTTCAGCTCTCCACCACCAGGCTTGATCTGCTTGGGAAGAAGTTTTGTGCAAGCAGTTATCAGCTTGACCCTGAGTAAGGAATTAAGAATTAAGCCATTTTTAGCCAAAATGGTTTTGCTGCATGTAGCAATAAGGGCAGAGAAAGAAATACTCTGTT
Organism: Melanerpes formicivorus; assembly: GCF_026170545.1. Classification (NCBI taxonomy): domain Eukaryota; kingdom Metazoa; phylum Chordata; class Aves; order Piciformes; family Picidae; genus Melanerpes; species Melanerpes formicivorus. Next base: position 1,237,806 of record NW_027142408.1, read on the forward strand.
TTCCCAAGTTTTCATGTTTATGAGCAGCTCAGCACAACCTCAGAGGGGTAGAAGGAAACTGCTTCAGGACTCTGGTTTGGAAATCCCTCTGCAATCCACATTCACTCAGCTGCAGTGCTGCTCACATCACAGCTGGATCAATCCTGGCTTGTGTCCACAGCAAGCACATGCCAGGCCACGTGTGGCCTCAGGGCAGATGCCTCTGTGCCTCCAGAGCCCTCCTGCTGGGACGAGCACCCTGCAAGCAGAAGGTCCCAGTGAAGACAAACTGCCCTGCAAGGGACTCTTTGTGGAGCTGGGCAGAGGAATGGACCACGACAAGGAGCACAGAAAGGGTGCTCAGATGAGACTGGAGTGAGGGGAGGGGACCTCTGAGCAGAGCAGTAACAGCAGTGCAGACTGCAGACAGACATGGGGGCATGAGAGGGGCAAGGACTCTTCGAAAAGAAAGAACAGAGGTAGAGAGAAAAGCAGAGGGGCTGGGCTGTGAGGAGCAAGGGCTACTGATAGCTGAGTGCTGCTGCAGGGACCTGTCTGGACAAGGCCAATAGCTGTGGGTGGCCTCCTGGCTCAGGCAGCATGTTTTCTGCTTTCCCCTGGTGCTGGATTGCCCAGAGACATCAACCTTACTGCTACTCCTTACACTGCTAGGAGCTGCAGGACAGTCACTTACCAGCTGGAACACAGAGGGACAGTTTCAAACAGAAGAATCATGCAAGTGTAGAGCAGCCCAGGTTGGAAGGAACCTTGAAAGATCAGTTGGTCCAACCTTTCATAGGAAAAGGAGCCTAGATGAGATTATCCAGCACCCTGTCCAGTCACATACAGAAAACCTCTAGTGATGGGGACTCCACCATGTCCCTGGGAAGGTTGTAGAACTACACAGCTTGGGTAGGACAACAAGGAACTGGGCAAATGGAATAACAGCAAGTGACTGCCAGTGCTGTGTTGTACAGGATGTGGGAGCAGGCAGATGAGCAGGGAGGCCAGCCAGCTTCCCCTGCCAACACCATGGCAAGGAGCACACTGCTGTTGTGCTGCAGGAAAGCAGCTCCAACAAAAGCAGTGCTGAGGCCAGTGCTGAAGGCAGTGCTGAGACCTCGTGGGCATGATTTGCCAGGTTATGCCCTAGGAGGGGCTGTCCCAAATGTGTTCAGCACAGAAAGCAAAGGCTGCAAGGAGGTGCTAAGACCTTGAGGAAGTAACTAGCAGGAAACAAACAGGATTTCAGTTAAAGGGCAGTGCTGGCACGGGGACAAGAGAGTACAAGTGGACTTTGACGTACCTCAGGTGGCAAAGAGAAGGTGGCATCTAACCAGGTGAGAAGTGAGTTGCTGGAAGGGGGACCAGTGAGAATGAGGGCCTCTGAGGACTGCAGGTGCAGTTCAGTTGGGAGACCCTGCCAGGACCACCCAGACCACTTGCTTGAGCAACTTGCACTTTGGCATCCCCTAACTTTTGAGCTGTCACCGCTCTTCCAGGGCACTCGAGGGGCATCACACTGAGTCTTCTGCAGCTTTAGCTCTTTTGCTGCAGTAAGGCAGCTCTCATGCAGGCCCAGTCACTTACCAGCAGCAGAAAAAGAGTATCAGAAGAGGAAACTGTTCAACAGAGCTGATCACTGCCAGCAGGGTCTAAGGCCTGACACAGAGAACCTGAGCTCCCCAAGGCTGGTTGGCACAAAGCAAACAGTGCCCTGTTTGACCACAGCCCAGCTGGTGATGCCAAGCTTTGTGGAGACTAACTGCAGCCATCATAACTCAGGGGGCTCTTCCCCTGCCAGGGATAACAAAAGGATGAGAAGAGCATCCTTTGCCTGGTCTCTGCAGCACAGATGCTCTCTGCTCTCCCTGCCACTCAGGACAGGCCAGCACGGAGCGATGCCTCCCCCAGAGATATTCGAAGATGGAAGAATTCAGGTTATAAAGGGTTTATTACTTGCAGTGACACACAGAGTTTGTTAAATCCTGCCAGCTCTGTTAAATAAAGAGCAAACACAAGTCCTCACACCCAAGCAAACACACAGATGGGTTCTTATGCAACCTCTCTCCCTGTGACTGCTTTTTGCCAGTTTCCACCACGGCTGAACTTAAACAGGACAGAGGCACTCCAGAATGCTTCAGCGTGACCTCAGCCTGAGCTCCCTTTGAAAGTGGCTTCTTAACATCCCCTACTGTCCAAGGGAAGCCAGTGAGAACCTTCCTATGATTTGTGTAGGCTATGGTCATAGCTGTGCTGCTGGGGACTGCTGGTGGTGTTTCTTTGCAAGGACAGAGGGAAGGTACTGGGTGCTAGCAGCGTCCCCACACTCACTGCTTCCCTGCCCCCACTGCGAGCCTCACACAGGGAGCACAACCACGACCCTGCAAGGCACAGAAGCAGTGGTTAGCATTTTGTCAGGGAATGGGTGATGGAGAACTTCCACTCTGTCTTTGTTAAGCACAGTGATGATGCTTTCCTGCCACGAGCAGTGTATGTGCTGCTGTATGAGAGGTTAACCCTGGCTCACAGACCCCCCAGGTTAATGCCCCCACCTCCCAGGAGAGCAGAATGGCAATGCACTGCTCAGGCACCTGCCACCCTACGCTTAGCTTTTCCTGCCTGTCACCCCTCCAGGCTCTCCCAAGCCTTCTTCACTGTGGCTTCTCTAGTAGCTGCCATGACCCTTCCCACTCAACACGTGGAGAAGTGCATGGGATCCTTCCAGGACTTTACCAGCAAGATTTGGAATCCTTCCCCCAGGAACACTGGAGAGGCTTTTCTTGGTTCAGGCCCATGCCAGCACTTACTGGCTGCAGGGTGGAAGCCCCTGGAGAAATGCTTCCTGCCATTAGGAGCCTTGGTGGGTCTCATAAAACATCAGGTGACATGATTTTCCTTCAGCTTGTGACTCTATAAGGAGAGGAGAGTTGAGTTGTGCTCACTTACTGTAGCAAAGGCAGACAGGGAAGTGCGCTGCAGAGCTGTCCTGGAACGCTGCCGAGTCTCAGCCATGCAGGTGTCTCAATCAAGTCCTTCCTCTGTCCTTGTCACAAGGGGAAAACACATTCCCATGGCGTTTGTAAAAGCTCTCAGCACCCCACTCTGGGAGCAGGACATTCAAATGCAGCCTGAAATAATGTTTTGAATACTAACCTAGAGAGGTAAATGTGGAGCTGCCCTCAAAAGCAGGGCTGTGATTTTGGCCATTCTCAGGCTACTGAAGTTCTGTCACTAAAGAAACTGAGCACAGTCAGGCTGGAGCTGGCAGCAAGAGAGCTATGTGACCACCTCCAGAAATCTGTCTGTCTCAGCCCCATCCTGTCCCACCCCACCCTTGGTGGTGGGAGAGAAGCAAGAGGGCAGCAGGAAGGCTCTGGGGACATCAGGGTGGATTTCTGTAAAGCACCAGCAGCAGGGCAGCATCTCTGTCCAGAAGAGCAGCTGAGCTTCGTGCCTTGCTGTTGGAGCCAGCAGAGAAACCACTCAGCAAGTGCTTTGGGTGATACTGAGGGCTCCTGCCAGCACCACCCAAACCCCCACAGTGCTGAGCAGGGAGGGGAGCCTCGGGAGATCACGTCAGGTGCTTAGCAGCCAGTGCTCACAGAGCTTTTGTTTGAGCAGCACAGGATGAAAGCCTCCTACAAGGCCTGAGCAGACAACTGACATGTCCCAGCCTGTTGCCTTCCACAGCTAAGAGAAGTCCCAGCAGACTTTTAAATGGAATTTCTTCCCACATGTGCAATTATTTGTGAAACTGCAGAGGGGGAGGAGTGCCTCTGCGAGCAGCCTTCACGGGGGGCAGGTCCTGTGCAGCACTTTGGGAAGTAATTTAACCTGGTGTTGGGTATCTCGTTGTGCTCCCTGGAAGGACACCAGCCTGTGAAGTGGTTTTGCACAGGTTAGCCCATCCAGGAGATGGCAAACACCCCGAGGAGGAAAAGCCAAGCATGTTTCTTCACGGGGCCTCGTTCTCCAAGCCCTTCTCAGCTGCCTCCTCTGTCCACCCACCAGGTCCTAATGCCTGTGCCAAGGCAGGGGCTGCACAGGACAGTTAGGTGAGGAAGGTCATTGGGAAACAACCCAGGAGCCTCTGGTGTCAGCAGAGCTCCCACAAAACGTGCAGGACAGGATTATCAGGTTCAGCCTCTGCTCCAAGGCCAGCAGCAATGCAATGCAGTGCTGGTGAACATCTCCATAGCCCACTCCACAGCTCTGTGGGTCCAGCCTTGGGACCTGTGAACTAGGGAACATTTGAATTCCTTTTATCTTAGTACCTTGTGACAACTCTTGTGGCCTGTGCTCATGCTTGCTCTGAAAGGCTGAGGGAGGCAGGTAGTGAAAAGCAAAGTCACCCTTCTGCCCTGAGAAACCCTCTGCTGGGAATGGAATAAGGCCAAGGGCACTTCCAGAGTATTTGACTTATATATATATATATATTTTACCCCCAGAAACTACAGAGTGGAGTATTTTGGTTTCACAGAATCAGAATTCACAGGATCAAGGTTGGAAGAGATCTTTGAGATCACCAAGTCCAACCTATCACCCCACACCATCTAATCAACTAAACCATGCCACTGAATGCCTCCTCCAGATCTTTTCCTACTCAGATTTGGATCTGCTGCCCAGAGAACCACTCATGGCAGAGCAGTGCAGCTCTCCTGCTGGAAGAACTCTCTCTTCTCTTTACTGTACTTTGTAACTCCTGCACTTGTGCCTGGTGAACAAAGGGTTTCCACCTCACACTCCTAGTGTCTCCATACTCACACAGGAGAGACCACAGGGCTCATTGTGGCCTTCCAGTATCTGAAGGGGGCTACAGGAAGGCTGGGGAGGGACTGCTCAGGATCTCAGGCAGTGATAGGACTAGGGGGAATGGAATGAAGCTGGAGGTGGGGAGATTCAGGCTGGAGGTGAGGAGGAAGTTCTTCCCCATGAGAGTGGTGAAGCCCTGGAATGGGTTGTGCAGGGAGGTGGTTGGGGTCCTGTCCCTGGAGGTGTTTAAGCCCAGGCTGGATGAGGCTCTGGGCAGGCTGATCTAGTGTGGGGTGTCCCTGCCCATGGCAGGGGGGTTGGAACTAGATGATCCTTGTGGTCCCTTCCAACCCTGACTGATATTATGAGACTATGATTGTGGCATCGACTGCTCCTGCTTAGCTGTAGGAGAGTTCAACTGTGCCAGCTAAACCCTTTGGCTCCTCTTCAGCCCAGCAGTGTCCTGGCTTCACACTGCCTGCTCTCAGAAGCAAGCCCCCTCCCCCACACACAGATGGGTGGGAAAACAACCCCCCAAAAAAACCCCTCTGGGCTGAGATCAGGAGTTTGCTGAGATGGTAGCTATACAATTACCTTAGCAGAAGGTGTGTGGGGTTTTTTTGTTTATTGAACTTAATATCAGCCTATCAAAATCATGTTTGGGTTTGTCAATAAATTATCTAATATCCAGGAGGAGGGGAACATCCTGAAAGCAGACAGATTAAGCATCCAGCAATCACTAAAAGTCAATAATTCCTATTTGGGTATCATTTTAATCTCCATTCTTTCTCAACAACACTGGTTTTAGAGTCTGCCCCTTTTCCACCCCACCCACCTCATTTTCCCCCTGTTTCCCCTCAAACCCAGAGCACCTGGGCTCTATTGGAGCCTCCTCCCACCCCAGGTGTGGCCACTTTGCCCTCCCCACCCACTCCCCTATTTAATCCCCACCAGGAAAGGCAGCAGCCCCAAGCTGAGCCCATCTGGGCTGGAGGATCCTCCTCTCATCTCTGGTGAGTGCCCCTGCTGCACCCTGGGTGATGGTGGTGGTGACAACAAAGGCCGGGGGGCCTGGTGGCCCCCCGGTTGTTAGGGCATTGATTGATGACTCCTCCAATGTCCTCCACGGGTGCTGGCTGGGGCTCCTTGCTGGGGCTGAGCTCCTCTGGGTGGTACCTTGGCTGGTTGAGGCTGTGGTGGGTTGAAATTTCCCCCTGACATTAACTTTGCCAGAGCAGCTCAGTCTGAAGCAAGTGGAAGCTGTTCAGAGTTATCTTCAGTTTTCCTTTTTACCCCCAGGAGTGACTTATTTATCTTTTTCTACTTCTCTGCTCAAAATCTTGAAGGCATAGCCTGGAAGCACCACAGAGGGTCTCACCCCTGGCTCTGGAATGGGTGCAAAAATGGTGGTGGTGGAGCAGGAGCTGTTTAGCAGGGTGGAGGATGGTGTTAAGAGGGAGCAGGAGCTGCCTTGGGAAGATGAAAGGGGGGTGGGGGGAGGCAGGAGGGTTAAGCTAGGTGACCTTTAGAGGCCATTTCTGCCTCTGGTGATTCTATGGTTCTATGACTCCATGCTCTCCTGGACCCATGGAAGATGGACAACATCCCAAATGCTGTGACCAGAGAAAGGAGTGAACAACTGAGACACACCAATCTCCAGAGGTCCCTTCCAACCCCCATCATTCACTGATGCTTTACTGCCTGGGCAGTCACCTGCTTGCTGCTGTATGGAGAGGACCTCCAGACATCACCTTTCTGAGACCTGCTAGAGAATAGACTCATAGAATAATAGAAAGGTAGAATTGTTTCAGTTGGAAGAGACCTCTAAAATCATTGAGTCCAACCATCAGCCTAAGACCATCGTGGCCCAAAGTGTCATGCCTACATGTCTCTTGAAAACCCCCAGCAACAGTGGGTGCTTGTTGTAAGGCTGGGTCCAGTTCTGGTATCCAAGTTCTGAAAGGGGATTGAGAAATGGAAATGGCTGCAGAGCTGTGATCAGAGGGTTCCTCACACAAGCACACTAAAAGCATTCCAGCTGCATTGGGAGTTGAGCACTGCCATTTAAAGGATCCAGGAAAGGGCAAACCCATTCCTCTTCCTGGGCAGCTCTTTAATTACTACTCTGAAGGCAAGGACTGTAAATAAGAGCCAGGAGAGCTGTAGTGGTGGGAGAGGTACCAGTGAGCCTTTGTCTTTATTTTCCTTTTCTCTCTTTTTGCTTTTAATGAGGATTTTGGAGAAGCTGAGGAATGGATGTAGCCAGGTCTTCACAGCCTCCCAACTCCCAAGAGGCAGGGCTGCTCTGGCCACCAGAGGAGCTGTCAGAGGATCTCCCTCTGCCCTGAGAAAGGGAAGAGGGGAGAGAAACCAAGGGGGTGGGAAAGAAAACCAGCTGGGGTGGAAAGAATAATCCCATGGAAGAGAGAGACAAATCAAGAGGCAACCCTGACAACAAAGACACCGTGAGCACCACCGGTGCTGGGAACAGGCACTGGGCAAGTCCCAGACTGGACTCAGCAGCAGAGGGGACTCAGGAACATGCAAATTGGGATGGAAGGCCTAAGGGACAGAGCCCCCGTGGGACATGGACTGGGTAAAAAGAGGCATAGCCTTGGTTGATACCTCAGCTCTCCCCTGGAGATGCCATCCGTGGGATGCAATCCCCTGCTGGCCAGCCGAGAGTCACCTGTCCTGACCGCTCCTCCCTGCTGGTGCCACCTCTGCCTTCCTGCTCCCCAAGAGCGCCTTGCTTCAGTGTGAGACATTGCCCATTGGGTCTGACTTCATGGTCTAGTCATTCAAAACCCCTTAGTGCAGTGTAAGAGCTCTTCAAAGAGATTTTTGTAACGAGTCTGCAGCTAAACCTTCACAAGCCTTCCTTCTCCTTCCCCAGGAGACAGCCGGGCAGGAAGGGCTGCAGTGAGTTACAACCACACCAGGAGATCCCTGCTGTACCTGACACTTCCTCGCAAGAGCTCAGGAGCCGTCCGAGGGCTGTGCTGTCTCTTCGGCAGCCTGGCTGCAGCTCCCCGTGTGGCAGGCACCCGGCGCTTGTGCTGCCGGCAGCGTTTCAGAGCTTGCTTAGGAAGCTGGGCAAGATCCACAGAGGGTGTCAGTCAAAGTTCTGTACTTCCTCCAACGTAGCTGTGGTCACAGAGGGCTCCTTGGAGTCATTGCCCGACTGGTACTGCTCCAGGGAGCTCTTGCATCAGGTGCCACTTCCATGAGCTGCAGACATGCCTGGCTCCTGCTGCCAGCATGGCACTTCCCTACCCTGCTGGAAAGAAGAGCTGAGCTGCTCTGAGCTCTGTGGGCCAGCCAAGCTGGCATCTCAGCCCTGCTTCAGGCTGGTTCCTGGGCCCGTCTTGCTTGCCTGAAGTCTCTGCTGGAGCCCTTGGTCCAGCCTGACCCATTCCTGTTCCACTACTGCTGTAGTGCCACGTCTGTGATCATGAAAAAGGCTTCTCTGAGAGGTGTAGCCAGCAGTGGGGAAATGCCCATGCTCAGGGCACTGAAGGGCAGAGGCCAGTGGCTGGGCTGTTCCTCCCCACCAGGAAGGGCAGCAGGCTGTGAGCACAGTGTGTGTCAGAAGGACTGACTCTCTGGAGGTGAAAGGGTGGTCACAGCTGATTAGAGTTACTGTCAGCCACATAGACACCAAAGACTTCTCTACAGCCATGGGAAGAGCCTGCATTTGAGCTCCCAGCAGCACCCAGTACAGCTCCCCTTTGCCCATCTCTTGGAGTGATGAGGGTGTGATGCTCCAGCCCCCCTCTGCCCAAGCCAGAGGCAATTGGATGTGGTGTGCAGCTGGGCTCTCATTGCCATGGAGCAGTGCAAATCACAAAAACCATCTCATGAGACACTGCCAAAAGCTCCTCTCAGCTCTTTCCCACAACTTCCAAGGTGTATTCTCTCTTTATTGTATCTCAGCCCTCTCCCTTGAAGGGCTTTTGCCCCTCAGCATCACAGTGCTCAGAGTTGCATCTCAGCAGCTCCTAGCCTAGCTGACCTCTTCTAGAGATGCCACAGGGAGCATTCAGTGTTGAAAGGGACTCTCCCCCCAGCACACTAATGCAGAAGCCACTTGCTGCAGGTACAAGAGTAGACCCAGAGGGCCTGCCTCTGCAAACCTGCAGTGAGCTGGGCAGTGTCAGCCTGCAGTGAGCTGGGCAGTCTTGCTTTCAGGTTTCTAGTGAATAGCAGTGTCACAGGTGACAATTTTGCTGTCCCACTGCCATCTAGTCATAAATTCCACTCAAAGCTTGACTCATCTTCCCTCATGGATCTCATCTCTCAGGTGACTGTCTCCCAGCAGTTACAGGTCTGAGCTTGTGGCCAGTTAGCATGCACAGTGTGGCAAGCAGCTGCACCTGGTGAAGGGCTGTGCCCTGCCCCTCTCTAGCTGCAGTGTCCCTCAGCAATGTGAACTCATGAACCAGGCCCGTGTCAGCAACCACCTAGAACAAGAGGATGCTGTTTCCAGCTGGCTCAGCCAGATCTGCCTCTGCTCCAGCAGCCTCCTTTCCCCTTGTCACTAGTGTGAGCTCTGCCACTTGGCTTTGCCTGTATTTGAGGTGCATGCTGCCAGCCTCTGCTTTCTCCAGAGCTGGTGAGAAAGGCCACTGCCATCTTGGGTCCTGACATGACTTTCAGATGTCCTTTTCTCCTTGCTTTCACACACTCCTGCCTGCTCAGGGTGGTTTGGAGCATGCAGAGTTTCCAGGTTTAGTTTGGTTTGAAATGCACTGGCATGGTACTGGACTCCACTCCCCACCCATTTGTCCAGGGTGCTGAAGGCTTCTTCACCCAGTAGCCTCTTCCACATCCATCCCAGACTTTCAGACCATGTTCAGTGGTGTCCTGGGCAGACAGAGCTCCTCATGGCAAGAGGACAGGGAGCTCATGGTTGCTGCAAATAGCAGGGGCCTCCCAACAATGAAATCATGTTCCTTGTTTCACCTCTGGACTCTGATGGAGGTGAGGAGGATGAGTTTGGCTGCAGCACATCCTGTGAATTGGATGAGCTCCTGGGGTGTGTATCCCCAGCCCTTCTCCTGCAGGTGCAGCCTGGTAGGCCATGGGACTGTGGCATGTGCTGTGTCAGGTTCATCACTGCTCTTGGCACCTGGGGATTGCCAAAGCCTGCAGGATTGTAAATCTTCAGACTGCTTTCAGCACTGGGAAGCAAGGTGAGATCTCACATCCTGCTGCTGAAACTGCCTCTAGTGAGCAAAGCAGGAGCCCTCTGCGGGTTCCCCTAAGGTCACAGGGGCAAGGTGACCCCTGGGTGAGAGCTGGTGGCAGGCAGCTGCTGCCTGCCCCTCTCTGGGCATGTACAAGGCAGCAGCAGCAGCCCCCTTGCCTGCTTTCCTAAGAAGCCCCTCAGCAGCACACAGTGTGTCAGGGCTTCTCTGGAAACATTTCTGCATGACTTCATGCCCCAGATGATTGCTTCATCTTCCCTCCCTCTGCATTTCAACTCCTGCTCCATCCTGCTTGCCAATTCTCCTCGGGCCTAGTTGAGCAGAGCAGGATTTTGCATGCTGCAGCATGGCACTCCCTCCCTTCCTCCCACCCCCCAGGACACCTCTCCCTTTCCCCAGCTCCCCCGGCAAGTGGTGGTGGTGGCATTTGGGCCACCATGCCCGTGATGGAGCAGCCGAGCTGGCAGCCATGCACAGAAGCACATGCACACGTGGCAGCCCTCTCCTGCTCTCTCCTGCTCACCTCTGGCAGCAGCTGCTCTCCTTAGTTTTCCTCCCAACCCTTTGCACAAGCCCAGAGGGAACGGATGACCACAGCTGGGGATGGCATGGCATGGATGTCCCTCAGGACACTACAGCTGCTGCAAGATGAAGAGAACCAGGACAAGGACTCAAGTGTTGACCACATAGTTTCAAGAGGACATTATTTGACAGTGCACACTGCCTGGTGTGGATCTGTCCAGGGCCAAGCAGCACTCTTCCTGCCAAGGCTCAGCCCTGGGCAGGAGAAAGTGAAATCAGTGAGGCCACCCTTTTTTTGGGGAATGGGAGGGAACCTCCCACTATGGACAGGAGCTGTGTTCCCAAGCCAGAAAGCAGAGCCAGGACTGTTTCATTTGCTAGTGGTGACACAGACCTGCCCAGCTTCCCACCCGAGCCCTGCCTCTGTGTCTGGCGTGGATGCAGTGCCCTGCACAGCTCTGCTCCTTCCCACTGCCAAGCTCCCTCCAAGCCATCTCTGCTGGAGGCTGGCACAGCGCTGGCCAGAGTTCACATCATCTGAGATGCCAAGTGGCATCCCAGGAAGTGGCACCCACTCCTCCTGATAACTGCTGCCAACCATCAGCCATTCTAAACTGAGACTGTGCCCTGAGCTCTGCCTCCAGCACAGGGCTGAGAGTTGCCACAGCAGTGGCAGGGGTTGGCCATTCCCTGGAGGCTGGAGCGCTCCCCCCAGGCACTGCACGCAGCTTTGGCACCTTTGCCTTCAGAAGTCTTCTTGCTGCTGCTCCATCTTGGCATGAGATGTGGCCCTGCCCACCCCTGTGAGGACCCACCACAGCCCTGCCCTGTTAGGAGCCATTTAAAAGCAGTCCCCATCTGCAGAGCAGAGCTGCCTGCCTCTGGGGTTCTGTGCTGGAAATGACCAGGCTGGCTCCCAGGACCAGGAAGTGCCAGCTGGAGGCTTTCTTTGCTGGCAAGGGATGAACTGAAATTCTCCCTGGCCACTCTTTGCACAGTTGGAGTTGTTTTAGTGTCTCTTTCCTCTCTCTGCTCCCATATTTTGTGAAACTAATGGGGAGTTTATGATGAGTGACATCTGATGGAGCCAGGCTGTGGCTTCACAGCTCGGCAGGGCAGGGCAGGCAGGTGGCCAGGCAGGCACTGGTCCCAGCTGGGTTACTGATGGCAGTGTGAGGGCATCCTCTGCTTGTCCTCCAGCTGGGTTTCTGTGCATATGGGTGGAGGAATAATTGAAGAGACCTCAAAGGCATGCAAGTGAGAGAGCCAGAGGAACTGACTACCACAGCTTCCTATGAGCTAGGAGGAGGTGACAGGCAAGGGAAATTTACTTTCCTACCATGCTGATAATCTCATGCACAGCAGAAAAGGGCCTGCTGCCTCCAGAGGCTGTGCTTCCAAACAGGCCCTCATCCAGCCCTGGTGCAAGAGGTGACAGCTTTAATCTCTCTGGGAAAGGTAAAGCCACAGAGGTTAACCAAGGGTTAACCTCTGCAGCATCAAGGCACAACACAGCAGTTACAAGATGCAGGTTTATGGGACTGTTGCTGCTTGCAGGCAATAGCCAGGGTTTGGCAACCAAGGGAGAGCACAGACAGTGACACAACCTGTGGCTGGTAGGTACAAGAAGAGGTGACTTAGTCCTCAGCAGCTTCCTGCCTGCTTGTTCTGGGGCTGTGGCTGTGCCCAAAGCTCTGCAGTCTGCAGGTTTCTTAGTCCAGAGAAATCAAACAGCTAGCACGAGTGAGGGGAAAAGTGAAGGCTAGCAAAGCACTTTTGAGGAGTCCATTGCTCAGAGATCACAAGCACCATGCAGAAGAACCTCTGTCAGCTTCACATGTGCTGGCTGAAGACCTGGCAGGCCTGTGGTGCATCTATGTGCCACTCTCCCTGAGCCCATCAGGCTGCCCCAGCCAGAGCAAGCATCTCTGTCAGCTATTAGCCAGCCACTTTAGTCCAGGGTGGGAAGGGGCCAGTCATTGCCAGCAGGTAGGTTCCCAGGACCAAAACTGAAGAGAGACCAAGAAATGTTTGTGCAAAGCCCATTAAAATGTGTCCATCCTCTCTCTGTGAGGGCTGAAAAGCTCCAGTGCCACCTGTCACAGTACCAGTAGGTGCCCAGAGCTCCCTGCATTAGGCTAAACCAGGAACTGATCTTGGCACAGCCTGCTGAGAAACAAGTCAAAACACTTTAGGATGTACTCACAGCCAACCTCTAATCACAGAGTCTAGTAATCATCAGCTGATGAGATCTGAAATGAGGATCAGGCAACAGCTTAAGCAAGTGAGAGCACTGCAGTAGAGATCTGGACTCCACGCAGGGGGGTTCATTATTGCAAGAATGAAATGGAAGCTCCTTGTGCTGGCTGTGTTCAGAGTGGAGCTGGAGGGGCTGGTGCTCCACAGAGGGCAGTGATCCTGCACAGCAAGGCACAAAGGATCCACTTTTAGTCTGAGCCAAGACTGCTTAGAGAGCTGGGCCTTTGTGCCTGGGCTGCATTCAGCTGCTGCTGCCTGCACTGTGGGGCACAGCCACAGGAACCTTCTGCCAGCAGTCCCTGCTCATGCACTTGCACGTTTAGAAGGCACTGAAGCAAAACCACACTCGAGTCACAGCTGAACACACTTGATGGGGGAGACACTGATGTGTTCACTATATTTAGATCAGCCTGGATCACCTGAAAGAGAATAAGCAGGCGAAAGAGCAAGGAGAGGAGGCATTTTCCTTCACAAGGCTGCTAAAGAGTAGTCAGAGGGAAAGAAAAGGGCAAAGAAAATGTTAATGCTTAGCTTGCATCTGTGGCTGCCACACAGCAGATATGTTCTTAAGCAAGATTGTGATTACTGAGAGCAGATGAGGAGGAGTTAAGAAACTGGGAGATAAGATCAGGGGTAGTTAATAAAAAGCCTGGGATCTATAAAAGCAGCAAAAGGGAAAGGCCATATGCAGGCATGCTGGAGGAAATGGGAAAGACATTAGAGAGGCTTTAGCAAACCTTTGCAGAGGTTCAAGAGAAATCCCTTGGGACTGGAAAATGGAACACCCCCCAAGTTCTGGGGCAAGCAGCCTGAGGGCAAACCGAGGCTGCATCCAGTCACTTTGAAACTGATTGCTGCAAAGTCATAAAGGATCTGACTGGAGAAATGCTTAGGAGGGCAGGAGAGCAGCTTCATTGCTTGAACTGACTGAGGCTTGTTACTGGCAGAGCAGAACAAAGCCCTGGTCCCTGGTGAGAGGTTCTGCAACAGTGCTTGGCTTGAAACTCATGATGAAAGAGAGAAACCCAGAGATACCTGGGCAGAAGCCAGGTAGCACATGCCAGAGGAGAAAAACTCTCTAAGACCTTTCATGGCAGCTGCCCTTCCAGCTCCCAGCCCTGGACAAACTCCATGGCAAAGCCAAGGGCTTTGGTGAGGGTTTGGCACAGCAGCTGTGAGCTGTGTTACAATCAGTGCATGTGGCCATGCATGGCCAGCCCTGTGGCACAGGCAGGGCACCAAACTGGCATTCCCTGTGTGGGAGTCCCAGGATCACAGGCCCACAGGATGTTAGGGGTTGGAAGGGGCCTCTAAAGATCATCCAATCCAACCCCTCTGCCAGATCAGAACCATAGAATCCAGCACAGGTCACACAGGAACACATCCAGATGGGTCTTGAAAGTCTCCAGAGAAGGAGACTCCACAACCTCTCTGGGCAGCCTGCTCCAGCGCTCTGTGACCTTCACAGTCAAGAAGTTCCTCCTCATGTTGAGGTGGAACCTCTGTGCTGGAGTTTATATCCATTGTCCTTGTCCTGTCACAGGGTGCAATGGAAAAGAGCCAAATGCGGAGGCAAAGCCCCGTGATCTTTGCCTGGATGACAACAGGGATGAGGCAAAGGAAATAACAAGAGTCACCCAACGGCAGTATCACAACCAGGACTGCAGCAACAGGCCTGCACTGCTTTAACTAAAGTAGATGTGGCTTGTTAGCCACTTTAAAGCAAAGCCAGAAAACTCTGATTGCAGAAATATACCAAGATGAAGACAAAGGTAACATGGACATGAAAACCTAGAACAGAACAGGAGTTTTTCCTGAGGTCTGGTATTGGTGAAACATTTAGCTAGGGACATTGCTTTGTCATTTCTGCCTCAAGTCCCCACTAGGGTCAGCGTGCAGCAAGTGGCACAAAGCTGATGTCTCTCCAGCTTCTCCTGTCCTGTTCTCTGTGGCCTGTGCAGTGGTTTGGTTGCTTGGGGTTTCTTTCTTGTGGAGTTTTATTTCCTCTCAAAGAAAGAGCTGCTGCTCCCATTGCTGCTGTAATGCTTTGTAGCTTCTGCTGCCTGTGCTGACCTTTCAAAAGCAGCTAACTGGAGGACGAAATCCAATCAATTCACTCTTGTTAGGCAGCAGCATCATAGCAAAGAGGAAGTGTGGCAGCCTGCTCTGTGTGCCTGCCTGCTCTGCGTGGCAGCCTGCTCTGCGTGGCAGCCTGCTCTGTGTGCCTGCCTGCTCTGCGTGGCAGCCTGCTCTGCGTGGCAGCCTGCTCTGTGTGCCTGCCTGCTCTGTGTGCCTGCCTGCTCTGTGTGGCAGCCTGCTCTGTGTGGCAGCCTGCTCTGTGTGGCAGCCTGCTCTGTGTGCCTGCCTGCTCTGTGTGGCAGCCTGCTCTGTGTGGCAGCCTGCTCTGTGTGGCAGCCTGCTCTGTGTGGCAGCCTGCTCTGTGTGCCTGCCTGCTCTGTGTGGCAGCCTGCTCTGCGTGGCAGCCTGCTCTGTGTGCCTGCCTGCTCTGTGTGCCTGCCTGCTCTGCGTGGCAGCCTGCTCTGCGTGGCAGCCTGCTCTGTGTGCCTGCCTGCTCTGTGTGCCTGCCTGCTCTGTGTGGCAGCCTGCTCTGTGTGGCAGCCTGCTCTGTGTGCCTGCCTGCTCTGCGTGGCAGCCTGCTCTGTGTGCCCTGCTCACGCTGTGCCTGCTGCTGGCAGGCTCCCTGCAGGCTGCTCAGGCCATGCCCTGCTGCAAGCTCTAACCCAAAGCACATCAGGCAGGAAAGGCAGCACGAGGGCTATGAAGAGGGACTGTCAGGAGGTGCCACATCTCTGTTTGCTTTTAAAAGACCAGGAAAGGGGGGGGTGGGGGGAGGGGCAGGAGTGTGCACCTTGCAGGGATATGTGGCAATGGCCTTGCCCAAAGTCACCTTTCTCCTTAGCAAGAGCGTCCTCAGGCTGGCAGGGCAGCAATGCAGCCATGGAGAACATTGGGCAGCACAGCCAGGACCACAGCCTGCTGAATCTGTGGGCATCAGAGCTGTAGAAGCCCAAGCAAGGAGCTGCAGCAGGGGCTGAGCCCCAAATGCTGCCAGCTCAGGGGCCCCACTCTCAGATTTCACTCTCAGTAGGAAAGAGCTTACCTGAAAAAACCTCAGTGACCTAGAAACTGCTAAAACTCAAACTGCCAAAGTGGTTTGCAATATGAGGAGAAAGGGGGACAGCAGCAGTGGGAGTCTGGGTCCAGTGGACAGCAGCAGTGGGAGGCTGGATCCAGTGGACAGCAGCAGTGGGTGTCTGGATCCAGTGGACAGCAGCAGTGGGAGGCTGGATCCAGTGAGCCAGGGGTCTGTGGAGTGAGGCAGATGCTCACAGGAGTGGACTGCCAGGGACCTGGGGAGTGCTGTGTTTCATGAGGCTTGGAGAAGTGCAGCCAGCATAGCTGCAGCTGCAGCAGAGGGGTAGCAGGACAGGCAATGAGAGGACCCCTAAAACTCACATCACAGCCTGCAGACAGAAGTGAACCATCACAGGCATCAGCCTCAGTGAGGTGGGTGTGATGTGTAGGCAGTGAGGCTGAAACCCACACCCAGGAATGAGCATGAAGGACAACTTCCAGTAGCAGAAACTGCTGTGAGGGTGGAAGGTGAGGCAGCTGGCAGGCGAATGGGAGGCAGGATGACCATCCCTGCTTGGGTTCATACCTTTGGCATCTGGAGAGCTCTGAAGATGCAGGAGGAAGGGTGGCTCTGTCAAGAGGCTGAAACTGTAGTGGGTCCCTGCTGGCCTTCAGCTGTGACCCAAAGCAAGCCCAGCATCTCTGGGCAGGCACTGAGGAGGAACAGGTTTCTGACATGCAGTTGGTCCCTGGCTGTCAGCCACCTTTCCCTGTAGGGCCACACTAGAAGTGGCTGGCACTGCATTGCTGCCAAGCAATTCTTCAAAGCAGGAGGCATCATGGGGCAAGAGTTACTCCAGGTGGTGCCAACACCAGGTCTGAGCACTCCCCATGTACCTGTACCACTCTGGGGAAGGGCCCTGTCCATATCCTTGCCCAGTGTGAGAATCCCCAGGAGCACTTTGCTGGCAGCAGTGAGCTGGGGTGGCTGTAGAGCCCTCTCCTGCTCAGCTCTTTGGCAAGCCCTAGTTGTTGTCAGGTCGCTGCCAGGGCAGGTGCCTCTGCCATGCTCTCCAAGCCCACATGGCCTAGGCACCCACCAAGGAGCTCTTTCTGCTGGATTCTGGTGAGGGTTGGTCTCTTCTCCCAGGCAATGAGCAACAGAACAAGAGGACACAGTCTCAAGCTGTGCCAGGGGAGGTTTAGGCTGGATGGTAGGAAGAAATTCTTCCCAGCAAGAGAGATTTGCCATTGGAATGTGCTGCCCAGGGAGGTGGTGGAGTCACCATCCCTGGAGGTGTTTAAAATGAGCCTGGATGAGGCACTAGGTGCCATGGTTTGGTTGATTAGATGGTGTTGGGTGGTAGGTTGGACTCGGTGATCTCGAGGGTCTATTTCAACCTGGTTAATTCTGTATCCTGTGATCCTCAGCCAGCTTGGGGCTGCCCAGAGCAGGATCACAGCCTGAAGCTGCAAACAGCACTCCTTGGGCAGCCTTCATCCTCCACAGCACAGAAGATGGAGATGCTCACTTGTGGCCAAGGCACAGCTACCAGGCAGAGCGCCGGCGGGGGCCTGGCCTCGCCTTGGAGCTGGAAACGCCAAGAGAAGGAGGCATTAGCACTTAATAAAAGAGGCTGAAGCATGGTCGTTAAAACACTTGGAAACTGCAGAGTTTGGCTCCATAGCACAAAGCCAGCATGTGAGAACCTGCCCAGGCTTGCCTGCCTCCCCAGCACTGCTCACCAAAAACACATCCCCCGGTGCCAGCATGGCTGCAATGTGCCCTGCAAAGGCAGCTGAAGCACCAGCCCAGAGCTCAGGGGCGGCAGTGGCTGTCACACAGGGCAGCACACACAGATGGCATCTCTTCCCCTGCACCCTCAGCTCGTTTCAGGGGCTGATGGCTCTGGCACCTCCCTGCTCAACCAGCCTCTGGATGGCCAGGGGGCTGCAGGCTCTTGCTCCCAGAGCAGCAGCGCTGGACACCAGGTGTGGCAGGTTTAGGCTGTGCCTAGAAAATTTTCCACAGATCTTGAACAGATCTTCTCCCAGGCACCAGAACAAGAGGACACAGTCTCAAGTTGTGCCGGGGAGGTTTAGGCTGGGGGTGAGGAGAAAGTTCTTCACAGAAAGAGTAATTGGCCACTGGAATGGGCTGCCCAGGGAGGTGGTGGAGTTGCCATCACTGGAGGTGTTCAAGAAAGGATTGGATGTGGCACTTGGAGCCATGGTTTAGTTAGTCATGAGGTGTTAGGTATTAGGTAATAGGTTGGACTAGAGAGGAGAGTTTCGGAGAGGAGAGGTTCGGAGAGGAGAGGTTCGGAGAGGTTCGGAGAGGAGAGGTTCGGAGAGGAGAGGAGAGGAGAGGTTCGGAGAGGTTCGGAGAGGAGAGGTTCGGAGAGGAGAGGTTCGGAGAGGAGAGGAGAGGTTCGGAGAGGAGAGGAGAGGTTCGGAGAGGAGAGGTTCGGAGAGGAGAGGTTCGGAGAGGAGAGGAGAGGTTCGGAGAGGAGAGGTTCGGAGAGGAGAGGTTCGGAGAGGAGAGGTTCGGAGAGGAGAGGAGAGGAGAGGTTCGGAGAGGAGAGGTTCGGAGAGGAGAGGTTCGGAGAGGAGAGGAGAGGAGAGGAGAGGAGAGGAGAGGAGAGGAGAGGAGAGGAGAGGAGAGGAGAGGAGAGGAGAGGAGAGGAGAGGAGAGGAGAGGAGAGGAGAGGAGAGGAGAGGTTCGGAGAGGAGAGGTTCGGAGAGGAGAGGTTCGGAGAGGAGAGGTTCGGAGAGGAGAGGAGAGGAGAGGAGAGGAGAGGTTCGGAGAGGTTCGGAGAGGAGAGGAGAGGAGAGGAGAGGAGAGGTTCGGAGAGGAGAGGAGAGGAGAGGAGAGGTTCGGAGAGGAGAGGTTCGGAGAGGAGAGGAGAGGAGAGGAGAGGAGAGGAGAGGAGAGGAGAGGAGAGGAGAGGAGAGGAGAGGAGAGGAGAGGAGAGGAGAGGAGAGGAGAGGAGAGGAGAGGAGAGGAGAGGAGAGGAGAGGAGAGGAGAGGAGAGGAGAGGAGAGGAGAGGAGAGGAGAGGAGAGGAGAGGAGAGGAGAGGAGAGGAGAGGAGAGGAGAGGAGAGGAGAGGAGAGGAGAGGAGAGGAGAGGAGAGGAGAGGAGAGGAGAGGAGAGGAGAGGAGGCGGCGAGGCGAGGCTCTGGCCAGCCTGATCTAGTGTGGGGTGTCCCTGCCCATGGCAGGGGGGTTGGAACTAGATGATCCTTGTGGTCCCTTCCAACCCTGACTGATACTATGATAGAATAGAATAGAATACAATAGACTACAATACAATTAACCAGGATGGAAAAGACCTTTGAGGTCATCAAGTCCAACCTATCACCCAACACTATCATGATCTCTGAGGTCTTTTCCAACCTGATTGATTCTATGATTCTATGAACAGAGAGTAGTAGAATGTAAACAAATCACTCTTGGGTGTGAAAAGGAAAATAGTGATAAGGTCTAAATCATCCCAGTGGGCAGATAACAAACATAAAAAGTTGGATCTGTAAACTAACTTTGTCTTTGGGGCTTCCTGGCTCTGGCAGATACTATCTTGTGTTTCCTGCTGGCTTTGCTGACATTGAATGTGTTCTTGTCATGGTTAAGTAACTAACAGCAGCTCTCTGCTCTGTCTCTTGTCCCATGTACAAGGGGGAGGGAAGGGAGCAGGGAGTGGGGAAGCTGTTAGCAGCCCCCTGCTTGCCCAGGGGAGGTTGTTGTGTTGTTTATAAATTGCACACATATGTAAACATTGTGTATGTTGTACATCCTCATCACATTCAGGGAGCAGTACAGCTCCCCTGTGATCCAGGAGGAAGCACTTAGAGACCTGCTCAGCCACTTGGGTCCCCACAAGTCCATGGGACTGGATGGGATCCATCCTAGGGTGCTGAGAGAGCTGGCAGATGAGCTCACTGAACTGCTCTCCATCCTTTTTCAGCAGTCCTGGCTCACTGGAGAGGTCCCAGGTGACTGCAAGCTGGTCAATGTGATGCCCATCCACAAGAAGGGCTGGAAGGAGGAGCCAGGGAATTCCAGGCCTGCCATCCTGGCCTCAGTGCCAGGCAAGATTATGGAACAGGTCATCTTGAGTGCAATCACACTTTGGTCTTCCCCAGCCTGGTTAATTCTGCATTTAATTTCTAGAGTGTGCAGCTTCATTTGCTTTCTAGCTGAGCTGCTCTGGCAATTTTATGCTGGGGGGTGGGGGGGGGGTGTGGATAGTTTCAACTCACCACACCAGGGTACCCAGCAGCCTGCCTGTGTCTGGAGCAAGGGAAACCCAGCCCTGCATTTGACCTCACTCTTCTATTTGCTCACCAGACTCCTTGGGTCAGGTCTCCCCCTGACAGGCAGGATGGACTATTTGCATAGCTGCGAGTGGTTTCTATCTGATGGAGTGGAGTGGCTTGAGCCCCAGCTGGATTGTGTGTCAAGAGGATGTTTGAGTTTCACATCCATGGTGCTCTCCACAGCCTCTGTGTTTGTTACACAGCTCCCCAGCGCTCTGCAACGTCTGCCAGCTCAGGGACTGAGGCCTGGACCTCAAGCATCCTACGATCTTGGCTGCTGTGGCCATGCCTACAAGCGGCACCCTGAGGACGGGCTGTGGTCCAGTAAAGGATGCTCACCTTCCACCTCAGCCATGGGGTGGTGTGAGCTTTGGTGCTGCTACAGGCTCTGATTCATCAACAGCTGAAGCCATCTTTGGTTTGGTATTTAGTTCTGGGGTAACAATTAAAAGATGCTCAGTACCAGCTTGGGATTCTTTGCCTAATCCTTGTACCTCCCACCCCAGCATTGCCCTGGGATGCAGAGCCTTTGGATAACCTTCCACTGTCAGACCTGGGATTATCCCACACAACATCCTGCTTATCCTTCTTCCTTCCAAGCACAATGACCACCCTGGTACTGAGTTTTGCACCTACTGTAGCTTCTATGAGCACAAGATGTTGGACTTGGTGGCCTTCAGACTTGGTGGCCTTTGTCCTTCTCCCTAGATGAGCTCTCAGAGTTTTCAGGTGCAATGGAAGGAGCCCTGTGGGGTTTTTGATGGCAATGCTTGCTTTACCAAGGGAGGCCACAAGTTCCTTTGCTTTTTTCTAGGCTGTATTACGAGCACACAACAACACAGCCCTTCTTCAGTGGCAGATTGCTGTTCCCAGACATGCTTCCTTAGGGAGCTTGCTGCAGAAGATTTGAGCTACTTGTCCCCCATGCTGCAAAATCCCAAGGCAGGGCTTGGAGGAGGCACAGGACAAGTTCAGAACAGTCAGGCTGTGCAGTGGGCACTGGGAGCCATGCAACTCCCTATGTAAGGAAGACACAAAGGAAAGGATTTTCAGCCTTCCCACCAATGCTCTCATCACTTCTGCTTGAAGAGCACATCAGTGCTGGGCAGCCAGCAGCTTGCTTAGTTCAGGTGACTGAACCCAAAATCTCTGTGGAGGAGGCATCTCTGTAAGGCAATGGCTGCTCTTAGGGCAGCCCAAGCTGTAAGCACTGCCACCATCCTCTGCACCCAGCTTCTCCAGCCCCTTTTGCCCTGTCCTGGTCCTTCACAGGAAGATCCCTGAAAGAGTTCTTGGTGAGAAGAGGTGGCTAGGGGTGGAAAGGAGGCCAGGCAGTGGAAGGCATGTGTGTGCCTTCCTTCTGTTATCAGTAAAGAACAAAGAAATGGCAGACATGTATCTGATGTGTTTACAGGAAAGCTGCACTGTTTACTGATGCTTTTAAGGCCATGTTTTACTTCAGCCCAGTGCTGAAAAGAAATGCAGGGAATATCCTGAGTGAGTTAAACACCTCTTCCTGCCTTGGGACTGAGTAAGACAGATGCTCACAATAAACAAGGAACTGGCAAGAGTCCAAAATCCATTAATTCAAGGTCACTCATCCACCCAGGGAGCCCAGGCTGGCTGAGCAGTGAGTGTAAATCACCATCCTGGACGCTGCTTTGGTGGCCTGTGTAAAACACAAGTGAGTCTGCACACAGCTCCCAAGGCAGGAGCATGGCACCACCACTGCCAGCTACAGAGGCAGCCACTGGTTGATTCTACAGAGAGGCTCAGGCTCCACTGGGCATGGGAAGATAATTTTCCACCTAATCACTGGGAGTTCTAGTCAAAGCATATGGCCAGGTCTGCTACCTGAGCCCTTTCTGATGGAGCTGTGAGTCCAAGAAATGCTGCAAACACAACCAGGACATCCCCTGGGTGCTCCTGCCTGTCACACCACTCCCTAGCAGGAGGCACGGTGCTGTGGCATTTCCTCTTGGCATCCTGAGTGCTCTCTGGGAGCTGTGTGAGCAGCATCACCTCAGTGTCCCAATGCACCCCAGCGAGAGGGTCAGACATGGCACTCTGCACAGGGGAGACTGGGGCAGCAAAAGGGAAGTGCCTAAGATTTGGTGGTAGTTTATGGTTCAGACAAAACAGCATTGGGTGTCTTGAAAGGAAGCTGAATGTCTGATGCACTGCAAACACACTCTCAGATTTAGTAGCTCAAGCTCCCCCCTCACTTGTTGAGGTATCAAGAACCACAGAATCAATCAACCAGGTTGGAAGAGACCTCCAAGACCATCAAGCCCAACCTATCATCCAACCCTATCTAATCAACTAAACCATGGCACTGAGTGCCTCATCCAGTCTCTTCTTAAACACCTCCAGGGATGGTGCCTCCACCACCTCCCTGGGCAGCACATCCCAATGGCCAATCTCTCTTGCTGGGAGGAACTTCTTCCTCACAACCAGCCTAAACCTCCCCTGGCACAGCTTGAGACTGTGTCCTCTTGTTCTGCTGCTGGTTGCCTGAGAGAAGAGACCAACCCCCACCTGGCTACAACCTCTCTGCAGGGAGTTGTAGACAGCAATGAGGTCTCCCCTGAGCCTCCTCTTCTCCAGGCTAAGCAGCCCCAGCTCCCTCAGCCTCTCCTCCCAGGGCTGTGCTCCAAACCCCTCCCCAACTTTGTTGCCCTCCTCTGGACACATTCCAGCAACTCAACATCTTTCCTAAACTGAGTCTCAACTAAGTATTAACCAAGTGGACTGCTCTGACTCAGTGGTTGTCCAATGCCTTCAAGCCTCTATGGAAAAATGAGCAGTGGCCACTTCCTATTTCTTTCCAGTGGAAACCATTCTGCACTGCTGCACCTCCCCCACTGCCCTCCCAGACTGGCCACAAAACACCAACCCATGATGCAGCATAAGGCAGAGCAAAGCTTACTGGCAGCTACTGATGCAAAACTGGAAGCCTCCTACACTGAACAAGAGGAGTGCTGAGCATGCTTCAAGGCAAGTGTGAGAGAGAGGGCTTGGAAAGGTTCTCTGCAGCCTGTGTAGGAGCTGTGTGGAGGCAGCCTGAGCATCTCCAGCAGCAGACCAGGAGAGGAATGGGCAGCTCTGCAGGGCACCTGAGGAGAAGGGGATCCACGTGTGCCAGAAGAAACTGGGGACTGAAGTTAACAAACTGTGTCCTGGTGGACTGGGGTTGGACCAGGTGATCTCTCGAGGTCCCTTCCAGCCCCTAACATCCTGTGGTTCTGGGAAATAATAATGAGCTGTGCCTTGGACACTTCCTGCCCCACAAGGAGCACTTCAGGCAGGTGAGGAGGTCTCTCACCACATCTTGTCCCTCTTCACCTGGCAGCCTTGTGAGCTAAAGCCTCACTGGATGGGGTCTGCACAAACTCACTGCATGCAGCAGTGCTGCAGTCAGCTGGAAACACAGAACACAGAATTAACCAGGTTGGAAAAGACCTTTGAGATCATCAAGTCCAACCTATCACCCAACACCATCTAATCAACTAACCCATGGCACCAAGCACCCCAGCCAGTCTCTTCCTAAACACTTCCAGGGATGGTGACTCCACCACCTTCCTGGGCAGCACATCCCAATGGCCAATCTCTCTTGCTGGGAAGAACTTCTTCCTAACCTCCAGCCTAAACCTCCCCTGGCACAGCTTGAGACTGTGTCCTCTTGTTCTGCTGCTGGGTGCCTGGGAGAAGAGACCAACCCCCTCCTGGCTACAACCTCCCTTCAGGGAGTTGTAGAGAGCAAGAAGGTCTTCCCTGAGCCTCCTCTTCTCCAGGCTAAGCAGTCCCAGCTCCCTCAGCCTCTCCTCACAGGGCTGAGCTCCAGACCCCTCCCCAGCTTTGTTGCCCTTCTCTGGACACCTTCCAGCAACTCAACCTCCTTCCTAAACTGAGGAGCCCAGAACTGGACACAGGACTCGAGGTGTGGCCTGAGCAGTGCTGAGCAGAGGGCAGGATGACTTCCCTGCTCCTGCTGGCAGAAGCCCTTCCCAGCTGGCTCCACAAAGCATTGGAAAAATAATTAAGCTATGCAAACAAGATCCTTGAGTTCTGCCCAGTCCAGGCTAACCTCAGCTCGGGCTGCTGGCTGCTCTCACAGGGGCAGGGGTGTGCTGTGCTGCCTGCACCCCCAGCTGCACACCCCCAGCGGCACTGCAGGACAGGCAGGGCTGGGGGCACCTCGCCACAGAGGCTGCTGCAGCTGCCTCCTGCCCGGCTCTCTCCCAGCCCTGCCAGCATCTGCCTCAGCACCCACCTTCCCTCTGCTGCCTCAGGCAGGCTCAGGCACTTCTCTACTCATCTGGAGTTTGTACTTTCAGCCAAAAAAAGTTCAAGCATTAGCAAGAAAAGCAGGAGGTGGGGGGGGGGGGGGGGGGCGGGGAACATTCATTACTTTGATTCTGACAAAATTTGGTAAACATGAGCAGTTTTTTAATGTGACCCAGGGAAAGGTGACCTCTCCCCTGCCTTCTTTTCCCTTCCACTGAGAGCAGAGCCTGCAGCTTCCACTACTTGCCTAGAGCAAGAAAAGAAGCTTAAAGAGCAGAGATCAGAAATTCAATGTAACAGTTTTCTTAGGTGAAATCCTACCACAGCCAGCATCCAGGAGGAGACCTCTCAGACTTAAAGCCATGCATTTGACAAGAAGAAACTCCTGAGGAGTCATTGCAGGCATCTCTAGACCTTCCTCCCTGGTGCCCAGGGCAAGGCCCATCTCTCAGACAAACTCTTGACTACAACTGAGCAAGCAGTTTCAGTCCCCTGCATGAGCTGATTTCCTTAATGGCAGAACTTGAACAGATTCAGCAGGTCTGAAGGTGCCCAGAGAGGTTGTGGAGTCTCCTTCTCTGGAGGCTTTCAAGACCCATCTGGATGTGCTCCTGTGTGACCTGTGCTGGATTCTCTGCTCCTGCTCTGGCAGGGGGGTTGGACTCGATGATCTTTGAAGGTCCCTTCCAACCCCTAACATTCTGTGATGCTCTAATCCTATGCTCTAATCCTCATCTCACCGAGGCAAGTGGCTTTGCTTACAGCTCACCCTGGCTTTAGCACAGCATGGAGAGTGCTGGGTGCTCCTGGGTGCTCACAGAGGTGTCTGCCAGCTGACTAAGTGGCTGGGCCAGAGCAATGGGAATGTTCCTGCTGTGGTGGAAAGGGCTGGGAGAACGGATGGCAGCTCTGGGAAAAAAAGGATCTGTGCTTTGAGCATGCTCCAGGTTGTCCTTTCACAACTGTAGCTAGCTACAGGACACAACCAACCTGCCAAGTGGGGGTGCAGCTTGAGCAGGCTCCTTACCTCAAACAAAGGAGCCCTTTCTTTGCTGCTGCTGCAATCAGCCTCACAGCAGCTGTGGATGTGACAGGTCCACCTGGAAGCTGGGCCTTGCTAACTCCTGCAAGGAGACAGTCATGCAGGACCTGCCCTGCCCAGCAGCCTCTCTCCCCTCTGGTCCTTGGGCACAGACTGCCTTCACTCTCCTGGATCCCTCCTTTGTCTCTGGGGTGGCCTGGAGCTCGGGGCTGCCCTGGTGTCACAAGGGACATTGCCAGGGAGGCACAGCAATGTCCTCACCTTCACCTTACTAAGGTCTGCAACTTAGCTACAGCAGCACCTTGAGGGCTGTGTCCCCAGAAAGGGAAGCAGGAACTCCAAACACAATTGGCTTACAGTGCAACATGGCAAAGAGAGTGCAGCCACCCTTGCATGCAGCCACCCTTGCATGCAGCCACCCTGGCATGCAGGCCACCTTCTCCTCCACACCTCACCCTCGTGGTGGTGCTCACACACACAGACACCAGTGTGCACACATGGATGTACTCAGAGAGACCTGCACACTCTGGCCAAAGTGGCACTGCAGGAGCAGCACTGGGAATGTCTATTGGCATGGAAAAACACACAGCAAGTTCTCCTGCAGGCAGCCCAGTGCCTGCTGGGCCATTCTCAGCCCTGCACAGGGACACCAGCTCAGTTCCCAGACTGTGTCTCCTTTACAAGCAGGCTTCAGCACCCTGTAGCAGGTTCTGTTGCTTGGAAGCCAGCTTGGCCCCTCCTGAGCTGTGAGGGAGGCAGTAAATCTTCAATGCAATGTGATGGGTTTGTTCTCCCTCCTTCACACTCCCAATCTCCAGCACAATTCATGCTACAAGAGGGCAGGGCAGCTGCTGGAGCAAGCAGCACTCAGCTTGATAGATTGAAGTGTGGGAATTGTGGGATTAGAGCTTTGTCCCAGGTAATGAGTGACAGGATGAGAGGAAAAGGTCTCAAGTGGTGCTGGGGAGGTTTGGATTGGATACTGGGGAAAATGCCTTCACTGAACAGCTTTGTCAAGCACTGGAACAGGCTGCCTGTGGCAGTGGCTGAGGTGTTCCAGGGACAGAGCTCAGTGGTGGCCTGGGCAGTGTCAGCTCTGTGGCTGGACTCACTGATCCTAGAGGGCTTTCCCAGCCTAAATGATTCTGATTCCACAGCAGAGCTAAGGGCTCAGCACAGCCTCCCTGCACCTGCAGCAGAGAAGCAGAGGGCTGGTAAAGGAGGAAAAGGCAGAAGTCAGGCAGGGACTTCCCAGGCATGTCCTGCTGCAGCCTCATTTGTGCCTGCAAGAAAGCTGCTGAGGGACTTTTTAGGGTGTCAGGTAATGATGGGACTAGGGGGAATGGAGAAACTAGAAATGGGTAGCTTCAGATTGAATGTTAGGAAGAAGTTGTTCCCCATGAGGGTGATGAGACTCTGGCACAGGTTGCCCAGGGAGGTGGTGGAAGCCTCATCCCTGGAGGTTTTTAAGGCCAGGCTGGATGTGGCTGTGAGCAACCTGCTGTAGTGTGAGGTGTCCCTGCCCATGGCAGGGGGCTTGGAGCTGGATGATCCTTGAGGTCCCTTCCAGCCCTGACAGTTCTATGTTTTGTGTCTGGGAAGGGCAGCTTTAGGCTGATCAGTCCTTCAGAACCACTCCACAGGTATTTCTCCAGCTGCTGTTTCCTACACTGCTGAGACTTTCTGGAGTGTACACCCTTCTGGGATTCAGTGAACATCACCAACATCAAACAAAGCAACCCCAATTCTCACTTCATCTTTTTATGAGCTGGAATTTCACAACCAACTATGACAAACCAGAGCAGAACCTTTGAGTACTTGTGATCTGGGATGCTCTATAAACCTTCTCTTAGAATAAAAACCCGAAAGCACACCCAGAAGAGAAGGTTTTCCTTCCTGCTGTGAAATTCATGGATGGGCTGGATCCCTCCTGGCCAAGTGGTAAAGCAATGTAAAGGTGGCTTTGCCCAAGTGCTGGTTTCTCTGCTGCACTTTGTGGGGCTGCTCCATCACTCCTCAGGTAATGTCAAGCAATGATGAGGCAGAACCTGCAGGCTTCAAAGGAGGCAGGGCAGCAATACCAGGAGAGCAACAACAACAAAACAACTCTCAGCTTCTGTAACATTTATCTTTAAACAGCTGCCCTGAAATCCACCTCAGTTTAGCAGCTTCTAATTGAAGCAACAAACAGGTCCCCAAACTGTTGACATTTTGCCTGTGACTTTTAGCACAAGAACACAAAAGAAAAGCATTCATCTCTGTGAAGGTTCACCTAAAACATCTGAAGAGTTGCCTCACTTTAATTTCCATTTGTTCCAGCCCCTCAGCAGCCAGGGCTTAGCCATTCCACAGCAACCATGACCCCTGGGTGCTGGATTTGCAGGAGGGCCTTGCCCCAGGGGATGATGCACACAGCAGCAAGGGACAGTTGTGGTTTTCTCTGGGTTTTCCTAGTTTGGCATTCCAGGGGGAAAAAAGGAGCTCATGGACCAGCTGGTTAGTGTGCTGGGAGAAAGGAGCATGAGGGCAAAGTTCTCACAGCTCCTGTTTGCGTGTGTCAGCTTCAGCAGACTGAGGAAGGATGGGAAACAGCATGGAGGGTCCAAACTCCCAGCCCACCTGCATCTGGCTTCACCCAGGCAGGCTGGCAAGCTGCCTTCCTCTGTAAGAAAATGCTTCATGGCCAACTCTTGCTGAGCTCTGCACTTTCCAAGAAGGCTGGTGTCACACAATGGCCACTCAGGGTGCTAGGCTCCAACCTATGGCCTTCACTTTGGTTGATGACCCCCCAGCCTCTGCTCACCACAGCAAAGGAGATTCTCCCAAGCACAGGATCTGGAGGCAAGGAACAACCCATGCCTTGGTTCCAAAAGACTGAGTCCAACATGTGGAGAACATGGCTGTGGTCTGAGGCCAGTCAGATCACTCTGGCTTGCTCCCACTGTGTGAGGAGAGAACATTCCCTTCCCAGAACACATCCTGGCCCTGAGCACTTCATGCAGATTAAAACTTCAAAGAGCAGATTCTCAGCTCGTGTAAATTGGCTTCATTCCATTAACTGAACCAGCCAGACCCTACCCCTGCTTGCTGCAAGCTACCCCAGGATACTGCTTCTCCTCCCTTTTGCCCCCTTCTGCCTCATCCTTAGCCTCAGAGCAGCCTTTGGTTTCCCCAGGCATACTTTGCCACCTGGTCAAAAGGCCAGAGAAGACAGAGTTGGCAGGAGCCTCAGGAAGTGGGGTCTCCCCCACCTCCACCCTCCTTCAGGATTCTCTCTAGCTCTATTGGAGACTTGTTCCAGATCTTCAGATTCTGCAGCCCAGGGATGTTCCCAGGGTGCTGGGTTTAGTGCCTGGGCAGCTTTGTCCTCAGCAGGATGAAAGGCAGCAAGAAGCTGAAGCCCTGCAGGTGCACAACAGATTTAGAGGCAGCTTCCTGCCACGATCCCACCTGGGTGCTTGAGTGGGATGGGGCTGGGGAGTAGCAAAGAGGCCAAAGTGCAAGGCCAGGGCTCCAGCAGCAGTGTTTCTCACATGTGCAGAGGCAAGGGGAGCAAACAGGCTCTGGCTTAGTGATGTTCTGAACGCTTGGAAGAAGTGGGAGGTGTCCTCTGTTGTTGAGGCAGAGGAATGTCTGGGTTCTGCTGCTGAGCATGGACTGAGGGCTCAGTGGTGCTCTGAAGCTCTGGCCCTTCTGGCCTCCCCATGGCAGCTCCTGGCCATGCTCTGTGGCTGTGCATGCTGTGAGCTGTTTGTGACTCCAGCTATCACACAGCTGTCTCCTAGCTCCCTCCAGAGCTTTTGTTCTAAGGTGGCACTCTGTTCCTGGTGGATTCAATGAGTTAACAGGCACAAACTCAGCCAGAAGTCTGAGACTGAGGCTTGTGAAAGACCTTTTGTTCAAGTAACCCCCATGAAGCCCAGGCACTGCATGCAGAGTCCTCCAGGGCTGGGGCTCCTGGCAGCAGAAAACTGGTACCATGTTTTATTCCCTCTGCCAACTCTTCCACCTTATGCTCAGCCTCACTTTGCACACCTAACCCAATACCAGATCAAGTGTCCTGACCACCCTACGCACCACGCAGCGACAGCCACAGCTGAAAACCACAATCCACTCTGCTGACTGCACTGATGAGGCAGGGAGGCAGACAAAAGAAGTGCCTCTTGCCATCAGAACCACCAACCAGAGGCTTATTCATTTACCTGAAGTTCAGCAAACCACCCTCCAGTCGTTTCTGGCTTAATCTAATCTTGCCTGCCTTTTAACACCCAATTAAAAAGGCAGATACCACAAGAAGAATAATAATAAATCAGGCAGCCTGCAGCAGCAGCAGACACAGGAACACAGCTGCAGAGCTGAGCAGGAGCCACACCTGAGAGCAGCTCTCCAGGCACCTGCTGGGGCCCCCTGGAGCCTGACACCGGGGCAGGGGAGCGTGGACCTGGGCACTGTCCAGACACAGAGGCACAAACCACAACCAGAGCCTTGCAGTCACATCTCCCTGGAGCACCCAGAGGGAGATGGCATTGTGAGTGCTTCACTTGGTAGAGAGATTTCAGTGGCACTGCTGCCCTTCAGGGCTTCTGCAGGCCACAGCTGGGCACAGCTGGTGAGGTGCAGCCTGCTGGGGCTCACTGAAGCCACTCTGGGCACTTGTGTGAGGGTGTGCAGGCATGTGCATGGAAGCAGCAGGCACAGGCAGCACACAGCCTTTCAAGGCATTCATTTTCCCAATTAGATGAAGCCTTTAATGACAATGAAATTAAACCAGCTCTAGATCTCTGACCCATGTCAGGGAGTCAAGAGCTGCTTGATGAGGCAGTATCAGAGCAGACAGAGGTCTTCTGTTCTCCAAGGGAAGAAGCTTCTTCAGTTGGAAGCTGAGGCCTCAGCTGACCCACCACTCTGTAGCAGTGGTGCATTCTCCTCTCCTGGTGCTGTAGAAGGACAACAAATACCAGCACAGCAGCTCACAAAAAGCTTCAGGGCACAACTAAGAGAGCCAGGCTCCTGCTCCTACTGTGTGACATTAATGCCATGCAACAGGGCCCCTGACTCTGCACCTTGGCACTCATGGGAGGCCTGCACAGCAGGACAGAGGATGTGGGGAAAGCTTGAGAAGCCACCTCTCAGTACCCACCACAGCAATGCATCCCCTGAAACATGTGTGCCCAGGGCCACCACAGGACTGACAGCATCAGCCAGCTGGGCCCCTGGCAGGGTCAGTGGAGGGCAGGGGGTGTCTCCAGAGCTGATGCAGTGCTCCCATGCACTCTCTTCTAAAGGAGACCCTTGGCTGAGCTGAGCTCCTCCCAGAACAGCCACAGGAGGAGGCAGGGATGGCCATCACCCTGCTGCCTGAGTGACTGGCCAAGGGAAGCCTCTCCTCAGCAGGATCACAGCCCAGGCTTCTCTACCCACCTACACACAGCCTCAGGCTCTCCCTCTTCCTGCTCCAGATC
Organism: Melanerpes formicivorus; assembly: GCF_026170545.1. Taxonomy (NCBI): domain Eukaryota; kingdom Metazoa; phylum Chordata; class Aves; order Piciformes; family Picidae; genus Melanerpes; species Melanerpes formicivorus. The sequence goes on from NW_027142408.1 coordinate 1,268,735, forward strand.
TGCCTTCCTGCCTGAGCCCAGCTCCTGCCACCCCCAGTGCTGGTGGTTAGGGGCTATAAATCATGCTGAAAGCTGTGGGTTTGCCTGCCTGCAGGCTCAGGAGAGCACTGGATCCAGGTGCTTCCCAACCTAAGGGAGAATGCCAGCCATGTGCTTACTGCCAGGGGCAAGTACAAGTGCCACCAGTAAGGGCCACGTTCTTGTAGTGGCAGCTACAGTGCTCTGTGCCTGTCTACAGGCAAAAGCAGGCTGGAAACTGGCAGATTTCAGGTTTCTTCATGCTGAAAGGCTGGATTTGGAGTGAGCTGACATGTGCCTGGCATTATTGCCTTCGTTTCCTGTGTGCCCGGGGAGTTAGTGACTGCAGGTACTTCAGATTTGGGCTGGGCTTGCAAAGGAGGTATCCTGGACTGCTTTCTGGAGGCAAGGTACTTACACTTCCCTAAAGCCAGTCCCAAGCACTCCCACTCTCACTGGAAACTGCTGCTGAAAGACACCCCAAAGCTTTGTGGCACAACAGCAACAAAATGTCCTGCTTTACTGGGGTAGGAATCAGAAATGGCATCCAGCAGAATCTCAGATGGACTCAGGCTCAATGTGGGCAGACAAATATTGTCATCCTTCCCACATCCTTCAGAGCATCTATTTCCTGCCTGGTTTGGGGGCCTTGGAGCTTAGGTGTTAAAGGCAAAGGAACATACTGCCCCAGGAGCCTCAGGAACCCCCTCTCTAAAAGCCTCATCTCCCCTGGTGTAATTCTGCTCTGTCAGTCCCCAGTTGATGCTGCTTGCTGCACGCTTCCAAGCCTCAGAAAACAAGATGAAAAAGGCCTCTCCATGTGCAGCAGCTCTGTAGCCCATGCAGGTCCCCAGGCTCTGTGCTGTACTCAGTGCAGGGTGGCCCAGGCAGCTACATCTTTCAAGGGATCTCCCAAGATTAAGGCTCAGAACATTCCAGATGCCTTTGGGAAAAGCACTTAGTCCTTCTCTGGCTGGATCTGTGGTATAAATTATACCCTGGCAGGGGATGTTCCAGGGCATTGGAATTCAATCCTCCATAAACTGTTGACATAATCCTTGGCATGGGTTTCACTGAAGCCAGCTGGCAGTGTCCCAGATCATTCCACACACAGCTCAGGAGCCAGCACGACCCAAGGCCATCCTCAGCAGACATGCAGCAGGCAGCCCCCCTGCTATGCAGGGGCACACAGGCTGCTCCGTGCCAGCCAGCCCCATGCTCCACAGCCAGCCTGGGCACCGTCTGCTGAGTGGCACAAAGAGCCCCAGTAAGGCAGGGATGGTGCAGTTCCTCCGTGAGCACTTGTAGGGAAATGTGTCCTTGCCCTCTCAGAGGGAGCTGCTGCCAGCAAACACATCCTGCAGGAAGCTCAGGCTCACACCCACGGGGAATGTCTGCCAGAAGAAAAAGGGAAGCAGCATGGTGGCCTGTGGGGGCAAGATTTCTAATATCCTGCTCTTTCTAAGTGCAGGCTAAAAGCTGTTTATGCATTGCTCCCCTCCCTGTAAGAGAGCAGGGTGGCCCTGTCCATCTCCAGAGATCCTTTGCTCTAGCTGGCACTCCCTATCCCACCTGGCAACCTTGCCACAGCCACAGCAGCCAGGCCACCTCTCCTTGTGTGACAGATGCACTGCCAGCACTGGGGCAGCTTGCAGCCAGCCACGTTCTCCTCCAAAGGGGCCTGAACAGGAGAGCACTTGGTGGTGCCACAGCTCTGCTTGAGGCCAGGAAGCAACAACCTGGAATTGATGCCAGAGGAATGGAAAGAGGGTAGAAGCAGAGAGCACCCTCCTCCTCCTCCAGCCACCGCCTCCCCTCGTCCTTGCCCAGCACACTGAGCTCCTCACCCACTCTGAGCCTTTCACTTAAAACCATTTTGCTTCCTGACCCTTCCAGATGCACAAAGAACTAATGTCTCCTCCAGCTCCTTTGGACCTACCTCAGCAAGCTGGGAGCTTTGTTCAGATTCCAAGTCATTGTTCTTCCACCATATTTCAGCTTTCAATGAAATGCAGTCACTTGTGGAGTGGGATGGAGAGGAATCCCCTCTCCCCATCTGCTGCTGTGCTGGATGCAGCCCAGGCTACCACTAGCCTTCTGGGCTGCCAGCGCCCATTGCTAGCTCCTGTCCAACCTCTCGCCCACTTGCACCACACTGCACACAGGGAGCTGCTGTCTAAAGCAGCAGTGATGCTGTCCAGCAAATGCTGGCACAGGAGAAAGGATCCTGTGTTGGAAACGGGCTGTGCTGAGGCTCTTGTACCGGCAGCTTACACCCAGCTTCCTGCAGAGCTGTTAGCCCACAGCTCTCCACGCTGCAGTCCACAGCTGCAGGGTTTATTTGTAACCTTTTCCTGTGTAAACACAACAGGGATTGGTGTCGCCTGTTCCCAATGGACAAACTATGTCTGCTAGCAGCAGCAGACGGGCTGATAGCTGTCCTCCTTGCCCCAGAGGGGAGCCCAGCCTTGGAGGAGCAGCTACCAAGCATCCTTCTCTTCCAGGAAGATTCTCTGCACCCAGACCTGCCAGCCTCAGTGGCTGCTACTTCTTACTACCCGTGATGAGGAGGCAAGCCCAGGCAGAGGAGCAAACCGGCACAGCTCAAAGAAAGCCATAAACAGAAGCAGGTCTGCAAGGTCCCGGTTCGGTGTTGGCCTCTGTGGGCCAGACAGCCCCGGGGCGGCAGGCTGGAGGAGGCCACGGATGCAGCGGCATGAAGGCAGCACAAGGCTTGCTCTGTGCCCGGCGCTCGGCTGCTCCTCTGCACCCTGACGAAGCCAACTGCTGCAGGGAGCCTGCACTGAGCCTGGGAGCCGCCCGGGAAGCGCTCAGGCTGCAAGCGCCAGGAGCCGCCATGTCCGCCGCGCCGCCCGCTGCGTATCCTCGCTGCTGCCCGCTCGTTCCCCACCGACTCCCGGTACTCTCTTCGCCACGGTGACTGCAGCCGGCTCGGCTCGGCTCGGCTCGGCTCGGCGCGGCTCTGCCCGGCTCGGCTCTGCCCTGCCCGGCCCGGCGCTGCTCCGCTCGCGGCTCAAGGTCGCCCTCTCGCGGCCGGGAGCGGCGCCCGCACCGCCGGCGGCAGCAGCATGGCTCCTGCGGGAGCGCAAGTACAGCGCGGGGGAGGCTCAGCGAGGGCTGAGCAGAGACGGGGAGAAAAAGGAGCGCTGGAACCCGCGGAGGCACAAGAGCAAAGATGCGGGGAGAAGAGCGCTGGAACCGGCGGAGGAACAGGCGCAATGGTGCGGGGAAAGGAGCGCTGGAACCCGCGGAGGGACAAGCGCAAAGCTGCTTCAGCAGGCAGGCGGGGCCGGGGTGTGCGCCGTGCCCGAGTCAGGCTGTGAGAGCTGCCTGCTGGGTTTTGTTCACCTCAGACAAGCTGATCGTTTGGGGGGGGGGGGGGGTTGCCCTACAGAATTGAAAATCTGCCTGGGAAGATCTAGTGAGGGACTTGAATTGGGGGGGGGGGGGGGGGGGGGGAGTTGGAACTAGGGGAAATTTCAAACCTAGAAGGCAAATTAGTTCTGATGGGAAGAAAAGGACTTCCTTGCTCTCTGTTGGTTTTGTAACAGGCAGATGCGTTCCAATGTTATTTCAGAGCTTGCTGCAGGGAGAGGGCTGCTCCACCCCATGGCTTTGCCAAACTTCGTTTCTTTGAAATTCCTCATACCTCTCGCTGGCCTCGGGCTGAATTTCAGCCTGAAATGTTTCTAAAAATAGTGCAGCCGTGGCCAGAACTGGTTAGCGGTGAAGCACTCGTTCTTGCCCGTGTTAAATCGATCAGGGTCGTTCTGTGCCATCGCGACACACAAAGCCGTGCAAACTGGACTGCCTCCGTGCGCTTGGCAAGAAGCCAGCGATGTAACTTTAGCCAAACTATTAAAGCCTTAAAAGCTCCGGAAAATGTCGTTCTCGGTAGGGACTTCTTAGAATTTGGCAGCTAAAATCCTTGAGGATGCATCGAATTCCAGCATAGGAGCCTCGACTTTGCCTGCCTGCCTGCCGGTTGTGGCTGCTGCTCCGTTGTTGGTTGCCCCGGGTGGCTCCGTGTGTTGTGTGCTTAACTGCCCTGAGTGGTGGCTCAGAGCGGGCTGCGTGGTGCCCTCAGCTGAGGGTCTGTTACACCCTCTGCTCACACGAGGCTGAGTGCCATACACCACCTCTTTCTTTCCCACTTGGGACCCACGGGGATGTAGATACGAGGCCACGTGGTGGCCTTGTTTCCCACTTGTTCTCTGAAAAGCCCTGGCAGTTAAACATTCACAGAACTTAACGTTAAGTTCTCAAAGCCACAGAACCCTCTCGAGAACGTGGAGCTTGGCTGTGCAGCCCTCATTCCAGTCCTCGTGCATGTGCCTCTGTACCACAGACATCTTGTTTCAGCTGCATGGGGTTCATACCACCTATCACGATGGCAAAAGCCCTGGCATGTAAAGAAACTGAAGTGCAAACAGCAGAGAGCTGTGCAGCTTCAGTACTTTTCAGTGCCTGAGCATCAGGAGCTGCGTGTGCCGCCAGACCACAGCCCTGCCTTTGGAAGCATTGAGCATGCTCCCAGGTTTGGGAGGCTCTTAATTTTCATGTGCAGGAGCAGGACAGGTGGTTTTGCAGTCTGAGATGCAGTCAGATGTTCGCAAACCTAAGGTGGGCATCTGCTGCTGTTAAAGAAGAAAAAGAAAAGGCATCCCCAAACTAAGAGAGGTCCCTGTGATTCGTACCCAGCTGCCTCCTGTTCTGAGGTTGCTCTGAGCTCTGCTACCGAGACCTCTGCGACAGGGCAGGTAGCTCCCAGCAATGCCAGCACACAGCAGTACAGCCTTAAAACTGTGGACCCATGCATCCCTCGTGGGTACCGAGAGGCGCATCAGCCGCAGCAGGGCTTTCCCCGCTCGCCGGCACAGCCTGCCGGAGCTCCCCTGCGTGGTCGGAGACCACCACCTGCTGGGGGCTCGGCCGTGTCAGCGCTGCCTCTGCAGAGACCACCACCTGCTGGGGGTTCGGCCGTGCCAGCGCTGCCTCTGCAGAAATCACCACCTTCTGGGGGCTCGGCTCGGCTGTGCCAGTGCTGCTGCTGCAGAGACCACCACCCGCTGAGGGCTTGGCTGTGCCAACCCTGCCGCTGCAGAGACCACCACCCGCTGAGGGCTCGGCCGTGCCAGCGCTGCCTCTGCAGAAACCACCACCTGCTGGGGGCTCGGCTCGGCTGTGCCAGTGCTGCTGCTGCAGAGACCACCACCCGCTGAGGGCTTGGCTGTGCCAGCACTGCCGCTGCAGAGACCACCATCCGCTGAGGGCTTGGCTGTGCCAACCCTGCCGCTGCAGAGACCACCACCTGCTGGGGGCTCGGCTCGGCTGTGCCAGCGCTGCTGCGGCAGGGACCACCACCCGCTGAGGGCTCGGCTCGGCTGTGCCAGCGCTGCTGCGGCAGGGACCACCACCCGCTGAGGGGTCTTGTGTTGTTGATGCCAACATCTCTGGGAAAGTACTGGTGTCATGGTGACAGAACTTGGCCTCTGAGCATTTGGGCCAAAGTGGAGCTTCCAGAACACTTCTTCATCCTCCCTGCACCCTCCTTTTCTGCACGAAGCACAGAACTGTGCTCTGCCTGCTACACTCTGGAGCAAGGCACAGGAGCTCGACGTGCTCCTTTCCCACCCCACACAGCCCAGGCTCAGCTCTTACTCATGCAGGGAGGAGTGCCAGTGAAAAGCCTTGTCTGTCATCTCTGCATTTCTCTTTGTGCAGCTGATGGCTTAATTGTGCAGCTCGCTCGGGGGGCATTAGGGGAATGCAGGGAGCTGCTGAAGCTTTCCTAGAAAGTAGGACAGGAGCAAAAAGGCAGCAAGGAGGAGTTCTGAAGGTAGTGAGGGGGATGAGACTCCTCTGAAGGGGCTCTTCCTTACTGACTCATCTGAAAGCTGTACTCCCACTTTTCACTTGAAAATGAACCTCTGCCCATCCCTTGACTAGGGTTGTCCCTAGCAATGCTGGCATCACCTCTGCACCTCCTTCTCTCACAGGCTTGGGGGTGTGGGGTGTGCAAACACTGGGGCATGTTCAGCTCTGCCCTTCTGCTCTGGCAGTGGTCACCACTGCATGCTTGCACTGACACTTGCACCATAGCACCTGCTGCTCAGAGAGGGCCTCCTCCTCCCACACTGTAAAAGCAGAGCCTCTGGAATGCTGGCAGCTGCCTTGCTCTTGCCTTTCAAACACCCATCAGACAGTCTCCCATCATGTGTGAAGTGTCAGAAATGGTGAGAGAGGAGCGTGGAGCACACTGCCAGATGGAGGCAGGGGACATGCTCCAGCACCCCTTGCTAATCACACAGGGTGTTCCAGATGGGAGCACACTGACAGCTGCTTTGCTGCTGTCCTGCACACAGATGTGCTGACAGTGACAGCACATTGCCAGCCTGGGCAGGCGGCAGCTCTCTGAGACCTGAAAGTAAGGAGTGAAAAGAGCTGGGAATCTGAACTGTGCAATTGCTCACCCTTAGGTGAATGCAGCCCTGCATGCTTTCCATTGCCTTCCTCAGGACTGGAACAGACAGTCTGGGTTTGGAGATGAGTGTGGTGGTCAAGTCCCAGCTTGCCAAGTCTGGTGCACCCCTGAGTCGGTGGTCTGAGTCCTGAACCCTGACTGCAGGCACACCACTTGCAGGAGAGCCTTCCTGTAAAGCATCAGCTCCCGTAAATCTGTCAGCTCCTGGGAAGTGCCTGGATGGGGCTGAGCCCTGATGGATCAATTCCTGTTTGAAGATGAGAGGCAGGGACTCAAGGCATCTCAGGAGTCACAAATTCCTGCTCCTTAACCCAAGGCCATTTGCTGAGAGTTTGGGCACCCAGGGAGCTGATAACAAACTCAGCCTTTTGCTCCTGCACAAACAGGATGTGGCAGCAACACACCCAGCAAGATGTAACAAGAACTCACCTGAAAAATGAGTCAACAGATCAGCATTTTGAGGAGTGAGGAGAGATTTTCTGTTCCCAGGACAACAACTCTAAGCAAGGCTGGAAAGTGATGTTTGCTGTTGTGGCAACGCAGCACGGTCTGATCTCAGCATTGTAGTCAGGGCTGAGTTAATCCATGGTAGCTGAGTATTCTCAGCAGCTGCTGTTGGCACTGACGTTGCTTCACCTTGGCAGGGATCTCACAGCCTAGGTCAGCTCGGGCCAGCAGGGTGCCCTCCAGGCTGAGCCCTTTCAAGACATAGCCCCTGCAGGAGGCAGTGTCCCGTATAAAGAGCAAGGTGAGGGCTGTGCTACCCAGGATGAAAGATACAGAACTCTTAGAGAATCATAGAATCAATAAGGTTGGAAAAGACCTCAAAGATCATCAAGCCCAACCTGTCACCCAACACTTAATGACTACTAAGCCATGGCACCAAGTGCCACGTCCAATCCCCTCTTGAACACCTCCAGGGATGGTGACTCCACCACCTCCCTGGGCAGCACATTCCAATGGCAAACAACTCTCTCTGTGAAGAACTTTCTCCTCACCTTGAGCCTAAAGTTCCCCTGGTGCAGCTTGAGACTGTGTCCTCTTGTTCTGGGGCTGGTTGCCTGAGAGAAGAGACCAACCCCCACCTGGCTACAACCTTCCTTCAGGTAGTTGTAGACAGCAATAAGGTCTCCCCTGAGCCTCCTCTTCTCCAGGCTAAGCAACCCCAGCTCCCTCAGCCTCTCCTCACAGGGCTGTGCTCAAGGCCTCTCCCCAGCCCCGTTGCCCTTCTCTGGCCACATTCACTTCACTGGTAACGGGAGAGCTCTTTCTGCCCACAAATTCTCTCTAACCTGTCAAAGCAAAAGGCTTGATGCTGAAGAAGGACCTGCTTGGTGCAGGAAAAGCATGCAGCAGCGTGCCTAGGAAATGTTCCACAGATTGAGTAGGAAGTGATAGAATGTAAACAAATTACCATTGGATGCAAAAGGAAAATGATGATAAGGTCTGCTAACTAACAGCAAGTTACTGGTATAAACTCTGTCTTTTCAGCTTTTTCACCCCAGCTGATGCTAGCTGTGTGCTTCTGCTTGGCTGTTGCTGACCTTGGCTGCCTTTCCTTCTTGTGGCTAAGTACTAAGAAGCTACTCTCTGCTCTTCTCTCTCTTGTCCCTTGTACAGGGGGAAGAGAGTTGAGAGGGGGAAGCTGTTGGTAACCCCTTGGGGTTTTTCCAGGGGGGGGGTTCTTGTGTTGTTTGTAAATTGTAGATATAGGTAACCATTGCATATCTTGTACTTATTCATTGCATTCCATGTTGCCAGATTTTAGTCTGCTTGTAAACAGAGCTTCATTTGCTTTCCAACTGAGCTGGCCTGGCAATTTTATTTTGAGGGGGTAATTTCAAGCCACCACACCTTGACTGCATTTTCTCCTTGTGGTTAAGTACTAACAAGCTACTCTCTGCTCTTCTCCCTCTCTATTCCCTTGTCCAGGGAGGGGGGAGAGGGGGAAGCTGCTGGCAACCCCCTGGTTTTTTTTCCAGGGGGGTTCTTGTCTTGCTTATAAATTGTAAACCCATGCAAACATTGTACATATTCCTTGTACACATTCCTTGCATTTCATATTGCCAGGTTTTAGTTTTGCTTGTAAATATAGCTTCATTTTCTTCCACTTGAGCTGGCCTGGCAGTTTTATTTTGGGGGTAATTTCAGCCCACCACAGGCAGCGATGAATCCTTCTGCAAGGCTGCAGCACTGCAGCCCTGCATGGGAGGTGTGGCTCTCTCTTAGCACTGCTTGACTTTGCCATAGGGGCTTTTGTATTTGTGAGTGCTCCTGCTCACAGAGTAGACTTCTGTCTCTGCATCTGCTTCCCTGGGGACTTCTGGACTTGTCAGCAACCTGAGCTCCCAGCCACAGGAGCGCTTTCCCACTGTGCAGGGAGAATTCATCAGCCTGTCCTTCAGCATGTCTCAACAGCTCAGAGATGATTAACTCATCTTTTGAGTGATTAATACTCCATGGTGGATGAGAGGCATAGCTCTGGTGCTTGTGAGGTACTTGGGGACCCTGGAAAGGAAGGCAGAAGTAGAATGCAAAGTGCACAGATGGGACTGAGGGGCAGACTAACCCTGCTCCTACTCCAGGTGGGTCTCATGCCGGCCGACTTCTCCAGGCTCCACAGCATGAACTCTGAACAGCCCTTTTCAGCCTCTGCCTCTGCCTGACAGTCAGATCTGTGGGTTCTGCAGGGAGTCCCTCTGAGGAGATGGTAATTCTCTTAGTGCTGCCTAACTCCAGCCATGTTGACAGCCCCAGGTGTACCTCCTCTGCTAAGAGAGTTCCAGTGCTCACCAGCAGGCTCCTCGCCGGTGGCTGCAGCGGCTCTGCCCGCCATGGGAATCACAGATTTGCCTTAACCTGCCTCGGAAGCTTTCCTGGAACTTGTGGCTGTGCTTGAGTGGGCACAGGCCTCCTTACTGCAGCTTTGATGTGACAGAGGCATGGCAGAAATGCAGCACAGATGAAGCCATCACAGCACATCTCCAAGGCAAGCGGTGCCCTGGGACGATGCCCGGCCAGGATGGCTGCGTGTTTGTGCCACGCACACTGCCAGCAGCACCCTCCTCTGAAAGTCCCTCCTGGGACTGCTCTGTGGCTCTGCCTGCACCTTGAATGCATGCAGAGGTAGGTGCCTGTTTGTCATCTCCCAGAGATGCTCTGTCTGCCCTTGCACATCTGGCTGAGGCAGCTAATAGGGCTGTCATTCCAACTGGGGGAGAAAGGGAGGACAAAGGATAAAGCCCGTGTTTCACAGCCAGCTAGGCACAGCTCCAGTGCTTCTGTCAGAAAGCTCTCCTGTTGTGTCCCTAAACTGACCCTAGTAGCCTTGCAAGAAGCAAGGTAGCTTCAGAAGATTGTCATCTGCCCCCTTACAGTAGGGATGCCTGCAGTGCTGCTCTGTGGGAGTGCACTGCCAGCAGCAGTCCTCTGCAGGGCTCTCTGGGCCATAGTATCCATGCAGCCCAGTCTTGACGTGAGCAGCACTGCAGGCAGTAGGAATCTCTGGGTTTAGGAGAGCTTCCCTTAGTCTTGAGAAGACTGAGAGGGGATCTGATCAATGTCTATCAATATCTGAGGGGTGGGTGTCAAGTTGAGGGGGCCAAGCTCTTGGGTGGAGCTCAGTAGTAACACAAGGAACAGCTTAAATGGTCTCCAGCTCTCTCCTGGGCTCACTTCCATCCATTGCTCTCTGAAACAGAACTGTACTGTGTGAGGGGCACCCTGCCTGAACCTCACCCAGCAGCAAGCTCACCATCTTTGGAGGGCTCAGCATTGAGGTCCTCAGAGCACCTTCAGCTGCCCCAGCTACCCTTGCAAGGCACTCACTGGCCAGGGCAGGGCCTTGTGCAGGGGTGCAGGGGCAGGGAGGACTCTTCATTTCAGAAGCACCACTCTCCCTCTGGGAGAGGAGTGGAGGTCACTCTGAGGGTCACATTCAGACTTGTGCCTTCTGGCCCCTAAGGACCTTGATAACTGAGTGTTCCCTTCTCTTCTTCCAGACCAATGCAGCTTAAATTTTCACAGATTGGTTAAATTCTAACTCCAACAACAGATGTAAGAAAAAGCCCCACTGGTGGATCATGGTAAAGCAGACAAAATGTGCTGAGAAATGAGCTGACTTGACTGGCAACAGCACCTTCTATGCCCCAGTGAGCCCACTGGAACTAGAGAAGTGTGCATGGGTGATGTAAATAAGAGCAGCACTTTGTACTCATCCTTCCAGGAAAATCAGTCCTGACAGCCTCTTGGATTTGCCTCTTCTGGTGCCTTAGAAACTGCTCCTGACTGACTGTTCAGCCGAGTGAAAAGGGAGAGTCAAGCCAGGGTAGCCTCTTGCATGCTGGCAGAAGCTGGCAGTGCCTGCTGCTAACACAGGGTGTTCTCCTGTGCCAAAGCACAGCCAGGGCCCTCTGCAGGCTGTTCCTGAGCCCTGGCAGCTGACACCATTCTGTGCCACACAGAATCACTGAGGTGTGTTGAGCAAGCTTAGATTGTCCCCTAATCAGCAGTGATCAGTGACACAGGGGAGGGACAGCGAGTAAAGACTGCAGCCCAAGTGATGTAAACAGCCTGGCTGAAGCACTGGGGCTGGAAGACAGCAGAGCTCAGGGCTGCAAGCCTAGGACCTCAGAGTCCTCCTCTTGTGCCTCCTAGCCCAGCATTTACAGTCTCTGCACAGGGTGCCACTGAAGTCCCCATGCCACAGAAAGGAACCACTGAAGGGGTTCCCTGCAGGCTCTCCAGGCCCTGGAGAAAGGGCAGATTGGAGTGCTTGCTTAGCAGGCATGGCAGCCTGCAGCTCCCCTGCCTTTGTGCCTCTGGCAGAGCCCATGCCTAGGCAGCCAGGCTGTGGGGCTGACTGGGCCCAGCACAGCTTTCTCATGTGCACTCAGCACCCATGTCTCCTTCTTCTCCCTTGGTGCCTTGGTGCCTGCAGGCAGATGGGTGGGCACAGGTCCTACAGCAGGAAGCAGCAAGCCCCCCAGGTGCCTGTGGTGCAGCGCCCTGTGGGTCAGGGTCAGCAGCTGCAGTCCTGGGGCACTGTTCTGCTCCTCTGTCTTGAAGCCCTCTCAGCTGCACCTGCAGCAGCTGGAGCGTGAAGCACTGTCCCCCTGCACTCCCAGAGCCCATGGCACCAGCCCTCAGCGTGCTGCTGGACAAATCTCATGGCTCTGCCCTCTGGTCACTGCAGCCTGGGGGAGCCAAGCAGGCTGCACGGGGAGCTCCCCCAGGGCACAAGAAGCATCATCTGCACTGCAGCTGGCACAGGGTTAGCAGGGTGTGGAAGGTGCAGGGACTTCCATCCATTCCAGGTCTTTCTCATAGCCTGGGCACAGGTGTGCAGGAAATGGAAGAAGGGAAGCAGCTTGCTCTGCTGTTTCCCCTCTCCTGGGACCCTGGCGACAGTGAGTAAGGGTAGTGCCCACGACCCACTCCATTGCCATAGTAACTCAGCCTGGAGCTGGTGGCTGCACAAGGAGATGCAGAAAGGGAAACACTGCCTAAGGAAGGAATCAGTTCCCTGCTGCCTGGCTCCATGGTCCCTGGCTCCTGCTCTGCATGGGATTCCTCTGGCACATGGGTAAGGCTGTGCTTGCTGTGCAGTGTTTCCAGAGGAGCCAGCCCTTTGTGTGTCTGATTGAAGTGGAATCAGACAGCCTGAGCATGGCAGTGCCTGAAGCCTGGAACGTGATCTCTGGGCCTGCCTGGGAGCCATTCCTCTGATCTGCAAGGAAGGCTGTGCCCACACTCCTGCCAAGAGCCAAGAGAAGGAGAAAGTGCAAGTTTACTACATCTGGTAAAACATGGGGTTGTGTAGCAGCAGGGGAAGGAGCTGTGGGTTCCCAGAGCTCTGAGACACATCCAATGTGGGCTTCCAGCCCTGGACCTCACTCCCTTGAGGCTCCCAGGGGTAATCTTCTTAGGGGTCATCTTATTTCACAGGTATGAGGAGTTTGCAATCTCTGCACAGCTCTTTGCAGGCTGTTTTCTGAGGAGCAGAGGGCACTGAGCAGTTGTGCCAGGCTTCTCAGCCGTGTACAACTGGGTGTTTAAACACTTGCAGCCCCTCCTCACGCTGAGTGTCAGCCCAGTTGGTCATTCTGCACTCTCTGCTCCAGCTCCACAGGGTCTCAAGGCTCCACAGCCTGTGAGATCTCTGCTGGCACAGAGGTGCAGGGATGCCTGCCTCCAGCCCAGGCACTGGCAGCCACAAAAGGCCTGTTCCCGTTAAAACCAACAGCAACCTGCCTTCAGGACAGCCTCTGAGCTTCCTTGTTCCCATCTCAAATGGTGATGGGATCAGGAGAGGTGTGAGCCAAGTGCACCCAGCCCTGGGAAGCCAGGCATCTGCTTCCCCAGCTCCTCCTGCCGCTCCACAGCCCTGCAAGCCTGGGTCACCTCCCAGTGCAGGACAATGCAGCTTTGGTTTTGCCACCATCAGGGAGTGCAAAGAAGGACGAAGGAAGGTTCACCCCTGAAGGCTGAATGTCTCACAGTGGCCAAAGGCATGCAGAGCCTGGACCACAGCCTGCCAAAGGGAGCCACCCACTCAACCACAGCCTGGGGGTTAGCCCCCAGGGTGGCACTGCATGCTGCTGTCCCTGAGGAGTCTCAGGCACTCACCAGTTCAAGCCTCCCCATCTCAGCCTGGGCTGCTGTTGCCTGCTCTGTGTGGGAGACTAAGGAGTCCAAGACTGCTGCCTTCTCTGTGCACTGGCACCCTTCACTGCTGCTCCCAAACCTCCCAGGAGCATGTAAGAGCAGCCAAGTCCAAGGCTTCAGCAGCTGTGCTGGGAGCCTGGCAGTGTGGTTAAGCACCCTCCTGAGCCAGCCTGAGGCCAGCAACTGCTCTGGAGGATCCAGCAGCCAAGCTGCCAACGTCCAAACACTGCATGAGTGCCACTGGCTTTTGTTTCCATCAGACAAACGTTTCTGCATGTCTCACTGCATGGCAACACCCACAGAGCAGCCCAATGGCTTTTGCAGGCTGCTCCTCCACTGCTTCACACCATTACAGCCCAGTTGGGAGGTTGCCCTGCATCCCCTCAGCTGTCACTGCCTTGTCACACGGGCAGCAGCATGCCAGCTAGCTCCTGCCCGGTTTTGTTTCAGCCTGTTGGCACAGGGAGTCACACTTTGTTTGCACAGAACGTTACTGGAGTGCCTTCAGGAGCAAACAGCCAGCTGTGTCCTCAGGAAAGGCCTGGGGGGGCTGGAGCACTGCCCTATTGAGGAGAGGCTGAGAGCCCTGGGGCTTTTTAGTCTGGAGGAGAGAAGACTGAGAGGGGATTCAATGAATGTTTATAAGTATCTGAGGGCTGGGGGTCAGGAGGCAGGGGACAGGCTCTGCTCAGCTGCACCCTGGGATAAGACAAGGGGCAATGGATATAAACTCCAGCACAGGAGATTCTACCACATCAGGAGGAGGAACTTCTTCACTGTGAGGGTCACAGAGTCCTGGAGCAGGCTGCCCAGAGAGGTTGTGGAGTCTCCTTCTCTGGAGACTTTCAAGACCCATCTGGATGTGTTCCTGTGTGAGCTGAGCTGGATTCTCTGCTCCTGCTCTGGCAGGGGGATTGGACTCCATGATTGTCAAAGGTCCCTTCCAACTCCTTAACATCCTGTGATCCTCTCTGAAGGCTCTTTGGTGTTTCCCTTCCCCTCCAGTGGCTCACAAAGGCACAGATGAGAGAGACAACCCCCCTTCAGAAACTGTGATTGTGACAAGACAACACAACTCCTGTCCCCTGTCTGAGGCTAAACTGATCACTTTTTGTTCTGGAGGGACCAAAGAAGAGTCAGAGCAGAGCAGGCAGACCAGAGAATCCTTCTGCTGACACACATCTGGACTCTGCACTGGCGTGGTTGGCACATTTAGCTGGGGCCAGTGTCACCCTCAGGGCCCTGTTTGCTGGGCTCTTTGCATATTTCACCTGAGCCAAACCCCAAAATAATGCTAACAGTGGAAAACCCCAAATCTCCCCACAGTGGGCACAGAGCCCAGCCGAGGAGGTGCAGAACCAAACTCCTGCTTCTTCCCTGCTTGTTCCCTGGGGTTTTCACACCCACAGCCACACTGCAGTGTTCCCAGTTCCAGCAAGGAAAGGCTAGAAAATCTCTCTCTGTCCTTGCAGTAGCCTCCAAGTGGCTGGTTCCTGCAGGGAGGTGGATGTGTGCCCAGGCCTCTCCAGCTCAGTGCCACTGCAAGTGCCAGGAGCTGCTCCTGGCACGCAGGGAAGCCAGTGCCTGCACGCCTCCCCTTCTCTTCTGCTGTGAGCTGAGCAGAGAGCTTGTGCTTCGTCAAGGTTAATGAGAGATTTATTCCACGTTGGATCTCTCAATTTAAAGCTTAATTACTGCCCTAGAAAGCTTCAGTCCTTGGAAATTGACATCCCTGTATAGCTGGAAGCTGGAGCCCTGGGCTGTGACACAGTCCATGGAAGGAGCACCACGCCAGCTCCTGCCATGAAGCAGCTCCATTCTCTGAGGCAGGCACTCAGGGGTTTTCCTCAAGTGCAGTCTACCTCCAGCTCTCATCCTTGTCCTTCCTTGCCACCCCCTTTCAAAACTCTCTCCTGTCTTCCTCCTTGGCACCTCTGTAAGGACACCTGGCTGGGGTGCATGGTCCCCAAGCCTGGGAGATCCTTCATCCCCTTCAGGAAAGGCTTTCTTTCCATGAAGGCAATTCCCTGTTTGGCTGACAGTTTCCCTTCAGAGAAGACCTCAAGCTGTCTGTAGGATATGTGACCTGTCTGTGCCCTGGGCCAGGTTCCTGTCTCCCTGGGGATGCCTTCCCCAGCACATGGCTATGAGCCTTCAGAGCCATGGAGAGAAGACCGAAGAGAAGCAGCCTGTGTCCCTGCAAAGGCAAGGCTACATGCAGAGCATGTGCACACTCTTCTGGGGGGCTCCCAACTACACCAGCCTGGTGCAGCATGAGCTGTGGTGCAGGGACAGCTAAGCCTCACTGCTCCTGGTGCCAGCACCCCACAAGAAGACCTGGCAGTGAGATGGCAACACCACAGAATCATAGAATGGTCCCGGCTGGAAGGGACCTCTAAAGGTCATCTAGTCCCACATCTAGTCCTCTCTGGCACCTCCATCCAACCTTGACAAGATGGCAGAGCCAAGCCCTGTGGTGTTGCCCTGGGGGAAGGGTGCAGATGAGGTCAGAGACCTGTGGCAGGCAGAGTGCAAAGCTGCAGAGGCCAGAGCTGCAGCCTGCGTCAGCAGAGCAGGCTCCGCTCCGCTGTGCTGCGCTGTGCTAATTAGCAGCCTGCAGAGAAACAGCCTCGGGTGGCTGAGTCCGCAGGGCAGCCAGGGCCTGAGCACTGTCCCCTTCTGCAGGCACTGCCCCAGCTTCCAGCTCCAGCTCCCACTGCCTGTCTTGGTCTTCTCGCAGGCTGAGGCCAGGCACAGCAGGCAGGCAGCTGCTCAGGCCAGGGAGAGCTACGGAGCTGCTGAGGCTGGCAGTGCCCAGGTGTGCTGCAGGAAGCCCAGTGTGCTGCCCTGGGCCATGCCATCCCCAGGGAGGCAGGGGAAATGGGTCACCAGGAGGTGCCAGCAGTGATTCAGCAAGTATCAGCAGGGAATGTTTGCACTGGGATGTGTTTCTGAGGTCAGGATCCTCTGTGTTCTCTGAGCTTTATATAGCTGCAACCCTCAATATCAATCCAGGCTGGGGGATGATGAGATTGAGAGCAGCTCTGCAGAGAAGGACTTGGGGGTGAAGGCAGCTGACAGGATGGACAGGAGCCAGCAATGGGCACTGCCAGCACAGAAGGCCAAAGGCAGCCTGGGTTGCTTAAAAGAAGCAGCAGCAGCAGATGGGGAGAGGGGATCCTGCCCCTCTGCTCTGCTCTGGGGAGACCTTGCCTGCAGTGCTGTGGCCAGCTATGGGGCCCCCAGCGCAAGAGGGACAAAGTCCTGGCTGGAGCAGGTCCAGAAGAGGTCACCACGATGATCAGAGGGCTGGAGAACCTATCCTATGGGGACAGGCTGGGAGAGGTGGGGCTGTTCAGCCCGGAGAGGAGAGAAGGCTCCAGGGAAACCTTGGAGCAGCCTTCTGGTACCTGAAGGGGACCTACAGGAAGGGCTGTTCAGAAGGGCCTGTGGGGATAGGATGAGGGGTAATGGTTTGAAACTGGAGCAGGTTGGACCTCAGGAGGAAGCTCTGCACAGTGAGGGTGGATTTAAGCAGTGCTCATAGTTATGATAAAAGCTTGACCTTATAAAGTGAAACAGCAGTTAAGCAGCACAGCTGAGAGAGCTCTGTTTTCCTATGGATTTACAGTAAGATTCTCTAGCATCCAGCAAGAGACAAACTCCCATCAGAGTCTGTGTGGGTGGGATGCAAAGACTCTTGGTGCAGGTTTTGTAGTGTCTGAATAGAACTCACAGTGCAAGCTGTGGGGCCCAGGGAGGATGATCTGTGCACTGATGGCTGCCTCTGCTGATTAGCTGCTCCCTCAGATCTTGGATGAAACCAGCCAGTGACACCCCCCCACCCCCCCCCAGTTGCCAGTGGAACAGAACAAATGGTTGCACAAGCTTCCTTTCCATGGCAAACACTCCCCAAGGATATGAGGTTGGAGCTGCTGTGTGTACCACAGGCTAAAGCCTCAGCTGGGAGTCCTGCAGTCAGCCAAGCTCTTGTACATCTGCAGCAGAAGTAACCCTGTGCTTGGAAAGGCAGCTCCCAAGAGGAGGGGCTGCTGGGGACTGCTGGCAGGGTGCTGTGCTCATCATCTTAACTGCTGCCCCTGTCTGCTGGCAGCAGCAAAGGAACCAGAGGTACTTCTGACTTAGTGAGCTCCAGAGACTGGGCCAGTGCGCTGCAGAGGCAGCACCAGCAGGCATGGTGCTAGAAAAATGTGATTCTAGGGCTTGGAGAGATGCCAGGGAGCAGGTCTGATCTCCAAACCAGCAGCTAACAGACCATGAGGAGAAGCTGGCAGGAAAACACAGTGATCTGCTGTTGAGAGCCCTGACACGTCCTGTGGATGAGGAGCTCGAGGCTGGCTGCCACCTTCCCATGCCATGTGCAAGCTGCAAATGAACAACAGCACCTCTCTGAGACTCAGTTATGGGCCTTCTGCAGAGTCCCACACAGCCAGCAGCATTCAAACCAGCAGAGCTGGCCTGGATTCCTCCCAGTATTTCTATGTCACACCCAGGCCTTCATTAAACAGAGAGCAGAAGCAGAGAGGAGGCCACGCACCGCTGATGTCTGCAGGTTTGGCATGCACCCAGTGCCAAGGGAGCTCTGCATGCCAGTGCCAGCAAGCAGTGCAGCCCATGGTGTAACACAGGATCACCTCTGATGATGCCTGATGAGCAAATCCAAGTTCAGTAGTCCTTAGTTCCACCTTCCTTAGGTGAGAAGGAAGAGCATCATCCATAGCTGAGACTATCTGTCATGAGACTGCTCAGGCTGGGCTGGCCAAGGCTCTCCTCTGACGTGAGCCCTTCGATTGCTGTCATCCTGCCTGCAGGGCAGCAGTGAAGATGCTGCTGGAGAGGCTCTGCCACGTCTCCAATCAAGACTTGCAGGGCAGGCAGGAACACGTTTTGCAATGCTAGGGCTGTCCAGCCTGGCTCAGTGCATTCCTTGCAGAGTGGACATTGGATACCTTGTGAGGATTAGCAGTGCTGTGCTGGGTTTCACTGCTGTGCTCTTCCTGTCACAGCACAGTCACACAGCTGTTCCCCCTTGGGCTCTAAGTACCAGAATCTTGAGGTCTTTCCCAGGGGCCACCCAACACTTGTTCAGAAGGGCTGGTACTAGACCATGCCTGGGCAAGTCACCCTAATGCTGCAGTCTGCTGCCTCTCTCCTCACAAGCAGCATAAGAACCACAGGCACTTGGGAGCAGCCAGGCTTTCTGCTGTGTGATCAAGCTGGCTCATCAGTGCTGCTCCAGGAAATCTCCCCTAAAACACTCCAGGATTCACTAAGGTTAGATGAGGCATGCCAGCCAAGTGTGCCAGCTGGCTTAATGCCCTCTCACCACCAGGCTTTCTCCTAACTACTTAAACCCAAATATTTTGCACTGAGGTTATTGACTGAAGTGATCCCATGGCCATGATGCCTTTGCCCAGGGCAGGATGCTGATGTGTCAGGGTCTCTGTGTGCTGTGCATCATGTCCCAGAGGGACTGCAGCCACATCTACCACCACCCTTAGGATTTAAGAATGTAGGCAGCCCATCAGGAGACAGCTGAGGGTAGGGGATCCAGCATCTGGAGCTGGAGCACTGCACAGGACCCTGGCAAAGCAGAGGTGAGTGGTGAGCCTGCCAGCCATGCCCCTCGCCAGCTCTTCCACTCTGTCACAGAGTCCTTCCCTATAACCCTGAGCAAGCTCACAACGACTTCCCCACAGCCTTTTCTCCTGCCTGGGCACTGCTAAGCACAAGGGTGGCTCCTGCCTTTTCCTGCTCTCTCCCAGGACAAACATCTCTGCCCTCCTTGCAGGCGGGGGTGGCTGAGCCAGCAAGGCCAGGCACTCCTTGCCTTATCACCACTGTTTGCACAAGCACCTCACCCTCCCTGCCTCGGAGCCAGGGGAGTGCAGGCTCTGGAGCTGCACAGAGCACAAAGGTCACTTCCTGAGCCAGGCCAAGGTCTAACTGGTGGAGCTGTGAGCTGCAGTGCCTCTGAGGAGAGCTAGCAAGGCTCTGTGCTGGCACAGGGCTGAGGGGTTGGCGTGATGAGCTCTTCCATCATTCTGCTTTACATGCACAGCTGCATTTGGGTATTGTGGAGGCTGCTGTCAGGGTATCCACAGGGGTTAGTGAACATCAGTCTTTGCCATATCCTTCATGGAGACTTTGCCTGCTGTGTGGGAAGAGACTGCCAGAGAAAGAGGTGGGGAAGAAAAGCAGTCAGGACAGTGGCTGGACACCAGTGCCACCTGGACCTGGCCACTCTGGAGTTGAGTCTGTGGTGTATGTCCAGCCACGTCCTGCACATCCACAGCACAAGAGACAAATCAAGGTCTTCTGCTCATGCAGACCAATGGAACCCATGGGAACAGACCAGGAAAAGTCTGGGACAGCTGCTTTGGAGAAGAGTACACTGGCAGATGTGGGCATAGGTGTTGCAGCCTTGGTTTGGGGATGGACATAGAGTGCAGGAGGGAGGTGCTGAAGTTCTGCACTTGTCTAAGCATGGCCAGGATCAGGCCTTCCTGCCCATGGAGGCTTTGCAAAACACTTCTCTTCCCCACTGGGACAGATGTGCAAGTCTCCAGAACCAGGCATTTTCTCTTCCCTTGACTATGATCTTCAGCCAGGTTCCAAGAGTGCCATCTTTCCAGTTAGCTGTGCAGAGCAGGGGTCAGACTGAAATGAGTTGGGGGTTTAGTGGGTTTAGTTATTTATTTATTTTAAATTGGGCAGTTTAAATGAGAGCTGTGAAATGTTTCCTGCCTGTCTGTGCCTGATGTTAGCTCATAGCCAGCTCTGGGACGCTCTCAGTGTTATTCTGTCTTGCCTCGTTAGAGATGTGCACTGAGTGTTTCACAGAAGCGTAACTCACCTTCCTTGGTCTGCTCCTGCAGTTTCCAAGCAAAAGCCAGGCTAAAGGACTGAGTGGAGAAGCAGTCCCTCTGCCTCTGTTGCTCAGACACCAGCCAGCCAGCAGGAGAAGGGATTTCAGTTCCTTGGTCTCGTGGCAGTCTGTCGTAAGAGCAAGATTCTGAGCACCTCCTGAGACATGACTGTGGGCTTCACATCCCCACAGTCACTCAGCTGCAGCAGTGCTGGCAACCAGCATGGCCACTGCAGCTCCCTCTCCTGCATGTCTTTTAGCTCCACACAGCTGCTGTCTCTGGCATTCCTGGCTGCTCCCAGGAATGTGTTTTCCATTCTGGTCCCACAGCCCCACAGAGCTCTGCTGTGGGGTTCTAGGACCTTAAGCAGAAAGCAAGGGATGCAGTGGCCAGGTCCCATTTATCCAGCAGTGCTTGTGGGCTGGACCCTACTGTGTTCAAAGCACTGCCAGCAGCTGG
Organism: Melanerpes formicivorus; assembly: GCF_026170545.1. Classification (NCBI taxonomy): domain Eukaryota; kingdom Metazoa; phylum Chordata; class Aves; order Piciformes; family Picidae; genus Melanerpes; species Melanerpes formicivorus. The sequence goes on from NW_027142408.1 coordinate 1,289,273, forward strand.
CAGGAGATGCTGGGGTTCAGAGCCATCCTCACAGCTTTGTTTGCAGCAGGCATTTTGGAGACCTGCCTTTAAGTTCTGCAGTGACTTTGGAGTGGGCATAGTGAGGCATCTGGAGGCAAAAAGCTGAGGCCCAGCAGATGTTTCTTGCTGATCTCTTCCCCAAGCTGCAGCCTGCTGGGGCTCAGCCAGCACTGCAGCCCCGGGGAAGCCAGCAGTGGCACTTCTGGACGTCCAAGGCTGCTTTCCTTCCACAGGAAACATCCTGCAGCTGCAGAGCCGTTTCCTGTGTACTGATTCGATGTGCTCATTCTGGGATGTGTCATTCTGGGATGCACCCTTGGCCTTTGCTTCCTTGCCCAGCAAGGTTTTACGTGCTGGTTGGACAGCAGAGAGAGCTCCCCACCCTGCCCTTTGCAGTTCTAGACCGGCAATGAGATCTGCCTGTGGCTGACTGAAAGACAGGCAGAAAGACTGGCTAGGGGTGAGAGGCAGCTGCCCCTGCTGCAAGCTGCAGTAAGAAGCTGCCAAAGTGTTGGCCAGTACAAGGGTGGAGTCTTGCAGGTGGGCTGAAGAAGGAAGCCAGCAGAGCTGGTGGATGCTTGTGAGCCACCTCAGGCCAGAAGCATCCCCGGGATGTTCAGCCACTCAGCAGCACGGCCTGAGGGAGGCAAGCTGCCAGCAGAGTGCTGTGCTTGTGAGGCCCTACTCACAACTGCTGCTCATGACAGGGTGTGAGGAGGGGGCTATGGCACACATCTGTTTAACTGTTTTGGTGGAGAGGAGGGAAACCTTGGCCTTCTGCATTGATTAAAGATGCCTGGATGCACTGGGAGAGATCTGAACTTACACAAGGCTCAAAAGCATGAACAGAGGGCACAAGCAGAATGAGAATGCATTGGTGTGCAGTTGCACACACAGAGCTCAGCCCTGCTTTGCCCTGCTTATGCAGCACAGCCTCAGGGTCCTCAGGGTCTCCAGTGTGTCCGTGGGGGTTGGTCAGAGCGCTTGTGCCACGTTGACAAAGCCATTTGCACCTCTTTTTTAGCAAAAGTCACATTCCACTAAACGGATTTAAAAGAGGAGGAACTGCAGAAGGCTTAGAGGCCACAAGGCAGGCTTTGCCCATGCTCTCCAGGAGGGGCTTTGCCCATGCTCTCCAGGAAGGGCTTTGCCAGCCTTTGAGGAACTGCATCCCTGAGCTTCTGACTGCCTCCCTCTCTGTCATTCTTCCTGAGCCTTTTCCTCAAGCCCTCTCTTGTTTTGTCTCTCAGAGGATGTGGGCAGCTCCATGTCACATCCTCCCTTGCACATTTTTTTTGCCCTTCCAGTGGAGAGGAATGTTAATGGAAGCAGTTCCATGAGCAGGCAGGAGCTATGGGAGGGCAAAAAGCCAAAACCCAGAAAGAACAATTAGCTGTAGTCCCTGGGCCAGCAAAAGCCAACCAACACAACACAATCTACTGTCAGCTCTGGCACACAGCTCCCTGGGCTTGCCCTAATCTAAGGTTTGAGGGCAAAAGTATTTCCATAGGGCTGCCCTGGTCAGTGACCTTGGTGTCTCAGTTGTTTCTCCTCTCTCTTCTGACTGCTGCTGGTGTTGTAGAGGTTTTTTTTTTCCCCTTCTTAAATAAACTACCACAGAGATGCTCCCACCACAACTGATTGCCTCAGCCTTGGCCCACCCTGGAGCTGCCTGGCATTGGGGGTCTATTGGACATAGGGGAAGCTTGCAGCAGCCTCTCATAGAAGCCACCCCAGTAGCTCCCTCCAAAACCTTGCCATGTAAAGCCACTACACATGCCTTAAGAAATTTCTTTCTGCAGGACACATGCATTGTGGTTTGATGTCATCTCACACCAGCACAGAGCTAAAAACCTACTGAAGCTGTGATCCACACCACAGCAGCAACACAGGCAAGCCCATGAGGTGCCAACAGCCCAGCTGCAGAAAAGTAGGACAGAACAATCAGGGCCAGTGGAAGGACAGGAGTTAATGTTGTGTCAGGGAGGCATGAACTAAATGTATGAGAACTGGATCTGTGGTTGTGAAAAATGTCTTTACAGGGACAAGAACAGTAGGATGAAACCCAGGGGAGGGAAAAAGTGAGAGTCCATATGGCAGAGAAAGGATAAATGAGCAAAACACTGCTTGGCCAGGGCCCTAAACTAGGTTACATGCTGCTGCATGATCACAGAATCATACAGGGGGTTGGAAAGGACCTTAAAGACCATCTAGTTCCAACCCCCTGACGTGGGCAGGGACATCTTCACACTAACTGCAGAGGTCTCCAGCCTGTCGGAGGTTCTGCCTGCAACCACAGGCAGGTTATCCCCCCCCAATATTCAGCAACACTGACTGTGATCTACCATCAGATTTGAACATCCTTCCACAGGATATTGGCTTCCCAGTCTGTGTCCTCCTGCCTTCCACTGCAGGGCCAGGCTGCTCTTCCATGGTTTTGTCAATACTGGTCTGTATCCACAAAATCAAGTGGGAAGATCTCTGTCACCTGTGGGCCCAGGGCACATCCTCTTCCCTTTCTTTCACTTGTTCAGACATACTGAGGGGTGATGGTGGAGCACCAGACCAAATCATTCCCATGGCAGGTATAGGATGCCAGCATGGGCACTGCCCAGCAGTGAGTGCTAAAGGGCAGCACTGCGCTGCAGGCCAGCTTGGCAGGAGGATGTTTGACTGATGTGACTCAATGGCCAGCACCAAAGGAACAGGAAAAAGACAGGGGTGGGAAGTGTGGTAGGGAATGGCAGTGGAGGAGCTGGCAGGCACACAGGAGTTGGTTCAGAAGGGAGATGCAGCCCCACCTATGCTGGAGTGAGCAAACCCGCCCTGCACCTCAGCACAATTGCTTTCAAGAGCATTTAATAACAGGTGTCAGAAGAGCAGCTGGCTGGCGGCAGGGAGCCGCGCTGGGGACACCAGTCACATCAGGGTGAGACAGCTCAGGCTGCCTTGCAGTGTCATTCAAGCGGCAGCAAGCGGCTCTGGAGCAGAACAGAGCACCCTGACCTGGCGACCAAAGCCGCAGCCTTGCACGGGCACAGGGAACCACAGGGGCTGAGATCCAGAGAGAGGGCAAAGGAGGAGGGCAACCACCACCCAACCCAGCGAGCTAACAGCCGTGCCCACAGCGCTGCTCCTGCCAGCCTCCTGCCGGCAGAGGAAGTCCAGCAGCCAGCCAAACTGCAGCCCTGCCGCCTGCACTGTGTCAGCGCTATGCAAAGCATGCGGCACGGGCCCGGCCCTGCCCCCACCGCTCTCCATGCCCGGGCTGCCTCTGCCAGCCCACACACGTGCATGCCAGTCCCCGCCCGGGGCGGAGGGGCCGGCTCCAGGCGGCGAACACCCGGCGAGAAATGCTGCTCAGAGTCAATGGGCAATTCTCCAGATTCTCTCACGGCAGAGATCTCAGCTGTCGGGACTCGGACTCTTCTTTCACGCTGGGGTTTGCTTTCCTTACAGTCCCTTCTGAAGCACCTAAACTGCAGAGCTGCTCAGGAAATCTCTTCTGTGTGCAGCTCTTGGCCAGCAGCACTGTAGTATGGGGACAAGACCCTTAAAAGGTGGTTCCAGTTCCACACCTGAAGCCAGCAGTCCTCTCAAAACAGCACCAGCCAGGAAAGAGCCTGTGGTGGGTTGAAATTGCCCCCCTCCTCCCCCCCCCAAAATAAAATTGCCAGACCAGCTCAGATGGAAGCAAACTAAGCTTTACTTAGGAGCAAAACTAAAATCTAGAGATATGGAATGCAATGAGTATGTACAAAATATACAATATTTACAAACAACACAAGAACCCCCCTGGACAAAACCCCAGGGGGTTACCAACAGCTCCCTCCTCTCAACTTCAGGCTGGATGATAGGAAGAAGTTCTTCATAGAGATTGTCCACTGGAATGTGCTGCCCAGGGAGGTGGTGGAGTCACCATCACTGGAGGTGTTTAGGAAGAGACTGGATGGGGTGCTTGGTGCCATGGTTTAGCTGATCAGATGGTGCTGGGTGAGAGGTTGGACTCGATGATCTCAAAGGTCTTTTCCAGCCTGGTTAATCCTATCCTATCCTATCCTATCCTATCCTATCCTATCCTATCCTATCCTATCCTATCCTATCCTATCCTATCCTATCCTATCCTATCCTATTCCATTCTATTCTCTCTTCCCACTCCCTGTACAAGGGAAAAGAGAAAGAGGAGAAAAAGCAGAGAGTAGCCACAACAAAGAAACACAGCCAAAGTCAGCAACAGCCAAGCAAAATCACCCAGCAAGTATTTGCTAGAGTGAAGAAGCTGAGAAGAGAGAGTTTATACAACTAACTTTATGTTAGTTATCAGACCAATGGGGTTATGCAGACCTTACCATGATTTTTCCTTTGCATCCAATGGTAATTCATTTACATTCCACCCCTTTCTCCTCAATCTGTGGGAATTTTCCTAGGCATCAGCCTGGAAGTGCCACAGGGCCTGTCTTCCACTCAGCCACCTTCTCACAGATCACCTGCTTCCAAGCACAGAACCCAAAACGCTGTCCCCACCACCCCACTAGCACACACACGCACACTTCAGTCTTGTTTTAGTAGCTGCCTAGTACCATGAGGTCCAGATCCTCCTGACGAGATCATCTGAGCACAGTGTGGGCTGCACTGTCCAGTTGCCAGCGTTTTCAGTGCTGCCAGTGTCATGTGGGAGACATCAGTGCAAAGAGGAATGTTAGGGAAAGAATTTGGGTTTAGGGAAAAAGTTAGGAACTTCGTTTTTTTTTCTTTGGTGAAAGTTTTATCTGATCATCTTAAAATGCTGTCACTTCCAGACCTCCTTCCAGTGCCTTATTGGTCAGAAATTCGCTGCCCAGCTCCCCTGTAACTGTTGTCACGCTCTGGGCAGGACTCAGTGATGGTGCTATGTGCTACTTTAGGGACTTTTCTTTTGGTTTTCCTCCCTCTCTCAGATTAGAACAGTACATGACACCCACCTAGCCTGGCCCTTGTAGCATACCAACCCCTTCTCCTGTAAGTGTATCACACTTGCTGTTTTGCTCCAGACAGAACTGTTCAAGACTCCAGGCAGAACTGTTCAAGACTCCAGGCTTACTTTAAAGCTTCGACAACTGCTCAGAGTGACAAAATGTCATCTTTCAGCAGAGATGCTGCCTCTGTCTCTTTCTCCTGGAAGGTGGATAACCTCAGAAAGAACAGACATGCAGCCTTCCTTGGGATATGTCAGTAGAAGACCAAGTGCTCCTTTACCCTTCTCCAGAGGGCCTGAACAGCAACAGCCCTGTGAGGACAGCCTGCACACCACTTCCTCTGCAGTCCTTGCCTTCCACACCTGAAACAAGATGTAGTGCACTTTCAGCTCGCAGCAGATTCTGCTTCTCATCTCACGCCGTTTCTGCTTTCAGCTCATGGAACCCTTCAGTGCTATGCACAGGCTTTCTATGTGGACTGCCACCTGAACAAGACTTTGTCCCCTCGAAGACCCCTGGCTGGCTTCACCTCCAGCCCCTTCCCTACAGCCTCCCCACAGCCATTTTTTCTGGATCCCACTGAGGAGGAACAGCGACTATTTTTAGGCTGCGTCTGTATGCTAAGCACAGAAGAATGTGGCTGAGAGCAGGGCTTGCTGGGAGATGGGCTGAGCGCTGGTGCCTACCGCAGTCCCGCGGGCGCTGCTCGCAGCGCTGCCCGCAGCCGGAGCTCGCTGCAATCTCCCTGCAGCTTCCGGACCGGCGCTGGGGTCCTCAGGGACCGGGCGGCCAGAGCCAGACTGTGTACCCCGGCTGTGTCTCCACTACAGCGCGGCGATCTCTGACCGCAGCGTTCCCCCCTCTGTCTCCGGGCACCAGGACCCTTGCGGCGCTGGGCGCCAGTACCGGTGGGCACTGGACCCAAAGCCAGCGCTGCCGCTTCGCGGACAAAGCGAGTCACTGGGTCTGGCCCTACCTCCGGCTGACCGCCGAGGGCCACCGCAGCAGCCCAAGCCGCTGCGGGAAGCCCCACAGGGCGCGGAAGCCCGCCCCCCTTCCGGGATCGGCGGGCAGCAGGGCGGGCATCGCGGCGCGCCCCAGCCAGCCCCCACACCCCGAGGTCAGCGCGGCCGCGGCGCCCCCTCCCTCCCCCTCCCCCACCTTATGTAACGCGCGCGGCCGCCATTGGCCGGCAGGGCCGGGCCGCGCGGGCGCCGGGGCGGGGCGGCGCATGCGCCGTGCTGCGGCCCCGGCCCTGCTCCTCCTCCTCCTCCCGCTCTCGGTCAGGCGGCGGCGGCGGCTGCTGCTGCGGGGCCGCGCGGAGCCTTCTCCACCTGCTCTCCAGGGCCGCCCAGGCCGGACTCCCACGCCCGGTGAGAGGCTGCGGCGGCTCCTCGTGCGGTGGGGCGATCGCGAGTGCGGGTGGCGGGGCGCGGGAGCGCGGGCCCGGGCGCGGCGCGGCAGCACCAGGCCCGCCCCGAGAGGAAGGGGGGCGTCCTGTTGGCGGGGCCCTCTCCGCGCCCGGGGCTCCCTCCGCGCCCGGCCTCCGCGGGGCCGCATCCCCGCGGCTGGGGCTCCTCAGCGGGGCCCCGTTGCCTTCCTGGGCCCCTTTCGGCAGGGCACGTGGTGGGGCCGCTCCCCCGCCCCGCCAGGCCCACCCGAGCGGCCGCGGCCTCCATTTGTGCCTTGGCGGCTCGGGCCGGGGGCTGCCCCCTCGGTGCTGCCCCCTCGGTGCTGCCGGGCGAGGGCCGAGCTGGTCGCTCCGCCGGCCCGAGGCGTTCGCCGCTCGGCCGCGGGAGCCAGGGCAGCTCAAGCTGGTGTTTGTCTCTGGAAGCGGCAGCGGCAGCAGCTGTCGGTGTCCGCTTTTAGGACTGGACACTGCGCTCGGGTGCTGGCTGCTCGGCAGGACGTGTACCCCAGGCTTCAGCCTCGCTGCCCCGCCGTGCCCCTGCCGCTGCTGCTAGGGTTCGGCAGCGCATTTTGGTCTGCGGCGGTTGGCTCCCTGTGCGCTCACGCGTTTCTGTTTCCAAACAGCAGGCCGGTTAGCTGGGCTCCGGGTGTGCCTGGTCAGGAAAACAACACTTACCCTCTCTTGTGCAATTGCAGTGCGGATTCAGCCTTATAAACGAGCTCATCGAACAAACTTCGGCGTTGTCTCTGCCCCTGGGAATACTTACAGCCCAAATAATCGTAATTTCCCATTAAGCTGAGTGTTCTCTCCCCGTGTTTCAGCCCTCGGTGTAACTCGCAGTATGTAAACTCTGGGGTTGTTCGGCTTGGTGGTCGTGTGAAGGTTGATATTTCGATGCAGATGGTTTTGCTCATGTTTTCTTCTTTGTCTCTTAATTAAAACCAGCAGTTGCCAGATCCATACAAGCTCGGTGTGGTTGTCTGTGGCAGTGTGCTGTTTAAGCCCTTTTCAGTTAAAAAAGCCCAAAAGTAATATGCAGGCACTTGGTGACAATTTGTATTCCATCTGAGTGTTTTCTGCCAGGAGCCCCCTGACTTGTGGAGGATGAAATAGAACTGGAATAAACCCTGCAGTCTCCTCTAGTGTATGCAGAGCTATTGGCCACATATCTTCTCTCTCCTTTTTAGCTTTTTCTGTTGTTTTTTTGTTTTAAAGTGGAAATTCCATGTTCTCCTTGAGCCACACTGTTTGGAGACTCTGTGAGGCCCTGGCTGGGATGTTGTGGAGTAACAAGCATGCAGTGAAACACACACTGGTATTTCAGTCTTCCAAACACTCAATGCCATAGCTGATGGAAACTGCTGAATGCCAGGAGTGTTTCTGTGTGCTTGTCAGGAGAGTTTGTGTTTTCTTCTGTGAGCTTTTGTTAGCCACATGGACTTCCAGATTTTCCCTTAGAGGAGGGAACACTGCAGAAGTGGTGTGATACTCCTGCAAAGGGTTACATGGTGGTGCTGTATCCCACAAAGGACCTGGACTGTGGCCTGGGAGGTGCCACTCGATACAGAAGAGCTGGTGTGTGTCTCAGGACCGTCTCTTTGCTCAGTGTAAAGTTCTCTGCTGCTACATGTCCAGCCCTTTGTGCAGGACTGATTAATTTTGCTGGTGCTTCATGGGAACTTAATATTCATAGTGGTTTGAAGTGCTTTTCACTCATATTTACTGGAGGTCTGTCTTCGGCTAGGCCTTTCTACCCCTTGCAGTGGAAGGCTGCCTGTCCTTTGGGAAGGACTGCAGGACAGTCTTGTAGCCATGCACTGGGTCCTGGGCTTAGAGCACAGGCTGCAGACAGGCAGTGACCAGCCAGCCAGCCAGCTTCCTGGGAAGGTTAGACTTCACTAGCCCTGAAAACAAGGGGCTGTAGAGTTGGCCAGTGCCTGTAGAGCAAGTCTTGTGCTCCTGTGGGAGCTGCACAACTGGATTGTGCGTGGGCCAGCAGGGATTGAGGAGAGATAACAGCAGAAAGTGGGCTGCTGCTGGCTTATGTAACCAGCTGCTGAGGCCTGCTCTGTCGCTGTGCCCAGAGCTGCCTGCCTGCTCTGGGGGTGGGCTGCAGCCTGAATCCACTGGCCCAGTGGGCTTCCTGCACACTGCTTTGCTGCTCTGTGAGGTGGGATTCTGGTATCCTCTTGTAATGGACCTCCTAATGGCATGTAGTAATAGTGTTTGCTTCCTTTGTGCTGCTGTGTTACACAGAGCCATGGCTTCTGCTGGGGATGGTTTCCCTGCCTTCTGACAAGTGGGGGTGTGAAGTGTGCTGAGAATCAGAAAGAAGGGCTGTAAAAGTGGCCCTGAGCAGAGAGAAGTGACCCAGTGTGCTGGGTGTTCCAGTGCCATCGCAGCTCACCTGCACCAGAGGGCAGGAGCACAGCCTGGGGAATGCTTTGGTTTGCATTCCTCAGAGCCTGTGTCAGGTTTCAGATGGAAAGGTTCAGTCTTCATCTGAAAAGGAAAACAACAAACCAACCCCCCCCAAAATCTTACTGTCCCTGTGGAAACAGAGGAAGAAATGTCTGTGAACATTCATGACTACTGAAATGGGACTACTGAAAACTTCAGAACTCACTCTGGAAGCTTTGCAGAGGAAGAAGCTTGCCAACACCCTGAGAGTTGTATGTGCTTGAGGAGCAGCCCTGCACCCAGGGGGGCTGTGCACAGCCAAGGGCTCCAGCAGCCCTCTGCTGCGTGTCGGTTGTGGGAGCTGTAGGCCTGAGAGGCAGAGCAGGTGGCCGCACTGTGCTCGCAGTGGGAGCTTCTGGGGCAGCTGGCAGCAGTGGTTCCTTGCCTTTGCAGGCTAAATGCCTTCTTTTCCCTTGCAGATATGGCTCGTGGACAGCAGAAGATCCAGTCGCAGCAGAAGAACGCCAAAAAGCAAGCTGAGCAGAAAAAGAAACAAGGACATGATCAGAAGGCTGCAGCCAAGGCTGCCTTGATATACACCTGCACTGTCTGTAGGGTAAGAGCAATGCTGCTGTAGGCAGGTCTGCCTGCAAGCCCAGGGCAGGGGTTGTGGAAGGTGTTGCAGTGGAAGCTCAAACACTACTTAGGGGGCTGCCTGGCTTCTCGTTCTGAGTGCTTGCATCTGTATGTGACATGCTTACAGGTTGCTGAGCTGTGCTCAGGTGATGAGTGCACCTGAGAAGCCCTGTACAGATGTGGGTAGTGCCCTTGCCTTTGGCATTGCTGGTGGTATGATGTGGCCAGTGCAGAACACGTGACATCACTTCCTGTTTAGCCTCCAAGTGAGGCATCTTTTGTTCACGATGGAACTGGCCCATCGCAGGCTACCAGTGCTGATGGGGAGACCAGAAGGAGTGGTGCTAGCAGATTCTGTGTAAGTCTGATACACAGTAACCTCTCCTGGAGAGGAGAGGTTAGGAAAACACAGATGTGAGCCCTGATCAGCTTACATTCCTCCTGGCTGGTTTTCCTGAATGGATAAAGTTGCCATTTCCACTTAAATGATCAGTCCCAGAATAGTTTTGTCACTTTGCATGCCTGAAATAAGGTTCCAAATTAAGCACTGCTCACTGAAAGGCTTGTAACCAGAGCTGCTGCTTGTGAAGTCAGGCTGCAGCAGCAATCCCTTTGGGCAGGCAGCTGATGCCTGCAGCTGTGGAGTGGCTGTGGTCTGGGATAGCTTGTGCCAAGAAGAGAATCAGTTTATCCCATGCAACTTCTTGGCCTACTGCTAAAAGAAAGAGATGTAATACAGATTTGATTCTGCAAAAGAGAGTTGTTTAAGGAGAAAAGACAATGGCAAGGGGGTGGGCTGGCCACCAAGCCAGCATGGCAAGTGCAAGATCTGCAGGGAGATGTATAGCAAGAATAATCCTGCTGATGAACGTGGCAAAACACAGTGATTGCTTAAAGGTGCTTAAAAAGCACCCCTGGAAATAAATCAGGGTGAAGACTGTCCCTTGATCTGCAGCTAAGTAAATGGTGCTTCTGCCACTAGAGCAGAGTCACTTGAGGAGGCTTCCAGGAAAGAGAAGGCCTAATGGGGAGGAGTTTCTTGTAGTATCCTTTACCTGCTGTACTGTGCATAAAGTCCAATGTCTCTCTTCAATCAGACACAAATGCCGGACCCCAAGACCTTCAAACAGCACTTTGAAAGCAAGCATCCTAAGACTCCACTTCCTCCAGAACTGGCTGATGTTCAGGCCTAAAGTTGTCTACAGGTCATTACCTTTAATTTTCACATGATTGTCTGAGAAAGGTGTGTTGTGAGTCAGCTTTGTTCTTTTACCACCAACAGCTGGGGCTTAAAACTTGCTTCATTTTCTTTGCTGTGAGAATCAGCTCGAGTGGTCATTGGGCTCCTGAACTGTCCTATGGGAGAAGCCAGCTGCTGCTGAGGGGAAATGGCTGTGGCACATCACTGTGCTTGGAGGCTCTGCTGAAGGTTTCCTGTTACTTCAAGTGGTCATCCTCAGAGTTATAGAATCATAGAATTGTTAGGGTTGGAAGGGACCTGAAGGATCATCTAGTTCCAACCCCCCTGCCATGGGCAGGGACACCTCACACTAGATCAGGTTGCTCAGAGCCACATCCAGCCTGGCTGTAAAAACCTCCAGGGATGAGGCTTCCACCACCTCCCTGGGCAACCTGTTAGAAGAGTGTCTCACCACCCTCCTGGGGAAGAAGAATACTTTCTAACTCTTGCTTTTAAATGTTCCTTTTGCTTTGGACCAAACAGTACCGATAAATACCACCTGCCTGTTGCCAGGAAACCTGTCATGGAAATGCCTGCTACTATTTTTCCAAGAGCTGAGCCTTCTTTTTTTTCCTGGAGCTGTGCAAGTCAGTGCAGATTTTTCTGCATTCAAACCCAAAACAATCTCTGCTAACCAGAGGAGAGATTTGCAGCAGCCAGTTGTTAGGCAGCACCTGGAGGTGACAGTAACAACAGGCTGAGACAAGGTCGCCAGCAGGGTCGTGGCCTTTCAGTCAGGCGAAGCAGCACTGTGGAGCAGTTGAGCCTAACTGAGTTGTTCTTGTGTTTTGTAGGTGAAAGCCTGGCACCTCTTGACTCTTCTCCTGTCAGACCTTACATAACAAACCTGCAGCTGCTTTTCTAAAACTGTTGATCAGCAAAAATGAAGGGGCTACAGAAACGTTCATATTTTTATGCTGTTCCCTCTCGGGCTTCATGCAAAGACAATTCTGTGTAAATGTACAGTTGTGCCCTCTTTGGAGATCCTGACAGATCAGCCCATACTTGTTATAAAAGATTTTTTACAATTGTAATTATATTGATGTTGATATTGTGTAAAATAACTCATTTAATAAAGTAGTACTTTTGATTTTACACTAGCACAGACGGGATCCTTGTTAGGAGTTCTGCTTCTGAGTTTCTGCGTTAGCTGCCTTATGAAACAATAATGAGGGAGAAAAAAAACCCACAAAGACAAGACAAAAGTGGAATTTCCCCCAGCCTGCCAGAAGGTGAGCAGTGTCATTCCACTGACAGTAATGTACATTACAGTAAGTGACTCTTCAGTCAGAAGGGGAGCTGCTCAGATTTCCTGTGCAGTCTGCTGCCTGCTTGAGCCGCCCGACACGCGGCCAAGCCGCTGGCTGAAGGCACAGCAAACCCCCTCGGAGCTGCATCAGACTCGTGAGGCTTCCTGCTAGGTGTTTGCCTAGTGCTGCTGCAAGCCATTTGGGATGGGATTCCATTGCAGTGGGGGATCCTGTTCCTTCAGGTCACACACTGGAGAGACTCTGGTTATCCTTCCTGTTTGGTAGGTGGCTGAGGAAGCTGAGAGGTGGCAGGATTGAATGCTGCTGGCTATACTGGCTTGAAAAATGATCACAAATAGGCTAAAGCAACTCTGCTCTTAGCTGAAACATTGATTGGAAAAGATTCTTTCTTAAATCTATTTTGAGGAGCCAGCCACACATCCCCCTTGAAAGATGTCTAGTTATTGCAACAGCAGCTCCAAGAGATATGCAAAGTAGCCAGCCATTAATAACCTTTCTTCACAACCAGCTTCAAATAGGCCTGTTGGGAAAGAGCCAGAGTCCCTGAAATAATATTGCTACTTTAGGAAATGGGATGTGATTAAAGTTGCATTGACAAGAAAAAGCTGGATAATAGTTCTGTCCAAGAAGGTTTGAGCAGCTAAACTTAATTACCCTTTGTGTGCTCTGGGCTCAGTTTTAATCCCAGATGTACAGCACAGAATCAGTGGGGAAACATCTGAGTTGTGCTGGAAGGTCTGCCACAAAAATCCCCTCTGTAGCCTTTGGAGGAGGTTTGCTGAAGAGCTCTTAGAGCTTGCAGTGAGAGGCAGTACTGGAACTGCTGTGGTTTGCTGAGGTTACAGCAGATCTAAAGCTTGTGGCAGCCCAAGTGACCCTTGCTGTGCAGCAGGACTCTACATCTGACCTTCAAATGGCTTCCTAAACTCTAGGACCATAGTCTCAAAGACTCATTCACTTCAAAGAATGCACTTGGTATTTTATTATATAAAGTCAAAGCCTTTGTCCACTCATTTGCTCCTTATTGAACTACTTCTGTGAGACTGGCTTCCTGGCCTCTTTGCTGTGACAGTACCTCTGTAAATACTCCTCTGGCATAAGGTCCCTCTGTGCTGCAGTCACTCCAGGATGACCTCTACACCACTCACCTTTCTAGATCCTGTTGTTCTCTGAGAGTAGCCCAGGCTGCACTTGTACACCTGACATGGGAATGTAGCACTGCATCGAGTTTCCTTTCGTGTTGTCTATGCATTGATCCTGACCAACTGGCTCCCACTCGGCAAGAAACCTGCTCTGACCTTTGTGCTGTATGGGGAGAGGTACTGAGATGTTCTGATGCTGTAGCTGAGTGCAAATGGATAAAGATGTTTGTTGCACTGACTGATACCTGGTAATTGGTTTTCTTTTGGAGTGTGTCCTGGGTTGTGCCCTGCTAGTCTGGTCCCGAGGTGCAGTGCCTGTCCTGCTCCTTCCCTTCAGCCTGTGTAGCACTCCATAAAAAGGGTTTGTTTCCTAACCAGTCTCTGGATGAGCAGTGCCAAGCTGCTGCATCCCCAGGGGATGGTTAATTTCAGTTAACAGTTGTGTTTTCAAGACTTCCTTAGGGTGGAGCTGAGAACAGCCCGTGAAGGGATGGGGCTTTCTGCGCTGGGAGGCCGGGGGGCCCTGCTTCAGATCCCTTTGCTGCATTCCCAGTTACAGGAATAAATGAGAGCTGTGCCTGAATTGTTGCAAAGGCTTTCTAAGGGTGGGGGGGGTGCTGCACCCAGTGTGGGAGCTGGCCTCCTTTGGAATGTCTGCAGTGCTCCTTTCACCTGAAAGGTCAGAGGAAGCCCTGGGAGTTTTACATCCTCTCTCCCTGAGCTGAAGGATGGCACCCAGATGGCTAAAGATACAGCTAAGGCATCACAGAGGCTCACAGAGGGACTTGTGTTGTCTGGGTAGCTTTCAAAGGTGGAACAGGCTGGGAGTATGTTGTACAGTTCACTGGCATGGATTTTAGAGCTGGGGTTTCTGGGCAAGGAAGAATCTCTTCTTGCCCCAGCACTGGTACTTGTCAGCAGTCTGCTCAAGCAGCATCTCAGCTTCTACAAGGAATGTGGCACAGCTGCCCTCTGAAAAACACTGCCCATGAAGAGCAGAAAGTGAAGTGTCCATGAAGTGCAGCAAGTGCAGGCCCAAGAAACAGAGCAAGGGAGGTGTCCATGAAGTGCAGCAAGTGCAGGCCCAAGAAACAGAGCAAGGGAGGTGTCCATGAAGTGCAGCAAGTGCAGGCCCAAGAAACAGCAAGGGAGGTGTCCATGAAGTGCAGCAAGTGCAGGCCCAAGAAACAGAGCAAGGGAGGTGTCCATGAAGTGCAGCAAGTGCAGGCCCAAGAAACAGAGCAAGGGAGGTGTCCATGAAGTGCAGCAAGTGCAGGCCCAAGAAACAGAGCAAGGGAGGTGTCCATGAAGTGCAGCAAGTGCAGGCCCAAGAAACAGAGCAAGGGAGGTGTCCATGAAGTGCAGCAAGTGCAGGCCCAAGAAACAGCAAGGGAGGTGTCCATGAAGTGCAGCAAGTGCAGGTCCATGAAATAGAGCAAGGGAGGTGTCCATGAAGTGCAGCAAGTGCAGGCCCATGAAACAGAGCAAGGGAGGTGTCCATGAAGTGCAGGTCCCTGCAGTATGGTGACAGCATGGCAGATGTTTGTGTCCTTCCTGCTGGGAGCTATCACAACAAACAGTATGCAGAGTGTTCCTGGGGATCTGTCAGAGGAATATCAAGGAGGGGAGACCTTGGAAAGTTACCCAGCCCATCTCTTGAGATGAGGTCAAACCTGCCAAGGCTGTCACCAACAAGTGTTCTTCTAACTCCTCAAAGCCTCCCTGGCCTTGTGAGTGGCATGTGCCACTGCTGACCCTGCAGCTGGGGAGGCACCACAGCAAGGCCTTGTCCCTGCCAGCCAAGTGCTGCTTGTTCCTATTGGCAATATGTGATGAATGGTGCCCTCATGTCAGCTTTGCTATCATCTGTTTCTAGTCTTCCAAGTCAACCCAGTTAAGTGGATCACTCTTCAGAGGTCACATCTTCTAAGCCTAGCAGTTGTTGGTTGCCTTCACTGCATCCTCTTCAGATTGGTTGCTCTTAATCCTCTGGTCCAAAGCGTGCTGGCTGGGGCTGGAGCAGCTGCAGCCTCCTGGCACTTGCATGCAGCAGTGCTGGTAGCACCCAGGGGAATTCTGTTTGCTGCTTTGCAGCAGCAGCACATCGACTCACATTCAGATCCTGCTCTGCCAACGTCCCAGCACCATTTCAGGACCACAAATCATCTCCCTCTGTGCCTCTGTGAATTGCACAGCACCTCTCAGGCCAACAGGATGGGCCTTCAATTTTAGCTTCTTATTCCCAGTGTGCCTTCAGGTTCTAGCAGCCATTCCCTGGGCCAGATTGAACTCTGCTGGTTTGCATGGCTGCTTTAGCTGCCAAGGGCAGTGCATGTTCTGCAAGGAAGTGGTGGCTTTGGTGTGGTCTGCTGGAAGGTGAACATGGAGCATTTCCAGCCAACAGAGTCATAGAAGAATGATGTCTTCTGAGAAGGAAAAAGTTCTGACATGTTTGTCTGTGGCCTGCTGGTGCTGAGAGTTACAGCCATGGTTATTACTCCAGTGACTGGTGAGGTGGTTGTTACTCATGTGCAGTGATGGCTGATGCAGTGGCACTGCCTGTTGTTGAAGGAGGGACACTTCAGATTTCACCTCTCAGCAGGCTGTGTGCAGGAGGGTGGGAACAGCCCAGAACAGGCTCTGTGTAAGGAAGCTCCTTTGCCTCTGGGGGAAAATCATTCCCATTTGTGGCTGGGTTTGGCCTGCTGGATTTGGTGTTTCGAAAGTAGATCAGTTGTGATCTCAGGCAAAACTGCTTCACCCTTAGTACATTTGCTAAGGGGCACCTCCTGCTGCCAGCAGCTCTTACAGCTCAGTGCTAGGAGAGAGTCCTTTCCTTAAGGAGGTCTAAGAAGCTCTGTTTGTTAAGAGCCCTGTTAAGCAAGGGTAAGAAATAGCAGGCAGCTGCTTTGTGTTGCTGCGGTAAATCACTCCCAAGACTCTGCTGCTGTGCATCTGAAAGCAGGAGCTGTTCTGCAGCTGAAGGAATGTGACACTGTTTGCTTCAGAGCTGTCACTAGCAGAGGAGAACTTCTCAGCTTCTGGGCTGCTGTGTTTTGCTGCAGTAAGAGCTGAACTGTGCAGCACTGAGGCCAGCAGGAGCTTTGCTTTGCCACACGCTCGGTGCTCACACGCAGAAAGGTGCTGGCTTGGACGCCTGTGACATGCTTCAAGCTACTGAATTGAGTGGAACTGGCCAGGGAACTGCCCTCTGCCAGGCAGAGGACAATTTCTGCATGTCTAGGAGGTGCAGTAGCCTGTCCTGGAGAGCCTGCATAGTGCTGTGCAGATGCTAACTGCTAGTACTGCCTTGTTGTGCCCCCTGGGTTTAGTCAGTGGTGAACAAACTTCACCCTTCACCTGTGAGGGGAGAGAAGCAACCTGGCATCTGCAGAGGTGGTTTGTGGGGCTGCTGTTCCTGAATGCCGCCTGTCACACAGAGGGAGGCAGTGGCTTAGAGAGGCACAACCATGGCCTGCAGTGCTGGACAGCAGCAGGACGGGTTGGTGCCTGCATCTCTGTAGCCAGGAAGGGGAATTCCTGCTGGAGCACACTACACTGATCCTTACTCAGATACTCATCTCCCCAAGTACCCCTGAACAGCCATCTCAGGCAGGGGGCATGGACAGCCTGCTCCTGGGCTTGCCCAACTCAGCTGTGACTCTGCATAAATACAGCTCATGTCTGTCTTGGTACAGGGCCATGAATGGTCAGAAGCATAGCTTAGGTGCTGATTCAGCTTCATCTGGAGCAGGATTAGCTCAGGATTTCAAGCTTCCTTTGCAGGTGGCATCTTCTCCTGTACATACATTTTCCCTTAAAACAACAAATAAATCCAAGCTGTTTGTAATGCCAGTTTGTCCATGAGGGTTTTCAGTCTGAGGCTCTTGCTGCTTCAGACAGAGCTGCAGGAATATTCCTTTTCCATGCTGAGCTACATTAGCCAAACAAGAACCCCTTCAGTAATTAAAACACCCACCAGCAATCAGAACAAAAATCCTCCCATTGAAGTCTGTGGTAAAGCAATTCATGGGGGTGACACCATTAGCACCGTGGGGCCAGATCCTCCTGGTGCTCTTCATGGGAGCAGAGCTTGGAGAGCAGAGGGATGAGTGAGGCAGCCTTCAGCCCAGGCATTAATAATGGATCTCCTCTGCCTGGCAGAACAAATGAAAGCACCCTGGGGTAAGAGGAAGAAAGCCTCAGCTTGCTGCTGCAGCCTGCACAGGCAGCAAAGTACATTTTGTTCCCCTCTTAAATAAGGAGATTTGGGATGTGATGCTGCCTCCTTCTGCGGCCCTGCCACTCTGGGCTCATGGCAAAGAGGATAAAGCTGTCCACAGCTGTAGTTGTTCCATCCACTGCTCGCGTGCCTGGGAGAATTATCTTTCCCTCTGGGTTGCCAAGCAGCCTGTTTTGGGAGGCTGAACATCTGCTGACCTTGGAGCCAGGCTGGGCTCTCAGGCTCTCCCTGTCCCAGCACTGTGCCCCTGAAGCTGCTGGCTTCACAGCTGGGTTGGGTGTGCAGTTTGTGGCAGACACCTGAGCCTCCTCCTCTCACCTGGCTCTTTCCTGGCCAGGAAGGCATTGCTGTCTTTCTTGTATCTAAGCCATGTGGGAATGGATCCATGGAGACAAGAGGCACAATCTTACAGGAGCAGCCCTGTGCTGTCAGGGCCAATCACAACCTGGGCTGCATCAAGAGAAGCAGAGCCAGTAGGGCAAGGGAGGTGATTCTCCCCCTCTGCTCAGCTCTGGTGAGACCCCACCTGGAGCACTGTGTCCAGTTCTGGAGCCCCTGTGCCAGGAAGGATCTGGAGGTGCTGGAATGTGTCCAGAGAAGGGCCACAAGGATGAGCAGAGCTGGAGCTGCTGGAGCTGCTCTGCTGGAGCTGCTGTGCTGTCAGGACAGACTGAAGGACTTGGGGCTATTCAGTCTGGAGAAGAGAAGGCTCCAAGGAGACCTAATTGTGGCCTTGCAGTATCTGAAGGGGGCTACAAGAAAGCTGGGGAGGGACTTTTTTAGGGTGTCAGGGAGTGATAGGACTGGGGGGGGATGGACCAAAACCAGAAATGGGTAGAGTCAGATTGGATGTTAGGAAGAAGTTCTTCCCCATGAGGGTGGTGAGAGACTGGCACAGGTTGCCCAGGGACATGGTGGAAGCCTCACCCTGGAGGTTTTTGCAGCCAGGTTGGATGTGGCTCTGGGCAACCTGATGTAGTGTGAGGTGTCCCTGCCCATGGCAGGGGGGTTGGAACTGGATGATCCTTGAGGTCGCTGCCACTGCCCAGGAGGGGGTGGAGCAAGGAGGCAGCCTCTGTGGCTCCCTCTCTGCATCACGTCTCAGAGGGGTTCGATCTTCATTCAAGATGGGTTTGCTGCTTTCCTTCCTTTGTGTGGTGGTTATTTATTGATCTTGTTTGTTCTGCAAGAGGAGTTCTAGACAGACATTACCTGGTGGCTTCAATCCTAGGAGGGAAACAAAGCAAATTCCAGGAACAAATGGCCCCAGAACCTAGCACAGTGGAATAGTGCTGCACTTCTACCCCTCTGCCAGCAGTTCCGTGGTGGTGGTTGGAGTCAAAGTGAGTTCATAATGTTCCTGTCTAGCTTCTGCCAAGAAACTCTTCCCTATTTGTTTCTCTGGGTTATTTTTGTAATCCCATTGTACCTGGCACTTCTCATGCCTCCAGAGCAAAGCCAGAAACTGCTGCAGCAGTGCTGAGGGGAGTCAGGAAGGGTGAGGGTGCTGCTTTGGGCTGGGGTCATTTATTCTCTCCAGAGGAGCCTGTATGGGGCTGTTTGGCTTTGTGCTGAGAGCAGCCTGGGTGACACAGGGATGTTTTGCCTTACTGCTGAGCAGAGCTCACACACAGCCAAAGCTCTGGAGGTGCACAAGAAGCTGAGAGGGGACACAGCTGACCCCAGCTGACCAAAGGGATCATAGAATCATAGGATCAGTAAGGTTGGAAAAGACCTGAAAGATCATCAAGCCCAACCTGTCACCCAAGACCTCATGACTACTAAACCATGGCACCAAGTGCCACATCCAATCCCCTCTTGAACACCTCCAGGGATGGTGACTCCACCACCTCCCTGGGCAGCACATTCCAATGGCTAACAAATATCTCTGTGAAGAACTTTCTCCTCACCTCCAGCCTAAACCTCCCCTGGTGCAGCTTGAGACTTTGTCCTCTTGTTCTGGTGCTGGTTGCCTGGGAGAAGAGACCAACCCCCTCCTGGCTACAACCACCTTTCAGGTAGTTGTAGAGAGCAATGAGGTCTCCCCTGAGCCTCCTCTTCTCCAGGCTAAGCAACCCCAGCTCCCTCAGCCTCTCCTCACAGGGCTGTGCTCAAGGCCTCTCCCCAGCCTTGCTGCCCTTCTCTGGACACCTTCAAGTGTCTCAATGTCCTTCTTAAACTGAAGGGCCCAGAACTGGACACAGGACTCAAGGTGTGGCCTAACCAGTGCTGGGCATTCAGTCCACACTCGACTACCAGGGGTTTGCTGGGCTTGTTTGGTGGTGGAAGGGTTAATTCCATAGATGAATCCCTGTGGGAAGGTAGCAACAGCAGACACCCACAGCTGGGAGATGCCACCTACTCAAACCTAAATTCAGCCTCTGGAGCAGTTACTGTGATACAGTCTCCAAGGGCAGCCCCATGGGCACCTTTCCCATGCTCCAGCAGCAAGGGGAGACCCTGCTGCAAGGACTCCAGCCCTCTGCTCCAGGGGAGGAGACAACCCCATTCTTTCAGTTTCCTTCATTAGAATCTGCTTTAGCTTTGAGCCTAATGAGACCAGAAGAGAAGGTGAAGCTGTCTGGAGGATGATGGTAGGGAGCTGCAGATCCAAAGGAGGGGAGGTCTCATTGTCTTTCTTGCCTGATCTGGGCTGGGCTGAACAGCAAGGCCCTGCAAGCTTCATTCTTTGTGCTAGCTCCAGAGGTGCTACCAGGGCTGTCAGTCTGGAGGGTTCCAGCCCTGGAAAAGACCAAAGCCCTGTGCTTACCCTGAGGGCACCTTGTCTGTGCAACACCCAACAGCCTGGCAGCGGGAAGGAGGCGTGGAGGCTGCTCTCCCTGCGGGGCTGTGGGAAGCTGACCCCTAGCAAGGATCCTCCTCAGCTGTGGTTTGCACTTGGTGTTCTCAGCTTGTAGTGTCGGTTGGACTTGATGATCTTGGAGGTCTCTTCCAACCTGGTTGATTCTGTGGCTCTGTAAAACCTTCCTTATCCCAGCAAGGAGCTGGGATGGCAGATCTGGCCATCAGGTGTAGCAAACTGCTGGAGCCTTTGAAAAATCAAACCAGGAACTTCTAGAGAGTTGTGAGGGGCTCAGAGAACGAGGCTTTGACATTGTATTTGGGCGTTTGAATGCACTCATTGGTTTGAAAGCCCTGTGCCAGCAGCCCCACTGCCTGGGGCTCACATCGTTTGCATGCTCTATCTAACAATGAGAGGCAGCAGCTTGTGTCCTGGCCCCCGGCAGACCAGCCCCAAATGCTCATGCTGGGACCGAGGGCTGGTGCCTGCTTCCATGCTTAGGGACCTGGGTGAGTGCTGCCAGGATTCCCGAGCCCAAGGGCCGGAGGGGTAAATCCCACTGACCTTCCTGGGGGATAGGAGTGAGGTCTGGATGTGCAAGGCAGCACTTGCAGGGTGAGCAGGGCCGGCGCAGCCTGGCCAGGCACAGCCGTGGAACTGGGGAGCCCTCAGTGCTGTCCACCCACCCGGAGCTGCTGGATGCCTTCAGGCTCTGAAGGATGTTCTCTCACCAGGCACGTGGATCTTGGCAGAGAGATCTTCCAAACCAAAAGGAGACTTGTGGCCTCCTCTCAGAGATGGTAGCTGTCAACAACAACACACCCACAATATTTTGGACCAAAAACTCTTGTCTTGGCACCCTTTCCTTGGAGCTCTGCTCCTTTACCTAGCCAAAGGTGCAGGGGAGGTGATGCTCTCCCCAGGGGCTCCTGTGGGCTCTGCTGCTCTGCAGGCTCCTGGACCCTGCTGTGGCAGCCAGCTGCTTGCTGTGCTGTGGCTGGGGTGGAGGCTGTGCTGCCAGGCAGTGGATGGGAGCAAGGGGAGGCCATGCTGGTGGCTGACCCCCCAAGTCCAGCCATGGCTGGGTCAGTCTTTGCTTGCAGCAGGGCTGGGTGCATCACATCACAGTCTGGAAGATGGATTGTCAGGGTGCTGAGAGCTTTGTGCTCTTCACTTCTAACCAAAGCACAGAGTTCCTGTTTCTGGGCCTTACTGCTCCCAAGGTTTGGCCATGTTCCCCACGTGTCACTGCACTGCAGTCAGCAGCATTATGCTAGCTGGCATTTTGGCATCCTTCCTCATCCTCCCTTCCTCCCAGCTCCCTCCCTGAGAAAACCCTTGTGGCTCCACTCCCTCAGGCAAACCTGTCTTTTTGCCCACAGCCTGATCAGGGTTTTTTTTTCCCTCTCTCTCTCCCTCCCATGGCTCCTGGTCCAGGGACCTTCTCCAAGCTGCCTTGGACTTCTCCAGCACTATGCTGCCTTTCTCCCTTTTCCTGGCTGCCTCAGGTCCCCAGGAAATTCCCCTTAATTAGAGCATGCCCAAATCCCTCCTTCTCTTCCTTCTGACAACCATGGAAGACCTCACCTACCTTGCAAAGCATGGAGCCAAGGCCACAGGGCAAACCAACCACCCAGCCATGTGCTGCCAGCCAGAGCCTGCACTTTTCCTCCTGCCTCCCCTCCTTTCACAACCTTCCCCTTGCCTCTGAGCCCATCACACATGGCCCCAGCATAGGCTCCATGGCATTTTGGTTGACATCCCTCAGGACTGCCCATCTGTGCACAGAGCTGGGGCTTCTGCACTGCCTGGAGTGCTGGAAGGCAGCAGGGTTCAGGGCATCAGCATCCAACAGGTTTGTGAGGAAAACCCTGCTGGATGCTGCTGTTTACACTGTGCTAGCTGTGGACTGGATGCTGCCAACAGGGTGTAACCTGCAGGTGTATTTCAGACTCAAGGCAACAAGAAGAGGAGGCTGAAATCACCCCTTGATCTTTGGCCCTCATGCCAGAGAGCTTTCAGATGGTGGTGTGCTGCTCTGGAGCTGGTGCTGCTGGAGCATGGGTGCAGGAGCCCCGAATGCCAGCGTCCCTGCTCTTGTGGAGGAACTTCCCCACGGGCACTCCTCTCCATGCAGGAAGGACAAACCCCTCTGAAATCCACTTCCCTTCAGTATCCCTGGGTCATGGCGAGCCTAGTGTGCTACCGACAGAGCAGTCAGTGATGCATAGCGCTGTCTGAATACCAAAGGAGCAGGCAAGGGCCAGCGGTGCTTGACTGACACAGCCAGAGCCAGTCCTGCCTTGTGGCAGCCTGATAAACTGCAAAGGTATTTCCAGGACTCTTCCAGTTCTGTTTTCCGTGGTTTCCATGAGTCAGTTCCTCCTGTAATTGTCCCATCCACAGGCTGGGTCTCTGCCTGTGTCTGGGCTCGTCCTCTTGCCTGCCAACTCCCCAGAGAGCAGCTCCTCCAGCTTCACGGGGCTGAGAGGTGCCGACAGGAGGGCTTGTCCCGCTGGAAGCTCTTCAGAGCCGTCGCGGGTCTGTTGCTGGGCTCCTGGAGCGCAGAACCTGACTCAGGGGAACGTGCAGCACGGAAGCAGACTCGGGAGAATGTGCAGCACATCTTTTTTGAGCCATACATTCCCGGGGCGGCTGGGGCGGGCAGCAGCGGCTCAGCGCTCACCGCCTTCCCAGCTGCCTGCAGCAGGCGAGGCAGCGGCGGGCGCAAGGGCGGGCAGCGGGGGCTTGCCGCAGCCGCAGCCTCTGACCGGCAGGAGAACGGCAGCGAACTGCGGCGTAAGCAGATGCTGAGGCATTCTGCATCTTCCACCTCTGCAGCGAGGCTGCGGGCTGCAAGCCAGCCCAGCCTGGGCAGCGCTCGAGTGGCCGCTGCCCAAGCGCAGCCCGGATGGATGGCGGCAGGAGGCTCGGCTGCAGCCGGCGTTCGCGGCCAGCAGCGCCCGGCAGCGCGCCGCAGGAGCGCAGCTTTCTCCTCTGCATGCTGCGCTCGCAGCAGCCGCAGACGTGCCCGCACCCTGTGTCTGACAGCCGAGCGCCGCTGCTGCAGGCTGCCGAGCTGATAACAGCAGCAGCCCCCCGGTAACTTCTGGTCACTAGAGCTGGGCTCCCACCCCCAGTGCCTGCTGCTCTGCCCCACGCAGTTTATGACAGGGTCTCTCCTCTGTCCCTCTGTTTCTATAGAGCAGAGACCTGCTCCGCTCACTCTCCCATCTCTCTGCCTACCAAATCTAATCCATATTTTAATAGGAAGTTGATTTTTATGTTGTCAGAGGTCTCTGGCTTAGGAAGATCTTATCAGTGTCTGCAAATATCTGAGGGGTGGGTGTCGGGATGAAGGTGATGGTCTCTTTTGGGTGGTGCCCTGTGGTAGGACAAGGAGCAACGGGTACAAGCTGGAACACAGGAGGTTCCACCTCAACACGAGGAGACACTTTGGTACTGTGAGGGTGACAGAACCCTGGAGCAGGCTGCCCAGAGAGGTTGGGGAGTCTCCTTCTCTGGAGACTTTCAAAACTTGCCTGGATGTGTTCTTGTGTGACCTGCCCTGGGTGCTCCTGCTCTGGCAGGGAGATTGGGCTGGATGGTCTCTAGAGGTCCTTTCCAACCCCTGCCATTCTCTGCCCCCATGAAGCCCTGCATATTTGCACTTGGTCTACCACACCAATTGTTCCTACACTCACTGTTTTGCCACTGGGTTTTCATAGCAGTGATCACTTTAAAGAAGCCAAGGGTGTACAAAGTGGTTCCAGGAGAGCAGAAGCAGCTTGTCTTGGGCTGTTGCCACAGCCTCTTGCAAACAGCTCCCCAGAGCATCTCTGACAGCAAGGCTCCAGGTCAGAAAAAGAGGCCTCCTCCAGACCTGCTTAGCTGTCAGGTTTCAGCATTGCTCTTGCTGCCCATGGCAATGTCTCTAAACAGAAGAGGCCTCTTCCCTAAAAGATAGGTAAGAGGGGGAAGGATCCACACCAGCAATGTTGAGGCCACCATCAGCACTACAGGCAATGGGGGCATTAACCAGGCCAGCCTGAGCAGAGCTAACTGAGAAACAAAACCACCCAACCACCCACGGTGTGTGTGTTCTAACACATGAAGTCTGGGAAACAAGCAAGAGGCACTGGAGCTCTGTGCCCAGTCAGGAAGTTGGCATAGCATGGGAATAACCCAAATCTGGGCTGTAACTCACACAACTGGAGGATCCTGATAGATGGCTGCAGGCTGTTTGGTAAAGACAGGCAGGGTAGAGGAGGTGGTGAAGCTGCACTCTAGATTAAAGAGAACCTTGAAAGTATTGAAGTCAGCTCTGGCAACAGTGGAAGACCTATTGAATGCCTCTGGGTCAAAGCCAGAGAGGTCATCTCCAAGGGAGACCTGACAGTAGGCATCTGTACCTAACCCCCAAACCAAGAGGACACAACCAGTGAGGCAATGCTTAAGAGCCTTAAGCACAACCTGGTCCTTGAGGGAGCCTTGAACCACCCAGACACTGGCTGGAAGAGCAGCACAGCAGCTCTGCTGGCACCCATCAGCTTTCTGGAGTGCAGAGAGGACTCCTCCCTCCACAAAGGTTAGCTGTGCCCAGCAGGAATGAGGGGCTGCTGGGCTTGCTGCTCACCAGCAGCTAAGAAAACCTGCTCTGTAATGTCTGGGTGGGTGGCAGCCTGGCAGCAGGGCACACTCAGGAGGTCTTTGCCCCAGTGCTCCTCCAGTCCCCAGCTGCTCAGAGCTAAGCCAGGTGAGAGAAGCTCGCAGCAGCTGGCTGACAAAGCCATTTTTCTTTCCTTGGGCAAATTTCCCCTGAGCTGCTCACTGTTGTTATTGTGTGAAAAATAGAGCAAGGTATTTATTGACTCTCAGAGGAAGGAAACTAGAAAAGCAAGCAGGAGCAGGGCACCCTCATTAACTCCTCCTGCTGAAAGTGGAGCACTTCCCTGCGGCCACCTCTGCCTGTGGTGCGTGGGGGCAGCTTGCCCACCACCCGTGGGCAGCAGCTGTGTGGGGGTGGCTCAGTGTCATCAAACCACAGTCCTGCTGCAGTCCTGAAATGTGAGGGACCCTAAAGGGCTGTGGCACAGCTGATAGCCCCACTGGGTGCCACTGAGGGCAAGTCTTTGGTCTTAGGTAGAGACAGAGAGCTGGGTGTCCACAGCCCTGTCACCAGCCTGGCGCTGGAGGACACGGTGGTTCTGTCAAGCTCTTCAGTCACCTCTTCTCACAGCCCAGCAGGAGCAAGAGGGCTTTGGTGCAATGATGGCCTGTCTGGGGGGCACTCTGTGTGACTGCCCACCACTGAGGCAGCACCTCGTGTCCCCTTCACTCCCAGGGCAGGCTGAGCCATAGCAAGCTGCAGAGCTTCACTTGCCATTCCCTGGCACTAGCATGGCTGGCAAGGCACACTGTGGAGCTGTGTCACCAAGGCTGTATTTATGGCACTCCTTGACACACCTTCAGCACTCCATGGCCTCCTCTCAGCTCCTGTGCCCCCCTAGAAGGCAAAGCCAGTGCTTAAACAAGGCCCAGGACTCCCAGCAGGCTTCTCCTGGCTTTCTGCATGCCCAGCAGAGCTGTGTTATGAGTACCCTAAGAGCCTTTTCTATGCTTGGTTGACATTGAGGTTAGACAGAGTACAACTGCAGGAGAGCTGCAGCCCACACTAGAGGCAGCCCAGCTGAGAAGCTGGAGATTGGTATGGGTCCAGTTTTGTTGAGTTCTATCAGCAATTGCTCTGCTGACTGCTGTGACAGATCCAGGGCTGTGCACTCAGCTGGGGACTCCTTGCTTGGTTTCGTGCTGCTCTTCCAAGACCGAAGCTATCAGTGGCTGCATTTATGTTGTTGCCTGATGATGTCAAGCTGTTCAGCATATTTTCTGTGTTCAGGCCTCAGCTTTAGCCCTGGGTGCCAGGCAGTGCTTGCCTGAGAAGCAGCAGCCCAGCGTGAGACCACTGCAGCCTGAGAGGGACGCAGAGGAGAGCTGCAGCAGCAAGGGAAGCCTTACCAGGACAGGTACCAAAGCTATGGCACAGCTCCTGCTTATTGCTCAAGCAATACTTGGCTGGGGAACCTGAGCTACAGTGTCTACCTCTGTGAAGAGGGTCACAGGCTCTTTGCCCACATGGAAACTGCCCATCACGAGGAAACCAGGAAAGCTCCACTGGGACACTTGCAAGGGAGTGGGAAACCAACTTTAAACCCAGCAGAAGGTAACTGAGCATCACCTCCTTGCTTTCTGGTTTGCTGAGCCACCCCAGGGCAGAAATGGGTCAGAGACTGACAGAAGGGGATTTAATCCCCTGCAGGGGACTGGAGCCCAGGCTCACTTAGGGCTGTCTGGTGGGGTGCAGGTCTCCAGTTGTGGTCTCCCCAGCATGGAGAGACAAAGGGAGAACGTGGCCTGAGAGGTGCTGGGAAGCAGCACAAAGGCAGCCCTGTGCTTCCACAGAGGGTGATGTAGCTCCCCTTGTCTTCAGCTTTAAACACACAAACATTTAAAGGGATTTGTGTTTACCACTGCCAGGCAGGCAGGATGCCACCTTGGGACCTCTTAACATTCATCCCCTAGCTAAAGCACCAGCAAGCCTTGCTCCTGACTGCTGCCCCCCAGGCTGGAAAGACAGCAGTGCTGACAGCAGGGCCAGTGCCCTGCCAAAAAATGCAGCCTGAGAGCTTGCAGGGTGAGGCTGCAGTGCCTGCAGGTGCTGGGGGAGCCATACATTGGTTTACTGCAAGTGTCTCCATAGAAACTCTTTCCCCAGGGCTGGAGATGTAGCTCTGGGCTGCAGCACACTTTCTGCCCTCAGCACATCTCCTCAGGTGCCACAGCAGAATGGTTTGGCAGGAAATCATTTAGACTAATGTATCCCTGTGCTCCTGAGATGGGGAGGAATTGAACATGCTGCATTAACTAAAGCATTTTAAATACTCAAGCACTGTCATTATGGAGGGAGGCAAAGGATAAAGCCTTTCTGGTCCAGTTTGTGGTTCTTGAAATCATCCAGCAACGTGGAGTGAGCTGAGAAGCAGGGAAACTGCACCAGCAAATTGCTGCTCCAGACTCTGGACTGCAATTGCAAATACTCAGTGGTTTGGAAGGACTCTGCTCCTCCAAAGCCAAAGGCAGACTCAAAACCAGCTGAAATGGTTGAACCCCTCCAGTGTCCAACACCACCAGGAAGGTCCAGGTTGTGTGACTAAAGTGTCTTGCTGCCTCTTGGCTTGTGATGGAGCCAACCAACAGGCAAGGGAACACAAAAAGAGAAGGGAAACAGGTGAAAATGAGCAGAGTACCTGGGCCAGCAAAGCTGAAGGCTGAATAACTTTTGGTCAAGGGGCTGCACCAGCAAAGGGAAGACAAAACATACAAGAGCAGGAAATTTTGTGGCAGGCAGAGCTTTGGGTGTCAGAGGGTGTTAGAGGCTGCCATGTCACTGTGGACCAATAAGAGAGAAGAAAGCAGGAGCCAAGGGTGGGAGAGGGAGCCAGACAGCATCCCAGATATTTAGGATCAGTAGGAGAAGGCAGAGTCCACTGCTCCTTTGTACTAGCTCCTTTGTAAGGGAAGGAAAATCATTCTGGCCTTGGGGCAGGACAAGGAGGCATGTCAGCTCTGCCCTGGCTTAGGTGGCTGCAGCACCATGCCTCGCCAGCCTCACCCTTGGCAGGGGCTGGCAAGTGGCAAGGTGCTTCACTGGTATAGCCCATTGTGTTCCACTGCAGGCTGAGAGCAAAGGAGGCAGCAACAGCCCATAGTAGTGCTGGGCTCTTCCCCCCGGCTGTGCTCACATGAGAGCTTTAAAGATGCTACCACGTGGCAGCCCTGAAGTGACCTTTTAATGCTGCCTCCCTCTGTTTAATTACTTTTTTTATTATCTCTGGATTGTCTGTGCTCTGGAACCTCAGTTGCCAGCCTCTCTCTCTCCCTCCTGTGCCCACTCCCTGCCCACGGTGCTGCCCGTCCCTGAGCTGCATTTCGCTGCCCTGTGCCTGCAGCCCTGCGCTGGAGCCGCAGCTGCCCCGAGGCAGAGAGCACACAGCCCCAGTGCTCAGCTGAAAACAAAGCTCCAGCCTGGTATGGTCCCTAGGCTTGAGTGCTAGGCAACATTTCAACACCCAGAGGTTTTCTTTCTCTGTTCATGGGAGGAACCAAGGCACTGTGGTGCAGCACAGCGTGGAGTGGCCGCAGTCACTGCTGCACCTCTGGACACCGCAGCGGTCTGCAGCAAAGCTGCTGCACTTGGCAGCATGAGCAAGAGGCTCCATGCCCCAGCTGCCTCAGCTGCTATGGACCACTGCTCCCACCTGCTTGCTCCTCTTCCCTGCCTGGCTTTTCCAGCAGCAGCCTCCCCCACCGTGGCATCTAGTGCCCTCCCCAGTTATGTGAGGAAAGCCCAGAGCCCATTCAGCTCTGTTTCTCCACGTCAGCCTTCCTGGGCTCACTCTGTGATGTGGCATTTAACTGGGGCCCATCTAAGCTGAACAAAGGTCTCCTGTGCAGCTGCTGGCTTCAGCCCCTGCAGGGATGGCTACATCATATTGCTGTGCTGCAAACATGGAGTAAAGGCTGGAGTCCTCAGCCAGGTGCAGCCGGGGCCTTGATCCCAGCAGGAGTTTTGCCCAAGCATCTACAAAGAGTCTCACTGATCAGTCCCAGTAAAGCCCTGCAGGTATTTCACATCAGGGGAGACCTACACTGAAAACACAGGAAAAACCTAGGTGCTGGGACTGGAGAGAAAATGGAGCTGGGAAGGGGAATGGGTGAGGACAGGCTGCGATAAGTGCAGTCAGCTGCCATCATGAGGAACCCCACATGTCTGCAAGGAGATGGTCTTAAGGTCATTGCCTATTTGTGCTTTAATATAAGGGCAGAGAGAGACAAGAGGAGGCTGAGCTGGAGGGGATCTGGAGGAGGTTTGTTCTCTGCTCCTGGCCCACCTGGGAACACCTACAAAATGTCTCCTCATTCAGATGACCACAAATCACTTCAGCCCAGCCTGATTGTGGACAACTGTATGTCACCCTGTGCAAGGCTGGGGCATCACAGTGTGTCACCCAGCCTGGCTGGAGGGCCTGGCTGCTGAGCTGGGCACTCCAGGAGCTGAACTTGCCAACGCCTTGGGCAGTCAGGTTGTGGGAAGCTCACAGCCAGCCTTGAGACACCCGTGTAAGGCTGTGGGCTTGGCCTTTCATATTCAGCTTCACTGTTTCCAAGACAGTTGCTGCAAGGAGATTGCTTCTGCTTGTGACTGGCCACCATCCAGCAAGGCTGGGGCAGTGTGAGTGGGGACACCAGGCCATGGAATTGAGATTGCTGATTCTGGTGGTTAAGGCCATGGCTTCCAAGTTACTTGTTCTAAACAGCTGCTGGGTGTGAAAATTCCAGCTCTGGCTGTAACAGGCCCAGGAAGCCCTCAGCATGTCCTGGGCCATCAGCTGTGTCATCCAGAGCAGGTCATCTTTAAAGCAGGAGCCATAGCGAGAGATTTGTGTTGTTTTCAGAGCAGCTTCTGCAGTACTCCAGGGAGGATGTGACACAGGGGAAGCTCTTACCTCTGCTCTTCCCCTTGCTCCTGAGGCTCAGTTAAAGGGGGAAAAAATGTATGAGAAAGTACCTTAGGGTTGCAAAAATAGCTTTAAACCCAGTGTGAACAAACACAGTGGTGCACAGGTGGTGCCTATCAGCCTGTGTATCAGGGACCTGCCCAGCTTCCCTACGGCTAATCAATACTCTGGCCCTGGTTAATTATTTCTGCCCCCTATTAGCATTCACCAGGACAAGCGTTTCGACCTTGCTCTGAGTGACATTTTGTTTCTCTCCTGCAGCTCGATAGTGCTTAGGTCGATACGGTTTAAGTGCTGCCATCTAGGTCTGACTGTGGGCGTGAGGGACAGGATGCTGGGTGGCACGGAGCGGGAGCCGGTGCCCCAAAGCCCCTCCTGGCCGCCACCCCAGCAGCCAGAGCTGGGGCTGCCCTGCGGGGTGACAGGAGCCGAGCGGCTGCAGCACCAGCAGGCGCGATCCAGACCCCCGGCTGCCAGCCGTGAGGACCAAACTCGCTCCGTTTGCAGGGAGAGCTCAGCTGCTGCTGATCCCAGGAGTCGGTGCCGGCAGATGTCTGTGTTTGCCTCCTCGTCCTTCCAGCGTTCCCCCGCGGTACAGCGAGGGAGGGCTGCGTGGGACAGCAGCAGCCCAGCCAGCCTGAGCGCCCAGGCTGGAGCTCGGCTCATCTCTCGTCCCTCCCTTAGCTCCGTGCTGTGCCGGCGGGTTTTGCTGTCCCAGCAGATCAATGCTTTTCGTGTTAAACCGCAGATGGATGCAGTAGCTCTCTGCTTATTTCCTTCTTTTGCAGCTTAATGCTTGCAGCCTTCTTTCTCCCTGCCTGGTTCCCGGTGACTCATCCAGGCAGGTATTTTCTAACCACCCTCTGCAGCCTCCTAAGAGATTCTGTTCTTTCCAGGTGCCAGCTGAAAAATGCAACTGCTCAGAATAGAGCAGGAGTGGTAAGGCAATGTGTCAGCCTGCGCTGAGCAGCACAGCCCTTTGCAGAGCAGGGCTGGGGTCTGGCACAAGAAAAGAAATCATGGAATTGTTTGGGTTGGAAGGGACCTCAAGGATCAGCCAGTTCCAACCCCCCTGCCATGGGCAGGGACACCTCACACTGCTGCAGTTGCTCAGAGCCACGTCCAGCCTGGCCTTTAAAAACAATTGGGGGGGGAAGACCTTAAAGGCAGGACACCTCCAGAGCAAGCTGTGTGTTCACTCTCCTGGAGCAGTCACAACTAGCTGATAGTCTCCAAGGCTCTACAGCAGTTAAACAGCAAGTACCCTGGGCTACAGGGTCATCCCCCCTGCCCCTGGCATCCCAGGAATATTATTTTAAGGAGACACATTCTTTCTGGAAAGAAGGGGGAAGGAAAACCCAACAGACATTATCACATTTGAATTGCCATTTCCCCATGGCTAAGACCACCCCTGAGGTCACCTCCTCCAGGCACCACACAGATGAGGAGGAGCCTTTCTGCCTTTACACATCACTTTGAAACTGCCTCTGGAGTGCTTTTGTTTCCTGGTGTCCTGGTGGCAGTGTGAGCCCTGCCTGGCAGTGCCAGGCACACCAGCAGCCACTGGGAAGGCTCCTGCAGCCTTCTCCTTCATTTTGAAGATGGGTTTGTTTGTTTGTTTGTTTGTTCCTTTAGGACACCACAATCCAAACAGCCCCATCCCAGTTACTGGACAGTGCATGCTGACACAGGGCAGCCTCAAGTCCAGGCTTGCTTGTCCCTGCTGAAGTGCAAAGGTTACCGGTGAGCCATGGGCTCTGCTTGCCTGGCTAAGTGCTGGTGCTGAGCAGCCGCCAGCCAAAGGGCTGAGCTCATGCTTCTGACCCGTGGCACATGAATGAAGACAGCTTCTGTGGTGAGAGCCCCTGAGCTCTTTGCCTGTCCACGTGGTGCACTCTTGCTTATTTTGTTTCACCATGGGCAAGAACTGCAAAGGCTCCCCAGGCAGGGGAAATGCTGTCCCTCACTCCCTGCTGACACTGAGAATGGAGGAGATGTTCTCATAGCTACACTGCAGAGTGCAGGCCCTGGATTATCACTCTTCAAGGATGCTCCCCCTGTGGCACAGGAGGCTTTGCAGAAGGGGTACTCCTGCCTCACCTGACTGTCTTGCACTGGAGCTGCCTGATAGCAGGATCCAGTCCATCCTGCCTTAAATGCCAGGCAAGGTCCCCACCTTGTTCACCACCCCAGTAACCATCACTCCTTCTGGGCAACATCACTTCAGCTCTCTGCAGCTTCAAGGAAGCCGTGAAAAACTTGAACAAGGCTCTTGCATTCTTCAGAGCTCTGAAGGAAGGGCAAGTTTCCAGCTCTCTGCCTAGCAGCTCCCTTGCTGGGAGGAGATCTGGCACTTTCTCCCCCTCTTTCTGACGAGAGGCAGCCAAGGAGGAATCAGCCTGCTGCTGCCTGTGCAGCAGAGATGGCTTCACACACTCATACACATGCACACTTGCACGCTCAGGCAGGGCTTCCCTTCCCACAGCTCCTCCTGGCACCTTCTCCATATTTTCCCTTCTGGCAGCTTCCAAGGCAACTCTTCTTAGCAATTCCCTAAACCAGCCCAAATCTGCTCTCCTGAAGCAGAGCCCTGCCTCTGCAGCTTGCCTGCCCACTGCTGCTCCACAGCCTGAACCCAGTGCCCTCAGGCTGAGGAGGTAGCCCTGTGGTCTCAGCTGTCAGCTCAAACACGACTGATTAGAGTTCTTCCTGTTGTCATTTCTCAGGGTGTTTGGCCCTGCATTAGGTTCAGCATTTCACCACCACAAGAGGAGCATCCTGGGCACCCCTCAGTGCCCACTCACAAACAGCTGTGCCATGCTTCAGGTCAGCAGTGTCCAGACCCAGCCCAAGCAATCAGGGGTGGAACTCACAACTGCTACAAAATGTTGAAGGTCCTGGGGTGCCTGGGCAAGGAAAGAAGCCCTAGGGCTTGAACAGAGAGCTTCAGTACTCCTCACCAGGCAGTGTGGTGGGGCCAGGGCCTGGGGGCAATGGCAGCTCTGCTCTCCCCTAAGCTGATAGCCCCAGCATGCTATTCTCACTTGACTTCCCTGCCCCAGCAAGAAGAGTTGGCATTACAGCTTGGCCAGATTCACACCTCTCCTTTTGCCACCTGCTTGTCCTCCAAGGCCTCACTCACAGTTTCTGCTATCAGAGGGTTGCTGCTGGCACAGGCTGCTGAGGGCTGCTCTGACCCAGAAGCCAGAGCCTGCATGGTGTCCTCTGACTGCTCTTAATTTGGCCTGGCTCATCCCTCCTCAGCCACTTCCCTATAAAGCTGAACAGTGAGGACTGTGTAGAGCTGCAGCATCCTCCCATAGGGCTGCAGCAGCTTTGCTACCTTCCCTGCCAAGGATCATAGAACTGTTAGGGTTGGAAGGGACCTCAAGGATCAGCCAGTTCCAACCCCCCTGCCATGGGCAGGGACTCCTCACACCACAACAGGTTGCCCAGAGCCACATCCAGCCTGGCCTGAAAATCCTCCAGGGATGAGGCTTCCACCACCTCCCTGGACAACCTGTCTGTGTTGCTGTAACTGCTTCTACCTGCTGTGTGCCAGGGTAAATCCAGGCCATAATTAACCCTTTTTAATTATGTAACTAGCTATGCCCATGGATGAGACATAAGCTGAGTTCTACTCCCACCTCCTGCCTAAGACCTTAGCCTCAAACTGCTCTTGCAGATCTCCAGGAAGCAGCTCCAGCCACTCTCCAGGAGGCAGCTCCTGTCCCTAGCTTACAAAGTGCTGCTGTTGGAGCCCCAGCCTGCAGCCAGAAACCCATCTCTGCAAGCCCTCAGACTCCTCTGACCTAGATAGCTGCTAGCATTTGCCAAGGCAGGTGACTGCACCCGAGGGGCTGTCACCAACAACTGCTCACCCCAGAGACTAATAGCTGGGGACAGCAAGTGTGGGGGCCTCTGAGACCTCCCCATGGACATCCCCTACAGCATGAGCAGAGAGAGAGGAGAGATGATGAGAGGTGTCAGAAAGGCAGGAACACTTCTGCCTCCTAGGGAAAAGGTATCTGCTGGGAGGGTGGCAGTGCCCAGGGCAAGGGGAGGCAGCTTCTTGTGAGAAACCTTCCCAGTGGTGGCAAGGAGACTGGGCCCACAGATCTGCCTCCAGGCAGGGAGGGATGTGCCTGTGCACCAGGCACAGCCATGCCCACCTCTGCTCTCATGCCTGCTGGATCAGTGGGTGCTGATCATGCCATGTAAAGCAGGAGTCTGGGAGCACTGGCACTGCCTCTGCTGGAAGAGCCAACAGCCCGGCTGGGAACAGGTCCGCGTGGGAATGTGGGGTCCAGTCTCCTCTGAAAGGGACTGGATCAGGAGAGGACTGGAGAGGCACCCCTTCCCTTCTGGAAACCATGGAACCTTCTCTTGTCCAGCTTTTGGAAGAAAGGTTCCAGCACCTAATTTCAAGGGGAAGAAGGAGGTAAGGACAGCAAATCCTGAGTGCAGGTTTGTCCCTCCTTTAGTGAGCATCTTGATGGTGAGCAGCATCCACACCTTAGATCAGTCTCACACATTTCCTGCTGGCCACCTTTGAGAGGTCCCTGCTTGGTACACTTCTGGAGGTCCTGCCTGAGGGACCTCCCTTCCCTGAATGCCACCAGGTAGTCTGTAGTGCCTTGGATGCAGCTGATGTTGGAGCTCTGGGGCTTAGCACTGAGTCTCTCTGTAGTTTCCCAGCTGGAGGCGTGGATGGAGATAAAAGGCTCTTGGTGCTACACCTTCACTCAAGTGAGCACAGCCTGCCTCCAGCAAGGCAAAGAAACTGCAGCTCCTTTTGACCTGCTGGGGTCTGCTTTCTGTCCCCCACCCCACCCCACCCCACACTCCCCTTTCAGTCCTGAGCTGAGCCCTAGACCTGCTGGGCTGCAAGAAGGGGCTCATGTTCCTCGGCTCTCAGCTAAGTTTCTGGAGATGTAGGTTTTTCTCTTTCCTGTTTTTGAGGCACAACGTTAAGCAAATGATCTGCAGGCAGGTTTTTCAAGCAGCCAGCATTCACCAGCAGAGCTTGGTCTTCAAGGCTTGCAGGTCTTGCTAATGCACCATGAGGAGGGGTGGATTTTAGTAGGAGATTTGAATTGTAAGTGTTATGTTTTTTTCCAGACAGAGAACATCTTAGAGCAGTCTGGCTCTTTGCTCTGCCCAAATGGAAAGTGCATTCTTCCTGTCCTGAGCTTGGCTTTCCTGATGCCTCAGTTCTCCATCAGTGAAGCTTCACTGCAAATTCTTCACTGGGATGTATGTAAGAGGAAAAACCTGGGCTTTTGAGGCAGCAGCCTGTCACCTAATGTTGGGGAGTGTCCTGGGCACTGGAACCCCATGGTCACTGCTGTTAAACTGCTTGAATGCCCCCTGGCACACACACAAAAGAAGCCCAACTTTCCAGGCATGGTTCAGGACCAGCTACAGGCCAGAGACCTTTCCTGGCAAGATAGAATTAGAATAGAATTAGAATAGAGTAGAGTAGAGTAGAGTAGAGTAGAGTAGAGTGGAATGGAATGGAATGGAATGGAATGGAATGGAATGGAATGGAATGGAATGGAATGGAATGGAATGGAATGGAATGGAATGGAATGGAATGGAATAGACCAGACCAGGTTGGAAGAGACCGTCAAGGTCATCACATCCAACCTATCATCCAACACCACCTAATCAACTCTACCATGCAACCAAGCACCCTATCAAGTCTCCTCCTGATGTTCTGGTTTGGAGGCTGCAAAAATTCAATAGGCAGGAGCTGGGTTGCCCTCAGTGCCTGAGGTTGAAGTGTTTCTGATGTGCCCATGTAAAAGCCACTGCAGGTCACACAGAGCAAGAGAACCAGAGGAAACAGAACACATGGTCTAGGCACTGCTCTTCCAGAGGCTGGCTGGGAAGTTTAATTCATTGCACTGATGGGAGAAGAAGTCCATGGTGACTTCTAACCATGAGCATATCACACTGGGAAGGCAAAATACTACAAAGTCAGAAACCCCACAGGCTCAGGCTGTGCTGGTCTGAGCACTGCTCCCAGGCTCTCTGGCTGTGATTGTTATTTGTAAGTGTTCTCAAACACTTCAGGAGGGGGGAAAAAAAACCACACAAAACATTTTTGTGCTGTGGGTTGCCTGCAAATGTTCATTTTGACAAGTTGCTGTCTGTTAGTGCTATTGGACTAGTCACACAGTGTATTTTATGTTCCCTCCCTGGGTGACAAGCTTGTAAAACAGAAGAATAGCAAGTGACAGATACTAGGATGATTTCTGGTTATTATTTTATATATATATATATATATATTGCTGATTTCATGGGCACTGGAAGCTGTGTGGAGATTAGCAACAGGATATTAGGAACAAGGAGGCTATTGGAAAATGTGCCAGCAGTGGCTAACCTTGGCAGAAAATGAGGCAGGAAGCTCCCCTTCATACAGTGAGCATGCAGGTGCTGAGGTGTGCAAGGGAAGGGTTACAGGGAATAAGGGATAGGACACAGTCAGACTTGGCATGGGAAAGAGTCATCTGAAATCCCCTGGCACTTCTAGGGGAGCAACAAAGGGAAATATCCTGAAAGCTCAAAGCAACAACCCAACAGACCAGAGGCCAATCAGCTCCTCACCTTCTGGAGGCATTCTCCACACCACTCTCCTGCTGCTCTCAGGAGCTTCTGCCATGTACACAGCAGGCACCAATGAATCCCTGCACAGAGCTGCAGTCATCAACCTCCTGAGTCCTGCACTAAAGCTCAGTGCAAGCCACCAGCCTGGCAAACCAACCCATGCATCCACCACCCAAACATGCTGTTTAAATTACCTACAGGAGGACAAACGGCTCAGAATTGTAACTGCTTGGTGTGTGGCTTTAGCAGCATTCTTTAGCCACCAGAGAAGTCAAGAAACTCAGCAGAGGGTTTAAAAGGCAGTGGGATATTCTTCTGGAGTGCCCTTTGCAGGTACTCATAGAGTCATAGAATTGTTAGGGTTGGAAGGGACCTCAAGGATCATCCAGTTCCAACCCCCCTGCCATGGGCAGGGACACCTCACACTGTTGTGGCTCAGAGCCACGTCCAGCCTGGCCTTAAAACCCTCCAGGGATGAGGCTTCCACCACCTCCCTGGGCAACCTCTGCCAGTCTCTCACCACCCTCATGGGGAAGAGCTTCTTCCTAACATCCAGTCTGAATCTACCCATTTCTAGTTCTGTTCCATTCCCCCCAGTCCTATCATTACCTGATACTCCCCAGGCTCCTTTCTCCTCTGCTCAAGACCTCATGTTCTAACCTGTCAGAGTTCTGGAAAGGGGTTTGGGAGGTGAAACGTGGCCTTTAGCCAGCACATGAGTGTGCCCAAGCCGAGAGCTGGATGCTAAAGGAAATTGTTCATGTCAGTCTTTTTTTCCTCCCTAAAGCTCCTTAAACAGAAAATAGGCCTCCTTAAGAGGCTTTGGACTATGGCATCAGCAGACAGTGATGTGAATCCCTGGTTGGTGCCAGTTGGTCCCAAACATGTGATGCTGTGCACAAGCTCTTCTAACCTGTATGGCAGGAACAGGTTTGCCTTGACTTAGGGGATCAGAATTCCCACGGCAGAAAGGCAGCACTCCTGTTATCATCAGCAGGCAGTGAGAGGCATGATTCCTAGTATCCATGCAACCAGGCTTCCTGAAGCTCAGGCTTCATGCCCTTTGGAGGTTTCTGGGAGACAAAGGCTGGGTAAGAAAGAAGAGCCAAAAGGTCTCAAAATAAGCACATCTGTGACCACGGTGGTGAAACTCTGAAGAACCTGAGATCTGGAGGGCAACACAAGGCAGAAGGCAATGCAGATAAATGCCAGGCAGTACCTGCTAAAGGGAAGAAAAGCATCACCTGCTACCCTCTGCAGGGTCCTAAAGGAAACCATGGGCTCTGCAAAGCCACGCAGACATCATGCTGGCTTTAGGCAGGGGCCACAGAAGCAGCACAGGGATGAGAAGCAAAAATCCACATGGAAGACAGAGCAGGCTTCACATGCCACATCCCCTGCCACAGCCACTGAGTGTGATGGAAACCAAGATGAAGACAGCACCACGAGGCCAGAAACCAGGCCACTTTTCCTCTGCTTGACAGACAGCAGCGCTTTAGGAAGCCCTGGTAAAGAGCAGGAGTCTCCTGCGGATCCCTTCAGCTCTGGCAAGCCCTGCCACAGGCAGCTCTCAAAGGCTGAGCAAGGGAAGGGATCTGAACTGTGAACAAGAGTCAAATGGAAAAGGAGGCTCCCCAAGGAACGATTCCAGCCTCAGTGCTATCATTACATTCAGCTCTCATTAATCACTATGCCAACCAGCCCTGCTCAAAGGCAGAAGGCTCAGAGCCCACTTCTGATGGTGGCAGGAGCTGAGGGGCTGCAAGTGCAACGCCCTCTCTGCAACCAGGAGACAGAAAGGTCTGAAAAGTACCAAATGTGCCTAAGTTTAGCTGGGGCTGGACCTCGTTCCAGCAACCAGCACCACCCTTTTCACCCCACGTACCCAGCAGGGAAGGAGAGAGATGTCAGTGCTGCCTTGCCACCAGCACAGACAAGGTGGAGTCAACCAGGCAGCAGCTGAGGCAGAATTCACCTCCCAGCAGCTGTGCAAGAGCTGTGTGGCTGCTGTGTGTGCCTCTCATGTGTGGCTGCTGTGTGTGGCTGTCTCCATCTCCTCTGCCATCAGCGTGGAGAGAGGCACTCCTGGCTGACTCACCAGCTCTCCAGCGAGGTGTCTAGAGTAGGTGGGGTGACTCATCCTTGGGGGGGTCCTCTCCACGGATGTTCACAGGATCCTAGATCACAGCAGAAGTGAGGTGCCTGCCTTTCAGATGGGAGCTGACATGAATCCCTGTCTTGCATGACAAAACATCACTTCTGTTTACTTGCACCTGTAGCCCATGACCTGTGGAGGTCACAGAACCTCAGACCTTTACTTAAGGCCTAATGTGTGCAGGAGGAGAGTTGTATAAAATGGGGTTTGCAACTTCAGACAGTTGGTGACACATCTCAGGCCCTTTCTTTCCTGTGGTGGCAGTCATAAAGGGCAGCACTGTGAGACTGAGGTGCAGATTCTGGCAGCTGAGCAGCGCAGGCAGCCCTGTGCTTGCTGGTGTGCCCCAGGCTGCACTGCAGAATGGTTTAGCACTGGGGAGGTGAAACACATGGGATGTTACACACAGGGCACTGGACATCCTGCTCTGTGTTTGCCATCTTCCATGGATCCACAGCACCACTGGCAGAGGTGCTGAGGAGTGGGTTGTCAGAGAGTCTGTTGTTTTCCTGGGGAGCTCACTGTGCACAGACCCAGACCCACTCAATCCAAATGGCTTAGTGAGTAGCCATCCTGTAAGGACTTAATTTCCTCTTGTGATATAAGAACAAAGATTCTTAGCTCAGGTGAGATGCAGAAAGAAAGCCAGGAGCTGTCTGGAGCCTGCAGCAGCTCTCCAGTGTGCCTTAGGCAGATGTATGCCTGGGCACCCCTTGGGCAGATGTCTTCTCTCTGCTGAGGGATTGCCTGAGCTGCCTGCACAGCACCCAGGAGATGAAAAGCAGGAACTGGGAAGGGCATTGGGATTTCCTTCTGGGGGAGTCCAGAGATCTGCCAGCAGGCCAGCTGGGATGCCACCTCCGCTCTCTGATCTGGATCAAAAGTCCTCCTGAAGGCAAAAAAATACAAGAAAAGAAAAGAAATGAAGTTTGCCTTCATCCTTGGTGGAGTCAGGCCACAAGAACAGGATCCCAAAGCTTTGCTTTGCATCCAGATGTGCTTTTTGTTGGCAGTTCCCCTGGGGGATGAACACCTCCTGTCTGCCAGGCAGTGACTATGGTAAATGCTTGAAACCCACGGAGAGCATCAGCTCTGTAGAGCAGATGGCTGCAGAACAGGAGTGGCCTGAGAAGCCCAGGGGACAGTGCTGAGCTGTGCTTTGGTGTCACCTGCCTTTGGCTGCCCATCAGTCTGACACGGAGGGTGCTGAGCCTCCAGCAGCAGGGCAGCCTGGCAGAGGACTGCCTCGCTGAGGGGCACGGTTTAGAAGTGAGAGTTCACTCCTGCTGCGTGCAGAGGCTCCTTTGCACTTCTCCTCACAGGCTGCTTTCTTCTTGGCACGGTTTGGGATACCTTCCTGGGCACCTTGAGCATCTGAAGGGGTGGGTAAGATCGCCTGGCTTTCAGCAGAGGAACACAAGATGAGCTCTGCACGTCAGAACTGGTTAATAATGCTCATGGAGGGCCTGATTCCACTGAAGTTACTCATGCTGAGTGGTTTTGTATTCCACAAGTAGCCTATTCATCTCACTTAGATTAGTCACAGCACAAGGAGAGCAGCACTGGACTCTGAATAATGTCAATTAATTTTCTGCTGGGGAAAAAAAAAAACACCAAACAAAACCAAAACCAACAAAACCCACCCAACCAAACCACTATTAATTGATATTTCTCATTTCCTCAGCAAAGATGCTGTAACTACACATAAATATGAATCATCTTCTGCATTCTCTTCCCATGAAAGGTGTCTTGATGGTTTGTCAGGATTCACTTAGCTTTTTAATGCAGGCTTTGTCAGCCCAGAGCAGGCACAGCTTCCCTCTGCTGAACCTCAGAGCACCTGCAATCAGAGCCACACTTCTTCTGGACAGAATTAGAA
The DNA here is from genome assembly GCF_026170545.1 of Melanerpes formicivorus. NCBI lineage: Eukaryota > Metazoa > Chordata > Aves > Piciformes > Picidae > Melanerpes > Melanerpes formicivorus. The sequence continues at coordinate 1,329,619 of NW_027142408.1, forward strand.
CAGCCTCATGACTGATCTAATGAAATTGCTAACATTTAGTATCCTCTTTTCTGTGCAGGAAAGTGCTCAGTCCTTTAATGTTATCTCACCCTCGTGGGGAAGGGATTCTGCAGGTACTCCTCGTGGCTGAACACAATGCAGCCTTCCAACTGGTAAATCAAAACTCTCCCCCACTCTTTGCTGCTGCCTTGGTTGTGCTCTCTGAAGGATAGGATGTCCTCTTCTGATAGCTGTGGTGCTGGTGAACACCTGGCAGAATGTCTCTAAAACACCGGTGAGGGGCATCTTGTGGCTAGCCTAACACATAGGTGTGGCCTCAGGGGCAGAGGTGGTGACCTTGGAGCAAAGGCGCTGGGGAAGGAAGGAGCTCTGCTTCTGGCCAGGGGTGCTGCAGCTGGATGAAGCCCACTTGAAGGGCAGTGCTTCCCCTGCTCCCAGCTAGGAAGGCAGGGGGGAGGAAGGCAGGGGGGAGGAAGGCAGGGGGGAGGAAGGCAGGGGGGAGGAAGGCAGGGGGGAGGAAGGCAGGGGGGAGGAAGGCAGGGGCGAGGAAGGCAGGGGCGAGGAAGGCAGGGGGGAGGAAGGCAGGGGGGAGGAAGGCAGGGGGGAGGAAGGCAGGGGGGAGGAAGGCAGGGGGGAGGAAGGCAGGGGGGAGGAAGGCAGGGGGGAGGAAGGCAGGGGGGAGGAAGGCAGGGCACATTGGCCTCCTAAAGCAGGGCTGGGAGTCCTTGCTGAGTTTAGCCCTGCTGGTCCATGTGCTGAGGGCTCAGGTTCTGCATCAGTGCTGTCCATAAGCAGGGGTCTGAAATACCATCTCTAGTAAATAGGGACTGGTCTGAATTCAGTGTTGTTTGCCTCTGGGATTTATAGGGATAACTGCAAGATCAGACAGAATTAACTCTTTATCCTGTAATATCTCACTTCTCTGAGAGCATCTGAAAACACTCTGCAAACAGCAGTGATCCTTCAGCACACCAAGAGCACTGTCACCTCAGAAGGATGGAGAAAGGACCCCTGCTGCTCTCCTCCTCAGCAAATATCATCACAGGGAAGAAGCAAGGACAACTTTCCATGACTGCTCTGCTTCATGGGCTTCCTTTTAGAGCATTTCCTGTACAAGAATTAAAAATGAATGCTGGACATGGGCACTGCTTTGCCCTGCCACAGAAAAGTCTCCCCACAGGACCAGCAATGGCACACCACAGCAGCAGCAGCACTGGTTTGCACCAGCTCAGGAGCTGCACTTGCTGGTGGCTGGCACCAAGGAGCTGGTCTGATTTGTTTCACATAACAAAGACAGTATAAATTAAGTTGCCATGTGAATCAGGAGTGAATCCCACACAAAGTGATATGCAATACCTTTGATTTAGCTTTGTGCACTGGAAGTGTGCACAGCGCTGAAAGCCACCAGCCTGCAGCGAGGTAAAGATGCAGATTGTGCCATTCTTCTGAACACCAAAGACATCCCTGTGGGCTCTGATGGTAGGAGTAGGTGAGCCCATGTAAAATACAGACAGCTTTAAAGGCAGCTTCTGCAGGCTAGCCATGTTTTCCCTTCAGCAAGGCAGTTCTCCTAGCCTATTTGGCATCACACAGATGCATTTAAATACAGGGGTTAATCAATACCCACTTTGCTGATGCTGATGGCACTCCAGGGAGCTGCATTTTGCTGTAACTGATGGAACTTCAATGGATGTCTCACCCACCTGTCAGCCTGGAGGGGTAGGGCTGAGGATCTCTGTGCTCTCACTTCTCCCCTACGAAGTACTGCCTGCAAAAGAAATTGTTTCTGGCACTGGTCAGCTGGCATTTCTGAATGACCTAGTTCTCTGTTGAGGGATGATTACTAAAACCACTTGATTCAAAGGCAGTGATCCCTACTCCTTTTAAAACACTTGGGAGGCAAAAAAATAAACCCAAACTAATACCAAATTTAGTGCTGTGTTCCTCTGGTCAGCTCCTCTGTGCTGGCTCAGGAACACCACACCTTCAAACCTGGCATCTCTCATCCAGTAAGAGTTAGGGCCTCTGGTATGGGAAAAAAAATATCAGCTGGGCAGCTTCAAAGAGCTATCCACCACGCTGCCTCTTGCCCATTTTTGCTTTAGAAGGGTTGTTCTTTTCCTGCCCTTGCAGCTGCCAGCAAGGGAAGGCAGCCAGGAACCTTGCGGAAGGGTCAGCTTCACAGCCTGACTGGGTCACCTTCTCCCTTCTCTAAGCACAAAGCTCTGTGAACCCACTGGAGGGGCAGGCTCTTTTCCTCAGATGTTTGAGTGCATCTCTGGATCATTTCCTCTTCTGGAACAGCCCATCACATCTTCCTTCTTGGAAGAGTTTTCCCAGTGTGCAAAGGCCCCACCACTGCGCAGCCCCCCCCGAGGGACGTGCTGGTGGCACACGACTGTGGTCTTGCCAACAGCCAGAGCCAGCTGCACATCTGTCCCCAGCACCCTGCAAGGAGCTTCCATGGAGTGAAAATGCTCTCTAAATCCTGCTTATCTAGCAGGAAGATTTGCAAAGAAGGAGCCCTCTGCCCCCTCATCTTGCACAGACGGTCTGACTCACTGGACTCAGGATTCCCATCTGGATGTCTCTCTGGAAGATGGGCCCAAGCCAAGCAGTTTGTCTATTCTTAGCCTTATCTGTTACAAAGATAGTTTTCCCCCATGAAATCTCCCTTCCCTCAGCCCTCTTGGAGAGCACCTGCCCCTGAGCAAACGCAGCAGCCAGAGCAGCGTGAGTCTTGCTCCCTGCTCGTTTCAGGGAGGTGTCAATATCAAAGACTGCTAGAGATTAGGTAAGTGCTAAGGCTGGGAAGCAAAACCGTGAAAGAAACAAAAATAAATGGAAGTCAGATAATTTAACCCTGTCACCATGCAGTGCCACCATGAAGGTGGTGAGAGACTGGCACAGGTTGCCCAGGGAAGTGGTGGAAGCCTTGTCCCTGGAGGTTTTTAAGGCCAGGCTGGATGGAGCACAGAGCAACCTGATCTAGTGTGGGGTGTCCCTGCCCATGGCAGGGGGGTGGGAACTGGATGATCCTTGTGGTCCCTTCCAACCCTAGCACAGAATTCTAACAATTCTGTGATGCTAATGCGAGCTGCACATTGAGGCAGAAAAATCCTCTTGCATCTCCCGAGCTCCAGAAATGAAGCCTCTTGCCTGCCAGCTTCCCTGACCAGCATCTTCGCACCGCCTCCCGTGCTGCCTGAGGACACGGCACGGCCAGCAAGCTGTGCCGCTTCCCTCCCACTCGCAGTGCCAGCTCCTGCAGGACGCTGGCAGCTGGCAGCAGCAGCGGGGGCAGCCGCGGGGGCAGCCGCGGGGGCAGTCCCCGCTACCCGCGGCCGCGCAGCCTCCGAAGGGAGCTGCGTTCCGCGCCCGGCTGCTCCCGGCGCTGCCAGCCAGGCGTTGCAGGGGCAGCTGAGAGGAGCGAAACACCCACCGGATTCCGCTTCAGATCAGCTGCAAGGCTCGGCTGCTTCCTCGTCCTCCTCTCCTTACATCTCACTTTTGGTTATCGTGGTATTTCCCCCTGGCAGCCCCGGGGAGACCAGGCTCCTTGCCAGGGCTGTTTGCACACAGTTCCAGGGTTGGTTTGAGTTCCTGGCCAGTTTCCCTCGTGTCCTGGCTTTCCCTGCAGCTTGAAGCTGAGGCAGACCCTGAAGGATGGACTCGCTGATCTTGGAGGTCTTTCCCAGCCTCAGTGAAAGGCTGGTATGGCCAGGCAGGGTCAGCCAGGGCTGGGACTGGCCCCAGCTACAAGTGGCTCTGCAGGCTGCCACTCTAACAGGGCTAGAGATGTGGGAAGGACCTTGAAAGATGGCTCCTTGGGACAGACAAGATGAGGAGACTGAAAGGCCTGGAGAGAATGAAGAAAGATAAATCTTCCTCACTAAGTAGTTAAAACAAACACCCAGGAGTTTGTAAGGCCAGGATGGAACCACATCAAAGCACACAGGTGTGCTGGATGGTTCCTGTGCTGGCATTGTGAAGAGCATCCAAGGTCATGGAGCTGCTGGCCTCTTGGCTGCCCATAACAAATACCTGAGCCTCTTCCTTTCCCACAGATGTACCTTGCAGTTCACCCCACCTTCAGATGGAATCTCCAGTTGCAGTGCTCTCTGTATCAGCCAGGATTACACTGTGGAGCTGACTGGTTTCTGCCCACATCCCATGGAAGCTATGATCAGCCAGGCATGCAGGAGATACAAGTGACAGGGAGCAGGAGGATGGGTTGCTGGGACAGCAGCTCCAAAGCAAAGCCCTGGACTCTTCTGTCAGTGGAGAGAAATCAACACGTCCAGAACTTCATTCCTCTCAGCCTTGTTCAGAGGCCTTAAGGGGATCAGGCAAAACACCTTTTGAGTGCCTTTGACTACAAAGAGAGCCCTCTTACCATGAGAGACAAGAGAGGTGGAGAGCATGGGAGTCAAGTGATACCCTACCCATCCCATCCCATCCCATCCCTTCCTCAGAAACCAGGACAAGGTCACACAGGGCCTTGGTGCATGGTGCTTATACAGGGAGGCAGCTGAGAGTGGAGATGTTTGCAGGTGTGTGGTGGGTTGAAATTTCCCCCCCCCCCCAACATTAACTTTGCATGAGAAAGTAGTATCCTCAGAATTATAAGGACAGTGCCCTTAGCCCCACAGTTAGACACTGCAGTCCCTTTAGTGCTTAAAACTGGGCAAAAATACCAGAGGGGCCCTGGAAAGTCACCAGGGTAATACCCAGAACTAGACTGGGACCAGACTGACCCCAGAGCTGCCAAGCCCCACACTGGCAGAAGCTGTGACACTGGGCCTCAACTAGAAGTCATGCCAGTGCCACAGCTGACTTTTTTTCCCCCCCTTTTAGCACAAACTGCCCTTGATTAGTCACCGACCTGGTTTAGAAGCTGAGCTGGTGCCGCCGGAGCTGAGTGAGGAAGTGTTGAAACCTAAGAGGCTCCATGATCGCTGCTGAAACTGGCCTAGATCTAAGCCCATGGGGGCTGTAACTAATTTGATAGAAGCTGTAGCTTCTAAATAGAACCACCTGAGACCTCTCCAGAGTTTGGCTCTGGGGTTCAGTGTTCCAGCACAGAGACTCAGCTGAGCTCCCATGGCTGCTTTGCAGCCCTTCTCAGCAAGCCAAGGCTGATCTAGGGGGGCAGCAGGACCAAGCCTCCTCAGGAGTATCCTTCCAGAGGGGAATTCTGAAGCAGATCATGGGAGGAGACAATCATGGTTTCAACTCCCCAAGCCATGGAAAGGCTGCATTTTTGCACAGTTTCGAGTCAAAACAGGTTTGGCTGTGTTTTGCCTTGGGTTTTTTGTAACTAACTGCAACAGTCCCAGACCCAGAAGCTAGGAGTGAGCAAAGTCACCTCCTGTTTGAAACCTTCCACACTGGAATGTTTCCTGCAGGATGCCAGTCCCATTTTTAATGTCAGAAGCACTTCCCACCTGAGCTTTCCTCTTCTTCAGCACTAAGTCCCACTGCAAAGCCAGGACTAAAGAGCTGTCTTTGATCAGGATGCACAGCCCTGTCGAGGTGTGTGTGTGTCTGTACTGAATTTGGTTTGCATTAGCAGGCACCACCATCAGCAGGTCCTGCTGGAGCCTCCAGAGCATCACAGGTGCTAGCTCTGTATAAACAGTGAACAAAACTTTGACTGAGGGTGGGTGGCAGTTAGGTGCTACTGAGCTGAAAGTGTCATCCTTCCCATGACACCACAGCTGAGATTCCCCTGCCCATGGCTGATGTCTGCTCGAGTGGAAAGCAGCCACTGCCCCAGGCTCTTGTTTCAAATCTCACTTCTTTCAAATTGCATCTCCTCCCTCTCAAAATAAAATAAAACAAAATAAATGTTAATGATATTTGAATGGAAGCTCTGAGTGAGAGTGTTACAGCTGTTGCATTCGCCTTCAGAATCACTTTCACACTTCTGCAACGTGGTACAAGTGCCAGGAAGCCGTGACAAAAGGGACCATAAAGCACGTGTCCTGAGGGGTAAGATCAGCTTTATTCACTGCAGATGACACTGCAGCAGTGCCTTCTGAACCCAGAGCTGCACAGCACAGCCAATGACAGACTGAAGGAGTTGGGGCTGGTCAGTCTGGAGATGAGAAGGCTCCCAGGTGACCTCATTGTGGCCTTCCAGGATCTGAAGGGGGCTACAGGAAGGCTGGGGAGGGACTGCTCAGGATCTCAGGTAGTGATAGGACTAGGGGGAAATGGAATGAAGCTGGAGGTGGGGAGATTCAGGCTGGAGGTGAGGAGGAAGTTCTTCCCCATGAGAGTGGTGAAGCCCTGGAATGGGTTGTCCAGGGAGGTGGTTGGGGCCCTGTCCCTGAAGGTGTTTAAGCCCAGGCTGGATGAGGCTCTGGCCAGGCTGATCTAGTGTGGGGTGTCCCTGCCCATGGCAGGGGGGTTGGAACTAGATGATCCTTGTGGTCCCTTCCAACCCTGACTGATACTATGATCCTATGAATATCCCACTGCAGCTGAGGCTCACTGCAGAAGTGTCACCAAGTCCCCCTCACTGCTGACTTTCTCGCAGCAGGTGAAAGCAGGCATTCCCAGAAATGTTTACACTTTTGTGTGCACAATCTGTACTGCAGACTGAAATGTGCTCAGAGAGCTCCACATTCCCTTAGACCCCAGTCACCAGCACCGGGTCGTGCCTTTTCCTCCTGGGGAGTGATGTTCAGATCCTTACCGTGCTCAGGGAGCCTTTCCCCCAGGATCCCTGGGCGGGAGGAGCGTGGCTCCCTTTGCCTGCAGACGGGGTTAATTTTTCCTTCTTCCTGCATTCCTCCGCACAGCCATCCCGAGGGGAAGTGTCATATTACCTCACCTCTCATTCCCAGGTTTCTAAGTGGGGCCTGGATTTGAATTTCCCTGGCATTAGAGAGGAGTCTCCCTCGCTGCTCTGCTCTGCATCTCGCAATGGGAGGTGGGGCCCTCACACCGAGGCGGTTTGATTTGCTTGCTCCCATTCCAGCCCAGCTCGTTTTGCACAAAGCCTGCTGTCTGCTCTCCCGGTTTCCCGCAGCTGTAGGAGACCCCGGGACGAATCCCTGCTTTAAGGAGGAAATGAAGCATTGCCTTCCCATGGGAGAACTGCTGCAGACAGCAGCACAGGGCGCTTGGCACTGCAGCCCTGCTCTGGCTTGTCTGCACATGAAAGCTGTTGCAGGATCAGGCAGGGCTGAAGCGGGAGAAGCATTCCACAACGCTGCCTGGGCTGCTGAGATCTCAGCAGAAGCCATGGGGCAAGGTAGCTGCCTGTTGATTCATTGGGACTTCCCTGTGTCTTCTTCAGCTCTGTGCATCAGAAGGAAGCAGGCCTTGGTGTGCAGCACAGCACAGCACAGCTCACACAAAAGCTGAAGTGAATTATTGCAGCAGAGTCAGCAGTTTAAAAAGCAATTCTTCTTTTCCTGACTTCATAAAACTGAAGCCATGAGACTTCTCCAGGACTTCTTTTCTTCACCTTTCATGTCCTTGGCTCAGAGTAGGGTGAGAGCAAGGCAAGGATGCATGGAAAGGTGCCTTCAAACCATTGTGCTCCTTCTGGCTCTGACACCACAGATAGCTCACTGCCCCCTTCAGCTGCACTGTGCTTGGCCTCAGCTGCACTGTGCTTGGCCCCAGCACACTGTTTGGGAAGCTCCCAGCTCTCTACAATGAAGCACATCCAGCATGGACTTTAGTATGGTTTTAACATCCTCTCCTCCCTGCAATGTGATGGACTCACAGCTCCTGAGCTGGCTGAAGTAGAAACATTTTATGCCTACCAAATTCAGGAACTGTTTCCCTTAGATTTAAAAGCATTCACTGCTTTGCCTTCCCTCCAAAGTGACCAGAGACCACTGAACCAACAGTACTTGAACAGTGGCTTAAAGGCTTCCTTTTTTTCCCTTAAGAAGTCCTAGGCTATGTCTTTAGTGAGGAAAAAAACCAAATGTATCTTACTGTAGCTATAAAGTCCAAGCTGAAATTTGCTTTCCTGCTGTTCTGCCACACACTGGCTGGTGGAGCAGGGGCTGGGTTCAGTTTCTAGGGGGCCTTTGCTAAAAGCTCTTAAGCATTTTTTGAGCTTCCATGGAGAAATGTGGGAAACTGCACTGCATTACCTGGGCCTCATTGTGTGAAACATCCCCAACTGTGAGCAATAAAGTGAAAAAATATATCTGAACAGATGCAACATCTTTGGAGGGGGATGAAAGCAAAGCAGCCTGAATCACACCCATTTGGTAGCTGTGAGCAGCGCTGCCCAGCACCTTTCACTCTGGCTGGCAGCAGCCCTGATGTTCTTGCCTCTAGCTGGGAGCACTCTGCAGTGAGCAGCTGCCACCCTCTCCTCTCCCCTCCCTCTCCTCTCTTCTCTCCCTCACCTCTCCCTCTCCTATCTTCTCTCCTCTCCTCTCCCTCTCCTCTCTTCTCGCCTCTCCTCTCTTCTCTCCTTCTCTCTTCTCTCCTTCTCCTCTCTTCTCTCCTTCTCCTCTCTTCTCTCCTCTCCTCTCCATGCTTTCCAGAGTACATTTTTCCCAGCTCAGGGGAATGCAGTCAGGGAACATGCTGATGCCTTGCTCCTGTTTTGTGCAGCAGGGATATAATTCTTTAGTCAAACACATCAATTCTACAGAGGTAAAGCTTCAAAAACAGACATATGCGCAGTGCTCTAGTGAGGAGTTACCATCTGCCTTCCCCTCTCCTCCTCCTCAAAGGAAGGAAGAAATTTAGCAGGGGCTTAGCTCTTCATTACCTGCTTGCACTGACATTCATGAGATTCCCTGCAGGATTTTTTCTTGCTGCCCAGGCAGGATGAACACCCACAAAAATTGGCAAGGAGATGACTTTTAACTCGTTTTCAGAAGCTGGCTCTGCTTCAAAAAGACAGTGTCTCTCTGGTAGCAAACCAGAGAGAATCTGAGTTTGCTTGCCTCTGAAAAATGGAAAAGGCAAGTAGCCATCCTGCTGGTTGCCTTGAACACTACCAGAAACACATGATGTTGCAGGGATTAAAAGGAACACCATTTCACCTGTCAAAGCCTGAGGACGAAGCTCCACGTTTGCCTGCTAATACCTTCTGGCTGAGCTTCCTAAACACCTAAAGCAGAGTTGGCTTTTCTGCATGGCCTGCTTCTCCTGGCACTAGAGATGCAGGCACTTCAGCAGGGAGCCAAAGCCAGAGGCTGGCCATTGTGTCAGGACTGCCACACCGGTTGTGAGTGTGTGACACCTACCCAGCTGGACACTTGTGTGCTGGGGAAAAGCTGGCTCTGGGCACAGAAGGAAAACAAAGAAGGGAATTTTATTTGGGTAGATTTTGTAGATTGAGAAAAGCTAAACCAGCTCCCTCAGCAAAGAAAACCCAACCAAACAAAGCCCAAACCACTCAAAAACCTCAGCCAAGCTTCTTTAGCCAATGCACCTGCAGTAAGGACATCTAGTCTCTTGGAGGAACTACACAAGGCTTGAAAAGGCTTGAGGTAGACTGGGCAGATGACTGAGAGTTTACCAGAAGTGCAGAGAAGCAGTGAGCAAGAAAGGGCTGTTCCAGCAGTGTGGCTGCAAGCTGCTCAGCAGAGGCAGGCACATGCCTTCCCAGGAAGGATTCATCCTAACAAGCTTTAAGGCAGTTTATCATCTGGGCACTACCAAGAAGCGTTACCCCAGGAGCATTTCCCTTGGTGTTTCCCTGGCTTGGACAGTTACTTCTGCTACATTTCAGCTGCTTTGAGTCTCTCAGGACAGTGAGGTTCTGCAATTGCACTTGGAAGGGGTTTGTTTGAGAGACAACAGCCACATGGAAGCAGGCAAACTCACTGTACAGTTCAGATGCTGCAGACAGGGAATGTGTATCTGTATGGCCCCTGCTGCAAGCTCAGCAAGGAAAGCAGCTGGAGCTGGCAACAGGAACCAGCACCCAGCAGAATTCCACGACTGAGGCCTTGATCTCTTGCTGCAAGTCTCCCACAGCCTGAAGAAATAGCTGCAGTTTCTTGCATCAATAAGAGTGCAATCTGCATTAGGAAGTAAAAGCACAGTGTTTATTCCAGGAAATGATTGCCACTTATTACCTTGAAGGTGAAGAGCAGTATCACTGCCTTGAATCATTAGCAATAATTATGAACAGCTCATCAACCTTTACACCTCCTGTGGTGGGCAGGGGAACTCTGACTGCAATCTCTCCCATCTACAAGCACAGAAAGCAAGTAAACTCCTGGCTGTTGGCAAGAGGGGGACAGTGGCTGCCACAAGGACCTGCTTGCTAAGGCAGCACTGGAGTCAGTCACCACCCATCAAGTTGTCTTGGTCAAGATTTCCTGTGGCCAAGCACAAGATTTTCATGTACCATAGGAACTTGCCTGCTCTCCCTTCACTGATGCTTTTGTTAAAACTCTGGGTGCATTCCATTCCTTGGCTTATCTTCTGTTCCTCCAGTGCTGCAGCAACTGTGGAGCCTTGCTCCATGATAAGAGTAGTTAGGGCAACATGTCTTGAATGTGCTTAGGGGCTGCCACTGCAGCTGACTAATCTTCACTACAGATTCAGGATGGGTTCAAATAAGACTTGCTTAGATTTACCACCTCTCCTGGCCTGGACATGGTCTATCAGCAAGACTTGATGCCTGCTTCCTTTACCTGTCATGAAGGGGCTGACCCAAGCTCCAAATCCACATCCTCCAGTCATTGCAGGCATTTGCTACAGATGCTTTGCTGGTAACCACCCAGCCCAGTGCCTGCTGGCTGAAGTGTTTCATACCAGCAGTGGAGACCTGCTGCTGATAGACCTGAAGCCACCCCACTGAGAACATCCAAGCTATCCAGCCCAAAGGCTCTTTTGCCCTCGTGTTGTATCTGCAGTGCTGTGGGCTGCAGGGCAGGTACTGGCAAACCCTCGTCAGTGAGGATGTTGCTTTTCCTACTCCTGAGCCAGTGGGGCCGCGCCAGCAAAACTTGGTACCCAGGACCTGCTTAGCATGACTTCAGTTGCCTGCCACCTCTCCGTGAGCAGGCTTTGCAATGCACGGAGAGCGATGTCTCGTTTGCGGTGAGTGCTGCAGCCTCGGGGGGAGCCGGCCCCGCTCCGGCCCGAGCCCTGCCGTGCAGCAGAGCCGCTCAGCCGCAGCCGTGCAGGCGCCGGGAGCCGAGACAGAGCTTTGTGACCGCGCTCGCTATCGGCCACCTACCGGCTCTCTGCTCCCGACCAGGCTCTCCTCCGGCTCTGCATAGGATGCACACTTCTCCTGCCAGGGTGGATCTCTGCAGAAGCAGAGGGAGCAGAAAGCAGAAGACCTTGAGTCCTGACAGTGGCTATGGAGCAGACCTAGCGCTGCTCCTGCCTCAGTTTCCCCTTTGCCTTGTGAACAGTGCCTGTGCTGCGAGGCACAGTCGGTACCTGCGGGGTGGTGCTGTGGAGATGCCAGGCACCAGCTAACCCCAGGAGATAGCAGCCTTGTCAGCAAGTCAATTGTGTCTCCGTGTGCACACGGAGAACAAAAGCAGGCACAGATGCCAGCACTATGTTATGTGTTTGGGCACAAAACGAAACCAAAATCTTGCCTTCTGTCCTCAGATTTCTCCTCAAACATTCCTGGCTTCACAGGCTGAGGCAGCCAGCACTCCAAAGCACATCCCTACCCTACTTGATTTTACGTAAGAACGTGAGGAACCATGGCTGGGTCCCAACACAAAGCAGGGCTTAAAGTTGCATCCTCCTGGGATCCTCTGAAGCAAAGCAGTAATAAGTTTCTCAATATCTGACCTAATTATATCTGTCCTTCTAAGTTTTGTTTCCCATAAGAGCTAAATGTCTACAGTTAAAAATAACATTTGAAACTCCTCCAAGTTCCAGGAACTTTTTCAGCCTCTCTCACATTTAGCATCTATTTTTAATTTGGTTTAATCTGTGGGTTGTTGGGTGTTTTTTTTTCACCCACCTTTCAAAGTTAGGGTTCTGAGCCTGGCACTCTGCTCTGCTCCCCAAAAGGTTTGGGTTAAATAAACTCCAGAGCTGGGATGGAGGGGGGAAATACTCTGTGTGTGTGTGTGTGTGTGTGTGTTTGGTGCTGGGAAAATACCACAGCCCCAGAGAGGCGTGGGGAAGGAAAGGTGCCTCTGTGATTGGCTCTGCTAGAAATGCATCTCCTGGGTCCCGTCGAGGCCTCTTGACAGACAGCCCCGGGCAGCCCTCAGGTGGCTGTTTGCATTGTTTGTCCCTCTCTGAGCACCTGGCTCTGCCATCAGTCACTGCCTCAGAGCAATGCTGATGGAAAGTGCTGCAGACCCCAGCCCCTGCCACGCATGGGTCCCATTTAGAGCTCCCCAGGCCTGGGTAAGAGCTGGTGAATTGTGCTACTGCCAGGATGGAGGAGTCCTTTGTGCTCCTCTCTTCCTGCTAGCCCTGCTATTAGCAGGCTGGCTGGCACAGAGCTGAGGCTGGGGGGCCTCACATCTGAAGTCACTTCACACAGCAGTCAGAGACCATACTGTTGGATGATAGGTTGGACTTGATGATCTCAAAGGTCTCTTCCAACCTGGTTAATTCTATTCTATTCTACACAGAGGGAGTGATTGCCCATTGGAATGTGCTGCCCGGGGAGGTGGTGGAGTCACCATCACTGGAGGTGTCCAGGAGGAGACTTGATGGGGTGCTGGTGCCATGGGTTAGTTGATTAGGTGGTGTTGGATGATGGGTTGGATGTGATGATCTTGAAGGTCTCTTCCAACCTGGTCTATTCTATTCTATTCTATTCTATTCTATTCTATTCTATTCTATTCTATTCTATTCTATTCTATTCTATTCTATTTTAAAACCTTCATGCCTTAGTTCCCTACCTGTAGCTCATGGCTGGCAGCACTGACTTTCCTGAGCAGGCACTGTGAGGCTGAGCTCCTCCTGTCCACCAAGGGCTAGGAACTGGGCTGCAAGGTCTTCATGACATACAAGGGGTGATTACAACCTGTCACACTCCATTCCTAGGCAGGCTGGCAATAAATAACATCCACACAGAGCCCTGTATTGGAGGTTAAGAAGAAAGGGAATCTACAAACAGAGCTCTAAGCAGGACTTTTGGAGGGGAAATTCACCTTCCCTGTTGAGAAGTTTGGCCACATGGGAGGAAGAATCTGGAGATGAGATTGACTGTTTGAATATCAGTCCTGGTGCACCTGCAGAAGTTCTGCATCCACCACTGTGGACAGGCCACACAGCCTCAGCCTGCCCCTTGGTGAGTGGTGCTGCCTGGCCACAAGCGCAGAGCCAGCGTGAGCTCTGTGTTCAGGGTTCAGCTCACGGGAGGGGGGCACAAGCTGAACAACAAATGCAGCTTGTGATTGTCCAGCCCTCCTGCTTGGGGCTCTGGGAGACTTAAATGTCACAGCACACACATGGGAATTGTTGGGAGAAATAGAGCAGTGCAAGGCTCAAAGTGATTCCAAAGGCGTCTGAGCTCGGTGCTCTCTCCAGTTCATAGCACAGGTGCCAGGCTGGAGCAGACTGCCTCAGTTCCCTCAGAAATGGGCAGCACGGGGCTGGGAGGGTGAGAGGGCAGCTCCTCAGTGGGCTCTGCAGAGAAGTCCAGTTCAGTTAGCTGGGCAGCAGTGGAGTTTGGTGGTTATGATATTGCTGAAGGATGTGTGCATTTGGATCCTTGCAGGCTGAGCTGGGCTGAGCTCTCCTGCTTCAGCCATGGAATGGCTGGCTTGGCACTGCCCCTGCCCTAACCCTAAGGTCTCTCTGCTGGTGCCAAACCTGACTGCAAGCTCAGAATCCTACTGTAGTTGAAGCACCTGACTTCTCCCTAAGAACTCACGTGAGGGACAGCTTCATAACTTCCCTGTGGACTGACTTAGCACCACAGGCTGCCCTGAGCCCCCAACCTCAAATGCAGTCCTGTGCTATGGGAAATTCAAAGCAGAGCCAGCAGAGGCTCCTCAGACGAGCTGCTGGCACTGAGCATTGCCATCATGAGGACCAGGGCCCAGGCCTGGGCTGCTCCTGCCACAAGAAAGGGGAAAGGAAGGATAGCACTGTGGAAGGATGAAGACAGAAGTAGTGTGGCAGGATGGGACCCTCCTGTTACCCCTAGAAGCAATTGCTGCCCTGTCTACCTGAGCTCCTCTGCTGACTGTCACAGTGTGAGCCTGGCTTCCCAGGACTGATCACCATGTCCTGTGAGAGCTGCTGTCCTGTACCCGTGCTGCCTGCGCCCAGCACTCACCCTGCATGTGGTGTGTGCAGCAGGGAACATTCCCCTGGGGAGCTGTGGATCTGCACCTGGAGTACCTCTGCACTCGGTGCTGAAACATCATCCAGTCCCTGCAAGGCTTGGCCAAGACCCAGGATCTAGGTGGACAAGAGGATTATTGTAGGCCCCTTCCAACCTATTCTATTCTATTCTTATTCTTATTCCTATTCCTATTCCTATTCTATTCTATTCTATTCTATTCTATTCTATTCTATTCTATTCCATCCCATCCCAGCCCATCCCAGCCCATCCCATCCCATCCCACATTCACCAGAGAGACATCTTACTCTTCCCAGGGAGCACTTAGCAAGATGTCTGAGCTAAGGGCTCTCCTGCAGAGAGAGAAACCATCACAGAGAGCCTGTGGTTGGCAGCGAGCAGAGCAGCCCCTGCTCATCTGCAGAGCAGCAGAAGCACTGAGCAAGACAAGGGGAGCTGGGCTTTACTTACAGGGGATTCCAGATACTCCATCTGGGGACTGGACCAGGGCAGTGGTACCATGGGTATGAAATGCAGTGTGTGCCCTGTTGTCTGTTTTCTGGCTCTTCTCCCCCAGATAAGGTGTTGAAATGAGAGGGTTCTTATACTCTTTCCTTTTTTTGGTTTGTTTTTTAAGGGTAAGGTAGAAATGCAGCCTTCCAGATACTTCTGAAAGTCTAACCAGCCTCAGTTTTGGACAATGGCTCTTTTCCTTTTTTTCACTTCAGATGTTTTCTAATAAAAAGATGGTTTGCAAGCACTGAGCTCATGGCATTCTTTGATGATAGATCACAGCTCTACCACAACCGCTCTGGGAAGCAGTAGCTGGGGAAACTGCTCACACACACAAAAGCCAGATTTCTCTTGGAACAAAAGCTCTACAATTTTACCAACACTGGGCATCCTATTTTAGGAAGAAACTGAACTGCTCTTTCCCCAGAAAATGCTGAGATCTCCAAAAGCCAAAGATACTCAGAGGTGCTGAAACTGACTTCCAGCAGTAGGTGCAACCCAGCAGTCACTTGCTCCTAGGTGTGAGCAGGAATGTCAGAGTCACTTCTCAACTGGGCACCTTCACCCACATGTGTAAAGCTCCAAACACAAGAGGTGCTGCTGACTGCTTGCCTCTGTTGGATCTTGAAAGAGCTGTTCCTTGCCAGACTGAACTGATGACTTCCCAAGTCTCTCTGAAATACAAGTTTGCAGCTGATATTCACCCTGCAGTTCTCTGCAGGATCAGCTTCAACGTGGGCTTTGGATGATTTCTGGTTTCATTGTTCCATGCATTTTTCTGTCCCCCCTTTCATTTCTATCTGATCTCCCAGCAACCCTTTACAATGTTTTGTACATGCTGTTGTCATAGTTTCTCCAGCAACCTCTTTGAAGAGGCTGGACAAGCCAGACCACCCCTCAGATGATGTGAGACATTTCTCTAACATGGACATCCTGCGTGCCAAGCAATTCCTGAATCAGTTGGAGTGTTCTCACCCTGCATCCATGGCAGCAGCACTCACAGGGGATGTCTGTCCTCCTTGGAAAATCCTCATTTTGCACCTCTAGTTCACCACATCTGCCTCTGCCAGTGTCAGTGAAGGGCTCCCCATCCCTCACCAAGAAATATCCACCCTCAGTGGTCACCTGCCCAAAGCCACTCACAACAGATTCAGCATCCTGAGAAATAACTCAGGCAGCCAATCCTGGCTTATCTTTATGGCTCAGTACTGCCCAAATGCCTCTTTTTAAAGAGTGAGTTTTCTTCTGCTTCATGTTTTGTGGTGTCTAAAGCAAGTTCTGATGACCCAAGAGAGGCCAAAGCAAAGACATTTTAAGCAGAGACACAAAACCTGGAACCCTCCCATGACAATTCCAGATTTCCATCAGAGCTGCTCTTCAGTTGCTGCCACAGCCTTCACACACTCACTGCTGCTTTGCTGGCCTGCTGCAGGGAGATTTCACAGAGCCACAGAATGCTAGGGGCTGGAAGCTACTTCCAGAGATCAGGCAGTCCAGCCCCCCTGCAAGGCAGGACCACCCAGGGCAGGTCACACAGGAGTGTGTCCATGCAGGTTTTGAAGACCAAGTGAGCTCAGCACTCACACACCATGAAGGCTGTGCACAGCCTGAAGGGCTGCTGTGACCCACAGCCAGGGTGCAAAGGCAGACCTGGGGGCCTTGTGGGGCTCTCCTGGAGATCAGAGCCTGCCCACTGCACCCCTTTGCAGCCTGCTGACTCCTTGTTCTGAACTGGTGCAGGCTTGCTGGAGGGAAAGGGAGCTTGCTCCTCATCTCTATTTGTGAGAGCATTCAGATACAAAGCTAAATGCAGCCTTAGCCTCTCTTTCCTTTACATGAAAGCTCCCACTCAAAGCAGACATGTTCTCCAATCTATTCTCCTCTATATTGTTCAGAGTGGTTCTAATTTTTCCCACGTTGCTCAAAGAGCTATCCTCAGGTGACTGTTCCCTGAGCTTTTGCAGCTCAGCTTTACCTTTCAAATGAGATTTATCCATTAAAAAAACAATTCCACTGCTTTTTGCAGCTCTCATTTTGTCACCTATGGATTTGTTCAATAAATGCTTTTAATAGCAACATTCCTGGGCTTTGTTTGTCAAGAGCTGCCAGGCTTTTGCAAGCCAGCTTTGGCACAGATACTGAATTGCCTCTCTGCACCCAGGGGAGAGTTCCCTGCTGGCCATGACAGAGGTCCTGCACACACAACTAAATGAAAGGAAGGAAAAAACCATGAGCATCTGCATAATTCACAGCCAGTAAATGGTGGAGAGCAGCAGGCTCCCAGCAACTTCTGGACCTCAGCAAAGCTTCTAATGAAAACAGGGATATGTGATTTTAATCTGCAGTTCCAAGATCTACCCACAGACCTAAAAGCCCAACTTCAAGACAAGTACCAGGGCAGGGAATGATACAAAGGCCATCAGCAAGGGCAAAGTAGCCAGCTCAAGGGCTTTGGGAAGCAACAGCTGGCAAGACAGAACAGAGAGGTCAAGATCAGTATGCCAACAATCTTTAATGCCTGGGTCAGCCTGAGCTGAAGCAGCCTTGCTGTGGGGCAGGGGGGGCTGGCGTTTCTGTCTCGGTGGGCATGGCGTGCACCCAGCAGAGCTTCATATGGCTCTCCGGAAGAACTGCACAGGGCAGTGGGTGTTGGAAAAGGGACAGTCCCCTTTGCTCTGCTGCCCTGGTCCTGTGCTTTTGCTGAGGTCTTCAGATGGCTGCTGCTAAACCTTGCCTCAGATCCCCCTCCTTGAAAGCGGCATAGCTGTGTTTGTCTAAAGCAACACTGGAAGAGACCAGAACACACATTGTCCAATCTTCTCTTTTAGGTTTCCCAAGGCACCTTTTGGTGCCTCCTTTGCTTTCTTCCAAGGAAGTATTTAACACATTCAGACATTAGGAGGATTTCCTCTTGCTCATCTTCCTCCATTCTTTCCATAGTTGCCCACAGCCCCACAAGGAGTCGTTGGTGAAATTCTCTGGGCGCAGCGACTCTCTCTACCTCTGTTTTCTGTACTGCAGCCTCTGTACGGTGTGGAGAGGAATCAGGAAGAGCCAAGAAGCAAATGAAGAGGTCCCTGCAGAAATAAAGTGTGGGACTGTACAAAGAAGCCCCATGGTTTGCATTGCTCATCCTGATTTCCCAGGAGGCCTCCAGCGTTCTTTGACGTCTCACAAAGAGCTTCCATCCTGGTAAAATCATTCTACCTGTGAGCTGCAGGCCAGGTTTGGGTCACATTTACCTGCCTTTCCATTGCACAGCGTTCCTCTCTGTGCTCTGCCTCCAACAAGCAGCTTCAGGAGGGTTGCAGCCCTCCGTCCTCTTGCCTCTGTGCCCAGCCTCCAGCACCTTTCACCATCTCTGGGAGTCCCAGGGGGAAAGCAGGCTCCATGTGGACACCACCAAGGTCCTTCTCACAAATGACAGCGTCATAAATGCATTCCTGTTGACAGCAGTGATGATGAGATCCCTGGAGAGGCCAGGCAAGGAATGAGCCCAAAGCCCCTTCTCACCTCCTGCACCGCTGCACCTGTACCAGGAGCAAAGAACAGCTTCTGCTCCGGGAGCTGCCAGTCACAGCCAGCTTCCTCACTGGTAAAATTACTCTAAATAACAGAATTTCTCCTTAAAAGCACAAAGGGGAAGTACAGTAGGATACACAATTCACCAAGCATTTCAAGCTGCAAGCTCCCTGCCTCCTTACGTCCACAAGTTTGCATGACTCACAGCCCTCACACCTATGTTACATCTGCAGGCAGATACATGTTTTGCTGTGCCCAGTTCTTGCTCTGGTATAAAAAAATAAGGCTGTAAAATGGAAGGGGAAGTTCAGTTTTGCTCTCTTACACTTTATGCTGGGGACCTGACATTGCCCCCAGCTTGGCCAGATATTGTATTGTTTGTGTTGGGCCTCCTCCAGGATTAACAGCATCACCTGTGCAGTTTTAACAGTCTAATCGTGCTAAATCTCTTTGTTTTGAAGTTTGATTGGGCCTGATCTTCATTATTTTAATTGTTTAATGTATTATAATTAAGGCTCAATTAACTCTAACAGATTCCAATTCAGCCCAGCATCTCCACATCTGTCTGTGAGCTGCAGGAAGCTCATGACAAGCCAGGCTGAATCTGTGCTGCCTTTTCAATCCAGAGACCAGGTACTATTTTTGCCACTGCCTTCTGTCTGACTGCAGGCAAGCCATCCATCTCTCTGTTTCTCCAAGGGATTCCAGCTTGCTGTGCTCACAGCCTAGCTGGGTCTACAGCACAGGCTGACATCTTTGCATGGCAGTGTTATGGAACTGACAATAACAACCCCCAGCCCATCCCAGGGGCAGCTGTCTTCTGACTGGGACTGTCTCCTGATGTACAGGAGCTCAGGAAGGGAGACCATGAAGATGAAGACTTGTAAACGTGCATGTCACTTCAGAGGGAAACATGGAAACCTCCTTTTCCTCCCCACCCACCTCACAGCAAGTTCTGGCAAGCTTTTGGTCCTTCCCAGAGGACAGGCCCTCTGCCTACATGGAGGGACACCTCCTACCTGCTGGGCATAGCACAGCCCCACTGGAGCCAAGCCAGGCACAGGCCTGCCCTCCAGATCCCTTGCACTGTCTCTGCAGTGCTGCACCTTCACTCTGTCTGCACCCAGGTTGCAGGGAGGATCTCTTTTTGCAGGTGCTTAAGATTCAGTTGCTTCTCCTGAAGATGGAGCTGGGAGAAGAACAAGCAGGTAGAATGTTTTCCTTCCAAACCTTCTCTTCCCCATCACCTTAAGCCAGTGCTCACACAGGGCACAGGGGCCCCTGGTTCCATTCACTCCTCCACCTGAGAGAAGGCAATCCCATTTCTACAGGGCATACTCTGGCTCCTAGGCTTCACAAGGGAGCCTGTAGGTCCTGATAAAAATCTGTCTTATTGGCCCAGAAATTAATGCCAGAACATTGATGCTGAGAGCAATCACAGCCTGCTGGTCTGCTGGCCAGAGCTCACAGCCGAGGGCAATCAGGTTCTGCCCTGTGCTTTGAGGACTACTTCTGTGTCCTGTCTGGTGATTAGTATCTGTGTAGAATAAATGAACTCAGAGTACCCTCCAAGGAGTACCAGGGCTCCCTAGCAGCTTCCCTGCAGCAGGAAGCAGGGTGGTGAAGGAGCAAAACCACCCTGGAGAGAACAAATCAGACCTTGACTAACTTCATTTAAAAAAAAGAAAAGATAAAAATGGGAAGAAAGAAAGATTGGCAGCAACCTGCCATTTCCAGCTCCAGCAGGAAAGCACAGGCTGGTGCAAGACATTCCCTTTGGCATCTCAGGCAGCCAGCTGCATGGGGTCACTGACTTGACAGCAATGAACACATGCTCAAAGGAAGGCACAACAGGTGTGGCACAAAAAGAGCTCAGGGCTTGGGCCAGCCAAGATGATGCCCCCCACTAGGCTCCAGAAGCAGCCCTCCCTGGGACTGAGCCTCTCACAAACACAGGTGCTGCAGTGTCAGTGGGCTTGGGGCTCAGCAGCCAGCCTTCCCTCACAAGTGTTTCATTCAGATTAGTTAATAGCCTCACCCAAAACACCCAAGAACAACAACAGCTTACTTAGGAGGCTCAGAGGAAAGGATCTGTGGCAAACATGGCACACAGAGCTTAGATTTTTAAACCTAGGAGCAAAATCAGATACTTGCCTCCTTTATGTGTAACTCCCTTTGGGGGGCCATGAAAGCATTCCTCTAGAATGCCTGTAATCAAAACAACATGCTGAGTATTTGGGCAGTCGAGGTGGGAGATGCTTCTCCCACTCCCAAGGCACAGCACAGGGCCACAAAACCTTGGGGTTTGTAATTCATTTTCTCTGTGAAGAAAATGCACTTTTAAATGACATGCAGGATGGACTCATAAATGGGAAGCAGCTCTCAGGCTGTTACAGCTGAAAAACTAAGGTGGGTGCTTGGGCCAGGTATTGTCTCCCCCATCCCTGTGCACTGGGGCAGTCCCCAGCTGGGTACAACTCAGCTGATGACTCCTCTCTGGTGTGCTGTCAGCAGAGCTGCTCTGACTCAGGTGAGCAGAACACTTCACACCCCAGTAGCTATGGCCACAGACTGGGAGGAACCCAGCAGCAGCTATTGTTGCCAAGGGAGAATTTGCCAGAGCAAGCAAGCAGGGAGTGCTGGGGAAGGGAGGAGCAGGACAAAGTCACCAGCAAGGCTGGTCCGTGGGAGGAGGATCGTGGGGGCAGCAGGGGTGTGCTTTTGGATGGTGGCAAAGCACCAAGGCATGGGAAAAGAGCACTTTAGTGCTGCTCAAATCCAAAATGAGTGTATTGAAGAACCCTCTGAGCATCCCTCGGCCTGCTGTGCCTTCTGTGCTTGGAGCTGTGATGTGCTGGAGATACTTCAATTGTTCTGTGAATGTTGGGAGCGGTGCCAGGGACCGCAGCAGCTGGGGGCAGGCCATGCCTAGCTAACTCCCAAATCCTCCTGGGAGCGGCAGGCTGCACAAGTGCCAGCAGCAGCCTCACTTACAGCTGAGGTACAGCTATGTCAGCCTGGCTTGCAACCTGAGAACCTGCAGGAGAAGCCCTGCCAGAGCTGGCGTCCAGCTGTTTGAGAGGCAGCTTCGGTGTCGCAGATCAAGTGACGAGCTTAAAAGCTCCGTCAGAAAGTGAGCTCCCAAGCATGGCTGCCTCAGCACTTGCTACCTGCAGGAGATGGGAAAACCAAACGGCTCAGGATCTTCCTGGTCAGTGCTGAGCAGCTGCAGCACACAGCACACAGCACCCCGACCCAGGCAGTTAAAGCTGCTCAGTGGAGTTCAGGGCATTTGAGAACTTCCTGCTTGAGCATCAACCAGAGCTCCAGCTGGACACTTCCAAACCTCCACCTTGGTTTATAATCTGCTTACTAACACCCCTGCCCCCACATGCCACCCCACATGCTCTCCCAGCAGTTGCAGGATGCAGTACAGACCTTTCCATCCTTTAAGATCATCAGTGGGTTTCATCCTGGCAGTGATTTTTATTCCTTTGCTTTCCTCAGCCAAATTCTGAAGCTTCTTTTATAGCCTTCCTTCCTTTTTGTTTTCACAGCAGGTGGAACCTTTTCTACAGCAGGCTCTGGGGGGTGCTTTTTTCCCCCTCAAATCTTGCCCTTCTGCCTGTTCTCACCCAACCTCCATTTCTGAGCCCTTTCCTCGTGTAAATCATCTTCCCTGAGAACTGGCACTGTTGCACATCTTGCCCTGTGGCCCAGCAAGGCTTCCCATACGCTGTGGGCTCCACACAACTTCTTGCACGCATGGGCATGAGCTGTAACCAGCTCTGGTGGCAGTTTTTCTACTAAAGAAGAAGGGAAATGGCATTGTAAAATCTGGACTCAGAGCCCTCTTGAAATTAGTCTGCTTCTGTTCTTGCTGCTTGCTGCACCAGAGGGCTCCTTTGGTTGCAGTCCAGCTGCACTCTGAATTAGCCCAGCCCAGCTTTGGGGAAACAACAACAACAAAAAGTTTAACTGAGAAGTGAGACATTAACTGTTTGAGAGATATTAACACCCATAAACGTGGCAGTCTCCTTCAGCAGGTTAACTCATTCTTATCAAACCTCACGTTCAAGTGAAGCAATAAAGAGAGCCCAGAAGTTGGTGAATAAAACACCCCAAACTTGCACTGTGAGACCTCAGGCCCAGAGGGTCAGAAACTTTTCCTCCATGCTTAGGTTTCAAATGGTGAGAAAGATTGACTCAGTCATTCTGGCCCTGCTTTGCAAGTGACAGGGGGGACCTCAGCCCCTTCCTTGGCCTCAGGTTTTCCATGTGGCCACAGGCAAACCATGTGGACATCTGCCTGAGCTTCGTCCCTGCAGAGCCTCATCCCACAGGACTGGGCATAGATGTTCCTTTGCTGCTGACCTTTCAATGCCTGTAAAGCTGTAACTTGGCCACACTGCAAGCTCTCCCACTAACTTTATACTTCCTGGGGCTTATCTATTATGCAAAAGCAGACAAGTTGCACAGGCTGGGAAGCTGTGCAGAAGAGCAGCTCTTGTCACAGCCCGGTGCTATGCGTGCATGTGTGTTTTGTTTTGACATCAGCACAGCTGTGTCCTCTTTAGGTAATGGACCAGGGAACAGCTACTAAAACTTGGCCTGCTAGAGAAGGTGTCCAGCCTGAGGAGGAACTTGGCATAAATGACAGAAAGGAGACAAGGCCTTTTAATTTGTTTCTCCAGCTAAGCTAATTGGATAAATACACAACTCTCACACGGACGTCATGGGACAGCTGTAAGCCTCCACACCTTACAGCCATATTCAAACAGCACTGCACTGTTGGGCTGGTGATGCTGGGTGAAATGTGAGGCTAAAATAACAATAATCATTTGCTTAATCCTAGGTAGCTTTGTTTAAACTAGATCCACTAGTTCCACCACACACCAGCTGGGTCCTTGAAATGGTAGGCAGTTGGCAGGGGGGGCATAATAATAATCCACAAATGTTTGATGAATACAAATATGAGAGCAGGAGACTCTCCAGGCAGGATGGGAAGGGCTCAGCACCAATTAGTTGTGTTAGAGCTATTGACACGAGCAGGTCCTAACAGCCTGGTTGAGCTTTCTGGATGAAGAAACAGCCATTAGCTGGCTCCCACCAGGGTATAGCTGAGACCTCGTTAGTAAATCAGGCAGGATTCTTAGACCAGGAATTGATGCTGAGCCAGGAGAGCAAAGGGAATACAAAGATAGTAACGACTCTGGAGATTCTGGGAGGAAAAGAGGTGCTCAAGGTGGGAAGGAGGAAGCAGAGGCAGGGCAAGAGAATCACATTGCTCTGCAAGAAACAAAAAAATCAAGGTGAGGTTCAGTTGATTGCTTTAATGAACTCCTGTTCTTCGTCTCCTAAAACCTCTGCCATAGCCTCAGATTTTCTCCACATAGGGCATATGCTCAGCTCCATCCTTGAGCACACTCTGGCAGGCTGGCAGCTCTCCACTGCTCTGTGAAGGCTGGCCTCCACCTGCCTTCTCCACGGAGCAGGCATTTAGTGACATGCTTTGTCCTCCATCCTCTCAGTCGCCCTGAGATTTCAGCTCATCTTTCAAACTGTGGTTGGAACTAGGTCCCATAGTTTTCAAGGGGGATTGCTGAATGTAACAGAGAGAGAAACACCACAACCTCATAACCCTCATCCCAAAGGCAACCAGGCTAAAGAAGGGGGGGGGAAGCCAGTTTTTCATTTCTGCTCCTGCTCCTGCCAAATGTTGTCTAACATTTCAGCAGCAATCTGTGGCCCTGAGAGCCTCTCTCAATATCCTATCAAGAATACAAAATAAATTGTGATAAATGTAGACAGTATAAAATAAAATGAGTTGGAAATTGGTTGCTGGGATGCAAAACTGAAGCTGACAGGCAGTTGTGAGGGAACTTGCAAGAAAATGCTTATTTTATGTATTTCTTAGGGGCTTAGCAGCCTGGAGCTGTCAAGATGGTTTTGCACGCGCTCAGCAGCAAAACCAAAGGAACTGAGTGATTTTACCAGTGGAAAATGTTAAGTTCCTACAGCATTAAGCAAACCTTCAAGATTAGAAATGTTGTTGATGCCTATGAGTGGAATAAAGTTCTTTAAATACATGTTTAGGGGCCGAGGTTGCCTTTGTAGGACTACACCTTGGATTTCTCAGGTAGCCTGCTGTGATGAATTTCCCAAGGGGTTGTGAAAATCTAAATGCAACATATCAGTAAGCTGTCCTTCTTTCATGCCTCTGCTGAACCAGGCAGATCCCACTAAGAGATTTTTCTACTCTAGGAATTGTCATTTCTTAGCCCATTTCTTGCCTTTGAGGTGCTACCTCGGGCCATTTTTTATTTCAAATCATCATAGAATCAACAAGGTTGGAAAAGACCTCAAGGATCATCAAGTCCAACCTGTCACCTCATGACCACTAGAGCATGGCACCAAGTGCCACGTCCAATCCCCTCTTGAACACCTCCAGGGATGGTGACTCCACCACCTCCCTGGGCAGCACATTCCAATGCCTAACAACTCTCTCCATTAAGAACTTTCTCTTCACCTCTTCTCACTCAGAATTAACTGTGCTAAGGATTCCTTGGGTTACCTCATGAAAACACAGGGTCAGTACATTCCCCACTGACCCTCTCAGTGGCAAATGTTCCTGGTGAGGATTTGTCTGTGCTCTGTAGCAGCCTCACTAGCTGCTTATTGAGGTGCTCCAGAAAGCCTTAGGCTGTGCCCTAGGAAACTGGTCACTTGCACCTCACCATTTTTTCTCTGGTGTCTCCAAGTCTAACAGCTCTGGGATATTTCTAAAGAATGTAAGGAGGATAAACAATTTATCAGGTAAATAAAGAAGAGAGAAGCTCAGGATAGCTCAGGATGAATGCATACAAGACCAGAAGCTCTGGAATCGTGTGGTGGGATTGATTTGAAACAAGACATCACGGAGCCTTTTTCCTGACAGTCAACATTAAAGTAACATTAGCTAGTACGTGCAAATCAATAGAAAATAAGTCCCAAAATAAACCACAGCAGGTATCATATGATGATGGTAGTCTCAAGCTTGATTCAAGACACCCTGTCTCTTCAGTCTCACTCTAATCATTCTCTTGCTCACTCAAGAGCAATGAACACAAGCTAAAAACGGTTGCAAGTTCCCAAGCAGCCATTGGGCTGCTATTTCAAACATAAAAGAACTGTTGCCACCTCTAAGCCAACAGGATGACTCCAGATTCACAGACTCACAGGGTAACTTGGGATGGGGATGAGAGCAGTGCACACTCGCAGCACCCCAAGCTCACTGCAGCTCATGCTCGCAGCCCCAGGCCAGCCACATCCAGCCTGGTGCCCAGCCACCTCCACACAGCCAGGACAAGGCTCATCCATTGCAGCACCACCCACCCTGCTCCCTGGAGGCAGAAAGGGAGAAGAAAGTGGCTGAGGGACACTCTGTCAGTGTGCTTTTGGAACACACAAACACCTCAGCACTGGGCAAGCAGTTGGGAACAAGAGTACAGTGAACTCCTCGCAGAAATTTACCCCCCAGTTTGGAGAAAACACCCCCAGAATAAAATTGCCAGACCAGCTCAGTTGGAAAGCAAATGAAGCTCTATTTACAAGCAGACTAAAATCTAGAAATGAGGAATGCAATGAATATGTACAAGATAGGCAATATTTGCATGTATCTACCATTTATAAACCACACCAGAACTCCCCTGGACAAAACCAGGGGGTGACTAATAGCTTCCCCCTCCCTGCTCCCTTTCCCCACTCTACACAAGGTAAAAGAGAAAGAGAGAAGAGCAGAGGGTAGCCTGTGAGTACTTAGCCACAAGAAGAATGCAGCCAAGGCCAGCAACAGCTAAGCAAAAGCACCCAGCTGGTACCAGCTAGAGTGAAGAAGCTGAGAAGAGAGGAGGAGTTTATACAACTAACTTGATGTTAGTTACCAGACCAAAGGGACTGTTTAGACCTTATCTTTATTTTCCTTTTGCATCTAATGGCAATTTGTTTACATTCTATCACTTTCTACTCAATCTATGGAATTTTTTCCTGTGCATCAGCCTAAAACTGCCACAACTCCAGATGCACAAACCCTGCAGGTAACGCTTGCAGGCCTCTGTCCAGCCAAGTGCTTTCAAAAACTCATGTTAAATCTCCTTTTTGCTGCTGATGCTGGGGGTAGTTCACCTGATCTCTTCCTTTCTGATGATTGCAGCAGCCTCCCTAAAATGCTCAAAATAGTCTGATTAATCAACTTTACTCGTGAGTGAGGAGCTCGGTTCTTCCGTGCAGCTTTTGAGTCTGCTTCTAATGTTGTAAAATCAGCTCAGGTGCAGAAACAAAGTGAATTGTCCCTGGTAGGTGCACCCAAAGAACTGCCAGGGTGCCTGTTGTCCAAATGAGCTGCCAGCAGTTCAAGAGTTGGCACACTTTGCCATTCAGTGTGTCACTAACACACCCAAACACTACGAGGAAAGGAACCAGCTGAGATCTGTGTTCACACCGACACACACTGCAGCCTTGTCACTCACACACACCCCCAAACCCACCTGCCAGCTAACTGCTTACTGCAGGTCCCTGCAGTCCTGCCAAGTGTGGCCAGGTCCTGATGTTCTTCATAGAATCATAGAAGCCACCAGGTTGGAAGAGACCTCCAAGATCATCCAGTCCAATGTATCACCCAGCCCTATCCAATCAACTAGACCATGGCACTAAGCACCTCACTCAGTACTCCTGACACAGGCCATCCATCTCATACACTAAATATCAGACATAAGAGTTCCTGAGATTATGCCCAGCTCTTAGTGACCCCTTCCATGCCTTCCAGGAGCTTTGTCTACCCAAGGCAGCACAGCAGCTGGCTTCCTCACTCAGGAAGGTCAGGAGGAAGCAAAGAGCAGTGCTGATTTTTCTCCATCAGTTGGGGACGAGTTTGGTGACTAAGTTGCCATTTTGCATTGCTTTTTTCTTCACAGTCTGGGAACACAATACCTTGCAATTCATCACCTCTGTGCCATTTATTTGGTGGGTACCCCGGCATGCTGCTTGGATGCTTGTCACTTTGGTGACAAGATGCTTGCAGACACATCTTATTTTGGGGATGAAAATGGCCTTTTGCTGACAGGTGAACCTGAGAAATCACCACCAGGGACACTTCCACCCATGTGTCCAGAGAAGGGCAACAAAGTTGGTGAGGGGCTTGGAACACAGCCCTGTGAGGAGAGACTGAGGGAGCTGGGGTTGCTTAGACTGAAGAAGAGGAGACTCAGGGGTGACCTTCTTGCTCTCTACAACTACCTTAACGGGGGTTGTAGGCAGGCAGATGTTGGTCTCTTCTCCCAGGCAGCCAGTACCAGAACAAGAGGACACAGTCTCAGGCTGCGCCAGGGGAGGTTAGGCTGGAGGTTAGGAGGAAGTTTTACACAGAGAGAGTGATTGCCCATTGGAATGGGCTGCCTGGGGAGGTGGTGGAGTCACCATCACTGGAGGTGTTCAGGAGGAGACTTGACAGGGTGCTTGGTTGCATGGTTTAGTTGATTAGGTGGTGTTGGATGATAGGTTGGACACGATGATCTTGAAGGTCTCTTCCAACCTGGTCTATTCTATTCTATTCTATTCTATTCTATTCTATTCTATTCTATTCTATTCTATTCTATTCTATTCTATTCTATTCTATTCTATTCTATTCTCCTACAGACATCCTTAAAGCAGTCCATATCTACAATCATTTGAGGACTTGAATCCAAGGATTACTCCCTCAAGACTCGCTGGTGCTTTGATTCTTCTGCCACAGGTGCCAGCTTTTATGAAACTGGGCTGTGGACAGAGGGGTGAGAAGGCTCTGAGGACATCATTGATGAGGCAGAGAGAAAGGCCATGTGAGATCCAGCAGCTCTACTTCCCACTCAGAGATGGAAAATAACAGCCCTATCCACAATTTGTGTGTTTTAGCACTGCCAGGGAGTCAGAATCTGATTCATTTAAGACCACAGGGGTGGGTAACAATTTTTTTTAAAAAGGAACAAAAAACCCACCCCAAAATCTCAAATGTATCCATCCTTCACTGAAGTCTCAGTTGGCCTGAAGTCTCAGGCCAACTTACAAGAGTGCCAGAGGAAAAAGGCTGTCAAGGATAGGAAGGATCATCATAAGATGTTAGGAGTTGGAAGGGACCTTCCAAAATCATTGAGTGCAACCCCCCTGCCAGAGCAGGACTATAGAATCCACCACAGGTCACACAGGAACACATCCAGATGGGTCCTGAAAGTCTCCAGAGAAGGAGACTCCACAACCTCTCTGGGCAGCCTGTTCCAGTGCTCTGTGACCTTCACAGTGAAGAAGTTCCTCCTCATGTTGAGGTGGAACCTCTGGGCTGGAGTTTATATCCATTGTCCTTGTCCTATCCCAGGGTGCAGCTGAGCAGAGCCTGTCCCCTGCCTCCTGACCCCCAGCCCTCATATTTATGACCATGTATCAAATCCCCTCTCAGTCCTCTCCAAACCAAAAAACCCCAGGGCTCTCAGCCCCTCCTCAGAGGGCAGTGCTCCAGTTCCTGGCATTATCTGTAGGTATCCAGGGTGGGGGGAAACACTCTTGCACAACTTTTTTTTGTGTTGTTGTTAAAACTTGTTCTCTTGATCTGCAAAGCACAGTTTCTTGCCCACCAAGCAAGATTTCACTGCAATAGCCACCATTGTGCTTGCTTTGATGAAGTATTGATGGGTTTGTTCTTTTTGCATGGAGGCAAAGCAAAGCAGGAACTGCAGTTGGACATTAGGAAAGATGTATGGAACATAAAGTTATTTTTAAATCTCCTTCTTTCACCACCACCTCTCCTTTCCCCCTTTTGTCCCCTCAAACCCAGAGCACCTGGGCTCTATTGGAGTCTCCTCCTACCCCAGGTGTGGCCACTTTGCCCTCCCCACCCATTCCCCTATTTAATCCCCACCAGGAAAGGCAGCAGCCCCAAGCTGAGCCCATCTGGGCTGGAGGATCCTCCTCTCATCTTTGGTGAGTGCCCCTGGTGCACCCTGGGTGATGGTGGTGGTGACAACAAAGGCCGGGGGGCCTGGTGGCCCCCCGGTTGTTAGGGCAATGATTGATGACTGCTCCAGTGTCCTCCACGGGTGCTGGCTGGGGCTCCTTGCTGGGGCTGAGCTCCTCTGGGTGGTACCTTGGCTGGTTGGGGTCTTGCCCCTGGGTTTGGGATGGGTGCAAAACTGGTGGTGATGGAGCAGGAGCTGTTTAGGCAGGGTGGAGGATGGGAATTGAGGGTTTGAGGCCAGGGAATGAGCTTTTGCTTATTATATTTAGTGACACAGGTCTAGCAAAGGCAGAATAAGTAAGGACATGGTTTGAGGAAGGTTTTCTTCCCCTTCTATGCTGCCCTAGGGAGGCAGTGTCTGGGGTCCAGTTGTGGGCTCTCCACTCAGTTCCCTATCTCTCAACTAAAGAATCCAGCAGAGACTCATTCCCTTGGGATTGTATTCCCTTGTGCAAAGCTTGAGGTTTGGCTTGTAAATCAGACTATGGCCAAGGAAAGAGAGCTAAGACCTACTCCTAGAAGTGTCAACAAATATTTTAGTGCAGAAAGGTGGCAACACTCTGAGAACCTTGCTTTGCTAAGTGGGGGGGACAAGAAGCTGAAAGCCTTCCAGAAACATCAAGGACGCTGCCACATACAGAATAGTCAGGGAGCCTGGGAATCAGCACAAAAGGTGTGTCACAGAGTCACAGCAGCCAGGATTCTGAGCAAGCAGCTCTTGAGAAGAGTAGCTCCTGACAGCAGAGGAGCACACAAAGGAGCTGCCAATTCTCCTTTTTCCCCCCACAGGCCATAGGTTTGCCAAATCATCTCCTGCTCCCCAGAGAAGTGCCCTTTGCTGGGCTGCCTTTCCTCATTTTCCTGTTCCCAGGAGAAAAAGTAAGAACACTTCCTCTTTCTAGCAGCAGCCTGGTTAGCACCCAGAGTAACCAGCACTGCACCTTCCAGTCCTGACAGCATCTGCTGAGTGTGAAGAGCTGTTCCTCCAGGCTTCCTGCCCTGCCACCCCTGAACTGCACCAGGGTAACCCCCAACAACCCTCTTGTCCTCCTGTAGTCTGTGGCTAACCCTGCCTTGCTACTCACCCAATTGAGTTGGCTGTGGTTGAGCACAGGGAAGAACAACTAAGCACTTCCAGGAGAAAGCATTTAGCTCCTTCTCCTTCCCTCTCACCCTGTGTTAGATATCTGAGGGATTTTTCTCCCCCGCCCTCCCCGCTTCCCTCTCTCACACAAGGAAGTAAAGGACATAAATAAACACACATCTTGCTACTTGTAGATGCAAATGTGTCCAGCTCTCCAGTAAATTAGTTTTTGCTCCTAGCTGCCGAGGAGCAGCCTGACAGTGTGAGATAGTGAAAGTGCAAGTCATGCAGCAAGGAGCTGCATGGAGAGCAGCACACAGCACGCTGGCAAGAAAAGGGAAGCTGCTCGCAGCCTGCCTGTGCTTAAAGCCCGTGGGTTTAGGGGACCAAGTTCCTCGGTTCAAAACTGCAATAAGCAAGATAAAATAAAACATTCCACACCGTGGGGGAAGTGCAGGAAAGACCAGAACAGAAGAGAGCATCTGCTCAAGAGATGGCATCTGCAGAGGTGAGTAACAGCTAATGCCTTGGATCTGTTTCAAATGGCAGCGTTCAGGAAATCTCAGGTAGTGATAGGACTAGGGGGAATGGAATGAAGCTGGAGGTGGGGAGATTCAGGCTAGATGTGAGGAGGAAGTTCTTCACCATGAGAGTGGTGAAACCCTGGAATGGGTTGTCCAGGGAGGTGGTCGAGGCCCCGTCCCTGGGGGTGTTTAAGAGCAGGCTGGGGGGAGAGGAAAAGCCCACTTAAAGGGCAATGAGTTCAGATTCTTACTGCCACATGGGGCTGCCAGCACACAAAACACCATGTGCAGTTGGTGTGGTTGCAGGAGACATTCCATTCACTCCGAGCCCAAACGAGGGAAAGGACTGAAGGGTAAGGCTGGTGTTTGCCTTCCACAAACCCACCAGCACTGCCTGCAGCCCACTTCACAAGAGGTGCTCCTCTCTTTCCTGCAGCTATCGAGAAGCAATGCATACCTGTGCCGCCGCCGGCCGTGTCCACTCTGGATTCTTCAAGCACTCTTCGTCGCTGCTATTTTTCCTGTATCAGTCAAATTCCTATTGTCTTACCACAAAATACTTCAGTTCCTCTGAAACCCTATAGCCTACATTTGGGTGGATGCCATTTTTATGAGACTTTTCTACAAAATAAAGGTTTAAGGCTTATGTTAAAAATGAACTCTGTAACATAACTCGAAGCAAGTTGCAGCAAACGCTGTGCCATCATACCATCTGTGTTCAGGCACAGCTCTCCAGCTCTCCTCCTATTGCTTCCTAAAGTGGAAAATAATGGTAAAAAATAAAAACAGAGAAGATGAAGCAGCATTGTGTGTTGGAATACATGATGAACCTGAGCCTTACCGAGCTTGCGTCAAAGCCCGGCTCCTCTGTGTCTGTAGAGCCCCACAAGGCATCGCCAGGGAAGTAAAAAGAAAGGTTATCTCCTTTTTTGCATTTGAAGAGAGCAGTTGTGATGTTCTCACCTGACACAGCTAGGGAATTTTGGTGGGCTTTACTCTGCCCGGTGTTGCCTGCTTCGTGGGGGTTTAGCTGTATTCCTGCAGTACTCTACAGCAATGCGGTGTCCAGCAGGAGCAGGGAGGTGATTGTCCCCTTGTATTCAGCTCTGGTGAGGCCACACCTTGAGGGGTATGTCCAGTTTTGGGTACCTCAATACAGGAGAGATGTGGAGGTGCTGGAGCCAGTGCAGAGGAGTGCAAAGAAGCTGGGGAAGGGCCTGGAGAATAAATCTGAGGAGCAACTGAGGGAGCTGGGGATGGTTAAGCTTGGAAAAGAGGAGGCTGAGGGGAGACCTTATTGCTCTCTGCAACTACCTGCAACGACATTGTAGAGAGGTTGCTGCTAGTCTCTCCTCACAGCTGATTAGTGATAGAACAAGAGGGAATGGCCTCAAGATGTGACTGGGTAGGTTTAGACTGGCCATTAGGAACAAAATTTTCACAGAAATAGTGGTCAGGGATTGGAATGTGCTGCCCAGGGAGGTGGTGGAGTCATCAGCCCTGGATGTGTTTAAAGGTGGTTTGGATGTGGTGCTTGAGGATATGGCCTAGGGGTGAACCTCGCAGAGCAGGGTTCCCAGTTGGACTGGGTGATCCTGAGGGTCTTTTCCAACCTGGATGTTTCTGTGATTCTGAGTGAAATTCATAGAACCTTGGAGTAAATGGAAGGCACTAGAATGATGAGAAATAAATCAAAAGGCCTCACTCCACTGTTAAATCAGTGTCTGAGATAACAGAAGCTGCTGGACAAAGCTTACACAGAGGAAAATGTACATTATAACAAGCCTCAACGACTTAGGCCATGAAAGAGGGTAGTGAGAGCTCTACAAACAAACCCTACAGGTAAAATGATGCCACAGAAAATCTAAGGAGTCTTTATGTAACACAATTTTAAGGGTAAATGGGGTGGGGGGGGAGGAAAAAAAAAATAAAGCCCTATTTCTTATTCTTAAAAGTCAGCTTTGTCATACAGAGCTTAAAATAGCTCCTCTCAGCTCCTCAGGATGGCTGTTGTGAAGACTGGGAAATGCAGTCCTCATTGTGGTCACTTTCTTGCACTCAGGTCTCCAGTCATTCCATTGCTGCAGGGCAGAGTGCACACAAGGAACATGCTGAGAAGCTGCACCAGAAGTGCCTGGGAAAGACCAAGAGAGGCATGCAAGCAAGACTAGGAGGCAGGGGGCAGACAGCAGCACATCTGCTGGAGAAGGTTGACCTCTTCCTAGGGTACCACACCAGCCTGCTCCCAGGCAGTCCCTGGTCAAGGACACACACTCACAACTTCCTCTTGTCTTCCCACAAGCAAGGCCTCGCTCTTCCTACACCATTCCCACAGGCTGCCCTACTCCCAGGTTTGAGTGGCTCTGTCTACATCAGCCTTGTGCTGGGGGTACTTCTGCACAACTTGTTTTGAACCATTAGCTGAGCAACTGTTTGTGATCTGAGCAGGAGGTGCTCACAAAGCTGCTGCCGTTCGATTTCCAATGCTCTGGCACGAAGCAGCTGCCCCTGTGACCAGAGCCTGAGGTTTCATGAGAGACCTTGCACAGAAAGAGAAGAGCACAGAGTGCTCACCAGGGTTTCTCATCTGCACAAGGGCTGGGAGCAAGCCCCTGCAAGAAAAGCTCCCTGTCCTACTTGAGATGCTCCTGTTCTGTGGCATTGCCAGATACAACAGGAGTGGGGAAGAGAGAAAGCTCCCTACCCCCTGTGTCCTGACCCTTGGGAAAAAAGTAATTTTGAGGTGCTTTCCCCATCTGATTGTTCTCCATCTTACTTCTAAGATCATCTGGCAAACCTGTAAATGTTCAAGTGCATGGGACCCGATGGGATACACCCATGGGTGCTGAGGCAACTGGTGGATGAGGTCACTAAACTGCTCTCTGTTATATGCCAAAAGTCATGGCAGGACAGGCAAGTCCCCACTGGCTGGAAAAGGGGAAACATAACCCCCATTTTCAAAAAAGGGAAAGAAGGAGGAACTGGGGAACTACAGGCCAGGCAGTCTCACCTCTGTGCCCACTAAGACCATGGAGCAGATCCTCCTGGAGGCACTGCTGAGGCAGAAGAATAATGAAGAGGTGATTGGGCACAATCAGCATGGCTTCACCAAGGGCAAATCCTGCCTGACAAACCTGGTGGCATTCTGTGACAAGGTCACAACCTCAAGAGATGAGGGATGAGCAACGGACACCATTTACCTGGACCTGAGCAAAGCCTTTGACACTGTCCCACACCACATCCTGGTCTTCAGGCTGGTGCAGTATGGGTTTGATGGATAAACCATTCAGTGGACACAGAACTGGCTTGATGGCCACAGCCAAAGGGTGGCTGTCAGTGGGTCCATGTCCAAGTGGAGGCCAATGACAAGTGGAGTGCCTCAGGGATCAGTACTGGGACCAGTCTTGCTTAATATCTTTGCTGGCAACATGGACAGCAGCATTGAGGCATCCTCAGCACCAAGCTGTGTGGTGCAGCTGACTCGCTGGAGGGAAGGCATCCATCCAGAAAGACCTGGACAGGCTGGAGAGGTGAGCCCAAGCCAACCTCATGAAGGTCAACAAGACCACATGCAAGGTCCTGCATCTGGGCTGGAGCAATCCCAAGCACCGATATAGGCTGGGCAGGGATTGGCTTGACCTGGGGGTGTTGGTGGATTATAAGCTCAACAGGAGCCAGCAGTGAGCACCTGCAGCCCAGAAAGCCAACCTGAGCTGCATCAAGAGAAGCATAGCCAGCAGGGTGAGGGAGGTGATTCTCCCCTTCTACTCTGCTCTGGTGAGACCCCACCTGGAGCACTGTGTCCAGTTCTGGAGCCCCTGTTACAGGAAGGATCTGGAGGTGCTGGAAGGTGTCCAGAGAAGGGCCACAAGGATGATCAGAGGGCTGAGCTCCTCTCTTCTGGAGACTGAGTCAGGGTTGTTCAGTCTGGAGAAAAGAAGGCTCTGAGGAGACCTCATTGTGACCTTCCAGTATCTGAAGTGGGCTACAAGAAAGCTGGGGAGGTACTTGTTAGGGTGTGGGGCAGTGACTGGAGTGGAGGGAATGGAGCAAAACTAGAAATGGGTAGATTCAGATTGGATGTTAGGAAAAACTTCTTCCCCGTGAGGGTGGTGAGACACTGGAGCAGTTTTCCCAGGGAGGTGGTTGAAGCCTCATCCCTGGAGGTTTTTAAGGCCAGGCTGGATGTGGCTCTGGACAACCTGATCTAGGGGTTTGGAAATGTTGGGGGGGTGTTGGAACTGGATGATCTTTGAGGTCCCTTCCAACCCTGACAGTTCTGTGATTCTGTGTGACAGCAGTGATCCCAGAGCCCAGGAGAAGGCATATGAGAAGTCAGGACCCCAGACACTTGAGAAAGGAATTCAGGCTGGGGTGTGCTGTTCGAAAAGGGGAGAGGCAAATGCAGGCTTTGAACACCTTTGAGGAAACGCTTTTTAAAAACAAACCAAGCCTTTCCAACAAGAACAATGTCTATTATTTCAATGCTATCTCTGATGCTGTCGGCATGTTCTCGTCGGCGTTCGCACGGTGCCGGCTGAGTCGCCCCTTTGCCTCGCCACGGGAGAGCCTCGCAAGATGACTGTCGCGCATCGGCACAGCCGGGCTGCCACCTCGCCAGCACCGGCCTGGGTCTCCCCTGGCCCCGCCACCACTCTCCAGGCTCATGTCCAGGCTTGGGGCCGCCAGGCCCCGTGTGCCATCCTCTCCTGGGTGTCTCCAACACACAAGCTCCTTCCCGACTCAGGCTGTCAGCACGCAGCCCAGCGCTTGCCTCGGCAGACACCGCCCGCACGGACCGGGACAGTCCCTGTCCTGCCGGTACCGCGGAGCTCGCCCCCCAACCCGGCCTCCGTCCCAGGCACGTCAGGCTGCAGCAAGGGGCAGGGTGCCGGACGGGTTAACCAGAGACGGAGAGGGTTAACCGGAAAGACTCAGCCTGGCGGGAAGGCAATGCCAGGAGAGGTCACCCGGGGCGTGTGGTAAACGGAGGGGCAGAGGAGGGCTGACACCCGCACACAACCAGGGCCGCATGAGGCGGTGCCGCCCTCCCGTGTCCCCGCGGGTCCTGTGTCGCAGGCCTGAGGACAGCTCCGCTACCGCCGGTCTCCTCAGGCGACCGATGGCGAAGGCAGAGCAGGGTTAAGGGAGCTCCCCGCCGGGCGGCGGCCAGAGACGGCCGTGCCGGGCCGCGCGAGGCGACTGGCGGAGTGTCAGAGGCCAGGGCTGAAGGGTCTGGACGCGGCCCCACGCCGGGCCCGGCCCTGCGGCAGCCCCGCAGCGCGGCTATGCCCAACTCCGCTCCGCGGCGGCGGAGGACAGGCGGAGAGGCGCGCGCCCGCGGGTGGGGCCGCAGGTTCCGGGCGTGGCCCGCCGGGCCGCGCGCCGCCGGCGCTCGCGGCTGTTGGCGAGGCCTCCGCCCTGTGGCGCGCCGGGGCGGGCGGGCTCGTGCTCGCGCCTTCGCGGTTGCCATGGCCCCGCTTGACGTCACGGGCGGTGCGCTGCCCGTGCGTTGCGGCGCGGTGATTGGCGGAGACGCCGTGTGTGGAGCTGGGAGAGAGGCTGCAGCGCAGCGAGCCGCGAGACAGGCACAGTCCGCGCCGGCCGCCCGCCCCGAGACAGCCGCCGCCGCGCTCCCGCCGCGCACAGGTAACGGGGCCTGCCGCGCCGCCCCGCCTCTGGGCCCCGCGCCGGGCCCTTTTACCCCCTTGCTCTTTCGTCCCCCGGGGATTGGCGTGGGGGGGCCCGTGCGAGGCGGCCGGCGGGCAGCGCTGAGCGCTCCCAACCCCACCCCCCTCCGCCTTCGGCCTCGCCAGCCGCAGCAGGGAGGCTTCGTGGGGAGGGAGCGGGGCGGTGAAGGGAGCAGCTCGCTCCGCGGGGGCCGCTGCGGAGGGCGGCGGGGACCGCGCAGGTGAGGCCAGGGCTGCGCCTCCCCGCCGGCGAGATGAGAGGGGGAGGGGAAGCGGCGCCGGGGGCGGCGGGGCGGGGGCGGCAGGTGAGGGCCCCGCTCGCGGCGCGGCGGGTGGGTGGGCGCGACCCCGCGCCCGTGGGTGCGTGGGGAGGGGGAGCGCCGCCTCCGGCGGGCGGAGGCGGGGGGCTGGCGCGCAGGGCGCGGGCGGGTGCCGCTGGGTGTGGTCTCCCGCCGGGAGCGCTGCCCGGGCGCGGAAGAGCCGCAGCGGCCGCCCCTCGGTCGGGCTCGCTTCTCTTCCCTCCGCCCAGCCCCCTCCGCCCGCCCAGCCCCCTCCCTCCGCCTCCACCCATCCTCCCTCCGTCCAGCCCCAGCCGAGGGGTCCGGGCGGTAGTGGCGGCTCCCCTGGGACAGGAGAGGTGTTCCTGATTCGCCGCCTCCTCTTCCACCCGTCCCCTGGGGCCGGCCCCACGGGCTTCCCCTCGTCCGACCGCTGCCGGGGCGGGGACGCAGCATCCTCCCCCGCCGCCGCTCCCGGCGCTGGGCGGAGGTGAGCGGGATTAACGCGCGCTGAAGTGGGCTGGGCTCCGGCGCCGATCCGCCATGACAAAGGCGGCCGGCGAGGCGCGGAGTGTCCCCGTGGCGGGCGGATGCGGCGGGCAGGGCGCGGGGAGGGCTGGCCCGGAGCACGCCGCCTCGCCCTGGGGGGCCGCGCCACCCGCTCCTCCCCCGGGCCGCTCCATTTTCTGCTGTCACCTCGCCTGCGAGGCAGCCGCGGGCAGCGCCCAGCCCTCGCCGCGCCTGCGGGCCGGCTCGGCCGCCGGGACCCATGAGCGGCCTGGCCGCCCGGGAATG
The DNA here is from genome assembly GCF_026170545.1 of Melanerpes formicivorus. Lineage (NCBI taxonomy): Eukaryota > Metazoa > Chordata > Aves > Piciformes > Picidae > Melanerpes > Melanerpes formicivorus. Next base: position 1,367,269 of record NW_027142408.1, read on the forward strand.
ATGCTGCCGTAGCAGCCTGCGGGTGGCCCGGTGGATTGGCCATGTTGTAGCCACCGCGCTTGTCCTGATCGCGCCGGGTGATAAATAGCCGTAGCCAAAACCTTGCCTTAAAATGGCTCCTTAACCTCGCCGTTCACACTGCGGTCAAGTTTTCCACGCCCGCTTGCAAACGCTGGGGAACGGCTGCTGGGCTTGTGCCCCGATGTTGGGGTGGGAGCTATGAAAACTTTCCCTTTCAGGTGCCTGAAGTGTCAAAAACGTGCTTTAATTTCTTCCCAAGTGGAAGAGGGTGCTGCTATTGTTGGTTGCAGCGTCGTGTAAAATAACGCAAAGGTTAAAAATGAAGGTTCTGGATTGTCATGTGTGGAACATAGAGAGATACATAAAGCATGTGTCACCAAAACCTGCTTTCATAATCCAATCAAAAATGTAAAGGGTGCTGTATGCCAAAGCACATTGCCAGGGCCTCAAAATGATTGTCAGCATACATAAAAGGATGAGGGCTAGGGGAGGAGTAGCCCTTCCTGATGTACAAAAGCTGCCTCGAACTGATAGCTCTGCTCCTCAGAGCTTGGTTTTTATTGTTGCAGTGCTGCTGATTATGAAGCATCTCAGCCAGGTCACACATACTGGAGTAGTATTCTTAAGCAATAAAATATCCTTTTGTGCCTGGAGGCGTAGCCTCTCAGGCTGAGCAGCACTACCTGGCTCAGGGCTTCTCCAGTGTCCCATTTTGGGAGAGGAAGTTACCATTGCTGGGGGCTGTGCCCCATGGAATGCTCACATTCTGTGCATTCTGACCTGGAATTCCATTTGGAGATCCCTGTGCCAGCTCTTTGCACGTAACTGTGTGATTCTGGTGCTGTTGAACTGGGCTTTATCTGCTCCTGTGAAAAACTCAGTACTGGGTATTTTATCTGTTTTGTCACACTGATCGTTGCGTGCAGTCAATGCTGCAGCTTAAATCTGGTCTCAGAGTGAGGGCAAAGAACTAGGGTGGGTTATGTGTGTAAAGTGGGAATGGTCTGATTGAAGTTCACCTTGGGATGCTTCTGTTTGCATTTATTAAAAACCTGCTCTTAATAGTTATGTTTCCTTCCAGGAGTGCCTAACTCTTTAATCCAGGTATCCCTGTGTTTGAGCACTGAGTGCTTGTATGCCTTCTCATCTGGATCTCAGTTGCACCTCTTACAGCTCCAAGCTCCTTAGAGGACGGTTGCCCTGCATGTGAAGTTAAATCAGCTTTGTCCTTGCTCATTGAATAACGCCTCACTGTTTTTTCCCCTCTTCAGAAATATCAGCATGGATAAAAATGAGCTGGTGCAGAAGGCCAAACTGGCTGAGCAGGCTGAAAGATATGATGACATGGCAAGTTGCATGAAGTCTGTGACTGAGCAAGGAGCTGAGTTGTCCAACGAAGAGAGGAATCTTCTCTCTGTTGCCTATAAAAATGTTGTAGGAGCCCGTAGGTCATCTTGGAGAGTCGTCTCAAGTATCGAACAAAAGACGGAAGGCGCTGAGAAAAAGCAGCAGATGGCTCGAGAATACAGAGAGAAAATTGAGACTGAGCTAAGAGACATCTGCAATGATGTGCTGGTGAGAAAGAATGAAACTGGGGTGCATTTTTGCTTAGGCTGGTAGGGTAAATGGTGCTGGGCCCTCTGGGACTGCTTCTAGGCTGGCTGTAAGCTGTGGTCTGCTGTGCTGTTTCTGAAAGCCAAGGTTTAAAAAGCTCTGCCTTCTCTTTCCCTCCAGCACTGCTCATTCACACACAGATCACCACAGTTACACTAGTGAATGTGAGGTGTGTTGAGACCTTCCCGTGTGCAAAGCAACAGCTATGAAACATCCACCCCTTTCTTTGAGTTTGCTTGGGGAGTTTCTCCTCTGACCTGCCCCCTTGGTGCAGTATCTGTGTCCTAGATCACTTTGATTTCTGCCACTTGAGTATGCTGCTCTAGTTGTAGAGGTAGTTCTTACTCTACGGAAACCGTGCCCCTCCCTGGGTGGGATGATGTAATGTTGGTTATGACTCAGCCATGCAGAAAATTGCCCGCAGGCAGAGGCAGTAGAAATGCTGTGATACCTTCTGAAACTTACAATTTTTAGCAGCCAAATGAAGGCCAAAGGCGTGTTCAAGTTAGTAACTTTCTGTGGCTTGTAGCTACCCCTGTAGCCAGCAAAGAGCCTGCTTCGTGAAACCCGAGCCTCTTCCGAAGGCCTGCTCCAGATTGGCAGGGGGTTGGTTCAGCTGCCTGTGCCTGCTGCTTCAGCGAGCGCTGGGTTAGCGATGGCCGGTCCTGCAGCCGCCTCCCAGGTGGCTCTGTGGCTGTCAGCGGCAGCAATCTCCACTGACTGTGGCCACCCGGTGTGTGCTGAGGGATCCTGTACCTGGAGGGGATAGTGACATGATAGGAGTGAAGTGTTAAACAGCTAAGCATGTGCTCAAGGGTCTGATGCCAAATGAAAATTAAGAGCAGTGAGTAGCATAAATTGTGCTTGCTGTGTAGGATCACTAAACAGCATGGGTGGTGATGGCTTCTAGAAGACTGGTTCCCCAAGGGTGTGTGACTGAGTCTGCACTTCCAGCCTGGGCTGGCTTCCACGGGTATTGTAACATACCCAGCTTCATGTCTTCGGCTGCCTCCTCTGAGGGCAGCTTAGCTGCAAGCTTCCACCACCAAAATGGAAATGCCAGACTGGCACATAGGGAAGAACTCCCATTGCTAGTTCTTGGGCTGTTAAGTGGTGGCTGATCTCTTTAAGGCAGGAAAACAAGGGTGCAGATCTGGTGTTCTAATTTCTTGTTATCCCTTTTGAAAATGGATTCCTTCTTTTTTAATGAATCTCTTTCTAAAATTGATTCATTACTCAGGAGTGAGTGCTTTAACGTTCTGAGTGATCTGACCTTCCGTAGTAAACTCTCTTTGGGCTGAAGAAATCCTTTCAGCTCAGGGCTCAGAAACCTGCTCTTAGAAGAACTTAGTGTTTGCAGTTGCAGTCTGATAGTGGAGACCAGATAATGGAACACAGGTGGGGAACCTCCTTACATCTCCTGCATCTCAAACCAGGCTTGAATTTCTCCTTGCATTTCCTGAGAGGTTCCTACTTCACCCAAAGAAATTACTGTTCTTTGGCATATTACTACTACAGATCTTTAGTGTTTCCAGTCCAGTTGTTCTTAATAGATCAAGGAAAAAATGTTTTCTTCTGGGCAGTAATGCCACAGGCAGTGATTAGCAGTAATAAACCTTTCCTTTTTCTTCTTCTCTTTTAGGCTAGGGTTTCCAAAGAAAAACTAAGCACTTCTATAATTCAAAGGATAGGATTTAAAACCTCTTCCAAGTGGCATGTGCTACCTTTGACATGGCTAATGGTATCGAAGGGTTAGGCTTCTGACTCTGTTTCCTCCACTGGAATGTCCTGTTCACATACATTCTTTACTCACCTAGAAACATGAGTGACCATGTTGCTTTATTTGACATCCACTTTGCTTCCCCCAGAGGAAAGATTTATTGATCATTTCTGTGTTATGAACAGGAGGCTGCAGGGTGATTCGTGCACACACAGACCCAGGGCTCTCTTGTTTGTTCTCCGTTGGCTTTCAGAAGATTCTTTTTTTTTCCCTACAGCATAATCTAGGCTGTAACTGTTCACAGAGGTGAGAAGCAAGGCTTTCCAAATCTTGATTGGTGTGAAGTATGCCATTAGGAAGACCTGAAGTGTTAACAAACTTCCAAAGCTTCCAGCCAGCAGCCTTGTCAATTACAGGTCAAAAGCAGCTCAGAAACTTCTGTATGTTGTATTGAGAGTGGGAATCTGGTTGAGCTGCTGTTGTGTCTTCAGTTGCCTGCTAGGCTCTTAAGTAACATTTAATACCCTGGGGTGTTACACCACAGCTGAGTGTGGAAGTGACTAGTGTCCTAACTTCAGTGGTGAAGGGAGGAAAGCAGTTCAGAGGAGGTGTTTGTGACTAGCAGAGTGTAGCCCAAGCTGGCTAAGCCTCTGCAGCTTCTTGCTCTCCTCCCTCACTCGCTGAAGTCAGATTACTCGTGGGTTGGAAGACGCAGCTTCTCCTCTCCAGCAGACACAGAGTATACTGAGCTGTGCTGGGTTCTGTTCCCAGCCCTTCCACCAGCATGAAGGGAAGAAGAGCAATTACTGCTGCAATTGTTTACTTGCTTCCTAACTGTTAGACTCAGTGATCAGAACTCACCTCAGGGTCAGGTCCAACCTTTATTTTTCTCTTTTACAAGGACCTGGCAGTGTAAAAAGCCAGCCTATACATCCTTGCCACTTCCTAAATCTTCCCTCACTAGACCATGCTGTGGAGTAGCTCTACAAACAGCTGAAACTGCCTTTGTTTCCTGCAAGAGGCACCTAAAACCTCTTGGTCCAGCACTGACTCTGTCAGATACACACTGCAGTGTGTTCAGACGGAGTGTAACTGACTCTGCTCTGGAGTTGGTCTGCTGGTGCTGGTAAGCTGCAGATAGTTGTGACCCTTGTTTGTAGTCCAGGCTCCTTGTGCTGTGGCAATCAAGACTGGATTTCCAGATTTCTAAAGAGCAGTGTAGTGTCTGTGTGTGTAGGGAAGTACATTGCCCTGCTCCAGCTTCTTACATGGACTTCAGTGTTACAGAGAATTTCCAGCCTCAGAAATCTGGTGATGGTGGAGGAAATGGAGTACTTTTTGTTAAGTACTTTTCCTCATGTTAGGTAAGTGTGTGCTTCACATCCTGTTTCCCTCTCTGTAGTGAAAGGGAGAGTCTGTCTGAAATAGCAGTGCAGTGATCTTCTGTTTGTCATTTCCATAATAAAACTTACTTTTGATCTAACAGGTGTGGATTCTCTTCAAAATGCCTTTTGCAGGTAATGGAGAGCAGAGCTGTAACTGCAGTGGTTTGAATGGCATCTGTAGTGCGATGAATTTTTCAGCTAGTGAGGATTCTGAAGTACGAAGGAGAACGTGTGGAGAGGTTTCTGAAGAGCTAAGCTCTGGGGCTGCTTGCATGTTAGGTGTTCTCAGGAGCTCTGAACTACAAGTGGCTTTCAGACAGCCTCTGACATGATCTGAGTGTAAACTAATAGTTTAAACCACAAGTGTTTAACCTCAGTGTAAGTGTGATTGTAGGCAGCTACGCTCTGCCCTAGGCTGAAGGGATCCATATGTGTCAGTTCCCACGTTCCTCCCTTGTGTCCAGGTTTTGGGGTGATGTCTCTTCCTCCCTAAGTTCCCCCCCAGTCACCCTTGCCACGGCTGATGGTGTTCAGGACCCTTCCAGTGAGGCTGTTTGCTCTCCTCCCTGCGCTGCTGCTGCCTAACTGGATGGCCAGGAGCGTGGAGCCCTGCTCCTGCGGCGCTGCTCTGCGCTTGTCACCCACCACTGCTCTCTTCTCAGCAGAGCTAATCATCCTGAGAGGTTGAGTCGGATCTCACCTGCATGACTTGGGGCTTGCAAGACTTTCCTATGGATGTTGGTTGTAGGGCAAGTAGGAGAAGGTTTATTAACCTGTCATGAGGCTGCAGTCCACTGGGGGAAGGGAATAATTCCGTTCAGAGTGCATCTAAATGGCTCTTAAGGAGCATGCCACAGCATTAATGCCTGCTGCCGGCATACTCCACTGACTGGGGGACAATTTCCCAGTTGCCTGCAAACACCTAATAGGTTACCATGTGAGCATCTGTAAAACCTCTCTCTGCAGCAACTCTTAAGGCCAGAATGGGGAAATGGAGTCCTCTCCTAAAGGAAGCCATGTGTTTTCTGACATGCCTTTGTGTGAGGTGGCTTCTAAAGTCAAGCTTGTGTGTTCAGTGTGTCCTCACGACGGTCAGGGGCCACAGCTGACCTACAGAGTACTAACAAGCTTATGAGCTTGAGTGACTCATACAGCCTTCTATGCTCTGAAACATCTGATGCTAACAAAAAATGCAATGTTCTGACTGAAAATTGCTGCCTTTTAGCTCTGTGACTCCTTCAGGCTCGCTACATTTTTGTGTTTTTGCCTGCGCTTTGTTGCCGTGGTTGAGATCTGTGTCCTTGAGTCAGTGCTTTCGGGGAAGAGGGGGAGGTGTTTGGAGAAGTTTCTATTTGCAGAATGTCATCACAGAAGGGGGATGGTGCCTTTGTTGAAATCTAGGAGTTAAGTGCCCCAAATCCTTGTTTTGAATAGTTGAAGCTGGAAGGGAGGTTGCTCAGTTCAGCTCTGCTCAGAACAGATCCGGTTAGTTCACATCGCTCAAGGCCTTGTCAGCCAGATCTTGAGTATACTCAAGGATGGAGATGCCACCACCTCTCTGGGCCACTTGTCATATTTGGTCATACTTATGGTTAAAATACAATTGGTTTTTCAAAAACTAAATCTCTGTATGTAATCAGAACTTCTCTTGTTCCAACTTTGCTGCTGCTTCCATTCAGTTCCCTTCAGAGCTCCAGGAAGAGCCTGGCTCCATCTTCTCTCGGTGCACAGCAGTAAGATCTGCTGGATTTCCCTTCTGCAGGCTGAAGAACCCCAGCTCTCTCAGCCCTGCTCTGTACAGCATGCAAAGGGAAGCCCAAGCCTGGACACAGAGCTCGAGATGCCATCTCTGGTTGTTAAAGTCTGTATTACAAGATGGTAATTGGCACTGTGCTAGCAGCATTCGTAGAGCACAGTGTGACCAGGGTATACTAACTGCCCAGGGTGGCTTAATTGAAGCTTTTGATTAACTCTCCCAAGCCCAGCTTTTTCAGGGAAGGTTTGGCTGGTAAAATTGCTCACATATATTGAAGGTAGGAGGCTGGTGACAGTCTGCATCAGCCTCATGATTTCACTTTGTTAATCCTTTAATCACTTCCCTGGGTGTAGCTACCCCCTTCAGGGTTGGTTTTATGTTGGGTTTGGGCTTTTTTTCCTGGCTGTTGGGTTTTTAGTTCTCTGGGGGGTGGGGGGGTTGTGGTGGTTTTCTCTTTTTCTGCAGTGAAAGCACTGCCTAAACAACAGCAACCAGGCTGCAGGGGTTTCAAGCAAATTAAACTGTTGAGTTTTGGAGGCTTCAAACTGCACCAGTCACTTCCAGTATGAGGTGATGTGTGCTGGTTTTCATTTGTTCCATGCCATTCATGTGATGGTTTGTAAATGCATGAAGCTCCAGCTTATGTCTGAAAGGATTTTAGATGGCAGCAGATGAAAGCAGCTTGCTGGTGGCTGTGCCGCATGAACAGAGGTGAGCTGGTGCTTACTGATCTTAGCAAGAAGTGTATCCCTGATGCTGATAGGTGTGTTTAATGCACCCATTTATCATAAAAGCAGCTCAGGTGCTGTGCAGGGATGCAAGCATGCAGTTGGCTGTGCTGCTTGCATCAGTTCTGCACACACAGTATGTACACATGCCCCTCTCTGTACCTGCTGGCATTTGAAGCACAACAGGTCTGTGCTGTAACCAGCAGTCTGCTGTGTTACTCTCCCTTGGCATTGATGTTTGATAATTGGCTTTGATTTTGGGGAAAAAAAACCAAGTGTGTGGTTCTTACACTGTTCCAAAGCACCCAAGTGACACCTTGTGATGTTGGACAGTCTGCAAGCACTTTGCACTCTCATTACCCATAGGCAGTAGTGAAATGAGTCCATCAGTCACCCAGGAGAGCTGCTCTCCTCCTTCTCCAGTGCTGCTGAAGCAAGACCTTTGTTGGATGTGGTTGTCATTGTGGGAAGCTAAGTGTGTTTCACTGGCTGGTTACTCAGAAGGCTCCGAGCAGAACGCTGCATTACCGAGGCAGCAGCTTTTACTCAGCCTGTGCAAGCTGTGAGTGGTAGAAATGCAAACTGCAGACTATGCCCAGAGCTGCTGCATTATCTCTGTAGAGCTGTGTAAACAGATGGCACAGCAGCTCTGCTCTTCCCTCAGAACTTCTCTCCTGTTACCCTGAACTTGATTCTGTACATGTCTCCAAAACAGCTTCTCAAAATGCTTTGCTTGATCTTTGCTGTAGGCAGAGAACAGCTCCTAGCTCTGAAGCTGAGTGGCTGATGACCAGCTTGAGAGAGATGCTGTGAAGGCTGACTGAAGAGTATTAAGATTGGTCATTTCTTAAACTTCTTTCCTACTGACTGTCAGCTTTTGTGTAGCTGCACACCGCTCTTGAGCTCTGCCCCAAGGTTGGCAACACCTCTTCCAGTGAGAGGTAACAGCCCTGCTGCTGCCCTGGGAAACAGGAAGCTCTTTTGTGTGTGTGTGTGTGTGTGTCAGATTTAAGGCAGCTCAAATGAAGTAGGGAGCAGTTGTAAGTTGTTTTTTATGGCTATTGTTACCCTTTGTGGTTATGCAGTGAAGAAAATGCTGAACAGTGGGAATCTGCTCTCTAAAGTGATCAGATTGTCCTGCTGCAGAGCAGGCTCACAGCACTGAAATGGCCAAGAAAAGGCTTTCATTAACATTGTACACTCCAATGAGCTCCTAGCATACACAGCCTGTGCCAGCAGGCTTCAGATCTGCCCAAGAGTGCAAGCTGCTGAAGAGAAATGATTCCTACTTCTTTCTTGTAAAGGATGGAAAATGCTGCATCATGTTCATGGGAGTTCTTAGTGGTCTTTCCTCACAGGCCAAGACTGCAGGCTTGAGGCAGCTAGAAGGTGGTGTGATCCACAGCACAACCACCACAGCCATGCCCTAGACCTTCCTGTCCAGCAGAAATTGCCTTGCCACTCAGTTGGTCTCAATTTCTCATTACCTCAAGTTTCTCAGAAGATGTTCTGTTTCTTCAAGGAATGGTTACTGCATCTGGCATCCTTCTGTTTTGTTACAAGTCCCCAGTATTGAAGGGGGAAAAATGAATGAGGTGATTAAAAAATGCCAACTAGCAGATAGAAGCTTCATAGTGCTTTGATCCTCAGTGAAGGCTGCTTTGTGTATCAACATCTACAGCAATGCCTCAACCAATTAAGTACTTGCCAGTCTTTTTCTGTTGTGTCTTGGCTCTTCATCACTGCCTCAGTTCCCATCCTTCTCCTTCTCTGCAGGCTGCTGGTGTCTGCCCATCCATGTCCTCTCTTCCCTGGAAGTGCCCTGTAGGTGTTAACAGCCCCCACACCTACTCCTGTCAGTCCTGTCCCCCGCGGTGTGTGTCAGCACCAGGGTGGTTTTCCAGGCTGTCCTACTTCCATGCTTTCCTCCCCCTGCCCATGTGTGTGCCTGCTCTAGTTCTCTTCTCCAGAGAAGCACATTTAGACTGGTTTGCTCTTTTTCTTTTGGATAAGCTAGGATTCCTGGCCATTCTTTCTGCTAGGCAGGATTGGATTTCCTTTTCTCCAGTAATCCTTAAGTTGGTTGGTGTGGGGCTTCTTTAGTTACCCTTGTATTTCTGGTTTCCTGCATGTCTCCCTTTCCACATCTTCACCTGGGTGATCACAGCAAAGCTGCTGGTCACTGGTGCCTTTTTCCTGCTCTTACCCAGCCCAGGTGTCACTATGTGTGTCATATCTGCCACTCTTGCATGAACTCCAGTCCAATGCCTCCTTCCCCCTTGCAGGTCCCTTGTCCCAGATGCTGAATTCCTCTCCTGCTGAGGCTCATTGTTCTCACCTCCTCTTTTCCAGCCAGCTTTCCCTTCTCACCTGTTTCAAACCTCTGCTGCTGTGTCAACAGCCAGTTTGATGGGGAGAAAGAATAACTGGTGCTGAGAACAGGCTGGTGTCCTTCAGCAGATGTTGTACCAGAGAGATCTTCAGTGCCACAGCAGCCCCCAGTATTTCACAGGTGCTGTGGGGGGGGTTGTGTTCCTCTTCTAGGGAGCACATGAGGAGATGGAAATCTCTAACTCTACACAAGAGGCTTTGCTTTGGAGTGGAATAGAAGGCTGCCAGCAGGTTGTCCCCCAAGAGGACTAGAGGTCACTCATGAGGCAGCAGTTGCAGAGCCCTGATTCTGAGCTCTGGGTAGAACAGTAATGGGAAGCAGCATACTGAGCCTGTCTTTGGGAAGGGATTGGCTAAAAATACCCTCCTTAAAAATACATCTCTGTCACTTTGCTGCAGTGCTTCAGACAGGTGTGTGTAGAGAATTCCTGCTGCTCCCAAAGGCTTTGGTTGACCCCTTGGCAGGTGTGTGCCAGGCTGTGCAGTGCAGCTCGTGGCACGTGTTGGTTTACAGCCCCAGCAGCCTCCCTGCTCCCTGCTGCAGCAGAGAGCACACACATGGAAAATCACTCCCTGGCTTCCCCTGGCACCCAGAGGTGTCCCCAGCATGGCCCACACAGGTGGCCTGCTTTCATATCTTTGTCATCAAAATAGCAGTCTGTAAATGAATAGCTTAAAGATCTGCTGCAGGGACTGCTGCTTGCTTGATGGGTTCCACTGGAGAGCAGCTACCTGGAGCTCTTCCCACCAAGGGTGTACTGCATCAGCATTCCCAGGGGCCCTCCCCAAGCACTCTGGGCCTTCACAGCTGTCATACCTTGGAGGACTCCTCTGCAGCTATGCAGGAGGAGTCAACCTTGTAAGGAGTCTCCTGACACGAAGGGTTGTTGGCCTAGGAAGGCTGGAGCACAAGGGGAGCTTGGCACTGAGCTGCAGGGGGTAAGGTGTATCCTGGTGCATCCAGACAGCAGAATCTGGAGATGGAACAGACACAGTGCTTCAGCTGGCTGTCCCTCTTTTAGTAGCCACCACATCTTTCTTTGTTTTTTTTCCCCTTTCCCTCCTCCCCTGCTCACCTCTGGAGAGCAAAGGAAATGGCTGCTGGGCCTGTCTGAAAGTGCATTCCTGTGTGGAAGTGGTGCTGAAACTCTTCAAGCAGCCTGAAGCTGCCTGGTAGTCTTCTAAAGGAAGTGAGCAGGCTTTAATAAGCTGAACTTGGTGAAAGTTGAGCTGGGAAGTATTTTTAAGACCCAAGTTGTGCTTTCTGGTGTGCAGGTAACCAAGCATGCCCAGCTTCTTCTCAGAAGTGTGCTGTGGGTGCTAGGGTTATGTGGATGTAAGGGTTCAGAAGCCTGTGGGACGTGGATGAGAAGCCTGTTGATGCTCCCTGCATTAGAGCAAGCACACCTAGGTCAGCACTGATGCAGGCTAACAGAAGCACACTTCTGCTTTATGTGTTTTCAAACAGCATCTCTTGGGCAGTGTTGCAGGTGGGTTGGTGGACAGGAGAGTCCTGTCAGCCAGTACAGTCTCTTGGAGAAAGAAAGTGGCATGCTGCTTACACCATGACAACACCAGGCCAGGATCAGTCAGTGTGAAGTGTCAAGTAAAATGCACTTTCAGGCAGAGCTTTGAGAAAGATCCATTCCTGTCATGTGTTGTAGGCAGTGAACAGAGTTCTTCCATGCCACCTTCACCCCTCTGCCATGTGAAAAACGAATTCCAGTTCAGCTCTCACTCCTGTGTGGTTTCTTCAAACCAGAAGTGATGTCCTAACTCCATCAGATGGCTTTCAACATGGCCTGACAACACAAGGCCTGCCTTGTTAGCCTGGAGTAAAACTGATCCTAGTTGGATCAGCTGAAGTCTGTCAGTGTGGTGGTGTGGACTTTCCCCATCCTGCAGCTTGGGCTTTTTGTGCAAGAGCAGTGTCTGTGTTTCTCCAGTGGTGGTAGGGTCTTTACTCAGCAGTACATCAATAACTGATAACTGATTTTTAGTACTTAAAGTTGTCTTTTCTCAGTACTTCAACTACATATTACCTGCTCATTTCCAGCTGTACTGTTCTAGAATCTGGGGGGTTTATTCTTATGACCTGTTTGTCAGGAGGGCAGTGTCTTGAATTGAAAAGTGAGGTGGTGATGCAATCCCTGAGTGCATTAATAATTGCCTAAAGGTCTCAGGCAATAATGTGCACTGAGACCAAGGGAAGTGTGCACAGGATGTAAGCCACAAGGCTAGGCTGAGGCACTGCTTTGAATGCCCTTTGTGAGGAGTTTGGGAAGAGTCTTCTGGCCCACACAGGTCATTTGCCAAAGTTATTCACAGGTACTTCTAGAAGTACAGTTTTGAGCTTCAGCTACCAGGAAAGGAGTGTTCAGGCCTTGATGGACTTCCTGTCTTTAACTGAAGCCTGCCTGCTTGCAGTAAGAAGCAGAGGGCTGGGTGTGGGGGGTTTGGTTGCTTCTTTCACACTCCTTACTGTGACCTCCTAGGGTTCAGAACAAGTCCACTCCTCAGAATGGGCTCAGAACACATTGTTCTTGGTGCTGCTGTCTGCTGACCTGTGTCCTGCTCCAGCACTCTGGAGCTCCTGCTCCAGAGTGAGGAAAGTGAAGGGTTTGAAATGAGGCAGGCCTGCAGCTGGCCAGGAGGATCATGAGGTGGTGTGCATGCAGCCTCTCTGGGGACAAAGGCTTCTTCAGTGCATAATTGCTGGGGGTGGGGGACTGTACCAAATCTGTGAGATTTCTTAGCTGTGGTATGTGTGAGCAGAGCTGACATCTGCTGAGTTCAGTGTGCTGCCTCCTCCAGTCCAGAGCACCAGAAAGCTGTTAACCTAGTGCTGGTCACACTGCAGAGGGGAAGCATTGCAGCCTGGTCTCTCAGTGGCCAGCACATGAGTGAGCATTGCTGGTAAACTGAAGAGCATGCATTCTTTTTGCTTTAAGTAATGACTTTCCATCAAGTCTTCATGGAAAGACTTTGCTAGGAGAAGTGTTAGAAGCAGCTGCCCAAGCTGTTACAGGTTGGGACTGAAAAGTGCTCCAAGGTGCTGCTGCATCTGCCTCATGGACTGCAGTACTGTGGCTTGCTTCACAGCACTGAGATCCTAGCTGCCAGGTCTTAGGCTCTGACAGTTGCAGCTGAGCAGTTGTGGGGTTTGGGGGGCAGGGCAGTTGGGGTTTGTTGCAAAAGCTGCTACAACCAGATGCTGACTGGGAGGGTCACTGTCATGGAACTGCCCCTGGAGCTGTAGTTGGTGCATGTCACTGCACACTGCAGCAGTGGAGGAGCAGAGGGGCTTAGCTACATCCCTCACCCATGCTGTGGGGACTCACTCTGTCAGTGTGATGCAGGTCACCTAACAAACTCAGCTTACCAGGCCACTCCTGGGCTAGCTGGTGGGCCTGCAGTGGTCCATTTGGTGGTCAGCTCCATGCTGGTGAGCACTGTCATACCAGCTGGTAAAGGGGAGAGGATATTGGTGGTGCTGTTGAAACAGTCCTTGTTTCTGCTTTGGACAGACAGAGCACTAGGGCTTAAATGTCAACATTTTCCTCCTTGTGGAAAAAATACATCCTCCAGGGAAGCCTTGCAGTTAAAGCTCTTTAAAAGGCCAACCAAACCAAAAACCCATCAGCATTCCCCACAGCAGATGTACTAGCAGATAACAGAGCACTGGACTGGTTGTGCCTTTCATGTTGTCCAGCATTTTGTTATCCTCTGTAACTGAGCTCTGAAAGGTCACCGGTTTTATTGGTCTCATCTATGTGCCTTTCTGAAGCCACACCGCTACCACCATGCAGAATCCAGCCACTCTAGGATGTCAGTGTGCTCTGAATCTTCAGGCTAGCTTGAAAGGAGTGTTTTGTGTTTGCTTCTGCCAGTAAAAGAAAGCACCTCCTGAAATAAAGAGGCTGGTAGCAAGAGGAGAAGCGGCGTGTACAGCCCGGGGTAAATAGCAGGGGAGAGCTGTCCTTCCAGCAGTTTCACATGCCAGCTTTTAAGTGTTAATCTGCTTCCAGATTTCATTGCTGCTGTTTCTGAAAGTCTTTTGGCTTAAATGATTTCCCCAAAGATGTGTGGCCTACCAGCCCTGCCTGTTGTTTCTGTGGAGCAGAGTCTTTCATCAGATCTGAGCAAGCCAGCAGCGCAGTCTCGGCGTCGGAGCCTCTTTGCATACCCCTTCATGAGTAGCTGTTCAAAGGGGTTTCTGCTTTAATCACTCTGCTGCACTTGACATGGCTTTAAAGCTTTTTCCAGTACAAGGTTTATGCTCTATCTGAGCTGCTGTTGCCCTCCTGCTATCTCTCTGATGAGGGAAGGCTTTCTCAACTGGTAATCTTCCCTCTTCTCTGCCTGCTTGTGCAATTCACCCATCCGCTTAGGCGTTTGCAAAGACCTTTGCCTCTCTTGTGACCTGACTGAAGTTTAAGTCTGGCATTTTGGGGCTGCTGTGGGAGTGAGCAGAGCTGCACTTTCTAATCAACCAACCTTATCTGTGGATGATGAAGAAGTTCTATTTCTAGAGTCACAATATTTTAGTCTGACCAATTAATGGAGGGTACAGAAGGAGGGCAACTCCCCATGGTGCCAGAAGAGTAGGTGCAGACTGACACACCTGACTTAATTGCAGCCCTACAGAGCAAAGCTAATGAGGAGCCTTATTCTCAGGAGCTGGTAACCTTCAGTTGTTATTGAAGCCAGAGCTTCTTGGCACTCATGAAGAATATCATAGCTGTGGGTCTTGAAGCTCTCTAATGGTGAGAGAGATAGAGAGCTGGAGTGTGTGACCCATGTACCTTAAGCCTTCCACTTCTCCCCATCTCTGGGGCAGAAGGTGCCCCTGAGCCCTTCTCCTCACACAGTGGTACACCCCCCAGAGAGGTGTCTTTGGCATGAGGCAGCTCAGCAGCAGGTGTGACTGGTTCCACAAAACCACTTCTGCCTCTGCCCTGCCTGTGCTGTGTTCCCTTTGTCGCCAGAGGGGCATCTCTGCTCTCATTCAGGGGGGAGCAAGGATGTGCAGAGGCTTTGGATATTTCCCTGTGTGGCTGTAACATGGAAGCTGTGCCCTGAAAAGCCCTGATAGTGAAGATGCTTGGATGCAGGCCTTACATGATACTGAAACCAGTGAAGGCCACTAACAGGTGTCAGGTGCAGCTGAACCCTGACTTTGGTTTGTCACCTCAGCTCTGGACCCCATCCACCACAGCAGGTCACTTCATTTCCAAGGGTTTCACCAAGCTCATGATTTAGATCAGTGCATTAGCAGTGCTTTAATTAAAACAAGCCAAACAAACTTCTTCATTCTCCTTCCTGTGAATTACACCATGCCAGCTGGCCTGCCAGCAGAGCAGGTACCCTGGGTGCCACAGTAGGGTGGCTACAGCTGACCATGCTCAGGGGGTGCCTCTCCAGGAGTGCATCATGTAGGATACCCTCTTAACCTGCAGAGTGCTAACTGGAGGACAGTCCTGGAGGACAGTCCTGGAGGGCAGCTGTTGTGCTGTGGGCTGGAACTGAATTTGGTTGTCCATCTCTGGTGTCATGGCAAATGTGAGGTACAGACAGGAAGGCCAAACTGAGAGGGCAGTCACCTACTCTGCATGGGAAAAGACACCCAAGAGCTGTGAGGAAAAAATTGTTTGCTGCACAGCCTTAGAGAAGTATGTAACAGCTGCAGATTCAGTGGTGAGTGCTGGCAGAGCACTTCTCTGCTCCTCCTGGCTTTTAAGTAGCTGCCTTTCCTGTCACAGCCTGGCTGTGAGTGCCTGGTGCCAGCGGTGTTTGACAGCTCTCTGCCTGCCTTTGGCTTAAATGTGTTGGAGCCAGGGATTTACTTCTTTTCATTCTCTTTCCCCTTTTTTTCATCATAATAAGAGATCTTGCTAAATTACATGACTGCCTCAGCTGGGAACTTGCTGTGTTAATTTAATAAGCAGCTAGAACAGTCTAGAAAAACCTGGTTTAAACTGGCAGCCCCCAGGGAGGGCTTGGAGTGACTCCAGAGAGATGCCTTGGCTTTGGAAGATGAAGGAAAGAGCAGTTAGGGCAGCACATAAAGTCAAACAGGGGGTCACTGTCAGTGCTGCAGAGCTGACTATCAGCTGTCTGAAATGCAGCAGTCCAGGTTTGCCTTGCTGGATTTGCTGGTTGTGCAGAGTGTTGCCGTTAGTGGAGCTGCTGACCAGGCTGATGTGCTGGCTGGGTGTGGGAGGCACTGTGGTCTCTGACTTAGTTCAGATCATTCTGTTGCCTTCCTGGGATGCAGACTTGCATTTTTCACCCCTGCCCAGCCTCTGGGTTACCTTACTTGTGTCAGGGTATGCCCTGTACTCTGCTAGATGACCCCAGCCACCTCCTCCCTGCTGAGTCCTGGCCTGCAGCAGTCCAGCAGTACCTAGAGCTGTGCCCCAGCCCAGGCGCTTAGCTGGCTGTGCCCCGGGGGGTGCGAGGAGCAGCAGCAAGACCTGCAGGGGTTGGGATCTAGGTGAGCTCTTGGCTCAGCACTCTGTGAGGGTCTGCATGTTCCAAACACTGTGTTCCTTGTTTCTCTTGCAGTCTCTGTTGGAAAAGTTCCTGATCCCCAACGCTTCGCAAGCAGAGAGCAAAGTGTTCTATTTGAAAATGAAGGGAGACTACTACCGCTACCTGGCTGAGGTGGCTGCTGGCGACGACAAGAAAGGTAGGGGGCTGCCAGCTGCTGCCTGAGTGCTGCCAGCTGCTGCCTGAGTGCTGCCAGGGCAGCCTGTGCTGAGCACCAGTGAGCTGGGTGCAAAGGTTTTATCAAGAGACGTGGGAGGCCACTGGCTTTCAAATGAGTTACTGAAGCTTCCATTCACCTCTGCTGTCTGTGGGGCAGAGATTTCAGTCATCAAACCCTGGCAGCAGCTCTTAGGCACTTAGAGGGCCTGATTTTTCTGAAACACTGCCATGATCAGTGGTGAGGGCAGAGAGGACAGACTGTTGAGTGACTGTGCAGGGAGTGTCCTCCCTCTTCCACGCAGAAGAGCACAAGGCAATGCTTTGATGTTTCTGAGTCTGTGAAGGTGAACAAACAGGGCTCACACAGACGTCCTGAGGCGTTCAGCTGTGCTCAGACTTCAGTGCTGATGCATTGCTGGGTCCTTAGCCAGCAATGGTCTTCTGGTTTTGAATACATGTGGCTGCTGCTTTTGCAGAGGTCGTGCTGGATGCATTTCTGGTTTGATCCAGAAATGTTAGGGCTGGAGCCCTTTTAGCATCTGCACTGAGTGACTTTCTGCCCACCTTCTTCTCAGATGCTGTTAACAGCCTTGGAGGCTGCAGGAACAGTGGTCCCTTTGTGCTCAGTGTCTAGCATGTCTCTTCCCTCCTGCAGTCAAGGACAGAGTGCAGCTTGTGGGCTGTGTTGAGCCATGATCTCTGACTCGTGCAGGCATGGTCTGCTCATTGGTTGAAGCGAGAGTGGAAACTGCCGAGCTCTGCAGTCCTGCTGCACACAATGGAGCTGCTTTTCCTTCAGCCAGGAGTTTAGAAGGGGTACACTTGGACCAAGGAAGAGAATGGCAAAGAGGGTGATCTCTAAAAAACAATAAGCCTATTTGTTAATTTTTCTCCCTTCAAAGTTTCTACCCAGTAGAACCCAGAGGTACAAAGGTTGCCCACCTCTGCACCAGAAATGGCTCTCTGGTGGAAGCCTTGAGATTTGTCTGTCTCAGTTTGGGCTGAGGGGTGCCTCTTGTCTTTGCCAAGTAACTCCAGTAGTAATCCATGGGTGCCTGTGTGGGTAGGTCAGCAGTGACTCAAAGGTGGGTCTGCAAAGCTCCACAGTGTTCAGAGGCATTTGAAGTTGTTCCCTTCCCACCTGGGGGTGGTTCGAGCTTGCCTTCTGTACCGTCCCAGGTAGGTGCTGGGGTCATGTTCCTTCAGTGCTGCAAAACTGGTGCAAATCCAAGGGGCACAGGCTGGCAGGCAGAGACTCAAACCTGGTCAGTGACAGCTTCCTTCTTTTGGTAATGATTGCAAAGTGTGATTTAGTTGGAAGTTCACAGACCAGGGACTCGTTAGGTAAAGCTGTTCGCAGCCTTTGCGCCCAGCACGCTGTGCGTGTCTGAATGCAGTGTGGGAGTCACTTACTTGTGGTGGGGTTTGTGTGTTTGTTTTGCCCCTAAAGGGATAGTGGAGCAATCACAACAAGCATATCAAGAAGCCTTTGAAATCAGTAAAAAGGAGATGCAGCCAACACACCCCATCAGATTAGGCCTGGCTCTGAACTTCTCGGTGTTCTACTACGAGATCCTCAACTCCCCGGAGAAAGCCTGCTCCCTTGCCAAAACGGTGAGTGGGGGCTCTGGGGGTGGCTGCATCCCCTTGGGGCACGTGGCCAACACTCTGCTTTGCTCCTCTCCCCCCAGGCTTTTGATGAAGCAATTGCTGAGCTTGATACATTAAGCGAAGAGTCCTACAAAGACAGCACGCTAATAATGCAGCTACTGCGAGACAACTTGACAGTGAGTATGGCTGCAGCTCCCTGCAGGGCTGTCCTCTGGGCCCAGCTGTGGGGCTGGCTGTCACTTACCCACAGGGGAGTGTGCAGTGCATCGTGTCCCTGAGCTGTGCCTTCTTCTCCTGCCTGGGCATTGGCCTGCCTGCTAATGCCGTTTTCTGACAGGTGGCAAATGGAAGAAGTGTTTCAGGTGTTTTATGTCCACGTGACGTGGCTTGGACTGTGCCTAGCAGAGCTCTTCCCTTTGCTCACCAGCATTTGGGAATGCAGGCACATTCTCTTATTGCAGGCTTCTGTCAAGTTCCATGGAGCTTGCTCTGTGTCCTGGGGTGTGTAGAATGGGTCCTGAGTGGAAACTGCAAACCGAGCTAGCAAGTCCTGTTGTCTGGCTTTGGTGGGGTGTTCTGTCTTACACTGGGGTGCAGCTGAAATTGGAATCAGTGCCAGCCAGGCTGTGTCTGTGGCAGCTGAAACCCAACACTCTCAGTGCTTTCTTCCTTGGACCCTTTGCAGTGTAAGGTAGGGGTCAGGACTGTGCTGCTCTGTCAGACTAATCAACATCTTCATCCTGCACATGGGGTTTTCTAACCTGCTCTGAACTTCAGAGCTGGCAAAGATGAGCACCCAAAGCAAATGAGCCAGCAAATGGCAGCAGCCATGCAGCAGTGTCATTAGTGGTGTCCACCCTGGCCTGTGTGGCAGGAAGAGCTGCAAGCAAATAGGAGACCTCAGAAGCACCTCCTGCCACCAAATGCAGCCCCTTGCCCATGTGCTGTTCCTCTGAGCTCAGAGACAGTTAGAAAACAGCTGGATGTCTTCCACCAAAAGTGGAAGTTGTACAGTCACACAAAATTTGAGTTGCCATGGCTTCAGCTTTTGTTTCTAGCACTTTATTTGCCTCTCCCTTGGAACCTTTTCCACTGGAATGGCAACTTAACAGAAAAACCTACTTGTGATTGTTCCAGCTGTTGCTTACAAAACAAATGGAAGAGATTTCTCAACCTCTGTAATGGAGACAGATACAGGCTTGGCTTTGCTCTCAATGTCTGTCTGTGCTGTCCCCTTGAGTGAGATTGCTTAAGAGCAGTGCTCTGAATGAGTGCTGTTGAAGCAGAGAATAGAAGCTGGCTTCTCAGTGCTGGCTTCCCAGTGAAAATAATGCAAAGCTTGTCACAGCAGTTGGAAACAAAATGGTTCCAGACAAGAGCAAAAGTTGGCCTGAGCTACCACAGTGTGTGAGTTGTGGTAGCAGGCTGATAATTGATGTGAACTTCCCATTGTGAGGGAGAAAGCTGTGTGCAGCCTCAGGATTCCCTGCTCTTGGCTGAATGCAGTGCTTGGCTGAGGGCATTGATCCTGTGCTTTTCCACAGCTGCTGATCAGTGTGACTGACACAGGCTGCAGTGGGTTTCATAGTTGTGACAAAAGGTCTCTTCTGCTGCAAGTCTGCTGCAGTCTGCCAGGGAGGGCAGGCATTCAGCAGGCATTCAGCAGGCACTGTCCAGTGGCCTGCAGGAGAGCCTTGCTCAGCTGTTGATTGTTTTGTGTGGAGGCTGGGGTGGCAAAAGAAGAGCCTGTTCATTCTCAGCAGGGACTGACACCAGGGTGATGCTGGGAGGGTTGCTCAACAGACCAAGTCAATGTCTGCTGTCCTGCCATCGCTGGATGATTCCTTCTTTGCTCTCTTAGGAAGTGATTCTGTGCTCTTAACTACATTCCCTAAAGCCTCCCTTGCTCCTGAAGGTTTGTGTTTGGGTTGGGTTTTTCTCTTCACCCAGTGGATTCATTAAAGTGCTTTCAGCCTTCCTTCTGTAGCAGTCAGGCTAAAGGTGTGTGTCCATCTGCTTACCTGCAGGTATGCTAGAGGTGGGGGGTTGGGATGGAGGCCTCTGATAAGTATGTTCTTGCTGGCTGTTCCTCAGGAGAATTGACATGGAGGCTAATGTGGCATTATAGAGGGTGGTGCAGGGGCTGCAGACAGCCCAGTGTGCTCTTGTCTCGGGTCAGAGAACTTGCTGCTCGATGCCTCTGGCCATTTAGTGCAGGTATGGTGCATCATGCTGAGAGCAAGAACCAGGCTGCTGCTCTGGCACAGGTTGCTCTCCTGTCTTGGACTCCTGGAAAGGATGAAATATTCCTGGTGATGATGGGTTTAAAACAACAGCAAGGGCCAAACCTTCTTCTGAGACCTTAGTGGTATAACTTACCTTACCCCCTCAAGTGGTATACTTAGTGGTAGAGAGAGAATTAGCTGTTGAGCTTTAGCACCTTGTGCTGCAGAGCGTGAAGGGTGCAGTTAATGCTGCTGCAGCTCCCAGGGAGAGCTTGCAAATCACTGGGGGCTGCTGAGTGCTCTGGAAGCAGCCAGCCTAGCAGAATACTCAGTTCACAGAACAGTGTCTTGGTCCTGGCTGTTGCTCTGGAGCTGATGCTTTGTTTCCTTAGTCAACTTGGTCCTCAGTCTTGGTACATAGCTCCTTAGCATGGTTTGGTTGAGCTGGAGGTAAGATTTGGTGCCTGCTGCACGTTCCCTCCTTGCCTTGCCCGGCAGTTTTGGAAGCTCTGCGTTCCAGAGGTTGCTGAAGAAGGGCAGAGCATAGAGCCCAGGACAGAGATTTGAGTGAAATAGAGGTTTTTTTGAACAAACAAGCAGTTGAAATGCCTGCTCTGCAGGAATGGGAGTGTTCACTCTAAGGCTGAGACTGCAGGAAGACCTCTGCTGAAGCTCTGCCTTCAGAAAGGGGCCTGAAGCTTGCCCGGAGAAGGTACAACCAAGCGTTGCTAGTTCTTGGGTCTCACGTCTCTGCTCTGTAGGTCTGAGTCTTGCCTGCTTGTGTTTGAGTGAGCCCTGTGGATATGAGGCTTTGGGTTTGACTGCTCAGGAACTGCCTCATTAAAAGCAGAGCAGGACTGGGTCACACAGGACTGGGTTCCCACGCTGTAAAAGCTGAGGAATGGATTTGTGCTCGTGGTGCCCTGGGGTTTGCCATGGGGGGAGTAGGACCTCGTAAAAACTCCTTAATTAAGGAGCAGGTTTTCTTTCTAGCAATTACTCAGAAATGCTAATCTCTTGCATATTTCACTCTGCTTGCTTCCCTGAACAGTTGTGGACATCGGACACCCAAGGAGATGAAGCCGAAGCAGGAGAGGGAGGGGAGAATTAACCAGCCTTCCAACTTCGTCTGCCTCATTCTGAATTGACACAGTAGCCCATCTGTCATCCATGCTGTCCCACCAATAGTTTTTGTTTACCATTTGACAGGTTTATGTTACTTCTCTTTGGATTTCTATATTTCCCATGTGGTTTTGTTTGGTATTAGGGAATAGAGCCAGTTACCGTTGGGGGAGGTGATCTGTTTCCAGCCGAGGTGGCCGTGCCGGGGTGTGACATTTTCATACACGTTTTCCATGTTTGGCATAGTACTCTTGGTACATGGTGGCTTCCCACAAGGCCAGTGTTAGAACAGCTTTCTGTGGCAGGCAAAGACAGCTGTTTGTGCCTTGGTCTGCCCTGGGGAGAGGGATGGTCAGCTGCAGCCAGAGGTGTCAGTGGCGCGGGGCTGAGCTGGGCTGCAGGTGAGGTGCGGTGGGTGGTGTGGATCCAGCCGGCCCGGGCAGCGTGTGGAGCGGACACCTCCGGCTGCAGCTGAGGCCCTTCTTAAGGCAGCCTGACAGCCCAGATGTGTGTTGGTCTGCCCTGGGGAGAGGGATGGTCAGCTGCAGCCAGAGGTGTCGGTGGTGCGGGTCCGAGCTGGGCTGCAGGTGAGGCGCAGTGGGCGGTGTGCGTCCAGCCGGCCCGGACAGCGTGTGGAGCAGACACCTCTGGCTGCAGCTGAGGCCCTCCTTAAGGCAGCCTGACAGCCCAGATGTGTGTTGGTCTGCCCTGGGGAGAGGGATGGTCAGCTGCAGCCAGAGGTGTCAGCGGTGTGGGGCCGAGCTGGGCTGCAGGTGAGGTGTGGTGGGTGGTGCATGTCCAGCTGGCCCGGGCAGCGTGTGGAGCAGACACCTCTGGCTGCAGCTGAGGCCCTCCTTAAGGCAGCCTGACAGCCCAGATGTGTGTTGGTCTGCCCTGGGGAGAGGGATGGTCAGCTGCAGCCAGAGGTGTCAGCGGTGTGGGGCCGAGCTGGGCTGCAGGTGAGGTGTGGTGGGTGGTGCATGTCCAGCTGGCCCGGGCAGCGTGTGGAGCAGACACCTCTGGCTGCAGCTGAGGCCCTCCTTAAGGCAGCCTGACAGCCCAGATGTGTGTTGGTCTGCCCTGGGGAGAGGGATGGTCAGCTGCAGCCAGAGGTGTCAGCAGTGTGGGTCTGAGCTGGGCCGCAGGTGAGGCGCAGTGGGTGGTGCATGTCCAGCCGGCCCGGGCAGCGTGTGGAGCAGACACCTCCGGCTGCAGCTGAGGCCCTCCTTAAGGCAGCCTGACAGCCCAGATGTGTGTTGGTCTGCCCTGGGGAGAGGGATGGTCAGCTGCAGCCAGAGGTGTCAGCAGTGTGGGTCTGAGCTGGGCCGCAGGTGAGGCGCAGTGGGTGGTGCATGTCCAGCCGGCCCGGGCAGCGTGTGGAGCAGACACCTCCGGCTGCAGCTGAGGCCCTCCTTAAGGCAGCCCGACAGCCCAGCCAGCTTTCTCTAGGGGGAGGACAGAGAAACGGTTCACATTCCATTCTTTGTAAAGTTTCCTGCTGTTGCTTTCATTCTTTTTTGCTACACATTTTCTTTGTATTTAAATGGTTGAAGCAACCCGAGAACAAATGTCCACGACGCAGTACAGCCCAGCTGCTTGGTCTCCATCATGACACTGTATATCCAGCACAGCAGCAAAACAAAATCCCATGTATTTAACTTCTTCTTTTGGGGTTGTTTTTTTTGGTTAGGTTGGGGGTTTTGGTTTTGGGTTTGGTTTTTTTTTTGGTTTGGTTTGGGTTTGGTTTTGGTTTTTTTGCTTTTGTGATTATTATGGTTTTGTTTTCTCCTTTTTTTTGATACTTGCCTAACATGCATGTGCTGTAAAAATAGTTAACAGGGAAATAACTCGAGATGATGGCTAGCTTTGTTTAATGTCTATTGAGATTTTCATGAACAATCCAAGCATAACTGTTCAGAACATGTGTATTAAGTTGATGTAAGTGGAATAAAAGTTTTATGAATGGACTTTTCAACTACCTTGGGTGTAGATTTCCTGTCCTCTGTCTTTTCCCCAACCCAAGCCTTGGGAGGAAGGGCAGTGTTGGGCACAGGTTTCACAGGGAAGGGCTTTTAAGGTGGAAAATAGAATAATAAACAAATAGAATAAATAGAATAAACCAAACCAGGTTGGAAGAGACCTTCAAGATCATCATCCAACCCATCAACCAATCCAACCCACCCAAACAGCTAACCCATGGCACCAAGCACCCCATCAAGTCTCCTCCTGATCACCTCCAGTGATGGTGACTCCACCACCTCCCTGGGCAGCCCATTCCAATAGGCAGTCACTCTTTCTGTATAGAACTTCTTCCTAACATCCAACCTGTACCTCCCCTGGCGCAGCCTGAGACTGTGTCCTCTTGTTCTGGTACAAGAAGACTCCCAGGGCACGTGTTGGCAGCGAGTTCGTCTCGGGGCAGTCGAGAGGCAGTGCTCTGTAGCTGATCTTGAGGTGGCTCTGGTTAGTTTACAGCTTTCAGATGCCAACCCAACTGTGGCACTGAGTGCACCCTCAGCAGGTTTGCTGATGACACCAAGCTGTGTGGGGCAGCAGACAGGCTGGAGGGAAGGGAGGCCATCCAGAGGGACCTGGACAGGCTGGAGAGGTGGGCACAAGCCAACCTCATGGGGTTCAACAAGACCAAGGGCAGGGTCCTGCATCTGGGTTGAGGCAATCCCAGGCACAAATCCAGGCTGGGCAGTGAGTGGCTGGAAAGCAGCCCTGAGGAGAGAGACTTGGGGGTGCTGGGAGAGGAGAAGCTCACCAGGAGCTCTCAGTCTGCACTTGCAGCCCACAAAGCCAATCAGATCCTGGGCTGCATCAGGAGAAGTGTGGCCAGCAGGGCAAGGGAGGTGAACCTCCCCCTCTACTCAGCCCTGGTGAGACCCCACCTGGAGTACTGTGTCCAGTTCTGGAGCCCCTGTTACAAGAGGGATGTGGAGGTGCTGGAAGGTGTCCAAAGAAGGGCCACAAGGATGATCAGAGGGCCACAAGGATGAGCAGAGGGCTGGAGCACCTCTCCTGTGAGGACAGACTGAAGGAGTTGGGGCTGTTCAGTCTGCAGAAGAGAAGGCTCCGAGGTGACTTCATTGTGGCCTTCCAGTATCTGAAGGGGGCTACAGGAAGGCTGGGGAGGGACTGCTCAGGATCTCAGGCAGTGATAGGACTAGGGGGAATGGAATGAAGCTGGAGATGGGGAGATTCAGGCTGGATGTGAGGAGGAAGTTCTTCCCCATGAGAGTGGTGAAGCCCTGGAATGGGTTGTCCAGGGAGGTGGTTGGGGCCCTGTCCCTGGAGGTGTTTAAGCCCAGGCTGGATGAGGCTCTGGCCAGGCTGATCTAGTGTGGGGTGTCCCTGCCCATGGCAGGGGGGTTGGAGCTAGATGATCCTTGTGGTCCCCTCCAACCCTCAATGATACAAAGATACAAAAACCCAGACCATTCTGTGCCTGCAGCTTTCTGACTCTCTGGAGACACCTTCACAAACAGACAGGGTCCCTAGGCTTAGGACAGAAGGTGTCCAGAGCTTTTTAAGAGCTGAGCTTTGGGAAGGGTGGCGTTGGACAGAACCCTGTAGCTTGCTGCTGCTGGCACTTGAGGCTCCTGCTTTGGGTCTCCTCTCCATGGGAGCAGCAGGTTCAGGGCTGCAGCTCTGTTTGTGGACAGCCTCCCTGGGGTTCTGATGCTGGCTTTTCCCTCCTCCCCAGTCAGGTCTGCACTGATGGTGTTCACAGAGTAGCTCTGGCATCTGTGGGTGCTTGGTTTGAAACAAGTAATTGCAGGGAAAGTGAGACTCCTTTTCAGATAACATCACAGCTGTCTGGAGCTGAGGCTCCTGCAGAAATGGAGCTGGTGAAAAGTTCTTCTGTCACATAGCCAACATGAGGGATCCCTGAGTGGACTTTTTCTTGGCCCAGCTGCACCTCTCTAGTTTTAGATACCATTTATTTGAGTGAAGAGTTGCCTTCGTGTCCTCAGGTTAGTCTGGAACCTGGCAGCATAAGGTGAACCAAGGCCCTGGGCGTGAACTGCTTTGCTTTACCCTTTGCCTGTGCAGTGCACTTAGGCAGGTTACAGGTCAGACTTGACAGGAGTTCAGTGCAGACCTGTTCTGGGGTTTGGGGGGTGTGTTTGCCTGGTGTTTTGTGGGGTGGTTGCTGATTTGGGGGGGTGGAAGAGGGGCTGATTCTAATAAATTCAGGGTAGATGATTGCATTTGGGATGTGATGCTTCATTTCTGGAAGCAGCTGAGCCCTTTTGCCCCAGGAGGTAGAGAAGCTGGGTAGGATAACATGAAACCTGTAACAACAACAAAAAAGGCAGCTCAGTCCCCATTCCTAAACTGGGAAGGACCATCTGTTGGCAGGGGTAATAAAAAATGCCAGCCTGATTAAAACAGGCAGAAGGGCAGAATCTGGAGAGCAAAGCTTAATGAGGTTTTCCAAAGGAGGGCTTGGTCTGTCCCTCAGCACTGCCAACAGCAACAGTTCCTCTTTGAACAGGTAGAGGCACTGGTCAAAAGCAAAAGCAGTCATCAGATGCAGTACACAGCAAGGGGCTCCTTCCAGTGGGGCAGGACAGGAGCTGGCACATGACAGCAAGCACTAAAGCCTGCCTTTCCCAGCATGGCAGCGGTGCCGTGCTGCTGATGGACACCCAAGGACTTTCCTGGTTCCATGAGAGCTACTGGCAGGGTCTGGCACCCACCTTTAGCTGCATCTCTGAGGAAAGATGGGCAGGGGATGCCTGTTGTGCGGCTAAGGAAGCAGCACTGGAAGGGTTTGTTGTTTCTCAGAATGGTCAGAAGAACATGGAGTTGTCAGAGAAGACAGCAGTCCCGTAGGAGATGTTTGTGCTGTTGACAATGGCAACCAGTGCTGTGCTGGGCCCCCCAGAGGCACACAGAACAGGCCCCTGGGGGGCCTGCACTCTCAGCTGTCGTTTGGTGTATCTGCAGAGCAGCTCCAGAGGCTGGACATGGTGCTGCAGTTCAGGGGTCTGTGACTGCCTGGCAGCTCCATCTGCTGTGGAACCTCACTGAAGAACTGTCCAGAGAGCTAAGCTCTAAAGCCTTGTCACCTGCAGTCCACAGTGAGACTCCTGAGCTGAGGTGCATGAGCCCCTCCCAGAGAAGGCAGCCTCTGCATGGCTGGGACAATGATGTGAGGCTCAGGGAGACCCTAGCCCTGCTGGTTTGTATCCAGGTCCTCACTGCCATGCAGCAGACAGCTCCTGCAAGCCCCTCCAGCTCTCTCTCACTTCTGTGCTTGTGTGGCTGGGGTAGGAGGGCAGCAGAGCAGGGCAGCCACTCCTGATCCCAGCTGCTGCCTCTTCCTGGGCCCTGCCTGCATTGCCCTCTCTGCTCACAGATACCCTAAGGCCTCAAGGAGGCCAAAATCATCTTCTTGCTGACATCATAATCTCTGAATGAACAGGGGAGCTGTGCAAGGTAAGCCCTTGATGTTTCAACCTGTGATACACAGGAAGCAGAAGGCTGAAGCAAAGGTTCTGAGAGGAAGGCTTCAAACAGAGAAAGCACTCAGCAAACCTGCAGCTGAGCCCTGGGCATCTTTTCCTTGTCACTAAGGCAGAGCTGCCTGCAGCAGGGGGATGCTGTCTGCTTGGGGTGATGCATGTCAGGACACTGACCTCATCTTCAGTGCAAAGGGAAGATTCACAGTCCTGCTGTTGTTTCTGTCCCAGGAGGACTGGGCTCTGCTACACAGTCCTTCATGTGCTTTGACACCCAGAGAACTGATGCAGCTGCAGTCTAATCCTTATTTCCTGATCAAAAGGACGTGAGTGACACCAGTGTCAACAGCACAAAAGTGCAAGACCTCCCTTTCTGATCACACCCCATCAGGAAAACACAGCCTGCATGTGGAGCCTGAGCCTGCAGGAGCTGCATGCATGGCTGTGTTCTGTGTGAGCAGCCAGGACCTGAACTGGGCTGATTCAGCCAGGAGCCACTCCTGTGTGGCACAGAGGTGGCACGGTGCTGAGTGCTGCCCTGCACCTTCTGCCCCTCTCTGAGCTCTAAAGACTTACTGAGCCTAAACATGCTTGCAGTTTCTCCTATTGCTGAGAAGAAAGCAGGCTGTGCAGAGAAGAAGGCACATTGATGGCTCTGTGTTTCCCCCTAAGGAGAGAGGAAGGTGAAGCTTCTGTCTGTAGGCAGCACACGTGAAGGGCTTTTGTCAGCGAGCTCCTCACCCTCCTGTTACTGCCCGACGGTGAAGGTTGTGCTGATGAGATCCCTGAGCACTTGCTGCCAGGCTCTGGCTTTGGCAGCCTGCTGCTGTAACTTTGAAGAGCTGCAGACAGAAGCCAGGTGAGGCAGACAGCAGTAGGTTACCAGGCTGAAGTGGGCACAGCGTTTCTTGGTGCACTTTCACTTGAGAATCTCTCACACAGGGCCACAGCCCAAGGGCAGCAAACGGGTCCTAGCATCTCCTACCAGCTCAGTTGGAGAGGGGGTGGGAAAGGGAGAGCAGGGAGTTCATTTGCTTTCCATTGCCCCATGATGGGGTTTTTCTTAAACACCTCACCCACCTCAACCCTGTTGCTGTGCCCAGACTCCAGAGCCTCTTCCAGGAGCAGCCTGGGGCTGTTCCCTTTGGCTCTAATTGCTCCCCAGCGCCTGCAGCGGTGCCAGCAGCTGTCTGCAAGCAAAGATACTGCTGCTTGTCAGGATGAACCATGGTAACTGGAGAGAAGAAAGGAGTCTCTGGGGGTTCTTAATATTCCACAGCTCTTGAAGTACTTATGCAGTAAGGTAAAAAAAAAAATGAAAGCCTAATTCATTTTGCATTTGAATAAGTCCTTGGCAAACAACTTTGATTCTCCAAATCAGGAAGACTGATGCCAGCTGCTGAGCCAGTTCAGCATGGCAGAATTCAGTGGCCTCACTCACCTGAGCCCAGAGGCAGCCTGAGAAAATTGCCTCTGCAAGCACAGGGCCAGAGGGAAAAGTACAACCAGCATTGGGCTCTGTTCTTAAACATGACCACATGGCAGCCCTTGGACAGGTCCTCAGCAGCGGGCAGGGTGCACACAGCATGCAGAGGCCCAGGGATGTGCTGGTGCTGCAGGGCCCTCCTTCCCCAGCCACAGCAGCAGCTGGCTTCTTCTGGAGATTTACTGAGCCGGGCAAGTTCACTTGGAATCAAATCCAAGGTGCTTTGAAGGTGTTAGTGAGGACCCGCGCCGCTGAGAAGAGCTCAGGGTACCAGCCGAAGCTGTCTTTTGTGCAGGTTTGTGCTGCGGGGAATGCAGCTCACAAAGCCTGGGGAGAGCACCCGGGAGCTGCTGTGATTAAGATCATTTACTCCTTTTGTAATTGTAAGAAAGCTTTCAGGTTCATCAAGCAATCAGCTTCTGTTCCTTTTATCCCGAAATGGGTACACCTACTGGAGCTCAGCTGCATGTCATTTTGACAAAACACATTTTCCTGAGCCACAGCTACATGAAAAAACTCCAGAGGATGATAAACATTTCTGTTCACATCAAAAACATTTGTATTTGGAAGCATTTCTTTGTCATTTCCTACTTAGACTTTGCTGCTAAATCACAGCTGCTGAGAGGGGAGCTGGTCCTCAGCCTCCCCACCCAGCACAGCAGAACCGCTGGGGTTGTCCTTCCTGCTGTTCCTGCTGGAGGCCTGAGGACTGTCCAAGCTCAGAGCTCCAGCCCCAGGAGAGTCAGGGAATGCTGCAGGCTCGGGTGTCCCGGCATTGCTGTGCCCAGGTTCGCCGTGGGTGCACAGGGAGGTCGTTCCTCCTGTTCCACCACAAGGCAGAGGTGAGAGACAGCCACCAGCATCTCTGCAAGGAGCTGCAGGAAAAGCAAGAGCAGGCAGCACCCAGCTCCTGCTGGAACCTCAGCTGGCCTGGTGCCACCCAGCCTCCTGCACCTGCTGGGCAGTGACCATTGGCACAGCCAGGCAGAGGTTGCATGGGAGGTGCTGCTGTGAACAGGCCCTGGGTGAGAAGACACCTTGGTGCTGGGCACTGTGCTGCTGGGAGAGGGCACCTGATGTGCCTGTAGAAATGGAGGAGACCTGAAGCTGTTTTTTCAAGCAGGGAGCCTGCTGGTGCCCTGGGAAGGATGAGCTGTGGCTGCTGAGGCCACGCTGTGGCACACTGGTACAGGTGCTGCTATGAGACAACAAAGTGGCATCTGGCCTGGCAATGTTACCCCCAGGGGTAACTGACCCTGGGGTCAGGTTTTGGCAGCTCTGTGTTGTCCTGCCAACAGTGTGCTTGTTCACAGCTGCTTCTGTGTGAAAACCCTGCAGCCACACAAGGTGTTACATAAAGCAGTGCCTGAAATCCCAGCCAGCCTCCGGAGCATCCCCACTAGAGCAGCAAAGCTGGCACGGGTGGGAGGGAGGACAGGAGAGCTCCCCATGAGCCTGGCAGAATGTGGGCTGCAAGCAGTGATGGAGGCAAAGCTGAGACAGTTTCCACCTGCTCAGGATGAGCCAGCAGAAGGAAAATTAACCCATCCAGTACGGGTTAAGCACAGCTGAGAGCTTTCAGGGGGCAGCAGGCAGGCAGGCCAATGCTGAGCTGCAGCACTGCCCCTCATGCCCACTGAAGCCCTGCTGGCTCCTGCTGCAGTGGCTACAAACTCTTCTCTTCTCCAGATCAGAGTGCAACCTGCCCAGGCAGAGGCAAGGCCTTCCCTTCTGTGTGGTTTCTGGGGGTTAGGGAAGTGTTTGAGGGTGTTGCTGGCAGACAGCTGATGCCTACACAGGTCTGCTGCAGGCTCTGTCACAGAGCGCAGCCAGCGAGCAGATGACCTGCCCTGCATAAAGCACAGGAGGATTCCTGTGGAAGTCAGCATCAGGGGCCAGTGGCTCCAGATCGGGCCAGTGGCTCCAGATCAGGCCACCAGCAAAGCAGCAAGGAGGAGCCATCAAGTGGCAAAGGCTGTCACGGCTGGGTATGGCTCTCCAGAGCCGTGAAGCAGGGAGCTGGGCTCAGCTCCCAGGCCAGACACCTCTGGCCCGCCTGTAACGCTGCTTTTCACTGCAAACATTCCAAGATGTGCCTCACCCTTCTGAGTTATAGGAATTAGTGAGGAACTGCATGAAAAAAAAGGGCTTGCTATTAAAGCAAGGAACCAATGACAAGGCAAGGGAGCAGTGGTTAAAATCAGACAGCTCGCCCAGCAAAACAGCTCTGCTGTTCCCTCATCACCATGGCACAGACAGGAGGAATTATAAATAGCAGCAGAGTGCTAATGCCTGCGAGCTGCATCTTGGCACCACTGCCCCTGGCCACCTCTCTCTGGCTCCTGTGGCCAGTGACAGATGAGGGCAGGGACAGCAGCTGGAAGGAGAATCCTGGCTGGCAGGGCAGGGCAGACCCCAATCCCGGCAGGGCAAGCCCTGAGCCCAACACTCACCAGGCAGCCCAGCAGGCAAAGGGGCCACTGCCACTGGGTCCCAGGCAGAAGAGCAGAGGAGAACAAGGCTCCTCTGTTGGGAACCACAGATTTTCCTGGGGCAGCAGGGGGAAGAGCCCAGAGATGGAGAAAGTGCTTGTTGTCAGCTGGCTGTGCTGATCCCGGGGCTGCTGTCTAAGGCAGCCTTGGCTGTGCCGAGCCCTGCTCACAGCAAGGAGAAAGGCTTTGTGCCATTGCTGTGACACCAGGCTAAAGGAAGGCAGGGTGAGAGCCAGGGGAGCCTCTGTGAGCTGGTTCTGACACCAAAGCTGGAGGCAGAGGGGCCCAAGCACCACCCCTGCTGGCATATCTTTCCAAATGGCTGTGTGTGGGCACTCCTGGGACTTACATGGGTGCGGATGTGGCCCCCACCACACAGGACAGACACAGAGCCCCAGACTCAGCTGCTTGCTCCAGATTAGTAGCAGTGAGCTCCTAACTTTGTTTGGGTTCCAAAGCAGCACCCATCACTGGCAGGACAAGCAGCAGACTAGTCCCAACCAATGGTTCAGCAGGATGTGCAGCGACTTGGGAGCTTTGGTAGCCTAAAAGGAGTTGCCTTGCTCTGGCAGCTGCTTGCAGCTGGAGAGGAGGGGCATGGGAAGCCATGCTGGGCTCTGAGATCTGGAGGTTCGTGTTCTGCAGCCACATCCTGGCCACGAAGCTCTGTGCCAGCAGAGAGTGGGGCAGTGGCCAAGGGGCTCCAAACAGCCCAAGTGAGCAGCCAGGGACCTGCAGGAAGCGGAGCAAGGCACAGCTCAATAACGAAATTTAAAACCAAAAGAAGGCTCACTGCGAGAACAGGAAATGCTTGGGTGGAGCTTATCTTCCGACCAACGGGGAGGAGGAGGATGAAGAGAGGCGATTTGCAGTTGTCTGTGGTGTGAGGAGGAAAAGGGGAGGAAAGGGAGGCTGCAGAGAGCTCCAGCACCAGGAGCAGCGCTGACGGTTAGCTGAGCGAGGGCTTGCACCCTCCCGGGCAGCTGGGTTCAGCTCTCCCCAAGGCCCTTTGGCTGGCACCCAGCGCTTTCTGAAGGTTGCCCAGAGGTGATGGAGATAGCCTGAGACTGTGTCCTGGCTGCCAGCAGCCTGTTGCCTTAGGCAGAACTCTGCCTCCAGGAATTCTCCTTCCACTGTGTTCTCTTTCCTCGCGGTGCAGCTGCAGTGTGGAAGCAGTGCAGGGTGCCTGGCTGCTCTGACTTGCTTAGCTTGGGGTAAAGCAAACCCTTTCCCTCTCAGTGCAGCTGCAGTGTGGAAGCAGTGCAGGGTGCCTGGCTGCTCTGACTTGCTTAGCTTGGGGTAAAGCAAACCCTTTCCCTCTCAGTGCAGCTGCAGTGTGGAAGCAGTGCAGGGTGCCTGGCTGCTCTGACTTGCTTAGCTTGGGGTAAAGCAAACCCTTTCCCTCACAGTGCAGCTGGGGATGGCAGTGGAAGCAGTGCAGGGTGCCTGGCTGCTCTGACTTGCTCAGCTTGGGGTAACAGCAAACCCTTTCCCTCTCAGTGCAGCTGGGGATGGCAGTGTGGAAGCAGTGCAGGGTGCCTGGCTGCTCTGACTTGCTTAGCTTGGGGTAAAGCAAACCCTTTCCCTCTCAGTGCAGCTGGGGATGGCAGTGTGGAAGCAGTGCAGGGTGCCTGGCTGCTCTGACTTGCTCAGCTTGGGGTAACAGCAAAGCAAACCCTTTCCCTCGGGGAAGGGAGCTGCACAGCCACTTGTGCAGTCCTGCCTTCTGCCGCTTCTCAGCGCACAGCCCTGCTTTCTGACAGACTGACACGTACCTGCCAGGGGCTTAAGCCTCAGCAGTGGGCGTCCCGGCTATAAAAACGCCTGGGGGTATGGGTGATTGGAGATAAATTCCTTTCCTGTGCTAACGAAACACAGAGAAAAAGCCTTTCCTAGAGTGCTGCAGCCCCAAACAGCCCCCGTGTGGCTGCAGCAGCAGCAGGCTTCCTCTGCTGCCTGAAGGTGGGGCAGAAACGCAGGCACAGACGATCAGGACAGCCACAGCTCGTTAGCAGCAGAGCTTCCTGGAGAGCAGTCCGAGCTGGGACGCCGCTGCCTCGCTGGGCTCGGTCCTCCTGCTGCGGGGTACAGGATTGGTTTCGCTCCCAGAACGCTTCCGATTACCCAGAGAGTGAGAAAGATGAGGCCTGGGAAGCCAGCCCTGGTTTTCAGCCCCACATTCCTGTGGCCCAAGGGTAGCTGTGGATGCTTCTCCTAAGGGGCTGCTCTCTGTATTTTCTGTGGAGATTTTGCAGTGGCTTCCACCTGGGTGTGGGGAGCTTTTAGATTCTAACCTGGCAACCCCGCTGGCCGTGCCCCTGTGAGGAAACTGATCTGCTAAGGCTGAGCTGCCCAGCCAGGTTTTAATGCAGATGTAGAGGGAGACTTCATTTATGCAAACCAGCAAGCCCGGAGAGGGGCTGGTGCTGAAGCTCAGTAAGCTGGCTGCAGAGGCACGGTTGCAGGAGGTGGAGGTTGTTGTTTTCCTCCTTTTCACTCCAGAGAGGTTGTGCTGCTGCCACGCAAAGCTGATTGCAGCACTCAGGAGCACAGGGACTGCTGAAGTGTGAGCCCCACAGGGCAATGCTGGCAGGAAAGACTCGGGAGGCAGAGCTCGCTCAGTCCTCCCTGCTCAGCTACGGCAGCATCAGTGCCCTCGGGCTTTGTGCTCCTCTGGCAGAACAGGGAAGGTGATTTGGGATCGATGTGCTCACTGATTGCGGTAGATCCCTTGGGAGTCTGCCAGTGCCCTGCACTGATACCTGTTTATTCATGCCCATGCAGTCTGCACCACAGGCAAGGAGCATGAGAACAGCAGCATCAGGACTTGAAGATGCAGCTGGAGGAAATGGACTCGTTAGAGGGGAGGGAAATAGCTGGCACAAAAAGCCCCAGTTAGCAGCAGCTACATCCATGTGTCACGGATGCCTGCAGCTGGCCTTTGCCTTTCTGCTGTCCAAATCGAAGTGCCTGTTCCCAGAGACTCACACAAGTCCTCTGGAGTACCTGAGCATCCCTGCTCTCAGCATTGCAGCATCTGACCTGTGGAAGAGCTCCATGCCTCACAAGAAGCACAGCACAGGCTGAGGGCAGCAGAAGATGGTAGCAGCAGATTCCCACCAGGTGATGACCTGCATCAGGGCAGCCATCCCTGTGCCAGCTGGGCATCCCCTCTGGTGCCACACACCCAGCTCTCTGTCACGTTTGGCAAAGGCTCCCAGGGCCTCTGTGCCACAGGACGTGGCTGTGTGGCTCAGGCTCTGGCACTCTGCCACAGGCAGAGCCTTTCACTACTTTCCTGGGCTCTGGATTAATTTTCAGCCAGCATGTCATGAAGGCAAGAGCCCTGTGCCTCCCCAGGGCCTGTCTGCCTGGCTTGCCCCAGCACTCTCAAGCTGACCAGGTCCAGCCAAGGTGCCACACAGATCCCAGAGCTCCTTTGCCTTTACTGACAACCTGTGGCTGGGCAGAGAGAGGAAGAGGCCTGTAGCATTGGCACTGTCCATGGAGAGGAAGGCCAAGCACCCTGGTAGGCAGCCTGGTTTGGTGGCAGTTGGCAGACCCCTAGGCAGGTGGGCTCAGCTGAGGTGGCCACCAGCAGCATGGCAGGCAGTGAGCTGTGGTGGGCTGGGCAGCTGAGGGAAGGCTGGGAGCTCCCTTTCGTGGTTCCACCACTCCAGAGCTGATTTTGTGACACCTTCAGAAGCAGCAGCTCGCAGTGCACACAAGGACAGCTGCCTGTCCTGTGCCCATGCCGTATTTCCTGGGACTCTTCTGGCAGTGCCTGTTGCAGTGGCTGCTTCTGTTGCCTTCCCCCTCTCTAGCTGCACTCCTGGTAAGTGTGTTCAGCAGCTCTGGCCATGTCATGGCTCACCTTGCCTTTTAAGCATTCTTGTTTACCGTGCCACTTGCTCACAGGACTTGGCCACATCCTCGATGGCTGACAGCTAACATCCTGTGCTTGTCCCTTGTGCAGATAGACCCTGGGGGGAAGGCTGCATGTGAGAGCAGCAGGAACTGGGATGGAGGAGTTTGTCTCAGAGCACTCCCCAGGCTGTGCAGGCCAAGCAGAGTGTCTAACCCATGTTAAAGTCCTTGCTTTGAGCTAAGCCTGCAGTACTGGGCTAGATGTAAGCCCCTGCCACGCTCCCTTTCTTCCATTCCCCTTTTGGATGCATTATGGGCAGCCCTGATGTCAGGCTTTGCCACCCCCTTCTCTTAGCCCTTGGCTCAGTGTGGAGTGGAGCTTGTGCTGCACCACATCATACCCATGGGTACCAGTCCTGGCCTAGGATAAGCAAGGTTGACATTGCAGTAGGCTGCTGGTAACTGACTCACTTCTCCAGGTCAAGTCACCCCTGTCTGGCTCTTTCACTTAACTCCCCAAACACACAAACTTGGGAGGGAGAGGAAGCCTTCACCAAGCACTCACTGAGTGGCTCTTGAGTGGGAACAAAATGACCAGGCACATGGAAGGTGTGGATGGACACTGAGGTGTGGATGCTCAGAGCTGGCTGAGCATCTCTGGGAAGCAGAGAAGCAGGGAAAGGTCCAGGTGGCTCCAGCAGCCAGCACTCCTGCTCTGTTCCTCTGCAGGCATGGCTGGGAATGAGGCCTTCCCAGCTCCACACATGCTTGAAAACAGTCTCAGCTGCCCAGTGGTAAAGGCAGGGAGTGAATCATCACCTTCCCCAGGAGGGGTGGGCACTCTGCTGTAGAGTTTCATTGTCTGCTGGCTTGTGCTTTACCTGGCATTGTGTTGTCTGCCCCTTGGGGCTCTGGGGGACTGGGCCAGTTTGGTTGCAGTAGCAGGGGCAGCAGAGTCTCTCTCTGTTGGGAAGAGAAGATGTTGAGGGGCCAGGTGCCCTTGGCCCTATGGCTATCTCAGTGGGCAGGAAAGCTCCTGTTTCATTTCTAGCCTGGTTCTTCTCTTCCTCTGCTCACTGACTGCAGTCTCCTACAAAGCCCAAGGGGAAAGCAGCTGACCTAGGCAGCTCTGGGAGTGGAAATCAAGAAGACCAGGGGGAGGAAAGCTGTCCCCCTGCAGCCCTCAGGGGTTAGCAGTGGAACAGATACTCACCTGCAACACCTGGAAGGCCCCACACTGGAGCACCCAAAGAAGGCTGTGACTCTGTGAGAAGTCCACACTGGAGCAGGCTCCTGGCAGGACTTGTGGACCCATGAAGGAAGAGGAGCCCACACTGGAGCAGGTTTGCTGAAAGGACTTGTGGTCCCATGGGCACTCCATGTCGGAGCAGCTGCTGAAGCACTGCAGCCTGTGGGAAGGACTCATGTCAGAGATGGTTATGGAGAACTGTCTGCTGCAGCAGGGACCCCACACTGGAGCAGATGAAGTGTGTGAGGAGTCCTGCCCCTGAGGAGGAAGGAGCAGCAGAAACAATATATGGTGAGCTGACTGCAACCCCCATTCCTGTGCCCTGTGTCACTGGAGGGGAGGAGGTAGAGAAAAAGGGGAGTAAAGTTGAGCCCAGAAAGAAGGGAGGGGTGAGGGAAGGTAGGTTTATTTCTCCTTATCCTACTCTGGTTTGATTGGAAGTAATTTAACTTACTGTCCCCAGGCTGGGTCTGTTTTGCTTGTGATGGGAATTGCTGAGTGGTCTCCCTGCCCCTACCTCAACTTGTGAGGCTTCTGTTATATATTTCTCTCCCCTGACCAGCTGAGGAAGGGGAGTGAGAGCCCTTTTTGGGGGTACAACAATTAGTGCCAATTGTTCCCCAGAGCTGTGCAGCAGAGGACATGGTTTCACAGGAGGTCATAGGGCCAGTTAATGTCTTATCAGCGTTGGAACAGTCTCCCTTTGTCCCTGGGCCATCCACCCTGCTGCTTGCCTTGTGCCAGCTCTGACTCTGGGAGCAGATGTAAGTCACTAAACCAGGCCAGACTAATTCACTGCAAGAAAGGAAAAACAACCCTACCACCAAGCAGTCCTTGAGAGGGAACTGGGCAGGACTGTGCGGGCTGGAGAAGGGGAGAGAGCCCTGAGGACAAGGGAAGAAGGGAAGAGAAAAGGGCAGTGGTTCATTTCTCAGTGCCAACAAGGCACCTGGTGTGTTCAGCCCCGGGTGGAACCACAAATGGTCACTCAGTGCCCTCTAAAGGATGGCTGGGCAGGGCCACGCTCCCAGGCTTCTCCAAGAGCACCGTGCTTGGCCACCCTCTGTCCTGACTGTAACCCAAAGTGCACTGGAAGCCACAGACGCCACAGAATGCACCTGAACTGAACAGCTGTCAAGAAACAGAGGAAGGGCAGCAGCCTACTGCCCACCCCTGAGAGGGCACAGTGTTATTGGGTGTTAGAGGGTAACGGGGCCAGCTTTGGCCATGCTAGGAGCAAACTGTCAGGCTCCTTTCACAAATGAGGGCCACGCTTTGGTGATGCAATAAATTGAGCTGCAATGGCCTAAAATTGGTTTAAAAGCAGTGAGTGACATGAAGAACTCACTGACAGGAACTCCTCAGCGGGGCTCACCTCTGTCCAAAGAGCTGTGATGGTTTCACTTCAGGGCTTTATGCAGGCTCTGTCATCACATGTCCAGGACAGGGCTTCATGGAATCTCATAAAGCTACCTTGGAGGTTTCAGCATCTGCTCCTTCTTGCTCTCCACCCTCACCTTTATCTCCAGTGTCCAAGCTTCCTTCAAATGCAGATCTTCGCAATCCTGCTTGCACACTGTCTCAGCTGTATGCAGGTCTCTTCCTGCCTCAGATCTCAACTCTTGTGTCAGACTCTTCCAGAAGATGTCTGTCCAGACCCTCCTGCCACTGATGCAGTGGTTTCAAGTCACCTTGGAAAGGGAAGCACAGCACAGAAATTGTGCTGGCTGTGGGAGAGTGTGGATCTGCAAGGTCCTGAGGTGGGGGCAGCATTGTGGAGATGGTAAGTAGGGGTCAGAGTGAGGAGTGAGAGTTCTGTCCAGCCAGCACAGACTCAGCAGGAGCTCATTCAAGTATGGACCTCATTTTGAGGGTCCTATAAAGGCTTATCATCATCACCAACCAACTCCTGGATGAGCTGCACCTCCATGCACTGCAAATACCTTCTGCAGCAGGCATCCTCCCCATGGCCACACTCCAGTGCAGCAGCACCAGGCTGCAAGAGGCGCTGTGTGACCGTGCACAGAGCCCGGTCCAGCCCTGCCACCCTGGCAGCCACACTGGAAACCACCCCTGCATCCACCCTGCCAATCTCTGTCCTCTTCCTGGCTCAGTTTCCTGCAGGTCTGTGAATCATTTCCCACCTCAGTTCCGTTGTGCCTTCTGTTTTACCTCTTTGTACCTCGTTTTCAAACAGTCCTTGCCCTTCTCGTTGGCTCACCATGTGAGCTGAGATAATTAGCTACAAGCTGCCAGAGCCTGCAGGGCTGCAGGAGAGGAGCTGCAGGCTGACATTTCAGAGCCAGCAGGGTTTCAGCACTGAGTCAGGGGATGCCAGGCTACTGATTCAAGGGTGGCAGGACTATGACAAAACAGCTGAAGGGCCTGGCCTGAGAGCTGTGGGAAGAGCTTAGAGGAAGGCATTATCCATGGTGTAAGAAACAGAAATACACTCTGCAGAAGGGCAGTCACAAGTCATAGTGAAGAGAACTTTGTGTGAAGAAATTAGCCAAAGCATCCTTTGGTCCTTCTGAATCTCATGGCAACTGAATGGACTGCAGCTGTCCAGCACAGGGCTGTGTTTTCTCTCAGGCAGCACACCCCTAAGCTGCTGCCATCAGCTTTTGGCAGAGGGAACATACAGGCAAAAGGGCTGGCACCCCATTGCAGAACCACAGAATGGTAGGGGCTGGAAGGGACCCCTGGAGATCATCCAGTCCAACCCCTCTGCTAAAGCAGACTCTCCTACACCAGGTTGCATGGGAACATGTCCAGGCTGATTTTGAAAGTCTACAGAGATGGGGACTCTACAGCCCCTCTGGGCAGCCTGCTCCAGCACCCTCAGAGAAAAGAGGATTTTCCTTATGTTCAGGTGGAACTCCCTCTCTTCCAGGACTGGACACAGTACTGTGCCCCAAACTGGACACAGTAGTCCAGATATGGCCTCACTAGAGCAGAGTATATGTGGAGGGGAACCTTCCTCAATGTGCTGGCCACACTCAGTGCACTCCATGAGACCATTGGCCTTCTTAGCCACAAGAGTGCATTGCTGGCTTGTGGTTGTCTTGTTCTCCACCAGGACTCCTCCTCCACATAGCTGCTTTCCAGCAGGTCAACCCCTAACCTGTACTGGTGCATAGAGTTACTCCCTCTCTAGCTGTGGGACTCTACACCTGCCCTTGCTGAACTGCACAAGGTTCCTCTCCACCCAGCTCTGCAGCCTGTCCCGGTCTGGCTGAAGGGCAGCACAGCCTGAGGGGTGTCAGCCACTCCTCCCAGTTTGGTGTCATCAGCTAACCTGCTGACAGTGCCCTCCATCCCTTCAC
Source organism: Melanerpes formicivorus (assembly GCF_026170545.1). Lineage (NCBI taxonomy): Eukaryota > Metazoa > Chordata > Aves > Piciformes > Picidae > Melanerpes > Melanerpes formicivorus. Next base: position 1,406,447 of record NW_027142408.1, read on the forward strand.
CCAGGTCATTGATGGGGATGTTGAAGAGGAGTGGCCCAGCACTGACCCTGGGGAGCACTGCTCGCTAGAGGCCTCCAGCCAGAGCAGGTCGTTGGTCACGCACGTGGTGTGCAGGCAGCAGAGCACCGCAGCTGGCTCCAGACTAGGGAGTGGATTGGCACTGCACACACAAAACCATCAGCAGGTTCATCAGTGCCCATCCAGGACAGGGAACCTGGTCATGGCAGAGCTCACTCCAGTCTGACACCACAGAGCCAGCAGAAGCAGCCCAGTGTGAACACTTCCAGTGCATACTCTGCACGAGAGAGAGAGATGGCTTTGCTAGGAGGGAAGTGCTTGGACAAACCCTAAAATGTTCTGCACTTCCCTTGGGCACAGAACAGGAAGGGACTGCTGCAAAAATGGGAATTTAGCAGGCAGTAGGGAAATAATTCCCAGGTTAGGGAGAATAAGGCCCCAGAACAGCCTCAGGGATTACTGCATGGCCATCCTTGGAGGACTCCTGGGCAAACCTCTCACCTGGGGAGATGCTTCCCTCCTGTCTCTTTTTCCCTCTCCACATCTTTAACAGTCTGTCTGCACAGAAATGTGGCAGTAGCCCTGCTTGCCCAGGTACACAGCACTTACAGTCCCTGCATAGCACTCAGAGGACCCTCAGGAACAGCAGCATGAGGCTCAGGTGGGTTTGCTGCCAGCACTTTGCCTCTTACTCTAACTACTGATGGAGGGAGGCAGCCTCAGAGTGCAGTGGTTCCATTTCTCACTGGTGAAGCACAGAGGGAGACAATAGAGAGCTGGCTTGCACAAGACCTCCAACTGGAGCTTTCTGAGCATGGCAGCTGGGCTGCATCTGGCAGGGTCACAGAGCAGAGGATGTGGCCAAGAAGAGGCAGTTCTGCCGTGTATGGGGATGGAGCAGCACAAAGCTCACTCTCAGGGCAGCAAGAAGGAGTGGGAGATAGGAACCAGCAGGAGACCTGGAGCAGCCTAACCTGTCCCCCAGGGTGACAGCACCAAGTCCTCCTGCTCCCAGCTCGCACTGTTCTGCTCCAGACAGAGACTTCCCAGAGGAGCTCTGTGCCCATCCCCAGCTCTAGGACTTCTTCTACCTGTCCATCTTTCCAACCCTGACAGTGTTCCCCAAGGCTTGATGCTCACCCTGTTCTTAGGAGTGAGGAGACAGAGTACACCCTTGAGGAGATACCAGGGGGAAAAATGCTGCAGTATGGCTGACCAAACTCAGCTTGGGACCCTCCCATTCTGCCAGCTGTGTTTGGCATTGCAGGAAACAATCCCACCACCAAACCTGTTGCTTGCTTTGCTTCAATCACATTACAAAGTAAATTATTGCCTCCCCCCTGTCCTGCCTGCCCCAGTATTACACTTTTTCCCCTATTCCTTGCCCAAATGGCTTCACCTTCACAAGTTCAGTAAACAGTTCTTTGTAGGGGTGAAGAACACTCAAACAGGCCCCAAAATTAAGAAAAAGCAAAACTGCTTTTGCCTGCACTCCAGGAGACTCAGATCCAGAGCTCTGAGGTCTTGCTGTAGGTTTTCTTTCCTTCTTTTCTTATTCTGTTAAACAAATTACTCAGAATTTGGGATTGGCCCTGCTCACAAGATTATCTGGAGCTGAAAAGCCTCTCTGAACCAAGTAGGCTAGCAAAAGCAAACAGTGTTATCAGCTGGGCACTCAAGCTGAAAGAAGTGGGCACTCCCCTTCAAAAGGTGCAGCTCCTCCTTATCTCCCTGCACAGACCATCAAGGGCTTTGCTTTCACAATGCACTGCAGCACATGGCAGTGCTCTCTGCAGCTGCACAGAAAAGGCTGAGATGTGAAGGAGATCATGCAGCTTCTGACCCCAGGAACACAGCATGAGCACACTGAACAATGCCATTTTCTTAACTCAATTGTGCAGGTTTGGGGTTGTTCTTTTCAACTGATCTTCAGGGTGAGCACTTCCTAGATATGATTTTAAAATGCTTCCTGGGGCTGACTACAAAGCTGAGTTTGCCTCATTTCCAACAGTTTAGTGCAATCCATCACTTATCAGAAAGTCATAATTCCTAGGCAACAAAGAGGAAATGCACTGAGGCCTGAGCATGTTTCAGTTGCTGCTTTATTTCCATGATAAGCCAGAATAAAAACTAATTGCAGTCACAAATCAGAACTGCCATCAGCAGCTTCCAAAAGATCTCCAGCTTTGAAACACTAAGCAAGTGGTGGGAGAGAGAAATGCTGTGCAAACTTTGTTCTTTTTTTCCCTCTTTGGCAGTTCTTACATTTAGCTGAAAGGAGGCAACGTGTCCAGCTGGTCAGTCACCTTATCTGGGCTCTGAAACACCTACAAGACTTAAAATTAATTATTACCACCCCTTCAGCCCTGTTTGATTCAGATTCCCTGAAGCTGGCAAAGGAAATACTGAGTTACCTCTTCCAGCTATACCTCAAGGTTTCAGCAAAGCGGTTTCTCTTAGGGGGACCAAGCTCCAGGGCTGTGACAGCTGCAGTGACAGGGCACACAGCAGGGCTGGGCAGTAACTGACAAGACAAGCAGGCTACAGTGACTTTTATCAGCCAGTGTGCAGAACTTGAGAGCAGCAGAGCTAAAGGGATCTTGGAGAGACCCAGAGGAGAGTATCAGGTTGCACTCAGCTGGGGCTCTTCTGCCAGAATCCCTTCCAGAGCCCAAGCCTCACACAAGGCTCTAGTCTGCAGTTCTGGGTGGGTAGTCAGCAGAACCCAGCCCGCAGCAGGGCTCCTTTATGACATTTAATCCAAAAGGACCAGCAGAATCTGCCAGCATCACAAGCTTGCTGCAGCTCTTGTGCCTCAACCACAAAACCATGCTTTCTCCTGGCCTTGCAACACTTAGGTCACACCTTGACAACTAAGTGTAGCGTGTTTGTGAGAGGAGAAGGACATGGTAACTGTTCTGGGCACCACCAGCTAACTGTACCCAGCACCTCCTGTGAAGGGGCTCTCTTACAAATGATTATCCACATTTAGTTTTCTCTTACAAAGACTTATCTGCATTTGGTTTTCTCTAACAAAGGATGATCTGCATTTGGTTTTCTCTAACAAAGGATGATCTGCATTTGGTTTTCTCTAACAAATGATCTTTACATTTCCCATTTAATGCTTCGTGACAGGTGGGAGGTGGGAGTAGACAGCAAAACCTTCCCCAGCTGTAACATCCTTGCTTCATGTCAAAGCAAACAGAGTGCAATCTACAAGGACAAGAACCAGGCAGCAGGTTATTTTGTGGAAAGAAGAAACACTGGACTGCAGTGCTTCTGAACACTAAATGTAATCTTTTCTGGATACCCATCTAAGGTGAAGAGTGCATTGGTACTGCCCCAAGAGCATTTGGTGTAGGAAAACTCTTGAGGCCATGTGATAAGAGGCTAACAGTGGGATCACCAGAGAGTCCCTCTGCTGAGCAAAACTCCTCATTTTTCACCTTTTTTCAGTTGAGCAAGAAAGAAGAAACCCTGCCGCACTCTGGGCTCTTTCTTGCCACCATCCAGGAGCACTGAGGACAGCAACAGAGCAACCTAACTCATATGAAAGAGCAGGAACATGCCTAGGTGAGGATGCAAATCTAAGAATGTGCCCAGGTGCCAGCAAGAGAGAAGTGTGAAAGAAACAGCAGCATGAGAAAGGGCAACGTGGGAAAAGGAGATGTGAATAGAACCAGGTGAGGAAGGGAGAGAGACACAGCAGCACCACACAGCACATCCTAGGGAGGAAATTAGAACCAGTAAACTAGAGATTTCCTTTTGCTATGTTAACCCACCAGGCCTCAGTACAAACACTGCCTGGGGCTGTTTGCTTCCCTCCCCTACAGAACCATGGCTGCAGCAGGGCCAGGCCAGGCCATGCTCATTTCTCAGTGCTCAGGCAGTGTCTGTTTAAAACGGGAGTGCAGGGTGGTGGGAGTGAACCAAGACATCACTTTGCCATGCAGCAGATGGGGAGATGCCAGCTCTGCTGTGGGCTGGGGGACCTCCAACAAGAGGCAGTAAAACTGCAGCAGCAGCTGCTGAGTGCAAGAGGAATCCGTCAGGTGTGACAGCAGAGTTCTCCAGGTACCCCCTCCCACGGCTCTGAACCCAAGACAGCAAATGCTGGGGAGAGAAAAGTAAAACAAAGACACAAAATACAAACCAAGAAGATAAGGTAGGAGAATACAAAGAAATCTATTTAAGCTACATTAGAAAACATCCCACACAGCAGGACTGCAGGGCCTGTAAAGGAGCTGTTATCTCCAAGGCTTCTGCCTCCTTGCTTGACATTTGTACTGATTTGTTTGGCAGGAATGAGGCACATCCGGTTTGAGCCTGCTCTTTTTCTGAGAAGAAAAACCTCCAGAGAGTCCTAAACGATAGGAAAAGACCTTTGGTTTGTGAAAGGCTTAAGTTCTTTTAGGACTGAAGACTAACAGCTAGCAGCAAGCCAGCACTATGCTTGGCACAAGGTTTCCAAACCCTCGGGACTGCTTCCTCCAGCTGACAAACTCTTTACACAGCACAGCTCACAACACTCACTCGACAAGCTTGCAGTGGAACATCGCTGACTTTATTTCATCCCCAGTGACAGCCCGGAATACCTCACACACATATCAAGAGTACAAAAACATATTAGCTATCCCCTAGTACCATTCAATCTGTAAGAAAAACATTTAATATTTTAAATATTTTATTATTTTGACATAAAATGTAGCAAACAAATGCGCTGGAACTTCAGGAACAAGCGGGGCAGCACCTAAACTCTTCGTTTCTACTAAACCCAGCTTTGCCAGCCCGCTGACGAGCCTCCTGGAGACGCAGCTTCGTTATTTTCCTCCAGGTTTACTGCTTCTTGAGCAAATTCCCCAGCACTGATGAAGTGCGGCCGCGGCCGGCACAGCTCGGGGGGTCACTGAAGGCATCGCCGCGCTCCCGGTCAGTTTCCGGATGCCGGTGCAAGCGTGCGGCCATGCCGCCTAACGCCCGAGCCAGCCTCGGGGGAAAACAAAATCAAACGAAGTTCCAGAGAAAGCCCGAGCCCACCCGCCACTGGCGGAAAACTCTCGTTGCTTTCTAACAAACGGCACAACCGAGCCCCGCCCAGCAGAGGCACGGCACCGGGACGCGCGGCGGCTCCCGAGAAGCAGCGACAAGCCGCCACCGGAAGGACGAGCGCTCGCCTGCCGGCCAGGGAGCAGAGGAACGCGAGCCCCGCTCCCCGCCGCGGGCAGGCCCGGCCCCGCTAACGCACGGCCCCCGTCACGCCGCCGCCTCCGGGCGGAAGCGTCACGTGCCTCGGCGTCCCGCCCCCTCCGGCGGAAGCGGCCCTGCGGCGCGTGCGCCGAGAGCCGGCGGGGAACAGCCTCTTCCGGCCGGCACGCGACCTTCCTTGCCCGCGCGCGCCCGCCTGCTCCTTGCACGGGCGGCCCGAGGGGCGCGGGGAGCGGTGCGCACGCGCACGGCTGCTGACACCCTCCACACATACACACACACACACACGCAGCGCCCGATGCCACCGGCCCGCTCGCTGCACAGCAGGCACCCCTTGACCCGGCCCCCTCCCCGCGGCGCCCCTCGGCCGCGCACATGTGCGCCGGCACGCGCGCCTGCGCCCTGCCGCCGGGCCCCGACGGCCCTCGTGACGTGAGCTGGCGCAAGCGCGCTCCCTCCCGGCGCTTTCCCCACGGCGGCCCCGGCGCATGCGCCAGAGCTGCTGCTTCCCTCGCTGGGCGCCGGCGCCGGGCGTCTCTCCGCCCCCCCCCGCGGCGGCGCCTGCGCTGTGCGCGCCGTCGGTGCGTGGCGTGCGGTGCGGTGGGGGCGGGTGGGGGCGGGGCGGGTATATATAGTGCGCGGCCGGGGCGGCGGCCTCCCCCTTGTCCCCCGGCCGCCGTCGGAGCTGTGTGCGCAGTGCGTGTGCTCCGGACACCCGGACACGCCGGCCCGGCCCCGCCGCACCATTTATTACTAAAAATATAAAAAAGACAAAAAAAATCAAAAAATCCTAAAAAATCTCTAAAAAAAACCCTTCCCTACTCCATCTTCCGACAACCTTCTGCAACCGGCCGGTTTGATAAAAAAATAACCCGGTGAAGCGAAGCCCCCGGACCCGGCGCAGCCGAGAGGAGACACAGAGCGAGCCTGACCCCCGCCGAGGCCAGCAGCAGCCGCCGCCGCCGCCGCCGCCACCTTCACCAGGCCCGGCACAGAGTGAGCCAGACCCCCTCCCACCGGTTCCACCCGCCGCCGCGCATCCGCCTCTCGCGGCCGTTAAGTTTCGAATCCGCCTCCGGAGTGCCCCCTTCCCCACGCCGACACCGCCGGTCCCTGCCTTCACGGACCGCCGGGCCGCCGCGGCCTCCTCGCCTCGTCAGCGCCCCCCCCTTGCCCTCCAGCGCCTGGAGACGGCGGCAGGATGAACCCCAGCGCCCCCAGCTACCCTATGGCCTCCCTCTACGTGGGGGACCTACACCCCGACGTGACGGAGGCCATGCTCTACGAGAAGTTCAGCCCTGCTGGGCCCATCCTTTCCATCCGCGTCTGCAGGGACATGATCACCCGCCGGTCGCTCGGCTACGCCTATGTCAACTTCCAGCAGCCCGCCGACGGTGAGTGGCCGGGGGCTGGGCCGCGGGGAAGGGGTCGGGGATGGGCGGGCGAGGCGGCGAGGGGCGAGCTGGGGCGGCCGCCGGCACAGGAGCCATGTTTCTCCCCCGCCCCCACCTGGGCTCGGCGCCGCTTCCCCCCCCCCACCCCGCCCGCCCCGCATCCATTTTCCCGGGCCGGGCGTTCCCGGGGCCGGTGTTGGCGTTGCCGGGACGGGGCGAAGTTGCCGCCGCGCGGGGGGAAGTTGGCGGCGGGGCCGCCGCTGGCTGACACGCGGCCCGGGGCCGCCCGCGCCTCGTGGCGGGGAGCGGGGCGGGGTGGGGAGGCGCTTCCGCGGCCCGCCGCCGGCAACCGAAAGCCGGCGCTGGGCCCCGGCCGTGGGAGAGGAAGGGCCCCGGCGCCCTCGCCGAAAAGGCCGAGGCCTGGCGGAGCTGCCCCGGGTGGCTGCGGCTCCCGGAGGCCGCGGGGAGGGGAGGGAGTCTCCACAGACCGGCACGGTGGTGCGCGGCCGCAGCAGGAATGCGAAATGAAGGCCGGCCTCGAGAACGCTCGCAGTCATTAGCACCTTTTAATGACTGCGCAGGAGCTGGGTGTGTTTGAGTGAGTAAGAGGCCAAAAGAAGGAAGTAGGACGTACCGGCTCGGCTCGGGAGTTTCGCAGCCGTCCGGGCAAAGCGCAGGCCCGAGCACAATACCCTAAGGCACCATGGCAGGGCTGTCACGTGTGGGGAGGGGGTGCGCTGCCTTGGGCCTCCTTTGCCCGCTCTTCCTGCAGCAAGCTGTGTCCTGAGCCATTCCTCTTGCCACTAAACTGCCTGACGCTGTATTTCTCTCCCAAGCTGCGCTTTATTAAACTTGCTTCGCAGGACGAGTTGTTGGTTCTCTAAACTTGTGTCAGTAAAGACACTTACCGTGTACTTCTGGGCACGGTTTTCTTAAGTTAGGCATCCGGTTTTGTTCGTCTTGGGCTTGCTTCCACAGAAGAACTCAACACATTCTAACTTTCCTGGGGTACTATCAAAAGAAAAACATAATGCTCCTGCCAACCAGAGCATACTTGATACGAAGTAAACTGCTTGTCCTTATAATGGTTTCAGTTTTGATGGTGTGGAAGTGGGAGATGGGAATTACAAACTTCCTAAGCAGTTGGATTGTGGCGTTCAAGACAGGCTTTGGTCTGTAGCCATATTCAGAACAGGCTTTGGTGTGCCTGTGACACCTGTATGTAAGTGGTAAAAGTTCCTGCCCCCTCTGTTGAATAGGCTGGTGGCTCACCTGTGCTCAGCTATCTGCTGGGGAAGGCTTTCAGTTTATTCTGCCATTGCTTAGGATAAAATTATTTGAAGGCTTACTTTAAGATCCTTTGCTTCCACTCCACACAAACCTGCAGTTTACTCTCAAAGCCACCAAAAAAAGGGATTAGCACCATTTAGTGCTGTGGTAGGATGGGGTCAAAGCAGGAGCTGCAGAAGGTTAAGCTAAAGCTCTGTAGTTGAGCAACCAGTCCAACCCCACGTTTTATGACTTAGTTTGTAATTAGTGAAGTATGGAAACAAACACAGGTTTTTCACCTCAGAACATGCCTCTTATGAACATGCTGCTGCTCCACGTGTTGGGAGGATTTTCCAGACTGTGGGAGGAACACTTAGTGTGCTCTACACCTAGGCCAGTCCAGCTGAAAGTATTTCTGCTCTGTATCAAACTTTGCATCTGGCATGTATCTGGCACCACTAGTTGAGATGGACTGAGATGAGGCTGAATTTGGTGTGCCTGGCAAGTGCCTAGAAAGCATTTACTGAGGTTTGTTTTTTATAGATCATTCTATCCATTTAGTGCAACCTTGAAATAGCTCTGGGGATGAGTGGTTATTACAGTAACACTTTGTTTTGATTCTGGGCTAGCTGCCTTTTCTTTCTTTAGCCTAACTCTTAGCTGTGTCTAGTGCTATTCTTGTTAGTAACAGCTAGAAACAGCTAGCTCAGGCTTGGAGAGGCCTTGGAAGGTGTGTTTGTATGTAGAGGAAGGTGCTCAGAGCCCTTCCAAAAGCTGGTGAAGCCTGATGACACGTGTGAGGCGTGCACACACTTCACAGCCGTGACACTGCCGAGCTTTGAGTCATAGTCCAGAGTGAAACTCAAGCAAGTCTTGTTTGAAATCACTAACCTAGAAATACTCTTGAGTAATCTGTAGCTGCGCTTCTCCCTGCAGAGGCTTGAAATGTTTCCAGAGGTTTATTAATTTTCAGCTGCTGCTTTGTGCCTTTGTAGCACAGTTGAGCAGCAAGCACATTCAGGGTGCTTCGGAAATTGTTCTAAAGTGGAGTGTCCAGTCGCTCACGGCTGAAATGGGAACTGGTGACTCATTCAGTAAGAGCTCCAGCACAATCAGCAGAAGTACAGCAAGGGTAGGTGTGTCCACTTGGTAACAAGTTAACTACTGAGTGCAATTGCCTCTTGCTAACTATCATGCAGCTGGAATGTAATGAAAAGAAGCCAGTCTTACTAGTTACGAATTTTAATGAGAGTGGCTTGTACCTGGCTGGAGATGTTTCTAGCAAAAACCCATTGTGGAATTACAGTGTAGCGATGGTCAAGCAGAAATCCTTAATTTCCTTGTGCCCTGTGAGATGAGATGAAGATGATGAAAAGAACTGCCCTTGTCTGGGTGAAGCACATGCATTGATCCAAGACAGGTGCTCACCCTTAGCCCAGCGTGGTGGTGTACGGGGGCCAGCAGGGACCCGGCTGGAGGCAGACGTGTGGAAATGTGTCCAGGCATAGAAATTTGTGAGGAGTATCAGGATTATTCTAGAAGCAATTAGCACGAATTGGAAAAGCCTCTTTCCTAGTGAAGGAAGCCTTGTTGCTACTTCTGGAAATAATGAACTGTTTGTTGCTGGCACTTTTGCTGGTGCTGGCAGTAATAATTCTAATGACTTCCAGGGCAGTACCAAGGCATTTGGTGCTTCTGTTGTGGCCAGTCTGATACCACTCTCATGGGGTTTGGGTTTTTTTCCTTCTGTAATGTAAAAGATTTTCAATGCTTTTTAATGAGTGTCTCCTGTTTCATTTCTATTAAAGTTTGTGAAAGCTTTGTTACTGTACTTGAAAGACTGGCAAGGCTTACATTTTGTGGTGGCTGCAGCCTGAATCAGTTCTTGACTTGATACTGTCATATGAATATGGTAATAGTATCAACAGCTGTACAACAAAATGTTAGATGTCTCGCTCATGAACTTGGACAGATGTCTTTCTCAGGTCAGGAAGGTGGTGCTCCAGCTGAACCAGAGGCTGGCTGCTCATTTTCTTCAGCTACCATACCCAACAACATAGCTACAGATAAAACCAGCACACAACAAAAACACCAAATAAGGATTTTCACAACGTGTTTAGCCCTCAGTCCCCCTAAGAAAAGCCATTAACTGACATGGTTCCTGTTCACATCATACTGCTCTGCTACATGCAACTTGCAGTGAAAAGAATTGGTACCAATGGGTGTGGACTTCAACTCTTTATGTGGGGACTTCCTTCAGTGTTCCTCCAGACCTGCAGGAACAGTAATGAGCAGGAGCTAGTGCAGAAGGTCATAAATGTTTGCCACATTGGAGAAATGTTGCTGGTCCTTCCTAAAACACCTTGTCGACTTAAAATATCAGATACCTTGTTGCTTTGAAAGGGCATTTGGAAACTTCCCCCTGAAATACACTGAGATCTTAAATTCAGGTTTTGAAGAGTGAGTTCTGGAGTTCTCCCCTGGAGTAACAAAATGTGGTTTATGTCGCTTCATTTTGTGCTCTTAGTGGTTGCTCCTTCACTGCACTTCTGTGTGCTTCAGCACGAGCCTCTAATCGCTGCCTAACGTCAGATTTTCAAAATCAAGTACGTGCTGAGTTTAAATCTCTTGGAACAGCCTGTTGCCTGCAAGTCCATCACACATCATCTTTGTCACTGAGGAGAGCTGTGTGAAGCAGGCATGAACTGTACCTAGCAAATGAATGTTGTCAGCTGAGGGGTGTTGGTGTGTGGCAGTGGTTATGCTAATGTCTGCAAAAGGCCTCATACAGGCACAGCTTTTACTCCTAAAGGCATCTTTATTGATGCAAGATGCATCTACACGGTCGAACTTTTCTCCTGTGGGATAGGTTGTCACTCCCATTACTGGATACCTCTTCTCCATGCTATCTTGTGGGATCCAGTCCTTTAGGCTGCTGGGGTTTCTGCAGCTCCGTCAGCTGACTTGCTAAGTGCAGCTTCTGCTGCGGAGCATTTTGCCAGTTTTACTTGCACAAAGCAGTGGGGGGTGTATTGTGCTGGGGGTTCAGGTGTGCACCTCAGAGAGTCCTACTTGAGAAGCCCCTTGTGTGCTTGCTGAGATAGCTTCTGTGTTCCCTGCTGATCCCGTGGTGTGTTTTCCAGCTGAACGAGCTTTGGATACCATGAACTTCGACGTCATCAAGGGCAAGCCAGTGCGCATCATGTGGTCTCAGCGCGATCCATCTCTGCGCAAGAGTGGTGTAGGGAACATCTTCATCAAGAACCTGGACAAATCGATCGACAACAAAGCTTTGTACGACACCTTCTCTGCCTTTGGGAACATCCTGTCCTGCAAGGTCAGTGCGGAGCGGCAGTGCCACACCAGCCCCCCTCCAGCCGCGGTGCAGAGGGTCCAGGGGTGTTACAGTGAGGCTCTCTTTAACAGGTGGTGTGCGATGAGAACGGCTCCAAGGGCTATGGGTTTGTACACTTTGAGACACAGGAAGCTGCCGAGCGAGCCATTGAGAAGATGAACGGCATGCTGCTGAACGACCGCAAAGTGTGAGTACCGCCTGGGCACCGCCGCCTGCGCCCCGGCTGCCAGCCACAGCTGCCTGGAGCCCACCGAGGAAACACAGCTGCTTGGGCAGAGCGTTTAGAATCCTACTGCTAGGAGCACTAGGAATGGCATCCTGCCTGTTGGGAAGGCAGAGTGAGTTCAGAAAGGCTAGCAGTGGACTCTTGGGGGAAAAAGCTGCTCTATTAGTTGTCTTACAGGCCAGTGCTGCAGGGAGGATTTGGGAGGTCCTCTGGGCTTCTGATCTTAACTGAAGTAAAATACAATGGACAGGGTACTCCAATTAATACTTTGTAAGAGTTCTGAGGTAGGTACACTATTCCTTTTTTGGTTGAAACTCTAAACTCCAGAGTCACTCAGTCCTGAAGAGCAGTCAGGATGTCCTGAGGTTTTTATGTGCATGGCTGTTAACAGGCATATCTAGGCAAGAGCAGCAAATAGAACTACAGGAATGCTGTTCTGAGTGTTGGCACTGTGCTGTGCTGTAGGAACAGAAGTTATTTGGCTGTTTGATTGGTGTTACCTAGGCTGGGGGAAGGGTGCCTGTCCCTCAGCTATACCTAAGGGATCATTACAGTATTTGGTATAGTTGCAAAAGAACAACTCTGTACATACATCAGAGGGCTTGGGAAAAGTAACAAATCAGTTTGAGTTTGCCATCATGGATCATTTTTACATGTAGAGGTGGGTGATCAAGCCACATACAGGGAGAAGATGTTTTGAAGCTTTAATTCTCCTGCTTGTTCTGTGTTCAGCTGGCATGCTGTGGAGGTTTTTACTCGACTCTCATCTTTATATACAACCTTGCTAAATTAATCCTTGCTTAATTTGAGTGAGGTGTTACTCAAAGGTTAAAGTATGGAGTTACTGTGTGCTACCTTACTGGATTTGTCAGATTTAGAACTATAAAGTTGGACAATATAAAAGATGTGAGAGCAAAAGTCTCCTGCAGTCAGAAATCAACATTAGCCATGCCACATCTATACCAGAGCAGCTCCTTGGATTGCAGAGTGTTGTGTTCAGCTTGTGTCCTTTCTCTGATGGTGTGAACCCACCTTGGGTGTTCGCAGCTCAGTTGCAGTGGGATTTCACTCAAAAGCAAGTTGAACTATTTATTTTCCTATGCTTACTTAAGGAAGGAAGCCAGCCCAACAAATGGAAAAGCCCCAAGCCCACAGTTAAAAAACCCAACAAAACAAACCACCAAAACCCCCAAAACACACAAAAACCCCTTGGATAAGCTGGAAGGAGTGTGAGAGTGGGAATGGGAGCATTTATACATCCCTTGCTGAGCTGGAGAATGGTAGGTGCCCCCAGAATGGCAGGAGGATTGTGCTGACATCCAGAGCTTCTCTTTAGCCCCTCTACCTAAAGCTCTCCCACTGCTCAGCTCCTGTTGTGGAAGGTTGTTTGGTCTGGGTGAAGAGTCTCAGCAGTGGGGACAGCATCATTGTGCTGGTAGCTGTGGCAGGCACAGCAATGGAGCAGAGGACACCGACACTCATTTTTCAGTGGAGTTCCATGGTAAAGATTTATCTGAGGAATTTCATGAGTGATATGAACAGTGAGGCTGGTTAAGTCAAATGTTCTCCTTGACAGACTTGCTTCAATCTACCCTGTTTTGTCTTCCTGCAATTAGATTTGTTGGAAGGTTTAAATCCCGCAAGGAACGCGAGGCAGAGCTTGGAGCCAGAGCAAAGGAATTCACCAACGTTTACATCAAGAATTTTGGAGAAGACATGGATGATGAGAGACTTAAGGAACTCTTTGGCAAGTTTGGTAATGTCTTAAACTCTAAGTTTATATAAACATGAGTGAGCTTCAGGGTGCTTCTTGTATCTTACCTGTGCAGTGCCTTACAACAGAAGGTTCAGCTGGCTGGCTGGTGTTGATTTAAAGATTAAAGCTGTACTGAAAAGCTGGTTCTTAATTCCAGTGTCATATCCAGAGGGCAGTGACATCCACTCCAGAATTTAAAGAGGACAGGCAGCAGATGTAATCCTGCCAGCAGAACTCTTACCAATAATGGGCCCAAACAGTCTTTTGAGTGGGTTTTGCACATGTTTTAAAGTTGCAAATGGAAGTGTTTCAGTACAGGCTGATGTTAAGAATTCACTACAGGATACATGACAAGTGAGTTTGCAACTGCTTTGATGACCTGCAGACTTCTCCTTACTCAGAGCAACTCTGCTTTCATTGTCCAGTTGCACTGTTGAGCAAACACAAAATTACAGGGAACCTCTCCAGGGAAGCTGTTGTGCACAGAGCAGAATTCCAGCAGGCAGATGATTGTGCCCCATTAAAGTATGGGATGTGTCACCATCCAAACAGGAAATGGCAAACTCCTTCATCTAGTTTGTAGGGCACAGTCCCTTCCAACCCCTGACATTCTGTGACTGATTTCCAGGCTCAGCTGTTTTGTTGTTTCCTTTCCTGCGTGCTTTTGTTGTGCTCCAGTGGATATGGTGTAAAGCAAGACAAAGGCTCATGTATGAGATACTCTATAGCAGTCCCTAAGCAACATTTACCAGAAATTGCTTTCCAGTGCTGGGGTCTGTGGTTGAAGCACTAACAAATGCAGCTGGTAAAACCTGTCTCAGCTGAGGCTGGGAGCTGCTGCCTTCGAGAGGTGGCTGGGTAGGCTTAGCCATAATGGCTGAAGTTGAGCATCAGAGCACACTGTCAGTTTTCTATTAATGGGTCACGTTTGCTAGATACTTCCATTGATGCAGCAGTGCTTTGTCATGCAGATGAAACAATCTCAGTGCTAAGTGCTGTGGACAGGATGTTCCCAATGTACTCTACTAAGCATTAGCATTTAATTCTCTTTTCCTAGGTCCTGCCCTAAGTGTGAAAGTTATGACCGACGAGAGTGGAAAGTCCAAAGGCTTTGGCTTTGTTAGCTTTGAAAGACATGAAGATGCCCAAAAAGTAAGAATTTGGATTTCATGATAAGAATTCTGTAACTGAGACCCAAATAATCTGTTGCATTGAGTGCTTTTAAATCTTGTCCATTCGTTCAGAGTTGTTCAGTTGGGCAGGGACACTGCACCAACAGGTGTCTGCTTCCTGAATGACTTGGCATAGTTTCTGTCATTCAGAATGCTTGCTTAGAAGCTCATGACAGTTGATTTGAGGAGCTTCTTCAGTCAAGACACTGCAGAGCTGGAACTGGTGTGAAAACAGGGAATCCTGATTAATAACCTGTGGTAGTTAGGCTTAAAGCTCTGGATGAGATTTGGACTCCCTCGTGCTGGGCAACATGCAAGCACAGTACATTATTACAGCTCTGCAGAACCCAGATGAATCACTGAATCCAGTGTGGTTGCACAAAACATTTGTGCAGGACAGAAGGGATTGTGTTTTCAAACTTCAGCACTGCAAAGTCAGCAGGGAGGTTGTTGGGTTTATGGAGCATGTTTGGCACAGCTGTAAGAAAATGTCGGCTCTACTCTGAAGAGTATCTTTGGAAGATACTTTGAATTCATGCCTACGGCATGCCAGCGTGCTGCATAACTTCAGCCTTTGTCAGCTGGCTGCTTTGAGGAAGCAGTTGGCTGTGGCAGTAGGGGGCATAGCATCAGGAGAAAAACACACAGAACAAATCAAGGCAGCAAATGAAGTTTGCTTTCAAAAGGCATGCTTGTGGTTTGTCAGTACTGCAAGTACACAAGCAAGAGATTAGCACGAATCCTGTCTTGTATCTGCATTGTTCAGTCTTGCACACGTTCCCTGATGAATTCTTCCTCTTACAGTAGTTAGAACACCAGGTTGGGTGTTCAAAATAACATAAAATTCTAATAGCTCAGTAAATGTGTTTAATGGCTTTGATCAGGAAAACACACATCAAAGTGGTGAGTTCTGGGTTTAAATGAATTGAATATATCTGTGCCAGAGTTTCACGTCTTAGTGGTTGTAACTCCAAGCAGCATAAAGGGAAAAAAGTTCACATTTTCTTGAAGTATTTCCTTCATAAAGATTTTTAAAAGGCCAAATATGCCAGCTTTGGCTTAACACAGGAGAACCTCTGACAGGACAGTTTCAGGTGTTACTTTACAGAACTGAGGTCATGTGAATGAGCTCTTCAGCTTCCTTGGTGCTCTTTTCTCTGCCTTTAGCAAGGTCAGGCTGGAGAAGTAGTTCCTCATTCTGTGACTTGCTGATTGGTTTGGGGTTTTTTGCCCCACTTCCTACAATAAAAGTTTCTTTGCTGCTTGTGACTTTTCCTTACTCACCCAGAAGCACACTCAAAGCAGGCAAGGGGGAAGCTTTGGGGTGTTTAATCTCAGCTAGATGGATTGGCTCTCTTTCTGGAGTCCTGATGTCACTGTATCTTTAAATTACCTTTTGTTTTTGTATGCCTGAACACCTGGAATACAAAACACTTCTAACCTCTTGTTCATTAATGAAGGCTGTGGATGAGATGAATGGGAAAGAGCTCAATGGGAAACAAATCTACGTTGGCCGGGCTCAGAAAAAGGTGGAAAGGCAGACGGAGCTGAAGCGCAAGTTCGAGCAGATGAAGCAGGACAGGATCACCAGATACCAGGTGCAGTTTCAGTGCAAGAGGGCTTACTGATTCTTTTTTATATTTACCATGGCCATTTGCTCTCTAAAATCACTTGCCTTTTTTTGTAGGGTGTCAACCTTTATGTGAAAAACCTGGATGATGGCATTGATGATGAGCGTCTGCGGAAAGAGTTCTCCCCATTTGGAACAATCACCAGTGCAAAGGTGAGGCCTGGAGCTTGTGCTTGTTCCTCCTCTGAAAGTGGACAGGGAAGGGGCATTTATTTCATGGACTAACAGGTGTGACCCACTCACTCAACCACTGCTGCTCACTGCTGTGTACCTTGGTATCTGCCTTCTGGATGATTGTCCATCTCAGGCTAAACTATGATCACTCTTTCCTGAAATAAGCTGAGTGCTGATACTAGTGAGAGGAAAATGGCATCTTTGCAGTGCAGTAATGTGCTCATCGCTGGCATTTTCACCTGCATTCAGAAAACAGCTATCAATCAGTGATACTCCTTCTTAGAAATCAATTCAGAACAGAAACCTGTGGTGTCACTTGCAGCAGGCTGCCAAAAGAAACTCGTGTGGGTCTAGCAGATAGGGCCTTCTTTTGTTGTAAAAGTCTGCTTTGTGTTGACAGGTCATGATGGAAGGTGGCCGCAGCAAAGGGTTTGGATTCGTGTGCTTTTCATCACCAGAAGAAGCCACCAAAGCTGTCACAGAAATGAATGGTAGAATTGTGGCTACTAAACCATTGTATGTAGCTCTAGCCCAGCGTAAAGAAGAGCGCCAAGCTCACCTCACCAACCAGTATATGCAGAGAATGGCAACTGTGAGAGCAGTACCTAACCCTGTCATCAATCCCTACCAGCCAGCACCTCCTTCAGGTTACTTCATGGCAGCTATCCCACAGGTAGGTGTAGAGATGAGGAGCAGAACTGTGCTGTGTGAAAATCCGGTCAGACAGAACGGTAAATACAGTTGCTGGCACGTGCCCAGCATTTCAGCAGTCTGATTTCATAGCAAAAGCTGAGTGCTGAGTGTGCTCTCCCAAGCTAAGTGCCACACTGTGTTTTGTGACAGACTCAGAACCGTGCTGCATACTATCCCACCAACCAGCTTGCCCAGCTTGCCAGACCTAGTCCTCGCTGGACTGCTCAGGGTGCCAGACCTCATCGTAAGTCCTCTCCTTCCTGCTCCCCGTGGTTGCCGTCAGCTCCAGAGCTTTCTTTTGCACTTTTGATGTGATACCCTTGTCAGTCTTGTGTCACGTTGGTGGTGTCACTTCTGGACTCTTAACCAGTGGGTGTTCCACCATGTGACTTTTCCTGTGCTTTCTGTCCAACACAGCATTCCAGAACATGCCTGGTGCTATCCGCCCAGCAGCACCCAGACCACCCTTCAGTACCATGAGACCAGCTTCACAAGTCCCACGAGTTATGTCTACACAACGTGTTGGTGAGTTCCCTTTATGCACACTGAAGTATTAGACTTCAGGGTTTAATACTGCTGATTCCATGTGGGCTCTCAAAAGCATTTAAGTTCAACATGGCATGTGGTAACACTTCCCTCCTTTTCAGGCTCTTACTAAATGAGTGAGCTAGTATCACCTTCTAGTAGCTGTTGTAAATGCTGGCCTGGCAGTGATTGCTGCTGCAGTGCCATTTCTTCAGCATGAGCCTTTTTTCACCTTTAGTATGCATTTTAATAATACCTCAGGATTGTTACTGGCAGCTACTGCCAGCCCTACACATCCCTGAGCAACTTGTGATACCAAGATGAGAGAATTCTAGCTCTCACTATTTTGTCAGTGTGAGGTATGAGAATCTGCACATCCCTGAGAGAACCAGATCTGCTTGCCATGCACTCTGCATTCTCTGGCTGTGGCAGGCAGCAGTATTTGTAGCTGTCTCCTTCATGAAAATACCTGTTTTAGGGCACCTGTTGATGTGCTCAGGAAATAGTGATGTTTGAAGTTAGAGTTTCAGGAATGCTCAGCCAAGGTGGTGGTTTGCTCACATTATTTCAGTAGCATGTACAAAAAGCCAGTTAATGAGTGAAGTGACTGGGAGGTGACACCCAGCAGATGTCAGAGGTGGACCCTTCGGCTCTGAGCAGTGTTGTGACAGCTGACAGTGCTACCGAGAGGCATCTGTAATGTGACTCCCCCGCTGGGTGTCCCCCGGGGCTGGTTGCTGGGTTTTGGTAGCTGGTGCACACTAACTGCAACGCTGCCCTGTGCTTGCAGCCAATACATCGACGCAGACCATGGGCCCGCGCCCCGCAGCAGCAGCCACTGCCGCCACTCCTGTCCGCACAGTCCCGCAGTACAAATACGCCGCGGGCGTCCGCAACCCTCAGCAGCACCTCAACACACAGCCACAGGTTGCCATGCAGCAGGTGAGTCCTGACAGCAGCTTTTGCAGAGGAAGCTGCCAGAGGGGGCACTTAGCCTTAGAGGTCATCTTTGTTACTGTAGAATTCAGGCTCTGCACTGTGGCAGCAGAGCCTTGGGGGGGTTAAGTACACCTCAAGTTCACATGTGATCCTGTGTTGCTTCATGTTTTCCAGCTGCTTGATACCTCAGCCTGAACTCTGGTTCTGTGTGTTCCACAGCAGAGCAGTTGATGCTAACCTCCAGCTGTAACCAGCACTGTTTGCTTGCAGTAGTTGTAATTTCCCCTCTGTTCCTGACAGTGCAGGCAGTGTTCATGCTGAGCTGTGGAGCCTTGGGTATTTGAAGATGCACCTAATTGTGAACTAGACTTTAATTTTGAAATGGTGTTCATTTACAGCCTGCTGTCCATGTGCAAGGTCAGGAACCCTTGACTGCTTCCATGTTGGCTTCTGCCCCTCCACAAGAGCAAAAGCAGATGTTAGGTATGTACATAACACCTTTCTCCAAGCCTTGTAGCAGGACAGTTGCTGTACTCTTTTATCAGTCTTCAAGTGCAGAACGAATGGCTGCAGCAGTAGAACAAGCTGCTTGCTTGCCCTTAAATCCTAGGCTGTGTTTGTCAGGTGAGATTTCTCAGTGATCTTTCTGCTCTGCAGGCGAACGTCTCTTCCCTCTCATCCAAAGCATGCACCCCACTCTGGCGGGTAAGATCACTGGGATGCTGCTGGAGATTGACAACTCTGAACTCCTCCACATGCTCGAGTCTCCT
The DNA here is from genome assembly GCF_026170545.1 of Melanerpes formicivorus. Taxonomy (NCBI): domain Eukaryota; kingdom Metazoa; phylum Chordata; class Aves; order Piciformes; family Picidae; genus Melanerpes; species Melanerpes formicivorus. The sequence continues at coordinate 1,425,573 of NW_027142408.1, forward strand.
GAGTCTCTTCGTTCGAAGGTGGGTGTGCTCTGCAGTGAAGTCCACACTGGTTGAACAGGTGTCTGGTGGCACAGTGGAGCTGCAGCAATGCAGTGCTGGCCCAGGGCAAGAGGGTGCAGTGACTTGGATTGGCACCAACTGGCACTGCAATGTTGTCCTTGTACCAGAGCAGGTATTGTTTGTGTGCAGCATTTAAACTGGCTGGTGGACTTGAACATGCAGTAACTGCACACTTCTCCCTACTGAGTGGTCTTTTTCACTTCACAGGTTGATGAAGCTGTAGCCGTACTACAAGCCCACCAAGCTAAAGAGGCTGCTCAAAAGGCAGTTAATAACCCCACTGGGGTTCCAAGTGTTTAATAAGTAAGTTCTGAACCATGTGCTTTGATGGGATGGGGCAATAGAGCTTAGGCCATGGCAGCAGTGTTGCTGCCAGGCCTGGTAGCATCTACAGTCACAGCTGTAAACACATTTTGTGCTCAGGCCTGTAGCTCTTGGTTAGAAAACGCTGCTGGCATTTTGGCTTGCACATTTAGCTGGCATTAAAGCTAGCAGCAAATGTAGCTGCAGGTACAGGCACGTGTGCAAAATGGGGAGTGATGTAAAATGGTATTGCTCAGTGTGTTGGAGAGGAACTTGTGGAGTTGGTGTAAGCTTAGAACACTGGGTTTTCATAGACTGTCATTTGGGTATGAGTGCCAGAATACAGAATGACACAGTAATTCAAAGTTAAACTGCATAGCCTTTTAGTATCAGTTAAAACACTGCTTTTCTTTATTGCCTTCTGTGGGGTTAATTAAATCTGCACGACAGAGGCAAAAGGTGATGCTTGTACAGTCGTGAAAGGGGGGAAATGTTGTGATGTTGAGGATAACAGGAGTCTCCTCCATGCAGTCCAGTTAGGTTTTGCCTATGAACTTCCTTTCCACATCTGTAGCTGTCAGTTGAAAGCTGCCTGCTTTCACATTAGATTACTTAACACCTTCTTTTTTCTTGGTCATTTCATTTCTGAACCTTAACCTTTTGGAGACAGAATTGGAGTTGTTTTTTCCACAGTTCATTCTTTTGTAGTGCTGCTTGTTTGTTTATTGGTAGTGATACTTTCCCACTGAGATAAGTGCTGAGATAAGTTGTCAGTCCTGAACTAAGACACTTTGAGACTACTTGACACTTTGAGACACTTTGAACTAAGACTGACTTTGAGACCATTACTCTGTGTGCTCCATGATGGTTTAATCTTGGGGCGCTGGCCTTGAGCAGAGGTGGCCTGCCCTCGAGTTAGCTGCAGTACCAAATGCCCCACTGTGCGCAGCTGTTGTCAGTGCTGTGCTGTGCAGGCTGCTGCTAAGCTCCAGAGTCAGTTTTGGCTTGCCAGCTGTCACAGACTTGGGATGCTTGCATGTCTCTCCAAAGCTAGGGTACCTCTGGTACTGCTTGTGAAGAGCTTTGGTTGACCCAAGTGCTGCAGGGCTCACTGAGGGGGGGAGGAGGCCTGTCAGAAGAGAAGGTGCTGGCTTTGACTTCCCAGCCTAACCACCCCTGTTGTTGTTTGCAGAAAGATCCGGGACTACAACCCTAGAACTTCGCTTCACCGAAGAAAAAACCAATTTAAACATGGAAAAAATATTAAATATTGAGAAAAAAACATTGCAAAAATATAAAAGAAATAAAAAAAGGAAAGGAAACTTTGAAGCTTATGTACAGAGCAACGCCGGGGCTAGTAAAAGGAGTGCTAGTCCTTGATTACTTATTGATTTAAAATGACAAAAAAATAGTAAAAAATTAAAAAAGACAAATTAATGTTTTATAAACCCGGGGGAAAAAAAAAGAATTTTCAGCACAGTACAATGAAAAAAAAAAAAAAACAAAAAAATTTAAAGCATTCCTTTCTTTAATTTTGTAATTCTTTACTGTGGAAAAAGCTCGGAATATCACCACTGTTTTAGTTGACAGTGGGAATTGATAGCTGAGCCAGGAACCGTAATTTGGATTATAAAATTCTTGGTTTAATAAAAATTCCTTAAACACTGCTTCAGTTGTGTGCTGCTCTCCTCTGTGTCCGCTGCACCTGCCACCAGGCTGGGGTTTGGGAGGCCAGGTCGGGATCCCCGTGGCGAGGGCCTCAGCAGTGTGAGAGATTAGCCTACATTCGGCCACCTGTTGCAGACAACAGGAACTTGGGCAGTAAATCAGAACAGCAAGGGCTGTATCTGGGGTTTAAATTCTTAGTAGCGTGGTGTCTGAGCTCCTCTTGTTGGCTAATTAGGAACAGACCTTGAAGCACCCTACCTTGATGAGCAGTAAGAACTGTTACTGTCAAAGGTTTGCGTGCTGGAATCACTGACATCACATCTGACTGCCTGCACAGGTTTGGGTGGAAGCAGCTCTCTGCATAGGCCTCTGGCCAGGTTTGCAGGTGGCAAAGGAACCCTGAGATGGAGGCTGAGTCATCTGGGCAGAGGTAAATGAGCAAGGATTGTCTGCAGCAGTTGCAGAATTCCATTCCTGTGCACATGAACACAAAGCATTCCTAAATCGGGAAAGGCGCAGCTTCAGATGGCAGTGTGCTTGAAACTGAATAGCCACTAACCCAAATACCTACTTGCACAGTAAGAAGCCTGCTGTGGACAGGACTGCTACACCCTCTGAGTCAGGTATTTCTAGTGCTGTGTTCCCTAACAAGTGGCTGGCTGCTGTTAGCTTTTTCTTTTCCTTCTATTGGAGACCAACTGGTTTAATTCTAGCTTTGCTACCTTTGGGCTTTTTCAATGTACTGAACAACTCTGTAAGTCTCACCTTGCTCCTGGGTTAGCTCAATTACTGAATTCTTCCCAAGAATAGTTCAGGCTGCTTTAAATCAACAGACTTGAGACAGAAATCTGGAATGAAAAGCTGTGGCTTATTAATTACCATTCACTTCAAAGGTCTTGCTAGTAACTCCCAGTTGTGATGTGTCACAGCTCCGCAGGCAGTAGGCTCAGCAAAATCTGGTGTGGTTTGTATCAGATGTGTGGAGGGGGGGAATCAGTTTGCTGGCTCCAGGAATCTATTTGCAAAAGGTGACATTCCTGGTTCATCCTTATATTTGACTTGTTCAAAACACAAAATTGAGTGGGGGGTGCCTTCTAAAAACCAGTTGCTGCTTGATCTAAGTCTGCTCTAGGGCACAGTACCATAGCAATAGTCCTGTCTTCACCTGGGGCTGCTAGCACCCTCAGTTCAGCTTGCATGTTACTACAAAGCAATCAAGCAAACCACCAGTGGCAGCAAAAGTGAGAGGAGAGCCTAGCACGAGCTGTGTATTTGCTGCAGGACCTTGAGAGGGTGGCAGTTTTGCAGGATTAAAACCATTAAGTGCATAATTGAGCTAACCTAAATGCATGATCAAGAAAGTAACAAGCTTTTGTTGTAAGCCAGACTTTCACTAAGTTGGATACATTCGAAGCCCATCTACAATTAGGTTACCCTACAGCTGCTGCTCTGCTTTCTGTTGCCCTTCAAGGGAGTGCTTTCTGAAGATTTGCAGAATGAGAGGCATTTGCTACTCAGTTTAGCACATAACTGGCCCTGTAAGGTGTTTCATCAAAACTGATCATGGAGGGGGAGAGAGCAAGCAGTGGAGATGGCATGTTCTCCTTTAACTGCAGAGAGAGGGGCCTGGCAGGCTGGCATGGGGAGAAGCACTGAGCCTTAGCCACTGCAATGCCCTGGGCTCCAATTGCTGTATTCAAAGGTTACCATTCCTGTGGAGCCACAGCAAGGGGTTGGTGAGCTCTTCATGGAAGGCTCTGAAATCTGTGTTGTGTGGGGGCAGTGCCAGTGTTTCCAGAACCTGCTGAACTTCTTACAGCCCCACAGCATGCTTGCTGAACTCCATCCAAAGATAATTTGAGGGCCATCCATTTCCCCCTTGTGCAGAGTTCTGTAGAGAGTTCAGCTGAAGTTGAGAAATGAGCCCAGCATAGAGAGGTGAAATGGGTCTGGCACAAATGAGTCCTCTTCAAAACCCCTCATCTCACTCTAAAGCTTGTATGATTCTTAGGCTTGGTCCTGTCCTGATCAGGGTGGGCTGGGTTAGCCTTTAATTTGCAATCCTGCTGAAGTGGACAACTGCAGGAATGTTTGAAACTGGGTGGTAAATCCTCCAAAGAAGGATGTTCAAACAAGATCTGTACATAAGAGGTTGAATGTACAACCTTCACTTTAGGTTGTGTGGACTATAAAAGCATTCAAGCTTTGGAGACAGTTCTGAAGATCAAAAAATATTTAGTACCCCAATAAAAGTATTAAAATAATTGGATTACATCAGAGGTTTAATGGAAAGGTTAATAAAAAGCCCTAACTATGTGCAGGAGTTTTGGGGCCCTAGCAGGGAAGCAAGAACCTCCCTCGAGTCTCAGTTATGTGTCTCTGCACTTCCACTGTGCTGGAGTGAGGCTGAACAGATGCTTATGTTTTGCAAGTTTCTTAACCTCTTGCACATGGGGAAGCTGGGCAAGGAGGAAAAGTGGGGTTCTTCTAGCTTTGCACAAGGGTTTTGTGGGTGTGTCAATCACTAGCATCTGCAGCAGCCTGAAATACCAGGTAGCTTTTGTAGTGGAAGGAACAGTGAGGCAGTCATGCTGAGGTGATCATGATGGCTTAAGGAAACAAAACTGGGTTGGTTGGGTTTATCTCTTCCCACCCAAGATAATGTGGTGAGTCTCCACTGCATTCCACAGAGCCTGTTTAGTCAATGGCTTTGGTTTTAGCCTTAAAGGTAGTGAACAGTGTGTTTGCTAATGCCCCATCAGTGGAGCTTCAGAGGCCTCCTGTAAGCCAGTGCATCACACAGACAAATCCATGTGCTCAGTAGTGGTGGAGCCTTGTTCCCTGGGTTAACAGGCAGCATAACTGGCAGTCACTTCCTCCCACCACACACTCCTCTAGCATGTGTCACAGGCTTATACTGATCCTCTGCTGCCCTGCAGCCACCCAGTGCTAAGCTGATTTTGTTGGATCCCCTGGTATTTCATTCCTTCAGTCCTTCCCTGCCTTCCATTCTAACCACAGCAAATGCTTCAGCTCAGCAGCAGCCAAAAGCCTGCTCCTGAAATGACTGGTTTGAATGAATGGCTGCTGCTGCATTCACCACCTGCCTTTCAAAGCAGAACGTGGCTTTGTGGGCAGCTAACTCAGCAGAGCTAATCCAGATTCCTTATGCTCTCTTTGCTGCTCTGCACAAGCCTAGCAAATCTGGATTTCACTGGGGAGGAGAGGACAAGGTGGTGGAAACCAAGATGTCCCCAAGTCGGGCAATGTTATTACCGTTGCCAGTTTACACTGGCTGCTTGCCCTTGAATACATGAGACCTTCAGGCCTTGCACCTCAGTGCGAGGGGCAAGGAAAGCCCCCGGGTGTGGGTGCCTCATCTCTGAGCTCCAAGAGGGCAGCTGTGGCACAGGGCGCTACAAAGCTGGCCCTGTGGAAGGGTGGTTGTGCCAGTGCTCCAGAAGTTGTCAGACTGGTTCTGCCTGGCTGCACAGCTGAGGAAAAACAAACGGAGCTATCGAACGTGTTACACAACGCTGTTTTACTCCCTTGTCTCCAGAATGCCCACAGCTGATCCTGTTTCTTGAGGAAGGCCGAGGAGCCTGGCTGCTGTGGGCAGGGGCTTTCCCCGTGTCAGGCAGTGACTCACAGCCTGGCTGCGGTGACTCTCCCTGACAGGGCTCTTGGCGCGGCACTGCCCGCGCGCGGGGCGGGGCGGGGCGGGGCGGGGGGGGCGTCTCAGCTGCGCTGTTTCCGCGCTGCCGAACTCCGCTCACATCCCCGGCAGCGCCGCTCAGGGCTGCCACGATGACTCACGGGAGCAGGCCCTGCCCCCGCGGCGCCCTCCCCCGCGGCCACCAGCAACAGGCTGAGGAAGCTGTGAAATACAGCCCGGGGGATTAGCCACGGCAAAGGCCCCGGGACAGAGGCAGACACTGCTTGACCTCCTACAAGCCTGCTGCACGCCCTTCCGGGCGTCCCAAGCTCCTGTGTGTTAAAAACCAGCGAATGGTTATTACCTCCTGGCGCCCTGCTCCGTGCTGCCCGCACCGACACAGCCTGCTCTAACAGCCTCTCGCCTTCTTGCTCGGCGCCGGCTCCTCAGTGCCGCGGCTCTCCCCTACTCCTCCCTGCCAGGCCGCTTCCCCTGCGGGCACTGCCTAGCGCTTGCAGCCTGTTAATGTCACCTCTCTTGCCCTTCGGCCTAACGAGGCCGTTAAGGCCGGGCCGCCGGCACTGTCCCGCCGGAGGAACCGGTCCTGGCCCGGGGGCTGGCACAGCCGCAGCGCCCCCTGGCGTCGCGACCGCTGCGAGCTGCGCCTCCCGCCTCAGGCGCGGTCCCGCCATAAAGCCGCCCTTGGGCATCAGCGCCCGCGAGGAGCGGCGGGAGAGGCGCGGCGCGGGGACGCGGGTCTGACGGCGCTGTGCTCCGTGTGCCTGGAGGGCACTGGGACGCGGGTCTGACGGCGCTGTGCTCCGTGTGCCTGGAGGGCACTGGGACTCGAAGGTGAGGGCCTGCCGGGGGCAGCAGCTCCAAAAGCCCCGTCGGGGGCAGCCAGGCAGGGTGCGGGCTGCTTTTGGGCTCCGCTGCCAGCCCTGGAGGGCTCTCCTGCCCGCGCAGGGCTGGGGTGGAACGGGCTGAGCGAGTTGTTTGTGCCCAGCGCCGCGTTAGCCTCCTTGGTGCTCTTTAGTCTGGAGAAAAGAAGACTGAGAGGGGATCTAATAAATGTTTATAACTATCTGAGGGCTGGGGGTCAAGAGGGAGGGCACAGGCCCTGCTCAGCTGCAGCCTGGGATAGGACAAGGGGCAATGGATATGAACTGCAGCACAGGAGGCTCCACCTCAAGGTGAGGAGGAACTTCTTCACTGTGAGGGTCACAGAGTCCTGGAGCAGGCTGCCCAGAGAGGTTGTGGAGTCTCCTCTGGAGACTTTCAAGACCCATCTGGATGTGTTCCTGTGTGACCTGAGCTGGATTCCCTGCTCCTGCTCTGGCAGGGGGCTTGGACTCGATGATCTTCGAAGGTCCCTTCCAACGCCTAACCTCCTGTGATCCTGTGCAGCAGGCAGGATGCGCCTGGCCCAGCCTGGCCCTCAGAGCCAGCCCCATCCCCTCCGTGCTGCACTGTCGGAGGGGCAGAGCTGCTGCTTGTGGGGCAGCTGTGTTTGCAGTGTGAAATCCAGCTGCAACCAAGAGGCAACTCCAAAAGGAAGGCCAAGGGATACGGCAGAAGGGTGCAGTGAGCTGGCTTCGTGGGAAGCGTTGGCTGAGCAGCTGCTGCGGGCCCTGAGTGCCTCTTTCCCTTGGCCTCAGGGGAGAGGTGCAGCTGCTTCCTGTGAGCAGCTCCGGGCAGCGAGTGGAGGTCAGCCCAGGCAAACTGCACAGTTAATTGCAGGGTGTTTTTGACAAGCTAGGGGTTAACAGAGTTGGACTCTTTGGCCTATGTGCACACCTCAGGAGTGACCCTTCCCACACAGGCAATCACAAAACACCTGGAATGCAAGCCTGGAGTATTCCAGGGAAGAGTGGGCATCAGGAATAATGCATGGCTCCAGTGGACTGGTGCAGGGTGCATCTGCCTGGTTCTCTGCTTTTTGTCCCCACTTTGTTCTCATTGAGTTGCCTCTGTCCATTTCCTCTCTCTTTCCTCTGGTTTTCTTAGGATGCTAGAAGGCAGCATGTGGTGTTAAGCTCTTCCATGGAAGCAGCATGGCCACCTGCCTTCTCTTTGCTAGCCTGATCTCACTTGCCTTTGCCAGCTCTTGGTTCCACATGAAACCTCTCCTACCACAGGAGCCTCATTTTGCTGGTCAGATGCTGTTTTGATTCAGGTGAAGGGATATTTCCAGGCAAACTTGCTGTAATTCACTGTGTTTAGCAATATGCATGTCAGGAAGATAAACATAGCTCATCCTTCTCTTGAGATAACTTGCCTATAGCTGAACATTTCTACATTTCAAGTGACCTACTGCTCTCAAACCTATACTGGAGCTGTCTTCTGTTATTGTAAGATATTGTAATTATGGTTCTCAGGGCCTTCCAGATCTGTTTATAACTGAGGTAGGGGTGGTACAGAGACATCAGGCATTTAGTTGCCAGCTGCTACAGCTGTAGGAAGAGACAAACTTTCAGCTAGTTTGTGTTCCTGAAAGGTTCTCTACTTTTTGTAGCTTTGAGGTTTTTGCCTTTGACAGTATTAGATCTCATAAGTTACTGTCTCTCAAGGACAGAAAAATAAAAGCCCCTGTGGTAGCACAAGTCAAGGGCAGAAGTCAGCAGATCTTGAAAAGCAGTTCTGTGGGTACAGATCAAAGAAATCCTGTGTGGACAGATGAGGAAGAGAAGATATCTGTCACCATATGAAGTGTATAAGACCTTTTAAGACAATGCTGCTTTTCTGGCTCAAAAGCAGAAGCTCAGAAGTGGCAAGACTGAAAAATGAGAAGCCCATCAAAAGAGGTTGCTCACTTGGGCTGTCTTCTGGTGGCTGCCCAGGCTGCGAGCCTCAAGGGCCATCAGAGAGGTTGTGGGGGTGTGCCCTGTATCTTTCGTAGCTCTTTAAGTCTCACTGTCAAGAGAGCAGTGAAAGCTCCTTGGAAACCGAATACTTCTTGACTGATGTGGAGCTTTCCTTTGGCTGTTTTGCAGCTAAGGCAACTTTTTTAGGGTGCTGTGCCCCTCTTCCCTGCAAAGTTTTACCTGGTAATGGCCAAGGCAATGGCAGATGAGACATGGTCTCAGCTGGAGCAGTACCTGCAGAATGGTGAGCCTGGCTGTAACCTGATCAGCTTTTACACCCCTGATAATGTGCCTGCAGCTGTGACTGAAGGGCACTGAGCTGAGCAAGGGTCTGGGCCAAGCATTGCAGCCCTGTCCTGGTGTGGGTTCCTTGCTCTAGAACAGCAGCAAATACTATTTCTCTAGTTTCTGAAGCAGCTGCCTGTCTGCAGCTCCCCCCAAACTCAAGGGTGCAGTTTGACACTGAACTCAAGCCAGCTTTGCCTTCTGATGGCAGCTGAGTCTGCATGTTCTCTGTTGCTCTAAATCAGTGAGCTGCTTCCCAGCTGCCAGAGCTGACATGGGGCTGGGCATGAGAATTCATGGCTGGTGAGCTGGAGTGAGGCAAAAAAGGCCAGTGCTTGGACAGGCAGAAATGTAACATGGAGCTTGACTCTGCAGTGACCTCTTCCCTTCAAAGTTTTCCAGGCAGGCTTGTGAGGATTCTAACAAGAGTCTGTAGGAAACTAAACCTCAGGCACAGTGTGTTACTGGCTGGGAATAGCTCCATGGAGCTGTGAGGCTGAGAGCCTTACTGCAACCTTGCTTTGGAAGAAGAGCAGCACAACATTGATTCTGCACTGTTCACAGCTGCTGTGATTTAACAGCAGCCTGGTACAGGGAGCTGTGCAGAAGTGAAGCAGCACTGACTGTTTAACCAGCAGTCCTGTTGTATGCATCTTGGCTTTAGACACTGTCCACAGCTGCCATCTTTTGGTTAAGTTTCCTTTCTTCCCTCCCTGTTTTCCTCTTGGTTTTCAGTTAGTTTGGATTGAAATGTTACCAACACTGATGGCTTCCTAAGTTGTTTTTCAGAAGCTGCAGCAGGTAAGTTTTGATTTATTTATTTTTTTGCCAAATAGTTTGTTGTATGAAAGAGCTGCAATACTGTTCTGCCTCCTGAGTTCAAGGCTCCCTCTGCTGCCCTCCTCTCCTCGTGTTCTTAGTGCATTGGTCTGTCTTGTAAAGCAGCAAATGCTGCTGACGGAGTGCTCCGTGCAGCCTGGATGGCGATGACAATAGTGTTGCTATTGTTTTGTCCCCGTACAGACTTGTTTCTCACATGGAAAGAACTATTTGCTTTGTTTTGATATCCTGTGGCATATCTGATGAATCTTTTTGCCCCCAAATGGTTCCCAGGAGAGTCTTTGTGAGAGCTCAATAGAAGGATTACACACATTCTTGGGTTCTGCAGCTGTAAATGCTTTTTGGTCGTGTCAGTGCTTTGCTCTGATAAGTGTATTGATGACTGCTGTGAAAATGTCATGCTCTCTTACCTTGGAGCTGCAGTGATGGGCAGAATCTGGCATGTATTTGGGTTGTTGCAACCTAGATGGCTTTAGAAATCCATTTTAATGTGGTCCATGACATGTATGATCTTTCTTGGGCAGGCTTGGAGCCTGAACAGCTCTTGCTTCTCTCTGACTACCACAAGGTGCTGTCGGTCCCTTTTCTTCCCTTCCCTGCCCTCCAGCTGCTGTGGTTCCTATGAGGACAGTAGTGTTTTGGAGCAGGTGGGTGCATTGTGACTCCCAACAGCATTTTCAGGGAGGGCATGCTGCTTAAGTTTTCTGGGAAGTGCTTGGCTTCCTGCTAATGCTGCTGTAACCTTGCTTGCAGTGAGTTGTTCTGGAGAGGGGGAATACTTTGAAGGACAGAACAAGTTTGGTCTCATGAACTCTTCCCTTGCTATATGTGAACAGAAGTATTACTAACAAATTCTAGAAAGGATTCTTCTACTCTTAAATATTTACAGTCTGTTAAACACAGACCTCCTGAAGTGCCTCAAGACAGTGAATGAAAAGCCCCTTTCTGATTCGGGGTTTCTTTTATAGGAAGCAGTCCCTCTTTAGTCCTGATCCAATGCCTGTACAGGCATTGCTGCTGAGTCTTAATTAGTCTTGATAAGACTGATAACAATCTGTTAAAGAAAATTAAATCCACCAGGAATTTCTGCAGTTTGCCCTCAAACACTGCCAGCTGACTTTAGATGAACTCCTGTCAGGCAGTAACACTTGCAAATGCACGTTTGCAGTGTTGAAAGCTGTCTCCTTGGCACACCAGTGTTAAAGGTTTTCAGCATGCTGTCAGAAATGCTGTTGTGTATTGAAGCTTTTTCTTTGCTGGAGGCCTTTTTGCTCTAGAGAGTAACCACCAGGCCACCACAGAACCAAACCAACCAAAGCAAGCCATCCACAACAAAATAAATGAAAAACAAAACCAGAAAATCCCACAAACAAAACCCAAACCAAGCAAACCCAACCCCCCCAACCCCAAAAGCAATCCCTCAGCAGCTCCAGCGTTCTGTATTCTTATTCATGACTGAGCTGTGCTTCCAGCTGCTGGGGCAGGCAAGTGGAGATGAGGCAGCAGCTGCAGATACCCAAGGAGATTTTATCACAGGGGAAGATTCCAATGAGCAGTATTAAGTGACATAAGAAAGTTCCTAGTTGTTGTTCCATGTTCCCTGGATTTCAAGAGCAAAACGTGTAGGAGGTGTGGGCAGCACCCCTCACTCTGTGCTGTTGCCAAAATGCAGAGGTTTTGTGGTGGTGCTGCCTGCTTTGAGAAGGTGAAACAGTGACTCTCCTGCTTTCTCCAAAACGAGCTTGGGAGCTGATCTGAACCTTTTTGACTGCTGCAGTTTTCTTTCAGAAGTATTGTTTTTGTTTGTTTTGGGAGTGGTTGGGATTGCTGTGCACACTTAGCACGAACAGTGATCGATGTTCTTCCCTTTGTATTAACTTTTGCTGAAGTCTCTTGTCCTGTCTTAGGGACATGTCTGTATTTCACTTCTTCACTTGACAGTGTCTCTCCTGCCTCACAGACTGCACTGCTTCCTCCTTTTGTTTTTATGCAAGTATATTTTTTTGGTCTCAACAATACTTTGATGATAGGAGGCTGAACACAAATGTTGATAACCCTGAACAATGTGTAGAGCTTTTGCCTGCATTTTTAATTAAGAGGAATAGCTAGACCTGTCCCCTGGAGCAAGAAGGAAATTAGCCTGGGGGATAAAGAGTAAATCTGTGTGGATCCCCAGAAGGACATCAGGCAGGGCACTGGCTGATGCCTTGTTCTTTAATACAAGCAAACAGATGTGGAGGCAGGCAGCTGGATGAAATACTGGCTGCCAGGGAAATCTGTGGGAAGCCTGATTGAGTCAGAAAGATTGTTTTGGTTTGATTTTCCTCAAGACCTTTTTTCCCCTTACATATTCCATAAACTTGATAACATGTTCTTAATGTTTAGGTGTTGTGGAAGAAAACAGTTTGTGTTTGCAGTTGATCTTACCTTGAACTAACCCTTCAGGCAAGATTTTCTGGAAGTGGTAGTCTTGCTGAGCCAGAAAAGTTACCACCCTGAGCTGAGTGAATTGCAGTCATAAGCCCTAGCATGGTCTCTGTGGTACCCAAAAAGGGGTAGTAGAGCACACAGCAGAAGTGCCTTGCTCACACTGTGGGAGGCAGGAGATGCTCCTGTGTACAGGCACCACAAAGGCTCTGCTGCAAGATACCAAGAGTGCTTGAAACTGAAGGGCTCCCAGGGAGGTTCCTGTATTTTCCAAACACAGGTACAAGAAACTTTAATGTTAAGTGCAGTAAGTACAATTAGAGCATTGTTCTCCACTGCAAATCTTAAGGGAAATGCATCTCCTTGATAAAAATGCCAGAAAGACCACTGCTGCCCTCTGATGCAGGACAGTCAACAAGAACAGAAGCTGCAAGCAGTGAGTTCCTGCTACTTCATCCAGATGCATCCCCAAGAGGGGTCTCAAACTAGTCCCTATCCTCTTGAAACAAGTGCCTGACTTCTCATGCATAGCAAGGCATGGAGCCATCTGAGTTTGAGCTCAGGAAAGTGTTCTACAACAGTCTGAAGTTTTGGTACAAAGCAGTGGAGAGTTCCCCATTGCTGGGCACTGCCTCACTGTCACAGGTGAGTGCTTTGCTTTGAGTCTGCCTCTGTCGTCAGCTGACAGCCAGTGGGCCTGGCTCCTTCAGTTTTCCAGACTGCAAATCCCCCCCTTCTGTCTAGACACAAGACAGTTCTTTGAGGTCACTTACTCAAGGCTTGTTTTCTCATGACCTAAATGCTCCCATGTGTCTTCCTTCCATGCCCTGTTTGCAGTGGTTTGGCACCTTGGGCGCTGGCAGTGCACAGTGCTGCAGTAGCAGCAGCTCTGCTGTGTTAGGACAGCCTGGCCCATTCTCACTGGAGGTTTTCCAGGCTATAGGGACAGGGGTGCATTTCTTCCTTTTGGCAAGATGGTTGCTTTGGAGATTCCCATGCAGCTGTTTATCCACCTCCTCTTTTTGCAGTCTCTGCCTCCTAGGACAGTGACTGGGTCGTTCCTGCCAGCACTGAGGTGTCAGGTCAGATGTGCTTGGCTGGCCATCGAAGCGACCCTCCTCTAATTCTGCAGCGTGTCCCCACCTGCTGTTCTGCATCTGCTGCTTTTGTCATCTGCAAGCTCCAAGGGGAATTTGCTTTTTTGGCAAACAGTGATCACAATTGTTTATTTGACTTGAGTAAATAGGTAAATGGAGCATCAACATCCTCCAAAGGGCTCCAGCAATTCAGAAAGCAACAAAGCAGTGCTCTGTTTTTTCCTAACAGGATACATTTAGGATCCCAAACCCAGAGAGCCTTCTTGGGTGTTTACCTTGCTGACAGCAGTGATCTTAGACTTGGTATCCAGACATGGGACCCTGCAGAAAGAATCTTGGAGGTTTGTAGAATTGTGCTGAAACTTTCCATTTGTGAGAAGTGGGCAAACATGAAGATCCTTTCAGTCAGGAAAGGAGAAAAATCCCTGCCTGAAGACAAACAAGATCTTCTGGGGTTTTTCAATCAGGGCAAGGGGAGTGAGGGTCAGTACAGATTTTGCAGATGAGCTTTTCTGGTTCTTGCATTTGTCTCTTCTTAATGTTAATTTGCCTCTTTTAATGTGAAGTGCCTTCTGCTTCTGTGGCATTTGGCTGCCAAGTTATGTTTCCTTCACGTGTGATGGAATCAGAAAACATGCACCATGGGGACACGTTCCTGATTAACCCCCTCTGTGGTTTAGCATAGTGAGGGTGGAAGTGCTTGGTGGTATGGTTAGAGATGGCCCATGTCTTGGTTTATGCCTTAGCTGGTGCACTGCTCTTAAAAATGAACTGTGCAGCTGATGTCTTGAGTTTGTTGCATGTTTCTCATTGGTACTGAGAAACTCTAGGTGCAGAGGAGCTGCACCCTTGCCTGAATGTGTAGCTTGCTCCTTGTGTTATGGGAGTTAGCACACATGCAAGTGCAGGAAAAAAGCACCCTTGAGAGGCAGAGCTTTGACAACTTTTATTTAGTAAGAAGAGCCAGCTGTTAGAAACCTGCTTCTTTTCAGTAACGCTGCTTGCCCCATCCCTAGCTGTTTCCCACCTCTCGACGGCCATCATCTCACCCCTGTCTTGTCTCCTCGCTGTGCCTGCCCCTCGCTGTGCAGTCCCGACTCGGGCCAGGCTGTGCAGGTGCGAGGGGACAGGCGGAAGGTCCCGTTACAGACCGTAGTTGCAGTTTATTTCCCCCGTGCTGCTGGGGCCCTCTCCGCGCCACCTGGGGCAATGTTTCGGGGCACAAAACCAGGGCTGTACACAGCTTCGTTTCAGGAGCCGGAGGAGGCCGCGCCTCGCCCAGCTCGGCCCTGCGGAGGCGGCAGTGCCACCGCTGCCGGCCTCCTCCCCCGGCCGTGACCGGTGTGCGGCCCACGGCAGCTGCCTCGCGGCCAGCGCGGGGCGGGCAGTGTCGTACCTCCGCCCCCGGCCCGAGCCGGCGCTTGCGGGGAGCGCGGCACGGCCGCCTTCGGCGGCAGGCGCGCATCTAGGGCGGCCTCCGCCCGGCAGGGGGCGCGCACGGCCTCCCCGCCGCCTCCGTTTCCCGGTTGTGTGGCCCGAGCCGGCGGCCCCTGCGTGCCGAGCCGCCGCCGAGTGCAGGTAGCGCGGGGAGGGGGGCGGTGTCTGGCCGCCGGTCCGGCCGCCGGGTGAAGGGGTGCGGGGACCTTCTGTTCGTGCCGGGAGGGGCCTTGTCGGTCGGTCGGCCTGTCTGTGAGGGGAGCCCGCCGGTGTGCGTGGCGGGCCCGGGCTCTGCCGAGCCATACGCACGGCGCAGGGGATGAGGGGCAGCGTCGAGGGAGGCAGCGGCACCGGCCGAGCCTGCCCTGAGGCCGTGACACAGTCGCAGGAGCGGCGGCGAGGAGGGAACGGCCGGGGCAAGGCCGTGGGCAGGGCCGGAGGGCGCCGCGGCAGGGAACCGGTGTCAGGGCGGCGCGAGGGCGGAGGCCAGGCGGGGACAGGCGCCGCAAGCGGCGACGAGACCGGCCCGGGGCCTGCGCGGTGCTTGGCCCGGCAGCCGAAGCGGGGCAGGGCGGTCCGTGCTGGTGTGCTGGGAGCACAGCGGGTGCGCTGCCTGCCTGTAACACGGGGAGGGAGGGCACCGCAGAGGGGATGGCGGCTGCCCTGGCCAGGTGTGCAGCCCCGGTGCCGGGCTGCATCACAAGGTGCTTTTTGGGAGAAAACAATGAAGATCGGTGAAACCAAAAGGTCATACGTATTTTTGTCAGAAGAGAGTCCTTTTTTACCTTGTTTTCAAAATTCTGCAGTAGTTGGTGGTTTTTGAAGGAAGTGGAGTAGTTCTCTTTTTATTCTAGACAAGAACAGAGTTTTTGATCAGGGGCTGCCAGGGAAATTGCTTATTGTGTTGAAAAGTCATAGGGATGATGCCCAAGTTGTGAAGTGAATGGAGGAGGAACTAGGGACAAACTATGGGAAGTAATAATAAAAAGAAAATCCATCAAATCTGGGTGTAAAAGGTTGTAAAATTATGTCTTTGAAGAGCCATCTTGAGGCCAATCTTACTAAATGCTTAATAAATATCTCGATGTTGCTGTTAAAACTTTACTGTTGTAATTTGGGGCTGATGGAGAGCTGGGAGGTATCGTAGGATCAGTCAGGGTTGGAAGGGACCACAAGGATCAGCTAGTTCCAACCCCCCTGCCATGGGCAGGGACACCCCACACTAGATCAGCCTGGCCAGAGCCTCATCCAGCCTGGCCTTAAACACCTCCAGGGACAGGGCCCCAACCACCTCCCTGGACAACCCATTCCAGGGCTTCACCACTCTCATGGGGAAGAACTTCCTCCTCCCCTCCAGCCTGAATCTCCCCATCTCCAGCTTCATTCCATTCCCCCTAGTCCTATCACTACCTGAGATCCTGAGAAGTCCTTCCCCAGCCTTCCTGTAGGCCCCCTTCAGATACTGGAAGGCCACAATTAGGTCACCTCGGAGCCTTCTCTTCTCCAGACTGAACAGCCCCAACTCCTTCAGTCTGTCCTCATAGGAGAGTTGCTCCAGCCCTCTGTTCATCCTCGTGGCCCTTCTCTGGACACCTTCCAGCACCTCCATATCCCTCTTGTAATAGGTGTTGGCAGTATAGAAGAGGGTGCAGTAGTATGCAGAAAGAATTGGGTGACCCTGAGAACTTCAGTGGGAAAGAAATGCAATAACAATTGCAAACTTGTCAGCACACAATTTACTCAACAAATTCTAACTAGTTGAAAGGAATGCAAGCCCCAAATACAGAGGTCAGTGAATGCTGACCTCTGATGCTCCAGAAGTGGGAGTTACTGTTATCCACCAGCAGAACTTTCTGTAGCATTAATCACTCTCAATTGAAAACCTAAAGTAGATAAGATGTAGGGAGATGTGCCCAGGACAGGCAGGGAAATTAAAGGTCTGTTAAAAGAAGCATTTGGCTGTTTTAAATCTTGCAGAATCAAGGCCTTTTTCACTTTCTATTGAACCACCAAGGGAAGGGAACACATTGAGCTAAAGAATGATGCTGATGCATGAATAATTTAACATAGATTAAAAGGTTAATAATGTATGAAAATGTCTTACCATCAGAGAGCACTGATGTTGAGGAGCAGCCTTCCAAAGGGCCAAGGAGCCAAAGCCCAACAGGTGGCATGTGACTGGTTTGTGAAAGTAGTGCTCTTGGGTTTTTCCTGCAGGGGAATAAAGCTCAGTGCTACCTGGAGACTTTTAATCTGTTTCTTGTTTGTTTGTAAAATAGATTTGTAACAAGAACTTGGTAAATGTGTGTTTTAGAAGAAAACTCTTTATAGGCATGCTTGCAGTCTGAATAGTGGGATTGGTGACAGCCACAAAATGACACTGGCTAATTGCTCTCTTTCTGGGTGGAAGAGAAGATGCTGGAGAATAAGGTGAGATGAGTCGATGCTGGAGAACAAGGTGAGATGAGTCAAAGGCTGAAGTGCAGTTTGTGCATCTGCTGTCATCTTTCCAGAGCAATGTTGATTGCCTTGGCAGGAAGGGGCTATACAAATCAGTGCTGATCTGCCCTCAGGGGTAGGTTTTCATACCCCTTATCAGCAAGAGCAAGGGATTCAAAATGGTGCCTTAAGCTGACTGTGTCATCCCAGCTCCTATTCTTACGCAGTTTATATCTGAATACATGTGGCCTTGAAGTCCTCATCTGCAGCCTAGGGCCTGGTCATTCAAGGACTTAACTAGTGGTAGCTCCTCTAGGGATTTGGGTATGCTGGAATTTTGAGAGCTGTCTGTCAGTTGTTTGCCTCCAACATGCTCTCCATTATGAGTGCTCCACTTCACGTGGGTCACTTAATAAGCACACAAAGTGTTTCAGAGGGCCTTGGTTTGTACCTGTTGTGTGAAATGCTCTCAGCTTTCTGTGGAGACCATTCGTGGCGTGCTGTTGGTGCAGGTAATGGGCTGGTAGGCCTGGCTGAGCGCATGGCCTGCTCCACCACAGTGCAGTTGTCGGTGTTACTGAGATTCTGCTGCCACCTAGATGAAGAGCACAAATGCTGATGTGGTTTGCCTTGCTATGTAAAGATTATACCTCCTAAATAGGTAGAGAAAAGTTTGATCTCATGCGGTACCTCACTGAAGTGCTATCCATGTTTGTGGAACTCAGAGTGTTGGCTTCAGTTTGTGTGTCAGCATCACTCTTGCTGGTAGCATTTCTGTCTTTGAATCACAGAATGTTAGAGGTTGGAAGGCACCTCAAAAGATCATCTAGTCCAGCACCCCTGCCAGAGCAGGATCACCTATGCTAGCTCACACAGGAACACATCCAGGTGGGTTTTGAATATCTCCAGAGAGGGAGACTCCACAACCCCCCTGGACAACCTGTTCCAGTGTTCTGTCACCCTCACAGTGAAAAACATTTCCCCTCATGTTTCCATGGAACTTCTTATGCCTCAGCTTCCACCCATTGCCCCTTTTCTTGTCCTTGGGCATCACCAAGCAGAGCCTGACTCCATCTTCTTGGGACTCACCCTTTACATATTTATAAACAGTGAAGTCATCCCTTAGTCTCCCCCAAGCTGAGGAGTCCCAGCTCCCCCAAGCTGAGGAGCCCCAGCTCCCTGTCTCTCCTCACAAGGGAGATATTCCACTCCCCTAATCATTTTTGTGGCTCTGCACTGGACCCTTTCAGGCAGTTCCCTGAGATCCTTCCTGGACAGAGGGTCCCAGAACTGGACACAATAAGTAATGCAGCTACATCAGCTGAATTGTGTGACCTAAACTTACAGGAATACATCTTCTAATGTTAATGGATGTATTCCTGGAAGACTGCTACATCTAAGGCTTGTCAGCTTTTACTGGAGTTCACCAAGTGGGATTGCAGTTGCAGATGTTGTGACTTGTACACTCTACTTGGATTTTCAGGAAGCATTACAAAAAGCCCCACAAAACAACCTTATAGCATAAAAGATTTGTTGGTGAAAAGCAGCCGTAGTTGTATGTGTTAATGAGAAATAAAGCCATAACAGTTTTAACATCTCACCTTACCATGGCCTACAACATGATCCATCTGAGTATTTAAAGTCATGCTGTGTCAGTAGACATTTGGAATATCTGAAATAGGAGAATACTGAGCAGAATGGGGGAATGGAGCAAAACTGGAAGTGAGTAGATTCAGATTGGATGTTAGGAAGAAATTCTTCCCCATGAGGGTGGTGAGACACTGGCACAGGTTGCCCAGGGAGGTGGTGGAAGCCTCATCCCTGGAGGTTTTGAAGGCTAGGCTGGATGTGGCTCTGGGCAACCTGATCTAGTGTGTGGGGTCCCTGCCGTGGCAGGGGGGTTGGAACTGGACAATCCTTGAGGTCCCTTCCAACCCTAACAATTCTATGGTTCTATAAAATGCCTGTACCCAGCAGGCATGGCAAGAGCCTTGTATCTGCCAGCGTTAGTTGTCTTACCAGTGGTGTTACTTGTTGATACAATAAGCTAGTCAGCAAGCAGAGCAGTGTTTTATTTTAAAGGTAAAGGCAAAGCTGCAGTTACATATCAATGGCTTAGCACATGTAGGAGATGGTTTTAAAAGTGTCCTGCTGCTTGTAGCCATGAACCTGGCTGTGCTGTGGCCTATCTTACTGAGGCCTTGTCACCAATGCTGTGTTGCTACATGCATTCTAAGGAATCAAATAAGAAAATATGGGCTGTATAATAACAGGCAGCTCAGTGAGAGGTTCTTGAGTCTTAGTTTTGTTGCTGGAATAAAGCTGGCTAAGCTCTGGCTTGTGATGATTCCTGCTGGATGCTGAAAGCCTTTCTATTTTGGTGAACTTGCCATCTCAGACTTCTTCTTTGCCTAGGTAAGGATTGGGCCTTTTCTGTGTGTCAGTGGTATTTTGAGTTTCGTTTTTGAGGCTTTTAAACAAACAGCCCTAAGTGCCTACTTTGTTAAAGGAAACACCTTTATCTTCAGAGCTGGAGTCCTCCTTTCCCTGATAGAGGCTCAGAACTTAAAACAGGGCTGCTGCTCCCACACGGGAATAGTGCTTTGGATTTCAGAGTCTTATACAATCATATTTGCGTGCCTTGCGTTGATTTCTTTCTCGGGAAAGCAGAAAATACCGGGAAATGCAGCAGAGATCAATTGGAGGCCGGGGCTGCCTCACCCTTCCCTTCAGCCGGGCAGGGACCTGGCAGCCCACGCGGTGGCGGTGCTCAGCCAGGCACCGCGGCCGCGCCGCCGGCAGCTCGGCGCCCACGGGCTCGCAGCCGGCCCTGGTTGCTCGGTTACTGTTCTCTTCTTTTCCAGGAGACTGCTTCAAGGTCTGCAGCAAATGTAAACACAAACACTTCATTAGGATCGGAACGAATTCTCTCTAGTTTGTTAAGCAAACAAATACACCACCAACAAGGAGTATGCTGATGACCTCTGAATAGCTTCTTTCCCAGCGCGGGTTAGCTGTGCTGGGTGTTCCCATGTGGAACAGAGGAGGAATTTGAGCACAGATTTGTGAAGAGGTTGCTAATTATGACCAGTGTAAGTGATTCAGTAAGTTCCTATGAAAGCAGATGTATGCCAACTGACCACAGTGATCAGGGAGCTACTGCACTTATTTACTGATTCCCCTGAGCCAGTTGTGGGGAAGTTACAGATGACCTGAAGAAATCTGTGAAATGCCTTTCTTCCCCAGGAGTTCTTTTGCAGAAGATGGAAACTGAGCAAGGTTCAAACATACTTTGCTGTATATTTGATGGAAGTTAAGTGCACTGAAACACAGAATGCAACTGAATTGCCAGTTAAGTGTATGAGGGATAAGGATAAAACGTTTGTGACTCTGCTTGTCAATAAAGGTGTTTTAACAGATTGATCTCTTCCCTGTCATTCCCTCGTTTTGTGTACATAATATAGTACATGCAGTGTGTATTTATCTGGGGAAGTGTTCTGCAGCCTTGGATGGGCATAGAGGTCTCGTTGTTTTTGGTACCTTGTGCTGTTGACGTACTGCACAGTGGTGAGCAAAGCTCACTCTTTCTCAGTGCCTTTGTCTGCTGCTTCCTAAAAGAGCAGCAATGATTTATTTATTTTTTCTCCTGAAGCACATAGTATCCCATGTGTGCAAAGCACAAGCTGTGCATAGCACACTTACATTTCTACTTCCAGGATGGTCCTAAAATCAAAAGAATGTCCCTGTGTGATGTCTGCAGAAGGGAAGGAGGATAGCAGAAAACAAATGGCATAAATGATGATCTTGTCTTGCCACTGAGCCATGTGTCTGGCTAGAAACATGAGAGAGAGGTCTTGCAAACATGCTGTGGTTCTTTGGATTCAGGAGCTGCTGAAAAGATGACTGAAGTTAGGAAGGGGAGATGCTGTATGAACCAGGCATCACGCTGTGCTGAATCTGAGATGCTGCTCTTAGCAGCAAAGCCAGCAGCAGAGCCAGTTGGGCTGAACAGGTAAAGGTTTTTAATAGAAGATGCAGAGCTCTCATGGAACTTGGTGTAGGTGGTGGGGTTCTTTGCCCTAACAGAAATGGCTGTTGGTCATGTGACTTTTGAACTAAATGTAGCATTTATTGAGTTAAATGACTCCCTAGTAACTTACACCTCAATGCAAGCACGTGTGACAACTTAACCAGGGATTTGTCCCTCCAATTGCTTAGAAAAGGAATTAATACTGCTCCAGAACTGCTCAGTGTTCAGAGGCTAGACAAGCAAGGCAATGTGGGTTGGTTTTAATCATTAAATTACACCTTAAAACATTTTTATCTTGCATATCCAAAGAAAGCTTATGTTCACAGGGTGGTTTTGAGGGAGCAATCCCTTCTGATCAGGAAGCTGCCTTCAGAGATGGGGACCTGTGGTATAAGCAAACCACTGGAATGTTTTTCATTCATTTGGAGACTGAAGAGGAAGAGCTCTGAATGCCACTGCTGCTCTCAAAGCATGTTACTGAAAGAGGAAGCTGTTTGCACAAGGGAGTTGGCCACTATAGGTTCTGCCTGCACAGAGTGGTGGCTGTTATTTGGTCTTGTTTTGGTTGTAGTCCTCATTGCTGGGCAGTGGCAGTCTCTCCAGTGGCAGTCGTGCTGCTGCTTAGGTTCCATGTGTCAGTCTGTCCTGATACTGAGAAATGTCAATTACTGACCAATCTGATGCTGTCCTGATGCTGTTCTTTGAAACAGGGACAACTCAGGTTTCCTGACTGTTCTTGGAAGTGCTGTAGTTGTGCAGAACTGCTGTAGCCTGGATGGTAAATTGCAACTTGTCAGGTTCAGTAATATTTTTGCAGTGGAGAGACTGGTCCCATTAGTGATTCTGCCTCACAGTCTAGGTGGTGTTCTTCTCTGCAGCTGTTTGGTAGCAGTTGAACTAACTGAGACAACAACATGCTTACTGTAAAATCAAACTGTCCAGTTAGTGCCAGGTTAGGGCTGGTTTAAAAAGCAATAGAACTTGCATTGAGCTACGTGGTTTGAAGTATTCAAGATCCCTCCTGGCTTCTGCAGGTGTGAACACGCCATGCAGCAGATCAGTGTGTGACACTGAGTTACCATTGTGCACAGGGCAGAGCAACAACTGACTTCTAATAAACAGATAGATGATTCACACAGGATTGCTTTGTATGAACACTCCTTTTGGAAGCAGAACAGCTCAGTTAGATTTTCTTACCCTTTGCTTCACCTGTCACTGAAGAAGGGGCTTGCAGCACAATTTCTAAAGTTCTTAATAAAATCACCCTGTGCTCAGGCTGTATCTCCCATGTATAAAGGTAGGGGAAAGCTGTTCTTACAGAATGCCTTTCTAATGGGAAGGACAGCTTTGAATTTACTTTCTCCCCCCTACAACCCCCAACTAATTTCCTATCAAAGTACCAAGTTATTAACAGCAGAAAAAGCTTGCTTTTTCAAGTTTTTGTTTTAAACAAAAGTGTCATTTAAAAGACACATTTTCAGTAGCTAGTGATACATTTCTAGGAGCAGTCACTTACTGAACTAAATTAGATTTAACTCCAGCAGCAGTAATTTAGTGGGATGTTCAGAGTGCTCGTTTTGCAGCACTTCTGTATCTCCTTACTAATGCAAGTCCCTTTGTCCTGATGGGTGCCTCTGACATTGCTGCTGAATGGTAGCTGTGCCAGCTTCGAGGCAGGGTCAGAGTTCCCTGAGTCACCTTTCAGAAGCAATTCAAAGAGAATGGGGTAATACTGTGGAGTTTTGTTTCTAAATCTCCCCAGAAACTCATCACAGCAATCAGCATTTTGATCCATCCCATGCTCAGAAACATAACCACAGTTTGTGCATTCAAAAAGATCTGATTGAGTAGGCTACTGGCATTGTTTTGGTGAGTTTTGCTAGGAAAATTGGGTTAAGTTTGAGGCAAGAACATACCATTTGGGGACTGGCACTTCAGAGCTGGGGCATAGTTCAGCTTTGCATGCAGCTCATACCTGGCCCAAGTCAGGCATGAGCTGCCTGGGCAACCATATGTGAAATGGAATTGTCTTTGTAGAAAGTCTTTTTCATCACAAAGATAAATCAAACCAGATGGTTTACATTTCTTGTGTGCAAGTGTGGATGCATTTGCCTAGTCCACAACTTCAAGCCTTGAGAAGAAGGATTTGTTGGTTTGGTTTTTTTTTCTTCTTTACTGTGAAATGCTAAGGTTTCACTTTAGTCTTTTACACTTCAGCAATCAGTTCTAAAAGATACCAGTGATGATACCTTCTGAATCAGAATTGCTTCCAGTTCAGGCTTTCTGACAGCTGCTAAGCTATTGCTTCCTTTCCTGAGACGATAGAGAGCTTTTTCTCGTTGGTTATTTTTTCCCTGGTGATGTTTCAGCAGAGCTGTGTGAGGTGGTGGGGAGTTCTGTAAGACTTTAGCTTCCAGTCTGAAACAGAAACACTGGCTTGCATTTACCAGGGCATGCCATAGTGTTTCTCAGATAGCTTGCACCTCTGTGATCACCCCTTGTGGATTTCTGTTAGGCCTGGTTTGATTAAACAGGCTTAAACACTGCAATCTACTTTACAGGCCAATCATCATCTTTCTATTAAGTACAAGTAGGGGTTTGTGCTGTCAGTGTGCTGTTACTATGGCTGATAAGTGGAGGTTTGTAAATGATTTATGGTCTTGCTTTAGGGAAGATTTAGTGTGGAACAGAAGGGCTGCAATCACGTTGTACAGAAAGCAGGCACGGCGTTTCTCTTGGTGAAAATTGGCTGGGCAGAGCTGAAGAAGAATGCTCAACCATTCATGATTTGGGTGGGAAATGGGCAAGAAAACTGAACTTGCTGTAGGCTGGGAATCCTGACTGTGCAGCATCCAGGGGGGTTGTAACATGTTCATTAGAAATAAATAGGAGCAGGTGCATTGTCCTGCCTTCTTGTGTAGGCTTATCAGCAAGCAGTTGGTGCCCGAAGTGATGCCAGCCTTGCATTGAAAGCTGTGCAGCACAGCAGTGAACTGGCCTTTTGCTGTTGGACATGATTGTTGAGCCAGTGATATTACCAGCACATGTTTACAAGCACACTTGCAGCCTAGAGGCATGTAGCTCTGCTTAAAATCATTCTTTATACAGATAGCTATCCCTATCTCTGTCTGTTCTGTGTCCAAGTTGTGCATTCCAGCCCTGAGAGACTGGACAGTGTTCATACATGTAGCAGAATTTGGCCAGACAGAACATTCAACCTAGTGAACTTTAAATGTGTTGAACTCCATCAGCCCCAAATGCTGTGGCTGCTTTTCACATCAGTGTGTAAACATTTTGAAATTCCTTCTGTAGGTACTTTGATCTTGAATTTGATCTAAAAATGGGGGAGGAGCTGTAAAATACAGGCATTATAAACTCTCAGGAAAAGGAGAGGTTTGAAATCGAGTTCTTTGGCTGCTGGCCATGTTTCCATTCTCCCAGCTGAATGAGCACGCTGGTGTGGAAGGGATACCTTATATAGACGAGAAAATGCATATCCACGTGTGGCTGTCGTAGGAGGAGCTTCATACAGTCGGTCAGAACACTGCTGTAGCATGAGCCCAAAGTACAGACCCTGGGCAAGTGAAATACACTGGTTCAAGTGCATTTCAGTTCCCATTCAAAGCCTAGCTAGTAAAATCACTTTTCTTTCTTGTCTCTTGAGCTGTGTTGTACCTGTATGGATGTTTCTTCTAAGCATTTTTACTGCTTTATGTGATTTCCACACAGCCCCCCCTTTTTTGCCTCGTCTGTGAGGCAGTGCAGAGCTTTGCTGTCCAGTCTCCTAGATGTCTTCATGCCATCTCCTCACACACATTGTACCCTGCTCTTGCACAGTCATTCTCTTTCCTCCTCATTGTTTTCAAGCCATCTTTTCTGTGTCCTGTAAACACCCAGCATCATCATATCCTCGTTATTAGGCTCATCCTTAAAATGCTCCTCTGCAGCACTTACCATAGCTCATGGAATATTCTATAGCAAGAAATCCAGAGTGACACATTTATCTCTTTCTTTTAGGTCCTAACACAGAAAAAAAACTTCATCCTTTATGAAACCAGAGAAACTACCTTTGTGCTTCTCTATATTGGGGTTCCAACTATTCCAGCTAAATTGTAAAGGCATAGCCTAAAACTGCCACTCCCACAGTAGCTCCACACCTGATTTGGCCATAGTCCTTGCACTGACTTCCAGTTTTCAGGTCCAGTGGGGCAGGTTCACCTAATGCACTCAGTTTCCTCTTCTGGTTTGATCAGTAGTTTATCTGTGGCACTACAAAAGTAATGTTCTGCAAGGTGTATTGGGAAAGGTTTCTTGCAGAAGAAGGAATTAGTCTTTACAATAACCAAGTATTTGCAGCAGCTAACTGCACTTTGTATGCCGAAGTTCAAGTTTAGCTTTCCTTGCATCCATCAAGAGTTGCAGCTAACATCACTGTGATGGTTTATGATGCTTGTACTCCCTTTCAGTTCTGATCTGCAGTGGTTTGCCCTAGAACGGGCTGCCCGGGGAGGTGGTGGAGTTGCCATCGCTGGAGGAGTTCAGGAGGAGACTTGACAGGGTGCTTGGTTGAATGGTTTAGTTGATTAGGTGGTGTTGGATGATAGGTTGGATGCGATGATCTTGAAGGTCTCTTCCAACCTGGTCTGTTCTGTTCTATTCTATTCTATTCTATGCCATGATCTCATGTTAGGTGAAAGCTGATCACCTGCCTTGCATTTGTGGCCCTGATCTTAGCAGTTTTCTGCAGTAAGAAAGCTTTGCTGCTGTGGCCAGAGGTGTAAGAGCTACCCCTGGTAGCAGGAGTTTAGCAGCACCCCGAGTTAACGTGCCCCCTAGGAAGATCCCAGAGCTGCTTTGTGAGCTGCTTTGCATTCCTGTCGCAGCAGCTGAGCAGCCTGCCGAGCGTTGGCATTGTGTTTGTTTGCCGGTTTCACCATCGTTACCTCCCGCTGCCACTTGCAGGTTTGTCACCTACTCCAGAGAGAGAGTCGAGACAATGTCCTACGTGTTTGTCAACGACTCCTCGCAGACCAACGTGCCGCTGCTGCAGGCTTGCATCGATGGAGACTTCAACTATTCCAAACGGCTGCTGGAGAGCGGCTTTGACCCCAACATCCGAGACAGCCGGGGCCGCACCGGCCTCCACCTGGCTGCAGCCAGGGGCAACGTGGACATCTGTCAGCTCCTGCATAAATTCGGTGCTGACCTCCTAGCCACCGACTACCAAGGTAACACAGCCCTTCACCTGTGTGGCCATGTGGACACCATCCAGTTCCTCGTGTCTAATGGACTTAAAATTGATATCTGGTAAGTCACTTTGATTTCTATTTTAACAAGCATACATGTTACTATGTTTTAGTCTTCTGGTGCCACAGCCATACCTATGACTCTGCTGTTGCTGAAATGCTGTGTTTGGTGCAGTTCAGCTTTTGAAGAGATCACTTAATAAAACCCCACAAAATAAGAGGGCAGGAGAGAAGTGAGAGGCCACTTCTGCTAGGTCTGTGTGACAAGGACAGCAAATAAAAATAGCAGCTGCTGGTGTGGGCTGCTGTGGCTAATTCTGCCTCACTGATGACACTGCTATCCTGAGCTGGCCAGACAGGCAGGTGTGGGTGGCTGGCACCAAAGGGAAAAAAAATCACATTGATTACTTTCAAAGAGTTCTCTCCAGCACAGTTCTAGGCTTTGAATTGTTGTACTGTATGAGAGAAGAAAATACAGTTGTGTGTGTCAGTTCATTCCCATACTCCTTTGGTAACAATGCTTGCTTTCAGTGGCTTCCTGCTCCCTCAAAGTCTGTGACTCAGCCCTTCTTTAAAATATTGGATATTCTTTCTTTCTGCCTTCCAGCAGCTGTCTGGTGCCAGTGTTCAGCTGTGAGCTCTCAAGCTACAAAATAACTGGCTGCTTCCCTGCAGGAGCTGAATTACTTTGTTTGTGGAACTTTCTGCATGTTCCCATCACACAGGGAACCAGTAGTAACTTGAAAACCTTTGTGGGGTTTGATCTCTGCCTCTTTCACCCATCTCTCATCTGATGTTTTGAACCCAGCAAAACTGGTTATTGGCAGCCTGGATTCTCTATGGGTTGTGCATTTTTCCTCTTTTTCAAGCAACTCTGAAAACCACCAGTCTGAAGGCAGCTCTGGTCCCCTTCAGTATTAATAGCAGAGGGGGACCATCTGTATTTCATTTCGTTTTTTGCCCAGTGTCCTAATACCAACATGGAAAAGAAACTATCAGGAACCAGATCACACAACTCTCTCCAAATTAAACTTAATCTTGAGCTTTGTCATAAATGCACAGTTTGTTTTTTGCTGTAACACCCAGAGATTCCAGTTGCATTAGAGTAGAAGGAGGTTTGGGTTTGGTTTGGTTCATTCAGTGGAATCAGAGCTGTGCATGAGAAAATACTGAGGCATATTGGTCCTCAGACTGAAGGAGTTGGGGCTGTTCAGTCTGGAGAAGAGAAGGCTCCCAGGTGACCTCATTGTGGCCTCCCAGTATCTGAAGGGGGCCTACAAGAAGGCTGGGGAGGGACTGCTCAGGATCTCAGGTAGTGATAGGACTAGGGGGAATGGAATGAAGCTGGAGGTGGGGAGATTGAGGCTGGAGGTGAGGAGGAAGTTCTTCCCCATGAGAGTGGTGAAGCCCTGGAATGGGTTGACCAGGGAGGTGGTTGGGGCCCTGTCCCTGGAGGTGTTTAAGGCCAGGCTGGCTGAGGCTCTGGCCAGGCTGATGTAGTGTGGGGTGTCCCTGCCCATGGCAGGGGGGTTGGAACTAGCTGATCCTTGTGGTCCCTTCCAACCCTGACTGATGCTATGATACTACAAAGCTAACTGTACTGATTTTCTTCAGTAGCCAGCTAGGCTCTTATTTGTGTAGGCAGGAACTTCTTACTGTCTGATATGACAGGAAGTAGTTCTGAGGACTTTACAAAACTGTCATGTGTTGTGCTGAGCTGTTCCAAAATGCCTCTGTTAACAGTTTCTTTTCTTCCCCTGCCCTGCTGTGGGGTTATTTTAGCAACCACCAAGGTGCAACGCCGCTGGTTCTGGCCAAGCGCAGGGGCGTGAACAAAGATGTGATTAGACTGCTGGAGTCTTTAGAGGAGCAAGAGGTGAAAGGATTTAACAGAGGAGCTCACTCCAAGCTGGAAACCATGCAGACTGCTGAAAGTGAAAGGTACTTAACAGCCAAAAATCATTACTAGCAGAGATAATGTTGATGATTTCTGGAGTTTTGTGATCGGCTTAGTTGGTTGTTCCTCAGAACACACCACAGCAGCTCTGGCCTGGTGTCATCAGGCCAAACCAAAATGCTACCTTATGCAAAGCAATCTCTTTAAGCAGATCAAATGTAGGAAAATAAATTGTTTTTTTCTGTTGAGATTTTCATTTGATGGTAGAAATGTTAAAAAATAGGTACTTTGTTTTTTGCCTAAGCAGACTGCCCAGAATTCTACTACTTGTCACAAAGCCAAGGGCAAAGTGAGGTGCAGGCTGCCAGCACCCCAGGCTAGCCTCACATCCATGTGGGGAGATGGACTGTCAGTGCACAGAAGGGCTAGCAGGCTTTGCAGCTATCTGAACCTGCATAAAGGGCTTCATAGAATGCCAGATAGGAAATTCCCTGTTGGTTCTGGTCCTAAACCAGATGGAGACTAAACTGAAAAGGGTTCAACTGAGAGGGTTCAAGGACAGCTGAGGAGTTCAGGAGACCTGCTGACAATTTCAGGGGAAGTATTTGGTTAGAAGGAAGCTCCTAATGAATTCTGGAAGGCCTGGTTCTCAGGTTGTGCTTGCTTAGAACTTTGATCACTGCAGCTGCCATAGAAGGTAGCAGCATGCTAATGATACTAAGGGGTGAGGTGCAGGCAGCCCAGGGGATAACTGGGGTGGTGTGTGCAAAGCCTGGGGTGACAAGGGGAGGGAATTCATACCAAGGAATTGTGATTCAGCAGCACAAAATGTAATCTCATTTCCTAATGAAAACCAAGGTGTAGTAGAAAAGGCTTGGGGTGTTAGTTCCAGGAGTTCATGCTACCCTGGAAAAGGCAGTGAAGTGCTGCAGCACACAAAGTGAGCTGTTCCCACAACATAAAGAAAGCTGTCAGTGCTGTAGTAAAAAGCAGTGGTACCTTGTGCTGGGCAGGACTCTATAATGCTGCTAGCCCCATTCAAAGCAGTTTTGTTTCTCCTCCAAGTGTGGAGAAGCAAGGCTTCAGTGCTCAGGACCTGAAGGGATCCTACAGGAAGGCTGCAGAGGAACTTCTCATAAGGGTGTCTAGAAGGGGAATGAAGCTGAGGGAGAGCAGGGTTATGCTGGAGCTTAGGCAGAAGTACTTCAGTCCGAGGGTGCTGAGACTCTGGAACAGGCTGCCCAGGGAGGCTGGGGCTGCCTACTCCCAGGGGGTGTTGAAGGCCAGGTTGGATGAGGCCTTAAAGCAGCCAGGTTTAGTTGAGAGCTGTCCCTGCCCATGGTGGAGAAGTTGAAGGAGATGATCTCTGAGGTCCCTTCCAACCTGAGCTATCCTAGGATCTTGTGAAAGGAGGCAGCTATGGCTTGGGTTAGCTTGACAGAGTGAAGGCTGAGAGGTGTGGCTGCTGACAAGAAATACTGCTGAGCAACACAAAGTAGCTGCTGAAGGCTGAAGATGACCATAGCACAAGGGCCAAAGGATACAGATACAAAACATACTCTCTGTGGCTGAGAACTGGGAGTGGATTTTTATCATGAGCTTCCTCTTGGAGGAGGATTTAGATGAGACAAGAAGCCTTGAAAGTTTCAAAGCAAGCCCAATTCTCTTGAGAGCTGGTGTGGGGCTGGGGTTAGTGCTGCAGGAGATCTGTCCAGTACTGCTTTGTTGTTTGGCTTTAGTTCTTTAGTTTACACTGAGAGCAGAGTATCAGCTTTGTTTACAGTCCTTGCTTTTACACCGAATGTATTCAAATCTGTAAATTTGTATTTGACCTGCTGCTGATCCTCAGCTGTGACTGCTGGAACATTGTGTCACCAGAGGCAGGGACTTTTGTCAAGGGATTGTTGTTTGATTGGTGTCAAACAGCGACAGGACAAGAGGCAGTGGGTTTGAGTTGTGCCTGAGGGAGGCTTAGGCTGGACATGAGGAAAAACTTCATTACTGACAGAGTGGTGAGGGGCTGGATCAGGCTGCCCAGGGAGGTAGTGGAGTCACCACCCCTGCAGATGTGCAAGAAGCCATAGATGTGGTGCTTCAGGAGATGGTTTAGTGGTCATGGCAGTTGGGCTTTGGTTGGACTTTGTGTGATCTTAAAGGTCTGTTCCAGCCTTGGTGATTCTGTGCAAATGTAGGTGTTAGCTAAGTGGAGCTAGCAGAGAAGGTGAAACCAACAGGATTACAGAAATGATGCCAGATAGTCATCAGAGACTGCTCTAAGCTGTGAAATAAAAAACTCTGCTGTTCTCTGAATTCTGTGGGGACAAATGGCAGGAATTTGTGTGTGTCACCTTTCTGACTTGACTAGAGCTCAATGGAAGCTGCTTGTCAGCCAGAACTGCGTTTGTGCTGCTTTGTTTAAACATCTGGAGCAGCAGCTCAGCCCCACTGCAGCTCCCATTCTGGATTTGCTGGTGTCCCTTTAATGGACATCTCTTCCTTGCTGGTTTTTGACCTTCAGAAATGTTATATTGTTTGCTTTGGCAAGGAAGTCAGCAGCTCTCCTTGGAGGGAGGCACAGAGACCCAAACAGAGCAGTACCCAGCTTGTTTCTGAAGTGTTTAAAATGTCTGAAATACATGATTTTAAAACAACAGCCAACAGATGCCTGCAGCAGCAAAAGCAAGTGAGCTGGTGTGCTCTTTGCTTGCTAAATAAATAATGGCTTTGGAACAGCTGGCTTTTCAGACCTCCCCACTTCAGTCCTCCCTCTTAGTATTATTTTCACATTTTAGAGACACTTAGATGAATGTCTCCTGTCCTCTCCACTCCCCAGCTCTCTTACATTATGCATGAGCCTATGGAGCAATAATGGTTGCTCTTTCTGAAAGCAGTCTCTGAGTTACCTTTCCTGCTCCCTGTTGTGTTCAGTTGCTGCTGCTCTAGAAGCAGAGGCCAAAGCTGTGCTCCTGAGACAACCTCATGAGGGTCAGCAAGACCAAGGGCAAGGTCCTGCAGCTGGGTCAGGGCAATCCCAAGCACCAATATAGGCTGAGCAGGCACTGGCTTGAGAGCAGCCCTGAAGAGAAGGACCTGGGGGTGCTGGTGGTTGAGAAGCTCAACAGGAGCCAGCAGTGAGCATTTGCAGCCCAGAAAGCCAACCTCAGCCTGGGCTGCAGCAAGAGAAGCAGAGCCAGCAGGGCAAAGGAGGTGATTCTCCCCCTCTACTCTGCTCTGGTAAGACCCCACCTGAAGCTCTGTGTCCATCTCTGGAGCCCCTGTTACAGGAAGGATCTGGAGGCGCTGGAAGGTGTCCAGAGAAGGGCCATAAGGATGAGCAGAGGGTTGGAGCTGCTCTGCTATGAGGACAGACTGAGGGAGTTGGGGCTGTTCAGTCTGGAGAAGAGAAGGCTCTGAGGAGACCTAATTGTAGCCTTCCAGTATCTGACATGGGCCTACAGGAAAGCTGGGGAGGGACTTTTGAGGGTGTCAGGGAGTGATAGGGCTGGGGGGATGGGAAAAAAATAGAAATGGGTAGAGTCAGATTGGATGTTAGGAAGAAGTTGTTCCCCAGGAGGGTGGTGGGAGACTGGCACAGGTTGCCCAGGGAGGTGGTGGAAGCCTCATCCCTGGAGGTTTCTAAGGCCAGGCTGGATGTGGCTGTGAGCAACCTGCTGTAGTGTGGGGTGTCCCTGCCCATGGCAGGGGGGTTGGAACTAGATGATCCTTGAGGTCCCTTCCAACCCCAACAATTCTGTGGTTCTATGATTCTCTTTGTGAGGAGTGGCAGGGTACTGTCAGGAGGCAGAGCTGGCTCTGACCATCTTTCATCTGTCCATCTGCACCCACAATTGCATGTGGACTTCCACAGCTTGCTGGGCAGAGGAGCAGCCTGTGTGGGCTGTGTGGCACAAACCCTTCTGTAGCACACATTGCTGCCTCACCATTGCTGTGGCTCATGAGGAGAAAGACTGCCTTGAACAGCATGGATTTGATTGGGTTGTGACAGGGGATAGCAGAAGTGTTTCCTGTGTACCCTTGCCTGTCTGATGGGCGGGCATGTGTTGGCCTATTAAATTACACTGTACCTTTATTTAACCTTGCTGTGGTTGTGTATTAACTAGTTAGTACTTAATGAGTGAGTAGCTCTATTCTACACCAGTGGCTGTTTGGTATTAAACTCTTTGTTTTGCCTGAGAAATCACAACAAGCCAAGAGGATGACTAATTCCTGCAGCTATGGGCAAGTAAAAATAGCTTCACAGCAAGTTAAATATTTAAAAAGCAAAAAAAGAGGAGCTGTGGAAGAGGCAAGGTGATGCTGCAGCACTTCAGCAGGCTCTGGGAGGTTTGGCTAATGGTTCTTCAGTGGCTGCAGCTCCTAAGAACAAACACCCTGTGAGCAGTGTGAAGCTTCTCCGTGGTGCAGTCTTATAAGAGAGATTCCTAGATGAGACCTTTCCCTCTTGACAGCCATTTGTCAGTTTATTATCATCCCAAAGTACAATAGCATTTCTGCAGTTAGTCTGGACTGGGAAACTACTTTTCCCTGACATGTTTTGGTTTATTATTGCTGTAAGAGAGCTCTAGGAACATGGGGACTGCAAGCAATTGCAATAGGGGGAAAAGGGGAGGGAGGGAGTTTGCTTCCCTTCTGCTGTTGCTACGATTGTGTATGGAGTTGGTTTCACCTCTTCCACTCTGTGCTTGTCAGAGCCTGATGCTGTAAGCAACTCTGCATGCAAGCTCCCTGGAGTGAGCAGAAGTAGGACTGTACAGGCAGAGAGCATTTCACAGAACTGAATTTTTTCTTGTCCTTCATGGACTTTCTCATACAGCAGTGAAGAAAGTTTCCTCTTGCAAGCCAAGTGTGAAGCCAGCAGAGCTGGGAGGGTGCTACAAGCATCCATGCAGCCTTTGAACCAACTGTGATTTTTCTTTATTTGTTTCTCCCCTAGGCAATTCCCTGTCAGGATGTCTGCACCATTCTAATTTCATTTTCCTATCTCCTTTAAAAGGGAGAGTTCCACTCCCTAATTTACAGTGTGGCCATTCAGAGGGGGCCTGATGGCTTGGTAGTGGAATGTTAGAACATCAAAGCAGCTGCTGAACACCATATGGCAGAAAGCACAGCAGTGCCAACATGTCCTGAAGATCTGAAAGCTTCTAACCTTCTTGTTGCCCAAATTTATTGCCTTCTGTGATATTTTTATGCTACGGAAGAGGCATCTGTAACAAAGACGTGCAGGAGGGAAGGAAAGGTCACTGCAGGGTTCAGAACCTCAATTCTGTTGGTTTCCAAAGTTTCCTTTTTATTTATCAGTTTCTTTTTAAGTCATGATTTGTTGTTGTATGAAGAGGAGCTGGTGCCCCTCGAGGTTTGAGGATAGGATAGGATAGGATAGGATAGGATAGGATAGGATAGGCCAGGTTGGAAGAGACCTTCAAGATCACCAAGTCCAACCTATCATCCAACACCACCTAATCAACTAACCCATGGCACCAAGCACCCCATCAAGTCTCCTCCTGAACACCTCCAGTGATGGTGACTCCACCACCTCCTCAGCCAGCCCATTCCAATGGCCAATCACTCTCTCTGTGTAGAACTTATTCCTAACCTCCAGTCTAAACCTCCCCTGGCACAGCTTGAGACTGTGTCCTCTTGTTCTGGTGCTGGTTGCCTGGGAGAAGAGACCAACCTCTGCCTGTCTACAGCCTCCCTTACTGAGCTATGCTTCAGTAAACTGTCCTGAGCCATATTTAGCAGGAATTACAGGCACTGACTCGTGAAGGCTCCTGGGTGGCAAGGCTGCAAAGTCAGGGCAGATGCACAGCCACAAGCAGTCCCTGCACACGAGTTGATAGCACATCATTGCAGCTGACTTCAGTTTGGAGTTAGGAGCCCTTCCTGGCTCTGCTTTGCTTTGGCTTAGCAGAGGCGCTGCTCTCAGCCTGCAGGTGGGGTTAGTTTTTAATGCGGAGTGTTTGGGTTGTTCTTAGCAGGATTGCTGTCATTCTTAAAGGTCCTCTCTGATGTATTTTTAACTTTAATCCTTTGTAGTGCCATGGAAAGCCATTCCCTCCTTAATCCAAACCTGCAGCAAGGTGAGGGAGTTCTCTCCAGCTTCCGCACGACATGGCAAGAGTTTGTGGAAGACCTGGGCTTCTGGAGGGTGCTGCTGCTCATCATTGTCATTGCTCTGCTCTCCCTTGGGATCGCCTACTATGTTAGTGGGGTGCTTCCTTTTGTAGAAAACCAGCCTGAGCTGGTGCACTGAAGCCAACGCAGAGAAGTGCTCTGTGCTTCCCCCGATCCTACTCCCAGCTCCTTGGAATTCTTCTCTGGGTGCAGGCAGTGGCAGCTGTGTCTGCTGATTGCCTTTCCTACCCTTTTGAAAGAGGCATTCATTAATTTCAAGTAAAACACTACATTCTAAAACATTCCTAAGCTACCTCTGACTTCACCTTGATTTGCAAGCAAGATGGGGAGGTAATCCTCTCTGATGATAAACTGTTTTATGATTAGGAAAGGCCCTTTCATAATGAATATTCAATTCCTGGGCACGAAGGAAACATCCTAGTAGAGAAGCAAATTTGATTTATTTTGCCTGTGGAAAGAGGTGCATCTGTTATTGGCTTCTTTTGTGTGTGTGTTTCACTTGAAAGAAATAAAAGTGTTCCTCGAAAAACCTGGATAATCCCAGAGCTCATTCTAAACTTCCTAGCTCCTTTAATGCCTCCCCCTAATTTCCTGTCTGCTAGCTGATAAAAAGAACGAGAGCTAGCTGAAGTTTTGCTGTGTCTATACTGTATAGATGACTCCTTTGTTAGGTTAATGTGCTGTGCTGGTTCTTCCTCGGCTGGATTCTGTGCTGTTAATAGCTGCCTGAGTACATCTTGTGGGACAAAGCCGGCTGTTGTGCTTTGGCAGTAAGGTTGCTTCAGCCTTGGGCTGAGATGCTGCGTTTTTGGTGAATTGTTACGAAGAAAACCTTTCTTTGTTGGGGTGGTTAAGAAGTGCTTTAGGTGTTCTGCTCTGTATTCAATAACACTGTGAGGCCATTGTCTTTGTGAAACATGTAATGAAGGATCACTTTTTCTTCCTCCCCCCAGGACCTGACTGAAACAGATAATTGTGTTGCCCTCCTGTTTGTGGGGAGGACTGGGCTGAACAGAATTCCTCTCTAGGACTGCTTTGCATGTCAGTTGTTTGCTGATAGCAGCACAGGCTCGGGAACTGTTTTCTGAGTATGCAGAATAAAAGTGTTTCAGATGTTACTATTTGGGAACATTGTGTGAAATTCTGTCCTGGCCTGGTCTGTACTTAGCTGTGAAATCTTTTGTAAATCATCTAGGGTTAGAACTCTTTTGAAGACCAGAAGGGTACTGCATGTAGTAAGTTGGAGGGCTTTGAAGCAAGCAGATCATCCTCTCCCATGCTGATTTGACATCTGACTCCCTTTGTTCCCATTGCCTTGAAAATCCCAGAAAAGAGGAATTCTGCAAACCTAATGAATCTTTATCTTAGCCACTCCTAAATTATTGCTGAATAGCAATCAAACATTTATGAAGTTAAAAGTTGCAATAAATAGTGATAGAAGTAAGCCCCATCTCTGGTCTGATACCACATGTCTTTCTGTCCTCTCTGTGGGTCTGAGTGAGGAGGGTTCTTGTCCTTGGTGTGTGACAGGGGCTTGACTGGGCTGGGCCTCCTTCTCAACTTCTCATCAGGATAATTCTTGAGCTTGCTTCTTGAGACAGAGTTTAATGAACTGCTACTTTAATGACCTGCTACTTCTCTAGGAGCCACAATGCCACAGGAAGGAAAGCCTCTTATGAAGAGCACACCAAACCAACCCCAGAGCATACACTTGAATATTTCATTCTACACCTGGTGGTAAACAGAGGGGTACCAACTCACAGCATATCTAACATGCCATTTAATCCTCTACAGAAGCACATCTCAGTTAATACTCCTGTTGCTGTTGAGTCTGTATTGCCTGCAGAACATGTAATTGTGTTCTCAGCCTGGGTGAATGGCACAAATAAAGATCTGTGGTAAATGTCTGTTGGTTTGTTATTACATGGGTGCAGTGGTAGCGTTGCTACCCCATTGTACTGACTGAGTTTGGTGTGTGTTGTTACTGTGCATTTCAGGAGGGGGGAGGCTCCCTCCCTGGGAAGTGGCAGCCACCCTGCTGCTGTCCATGAGATTTTAGGGCAGTTTCCCTAGATTTGCCTGGTTGATGTTCAGCATCGTTACTGCATCAAGAAAATCAAGCTGGAACCTTAAGCAGCCTTTCCTGCTTTGCTGAACTTTGCCATGCTTTGCTGTATGCATGAGCAGTTTCAGAACTGTGCATGGAAAAGGTGTGAACAATCCTCTCTGTGTGTGCTCTGAATCAGTGTGTGACACTTCTAAACCCACAGAAATCCAAAGCACTGCTAGGACTTCACTGTGCAGTGACTGCTACCCTTTGAAATAAGGACATGAGAAAGGGATGACTGAAGGAGTTTGTTCTCTGTGTTTTCCCTTATGGAAAGGGCCAGCTGCACCTTCCAGTGTATCTATAAACATTAAGGACTTGCTTTTCAAAGGCTGAGTGAGGTTACCTCCTGTACACCAGCTTTCAAGGAATACAATCTTACAGGAGCAGAAAGAGGACTTCAGCCTAGCTCCTCTTGAAGCTGTTGGCATAGGGAGTTGCGCTGTTGCAGCCTGACACAGATCAGTTTAGCTTGTCTGTAGGTCAGTAAGATCTCTTCTGGTACTGCAGTGGTGTCTAGATACCTTGATCTAGACAGGCTTCTGCTAGGCACCCTTCAGACCCAAGACAGGTGCTGGTCTTAAGCTGATCTCAGGCTAAAATGAAGAACTGAGAGAGAAGAGTCATGGAGGTGTGAAGTGATTTGTTTCCCCAAGGTCATAAAACAACTGGTTGGATAAGACAGTCCAAGGTAGGCTGGGGGGTAGAACAAGTGACTGCACTTGGGCTGCTCTGCAGTGGCTCACACATAGTCCATGGCAAGAGTGCACCTCCTAGCAACCTTTTCATGTACCATATCTTTGTATCTTCAGGGGCTTCTGTTTTCACTCATCTTGGTAGTGTGCTTTGTCATGGGTAGCCACCACAATACAGCAAGGATTTCATGCCTGGACATGGTCTGGTGCAGTGAGTGCCATCACTGAAAGAAAGCTGCTGGGCAGCTTCTGGATCTGCAGCTCAGGGTTTGGTTTTTAGCATGGTTCAACCCATCTTTTAGCATGGTTCAACCCATCTTTCTCAATGTCTTTAATGCCTTCAGTAAGTTATCAGCTCAGCAGTGTGTTGTAGATGGGCAGGGCAGGTAGGTTGGTAGCTCTTATCATAGTATCAGTCAGAGTTGGAAGGGACCACAAGGATCATCTAGTTCCAACCCCCCTGCCATGGGCAGGGACACCCCACACTAGATCAGCCTGGCCAGAGCCTCAGCCAGCCTGGGCTTAAACACCTCCAGGGACAGGGCCTCGACCACCTCCCTGGACAACCCATTCCAGGGCTTCACCACTCTCATGGGGAAGAACTTCCTCCTCACCTCCAGCCTGAATCTCCCCACCTCCAGCTTCATTCCATTCCCCCTAGTCCTATCACTACCTGAGATCCTGAGCAGTCCCTCCCCAGCCTTCCTGTAGGCCCCTTTCAGATACTGGAAGGCCACAATGAGGTCACCTGGGAGCCTTCTCATCTCCAGACTGAACAGCCCCAACTCCTTCAGCCTGTCCTCATAGGAGAGGTGCTCCAGCCCTCTGATCATCCTCCTGGCCCTGCTCTGGACACCTTCCAGCACCTCCAGATCCCTCTTGTAATAGGGGCTCCAGAACTGGAGGCAGTACTCCAGGTGGGGTCTCACCAGGGCTGAGTAGAGGGGGAGGATGACCTGCTGGCCACACTTCTCGTGATGCAGCCTGGGATCTGATTGGCTTTGTGGGCTGCAAGTGCACACTGAGAGCTCTAATCAAAATCTATTTGGTCATAATACAGCAGAGAAATACAAATGAAGTAATTTATTCAGAAATCCAATCTAAAGCAGTACTGGAAACCTCAAGGATCATCCAGTTCCAACCCCCCTGCCATGGGCAGGGACTCCTCACTCTAGAGCAGGTTGCCCACAGCCACATCCAGCCTGGCCTTAAAAAGTCCCAGGGCTGAGCAGCAGTAGAAAGTACAAATGGCAGTGAAAACTCTCCTGCAAGCTGAAACTAAGAATAATTTGCCATCCTGGTTGGAACTTTCAAAAGTCTAGCCATGTGTTTAACTATCACCTGAAGCTGCCTTTGAACTGCTCTGGTTTCTTTCTCCCTGCCTCACAAGGTCACTGTTTTCCTGAAGGCTTCTGAAGTTGTCCTGAAGGTTTCTGAATGTTCTGAATGTTTCCAAAGCTGTTCCTCTCTACAAAGGCAGCTCCTCGTTAAATTCCTGTTTGAATTGGTCAGTACAATAAGTCTTAAACGATGTGAGAATGGGGTCAGCATGCTTTTCTCTCCCTCTTTTCTTACATTTCTAACGTTAATCCTCGTGGATTGGTTACTTGGGGTGCGCTCTGTAAAATGCTGCCAACTGTTGCATCATGTACTGCGTCCAGTTCTGGGGCCCTCAGTTTAGGAAGGACATTGAGACACTTGAAGGTGTCCAGAGAAGGGCAACAAGGATGGGGAGAGGCCTTGAGCACAGCCCTGTGAGGAGAGGCTGAGGGAGCTGGGGTTGTTTAGCCTGGAGAAGAGGAGGCTCAGGGGTGACCTCATTGCCCTCTACAACTACCTGAAAGGTGGTTGTAGCCAGGAAGGAGTTGGTCTCTTCTCCCAGGCACCAGAACAAGGGGACACAGTCTCAAGCTGTGCCAGGGGAGGTTTAGACTCAAGGTGAGGAGAAAGTTCTTCACCGAGCAAATCGTTCGTCATTGGGATGTGCTGCCCAGGGAGGTGGTGGAGTCCCCATCCCCGGAGGTGTTCAAGAGGGGATTGGATGTGGCACTTGGTGCCATGGTCTGGTCATGGGGTCTGTGTTGATAGGTTGGACTCGATGATCCTCGAGGTCTCTTCCAACCTTTGTGATACTGTGATCATTTCTCATCCTTGGTGCTGGGGCCTTCTAGAAGAACTCAAACATCACTGCACATAACCTGCATGACCTCCAGTGCCTTGCACACTTCCCACGGGCTGGAATGCTGTTGAACCATGAGTCCTCAGTCTCTGTTAATATTACCCAATTGATTGTTGGTGCCAGCAGAGATCACTCTGTACCTGCACCTGCAGGGCAGCGTGAAGCATCTGTGATCTTAACCGAGCTGAATTTCCTGTCGCCTGGCATCATTTTGTGCTTTCCTTACAAATGCTTCCAGGGAGAATCCCTTTTAAAATGCTCAGTGTTAGGAAACAAATACAGCTAATTAGCAGCTCCCTTTGTTGCTGGGAAGTGACGTCTTCCCAGAAACATCTGAGACTTGACACCAGCAGCCTCCAAGTGCCAGGGATCTGGTGGTGCCTTTGCTCTTCCACTGCTCCAGCGTTGCAGCTGGAGCTGCCTGCGTGCCGAACCCTGACAAGTGTCTGTGCTGTAGGCACTTAGGGGTTGTAAATCATTGCTGGAACTGAGCATTAAGCACCCAAGATCTCCTAGTGACTGATGAGGCAGAACCATTTTTCTTGCTTGCTGCCAGGGCTGTGGGAAATCTGCTGGAAATGCCATAGCTCAAAAGCAGCAGATCAGAATTTCTTCCGAAGTCAGAGTGTGAACAAGTCACAGCTGGGGCTTCAAGTGCCACATTCCTTCCGTGTGGCTTTAAACTGCCTGCTGGGTAAGGGAAAAGGAGGAGACCCTTGGGACAGAACTGGTGGTGTGGCATGTGTGGTTTGCAGACAATAGGGGGGAAGAGAATAGAATAGAATAGAATAAACCAGGTTGGAAGAGCCCTTCAAGATCATTATGTCCAACTTATCATCCAACACCACATAATCAACTAACCCATGGCACCAAGCACCCTATCAAGTCTCCTCCTGAACACCTCCAGTGATGGTGACTCCACCACCTCCCCAGGCAGCCCATTCCAATGGGCAATCACTCTCTCTGTGTAAAACTTCCTCCTGACCTCCAGCCTGAACCTCCCCTGGCACAGCCTGAGACTGTGTCCTCTTGTTCTGGTGCTGGTTGCCTGGGAGAAGAGACCAACCTCTGCCTGTCTACAGCCTCCCTTCAGGTAGTTGCAGACAGCAATAAGGTCTCCCCTGAGCCTCCTCTTCTCCAGGCTAAGCAGCCCCAGCTCCCTCGGCCTCTCCTCACAGGGCTGTGTTCCAAGCCCCTCACCAACTTTGTTGCCCTTCTCTGGACACCTTCCAGCAAGTCAACCTCCTTCCTAACCTGAGGGGCCCAGAACTGGACACAGGACTCGAGGTGTGGCTTAACCAGTGCAGTGTACAGGGGCAGAGTGACCTCCCTGCTCCTGCTGGCCACACTGTTCCTGAGGCAGGCCAGGATGCCATTGGCCCTCTTGGCTGCCTGGGCACACTGCAGGCTCATGTTCAGCCTACCATCGACCAGCACCCCCAGGTCCCTCTCTGCCTGGCTGCTCTCAGCCACTCTGACCCCAGCCTGTAGCTCTGCATGGGGTTGTTGTGGCCAATGTGCAGAACCCAGCACTTGGATGTGTTCAGTCTCCTGCCCTTGGCCTCTGCCCATCTGTCCAGCCTGTCCAGGTCCCTCTGCAGAGCCTCTCTACCCTCCAGCAGCTCAACTTCTGCCCCCAGCTTGGTGTTGTCTGCAGTGCAGTAAGCTAAAGCAGCAGGCAGGGAGGCAGAGCTGTGTGGTGCCTTCACCAGTCGCAGCTTAAAGGCCAAGCCCGGTGCCTGCGAGCAGTGGCCATGCACAGCCTCCTAGCAGGAGAAGGATTTCACTGGCTTGTGATTACAGCATCTCACAGGGCTGGCCATGAAGCCATGCAACCTGAGCTGGCTCTTCTCGCCTTTCAGGGACTACAGCGCTGCTATTTTAGACAGCTGCATGTTTGAGTGTGTGCCTGCATTAACAGCTGCTCCTGTGGCAGCTCAGCAGGTTCCTCTTACACAAGAATCCTTCTGCACTTAGCAGAAGCAGTTTTACCAAATGTGAGCAGAAGCTCCTTGTAAACCAATGCATGTTTCTGGCATATTAATTACATTCATCTAGATAGCAGGAGGCAGGAATCCAGGTGAAGGGTAAACACATGCAATAACACCTGAATCTCCTCTGCTAGAGGAAAACCAGCAGATCATAGGATCATAGTATCATAGTATCAGTCAGGGTTGGAAGGGACCACAAGGATCATCTAATTCCAACCCCCCTGCCATGGGCAGGGACACCCCACACTAGAACAGCCTGGCCAGAGCCTCATCCAGCCTGGGCTTAAACACCTCCAGGGACAGGGCCCCAACCACCTCCCTGGACAATCCATTCCAAGGCTTCACCACTCTTATGGGGAAGAACTTCCTCCTCACCTCCAGCCTGAATCTCCCCACCTCCAGCTTCATTCCATTCCCCCTAGTCCTAGATCACATCCTCTTAATGCAAAGCAGGGAGAAAAATCACAGCAGTTTGGTTTGGAACTGTAAAATATTGGTTACTTATTGAGCCAAAGTCCTTAGGAAGCAGAACTTTGCAAGTAGCATCATCTCTGGCAGGTCAGTTTTGTGGTGGGAAGGCTGACAGAGCCCTGCAGTGGTGTGCAGTTAGTACTGTTCAAAGGCTGTGCTGGCTTCATGAAGTGCAGGTATTGAAACCAAGCTAGTTAATAAAGACAGTGGATTGCTGCTGGGATATAAGAACTTCAATGTCATAGAATCATAGAATCAGTAAGCTTGGAAAAGACCTCAAAGATCATCAAGCCCAACCTGTCACCCAACACCTCATGACTACTAAACCATGACACTGAGTGCCACATCCAATCCCCTCTTGAGCACCTCCAGGGATGGGGACTCCACCACCTTCCTGGGCAGCACATTCCAATGGCTAACAACTCTCTCTGTGGAGAACTTTCTCCTCACCTCCAGCCTAAACTTCCCCTGGCACAGCCTGAGACTGTGTCCTCTTGTTCTGGTGCTGGTTGGTTTGTCTCTGTATAGATCTTTTGAGACAAGAAGTGTAGAATCCCTAGATCCAGGCCGGCAGACACAGTCTCCATGGTGGACATAAAGGACCCCACGGGAAGTCAGGGCAGCTTGTGTGAGGGCTGCTCAGCTCTGCCAGATGTGCTCCTCACAGAACTGGTGGGTCTCCCATTTGTGGGGGTGATTGGAATCCTGGTCTCAGTCAATAAACCCCAGTGGTTCAGTGGGCCTTGAACCAGAGGCTGTTTTCATCAGTCTCAAGAGAAGCTCAAGCTTTATCCTTTACCTGCAGCACTCAGGCAACTTCTGTTCTTCCTTGGGTGTTTACTGGAGCTGCAGCCCATACATGTGTGCAGATAAGGAGTGTGAGTGTCCTTCCTCTGTGCACTCCTACGCCACAAGGAGGGTTAGGAACAGCAAGCAAGGCCTCCAGTGAGATCAGTCTGACACAGGGAATCCTGCTTTGTGTCATTTGCCATCAGCTGGGTATTTAATGCCCCAGCAGCTCTGGGGGTGCTCACTGCCCTGACTGACTGAGGTCTTTTCTGTGTCTCAGCGACACAGTCCCCATCACAAAGGAATGCTTCACCCATCCAGCAACCTTATTTTGACAGAAAGTGGATTCTTAGTCTCCAGATGAGAGGGGACAACTCATTTGCTGATATATTAGAGATTGTTTGGCTAAAGGCTTGGTTGTTTTGTCCATTTTTCATGTGAAATACAACAGTGCTTAGGGGAACTGCTGGCCTTGGCTTAACTGTTTCCTCCAGAAAGCCTCTGCAGATGGAGCAAACACTTTAAGGTTTAAAAGGCTGTCTGGCAACAGAGCTGGAGAGGTGTCCATCCCCTGCATCTGCAGGCTTTCCAGGACCCTGGGAGCTTCTTATTGGGCATCTGGAGTCACTTGCCAGAAGGACAATAGCTTTGTAGAAACTTTTGGTCTTAATGTATGTGCTGGAGTTCAGAAGTTTGGAGAGCAGGCAACAAGCTCTGCTCCAGCAGAGCAATTTGGAACACTTTAGATGTATTTTGAAGCCAAGAAAGCAATCAGTTTTAAATCTTAACTAATGGGTACATGGCCACAGACTTCACCTCCTGCCCACACCTAGGCAGCTGTTCCTTTGTTCCCAGTGTGGTTCTCTGCCCCAGCCCTGGTCCCAGTGCTAGCACACATCTGACCCCCAGGGGCCCGATTCAGGCAGCTTAGCCCTGCCCCAGGTTTATTCTCACTCCCACTGCGTTCTTCCTGCCTCTGCCCCTGCTCATTTCATCTCCTGCCTTCCACTCTACTCCTCTACCACACCTCAGCTAAGCTTCAGATTTCCACCAAGGATTCTGTTCTTTCTTCCCCTGACTTGTTTGCCCTTTGGCACCCTCATTGCTTGCAGCACACTGTCCCTGACTTTTCACTGGAGCCATTGCTCTTTACCCGGTATCTTTATCTGCCTGGCCTGTGCTGAAAGCTCTTTACCGCACTTTGGAGAGAGAGTTATCAGTTGGCTCCAACTCATGGCTATCAGTAGTAGTCATCCTTTTAATCTACACCTTCCTGCAATAAAGCTACAAGAACCTTGCTGTAGGAGCCTTGTCTTCAGTTTTACTTCTTTTTGCCTAGAGCTGCTGTTGATTC
Organism: Melanerpes formicivorus; assembly: GCF_026170545.1. Taxonomy (NCBI): domain Eukaryota; kingdom Metazoa; phylum Chordata; class Aves; order Piciformes; family Picidae; genus Melanerpes; species Melanerpes formicivorus. The sequence goes on from NW_027142408.1 coordinate 1,469,563, forward strand.
TTTTGGTACTTCCATTAAGTCAAGCTTAAGTCATGTGTGGATTGTTGCAGCTTCAATAGGAAGTGTCTGAAATCTGACCTATGGATGGGCTGAGCTTGGTTTAGGGCAGTGGATGTGAGGAATCTGCACCACTGGGGAAAGTCTCTGGGTAGTGAGACTGTCTGGAGAGCAGTTTCTGCTCCATGGAACAGGGTATTGTAGCCTCTGGGCTCTTTTGGGCTGGGGCAGCAGCACAGAGGGACACCCCAGGTTTAGCACTCTTCTTTTGGCTCTGGCTCTGCAGTGGGCTCGTGGTGGGCATGCAGAGGCTGGTGAAATAGCCTCTAGGGTAGGCATACACCCATAAAGATACCCCCTGGTACAGGACTTAAACACAGGACAGACCTAGGCTGTTGAGGCCAAAACAGATGTGAAGAGCTAAGAGCTGTGTGGTTCCCGTTCCTTCTGTCAGTGAGCTTGCAGACCCAGCTGCACATCCACCGTGGTTCCTGAACACACCTTGGCCTTTGAGCTGTGCTGTGCCACTTCACAGCTGAGGCTGCACACACCTGGTGCAACGGCAGGGAGGAGAGGAAGTGGAGCCAGGGCTGCTTTATCTCTTCATGGCCAATTAGCAGGCAGCCTGGAGGCCACAAACCATGGTGTGAGAGCTGCTGCTGCAGCAGGCAGAGCACGTTTTCTTCATTCCAAGTATGTCAGGTGGGTAACTTCCCCTGGGTTTGAGTGTTGGGTTTATTTGTGTAGACAAGCAAGCATCAGCACCTGAGGTGCAGTGCAACTTTGGCAGGGGAGGGAAAAATGCTGAAAGTAATGGATCAGAAAGAGTGAGGAGAGAGGATCACAGAACCAGCCAGGTTGGAACAGATCTTCAAGATCATCAAGTCCAACCTACCACCCAACACCATCTAAGCAACTAAACCATGGCACCAAGTGTCTCATCCAGTCTTATTTTAAACACCTCCAGGGATGGGGACTCCACCACCTCCCTGGGCAGCACATCCCAATGGCCAATCTCTCTTGCTGGGAAGGTTTCTTCCTAACATTCAGCCTGAACTGCAAAATTATTTTAGAAGGGACCTCAAGGATCATCCAGTTCCAACCCCCTGCCATGGGCAGGGACACCTCACACTAGAGCAGGCTGCCCAGAGCCACATCCAGCCTGGCCTTAAAAACTCCCAGGGATGAGGCTTCCACCACCTCCCTGGGCAACCTGTGCCAGGCTCTCACCACCCTCGCAGTGAAGAATTTCTTCCTGACATCCAGTCTGGATCTACCTATTTCTACTTTTTCCCATTCCCCCCAGTCCTGTCATTACCTGGCACCCTATAGGTCCCTCACCCACCCCTTTTCCTCCCCCTTTTTGCCCTCAAACCCAGAGCACCTGGGCTCTATTGGAGTCTCCTCCCACCCCAGGTGTGGCCACTTTGCCCTCCCCACCCACTCCCCTATTTAACCCCCACCAGGAAAGGCAGCAGCCCTAAGCTGAGCCCATCTGGGCTGGAGGATCCTCCTCTCATCGCTGGTGAGTGCCCCTGCTGCACCCTGGGTGATGGTGGTGGTGACAACAAAGGCCGGGGGGCCTGGTGGTCCCCCGGTTGTTAGGGCAATGATTGATGACTCCTCCAATGTCCTCCACGGGTGCTGGCTGGGGCTCCTTGCTGGGGCTGAGCTCCTCTGGCTGGTACCTTGGCTGGTTAGGGTCTTGCCCCTGGCTCTGGGATGGGTGCAAAGCTGGTGGTGGTGGAGCAGGAGCTGTTTAGTCAGATGATACTGTGCTAATTACAGTGACTTTACCTAGAGGCCCCTGGAGTCTGCTCTCATCATTCAGTGAATCTCTCTCTTCGTGCCTCATTTACAGACCATTTCTTCCCACTCACTGCTTCTTTTCATAGAATCAGCCAGGTTGAAGGAGACCTCCGGGATCACCCAGTCCAGCCTATCAGCCAGCCCTACCCAATCAACAGGCCCATGGCACTAAGTGCCTCATCCAGACTTTTCTTGAAGCTCTCCAGTGATGGTGACTCCACCACCTCCCTGGGCAGCACATTCCAATGGCAAATCACTCTCTCTGTGAAGAACTTCTTCCTAATATCCAGCCTGAACCTCCCCTGGCACAGCTTGAGGCTGTGTCCTCTTGCTCTGTTGCTGGTTGCTTGGGAGGACAGACCGACCCCTGCCTGGCTACAACCTCCTTTCAGGTAGTTGTGGAGAGCAAGGAGGTTTCCCCTGAGCCTTCTCTTCTCCAGGCTAAGCAACCCCAGCTCCCTCAGCCTCTCCGCACAGGGCTGTGCTCCAGGCCCCTCAGCAGCTTTCTTGCCCTTCCCTGGACACCTTCCAGCAGCTCACCACCCCTCTTGAGCTGAGGGGCCCAGAACTGGATGCAATTCAGAGAGATTAGCAATGTCCTATGAACTGCAGAGGCTTCTGAGGAGTGCTGGGCAGCTACAAGAAGAATTTGGTGACAGTTCTTCTAATTTTCATTCTTCCAGTTACAGATACCTGAGTGTCACTGCTACTGGAGCCTTCAAAACCAGCCAAACATTCCCAGGTTTGTGGCAGGAAACACAAGCAGAGGCTGAGTGCTTCCTCTTGGCTCAAAGTGGCACAGTTTTTATGGCCAATCTTATTTGTGACATCTCCTTTTCACATGTGGGCATTGGATCAGGAGCTCTCCCAGCTGCTTGGCTTTAGCTAAAGCCAAGTTCAGACAGGGCCATTCCTTTCTCTGGTCTCCACTTTCTGCTGGGTTTTTGTTGCTGCTTTCTTGGTCCCTTGAATGCCAGCCTCTCCCACTCCTTCACTGCACAGAAGTGGCTGTTGTAAGTACTTCAATTCGACCCTGACAGCACTGGGTTGGGATTTGTCCTGTGCCATAAGCTGCAGAAGCACAGATGAGATGCAGTCAGAGGAGGGTGTGTGGAGCAGGCAGCTGCAGCTTGAGCTGCTCTGTGCATTAAGGCCTTGACAAGTCCTGTCTGACTGTCTGGGGAGCTGTGTCAGGCTGGACATCTCTGGTGTGTTTACCTATGAAAGGAAACTGAAGTTTTGTGGATGGAGGCTCTTAATGGAATGGGAATGAAGTCTGATGCTCCAGAGCCAGATCCCAGAGGGTCTGCTTGCAGCACTGCCACATCACCAGCACTGCCTTTCACTCTCCTTGCTTAATGCCTGACTTCAGAGGGCCACTTCAGATTAACTTTCTGGGTTTTCTTAAGATATTTCCTCTTCAGGAAGAGTAAATCAATACTGAAATTCTTCATTTGCTTAAGCCAGGTTTGTGCTTGAAAAGGTTGCAGCAGATCCAGTTAGGCCTGGCCCTGAGGAGCACTACCGTGGAAACAGGCTCCCAGGAGAGGAGCACTGCTGGGCTCTCACAGTCTGTGGGTGCCAGGATCTGCTGGGAAGGGAACACTGCTGGCTGCTCTGAACTCTAAAGGTGCCTTGGGATAAATCTTCCCAACCTGAACTCTCAGACACTTGGTAGCTCTTCCTTGTCCTGGAAGCCTCTCACCACGAGGCCACTGTGTCTGACTGTCAGGTTAGGCACAAACACTGTGAGAATATCCTCCTCTGGTTTTGCAGTGTCCCAGTCTCAGGCTAGCACGCTGCTGAGGAGTGCCAGCTTCCCTGGAAGTTGACTCACCGCTTTTTTCAATGGCAGAAAACATTCCTCTTTTATCACGAGTGCCTACTTTACCTGTGCCTTTTGTCCTGATTCCTTTTGTGCCTGAAGTGTTTGCTGGAAGCATGCATCCCACAGTGAGTCAGCAGGGCCCAGCAGAGAGCAGATTTGGGAGTTAGAAATCCAAGCACTTACTTGCTCTGTGGCCTTAAACTTGCTTAACCTCTGCTTCCCCACCAGTAAAATCAGTCCAGGTTATTAAAGTTTGAGCAATGTTGTCATTAATCTGCAGAAAGAGACTTTACAAAGGAGTCCCAGTGCTGAGAGCCTGCAGGCATTTTTGCTGCCAGTAATTGTATTAATTTTACCCAATATACTCTAAACATATCTAATGGCAGAGATCTGCATTCCCTGAGATGTCAATGATTAATCTCCCAGTTGTTTCCCATTATTCCCCAGCACTCTCAGGCATGCATGAATTACAGACCAAAGCTCTGATCTTGTAGCATGGCTCTCCAGCTGAGACTCCAGCACCAGTGTGTGAAGTCTCAGTGACTGCAGTGGCTGTGGGCAGGAGCAGCTGGTGTCCAGAGATAGTTCAGCTCCACTATCATGTCCTGTTTCCAGCTAAGCAGAACAGAAATGGAAGAGGATTGATATGCAGAAGCTGAGCCAGGTGTCTGCCACTTCCTACAGTTTTCAAGAAACCCATTCCCAGGGTCAGTGACTCTGGCTGAGGGTCTGTGTAGGCAGAGGAGGAAGGACTGTGACCAAGGCACTTCCCTTTCTTCTGTCTGGGGGATGTAGGGGCTCTCACATTTCCCTGCTGAGCAGGGGATCACTTTTCATTCTGGAAACAAGTTTGGCAGCAAGAGGATGTATGATCTGTGGAGTCAGAGCTTTGGAAGGTCTTCAGTGACATTTCTCCATTCTTAGCACATCATTCAACGACAGCACTTGATAGCCAGGTCTCAAAAGCCAGCACCCGGTCTCAGAAGTCAGGCCAGACGTTGTCTGGTTGTGTGCAGGCAGCTAGGGCAGTGCTCTGCAGCCATGTCTTGGAGTAGCTGTGCAGCCTCCTTGCTCACACTGCTCCATCCCCACAGTTATTCTGACCTCCACGAGGTGAAGATGAGTGTTAAAAGGGGGTTCTCTCTTTGTCCTTGCATTTCCATGTTGGTCCTGTCCTGTCCCTGCATTGCCAGTCCAGGCACTCACCCAGGAGGGCAGTGCCTACTGCAGCTGGGTGGGCTGTCCCCAGGGAGCACAGAGGACAAGCAGGCATGGCACTGCAGAGGTGGAGGAGTGGAACCTGAATAACCACCCAGCTCCCTACAGCAGGCAGCTGGGTGCTGTGGAAAATCAGTGCAGTGAGAGAACTGATCACTGTAACTGCAGTGAGGCTCAGCAGCAGCAATCACTCACAGTTATTCCTGCAGCCTCTCTTAACTATGGGATTGCAAAGCTGCCACAAGGAAAGAACCAAAACCAAACACAAAGCACACACTAAAGAGCTCCCAACATGTCAAAGGGTTTAAATCAAGTCTCAAATCAACACTTCCCACTTGGTATAAATGCAAACACCATTGTGCAAACAAAGCCTCAGTTAGTTGGCAAAGTCAAGCACTCAAAGTCACAAATGCATTTCTGTCCAAACTCATTCTTGCTGGCTTTCACACAGGGACTGCACCTCTCAAAGCATCTTACAAACACCCCAAAATCTATCCTGGGCCTCTGTAAGGAGGTGAGGTATGGGCTGGGTATCATAGGAAAGTGGCAATGAAGGGGATGGAGAGCTGGCTGGGCTGCCTGCCTCAAAAGGTTAGCATCAGCAGCACAAAATCCTTCTGGTAGCAGGCCGCTACTAGCGGTGTCCCTCTGGGACCAACACAGGACCACACAGCAGCTTTAGAACAAAACCTAAAGACAAACCACAGGCACACTGCAGCTCCTGCATCTCTGAAAGGGAAGGCAATTGGGAAGACAAAGAAGTTGGCTGGTGTTTGGAGATGAGCATCCCTGACATGTGAAATATCTGTGGCTGCCCCCTGCCTTGGGACAGGAGGGAGCTTTGCTGTTGTCTTGCACACCAGTGATGTATTTCATCTGAGCAGGGACTTCCCACAGGGGAAAAAAGCAAGAATAAGGCTTCAGGCTTTCAGCTCACGTGGCAATCAGGCATCTTGTGACTGGAGTGCTTTCATGTGTAGTGGTAACCACTAGTTTTGGAGCAGACCTTCAGTGCTGAAGACTAGTATTGTCTTCCTTGCATCATTCAAACAGTGCACAGAGGCAGACATCTGTCCTAGATAGGACCCTGGGTGAGAGAGGTGATGCACAGTTTGGCTGTTAAGCTGTTAGCCTTAATAACCAGTTTTGTCTCATGGTGACAAGAGCAGCACCTCTGATGAGCCTGTGGCAGCAGCCATAAGTTCCATATCCACACCTCAATACCAGGAGCTTCTTACAGGGCAGAGCCAGGGAACAGGGCTGGGCACCCATCTGCCCTGGCACCTTGCATTCAAACAGCAGCAATGCTCATGGGGTAGCTTTCATCAGAGGCTGATGCCAGCCACAGTTACTCCCTCCTGTGGCCCTGTGTCATGTCTCTATTACTGGGGCCTTCACCAGAGGAAAAAGAACCCTGAGGAGCAAGGTAGAGCTAATTGGATCTCTGGATTATGTGGTCAGCACTGCAGGAGATGGCCTTGGGAAAGGTGTCTGAACCATCTGAGGTTTCAGAACTTCTCATCTGCAAAACAACCCTCTCATGTTCTTCCACATGTTGTACCTGGAAGCAGATGTGCCTCCAGGTCCATCCAGCCAGATGGATTCCCAGATAGGCCTCTAGGTCCATCCAGCTAGGTGGATTCCCAGATAAGCCTCCAGGTCCACCCAGCTAGATGCATTGTTCTTCTTGAGCTTCTGGATGGGAATCTTCTTGAGCTTTTCATGACTGAGCTTCATGTCTGTGTTATGACCTTTTGATATGTGGCCTTGTTTTGGGAAGGTGAGGTGGAATGTTTTTGTGTTTGTAATTGGTTTTTCACTGTGCAGCTCTCCCTAGAGGAGGGGGAGGTAGCTGTCATGTTTTTGAGAGGCCTTCTCATGCAGGCTGTGTCCTATATGGGGACCTTGTACCAGAGTCTGGGAACATTTATCCACAGTGTTCTCAAAGCTCAAATCTCAGACCAGTTCCAAAACAGGCAGCCTTTGCTCAGATGCTCCAGCACCCAGCCAGCACAGCTTCTCCTTCCTTTGGGTCAGTAATGGCCTACAGGAAGAAGGTAACACATCCAGCTCTTGCTGCACACTATTGCTGCTCTCTGACAAGCTGCTGGCTGAGAGGAGGAACCCCACAGGCAGTTTCTGTGAGGAAGAAAAAATAACAACAAGCAGGTTTTGTACTGCAGCCCCTTGCATTTCAATAGGAAGCACATGCAGGAGTCTGGTTCTTTTAGAGCAGAAGAAGTAAAGAGGAGTGACAGAATGCTGGAGCTGGGAACAAAGACATTGTCCTTCAGCCAAAAGTCTGTACTAGGGTGTGGGGATTTTTCCTGCTATGAAGACTTCTATGTTTGTCTGCACTTAATTGCTATCTTTTTCTCCCTGCTGTCTCTGCATGTCTTTCACATTCACACAAAGCACCAGAGATAGGGCAGGAGCCACTCTGCCTTTGTGAGAAGGCAAAATGTTCCTTGTTTGTGTGATCTGGTTCCAGGAGGGAGCCTAAGCCTTTCTACAATGCCCCGAAGAGGCTGAGTCCAGCCCCTGATGTTACCTGGCATTGTGGTGGCTCTGGAGGTCTAAGGACACAGCAGGGAGAGCACTGGAGGTCTGAGTTTCCATGAGAGCAGCCTGTGCACGCATAACTACACAGAAGTCTTTGGGGAGCCCAGCCTTTGCTTTACAGCTGAGATGGAAGCTGCAAGTTTCATGGTGCTGGTTAGAAATTAAGCCATTTTAATAGCCTATGATAATGACACCCCTGGTCCACAGAGGGATGGATGGTGGCAAAGGGAAAGGTGACAGAAGTGATATGCCTGGGGGGTACAGGAACAGGCAGAGAGCACCTGAGGCTCAGTGAGTGAAGGATGTGTGAAACCTGTGCAGCAAAGGTCTCTGCTGATCAGCTGGATTTCAGTAGCTACTAGAGGTGAATGTTATTTCTTAGGCTTATCTTTGGCAGGTCTCCCCAGAAGTGGGGGGTGGGGATAGGCTAGTTGTTTGGTGAGAGATGGCTCTCACAGGAAGCTGTTGTCTTAGAGGGGCCACCCTGCTGCCCAGGAGCCTGGGCTCCCTCCCTCGGAGCCTGCAGCACCTCACAGCTGGAGCTGTCTCCCCTCGCTGAGGACAACGGTGATGAGGAGTCCCAGAGGCAGGCTCCTGGGTTTTCTACTGATTTTGATACTTGTTCTTGTCTTGTCTGCTCAGCTTGCCCAGCCATCCCCACCTCATTTGGAATATCTTTCCTGACACATCCCAAAGCTCCCTCCCGAGGCCCTGCAGGTCAGCTTGGCTGCGGCAGGCGCTGATGTGGTGAGGTGTGGGTGTGGTGCAGACATTTGCTTATCAAAACAACCCCAGGAAACTAATTACAGCTTTTAACTGTCCTTGCAGTCCCTTTTCTGGAAGAGAAATGTTCACATGAGTATTTCTTGCACTGGAGGTGAAATCAGACACACACACACACACCACACACTTGCTGTGCTTGGAGCCCTGCCAGAAATCCCTTTTTAAAAGGCATTCCTGCTGCAGTGTGTCACCGACTATTCCTGCCCCTAGCTCTGACAGGCTTCAGATGGGAGCTGGAATGCAGACCTCCCAGTCACCCAGAGGAATGGCAGCACTGCATGGGCTCGCCTTGCAAGCTAGAGAAGAGAAGCATCAGGGCAGGGGCAGTGCTGCATGAGAACGACAGGGAGCAGCAAGCAAAACGCCAGGTGTTGCCTGTGGGGAGCTCAGCACGTCGGCAGCTCTACGGAGGTGCATTTAACACTGGCCACGGAACACCCAGTCTCATGTTTAGCTGGGGTTCACACGTGCATGCTACTCTTAAGAAGTTCTTTTCATTGCTTTTAGAGGCAGTATCTCCACAATGGAATGGGCTTTCTAAAGAGGAGAGTGAAAAGCAAGGAGAGTGGAAAGCAACTGAGCTGGGTTAGGTGAGAAATAGATTGTGGAAAACTTGTGAAGGCAGAGCAGTAGAAGCAGAGTCCTCTACATGAATCTTCTGGTCAACCCATCTCCCTTAGAGAGGCTCCCCTGATGGGAGGGGAAAGAAATGCACACATACATATTCTGGGGAGAATTTCCTTGTAGGCTCTTTGTTTCAAACAAGCAGATGCACACCCTCCCAGTAAACATCTCCTGCTTCCTTTGGGCTCCTGTGGGATTAAACCTGGAGCAGCTTGTAGAGATCACCTGGAAATCGTTGTGGCTTGGCCAGGTAGCTGCCATGAATATTAACACAGCAAACAGAACAGCCAGATAATGAAAATGGTGATCTCTGTGGCTGCTGCAAGAGTGGCATTAAGTGAATCTCCTTGATATTTAATTTGCAAACTGAATTGCACCTATTTAGGGAGTGGAAAACACTCATATTGATGAGAAATTCTGCATCTAAACCCACTCCTTATTCAGGATTCAAACCATACAGCTCCTAGGAGCTGTAAACAAGCTCAGGCTTCTGCACACTAATCCATAACCTTTATCATATGTACAGAACAAGAAGTTACTCACAACCAGATGTTCCCTCTGCCAAACCCATTCATTTAATGCACATTTGACTTTCCAAGCCCTAGTTAGCAACTTTCTGTAGTGGGCAGATGACATGAAAGGATGGAAAAGCAGGGATGAGTTTGCCTGCAAAGGAGCAGTGTCTCTTCATGTTTGTGCTGCAGACTTTTCCATCTTGTCTTGCAGTGGAAGAGGTACTCATCTTGAACTTGCTGTCACTGCCCTGGAGGGCACTCAGCTTTGTGTTTCCAGGCACTCTGAGAAGCCAAACTTGTTCTGTTACCAGAGGGCTGCATCATTAAGTGTACTCTGGAGGGACTGGTAATGAAGCCTGGCACTGCCAAGTGCTTGAGTTGTGCCCTGAGAAGGCAATTACCTTGCCATAGGTTAGAGGTGTACCCAGAGAAGGCAACACAAAGTTCTGCAATCATAGTCACACAAGCAGCCCAAACATATTCAGTGCATGAATATTTACTTTCAAGAGAGGTATCAAAATGAGGTTTAAAAAAGAAAGCAAGCAAGCAAACCTTCAAAAGCAGTTCAGAAAGCAAGAGGGGAACAGGCAGCCCAGATGCTGACTGCAAATCCTACATTAACATCTCAGCTAGAAGTTGTGCCACAACCTGAGAAGAAAACAATGTGGTCCAACAAGGCCCTTTCCCAGCTCAGGAGGAGCTATCCCAGGCCATAAGTGAATGTCTAAAGAATGGGAAGCTTACCCAAATTAGGAGAGCAGGAAAGGCCATAAAGTGTGGCAGAGATTCTCTGTGCTCAAAAGGAGTGGGAGCTGAGCCTTGCAAAGCCTGGTGGCAAACAGATCTTTCTACAGCAAAGGCAGGAAGCCAGCTAGGTTAGTGAGAGATGTGTGAAAGGGCACTTGGGGAAGGCAAGGAACAGCAGAAACACTCAGTGAGTTTTAGGTACCAGTCTGCCCTGCTGCAGACACAAGGGACAGCCACTGACCCAACCTATTCTTGATGGCAATTCATCAGAAGAGCTGGAGCAGTCTGAATGGAATCCATTGGACATATCAGACCAACCAGATAAGCTGGAAGTCAGTAAACCAGCAGGACCAGGCACCACTTCCCTGCCAGTCCATGTGTGAAGCTGCAGAACTGCTGCCCAGGGTGTGTCAGCTCAGCCTGGAGTGAGGCTGTGTGGGGTCTCCTGCCTGGGTTCCCTAGTCTGGGGAAATGCTGAGCTGTTTGTGAAGCACTCCAGGAGCACTGAATAAAACCAAGGCAGGGGGCAGAAGTGTGGCACGTGAGCTTCAGCCTGGGTGCAAGAATCTAAACCATATTTACATGGTGCTGAACTCATGACTGGTAGCCACTCCTCAGCAAAAAGCTCGTGGAGTCCCCCTTGACAGTTCCCTGAAAATCCCAGCTGAGTGGGCTTGGCAGCTAGAAAGCCAGAGAAGTTACAAGTGTCCTCAGGGAGACTGCTGAGAAGAAAACAGAAGGCCCCAGCTTGGTGCACCACACCTAGGGCAGTGGCTGTTGTTCTGTGCTCTGCAGCTGAGGAACGCAGAGGGTTAGAGAAGGGCAACCCAAAGGGCCAGGGGATCTGTTTCCTGGAAAGCCAGGGCTGTTCACATTAGAGGGGAAATGGCTGGGGCATGACCCAGGCTTTATCTTTGAGGGTGCAAAACCTGGTCACCTGGCATGAGGGAATAACTGGTGCAAAGCAGTTGTCTCCAGGAAGCCAGAGGCTTTGTTGATGGTGGTGGTAGTTCCCCAAAGGAGCTTGTTGTCACAGAGACCGGGACTGTGCCTCTGATCTCATCACACTCTGTGCCCAGGAGGCTCTGCAGATGACTAAGCAGCATCTTGTGTTCTGCAGGAAGCCAAGTTTGTGCTCTGTCACTCTTGAGACAGGGCCTGGCCCGCTCCGTGGGTGTGCAGCAGTGCTGAAGCTTTTGCTTGGGAAGAGGCAGAGGCCCAGCAAGAGGGCTGAGGCATTTCCACCAGCGCCAAGCGCTTGCTGCAGCCTTCTGGACAGCTTGTTTTGAGAGTCTTGCTTTGTGTTTGTGTCCCAAAGGAGAAGAAACTCTGTGCATGCCCTTTATGCTATTTAGAGTGTGTTTCAAAACAGGGGGGTGTGGGGAAACCTTTGTTTTGACTTTGTGGACTTGTTTTGTTTCACTGGTTAACGTCATCCTCCATCTTTCCTGCTTCTGCTGCAGGACTTCTTCCATGGCTCACAGAAGTGCCCTGGAAATTAGAAGGCAGCATGCTGCATCCTGAGCACAAACAATCTTCATTTGTCACTTGAGTCCTTACTGCTCACCGAAGCAGACAGAAGAGATTTCACTGCATCCTGCTGCTTTCCTTTCCCTTTCCCCTGGAATTCTGTAACCTGCCTCCCAATGCTTGTGCAAGCTCCAGAAGAGGCTTTTGCAGTTCCATCACAGCTCAGCTGGAAGCCTTCCCCCAAACACATCTTCCCTCATCCCACACTTTCTTCAGCCCCTTGCTAAACACAGTGGAACTTTCTAATCACCAGCCCACATTTTCCCCTTTCCCTTCACTCCCTGTGCAAAGCAGCTCATTGCCCTGTTCAAGAACCCATCTCTGTTGTTTACTGCATAAAGCCAGGCTGATTTATGGACACATCCCCCTGCTTCTCCCTAGCAGCTGCTCTCAGGATCCCCTTCATATTTGTTTCTCCACTCAGGCTTGTACTTGAGCTCCTGGGCATGACCCTCTCTCAATTTTCCAGGCCTAAGCAGAGGGGTTTCTGCCACATCTACTCCACAATGTGAACATCTTTGGAGATGCTGAACCTTTTGCCTCCCCTAATTTAGCCTGTTTGTGTTTCAGCCAGGACAGTCTCTTCTTAACCATGAGCCATGACTGCCAGGACCAGCAGTGGCAGCCCCCTGCCCCCTGGCCCAGTGAAGCAGCATTTTTAGCTCTTGCTCTGCGTGCACAGCACATGGTGTTTGTCTCAGAACTTGTGGTAACCCCCACTTGGCTGGCCTGTGAAAGAGTCACTGGAGATGGTGGCAAACATCCCCATGCCTGCTGTCCCACTAAGTGTTAGAGGTAGTCATGCCCCTGCAGAGCAGCTGCACAAGGATTCAGCAGAGGAAGCTGGCTGAGCACCAGGCCTGGGGAGCACCTCTGCAAGCTGCATGATGTTGTTTGCCTTGGTTTCCAGCTGCAGTAAGCTGGGCTTGGCTGAATGCTCTGAGGGAGTTCAAGAGAAGGGCTGCACACAGCAGACTCACTGGAGTGATGGAAAGAAACTGCCAGCAGAAATCTGTGTGAGTCATGCTAAAGAAAGAGGCCAGAGAAAAGGGTGGGGGTGCTTTGTGCTGGAGTACACAGGAGCTCCTCAGGAGCTTCTGCTTGCCTGCTCTGCTGGAGCTCCAGAAGGAATCTCTGGATTTCTGTGTGCTGCTCTAGGTATGGATGGGCTCTGCTGGGAACACGAGGGGCAGCCCAAGCTCTTACACCTCTGCTCTTCTTACACTCACCTGGTTCTCACCTGCAGCAGAGCCATAAACCTGGAAAGGCTTCACTCTAGAGCAAAGGTCCAGGGCTGCACAGAGACAAAACTGTGCCCAGAGACCTTAGGGGACCATGGCCTCAGCACCTTCCACTCTGAGATCCTGAATGTGTGGAGGAAAGGAGCTGCTCTCCTTGGGCAGAAGCTGGGAGCACAGTGCTGCTAGCAGCAGGGCCGTGTTTCTGCTCATGATCTTACAACAGGAATACTCTTTGGGGAATTATGATCTGTGTCTTCCCAGGCTAGTCCAGGAATAGTGGCCAGGTGAACAAATAGAAGTATAGCCACGAGGATGAGCAGAGGGCTGGAGCACCTCTCCTATGAGGACAGACTGAAGGAGTTGGGGCTGTTCAGTCTGGAGAAGAGAAGGCTCACAGGTGACCTCATTGTGGCCTTCCAGTATCTGAAGGGGGCTACAGGAAGCCTGGGGAAGGACTGCTCAGGATCTCAGGTAGTGATAAGACTAGGGGGAATGGAATGAAGCTGGAGGTGGGGAGATTCAGGCTGGAGGTGAGGAGGAAGTTCTTCCCCATGAGAGTGGTGAAGCCCTGGAATGGGTTGTCCAGGGAGGTGGTTGGGGCCCTGTCCCTGGAGGTGTTTAAGGCCAGGCTGGATGAGGCTCTGGCCAGGCTGATCTAGTGTGGGGTGTCCCTGCCCATGGCAGGGGGGTTGGAACTAGGTGATCCTTGTGGTCCCTTCCAACCCTGACTGATCCTATGATACTATGAATTCCCACAGCTTCTGCACATGCAGGGCTCCAGCAGCTGTATGAAACAAGCATCTGATAAATGCAAACCCAAAGGGGGTTCTCTGCAGACACTGCAGCAATGCCAGGGCCCTATTGGGGGGTGTGTGTGTGTACTGTGCATGTTGTGCCTTCCTGTGCCACACTCTGGTGTGTCTGGCTTGGGAGGCTGAAATGCAAGCAGCAATGGTCACATTTCCTTAGAAATCAAGAGATTTCAGAAAGTCAGTATGAGGTGAATTCTTTGGCTTCCACTTTTCAGCCTTCAAGTTCTGCTCTGAGCTATACTTTCAAGCTCAAAAAAAGAGCATTGTTGAGTTTCCCATAATCAAAACAGAGCTTGAAAAGACACCATTTGTCATGAGCCACACACTGAGGCTGCGAGAGCTGGCAGCAGCAACAGCACTGCAATTAAGGATAACATTTTTTCCAGCTAGGATAAACACCATTTGTCACTTCAGAAGCTTTAGGGGTTTCAATTGGAACTACAACTATTTCCTTCTCTGCTGCAGATGTAGAAGATGTTGCTTCATCTTCTGACACTGCAAGTGTTAGCAGACATCATTAAGTGCCCTGCAAAGCCTTCCCTCTTCCAGCTCCTCTCCCTTATTCCCTGACTTGGTGGACTGGCTTTTTGGGCATTGATGTAGAAGCCACCCAAGTGCTATGCTGCTGATAGGCTGTGCTGCTTCAGGCTCCAGATGCATGATAATAGAAAAGACAGGTCCAAAAAGGTTGGCAAAGATGTGTGTGGGCACACTTGAAGTGTCCAGTCTGGTACTTGTTGTGGCAGAACGTTTCAGAACTGCAGGGCTAGGGTCTGCATGGCAGAGGGGAGCCTGCAGCCCAACTGCATGCCTGCATATGTAGCTGCAGCCTGCATGGAAATGGCAGGAAAGCTGTTAGCTGTTCAGGGCATAGGGAGGTGACCACATCCAGGGCTGCAGCTGGGAATGCTTCCTGCAGGAAACCAGCAAGGACCCCAGCTGCATCACCCAGGAAAGCTCTGAGCTCTGGGAGTGCTGGGTGTAGGCTGGTCTCAAGCACCTCTGAGACCCCTTCAGCCACTGAATAAAACACAGCTGCAGGCTGCTGGATAAACCATTGTTTTTCTCAGCAAAGGTAAACAGGGATCTGTAATGACCCCTGATAAATAGGATCCAGGTAATGCCTGTTGCTGCTGAGATGTCCCCTGCGGGCCAGAGGTGTCAGTGGCTGTGTGAGCCTGCACTCTGTACTTGAGTCAAGGACAGCAGGAGTGAGCACCAGCGACCTGACCCTCCTGAGGGAAGAGCAGCTTCAGAGAAGGCACTGCATTGAGTTATGGCTCTTGAGAGAACATCCTGGAGCTAGGACTAGGAACAAAGCAATAACTTTGTGGGGTCACAGATGCCATGTCCCAGAAGATGAGGTGAAAAGCTGTTGGAAACTGCCAAGTGACATAAGGCCAAAAGCTGAAGTGAGCTCTGTGCAGCGGGCAGCAGGCTTCACACCGCCGCACTCGGGGCCCTCGGCGAGACCCAGCACGCTGTGACCAGCCAGCAGTGCAGCAAGTGCTGGACACAGGCCTCACCCAAAGGTTCAAGGCCTGCTTCTCTGCCCAGCAGGGAAGCTCAACCTCTGCTCCCACAGCAGAAGCAGTGTTGTGAGGCACAGAGCCCTGCTTGGTCCCCAATACAGCACCCCAGTCCTTGGGAGGATGGGCACCAGTGGAAGGATGGGAGCCAGTGGGAAGGATGGGGGCCAGTGGGAAGGATGGGGACCAATGAGAAGGATGGGAGCCAGTGGGAAGGATGGGAGCCAGTGGGAAGGATGGGGACCAGTGAGAAGGATGGGAGCCAGTGGGAAGGATGGGAGCCAGTGGGAAGGATGGGGGCCAGTGGGAAGGATGGGAGCCAGTGGGAAGGATGGGGACCAGTGGAAGGATGGGGGCCAGTGGGAAGGATGGGAGCCAGTGGGAAGGATGGGCCTGTCAGCCTCTGTTCCCACAATGCCTTACACCAGACTTTAGGATATTGAAACAGCCTGGGATCTTAACATCTCCACTGTCTTTGATCCTCTAACGCTCGCTCTGGCTGCCTGCAGTTCCCAGCCTGGGAAGGATGGAAATTTGATGATGGTGCCCCTCCATTTAAGCAGGTGGCTGTCCTGGCATTGAGTCATCCCTGGGGAGATGATTTGCAAACCAAAGCCTTGCTGACCTGAGCTCTTTGCTGCATTGCAACACTGCCTGCCCCCCTTGGGCTGTGAGAAGAGCACTCACAGGCACAAGTGTGTTCATGATGTACATGCTGAGAAGCAGCAGCAAAAGCATCGACTTGTGTGTGTGTGTTAAGTGCACTGGAGCCAGCTCAGTGTGGGGCAGCCAGGGGCACAGGTACCTTTTGTGCTGGAGGGAAAAGAAGCCTCACAAGCCTTGTGATCTGCCTCAGCAAGCAGCATCAGCACAGACAGGGAAAGATTTGGAAAGGCATAGTGTAACAGCTGAACAGCAAAGTGTCCCAAAGTGACAGCTCTGATGGCTTCAGAGGCAATCTGTGTTGTGCCTCACCTGCCCCTCGCTTTGCATTGTGTGAAAGCCTGAAATCAGGCACAGTCAAAATGTTCTGGAGAGGTAAATGACTGCTTCCTTTCCCCACTGCTGGCATCCTGCCTGGGGTGAGCTTTCTGCATTCTGAAGTCAAGAGAGAGAGGGATCCATAGGATGGGATGGTTTAGGCTGTATTATTTGGGGCCCTTCTGAGCGAGGAGAGAGACAAAGAGATGAGAACAGTCTTCCCCTTTGGCCTGAAACCTTCCTGCTTGCCCTACTGCAGTGAAAAATCCCCACAGCTATTGTCACCCACCTCCCACTAGCTTTGTTGTGACTCTGGGCCAGGGAGACCTCAGCTGTGTAACCAACAAGATGGAGGAGACCCTGAAGGACTGTGATTAATTAAGGTGTTAGCTTGTGAGCACATTCAGATGAAAACTCCTGGGAAGAGAAGACAAAACTCCCCAGCAGCTGTACAGTGGCTCTTTTCACCAACCTTAAAGCACAGGAGCACATCATAACTCACAGCTGTGCAGAGCTGACCCTCATCTAGCTCAGCTGATGCATTATTTACATCCTCCTCACTGGCAGTGGAGCTGGGCAGAAGTGGGGCTGGTATCTGTTACACCTGAGGGAGACCAGCTCACACCTGCAGAGCTCACGCTTGTGACCCTGGAAGGCGGAGGAGGAGGAGGTGGGAAAGCAACTGAGCTTGGAGAAGCTTGAACCCTTCAGAAAGCAGGAGAAGAGGGGAGGAAGATACATGTTTGGGAGTGTGAGCAGGCACTCAAGTGAATAGGAGAAAGCAAACTTGCTCACTTTACCTCTCCACAGTGCTGCAGCAAAGAGCAAGTGAAGAGAGGCAGGGGTGGAAGGTCCTGCAGCTTGAGGCAGCTGCATTCTGAGAGGAAGCTGAAGCCCTTGCTGGTAGCATTCTCTGACTGACATTTGATGGCCTGTGATAAAGGTAAAGGGTCAGGCATGCTTCTTGGTCGCTGGCCCAGGCAGTGACTCCCTGGCTCATAGACATCTGATAGGCACAGAGGGCCCTGGCATGCCTCTGAAAGGGGTGGAGAGGCCACCACACCCTGTGGTGCTCAGGTAGCCTCCTGTCATCAGCTGTCTGGGGACTGATGTCACGTAGCCTGGTTGTGGTGGTGGCTTTTGTATGGGTGACTGCCCATGTGGAAATGGATGGACACCACCAGCAGCACTCCTGCAGAGCACTCTGCAGCTGGTGGCAGCTGAAAACTTCCCTTCCATCCCAGAGAGGTCAAGAACAAAACCATGGAGAGATGCATTTGCAGTGCCTAAATCCCATTTTGGCTCCTGCCATGGTGCCCTGTGGGAGGCATAGGACAGATTCTTTCTGCTGTCCCGAAACAGCCGCTCCAAAGTCCTCACTGGACAGCAGAGACAACCTTCTCGGGGAGGCTGCCAGGCAGAGTGGTTTGGCTATTGACAAAAAGATATTCCAGGGCCACATCCAGCCACAGGCAGGGAGCAGGCACAACCTCCCTTACACCATCTGCTCCAGAGACTGCAACCAACACCCAAAGCAGCAGCAAGGTGAACAAATCCAGGTCAGCTGCAGCCAGATTCTCCCTTTGCATCAGCAGACCTCCAAGGATTCCTTCTCTGACACATGTGGCAGCAGAGTGAGCAAGATGAAGCTTGCTTGTGTCCTGCTGTGAACCCCAAGCAGAGGCAGCTTCAGTGAGTCACAGAGCAGTTTGTCCAATTGTGTCTGGTCCATGTGGGTCATGGAACAGGAGTGCCACGTTGCAAGAGCTCTGTGGGCCAGCCTGGCTGCAGAGGAGGAGCGTGAGGAAGCAGTCAGTGGTGTGAGGCTCAAGTCAGGTCAAGTTCCTGTACACATGGAAGGTTCAGATTCAAGTGTGCCACCAGCTGCAGCCCTCCAAAGCAGCCAAGACTCAAGAACCAGAAAATGTCTGTGGGGGAAGGTCATGGTAAGAAAGCAGCCTGGAGCTGTAGCAAAGCACCCTGCCTGTCCAGAGGAGCTCTGAGCAGTGGCCCCTCAGGGAGGCAGAGCTGGCAGTGTACACAGTTGCCAAGAGTTTTGAAGGGAAAAGCCACAGCACAGTCTGACTCTTGCTGTTGTCCAGATCAGAGCAGCTCTGGGGGTTAGAAAATGTGTCATCAGGGGGAAGGACAAAAAGTTCATGGGAGCCTCTTCCAGGACAGCCTAGCAGTAGGGAAGGGATAAGCTGTTAGGTACAGACAGCCCCTGTGAGACTCATGTAACGGTCACTGACAGCCTGGCAAGCTGCCAGCGGGCTTGGGGAAAGTGAGTACAGTGTGCCCCAGAGCAAAGCACAGCTCCTGTGCCTGGGCTGGCTCTGTAGGCTGCAGCACCTCTCAGCTGGCTCCGCTGCCTTTGCCCTCCCAGGCACCTGGGCGGTTTTGCTTGCTCTTGCATCTTCTCTAGTGTCTCGTGGTGGTTTGGGATGCCTCAGCTTCCCAGGACCTTCCCTTGCAAGGCTTGCGCAGGGCAGCTAAACTCTGTATTGCAGCCCTCCCTCCCCAGTGTCACATGCAGGGGTGAGGGACAGATGTAACCCAGCTTGCTGCTTGGAGCCAGTCCCACACTTGAGACCTTCGTCTGACTCTGCCGACTTGCCCGGGCTCCGTGTGACTGATGCGAGCCCCAAGACAAGGCTGCCGGGGGGGAATGTGTTTGTTAGCACATTCCACCCCACTGTCCACAGATGTTTAACAAGGCCCAGGAAGGCACTCATGAGGCCAAGCAGCTCAGGCCTCAGCTGTAATTGCTTCCTGTGCAGCAAGCTGCAATCATAGGAGAGCTGCAGACGTGAAGATCATTGCCCCAGCAGGACCTCACTGCGATGATTCTGGTGAATCAGAGTCCACATGTGCTGTGAGAGTCACAGTTCTTGGGCTGGGTCCTGCAGGCCTTGCTCAGGAGCCATGCAGAAGCTTTACCTAGCTAACCACTCGGAGAGCAGATGTCCTCCTCTCCCTCAGCAGGTATCTAGCTCCACAACAGCCTGCCTTGCTTTCCAAGGGACAGAAGAGAGAGAGGTTCTCTGTCTGAAGAAGTCAGAGTCTAGGAGCTGTCAGTAACAGGAGGATGGGCAGCCTTCAGTGCATTAGTTCCCATTAACCTTCAGGTCTTTCAGACTTTGCCATGTTTTGTAACAAACCAGAAGTTCCAGCATTGCAGTGAGTCCCTTTGGAACCTAAGGCAGCAGAGCATGCTTGCTTGTCTCGTGGTGAGACTGGGCTGGCAGGGCAGCTGCAGAAGAGGTCATGCTCTGGCCTTCCTGAAGTGATGGAAGGCACTGACTGGGGGCAGGTTTCTCAGCTCTGCCAGCAGCATGGGGAGAGAGCTGGGGATGAACAGGGGTTTGATTCCTCACACCAAACCAAACCGTTCAGTACTGTGTGTGCCTGCTGAACCCAGGGAAGGCAAGGAGGCCTGTGGCACTTGGCACAGGCACTCAGCCTAGTAATAGGCTCCCCCATAATTTCTTGCAGAAGGTGGCAAGAGGTCACACAGAAAGCTGTTTCTTCTGTTGTAATTTATCATTGGGGCTGAGCCTTGTTCAAGGACTCCCTGTCCCCCCATCCCTGACAGACTGAGTTCAAATAAGAACACAAATCTCCCTGATAAGGTTGCCAAAACATGCCAAGTGAATGTCAGGTATGATTAATAAGGCAGATAATGGTGATGTGATGGGTCATGGGGAGGAGACTGCTAAACCATTGTAAACATGGAGAATATCTTAAGGGAGGCAGCAGGCCAGCCAGAGTGAAGAGCAAAACACAAACCTGGGTGCTGCTGCAGGAAACCTTACTGTAAGCACAGCAGTCCCTTGGGAGGGCCTGGGACACCTTCAGGGAAGCATCCAAATGCTTTGGGGACAGCTTGGGGGACACCTGTGATTACACTGCATTCAAGTGGTGCATGGCATTCCCTGGCATACTGGTGTTCAGCTGGGACATCTGTCCAGCTGAGCTCTCTCTGACTGGGGGTGAGTTCGGCTCTGTTGCACTGTGGTTGTGCAGCGGACCAAGGGTATAGCAAGGAGAGGAAAGCTCTACACATGCACCAGTTGCAGGTTTATGAGTACAACTACAAGGGCCACAGCTTCCCTGCTCCTTAGTAGCATCAGCTGCTGTGGCACACATGCTTGAGGTCACCAGGGATGGCCACAGGCCTCCTGTCACCAAGATCCAACCCATTTGCACGAGAAAAGGCTGGAGGCTGAGGTGGAGGAGGAAGGGAAAGGCTGGGCACAGAGTGCTGCACTGCTCTGTCACAGAGAGGAGGTGAAAGGCAGGACAGGTTTTACAGTGCCCTTTCAGCCATCCCTAAGTAAGGTGAAGTGCAGTGGAATTGCAAAACTGTAGGGGAAAGGAATGGGAACGTTTTCTGAAGGCTTCTAGGAAACTGCCTTTCCAGTGAGGTTTGGCTGGAAATGTTTTGAAGCAGCATTTCTAAGGGAAAGGATTTGGAAATGTATTCATTTGTCTTTTTGTAGGAATTGTCCATTTTGCTTACTCAGATTGGGAGAAGGGAGAGCAAAACTTGATTTGGTTAGTTTCCAGTGTGCATTACAGGAAAATTGAGACTTAAATGTATGGGTTTTAATATCAGGAAACACTTTTGACTGTGACAACACTTTTGACTGGCACAGGTTGCCCTGGGAGGTTGTAGAGTCTCCATCCTTGGAGACATTCCAAAGCAGCCTGAATTAAGGCAGTGCTGGGTAACCACTTCTAAGTAGCTCTTCTTGACCAGGGAATCTGGGCAGGTCCCTTCCCACCTCAGCTGCTCTGTGATTGTGTTTGGCCTAAACCTCTAGCTCTGATGATTTGGATTTCTTGTTTATCTAATGTCATTTACTCTCATCTGGGAATGGCTGGTGGGACTCAGTCATTTTCATTTATCTTTGAGTCATTAAACCCTGCAGGTTTTCCAGGAGAAACATGGATTTATCTGCAGTGAAGTGAAACCTAACCACAGGAAGTTTAATTTTCTTATTCATGGTTTACTGAATCCCCAGGTCCTGGGTCAGAGGACAGCAGCAGGGCTACAAGCCCCCAGCAATATAATTGTTATCATTAACAGCTCTTTATTTTCTTAGAAGGGCTTTGAGCTGTGTGAGGCACATTCAAACAGCTACCAGTGAGTAATGTTTATCAGAGTACACTGAGACACAGAGCTCTGCTCCCATCCTTTAGGGCCTGTAAAGCCCTGAGGGCTGCTCTTGGGACACCTGCATGACCTCCTCAGTCTCCCTCACAGCAGCCTTTGCTTCTGGCTTCCAGAATGGTTTGTTTCTGGTGTTTCCTGGGTTCATTTTTGAAGTGGACAGTTGTCTGTTTAAACCCACCTGTGTGCAGACTAACAAAGCAGTGCCTGCAGTGCTGACTAATGCTTCCCTTGGGTCTGTGTCATCTGCTGTGCTTAGCAAACCTGCCTTTCCTCATACTCACCAGTGTAAATAAAGACTAACTTACCTGCAATCAGGGGTTGTACCAGCGACAAACTGGGCTGTAGTAGGATCTGATTCAGTCCCACAGGGGTGAATATTCAGTTATTGACAAATGTGAGGACCACAGGCCAATGCCTCAGCTTTCAAACAGACTGAGAAGCCTTGAAACTGTGTATTGCATCTGCACCAGCTAGAGCCTGCTCTCCCAAAGGAGCCTTTTCATCCTGACCTGAAAGGGGAAGGAAGAGGAAAAAAAATCCCCTGGTCTCTTTATTCTGTTACCAGTTAGCATTTCTGTACGTGTTGCCAGCACTCAAAATGCCCACCCTTCCCTCAGGCCTTGCTGTGAAGGGTGAGTGAAAGAGGAATGACTGACTTGGAAGTGGAGGGATCTGATGGGCCATGAGTCTAGGAGGCAGCTCCTTCCAGAACCTGCAGGGATGACAGGGAGGGGGTGACATGCTCCTGAGAGTCTCTGCATGGCTCTTTTCCTCATTCAGCTTCATTTCACAGCTTCATGCAGTTGCTGCAGCCTTCACACACTGACCTGAGCTCGACTGCCAGTCAGTGCTACCAGTGGTCTGGCTCTGGCTGCAGCTGGCTGCTCTCACTTGGCCTTGGTGTCATTCCTGGCTGCCTGAGTCCCCTCTTGAGCACCTCGCCTTAAGGCTGCAGTTAAACGCAGAGGTTTTCCCCCTGTTTCTGAGCTGATCCACTTGAAACACCTGCACTCAGCTCAGGAAACGTCTGCTGCTTTGTGTTCCTTGGTAGAGGCCCCTCCAAAGCCAGCAGCTTTGTGCTGCAGTGTTTGCGAGAGGCGCTGGCTAAAGGCTGCTCTGTGTCCTTTGGGCTGGCATTAGGATTGCAATGAATCATTGATAAAGCTAATAATGTGCTCAGTTTAATCTAATATTATAGCACAGAGGCTACACCCAGTGCTTACAGCACAGGAACATACAGAAGTAATTAATTGTACGCTGCTGAAGCTAACTGCAGCTGAACTTCTCCAGGTTATGAAAGCTTGCCAAAGCAAGTGAGGAAAAAACTCACCACAGACTCTGCAGGGGCTGAGCTTCAAACAGCTGGGGCAGGCTCAGGGGCCCTTTAACAAAAGAGGATGTGATATAGGTCTAATGTGTCCCAAGCAGCCCACAAAAGAGCCATCAACACCTACATATGAAACTGAGCTACATGGGAGGCATTCCAGGCAGACATTGCTGCTGCCCAGGCCTTTGATGGAGCATGATGGATGTTTACTGCAGCAGCCAACTCACTTCATTTGCAAAGTAAGAATGGATAATATGGGCCCAAAGTAATAATAGCCCTGAAACCAGCTCTTTTGTTGGTATGTACCATAACAGCTCTTGGATGGAGTCACACAGTCCTGCACCAGATGAAGCCCTGATCCACTCACTCCCTGAAACAGCAAGCTAAGCATTTCCCTAACAGCAAGCTAAGCATTTCCCTTGGCATTAACATTTTTTCACTTAAATCAGAATGTTACACTCCAGCTTACTTACATTTAAGTGGTATCTACAGACAGACAGCTCTTGTCATCTCATTCCTCTGACAGCAGAAGCCAGAACCAAATGTATCCCAAATTCATGCAGCTCTGTGGATCACTACAGCCCAAGACATTCACAAGGGAGTTTACTGCTACCTCCCCAGCAACAATGCTGCACCTCCTGCTTCTTCAGACACTGTAATGTTAGCTACACAAAAGAGGCAGTGGAGGACAGGGCAGGACAAGGATATGTCAGTGATCACTGACCCCAGTCTCCCACCACATGTAATTCTTTTAGGAACTGTTTCCAACTTTGAGTTCAGCATCACATTACACATCTGCCAGGCTCACTCTCAGGGAGACGCCAGCTGAAGCCTCCATCTCTGAGGGAAACCATCTTCTTCCTACCTAAATGCCCAAAGGAAAATCAAACAGATGGACTAGACAAAACAGGAATTTATTGGGCAGGAGAGCTGAAGAGCAGAAAAAGCTCCCCAAAGACAAACAAGCATCCCACAGCCCCAGTGAATAAAGGCTTGCCTCTCAGTGGAGGCTTCTCAGGCCAAATGGCCTCCACCCTTCACTGCATAGGGCAGTCCAAGCAGAGGTGTCCCTCTCCTCAGCCCTCTGCAAACTCCTCTGCTTCAGTGGCTGCCATTCAGTGACACTTTGGTGGTGTGCAGGGAGAGCAGTGAGTCCCCTGCCTGGCAGGAAGGCTTGCTAAAGAGTTTAACTCAGCCACCATTTCTTTACCTCAAGGTGACAAAAGCTGCTACTCACCCTGCTCCTGTGGGGTTGGTTTGCCCTCTGTTATTGGTACAGAATGATGTATTTTACATCAGGTTATGCCATGGCTACTCTTCTTCCTCAGGCTACCAGGGCTAGGTTCAGCCAGACATAGTGGGACAGAACTGGGCATCAGGTTCTCACAAAGTCAACAGTCCCCCCTCCAAACATCTACCAGGCTCCTGCTCATGTTTAGCAGCAACACTAAAGAAGCAGGAGAGCTCAGTGGAAAAAACAGTCCAAAGACAGCTATAAAACATTAACAGAGCTGGAACAACACGAGGAAACAAGAGTGCTGTAGCCAACTGAAATAACAGTGACCACTGGAAACTTGCTATTAATCTGGGAGATAACCTGCCAGAGCTGGAAAGCAGGGCTTCAGCACACAGCCCCCTTGGGTTTGCCCCCTCTCAGTTTGAGCTTTAAAACTAATCCACTTTGCAGTATTTATTCTACAAACCTTGTCCTGCTGAGCCATGGATGAGTTTCACAGAGGAAGCTCACTGTGTTGATCACCAAGGGGGTGAGCTTTGCCAGGAGCACAGCTCTGCTGGCAGTGTGTTGGGTTTTACCGTGCTGGTCACTTTGGGCTGTTATTCTGAGCATCCTGCTGGGCAGCCTTTATCACCAGGACCGCTTGTTTAAACAGAGAAGATTCCTACAACCTCCCAGTGTGGCTTTTTACCAGGAAAAGTTTCCACCATTTTATCTCTAAAGTTGCCATAAATTTCCATCAACTGCTTTCCTCTCTCTTTAGAGCTAATCTATAATGATAACAACAGACCATAAAGAGCTATGAAAGGTCCTAGACAGCTCATTTCTATCCAGAAAGGCAGAACCTGCTTTGACTGCTGACCCCACTGTCCACAATTCCCTTCACCAGCTGAAGTCTCTTCTGTCCTCTGCTCATTTTCTTGCCATGTGGCCTGTCTTTCTCCAGCTTCTGTCTCTGGCTGAAGGAGATTAAAAGGAGGGAAAAAAAAGAATAACTAACAAAAAAGACCAAATTACTTGAGATGATTTTTCTTCTTGGTGAGAACTTCTTCTGTCTCTTCAGAGAGACCAATTAACATAACCATCATCTCTCTGGACCTAATATAAATATGAATAAAATATCAAACCCTTCCTAAAATTGTTCTTTGTTCTTCTTGCCACACTGACATTAACTCTTTGACATGATGCCAGGCAGAACTTCAACACAAAATGCACAACTGCTCCCCCTCCACACACTGAAATGCCACTCCGTGTGTCACTGGGCAAAACCCCACCGGCCCTGTGTGACCATTCAGAACTGGTCCCAGAGCCCGGGGCTTTTGTCTGCCTGGGTTATAAAACCCCATTCATGACCATGCCACGGCCTCTTTCTTTGATCTAGCCACACCTTTGGCTTGCTTGAAGAAAGGAGCTTGTACTGAGCACTGAGCATCTCATAGAGGGATAAAGAAAAGCTCCTCTGTGGGAACATTTGCAGGGGTTTTGCTCGTTTCTGGCTAATTTATGGTCATTTCCACATGTAATTACCCAAATTGCTCTTGCAATCAATGTAATTGTGCTAAGTTGTTTAAAAATCAGTCTCATTAGGTTTTGCTTGGTAGAAATGTACTGGGTTGCAAAACCTTCATTTTGATCTTAGGTTAGTTGCCAACAGCCTTTTAAAGGCAAACAGGTTTTGTCTGCCTCCTTTTTTGTGCGTGTGTGCACCACTGTTCTTGTACATTCATTACAGCTTGGCTGTGCTTGGAGAGTTGTCTATAACCTCCTGTGGGCGCCTGTCGTGTGTGTTTGCAAGTTACCGCAGGGCTCTCTTTCCTTCTCAAGGCTCTAAAAGTCTCCGATCTCTACGGTTGTGGAATGAGAAGAATATGTCACAATGTGACTACTGCGTGTTTAGGTGAATTCCCCCCGGAGCCTGTGGTGGGCCGGAATAACAACAAGCAGAGCCCTGCGTTACTCCTGCTGCGAGCACACAGCCGGGGTTTGAAGGAGCAGAGCAGTGTGCCAGCAGCGTGTCCCCCGCTCCCGCCCAGCAGCTTCAGCTGCCTTCTTCCCAGGATGTCATGCACGGCCTCTTCCTATCCGACCCCAGCATCTCTGCCTGACCATCCACCTTGCTGCTTGCGTTCCCGTCCCCAAAGGTCGCCTCTCTCTGCCCCGCCACTCACAGCGGGGTGGCTGCGTCCAGCGCTGCGCTCCGGGCCCTGCTCCCGCTGCGAGTCACCTGCGGCTGCTGCTCGGAGCCTGCCCCAAGTGGGGCTTGTGCCCTGCGGCCGGCCGCGCTGTGGAGCTGCCCGAGACCAGGCGGAGGCTGGACACGGCTCTGAGAGAGACTTCGCCCCTGGAGTCAACCTGGCTGGCACCCTCCGGGGTGAGAAAGCCATCGCTTATCTGCGCCGCAGCGCCGGGTGAGGCCGGGAGGTGCGGATGGTGGCAGGGTAGCGGTGGGAGCCGTGCTGAGTGTGAACATCCGCTGACAGCTCCGCAAGCCTCTGTCCGAGGGGTGGTTTCTCCACGGTGTTTTCTGTTGGAATGAAAGCTGTCTGCTCACCAGTGGAAGCTGCTCGACTCTCTCTGTTTTGTTTGAGCTAAAATCAAACTCTTGCAGCCCTGAGGACACGCCGGGGCGAGGGTTTGCTCTGGAGAGAAAGGCACAAGCTGAAGGAAGATACAAAGAGAGTTTAATTCAACAGGACCTTGAATTTGGAGTGGGGCACTCACTGAGCTGCTCTCCCTGCCTTCAGTGCCTGGAAGTGATTGGGGTGTCAGGAGCCCCTTGATGGGCTGCATATGGAGCCAGGCTGAGCCCCTCGACTCTCCAGCCTGCAGTGCAATCCCACGGGTGTCAGAGCAGGACTTGATCCCTGTCTGCCTCTGAACAAAATAAATGACAAGCATAAGCACAGCTCCAGCTGATTTTTCTCTTATCTGAAGATCTGCAGCTTTCCATGCCTGCCTTTGACTGTGAAGGAGGTTATGTTGGAGTCATCTGTAACAGCTGCATTGTGAAATACCTCAGTCATGTGGTTTCAAGCAGCCAGTTCTTTAACGAAAGATACATGTATTCTTGTGACTTTTCCATACAATGGCAATTTTCAAGGGAGCCAAATGCTCATTACTACACAGGCTGTTCTTCAGAGGCCAAACCTGACCTTTAGTCAGAGAAAATTCCCATCTGGCTGGGCTTATTCATACAGCCTGCAGTTCTCTTTGAATGCTGCATTAGCTGAGAAAATGTTAAACTAGGCTGGAGAAATAATTAGATTATTAAAAAGCTGTGCTCTGGCAGAGAAATGGCCCTGCCTCTGGAGCTGAGGATCTTAGCCTACATGTAGTTTCCAGGGACCTAGCACCTCCAGGGAAAAGCACTTTATAACAGGGTGTACCAACTGCAGGGAGGAAGGTATGAGGGTATAGAATGGCCCCAAAGAGGTTAATCAAGCTAGGACTTAAAAGGCCACTCACATGTCCAGCTTTTCCACATGGTAGGACACAGGTCAGCAAATTCTGTTTCCCCTGCTTTCAGGGTTGTGGGATCATCTTTTCCCCAGTCCGCGCTCACACGATACTCCTGGGGCAGTGTGTTCATTATTTCTGTGGAATATCGTTTCCCTCTGCTTTTGTTAGAAGCTAGCAGCTGGAAAGGATGAGGAGCCAGCAACATGTGACCAGACAAGCCTGTGGGGACCACCAGGCAGCTCTCCACAGATCGCAGTTGGAAATTTCTGGCCAGCTTGGAAAGCCTTGGTCGCACTCCTGCTCCGTGCACTGACACTGAGGCCTTATCTTTAGCTGTGCCAGGAGGGATATTCAGCAGTGTTCTCTGGGCTCAGTTGTGGGGGTTCTGACATTTTCTATTAATAAACTAAAGGCAGGCACAAACAGCATGCAAGGTTTCCAAAGCTGTGCTTAAGTCTTGGCCATTTGGATAAGATGTTAGCAAGCAGGAATGCTCATTTGGAAAGCAAGAAGGGACAGGAAAAACCTGCAAAACACTGAGGGAAAATAAGCTCATTAAAGGGGAAGAGACATAAGAGCTGAGGAAGTGAGTGAGCTGCAGAGAACAGGGCCTGCATGGTAGGGCTGTGAGCTGCTAAACTCTGGCCAAGTCAGCCAGAATAGCTCCCCACAGTTCCCAGGGAAAGGAGGTACCTTCAGCACTCTCCTCAAAGCCTATCTGTGTATATGAGAGAAGGGAAGGAAAGAGGCTTCTTCCTGTACAGCTGGGTTTGACCTGGTTCTCATTTACCTGGTTCTAGACAGTGGCACTGGCATTAGATTATGTACCAAATGATCAGGTTTATTTGTTGATAAAATAACGTGCCCACTGACACATTGAAATGTGCAGAGATCCTTGGGCAATAGGGATGAGGGAACCTTGGAGTGGAAGATGTTAGAAGGAACAGCTGGGTGCTTTTCCTTAGCAACAGGAGCATGAGGCAGTTGGGATGCCCAAAGGTTTGCCTGACTCCTGCTGCAGCATTACAGATGGTTTTCTTGTTGCCCTGCTACTTCATTTCATAGATGAATTATTGTGGCTATTCCTCTGACAGGTGGTACAGAGGTACCTTATGCTCTGCTCCTGTCCATGTCAGCTTCAGGAAACATTATGCTTGGGTGTTCTGGATTATCCTTCTCTCATTAAGCTGGCTCAACGAGTTCAATTGCTCCATTTGTTTAAGCTCAGCTCCATTTGTGGCTGAGAACTTTTTTGTTTTCTCCAAAACAGGGCAGACTTGAGTGAAGTTCCCTTTGCCCTTAATTCCCCCTGTTCCACAGATACCAAGCTGTTCTCTCCCAGCATTTTGCTTAAGCTGATTTCTCAGCAGAATGCAGCATTTTGTCATCTTCTTCAGAATTCTGCAGTGCTACAGAGGTGGCCAGAACCGAGGCTCCATGCTCTGGCTGTGTGTGTGCCTGTGTGTCAAACAGAACACTAGAGCTTGCAACAAAAATACACATTCAAATTACAGGTTTACTGGCATCATGTCTTCACACTGCACTAAAATAATCTCCTGCACTCTATATTCAGTCCTTCTATTTATGCATCCTGTGTTTTGCTTAGCAGTAAGACAGAAAGAAAGCAGGCCACCATGGGCATAGCATGGTGAGGATGTTAACCCCCTCCTCTCTGGGCTCTTCCTAACCACTGAGGGGGACTCCTGTTTTTAGCAGTATGTTTAGAATTATTCTTGACTGGCTTCTGTGCTGGCAACTTGGGCTCAGACTCAGAGATGCAATGAGGCTGAAGAGCAGATGCATTCTGTCTCCTGGGTTTATATCATTCACTCCCTGAGAGACTCCAAAGGGAATCATGGAAACCCCTTGCTGGCAGTTTAGTCACTGCTGAGCAGCCCTTGCACTTCTCTCCAAGGCTGGCTTCGAGCTCCTCAACAGTGACACAAGCAGAGCCAATGCCTGAGAGCTGCTGGGTCTCAGTGCCCGTGCCAGCTACATCCCACACATGCCAGTCCCTTCCCTCTCTCCAAGCAGGAGATACAAATGGTCTTTTGGGGAGCCCTATCTCCCTTACTAAGCTGTATAGCTCACCCTGGATCCTTCAGGAAAAAGAGGCTCTGAACAGGGTAAAAATGCCAGTTCAGTATGGTGCAAAGACCTGGGACCTTGCACTTTCTCCTTCTGCTCATTCCAACCCTCCATTGGTGCTGGCATGCTTTAATCCCACAAGGGGCACTCTCGATGCCTTCCTTGGCTGTAGTGTCCCTTACACAGGGTGCTGCACAGAAACTGCACCAAGGCTTCCCGTGCAAGAAAGGGAAATAAAACCCACCAACTGGCTAGCTCACATCTTTGCACAGCAAATGAAACCCATGTGAAGAGTCCTCACTGCTTCCCTCCAGCTGCCTCTTGTGATCTGGCTGACAGAATCCTCCAGCTGTGGGGAAATTGGTTTAAGGGTCTTAGAAATGGGCTGGGAGTTTCTTTGCAAATGAAGCTGTGCAGACTGTCCTCACTGCCTGGGTGCAGTGTTTTGCTTTTGAAGTGTGAGCATTTATTACACAAATCATTCTGCAAGAATCATTATCTAGAGTTTTACTAATTCCATGGAGGAAGGGAGAAGAACATTTGCTATCTGTTTTGATATCGGGCTGCTCTGAGGGCAGAAGTCATTCCACCTAACCTTAACTGTTCAAACAGTCAGCATGAATCGAAGCTGATAGCCTGGGCTTCCTCTACACTGAAAGAAGAAAGACAGAAGGTGACTCATGCAGATTCTTCACAGACAGCTGACAGGAGGCTACAGTATGCCATGGGAAAATGGCTTGCCTTGGCTACCTGATCAGATACTTGCATCAGGGTCAGAACATTAACTGTCTCCAGTCCTCACAACACTATGGGAGGTGCTGGGGCTCCAAGTGCTTTGTCTTTCCATGGGAAGTAAATAAAAGTCATTGAACATCAATCTTTATGCTTTCCAGATGACAGGAACTCAGTCTGTGAGCTGCAGGCTTTCTCCTTTTTTGTCAACAAAGCATCCCTCCATCCCTTTGACAGCGACCTTAAACTCACTGCTGGGGTAGGGAGAGGTGTTTCAGGGGTGTGAATTGCAGCCCAGTCAAATGCTGAGGGTGACACTGGCTTCTAAGCACACAGAAAGAAACTGCAGGCTGGAAAGCTATCACACCAAAGCAATGGGAAGCTGCAAGCAAATAAGATGGAAAATGCTCAAAAAGGAAAACAAAAAAGTACAGAAAGCAAAGAGGAGATGGCAAGGAGTACAAAGATTTCATCAAAGCAAGTTTATTGTCATTGTGCCTTGCTTTTAGGCAGGGATGTTGGTTGTTTTTTCATGTAACCAAGCAATCCAGCTGTCATGAGGCAGGTGGGGAATCAGAAGCAGGAGCATGTTGTGAGATCTCTGCTATCAGGCTGTAACTCAGCACTCTGAAAAGGATTCAGGTTGATGGCAATGCAGCGTCTGTCGTTGTGCCTCAGCTAATTACTCTGCTGAGCCCCATCTCTATGCTGTGCTATGGAGACTGGGTGCATGTGTGGAGGTGCAGATGATTCCCTGGAGGGTGGTTAGTAGCTGGCATCGTTTGCTTATTGTCTTCATCAGCTCTGTAGTTGTGTGAATTTCCTACCTGACACAAACTCATCCAGCTTTTGTTCATGTCAGCTAAGTACCTGGCTGCAGTAATGGCTCCCAGTCACCACCACCATCACATTCTGTACTGCAGTGCCCTGACAGGTGGTGAACTGGGGTGACCTAAAGCTTAAAACACACACTTCTGGCACTGCAGAAAGACCTCCACATAAGCAGGGACCTCTGCTGCCAGTTTCTGTTCCAGGCAATAGTTTTGCACCAGTCCTCACAATCTTTGCTTTGTTCTGACTCAGCATTCCCTGCTGAAGTAAAGGGCAAAACAATCCAGCAGCAGTGGCAAGGTGAGGATCTCCAGATCTCAGCTGCCTGACTCACTCACTGGCAGCATTAATGCTGCAGCCACACAGAGCACTTCTCAGCCTGCAAGGCTGCTGAGCTGTTGCTCTGCCCTGTGCTCTGTGGTGGCACAGCCAGCTGACCCCATGTAGAGCAAGCCTAAATGCATCTGCATACCCTGCAGAACAGATAACCCCCACAACAATGCCAGAGAGCCTGCTGGCTAAGCAGCACAGCTGCCCCTTCATTGCTTCCAGTGGAAGCCAGGACTGCCTCAGCAGTTCAGCTTTACTGAAACTTGGAACAAAAGAAAAGTTTGAACAAGCTTCAGTGTCAAGTGTCAGTCCTGACCCTGTAGGCATAACTGTGGTGCAGAAATACCTTCCAGAAAGCAAGGACTAGCACAGCAGCCTCCAGAGGACTCACTTCTGCAGGCCTTGTGGTAGACTGCATCTGCAGTGAGTACAGGATTAGGGATGGTATCTGAGGGGAAAATGATCTCCCAAAAGGCAGGTGAAACCCTAACCCTTCCTTCTAATCATCCAGACTTTGTGACTCATTATCCTTGGGTGAGGGGAAATCTCTGTCCGTGTATCTTGGCCAGGAGTGAGTGGAGGGGGTGGGGGGATGGAGTGGGTGAAGTCTTAGGTGTCATGTGTTTAGCTGATCTAATGCAAAAATAGAAAGGAACCAAGGGGAAAGGAACCCTGTGAAGGCAAGCCAAGGGGAAAAGAAAGTTATAAAAAGGAAGCACCACCAACACAGAGAGCACCTTCTGCAGAGTTAGAGGCAGGCACAGTCCTGAGAGGAGCCAAACCCACTGAATCCTGCCTTGATTATTTTGGGATAGGAGGCAAATTCTAGCAGGAAAAATGTAAGATGCTAACTCAGGACACCTGGTTCTAGAGATTAGCAGCTGTGAGCTAACCCACGTGTTAAATGTATTTTAAACCCGTTCAGCTTTCTTTTTGAGGAGGGCAGGCAGAGTCAGCACGGCACCCAGGAGCTGGGTCACCCCTTTGCAGCATGACAGAGGTGAAGCCAGATGGAGGGCCAGCTCCTGGTGGGATCTTGTTGGACAGCAGGGAGCAGAAGACACATCCCAGCCTTCTCCTCCTTCTGCCAGTGATGCAGGTAAAGTCCCTTGGGTACAGACTGCACAGTGTGTGTTCTAGTTCTGTGGCTTGGAGCACCATGAAGAGGTGGAACTGCACAAGACTCTGCAAGGTGTGGTTCTGAGGATTATTCCATCCAGAAGGTTGTTAGTGTGGAAGCTGTTGTGGCCCCACTGCCCGTTGTCACCCATGTACAGCTGTCCTCTCATAGTTTGCAGCCAGTCTGAGGTATTTCCAGGGATGTTCTGCCAGCTATGTAGCTGAAAGGCTAATGGACAGCAGAACCCATGTCTGGTTCCCAGTCAGCCCTTCTATCCATGGAGCTGGTCTTTAAGGAAACTAAAAGAAGCAAGGGCTCACACAGTGCTGCTGTGGCCTTCTCACTCCTCACAAGCCCTCTCAGTGTGCAGGCTGACTGCTCTGGACTTGGAAAGAAGCAGCCTGTGGGATGTGTTCCCTCCCTGTCCAGGCCTGGAGCTTTCAGGGGCTTTCCTTGAAGCCTCACTCCAGACACTCCGTTGGTCATCTGCCAGTTCAGCCTCCTTCCTTGCACATGTAGGAGAAAAGATTCCCCTCAGGCTTGGATCTGCAGCTGATGGTAACACTGCTGGAGACAGCTCTGTGTCATTCCTGTGCTGTTGTGTCCTTCAGGTCCCCACTGCAGCATGGGCCCATGAGGTACCTGTGATGTCACCTCAGGGCCAGCACTGCAGCCTTGTGTGTGGATGCAGGGGCTTGGCTCACCCTTTGCAGACTGCATCCTGGGAGCATTTCTTGGAGCTAATCTCCAAAGCCAGCGACCCAGGCATGTGGGGGAGGTGTCAGGAACTGGAGCTCAGCCCTAGACAATGCACATTTCTGTGAGCACTAGCTTAGGCTGCAGGATGAAGCAGCTTGGTAGACAGAGCCTCACCTCTATCAAGAGTCTGGGGCACTGCATCAACGATTTTCCTTGATACTTCTCTTTCTCTGCAGCTTGGTCTGAGTGGTGATTAGACTGAAAACCTTTGGCTGCTTCAGATACTTTCCCTTGCTTGTATGTGGATGGGACATTTGAGACCAGCAGTTCCCTTCCAGTCATGTTGCATCATGGCCAAACTAGGCAGGTCCTGGTGTGCTGCCTACCATGAATCAAAACTATTTGGAGCTCTCTGTCAAGAGTGGTGCTGTTTCTGGGGAAGCTCTCAGCACTGCAGGTGTTGCCCTCTCTCTGTGCAATGACTTGGTCCAAAAGCTGCTTGAAGTCTTGGGAACTGTTTCAGAGATGATTGGAGTTGGATGCTCCTGGCCACAAGAAATTGCTGTTTAGCAACTTGTGTCTGAAGTCAGCTTCATGCAAGGAGGCAAGAGGTTCCCACCTCACTCTGGAGGGGGCTCTGAGAGGCCTGCTGCTGGCTAGCCTGAGGAGGGAGGCACCACAGAGGAGACGTCTGGGCAAGAGGTGAAGGCCACAACTGCTCCTTTGTGAGTGATCCCAGTAAACAGCATAGTTGGCAGAGATGTCAGAAAGGAGGCCTGGTCACAAGCACAAGACTTATGGTGAAACTGCCCCCTGGCAGTGGCCTCAGAGTGCAGAGGAGAGTGGCTGTGCCTGGTGATGCTGGGGAGAGCCAGGCTGCCTCATGTCCTCTGCCCAGCAGTGGCTGGGGCTGCAGGGTGTTACACTGCAAGCAGGAATTGCCAGGGAGCCTGGCAGAGCTGTGCTTGCAGCTCCCCATGCAGGGCAGGTGACCCTCCCCACGAACAGCTCCTCTGCCCTGCTGAGGCCAGGAGAGGATGCAGCTCTGCCAGGCTCTCTGGGCAGAGGCCCTGTGTCCTGCTGCTGCTTGGCTCTCACTGCCAGGTACCCTCTAAGCAGGGGCTAAAGCCAACCACTCCTCACCAGCCCACACCTCTGACCTGTTCCACCAGCACCACAGCTGTACACACTGATGCTGCAGCCAGGGCTCTGCTTCTGTCAGCTCCTCTTGAAGCCAGACATAGTCAAAGCTGTGTGGACTCTCTCCATGAGGATGTGATGGGGCCCTGGGGGCACCCACAGCCCAAATTGTCCTTGCCTAGGGACCCCATTTCAACCCTCTGGGGCCATCAGCCCCTGCCCCAGTGACACAGCAGGGCCAGTCTCCAGCTCCTACAGCCCTGTTCTGCCTGTCCACAAGTCCCACTGAGCCAGGCCCATCTGTGAGCTTAGGGCTCCAGCCAGGCCCCAGGGACATGCTGATGCCCAGGGCTGAGGCTGCCCTGGTGCCCTCCTGCTGCCTGGTTCAGGGCTGGGGTGGGGTGGGACAGGTCCTGGGCTCCAGGACCTGCCACCATGAGAAGTCCCTAGCTTGTGCTGCTCCCTGACAAGATGGTTTTGTGGCCACAGGAGTCAGCATCTGCACACTGCAGGTTCAGCCAAGGACCTCTGCCTTGGTTCAACACTTGCTCATGACAGATGTGGAACAGCTGGCAGGACCACAGGTGACAGCATGCAACAAGGTGTTGTGTGATGCCATGCCTGCCCAGAACCTCCTCCTCATGCTGTGCAGGCTGGCAGTGTCACCCTGAGTGCAGACTCTTGCTGCCTTCACACCCATGACATCCTTGTAGCTGCCCTGCCAGCAGACACTGTGAGGTGCTGCCATGGAAAAGCGCTCTGCTGCTGCATGCCCCAGGCACAGGGACAGAGGTACCCTTTGGCCCCTGCCACACAGATGCCTGTGAGGGACTGCTGGTACTCAGCTGTGGCTTGAAGACATGGAGAGAGACAAGGCCACAAGGCCTGTTGTGACACTTTTGGAGGCCCTGTACCGTCGGTAGCAGACTGTGGCCATGGTGCACACTGAAGTGGGATCCCCCTGGGCACCAAGCACCTCCTTCAGCAGCCTCCCCTGTCTGAGTTCATCTGTGGATACCCTGCAGATGAGCAGCCCCAGGAACTGGCAGTGCCTGGCCAGCTGGTGGTCTAGGACTTTGTGGTGCAGCATCTTGCCATGAAAATATGAAGGCAGCATTATAGACTCAAAGGACAGCTGAATCTGAGCAGATAACAGGGCCCCAGGGCAGGCCAAGTCTAAGTGTTCTTTGGCTCTGCCACAGATGGAGCAGGCATGCTGCTTGAAGGACCCTCTGACTGCTTTAGGACCACCTCTAGAGAACAGCATGGGGTTCTTGCCATCATGATTGAAATATTTTCACATCTGGAGAAGCTGGGGACAAAAGTTCCTTGGAAGGCCCTCAAGCACACTTACCTCTGTGCAATGTTTGCCCCTGCCCCACTGCTCTCACTCTGAAAATGGCAAAAATCCTCTTGCTCAAGATTTCCAGAAACAGCTTCACTCTAGGCAGAGGCTGAGCACATAGCTTCCCAACCCAGAAAAACACAAGTTTCAGGCTGCTCTGAGTTAAGAGATGAGGAAAGCTCAGGGGACTAGAATGGAAACAGTGTTGTGCAACAGAAGTGACAGTCTGCTGCTTTTCACAGTCTAATGCTTACTGCATTTGAGTTTCTGTCTCCAAGAAATTGCACTTAGCTAAGGATACAGCCAGTGAGAGCACTGACCTTTAACAAGGGCTAGTGCCAAGGAAATACACAGGTAGCGCATGTGCAGCTCCTGATTTCCAGAACAGTCTCCAGAACTTGAATATTACACCCAGGAGTAGAGCTTTGGATGTTCAAGAAATGCTAAGGTCACAAACCAGCCTTGTGCAGAGTTTTGGAGCCTTGCAGTTTGAGTGGTTAGGATCCAGCCAGTTTATTTCTAGTCTCTCTCTTTGGGGCTAGAAATAAACCTATTAAACTGAATCATAAAGTCAGAGAATGTTTTGGGTTGGAAGGGACTTTTAAAGGTCACCTAGCTCACCCCCCCTGCAGGGAGCAGGGACACCTTTAACCAGATCAGGCTGCTCAGAGCCCTTCAATGTTCAGGGATGAGGCATCTACCACCTTTCTGGACAATGTGCCAGTGTTTTACCACTCTCAGAACAAAAAAAAGTCTTCCTAGTCTAAATCTCCCCTCTTTTAGTTCCAAACCATGGCCCCTTGTCCTGCTGCAGCAGGAGCTGCTAAACCAACTGTTCCTGTCTTTCTTACAGGCCCCCTTTAAGTACTGAAAGGCTTTGCTAAGGTCTCCTGGGGCCTTCTCTTCTTCAGGCTGAACAACCACAACTCTCCCCCAGCCTTTCCTCACAGGAGAGGGGTTCCAGCTCTCTGATCATCCTTTGCAACCTTTCCAGCAGATCCACATCTTTCTTGTGCTGAGGACTCCAGAGCTGAATGCGGTGTTCCAGGTGAGGTCTCACCAGAGCAGAGGAGAGGGGGAAAACCACCTCCTTTAACCTGCTGGCCACATGTAATGGATTTAAACAGGTTTAGCAGGTTTAAGTGTGTTTTCTTTATTGCAGTAGGCATGTTCTGGGGGCTGCAGTTGTAGACATCTTGAGTTTTCTCCCCTTGCTTTTTCTTTATTGACTTCTACAGAAACTGTGTACCAGATGCTGTAACACTGAGATATCTGAGATGTGTGAAGGGGCTGTGGAAGACTTCATGTCTGAAGCTCTCAGCCTGCACATTGTTTACTGGTGTCTTGCCACTTTGTCACTTGGATCAGTGTGGCTGCACCTGTATCAGACAGCTGTTTGACACTAATCCCTTATCCTAGGCTTGTCATCATGGTAACCCTCTATTTGAATATCCTTTCATTCTTATCAGCACATTAATGCTGCCTTCTGAGAAAACCCTAACCTGGTTTTCTTATGGGGTGTGCATTCTGTAAGCCTCTGCTCTGAGTACTGCTGATGCCAATCAGTGCATGGCAAAGAATCTTTCACCAGGGGTGAGCAGAAACCTGGCAGAGTTCAACACCTACTCCTGTCCCCTGCGATTTGTATCCTAGCCATGCAAATATATCACAGTTATCAGTTCTATATTGCTATTGATTAGCATTGCCTATTTTTGCCTGGCTGCTCTGCTGTCAATGGCTATTGCAGATATTTTAGTTCATCAAGGGCTTTTAATCCTTCCCTCTTTGGTTTCCAGTCAGAATGCATTTCCACACTACATTTTCTCCAGTGGAAAAATTGATCTAGCGAGTTCTCATCCTTCCCTGTGCCACTTGTTCCTGCTGCCACATCAATCTTCTGCTGTGCTCTTTGTGCAAATGCAGCCATCTGTGGGGCAACACTGTAAGACAGATCAGGAAAATCTGGGGTGCTAAAAATAAACTCTCCAGGAGGGGAAAAAAAAAAGGAGAGGAAAAACTGGCAAGACAGTTGACCTGGAAAATGTAGGAGAGTGGTGGATCCCCAAACAAAGGGGGTTCTTCAGACCAAGATGAAATAAAGGTCAGGGACACAAATATGGGAAAGGCAGAGGATGTCTCCTTTTCCCTTAAAAGTGACATACTGGAGACCAGATGATGGTCGAGGCTGCAGGAAGTATAAACTGATCTGTAGCAAAAATGAGCTGGCCTTGCCAGTTTCATGCTGAGGATGGTGCTTGAATATTCAGATAAAGATTTCTAAGAGGGCCTCAGATGTAGGATCAGAGATGTAGAAACATTAACTCCTCATATTTGATACTGCTCCAACAGGAGTGTAAAGACCATAAACACGTGAAATCCTGGCCCAATGCGCTGGATCTCAAGTCCCCTTTCAAGTGAGATGGCAGTGTTTCCCATCTGAACACTAAACCTACACTGAGGCCAGCAGCCCACACAAGCACAGACTATGAGGGTATACTAAATTAAGACCATGTCATACCCTTTCTCCAGTCCCTACCACCAGGGACTGGAGGAAGGGCGCTGTTCTTCCTCAGTCCTGTCTGCCCACCTCAATTTTTGCCCATCCACATTTGGCAGTATGTTCTGTGTCCTTCCATCTCCTCACAACATGCCAGGTGCTTTGCTTGGAGGGCAGTGTCTTTGTATTCTGATATAATACTTCATACTTTTCCGCCAGCAGCTGAATTAAATACCCAGACTATTTCAATCCTAGATATTCTGCAGAAAGAGCCTTGGAAGGACAGGCTTGTTTGTGTTGGGACATCTTGCATGCTTCACAAAATGCAGCGTGTATGAGGCATTTCCTCCTTGGTAAAGGCTCTGGGCAGCCCCTGCTCTTCCCTAACACCTCTTTGTCATCCAGGTCTGTAATGCTAAGCAAGCAAGCAGATTAAGTGTATCTTCCCTGCGTCTCAGAACAAACCACTGCCAGTGTTTGCGTACTGCTTGTGCAGGATTGTCCCTCCTCCTCCCTCTGCTTTCTGCAGTTTGTTAATTGACTATTTTAAATGCTTCTGATGAAAAGCACCACCGACTCCCCTCCGGGCTCTGTGCTGCAGAGCTCTCAAGAGGGTGGCTGGCTGGAGGCTTGCTTTGTCCTGCATCAGCTTGAAGGAGAAACCATCTGACCCCCACAGTGACCACTCTCCATCTCCAAGTGCAGAATTTTAAAGCTCCTGGGCTCCATTTCCCTGCAGCTCTCCAGCATTAGCCCAAAGGCTTCAGAAGAGTTGCACTGATTCGCTCAGTCCCTCTGGGCACTTAGAGAGCAACGCACGGCTGTACTGCAGTGCCTTGCTTGGTGCTGGCTTTGCTTTGTATTGGTGGTTGCACCTTTGAGTTGATGGAATGGTTTGCCTCTCCCATTCCAGTCAAGATTTGTTCACTATCCTGTCATGCCATTGATATGCTAATGTTTCTGTCCCCTTCTTAATTTTCTTCCCCACATTCACCCCCTGCTCTTGGCTTTCCTTTTTCTCCTCTCATTTCACAAATGTTAATTCTCTTCATTCAATTTTCCTGTACACAAGAAAGTGGCCAAGGTTCTACCCTGCAAACAGTTCTGTGGAATACTCTTTTGCATGCTGAATACAACGGCACCACTCACGTCCCTGAAGGGGCACGGACACGTTTGTAGTACTGGAGCCTGAGGAACTCACCTTGCTACAAGCAGAGAAGGAGCTGCCCTGGTTCAAACACAACACACCAAAATTCCAGCATAATCTCATTGCCCTTACCCTCATTTCCCATTTCCCCTCCCTGTTTCTTGTAATCGCCTCTTCTGTCATACCAGATCAAGTGTTTCACCACGGAATGACTTCCATTCACTCTTAATTTGATGTACTGGAAGTAGTTCTATTGACTTAAATGGAACTATGCACATAAATAAAGGCAAGTCCCCAGGCAAGCCTGTGCACTGGAGATCCTGCAGGGCAAGCAGGGTACATTTCATTAATTTTACTTAATTAATTTATTTGCAAGTGTTGGGTAATTAGCAGCTTCTTCCAGAGCAAGCTTTCAGGTTTGGTACTAGCTCAGTGGAAGCACCACTAGTCATCCATAAGCACAGGACACACTACAGTGCCAGAGGATTCAGAGATTACGTCAGACAGCATGAATGATTACCTGGAAAAAAAAAAGGGGGAGGGGGAAGGGGGGGGAAGGCACACGACTTCAACGCAATGCAATAGTAATGATGCTCACATATGTCAGAGACAGAGCTGAGGGATTCAGAGCTGCACCAGTGGAGGTGAGGGGCAGCCAGCAGGCTGTGGCAGAGGGCATCAGCTCAGCCGGGACTGCGGGCAGAGGGAATCCCGTGAAAGACTTGGTGAAGGTGGGTGGCAAACGGAGACACCGAACAATGGGGATGGATGACGTACGCTGCACAGGCGGTGGCAGATCGGGAACTGAGCGGGCGAACGCCAGCGCCAAGGGAGCCAGGCGCTGAACTGCACTTAACTACAGGGAGCAGAGGCGTGCCAGGGAGGAAGAACTGGGGGCAAGTTCCGAGAGAGCTTCTTCAAACGGCAAGAAGCCGGGAGAAAAGAAGAAACGCCTTATGTTAGTGCTTTAGGACTAACTGAAAGCAAGGTGGTATGGGATCAGTGCTTGGCCCTTCCGGCGAGTGAATCAGCATTCGGCGACACGACCCTGCCGGAACGCCTCAACAGCTCGTTTCTCGCTTTGCACTCGTACGTTTCAATGGGTGCGAAGCCCCCGGCAGAGCCAAGAATGATTCGGTGTTGCCGCTGCTGGCGGTAGCGCTGCGGAGCCCCCGCGCATCGGCTGCCACCGGCGCACAGACACCGCCCCAGAAGCGGCAGAGAGCGAGGAAGGGGGAGGCTCGCCCGGCTCCCACCGCCCCCGCGGCCGGGCAGTGCAGCGGGGAGAGTGGCAGCGCCCCGCGGCGAGCGCGACGCCGGCGGCCTGCTGGGGCCGCCCCGCCCCAACGGCCGCCGGGGAGGGCGAGGGGCGGCACCGCCGTGCGCCTGAGCTCAGCGCGTCGCGGGCACCGGCCGCCCTCCCCAGGCAGAGCCGGCCCCAGCTCCGCGCCGCCGGGCTCGGCACGCCCCGCTCCGCCCCAGCCGCGGCAGCGCCGCCCCGTCCGTTCCTCACACACACGCACACCGACACCGAGACGCTTCCTGCGTGAGGCCGGGCCCGGGCCGCTGGGACGGCGCCGTTTCCTCTGCCGCCTCGCAGGTACCGGGGGTGGGCCTGTGGCGGGGCAGGAGGCGCGGAGGGGCCCGGCGGCGGCGCGGAGCGTCCCCCGCCTCGGGCCTCCGCTGGCGACCGGCAGCCGCCGCCGCCCTGAGCGTGGCGGAGGGCGAGGGGTGGAGCGGAGCCTTCGGGCCGGAGCCGCCTCTGGGCGGGGGCCCGAGCCCGAGCCCGGGG
Organism: Melanerpes formicivorus; assembly: GCF_026170545.1. Classification (NCBI taxonomy): domain Eukaryota; kingdom Metazoa; phylum Chordata; class Aves; order Piciformes; family Picidae; genus Melanerpes; species Melanerpes formicivorus. The sequence continues at coordinate 1,510,662 of NW_027142408.1, forward strand.
TGAAGTGGGCCCGGGGAGGTTCCCGCTGCGGCCGTGGGAGCCGCGTCCCGGGGGCGTCCCGGGGGCTGGGGGGAAGTCGGCGGCGTCCGGCGCTGCTCCTCACATTGCTGGAGGGTGAAGTCATCGTGCCCATTGTCTCCCCTCGGCTCCCCCCGGGCCGAGCGAGGGGCCTGTCCCGCCCGGAGCCGTGGCGGAGGAAAGGGGCACGGCCGGCCCGGGCCTCCCACCGCCCGCGGTAGCGGGGAAGCCCCGGCTGGATTCCGGCTGGGCTCGGCGCAGCGGGCGGAGGTGTGCTGGGAGGAGCTGCCGCACTGAGCCCACCCGGGTGGGCCGTGGCGCCGCGGGGAGCCCCTCGGCGGGCGCCTCGCTCCCCGCAGCGGCATCAGGGCGCCCGCGGGCCCCTGGAACTCCTGCAGTTGAACTTACAGGACACGGGCAGAGCAGTGCGAGCCTCTCCCGGGCCCTCCGCGCAGCCCGGGGGGCAGGGCTTGCACGGCCCCCTCCCCACCGCCCGCCAGTTTCTAGTTGGCCTCCCTGTGCTCCCATGGCCACCCCGGATGCGGGGGGAGCGGAGCAGCGGGGGGCTTCCCGGTGACGAGGGTGTTGCACCTCGGCTGTGAAGGCGGTAGGGGGACGAGCGGTGGCGATAGCCAGCGTCTTGCCGAGTGTTTTCCTTGCCCGGGTCCTGCAGAGCTGGGAGTTCTCCACCTGGCCGTGTGCTGTACGCACAGCAGCTATCGCAGGCACGTCTTGGGAGGGCTGGGGAAAACGGATAACAAACAAACAGCGTGAGTGTCAGTGGGCTGAGGAGGTGTCGGTCGGCGAAGGGGAGGTGTCCTCCTGCCTTGCCCCTCCTGCTCCAGTGCGCTTTTGACAGAAACAGCCGGGGCTTTGCCAAAGATACGGGACTGGAGTTATGGGGACATGCCGAAGGGAAAGTAGTAGAGAATGCAGTTGGTGCCGAGCAGAGAAATCAGAATTTGGAGCTTTCGTGGCCTTGTGGTCGCTTACTGGAAACGCGCCAGTGTTCCTCTGTGGGGAGCACAGCAGATCTTGTTTCTGTTAAAACACTCGGGTTGGCATTGGTACTGATTAGTGCTTTATCTCCACTGCCATCAAGGACGGCATGAGTTTGGAAAAGCAAAGGGCAGTTTGGGAAGTGGCTCTTGCAGGAGCTAAGTCAGTACACAAAACTATGAATAAATTCATTTAAAAAAATTACTTCCCCCCTTTTTTTTTTTAATGATGAAAAAAACCCAAACCATATTTGAGTATCTGATTAAAGGATTTTCACTAAATTCATTGGAAAGGCAGGTTTTCAGTTTAATACCCAGGTCGAACTGAAGTACGAATTGTGAGTTACCCAGCTACCAGAATTCCCTTGCGTGCTGAGAAGTGATGGCTGTGTAACGTTACCCAAGAGCTTCACAGATCTGACCGTTATTTAAGTAAGCATTTAAGTGCTTGTACTTGCAGCCTTCAGAAAGCCCTGCTAAAAAATTGCTGCGTGAAGCAGGCCTGCTCAGTGCAGAAAATGAAAACGAAAGTTTGACTTCTGCAGGCTGGCAATAATGCTGCATTAAGAAGCCCGGCTGGCTGGAAGGCTGAGGTGTGTGCGACTCTGGTGTGCGTTTCTTGAGGTGCAGCAGAGTTTCAGCTGCGCTCTGCCCAGCTCAGCGCTTGTGACATCCTGCATTCTAACTGCTGTGTTTGTACGGTCAGCTGGTTCTGAGTTTCAGGACATCAGATCGTCGTTTCTAAAGGAGAGCATTGAAATGTGTCTGGGTGGGTTTCTTCTGTTCCCTTTCCCTTCCGTCTACCAGACCAGTGGCACGTTTCTGACAGAGAGCCGTCATCAGCTTTCGGTTAGTTATGGTGGCTGAGGCTCAGGAGGGAGCAAGATGCTGGGCAGGTCTGTTTGTTTACCTTTGCAGTGTGTACAAATCCCGGCCTCTCCATTAGTAAATGAATCATTAAAGGCCATTAGCTGTGGGATTCCCAGCTGGCATTAATACAGGCATTAGGACAACTTGGTTTATGTGAATATTACCAGCCCTTGAATTCTTCTGGCACTTGGGCCTTTTGTGATGCAAATGTGTGTAGAGGTTTTTTTTCTCTTATTTAAGTGCTGCTCGTCACAGCAGAGGCTTCAGACTGAGTTTGTTCGGTGTGTTCCTAATCAGTCCAGTTTGTTGTCGTTTTGTTGGGGTTTTTTCCCTCTTTGCAGGGGCCTTTCTGATCCTTAGTCTTGCTGAAGTATTCCTCACAAAGATTCTATTCCTCCCCCCCCCCCCCCCGCCTTGCTTTCCAGGGAAACAAAGTAGGATGCCTCAATCTTTTCAAGTGATTTTTGAATCCTCTTTTGGAGGTGCTGAGGAAGGATCTTTGAACTTTGAAGTACAACTCCCGTTCAGCACCACTGTCCTCGGAGGGCTTTCAGCCAAGCCTGTGGTCTCCATTATGGGGTCAGTTTACTCCGGCCCATGGTCACACATCCATAATTAGATTGGTGAATTGTATGTAAACACCACATACCAGCCTAGCAGAATACATTTTAATACCTGACTAGGACAAGTTGGATGCATGCTTTAGGCTCTTTTGAGTGTGTTTTGCTTTGCTGCTGAGTTGCAGGTCAGTCCAATTCTGCCTCGGCGTCGGTGAAGGCTCCTTGAAGGACTGGTTTGCTTTGCTTCCATGGAAGTCATGGCATAGTTCTAAGAGGATTTAACCCTACCCTGAGGTTTATCCATGGAATAAGAAAGAGGAAGAGTGCTTCCATTGTAGTTTGTGTTTTGCATTGGAAAGACTGCTGTAGGTTTTCCTGCTCCTAAACTGTGGGTTGAAGTCAGTCACCTGCCGGGTGGCCGATGGTGTCTTGCAGATGGCCAGAACGCTGCAGCCCTAACTGCGATTTACACAACGTGAATAGCTGTAGAGTTGGTTTGTTTTTCTGAAGGGTGAATTTCCAACGGGTTCACTTCACATCTAGATCCCTGGCACCCATCTGGACAGCTGATAGAAAAGTTGCTTTAACCTGAAGCAACAAAGAGGTTTAATGAAGTGAGCTTAAATAAATGTTACGTCTACACAGGTGCTTCCTCAGGCGTTAGAACTTCCTCTCTATCGAGGCCCAGTGATGCCTTCAGCAAGACATTTGAAGGGTATCGTGCAGAAATAAGTGTTTGTACCAGTTCAGTCTGGTGTAGCCACTTGTTTTTGCTTCCTCAGTAGAGCACAACTCTGTTAATGCAAGTATCCTGTTATTGTTCAGCACAAGCTGTCATTGTGGGGCTATGTCAGTTCTGGTCTGTTTCCATTTATAGCTGAAATAAATTGCTGTTAAACAAACATTCTTCCATAGGTCCTTTGCTCCTTCCATAAGGCAGATTAGAGCTCTTACTCTAAATTGGAGCCCCTGGCTGTCCTCTTCAGTCGTTGTGTTTAGGAGGTGAAGAACTGCTTCAGCAGGACAGCTGACCGGCGAAACTGTCTGCAGCAAGGATCGCGCTGCTTTGTTCTCGCTGTGCTTGCTGATGCTGCATATCTTAAGAAACAGAAAGTGCCAGTTCTAAGGTTCTCGGTTAATGATCAAATTTTTCACATCAGACCAAACTCTGTCAGCCACAGCAAGGTAACTGCCTTCTGGTTTTATCTGAGAATCATTACAGAATACAGCATTAACCAGGCTGGAAAAGACCTTTGAGCCCAATCTATCAGCCAACGCCGTCTAATCAATTAAACCATGGCACAAAGTGCCTCATCCAGTCTTTTTAAACACTTCCAGGGATGGTGACTCCACCACCTCCCTGGGCAGCACATTCCAGTGGCCAATCTCTCTTTCTATGAAGAATTTCTTCCTAACATCCAGCCTAAATCCTTCCTCTGTAAGATAGTTCCAGCTGTACAGGAAGACTTCTGGTGAGACAGTTTTATCTCCTGTATGTTTTCAAGGAACGGTTTGTAGGGAGTGTGAAGTGGCCTTGCACTTTTGGGGGGGAACTGCTGAATATTGGAGGTTCAGGCCTGACTGAGGGGTTAAGTTGCAGCGCTGCCCGGACAGCATTTGAGCTGTGAGATCACAGCCCTTGTGTGCTGCACCTTTAGTTTGTTTTGAAATGTTTATATGGACTAGCCACGTTAACTGCTCTTAAATGAGAGCCTTTCTTAGCACCAGCGTGGTTGCATTCCAGGGGAAGAGACGACTGCTGCTGCAGTGCCTGGGTGCCTGGTTCGGCCATTGCCTTTGCTGGTGGGAGAGTTCAGTGAAACTGGATAAGGGGAGGGATGCTTTAGCAGCTCTTCTGCGGTATTGTCATTCAAAAGTCAGTCTTGAGAAGAAACGTTTATACCTTTATTTAGGAAATAGCAGGCTTTTGTTCTGTGGAGATTAGGTAGTTGGTGACTACTTGGGGCTTTCTGTGACCTGAAAATTGAGGGCCATATGCTCAGCCCATATTCAGTGCTGGAGCTCATCCTTGTGTCAAGATCTAATTGTACCTCGACAGTAAATGTTTTGGGTAAGTGTTAACTGAACACCTGCGTGGGGGCTGTGTGTGATAAGTGATGGTACTGGGAGTGCCTGTTGAGACACGTTGTTTGGCTTTTCTCCTTCATATCAGAATGCTTTATGTAGGGACCATCCTGTTGTCCCTCCAACACCTAGCAGTGAAAGAATGCTTGGGTAGGAGTAAACAGTGACTGTAGTGAGACCACCCAGCTGTCCAAGGAGAAGCCTGCTGAGAAACGTTTTCGTCTGGACAGCCCTGGGGATATCTCTTACTTTGGGTCTGCCTTTCACGTTTCTGTAACGAGCAGTCTAGTCTGTTGATGGGTGCTAAGAAAGGGGACTGTGAGGCTCTGTTCAAAGTTGACAACTTGACTTTTAGCATGTGTACTGGAAAAGTAATCTTTAACAAAGACTTCTCTACTCTGTGTCCTTATGGAGGTGGCCCTGACTGTCTCTTCCTCGAGTCAAATACAAACAAAGGAAAGCCTTTAAAATTACTTCTCTTCTTGCTGAGTTGAAGACCTTCCTTCAGTTCCCCGAGAAGAGCAATTACCTTCTCAGTTTCCTTCTACCTGTGAAGCTGTATCTGATGCTTTTTGTTTGACTTTCCATTCTCAAGTAGAAGAGTCAAGCTTTCCTTTGCATGACACTGCTAAAAGTACCATTTAGGAGAGATGAGGCCCTTTGATTCAGGGCCAGAGATTGAGTTAACTTCTGGGTCCCTTTTAAGCAGAGAGATATTTAGTGCTTATAGCCCGTGGAGCCAGGCTGTTTCCTTCCTGAGGGGTAAGGTTCTGCAGCCAGTGCAAGGTTATCTGTGGGACTGCAGGGAAGGAACCTGCAAAGCTGCTGTGCTCACCCTTTCACTTCATTTCACAGCAGCGCAGTTTTAAGCCATCTCCATTTGGACTGAAGGCTTTTTGTATCAGGTGACCAAAAATATTTTCCTTCCAAAGTTCCTGCCTGCCTGGTTACTTTTCTGTCTGTCTTCCCCTTCCCACTTCTCTTTGCTGTTGCCTTTCCCTCCCCTCCCCTTTATGTGGCAGTCCCCTTTGGGTCAGGCTGTGGCTGTGGTGGCTGTGCGTAGCTGCAGCAAAGCAGACTTTGCCTTCTGTGACCTGGCACTGGGCAGAATTTCAGCCAGGGTAAGAATAGAAGTGAGCCCTGTAAGCTCAGCACAGGAGTCCTGGGTCTTTCCATTATTAACAATTAAAGATGATACCAAGGTGAATTAGGTAAAGGATTAACTAACTAATGAAGAGAGTGAGGATGAAGAAAGAAAATGGTCCTGCCTTGCAAGAATTCGTGGTACTAGGATTAGGTGCTGCCTGCCTGTCTGGCCAGGCAAGGAGGAATCCTGTCAGTGTTTACTTAGTTAGTAGATAAGGTGTATGATGTGCCAGATAAGCTTATCTTCTGCTGATGAATTTGGAACTTTGCAAGGAGGAGTTGCTTGGGGGTGGGGGGAGGAATGGGTTAAAAAATAGAAGCATCCCTTCTCATCCTCCCCAGCAGTGCTTCAGCTTTTTCTCTAAACCAGTAGGCAGTGAAAACGGTTTCTTCCCACCTCCTACACCCTGCTCTAATCAACATAATCTCTGGGCTGGATCAAGACCAAGAAGTATTGTTTGAGTAAAATACAGAGACAGCTACATGGGTTTGTTTCCACCGTTGCTGTTGTCTGCCTTGTTCTGAGGTGTGAGGTCCTGCTGTACTTTTTAAGGGCTATACAGCCATATCCTTTTTCTTATCACAAAGGCCATACAGCATTACCTTTCTGTTTTAAGGGTAACAGTTTTGAAATCACAACTGCAGCCTACATTCACTCAGACTGCTCACAGTATGCATTTTAAAGCCATTTCATGGGGGGGGAAAAGTGTGAACCACAGGAGGCTGTGTTTGTGCTGTGGATTCTCTCAAACCTTCTGCAGATTTGCCTTGGTCCATCTCTAGTGCTTAAAAGTAAAAACAATCAAGAGTTTGTATTTGGATCTGGTTGGTGTTCCTCCTGAAATTCAGGAGAGCACTCTTGTGAGGGGACACTGAGTAGCTTGGTTGTGCCAAAAGGCACTCTAGTGAGAGCAGGAATTTGAACTCAGGAAGGAGGGAGCTTCCTGCTGGTGGTGCACTGAACAGCCCCACCACACTCCATAGCAAGCAAGCCTTGGTCGGTGCTTGTTTCATCTGAAAAAAGCCATGTAGGTGGTGAAGCTTTCTTCTGAAGCAGGAACTGTGCACCTTTGAAGTTTAGCTGAGATGCCTGCTTTGTCTGTATGGTACTGCTGTAGAGTAGTGGAGTGTGGGGAGTTTTGAGGAGTTTGGTGATGAAAATAAAACTTGGGTGATTTGATTTCCTTCCAAAAAGAAAGATTCTTAGCTTTACTGCAGCAGTTAGCTGACTGACTTGCTCTGCTCTTGTGATGTGCTCATGTCCACAGAGTGAAGATAACTGCCATTCCATGCATCTTACTGGCATTTTAAGGTTTCAGATCAGGTTCTCAAATGTTAAGAAATGCCAGAATTAGGGTTGAAGAAGTAGCTATAGTTTGATTACCTTCTGTGCCTGCCTTTATTAACTTCTAGTCCTTAATTCTACAGCTGTGCTTTCTTGATTCCTGCTCCTTCCCTGCAAATGCATTGCTCAGTACATCTACGCTGTCCCCTGGGGAGTCCAACTTAGTCTGTAGGACAGTTCCTGTGTTGGTGCAGGCTTCAGTTGTCCTTGCAGCTACCACTTCCATAGTTTGGGTTGTAAGATACTTTTTTTTTTTTTTGGGGGGGGGGGGTATAGAGTCCAGCCTGTGCTCAAAGCAGGGCTGCTCCTAGGTCAGGTTGCTCAGGGTCATGTCTCAGTGAACTTGGACTGTTTCTGTTCTTGGGGGTGTCTGCTTTTTGGCCCTGACCTCTCATCTCCATGAGTTTAATTATTCTCCCCCTCACCATATCTGCTTAGAGCATCTTCTGCATCACTGCCATTTAGTAGTGGGACTTTGGAAAGGATGTCAGCTTCCTGGCTGTCTCTTCTGGTACTTTGACCCAGCATATAGAATAGAATAGAATAAACCAGGTTGGAAGAGACCTTCAAGATCATCGTGTCCAACCCATCAACCAATCCAACCCACCTAAACAACTAACCCATGGCACCAAGCACCCCATCAAGTCTCCTCCTGAACACCTCCAGTGATGGTGACTCCACCACCTCCCCAGGCAGCCCCTTCCAATGGACAATCACTCTCTCTGTGTAGAACTTCTTCCTAACATCCAACCTGAACCTCCCCTGGTGCAGCCTGAGACTGTGTCCTAATACAAGATGTGCTTTTTGCTGAAGGCAGAGTATCTTCTGCCATGCCCAAAACGTGTGAGCACGTCTGTTGCCACCTTGGTGGAAGGCTGGTGAAATGCACATCCTAGATGCACAAACCAGAGAGAGTGCAGATTCCAGCTTCAAAGGGTGCTAGTGATGAACCTCTCCAGGGGAAAAAACCTGCACATTGGGGATAGAGTTTCTTATCTTCATTAAAGTGTGTCCTGGGTTTTGGGGGGAGGTTTGTTATTTGCTGAAGTAGTTTGGTTGAAATAAGAGTGCTGGGGGGGAAAAAAGTGTAGAACTTTCTGCCTAGTTTGGGAAGATTCTAAGCAGCTTTGGAAGTAGGATGTTGTGGTGGGAAGTGTCAGGCAGTCATCACAGTTACTAGCCTTCATTTTAATAAGAAAGTCTTCACTTCTGCAGAGAATGACACACTGAACTGTGCAGATGAGGTGAATCCCAGTGCACTTAACTCCTCTGCTTCACTTTCTGGTTTGCAGTCACATGGTTGTATTTTTTGTCGGTTTGACTTAATCTGTCTGCTTACATTCTCCTCCCCCATGACATCTGCTGTTTAACCATGAGAGGCTGTATCCATCCTTGCTGGAAGCCTGCTGCTGCCTTTTGTAGGGCTGCTGTACTCTTTTGTGTGCCTGTGGAGTAAGCTCTGGCAAGTGATTGCCTTTGGGGAGTCAGTCCCACAGAACAGTGCAGCATGGCAGCTATGCTCTCAGAGCAGCCTGCTAACGACAGTATTGATTTATCAAATAGCTGCAGTGGCTCAAAATGTTAAACCTGTTACCACCTCCTATGTATTAATGCCCTCTTCTTGGAGCCTACTAACACAGTCATCAATATAATGAAGGTGAGGCCCTTGCTTCCACTCAGATCTGGAGACTGAGCTGAAGCCTCTCTTAGAGGCAGCTAGAAACTGAACATGACTTCACTCTGAGGAGTGGGAGGAGGCCCTCTTCTGAAACTGCTGCAGGGTAGGTGAACCCACAACAGAGACACAGCATGGGCTGCTTGTGCTGGTGTACACCACCTTCAGGAGGTCTTCATCTGTAGGACTCCAGAACTATGTAGCAAAGCTTAGTGAGCATAAAACCCCTCTGTAGCAGAGCCCCTTGCTCTGGACGTTGCAGGCCATGCATTCCCTTCAGTGTGCTACATTTCAGAATGCAGGGAAATGACTTCAGAGCTTTCTGCCTTCCTGGGGAGCTTGTCTGCCATGTCTCTGTCTGCACCGAGTTGTTTGTGCATTGCTGGAGGAAATTAACGTATGAAAAAGCTGCAAGCTGCCTAAGTGCACATGGATATCATTTTGTAAAAGGCTTTTTCCCACAGAAATGCATTTTGTGAAGTTATCTGGGGCTTAATTAGCTCTAAGCAGCTCCAGGTGTTAGTGAGAGCTGCTTTATAAAAGCAGAAGGGAGGCTGAAATAAAAGAAGGGGACATGGAGAGCGGTGTGGGATCCTATGGAATTCACTCGCGCTTGGAAAGCTTTTTGTGTGGTGGTGGTGGTGGGGTTTTGTTGTGTTTGATTCTTGTTTGTTTGGGGTTTCCTAATCTGTCATGTCCCCAGGTGTTTTATTTTACTGTGATTTTGCCATTTCATTGTAGTGCTGTTGAGGATCATCTCCATCTAGGCACAGCTTGAAATGACATCCCTGTTTCCCTGCACCGTGAGCATTTGATTTTGTGCTCAGGGCCATGGAGCAGTGCCTGGGAAAGAATCTCCTGTGGTTGCCTTCCTTCTGTTGAGTAGTATGGTAAATATTCAAGTGTATGTTCTAGCAAGTAACTTAAGGAAATGCTTGAAAGAGCTCCTGTGCTGACAGACAGTTCCTTTTGAAGAAGTTTAAATAGCTTTTCAATGACATTATACACCTGCTTCCTCTCCTGCATTTGTGTAACTATTTTCTTTGGAACTGTAGGAGGAAATAAATGGTTCCACATAAACAGTGAAGCTCCTGATTTCAAAGAACTTCCCTGAGAAGTGAAATAACTTCACTTTCCTCTCACAACTGAACCAAACCCCAAACCTACCTTTGTAACACGCTTCTATGCTCCACGTGTGCAGATGTGAAGGGTTTGCCTCTTGGGGCTTTTCTGGGGAACAAATTACTGACACAGACACCTTGAGTGAAGTTCCATTAGGGCCATGGTTTAGAGGTGGACTTGCTAGTACTGGGTTGATGGTTGAACTTGATGACCTTGAGAGTCTTTTCCAACCTGCTTGAGTTAGTGTTGGGAAAGATTGCCTGGATTTACTCTCATTTGTTGCATGTCTTTGCTATGGTGATGTAAACAAGCAGGCTTCACTTGGACAGGCTCCCTGGATGAGAAGAGGCAGCAGAGCTCCCTTTTTTTCTGCAGTGATGCTGCAGGGCAGTGTCTTTTCTTCTTCAGTGACTCCTTACCTAGAGTATCCCCAAAATAGCCTAGATAGCATCTGTTCTCATGCTCTGCTTAACCAGGACATTACTTAAGGAATATAATTAAACCATAATAGTTTGTTGGGTTTTTTTTCCCTGCTGGCAAAGGCTGCTTCATTAGGATGCCTGCAGATATTTGATCTTCCAGCACACTTGTATATGCACCACAGCTCAAGATGTTCAGATGTTGGGCTCCCGTTTGTTTCCATTGTCCTAGCAGTAACTGCAGTGTTGGATGCTCTGGAAGTTGTAGCTTGCTTGGCCCTTCACTGGCAGCTCAGTTCTTGTGCAGAGCTGACCTGTGAGGGCTGCTAACCCCAGCCTCTTAGGCTGCCCAGTGCATGTACTCTTGCTGTGTCTGCAAGTGCTGAGCATACACTTCACAAAAACCTGATGCTTGTTTTTGTTTGCTTTGGTCTGCTCTCAAACCCTTCTATTCAAGTCTGCTCCCTTATTGTCATGGTCTGTAACCCAGTGCTTTCAGCAGCCTCCTGGAAGGAGCAGAATTGCTGAGATCTCTGTAAGTTCAGCTCGACTTCACAGCAATTTTTTTTGGTAGTTTGGGAGAAACAGTTTTCTAAGTCCGTGGTTAGTGAACTGCTGTGTTCCTATCACAGAGTGGTAGGGCTTGCTGTAAAGAATAAGAAAGGGGAATCACCTCTGAGCTACAGTGTGGTGCCTGTTTTGACTGTGGGTGCATGGTGAGGTGTTCAGGAGGTATCTGAGTACCCCTGCTGTATCCTTGTTTTCTTTTTCTTTCAGCAGCTGATGGAGTGATAGACAGGTCCAACTTCCCCTCCACCTTCAAAACAAAAGCAAACCAAATCCAAGTTCCTTCCACAGCCTGGACTGACTGGGGAAGGGAAGGAATCAGGCTTTGGGCTGGGGAGACCCTGTTTCTTTTTCACTGGCTACTTGGCAGGGGCTGGAACTTCACAGCCTGGGGTTAAGCCTCTAAACCAGACAGCAGAGTCAGCTGAGAGACATGCAGCGTGCTCCAAGGGAGTTGCCACACCTTTAACAATGCTTTGCAAATGGGAAAAGAGTGCTGGCAGTGTGCTGTGCAATGCACTGTGGTGACAAAAGCCTTATCTCCTCAAGAGGCAGTTTGGAAAAGGTTTGGGTTTTTCCTTCCCCTGTAGGTTATTTCTGTATAATCGTGAGGGGGGAATATTTCAGTCCAGAGTTGAAATGGAAGTGATTAGTGTGGTATCTAGTTGGGGCTACAGCCTGGCTCTGTTCTTCTGTATGTGCAATTAGGCAGCTGTCTTAGAATGTCCTGTGACATCCTGAGTGAAAACAGTTTGACTTTTGGCTCTCTCAGGAACGTTTTGTGGAAAGGCCTTTCCTTGAGGAGCTGGCTTGTGTGGTTTGCACATGGTTATTTTTCACTCCTCTTCAATAAGAGATGGGACAGGGGACAGCCCCAGGTGCTCAGGGGCCTTAGCATTTTCCCCTTCCCCACACCTTGCTCTGTCTTTATTCTTTCACTGTGAAAACTTGGTTATGAGCATTGTCTTTAAAGCCTAACACCCATGCTTCTGAGTACTTGACATGCAGCCAGACTTCTTCAGCCACTGTAGCCATTGGGAGATTCTTACACTTTGTCTCCCAGCTGGCAATGAGGGACCCAAGTGAGAAGGGGGAAATGCTTCCTCTGCTCTTAGTTCTCTGCCAGGTCAAGGGGCTTGAGACAGAGGCCTGCAAGATGCCTACTGCCAGCTTAGAGGAGGTACCAGAAGAGGTGGTGAGGAAAGGCAGCAGAGGGAAAGGGCTAAGTGTGAACCTTGAGGAGGAGCAGGAAGAGAAGGTTTTGTGCTGGGACAGGGGAGTTGTGAATGCTGAAGCTACTTAAACAGCTGCTTTTAAACATTTTGCTATTAGATCCCCCTGTTTCCCCCTGTTGTTTCCCTCCTGCCATACCTGTGTCTGTGGCTCACCACATTGAGCATTTGCAGAAGAAATGACAGAAGACAAGCAGAGGCTGCCCACAGCTGTTAGCCTCAGCCCCTACTGACTGCTGGCCAGCAGCTGGGCTGGCAGTGCCATGTGGATTTGGTGCCTGGGGAAGGAGGGTTGGGAAGGTTAAATGAAGCTCAGCCCTGGGCAGCCCTCCTGCTCCCACCCCGTGTCTGTTGTTGCAGGAGCAGGGATCTGTGTCAGGATTTATTGCACCTTCTGGTGTTCCTCCGTGAAAATGTATCCCCCAAGCTGTGGTTTGCAAAGCACTGCAGCACACTGTGTCTGCTGGGGGGAAGGCAGCTCCGTGGGGCTGTTTCCCACTTCAAAACTGCTTGGCCAGTAGGAATCAAATCATTCATGAGACAGAAGTTTCAGAGCAGCTAATTCTGCGTGACACTAGCTAAGCTTCTCACCTGGTATCTGCACCTTACTACATCATAACGTTAGTGTAAGAGAACACTCTTCTGCTCTAACAACAACAAATGCTGTTAACATATAAACCCTAAACATCAGCCACTGTAATCAGAGCGTGCCTGGGTAGAAACCCAGAAGGAATGCTAGAATGCCAAGAGTCTGTGGCAGCCTCTTCTGTAGCATGGTGGTGGGCAGGGCCCTTAGGAGTTAGATTTTGTTCTCCTGCATTCCCATCTGTAGGCATTCAGGTGTTGGTCTGTGGGCAGCTCCTGCTGTCAGTGCTCAGCAGTTTTGAGCCTGCACAGTCCTATACTGACACACAGCAGCCTTAGTGCTTTGGCAGCCTGCAGTATCTAAGTCCTCTTTCAGGTGGCAGTTTCAGCTTTGGTTTCTTGTTTCCCCTTTTGCAAATTAAAACAAAACAAAACAATCTTTCATTGCAGAACCCCTGTGAAGATTTCACTGGAGTGCTCCTGGTCATGTTTTTGAAGCAATGAGTCTGGTGAAAGTATCTCCTGAGCTTGTGTTTGTGAATTCAGTGCTGTATGTTGTTGCAAAGCAGAGGATGGGCAGCAGTAAGGCATGAGGCCTCATTTCAGAGGGAAGAGAGGAGCAGCCATCCCTGGAATGAGGCCAGTTCCAGAGAAATCAGGGTGTCTCTGATCTAACTGGAAGTTCAACAGCCAGACCCAGCCTTTAGGATTCTTCCACCTGGCTTGGTGGCCTTCTCCCTAAGAGCTGGAAATGGCTGCTGGAGCACCAAGTGGGCTCCAAGCAGCGGTAGTCTCACTGAGCTTCACTGTCCTGGTGCTGTGCTCTCAACTTGTCCCTGTAGTAAGCAGCCAGCTGCTTGGGTGAGAAGAAACTGGCCCCATTTAATCTACCCATCTGCCTGCAGCACCCTGGCAGTTGGATCTGTGTTGGGGACAGAGGACAGAGCTGGAAGTGGTGGCGAGGATTGGATGCTCACATCCAACCATCAGATGTGCTGGGGTTGGACCATTGCATCACCTTCCAGTGCATCAACTGTGCAGTCCAGTGGGATGCTGATTTGGGTTTTTATGGACAGGTTGCATTCTGGTACCCTTAATTTTTGTGCACACCAGTGTGCAGTGCTAAATGTCCAAACAGTTCTTGGTGTGGCTCTGTACACCTCTGTTACCCATAGAAAGCTGTGTTTCAGAAGCAGGTGGCACGAAGTGGTGTCTGCTGCAACCACTTCAGCACTGGTGAGGTGATGCTGGCAGCCTTGCTGTGCAGTTCTGCCAGCTGTGGCATAGCTGTGTTGGGCTGGCTGGCAGTGCAGGTAAGTACACTGCAGGAACACTGGGCTCCATGTGGAAACCATCTTGCTTATCACAAAAATGGGTCTGTCCAGGTCATTAGAGAAGGCCTGGGTCGCTGAACTGTCTTGGTACATCTTGATAGTCTAGACAAATGTAAAGGGTTCTAAAAGATGTCCTTACTCAGGTGGCAAGTTGAAGTAGAACCCCTGGTTATGGCGAATGCTGAAACAGGCATCACCCAAATGCGTGTGGTTGTTAGCGAGCGAAACCGAAGGAGGGGGAAGATGTCTCACACAGAGCTGAGGGAGAGCCTGGCAACAAAAGGGCATCTCCCAAAAACCTGTGCTTGCTTTCTGTCCTGGGAACAATTCCTGTCACATCCTCCCCACCTTTCCTGCTCTCAGTAATCTGTATGCCATGGTGTTACTGCTGAGGTGGAGCTGGTGAACCAGCAGTACTGTACCAACCTGCCAGCTGGGGACTTGTGACTTCCCTGGTAGCTTATCTCTCACTCTGCTCACTTGGTGTTTTCTTCTGTCTTTCTCCTTTTCCCCTCCTCCCCTTCTGTCTTGTCAGCACAGTCCTCTGTGGTTCCTGGGGTGACTGTGACTGGACACTTGGAGGACATGAAACAGAAAGGAGAGGGATTGTACCCAGACAAGGCAAGCTGTCAAGTTTTAATGGCTCGCTGGTTGTTTCCCACACAAACTCTTTCCTGTTCCCTTGAAAAGCCACAAACGTAGCTGAAGCTCCTAACAGGGAAGTGTGGGCAGACATAAACTACTCCAGTGGTGTCCAGACTTCAATTTAAACAAAGTGGTGTCTATTGGAGTGCAGCTGTTCTCTTCCCAGGCTGGAGGATGTCAGCCTGACCAGCAGTCCTTCCCAAAGGCTGCGCTCAGCATCGTTTTGGTTGGAGTTGAAGCCTGCTAGCATAAGGAAATGATGACAGTCTTGTGAGGTGAGATGGAACAGCTCCTCCTTGGACAGCCCTGTGCTGTGTGAGCTGACTTGGCAGGTTCTTGTGCTGCTTTACTTGCATTTATTATTAGTGTTCCCTAACCATTTTGATTCTGTGCTTCTGAGCGTGCCTTGAGCTCCACTGCAGAACTCTGTTACACAACTGCTGTGGCTCCAAGGTGAGGAGCTGCTTTTGCTGGGTAACAGGTTTGCCTCTTTGAAGAATTCTTTCATAATGCTGGTAAAAGCTTGCAGCTGGCTGCTTCTGTAGCTGCACACAGCTTTAAAAGAGCGAGGAATCATTTATGTTCCTTCAGCCCAGGGTTTGACAGCTTTCCTGGTTGGAGGCTGAGGCTGAACAGTGGGATTGCAAAATCAAAAGGGTCAGGAATAAGGACAGAAAGGGACTGAATGGTCAGGAATACTTCTACTGATAATGATGATTTTGCTTAAAAGGTATGAGCAGGAGAAAGGCCTGAGAGGAAAGGAGGAGGAGGGGAAGAGCAGCTAAAAGAACTTAGAACTTTTCAAGTGAGTTCTCAGTTACAGGCTTCAGTTTGTTTTGTAAAACAATGCAGCATGGAATGATTGGTTAGAGAGCAGCCTGCAAACCCTCCTTACTGGAAACAGACTGAGGAGAGCAGAAATGCTTAACAATTTGCCTTTTTTTTTGGCAGGGTGAGTAAAATTTCTGGAAGGATCTACTGGTTTGAATCACGAACTTGAAGCTAACTAACAATTAAAGCCTGAAAATGCCTGCTTTAAGGTTGGACTCTATGGTCTCTGGAGGTCTTTCCCAGCCTTGTTGACTGGATTCTAACTTCTCTGTGCAGAGCTGATTGAAAGGCCTCACTTTTAGACTGCTAGGACTTCATTTGGACGTTTTCTGTGCCCTGGGTGAAGTTGTTCACTTTTTTCCCCAGTGATTTTGAAATTTAATCCTGCAGTGGAACCAGACTGTGCTGTGGAGCTCTGCTGCTCACTAGCAGTGCTTGGGCCTGGTTTATTCTTTTGGCAGCTGTACAGTGTATGATTCATTTGTCTCATGCAAGGAAACCACACACATTGCAGCATAACAAGCTTAGAGAAGTACATTTAGTTTTCATTCTATGGAATTTTAGCCCCCTGTCACAAAGCAGACTGGGGGAGGGGGGGGAAAAAGTGCAGCTCTTGCACACAGGTTTCACCTTCACTGTTGGCAGTTCTGTACTGCCTGAAGAATGGAGCTGGGCATAATACTCCAGTCTTGAAACCTTAAATGGTTTTGGAGTTTGTTTACCCTGGCTGTTTCCTCCCCCTCCACCCCCTGAGAAAACATACTCTGTGTTTGGAGCTTCTCTCACTAGCCAGAGGAAAGAGCCGGGCTGGGACTAGAGCCCAGGATTTATACCTGTGGAGTAATCCTGAGAGCTGTGGGGAAGGAAGCCACGGTAGCTGGATTTTCCATGGAATTCCATGGCCTTCTGGGAGATGGCAAACACAGCTTGGGCCAGGTCACAGTCTGCTGAGCTGGGGCAGGGGCTGCGAGTACGCTGCAGCCGATTCCAGGGAGTGCGTCACAGTGTCACCAGGTTATCTGGAGGCAGGCGTGGCCTCCTTGAGCACCCAGCTCCTTGGGTTTGGTTTGCATTCCAGTCTCACCATCGGCTCTGGGGAGCTGCCTTCTCTGTCAGGTGCTGCTTTTTCTTTCTCCCAGGAGCTGGCTTTCCTTCAAGACTGGAGTCACATCGTCAGTGGCTGCGGAAGCAAAGTGGTGTTACCTCTGTCTGTAGGTTTGTAAAAGCCCTGCTGTAAATCGATTCCAGCTACTGCTGCCCCCTCTGAGGGCTCTGCTGTGTGTTGTGGCACTCACTACATGGCAAGCTCTAGTAGCAGTGAAGAGCCTTTTATTGTGAGTGTGTGTGGGCAGCTGAGAGTAAGGTGTAAAGATGGCTTGCAAGGTGCAGCGAGGTGACTGCAAGTGTCTTTTGTGCAGGGGCTTGGGTTCCAGGACCTGTGACATGAACCATCAGGCTTGTGAATGTGCCTTGGCGTCTGTGTGGCTTGCTGGGAGGGAATAGAGGAGGCTTCTGAGCTCCTATTTGAGGTGTTTCCAGCAGTCTTGTGCATTCCCCAGCCAGCCAGCCTGAGGTATTCTGCCACCACTGTGGGCATGGTGTCTGCAGGCAATTTCGGGAATCCCTTAGTCTAAAGTGATCTTCAGAGTATACAAACTGTTAGCTTTGGCTGCAGTTTCTGCTTGCAGCATAACTCACATATCTCTTACTTGAGGCATCTGTTTTGTTTTTGGAGATGGAAGAGACGAATGCACTGCTGTCTGCCCTTGCTCCGTCTGGGTCAGGCTGGGTGGCTTGCAGGGACAAGGTGTGCTAGCTAAGGGCTTGTGTTGCTTCCCTGCCTTGCCTGTTCTCTTGTCACTGCTGAGTTGGTTGCTTCAGCTGGCCTCTTCTTCAGCTCTTAGCAGCACTGCTTTGTTCTCTTCCTGGCCCTGTGATGCAGAGACTTTACCTGAGAACGATCCAGCCAGAGGAGAGGCTGTGCCTGGTGCAGCCGACGTCTCCCCCTGAAAAACTGAATTTGTCATCCCCCTCCTCCTGCTCTGCATGAGTTCCCCAGCTCAGGGATCCAAGCTCCGAGGTGCATGAAGTCTCCACTGTGCTGTTCCTCCTTCAGAAAGCATCTGCTGGCAAGCAGGCTTTGACGACAGCAGAGCCAGGCTGAGGCTGTGCTTTCTGCACAGTCAGCTGCCCTGGCTGCAGTGGCTTTGGCATGTTGGAATGGAAGAGAGTTGGGGGAATCTTTGTGTGTTTGCTGTGTCTTGTGGGTAGGAAATGTCCTTGACAGATCTTGTCCCACTTGGTTATTGCAGCCAGCTCAGGTGGTTTTGTTAAGTGTTTGTGCTTAGTACTGCTGGCTTGCAGGATATTACCTTTAGCACTTTAAACTGGGATTGCAGTAACAGCTGTCTGCTGCTGATCCCAGGGAAGACCTATTCAGAAGGAGACTGCATGTATTGCTCAAGGAGTTTATGTCCATCCCAGCCCTAGCTTTAGATAAGCCAGAACAGCAATCAGTAATCATCTACCACCACTTTAAAGTCGTAATGGTTAACCTGCAAGTAGAAGGAAAGCAAGGATTTAAAGCACTGTGTGAATGTGTCACCTGCCAGAGCAAGTGGCATTTTGGACTTGGGATGAACAGAGGACTGACTCTTGTTGCTGATGAAACAAGTATTTGCAACTTGGAAATGAATGGGAAATCCTGTGTGTTCCATTCCATTTGAGGTGCTGCTTTCCCCTGAGAGTTACCTGGATGCAGACAGCTCAGGAGAGCTGTGTTTAAGGCCAGTGGGGCAGAGCTGTGGCTGTCACCGGGACAGGATTCAAAGCCAAGCTGGAGGAGTGCAGCTGGTTTCAAAAAAAAATAAGCAAGAAGCTTTTGGAGTGTTTAAAACAATATTTACTCTGCTTTCTAAAGGAAAAAGTCATCCTGACGTTTGAAGACTCAGGTTTAGGCTAACAGGAACTCTTGGCCTGAGGCAATTCAGTTTACCAGATGTGTGTGGTCTAGGAAGCTTTTAGGTCTGACTTAAGGCATTGGGATGGCTTTTTGGAGCTTCACTGAGAAGGATCTGGCTGAAGGCAGGTTGCCAATGTCACTATTTACACCCCACAAGGTATGGGCTTACCTCAGCACCTGAACTAATGCAGGCTGGTTTGGAGACTGTCCCTAGAAAGTGTTTAGCTGTTTGAAGTGATGGAGAAAATAGGCCCAGGAGCTGTTCCAGGAATTGCAGCCTCCTTCCTTTGTTTCTTTTCCTTGTGTGAGTAGTTTGTAGTGGATGATGTCTCTGCTGCACAAAGGATGTGTCCATAGCTGTGTAGGAAGAGCTGTTGAAGGTGCTGCTGTGTGGAGAGCAAAAAGGTAACATCCAAAGGTGTATTTAAAGATGTGGTAGAATGTGAGAGTTTGCATGGGGAAGTGCGGGGTGGAGGGGGAAAGAGACTCTGTAATCCTTCCTGCAAAGAGGCCAGGGGGGTTGTATTTCAGAAATACTCCCTGTGTTGTGGGGACTGGCAGTGGAGCTTTGTGGTTTAAAAGCCATGAGGAAAGGGAAGGGTGCAAATCCACCTTGACCCACACTTCCCTGTCCCCTCTCTGGCAGCTGCTCACCGGGTGTGCCACTAAGCACTGCTGAGCCAGAGCGGAATCACCGCGGATCCCATGCCCTTTCCTTCTGATGTGCTATGCTGCTGTTCAATGTGTTAATAAGCACAGCAAGGAACCTGTGAGGGGTTTGTTTGGTGTGAAGCATTCTGACACTCCGGAATGTGGCAGCATTGCCAGGGCTTCACCAGCACCGTGGAGCCCGGAGTCTGTAAGGCAGAGGGGGTCGCAGGCCCTGCCGGCTTGCGTTGTGCTGGGATGCCGTTAATAAGGACCAAAAGTCATGAGGAGAAGTCCTTAAAGCCAAGAGCTGGGTGGCTTTGCACTAAATTTTCTAGCCATTTTGGTCTGTTTCTTGCACAGAGAAGCTCTGCCTGGTCCCCAGTCTGTTACAGTGACACCACACTGCTGTCGGGGAGAAACGTTTGGAGAAGCTTGCGTGAGACTGGCTCAACCCTGCTGTGTGCTGACATGGCAGACTGCTTGGCATAGGTGCATGGTGGTGTTGGAGGTGGAATAACCGTGCTGGCAGAAGCACTGCTCCTGGTGACATGTATTTCCAGCACAGGTACAGCAGCAGCTGGTCTTGAACAAGCCCTGAACTTTGTTGCTGTGTGCCTTTGATTGAGTGTTTGCACGGTCCATGATGCCAGAGCAGCCTGCCTGTGCAGATGGCTAGACCATTGCCCTTCTCCTGCCTCCACTCTGCTGAATGGGCTCTAGCTTTTACTTAGTTTCAGCATAACTGGAAGAATCCTCTCTATTAATTTTCTCCCCAAAGAAGCATCAGTGAGATGAAACTTTCCCCTCGTGTATTGACAAGCACAGATGTGTTTGGTGGCTTGTGAGGCAGTCGTGGTTCCCTTCCTTTTCCCCTCTGCCCCAGGCTGTGCTGTGGGGTGGGTTTTGTGGTACTTTGGCCATCTCCTGGCGCTGATGGTTTTTCTGGAGGCAGAGTTTCCTGTCTGGAAGCTGCAGGCAGCGTTCCTGGCAGGATACAGTATTTTTGTTTCCCCAGCTAGACCTTTCCCTGTCTTTGTTTTTGTCTCTCTTTCTCTCCCTTGTTCATTATCTTTTTGATCTTAGTCTGTGTTTGAAACTGCACCAGGTCAGCTGGGGCTGCCATTACAGAAAATCTGGGCTTGGTGATTTGAAATCCATCCATTTAGGAATTCTCAGTGACCATGCTGACAGAGCAGATCTCCAACCAGGCAGCAGTGGAATTAAGCCTTGTTACAGCAGGGCTTGCTCTCATCTCTCCTCTGGAGTGCACAGGAGCTCTTGGTTACCCTGGTGGAACTTTGTAGCTGACCTCAGGGTAGTTCCAGCCCTTGCAGCAGAATTCAGAGCGCTGTCTGTGTGTCCTGGGCCCGCTGCTGCCATAGCTTGGCATGGCTTAGTCACTCAGCCACCCAAGGTTTCCTGGCAGGTTTATATTGAATTGTATTTATCAAAAGGAGGAGTTTTCTGTAGAGGCTCTTCCACCACCGAGATCAAGGCACAGCAGCTGTTCAGCTCTCCAGGGCTGAGTTTCCAGTGGCTTAGGAAGTTGCTGTGAGTTGTCACAGTGGCATCCACACACCGTGACCAAGCTCTTATCCCATCCCATGGTAACACAGCCCAGCTTCAACCCACTGCAAGAATTCAACACCTATCTTGTTCCCTTTTGGTTCACTTCGTGTGTTTTATCCAAAATATATCTCAATACCCATTTTGTTAGTAAAACTGGTGAAATAGGGCCAGGGGATTAAGAGCTAATCCATTAATTGTTTCCAGCACTTCTTACTCTGAGGCACTGCTAGTTCAAGATCAGTGTGTGGCTTTTGGTTCTCCACCACCCTGAAAACAGAGGCAAAGCAGAGCTGGGGCATGCTGCCAGCCAGCTGGTCAGTAAGATCTATCCTTAGTGCAAGGCAGAAACCTCTGGCTTTTGCTGAACTTACAAATCAGCAGGAGCCAAGAGCTGAGATCTGTTACCTCTTACTTGTCCCCCAAAGTGCTGTCTTTCTGGTATGCTGTTCAAATCCTGTGTGGTCTCTCTGGAACTCCTGCTCTTGGTTTCGGACCCCTCTACTACAGTTTGCCCCCACCTTCTATCTTAGTACATTTTGTTTGGCTTGGCTTTATGGTAGGGCAAACTTTAAAGCCTGTATTAAATTTTTTAGAAGGAGAAAAGAAAAAGAAAACCAAGGAGGGAAAAAAAGGTGGTCAGAAAGCAGGATGAAGCCACGGCTGTTTCAGTGGGCAAGATGAGACACCTCAAATCCCAGCTGTGTCTTCTGGAAGTTGTGAGTCTTGGTGGTTCTCCTTTTGGAGCACTTTTTCTGCATGAATGATCTCAGCATCCAGGAGTGTTGCAATGTTTTCCATTTGCAGGACTGGTGGCACAGGAAGCAAAGCTTTCTGATCCTGTTTCACTGGGCTGTGCGTTCAGTCCACTTGCTCTGCAGCGTAGGGTTCAGAATGAGAAGCAGCTGCAGGAAATGCCAAGGCATCACTGGGCAGTAGTTTTGAGGAGTAAAGCCACACATGAGGAATGCTTGCTTTTCAGCTGAAAGAGAGGTAAAACCCCCTGAAGATCTGCTTTGGGACTGTGTTGCTATTGCTGTTGTCACATGAGTTACTTGGTTTCATAGATGCTTGTTGTAAGACTGCGTTGCTGAAGTATCTGGGTCTGTTCACGCCATCTAAGCATTGTCAGGAGGCAGAATTCAGATTGAGCTTGTTAGTTGTTGTATATTGACTGCTCCTACAGATGGTTAGTGTTTTCAGAGCAGAATTGAGGTTACATTTTTACCTGAGGGATGGGAAAGGTGATGGGTTCCTGGGGACGTTGGTCTCAGGCAGGTCAGACAGTGATCTGTCAGTCTTTTGAATGCTTCACTATGCTGATTTGAGCTGAGGACAGAGAGTGCATAATTGGTTTAAAGTGTTCATGCAGTTGGATGAAAACATTTTTTGGTGCACAGGCAGCTTGTGCAGCTTCCACTTTCCAGACCACTGGCTGGTCAGATGTTGTAGCAAATTACTCTGGGTGTGTATCTGAAATGAATCTCTCCATAGCGCTCAGAAGTGAAGGTACGTGCCCATCGCTGCACACAGGGATGCAATCCCACCACTTAGGCAAGGGTGAAAATGTGCTGGTATGAGGATGTTAACAATCAAAGGATTAAAATAGTTAAAAGTTGTGATGACATTTTGTTTTCTTCAGTGTTTCCAAGAGTGGTTTCTGCTGGCTCCGTTCGGTGCCCGTTTGCCTGCAGCCCCGCACCGCAGTGCATGGGATAAGCTTTCAGCACAGCGAGCAAGGGCAGGGGCAAGCAAAGACTGCTCTGCTGGGTTAGATAAGGGGAAATTGATCCTGTTAGTCTTCTTTGTCACAGATGTAAGCCTGGAGATTCACAAATAGAAAGCATCTCTTCACTGAGTTCTTAGCTCTGGTCAAGCATTGCATTCAATATCCCCAGAGTTGATGCTGCTGGTTTAGAAAATGAATGCTTTTAGAATGTAAGGAGTCCTTGCCTCTGACATTTGTTAGCAAAAGTGTCATGTGGGCCCTTAGAAGGAGCTCCATCCTCTCCTGGCTCACCTTGCTTCTGAAAGGGCTGATGAAGTCTTCTACTGAACATTTAGATCAAAAGGCAAAAGCTGTTTCTCTTCTCAGCACTTTTGGTTAGAGCCTGTTCCTCTGTGGTTTAAAGGGATGGTTACCAGCAATCCCCCAGCAGCTTTACGTGCACTCTCTTCGTCACAGGCTTTGTTTGCAAGGGGAACAGTTGTGCTGGAGTTGGCAATCAGTTACTCAGAAACTTTCAGAATGATCTAAGCAGCTTGCAGGACTTCCTTTCCCCAATAGCAGCCCTCATGGACACATGATCCAGGAGATATTGCACATCAGTTTCAAAGGAAAAAGCAGAACTTTCTTCTTCTTTGAGGTGTTGAAGATTGGATTTGCCTGTCTACCAGGGCTGGTCTGCCATGTGCTGTATGCCATTCTGAACATTAAAATGGAACATTGTGTGTCACTTCCCTTCTGGCAGTCCTGCAGTGCTCTGCAGGCTGCTGTGTGTGTTAAATGCTGTCACTCTTTAATGCCTGGTCCGTCTGAGTGGCTCAGGCTTTGAGCCCAAGTGGGTCCATAGTCTGTTTACTTCATTGTTTTACAGACAATATTGCTTTGTTCTGTAAGTGAAAATAGAATGCCCAGATAATTAACACAGGACTCTAAGGGAAGATGAAGTACAGTCAGAATAAACTGGGGCATGGTAACAGTGCAGCATGGCAGTTGTTCAGAGGTTTAAAGCACTGCTGCCTCACAAGTGCTCTTCTCTTAAATTCTTGTACAATACTACCCATGAACAGCAGAGGGGTTTAGAACATGGTTTAGAATATGGAGTAATAATCTGGACATGAAGGGGATTGGAGAAACCATCATGTTGTAGTGTTTGTGGTGGAGTCGCCGTCATTGGAGGTGTTCAGGAGGAGACTTGATGGGGTGCTTGGTGCCATGGGTTAGCTGTTTGGGTGGGTTGGATTGGTTGATGGGTTGGACACGATGATCTTGAAGGTCTCTTCCAACCTGGTTTATTCTATGTACATTCTATGATTTACAAATGAAGAGGAGTCCTGTGCTTCAGTGACCACCCCACCTGAAGTGCAGACAAACAGCTGAGAAGAGAGGTTTGCACGTGATGAGGGAATTGCCCTAACCTGTTGGCTGCTTTTGGTATCTAGTAGTAGTCTTCTGCTGAATTGTAAGAAGGCATCACAAAGCATCTCTAAACTGATCCTGATTATTGGAAGACTTTCCTAAAGTAACCTGACTCTGCATTATACAAACTCCCATAGGTTAAAGCAAGTCCATCTGCTCCTGGTGGATGCCTTGTGAACACTCAGCACTGCTGCAGTGGCCTATGAGTGTCAAGCAGCCTTGTCCTAGAGGGTGTCACTCCCTTTCAGTTTATGCATAAGGACCATACTCTGTTCTGCTTATCAGTTCTGTGCTGATACAGGCGTGTCCCAGATCCTGTCAGCACCTTCCCTGAGCCCCCTGCAAGCTCCAGCGTGTGGGAATGCTTGGTGCAGCACTTGCAGGCAACTTAACTCCTGGTCTTTTGCATTTGCACACACTAAAAAAGTGGAATTGTTTGTCTGAAGCTGCTCCTGTGTTGTCTAAAGGTTCTCTCTAAAGCTGGAGAGTCGAGGTGGCAGGTTTCTAAAGGTTTTTCAAAACTCACCTTTGACCACTTGTGGATTTGAGAGCCCTGGTTTAGAAACGGTGGCCCCTGGGCAGCTATCAACAGTCCATTGTAAGCATAAAGAAATGAGAAGCTAATTAAATAATTAAGCCATTTTCTCCTGTAAAACATTTGCTAGTAGCAGAAGCAGCTCTGGTAACTTGTAACAAATGCTCTTTGTACTTGAAGAGAAGTCCTCACTGCTCCTCTACCAAAGCAGAGACCCCTTGCAGAAAGAGCTAAAATCACTGGGTTTGCTTGGGTAAAGCCCATGAAGGGTCAGCTGCCATCCTGGTTCCCTCTTGCTGTGCATGGCTGGACTCTTAAAAGCCTCTGTGTGAGTGTATTTTAACAGTAGCCTCGCAGCCTGCAGTTTGAGGGAGGTGGGTGATGGCAGGCACTGGACATTTTCGCCTCCTGGCTTGCTGTGCCAAAAGTTTGGTATCTGTAGGTCTGGCTTTGTTTGAAGAGCTTGAGAAGTCTGCTGCTACAAATTGCTTAACTTTACACAGCATACACTTTTCTGTTTAATCCAAATATCAACCCTTTAGTTTCACCTCTGACTAGAAACAAAGCTGAAGACATTTCCATGGTGCGAGGTGTTTTGGTGTCTTTACAGTATTCTAAGCATGAGGTGGAACACGTTGCTGTCCTGTAGCCCTTGAGAGGGAGCACATGCAAGGGGTTAGGAGTACTCTGCTGATTGTTAGAGCTGAGTTTCACCTTCTGGTGCAGTATGCTACCACTAAAGGATTTTCTTCCCCAGCTTAGTTCATCTGAAAGCTCTCCCAGAATCCTGGCGGTCTCCACGTCATTTCCATTTGTTTACTTGCAGTCGGTTCTGCTTGTGCTGAGTGCTCTGTGATTAAACCCCGTGCAGTCCTAGCATGCTCTCACAGCAGGGCATTGACGTGAGTTAGGGGTTTCAGTGGGACATAGTACTACAGGAGCACAGAGCTGTCATAGCTGCTCAGCTCTTCCAGGCTGTTCCTCACTGCTTTAACTCTGTGGTGCCAGGTTTGTAGTTGAACTTGAGGCATGTGGTGAAGCCCTGGAGTGGGTTGTCCAGGGAGATGGTTGGGGCCCCGTCCCTGGAGGTGTTCAGTACCAGACTAGATGAGGCTTTGGCCAGCCTGATCTAGTGTGGGGTGTCCCTGCCCATGGCAGGGGGGTTGGAACTGGATGATCCTTGTGGTCCCTTCCAACCCTGACTGATACTATGATACTACGTGTAAAGCAAGCGGAGCTATCCTCTTCTACAGATCCTCAGCAAAAGTGTTTGGGTGCTTCCCCTAGTTTTAAAACTCTTGTGACACATGAAGAATGACATCTCTAATTGAAATGAGCACCTTGGTTGCTGGTCCAAAGCCCTGTGCTTCAAAGAGCTTCTGCATGCTTTTGGTTTGTGTTTGATTCCACCATTTTTACAGTTCCTACACCGTGGATTAAACACAAAGCACAGCATGGCTTTGATGCCTCTTTTGGGTATTTAGAGGTACTTCTGTGTTTAACACAACATGGCTTGTAAGTTCCAGGCTACTCTGAGACTGGAAGAGGGAAGCAGAAATGTGCCTCAGATCCAGGATGCATTTTTGGTGCATGAACTTCAGGCTCTGGGTGTTGGGTGTTTTGTTGCAGCTCCCCAGAACAGAAAGCAGCTACAGGGTACAGAGGTTGGGAGTTGCAGCTGCCACAGGAGGAAGCTGTTAGTAGTCAGTTTTCATCAAGGAATAGCTTTCAGTGTGCTCACACAAAGCTGATGCTTGGTTAGACTGCCAGGAGGGGCCCAACATGAAGAGTGGTCATCTGCAGCAGGGCAAGGCAAAGTTTGCCGTTCGAGCACCAGTGCCCAGCGTTTAAGGGTTGTAGTGAGGATGGAGCTAGAGCTGTGTTTGTGCTGGGGCTGCTTCTTTCCTACACAAATGTTTCAAGCCTGCTTTCATTACCAACTGTGTGAAACTGCTTGTCCTGATGGCAGACTCCCTTGTGGCTTCTGTACACCGGGTTGGATGTGTAATGGAAGAGCAGGCAGCCTGCAGAGCTTGAGCCTCTGGTGTGTTTGGAGGGCAGGCCGGAGCACAGAGGAGTGAGTGTCCCCCAGCAGCAGCCTTGCAGAAGCGGGGCTTTGGCAGTGCCTTCTGGCACAGGCATGGGGTTACACTCAGGTCAGTGCTTGTCCAAAAAGCTTTGAGAATGGTTAAGGTGAGACAAGCAGTGGTTATGGCACAGGGGGCCATGCTGGAAGAATCAAAACCTCCCAGGTTTCCTTTCCCTCTGCTGCCCATGACATGGACAAATACTGTTGTCAGCAGCAGCAGTTGCTTAAAGCAGCGTGGGTGACAATGGCCTGGGTATCAGTTGGGCAAACCCAGCAAGCAGCTGAGAGAGGCTGACTGAAGCAGCAGGTAGCAGTGAGGTGCTGAGCCGTGCCTGAGTTACGTAGTGAGTGTCGTGTGTGCTCCTGGAAGCCTTCAGCCGCCCGAGTCTGTGTGCGCTGCCGCCGCAGCTCTTTGTGGCTGCCTCTGGAGCCAGCAGAATGCAAAGCACGGCTGGAATTTGGATTTGTGCTGGGGTTTGGGGCATGGCAGGGAGCCAGAAGCATGGCTTTGTGTAGTCACTGAGGGCTTTTGAGGAAATGTTGAGGGCAGTGGTGAGCTTAGGTTTGCAGAGTTCCACCCTGTGGCTTTTCGAGCCCTTCACTCCTGCCCGTGTCAGCTTCCTCGGTACGCCGACAGCTTACACTGGTCCCTGCAAGAGGCAGGGAGCTGCTGTGGGTGCTGCCTCTCAGAAT
The DNA here is from genome assembly GCF_026170545.1 of Melanerpes formicivorus. NCBI lineage: Eukaryota > Metazoa > Chordata > Aves > Piciformes > Picidae > Melanerpes > Melanerpes formicivorus. Next base: position 1,537,732 of record NW_027142408.1, read on the forward strand.
GAGCTTGGTCGTAACTGTGGCCACAGCTGTGTGGCTTGGCTGGTCTCGGCTCTTAGGATTTCCAAGCTTCATTTCTCACACAGCCTATCTCCTTCACGTGGACTCACTGTTACTGGCATGACACAGACGCTGTGTTCTGTGGCACTGCAGAACCAAAGCCATTTCCCTTCTTTTTGTCAGCAGGAACTTGCAGATGCTGCCAGATTGCTCTAGTGAGGCTGTTAAGGTTTGGTACAGTGCTGATCCTTGCTAGCAGTGGGCCATTTGTCTTCATTTTTTCCTGTAATAAATCCTCTGCTGGATCTTTTTCCCTTCAGCAAAGCGATCTTTGGACGTCACTGAAGTGGCAATCCAAAATGACTAAATAAGGAGAGGATGGCTTTTGAACCTGGCTGCATGCATTTAGATCTAGAGAGGCTGAGTGGAGGTTGTCTGAAATCACTGGCAGCTTCTCTAAGCCAAAGTCCTGCCAGTTTGAACGTTTCCTTTCCTTCAGAGGCTGCTTACACACAGTGCTGTGGGACCTGCACGGGACAACCTTTTTGTTTATTGTTTGTTTGGTTTTAAAAAGTCCAACTGCTTCACCACCAGAGCTGCTGCTCCTTGAGTCTGTCCATCTGGTGGAGCTGGCAGAGCTGCTGTAACCCAAGTTCTTTCCTCTCCAGAGAAGAGGAGGGGAAGGCTTGTAGCCACGGGCCTGGCTGTGTCACTGTTTACTTCCTGCTTCTTTGGATTTCATTTTTGCTTTTGACAAGACCTCACCTCCTTGCCTGTCAATGTGCCTGCACTCACCCAGCTTGGGGAGAAGGGCACTTCCCACTCTCCTGCTAGTGTCTGTGGACATTCAGGTGTTAGGAAGTGTGTAGTTACAGCAATGCCTTTGAGATTATTCACAAACTGACTTCAGTGCCTGCCATAGGCTGCAGCATTTGTGTGTCTGTGGTGTATTTCTGCCAGCTGCATCTGTCTATGACATGGATCACAGAATGTTAGGGGCTGGAGGGCACCTCAACATCATGCCAAGATCCTGGAGGGAAGTTGCCCTGTCACCATGGCTGAGCAGTGTCACCTTCCTGCTCTCCATAAGGGAATGGTTTAGGTTAATGAGAGAAAGGGGTTGTAAAACTGTTCCTTTGGTTCGGGAGCAGAAGCAGGTAAAGCACCCAAGATTCTTTTTGACTAGATTTTAGGCTGTAAATGTTCCCTTAGGAAGAGTGTGTTAGGTTCTTGGAACAGGCTTGATTTAGACCCTGAGAGGAAAGTAAGAGTGTTCTGGATACTCTTCCATGGAGCTGAGATGGTCCTTTCTTAGGGGAGCAGGAGAAAGACTATAGATTGGAATAGGTTATAGCAGCTTAAGACAGAAGCCTAAGGCAGGACCTCTTCAGCAGAAGCAGGTGCCAGAGGGGGGTTGTTGCTGTAGGTTTTTAAATTATCACTATTGTTAGGTATTGCTGAGATTTAATGATTTTAAAAATTTCTTTTTTCCTGGTGTTGTTTAGAATCCCTCCCCTGGGGGCAGGCAGTGTCCTGGTGGGGCACTGCTGCACTGGCTGGTGCCATAAAGTGAGCAGCGCCGGCTCGGCTACCTGCGGGGACGATTCTGACATCACCCTGTAGCTGTCTGAAGGGGGCCAGCAGTGGGTTTGCTGCCTGCCTTGCTCTGGCCAGCTGGACTATTTCTGTACTTCCCCTCTGGGGAGGGATTCCTGTTTCTGCTGCTGGTCAGTTTCCTCTGAAGCTTCCTAGTCTTGACCCCAGTGGTCATGCAGTGCTACCCCAGAGACAAACAGCATACAGCTGGCTGGTGCACAGGCTGCTTGTGCCCTGGTAAATGGAGCCACTCACGTCCCTGGTGCATTTTGCCCTCCTGTCTGCTCCATACCAAGATGTGTCAGTTAGAAACTGGGGTTTGTACCAGCAGTAGTGTCCCTTGACATTCCCTTTTTCTGCCTTTTGACTTACTTTTAGCATCCAGTTTCTGACTTTACCATTCTGTGGCAAAACTACAGAAATCCAGGGCACCCTCTCTGGGAAGTAAGCTTGGGAGACACCAAGGCAAGCAGTGGTGCCACCATCAGTCGTGTCCAGAAACACACCAGCAGTGTCTCTTAAGCAGTGCCTTCTCATTCTGCTGGTGCAGGAGCAGGTCACTGAGAGTTAGAAAAACTCCTCTTGTACAAGCAAGCTTCCAAGAAGTGGCTTCTCACTTGGCTTGTTTGGGTGATGCTAGTGTGTGTGGTTGGGGGTGATCTGCCACCTACTGCAAGCTGCCTGCTGTTGGGAGGAAACAGGAAACCAGCTGTTGCTGTCTCCTCTTGGAGCCAGTCAGCTAAGCAGCAGGGAACAGGAGGGAATCTTGTACAGAGGGAAGAGTAGAGGTGGGATATGTGCTGGGAATCTGGGGTTGGGTGTTTTTTTGGGGGGGGACTCTCTCTATCTATCTATTTATAAATGCAAGTCAATGTAATGAACAATTCAAGTGCTACCTTAACTCTATTCTTTGCTTCAGTTGCAACAGGCAAGTGAAAGAGCAAGGCAGTGTCAGCTGTCACTGGCTCTGCAGCTCTGCTCCCTGAAATACTCAGGTGCCTAGCATAAATGTGCAGCTAGATCCCTCTCTGACAGCTCTGAGGCTTTGAGAAAATCTGGAGTTGTTTAGCCACAGTGACTTCCTTTCTGCTGGCAGTCGACATGGATTCAAAACCCACACATTTGGTTCAAGGCATCATGTGTGTTTAACTACCATGTGTGCAAAAGGTGAGGTAGGGAAAAGAGGGAAGTTGGCAATGCTGAAAGCCTGTTCCTGTGCTTCACAGAAGAGCTTGTCCTGCATTTACTGAGTTGTCACCTCGGGCGATGGTAGTTCCTGCACACACACTCGGGGAGCAGGGCAGTGAAGATGCTGCTCTTGACGCTGCCTGAGTGTAGCAGAGGCTCCTTGACCACTCCTTGACCACAGGGAGATCTGAGGCTTGTTAAGATGAGAAGGATGTAAAGGATAGAAGCAGCTGACAGAAAGAATTACTGGGTCAGATGGTGAGAAGTTGGTAATGTGAATAACAGATCACTAGAGTGCTGTGATCTCTCAGTGATGGTTGTGATTCTAACCTAGCGTTTCTTCCTCTCCCCTTTCCTCCTGACACAGGGAGCTCCTCCGAAGGCTTTGCTGGAAGCAGACAGGTGTGAGCTGTCTGCATGAAGGCTATCAAACTGGCTTCCACAATACACCCGTGGCCTCTGACTCTCTTGCTTTGATGCTGAGCCATGCTTAGGGCTGCCTATGAAATCTGACCCCCTTCTGGTGAGTGGCCTCGCCATGAGTTTGCACCGGCAGATGGGCTCCGACCGGGACCTGCAGTCTTCGGCCTCCTCGGTGAGCCTGCCCTCGGTGAAGAAGGCCCCCAAGAAGAGAAGGATTTCCCTGGGCTCCCTCTTCCGCAGGAAGAAAGACCCCAAGCGCAAGTCGAGGGATCTGAACGGGGGCGTGGATGGCATCGCCAGCATCGAGAGCATCCACTCCGAGATGTGCACGGACAAGAACTCCATCTTCTCCACCTGCACCTCCTCCGACAACGGCACCGTCTCCGGCAGCAAGCCCAGCGGGGACTTCCTGGAGTGCCCCCTGTGCCTGCTGCGGCACTCCAAGGACAGGTTCCCCGAGATCATGACCTGCCACCACCGCTCCTGCGTGGACTGCCTGCGGCAGTACCTGCGCATCGAGATCTCGGAGAGCAGGGTGAACATCAGCTGCCCGGAGTGCTCGGAGCGCTTCAACCCCCACGACATCCGCCTGATCCTCAGCGACGACGTCCTGATGGAGAAGTACGAGGAGTTCATGCTGCGCCGCTGGCTGGTGGCCGACCCCGACTGCCGCTGGTGCCCCGCGCCCGACTGCGGGTAGGTGTCTGCGGGTAGGTGCCTGCGGCAGGCACAGCGCAGCCGGGCAGTGCCCACGGCAGCCTGCCGCAGACTGGGGGTAGGTGGCCTGCTGCCTGTGGCAGTCACAGCACAGCTGGGCAGTGCCCGCGGCAGCCTGCCGCAGACTGGGGGTAGGTGGCCTGCTGCCTGTGGCAGTCACAGCACAGCTGGGCAGTGCCCTCAGCAGCCTGCCGCAGACTGGGGGTAGGTGGCCTGCTGCCTGTCACAGCACAGCCGGGCAGTGCCCACGGCAGCCTGCCGCAGACTGGGGGTAGGTGGCCTGCTGCCTGTGACAGTCACAGCACAGCCGGGCAGTGCCCACGGCAGCCTGCCGCAGACTGGGGGTAGGTGGCCTGCTGCCTGTGGCAGTCACAGCACAGCTGGGCAGTGCCCTCAGCAGCCTGCCGCAGACTGGGGGTAGGTGGCCTGCTGCCTGTGTCTGTGACAGTCACAGCACAGCTGGGCAGTGCCCACAGCAGCCTGCTGCAGATTGTGTGTAGGTGGCCTGCTGCCTGACAGCACAGCCAGGACTGGAGCACTGCCCTATGAGGAGGGGCTGAGAGCCCTGGGGCTTTTTAGTCTGGAGAAGAGAAGACTGAGAGGGGATTTAATAAATGTTTATAAATATGAGGGCTGGGGGTCAGGAGGCAGGGGACAGGTTCTGCTCAGCTGCACCCTGGGATAGGACAAGGACAATGGATATAAACTCCAGCACAGGAGGTTCCACCTCAACATGAGGAGGAACTTCTTCACTGTGAAGGTCACAGAGCACTGGAACAGGCTGCCCAGAGTGGTGGTGGAGTCTCCTCCTCTGGAGACTTTCAGGACCCATCTGGATGTGTTCCTGTGTGACCTGTGGTGGATTCTATGGTCCTGATCTGGCAGAGGGGTTGGACTGGGTTGTCTTTGAAGGTCTCTTCCAACGCCAAACATCCTGTGACAGGCACCTGCTCCAGCCTGGGGGTAGGTGTGCTGCTGGCAGTGTCTGCAGCAGTGAGAGCACAGCCAGGCACTGCTCACAGCATCCTGCCTCTGGAGAGGGCCATGGTGTGACTCGAGCACTTTGTTACATGTTGGGGGAACGAGCAAAGGGCGGAGTTCTCTCTGAAACAAGACAACACAAAACAAGCCCCAGCCACAACCCACTCGCCAAAGGAAAACTCTTCAGGCAGGAGTTTTTTTGCTGCACACAGGGAATTTCAGCAATGTAGACACATAGCAGCCACCTACCAATAAAGTTCATGACAGCAGGCCACAAAAATTCAGATGTTGCAGTGCCAAGGCAATGGAGCAAAGTTCAGGCTACCAAAGGGACTAAATTAAAAGTGGTCACCACGCTTTCAGCTCTCATCAAGGAAGAGCAGGGATTTGGGGGGTGGTGACTGTGGCAAATGACTGAAAGTTACTTTATTTTTTCCCCATAGCAAGACCTCTCCAGCTCCAGATAGGTTCTGTCTTGTGGCTGCCTGAGACACTACTGGCTGCCTGTCAACAGGATTCTGATGTCAGATAATAATCAGCTTGTTCCTGCTTATTATCTGAGGGGTGTGAATTTTGCCCTTGCTTTAATAGCAGCTCTGCAGGCCTGAATCCTGCCAGGAGCAGGCTGCACACTACTGAGCAGCTCCTGCTGCTGCTCTGCTGGTGGTACCTCAGTGCTGGTTGCTGTTGTAGAGGTTGTTTGCTTTATCAGTGTCTAAAGGTTGTAGCTGTGGCAGTGATCCAGATGTGCAGTGCACACTGGACTCCTAGAAGATGACAACTGTTTCAAAGCCTCACAGGTGAGCAAAAGGTAGAAAGAAGGAAAGAAAGACCTGTTGGAGAAGCCTCAAAGTAGGACTGACTGTTAGGTAGATGGAATATTCCAACATGAATGTTCAGATGCTTCCTGCCTGGGAGGCTTTCACACGTCAGTATGTGGAGAAACACATCTGGAGTACAGGTTTGCTTTCATACCTGCATTGACACAGAATGTGCTGGTGTTGACCAGATGCAGGGCCTGGAAAGGTGATAGCTTCTTGGGCCCTCTGACCCAGTGGGGATGTAGTTTGGACATCACACTTGCAGAAAGGTCAGGACCAGATAAAGAGTGAGTGATGATAAAAGCTCTGATCCTGTGGGGGACAGTGAGAAGGAAGAAAAGGGAAGGAGGGCTGAGCAGATGTTACAGTGTTTGGTTGTTTTCTGTTGTGGGTCCCTTATGTCTTGGTAAAGAGCAAAGAACAATTGGGTAAATAGCTCTCTTGCAGATCTCTTTCACTGTTTGGGGTAAAAGCAGGTCCTAGAGATGGTAAAACTGAAACCAAAGAGATCTTGAATCCACATTACCTGCTGTATTAGGTGTAGTACTACTTCTCCTGTCCCAGGGGAGAAATTCATGGTCTTCCTCAGAAGAGAACTACAGATAAGTTTGGAAGAGAACCTGTTGCAGTAGCCATGCCCTGGACTAGCTGTCCATAGGCTGTGATGCCTCTGGCACTAAAGGACTCTAATGCCAGAAATGGTCCACACCACTGTGCCCCCCTGGACTGCTTCATCCTTGGCTTTTGTTGCACACTGAAATGCATCCTGAACATTGTTACCTGAAATGGTGTGGAAGTGCAAAGCAGCTGCAGCCTTGCTGCAGTGGCTTGGCAGCAGACACTAGAACAGAAATGATACTTCCCAGGGGAAGGAGCATGGGTGAGGAAGCCTCTTGGGCTTTGTTCCAGGCTGGCTTTTTGAGGTTCTGTTTCTTCACATCAGTTTTCTGGTGCTGTTTTAACAAGCCTCAGGAATCAGTAATCCCAAATGCATTCTGCCTTTGCTGTCTGGATTATTGGGTGGCTTTGCTCAGTTTGCATTGTTGGCATCAGCAGAAGACAGCAGCAGTTCCTAGATTCTATCTCTGTTGAGTGAAAACACAGGTTGTGCAAAATAGTGCAGGTGCTTCATTCCCTTCCTCAGTGCCCAGCCTTTCTTCAGTTCATTGATCTTTGCCTCTGGGTTTTGTTTTACTCCTTATTACTTGGGATTTGGTTGCCTGTCCCTTCTCTCAGCCCGACAGGAACTTCTGGCTTTCACATCACCCTTAGAAATGAGTGCAGAATGTTGCATTCCAACCTGCCCTCTTGTACACTTTGAACTGAGGCTTGCTTTGTCCTACAAAGTTCCTTTCTGAAGGTATGCCAAAGCATCACTGCCAAATGGGGACCTGCTCTTGACTAGCAGTGGGGGGCAGGATATAAAATGATCCTTCACTCTGCTCTTCTGGTTCTTTGGTATAAAGTTAGCCAGTCTGGGATGTATCCCTGCATGTCCAAGCAGCACTTGGATCAGTCTCTTTTGTGTACCTGCAAAGCAGCTCTCTCTCCAGCTGTATCAAGGGGGGGAAATAGAGCTGATTAACTTGGCAGCAGTATAGAAGAGTCACAGCATCACCAAGGCTGGAAGAGACCTCAGAGATCATCAAGTCCAACCTGTCACCACAGACCTCCAGCAGTTATTTCCCCTTGGAAAATAAGCAACATTTTAAAGCAGCAAAGTATGTGTCAGGCTTCTGTTTGCCACTGCATCACCTGTAAATTAAAGGTTGAGAAGTCTTAGTTGTGTGCAGAGCTTCTTGGAGGGGAAAACCCCAAACATACTGTTTTAGAGCACTAATGAAAGGAGCAGGGTTGACTTGAACCTTACAGAGCTTCAGCTCTGGCTGCTCCAAAGTAGCTGAATTTGCCTAGGAATAATTTTGTTAGTATCATTCCCAGTGAAGAATATTTTGCATTCATCTCTGCAGCTGCTGTAAATTGGGGTAAAAATAATCAATGCAGTCTGTTAAGGTGAAACTGCCTTCATGTGAACAGCCATGGAGTTAATCCCTGCTGCATTTGTAAAGCAGGTGAAGTTCATCCAAGGGGAGCAGCAGAACAACACCTCTGTGTTAAGTGTTCATAGCACTGCACCTGCTGTTGTTTTCTGTTGGAAAGAAAGCTACTGCACAAAATTGTTGACAATGTAGTTGAACCATTGCTGTACAGTCTTAATCTAATGCAACAGTGATGGAGTTGTGGCAGGAGGTGGTAAGGAGCCTGTGCTGGCCACCTGCTGTCAGCTCCTGACCTGCGCTGCCCTTGTACCCGCTTCAGCTGCTCTGCTTCGCTCCCCGGGCAGGAGCAGTTTCCATTAACAGAATTCTCTTTTGCCTCTCTTGCCTCATTCAAGGTATGCTGTGATTGCTTTTGGATGTGCCAGCTGTCCCAAGCTTACCTGTGGACGAGAGGGCTGTGGAACTGAGTTCTGCTACCACTGTAAGCAGATTTGGCATCCAAACCAGACCTGCGATGCTGCTCGCCAGGAGAGAGCTCAGAGTCTGCGCCTGAGAACAATTCGTTCTTCATCCATTAGCTACAGCCAGGAGTCTGGAGCAGCAGGTACTCAGGGTGAGGGCTCTGTGTCTGTAAAACACACTTCAGTACCTTGGTGCTCAAGGACTCTGGAAAGGAAAGAACTGGGTGGTAGTATGGCAGTTGCCAGCTGCTGTGTTTTAGAAACGAAGCGCACGGTTTTGAGTTGGAATTCAAATGTTCAGTGCTGTCGTTTGCCCTGCTCTCTGACCACAGCATCTCCTTCAGTCTTACACTTGTCACCATTTAAAGTACCTGAAAAGTGTGAGGTCAGGAGGATGCTGCAAAGCATTCCTTGTGCTTGGCAGGCTGGCTGCACACTAGTTGTGGCACTTCACCATTTATTTTCACCGCTGAAGGTGAAATTTCCCAAGGCTGCTGATAATAAAAGCTCTTAATAATGAGACTCAAAGCCACTGACTTTTCTGTTTTCCAAAGAGCCTGCTGGTCTGCTGGCTGTGGTGCTTGACATCTGTTTGTCAGTCCTAATTCCTCTTTCTCAGTAAGATGCTCATGTGTGTTGGCTCCCAGAAAGTGAAAAATAGCATCTCAAAGTCGAACGAGTTTGTAACCCTCCCAAGAAAGGACACATTCAGAAGAGTGTTCTGTGCAGCAGCAGCCCAGTTTGCTATTGATGAGAATTGGCTCCAGGTCTCCCCAAAGTCTGATCCCCTTGGCAGCTTTTGTGTCTGCCTGACCCAACAAGGTAGACAGTTACAAAGTCTCTCCTGCACCTTGGATGTGCCTCTGGAGCTGGCGTTCTCCAGCCCAGCCCTGGGCTCGGGAGGCTTCCATTTGTTGTCTGTGCTGGCTCACTTAACAAGGCACACTCTCTCTTGTCTTTAAAACTGGCACCTTGCTCTAATTCTCAAATAAAATGTAAACTTCAAGTGAAGTAGCATGCCAGCTCCATTCCTTGCCCCTTTGAGGTGCTCCCAGCATGAACAGCAGTAGATCTGCTGTGCTGTCAGAATTAGCTCAGCGTCGTTCCCCTCCTGTGGGGGTGTGCTTGTGTTCCCATCTGGAAGTGCATCCTTTCAGCTACTCACTGACTTTCTGCACTGCAGTTGGCAGAGGTACTGCTGCTGCTGGGTCTGCACCTCTTTTGGATGTTCTTTATACCAATTGCAACTCCCCTTTTGCCTTTAATCCTGCCTGGTAGCACAGAGGCACCGAACTCCTGCGAGTTATTTCTGCTGCTGTGAGTAAGTAGCTTGTCCCAAAGTGCAGATGCTAACCCCTTGTGTGAAGGAAGAGAGACCACAACTGTGGCTGTGCCAGTACTGCACTGTGCCTCAGTGAGCCCTTGGTGGTTCCTGGCAGAGCCAGGGTCACTCTGCATTTTGCAGTGTTTGACCTGGGAACCAGGGGAGCCTCCAGCATTATTCTTTATAGACAGTAGTGGTTTTTTTCTCCCTAGGGAGTGAGTATGTATTAAGTAGGGCTGTGGAAAGGACTCAATTTCATGTTGGTGACATCAAGAAAATGCACTTAATGTGGAAGGGAAGATGGATTTAGATAAGAAGGATAAATAACAGAGTGGAGGCTGAACATTGAAGTACAAGATCTGTAAAGGCATGAAATGCCAAAGAGGATTATGTTTACAAAGAGCACACTGGCAGCCCTGTGCTAACACAGATACTTAATAGCCAGCTGGGAGAGGCTGCGCTGAGCTTCAGGAAGCCCCTGAAGGAGTGCAGGCATTAACCACTCAGCTACCTGAATGTGAGCTGATGCCTCCTCCTCCTCAGCTTTACATCTCCAAGGTTGACAAAGGGCTTTGGAGTTACTGCCAAACCAAGATTGGTAAAGCACCCTTCTCCCATTTCTCAGCTAATGGTTCTCAGTTTCCCAGATGTATGCCTGTGTTTGGCTCAAATCTCCTGCTCTAAGGAGCTGAGCTGATCTTGCTCTTCCTTTTTGAACAGCTGATGACATAAAGCCATGCCCACGCTGCGCTGCTTACATCATAAAGATGAACGATGGAAGCTGCAATCATATGACCTGTGCTGTCTGTGGCTGTGAATTCTGCTGGCTGTGTATGAAAGAGATCTCAGATTTGCATTATTTAAGGTACATTTAAGAAGAAAAAGCTCTCTGTGGTGGGTAATTTTGTTTTCTGAAGTATACAGAGGTCAGTTCTGGGTGCTGTAAGTTTGGCTTCCTTCCTGTTGGCCTGGAGACTCACAACTGAAGCATCCATAGCTGAGTTGTTAGTTTTGGAGGCATGCATTTAAGTGACCCCTTTGTTACTTTGCACTGCAAAACACTTCTCTGAGTTTCATGCATGCAGTGTGTACTTAGGGCAAGAAATGAAGTGTGTCAGGTGCACATAGCTGCTATTTTTACTGTGTCTTACTACTGCTGTAGTCTTTTGTTGTGAGGAATAGAAAGGCTCTGTGTAAGCTCCTGGTGAAGCCCAGACTGGCATGTGGTGCTCTGCAATATGCTGTAAAGGGAACAAAATCAGACTAAATGGTGACTGATTTGGTGTCTGTAACATCTGGAAGTAGAGAACAGTTCAGTGCTGCATAGCTGTGGTGACGGATGTACAATTCCTTCACCCTTTTCTTTCTTCCTTCAAAGCCCATCAGGTTGCACATTTTGGGGGAAGAAGCCCTGGAGCCGGAAGAAGAAAATCCTGTGGCAGCTAGGGACACTTGTGGGAGCTCCTGTAGGAATTGCCTTAATAGCTGGCATTGCTATTCCTGCTATGATCATCGGGATCCCTGTCTACGTGGGACGGAAGGTAACGTGTGCTCCAGCTCCCGGCGGGCTTCAGGTGTTGCCTCCTGCCTTGGCTGGCACTGCTGCCTCCCTTCAGCCAAACCAAGCCACCAAGCCAGCCCTCAGCTGGCAAAGGATCTCTCTTTCACTTGCACTGCAAGGAGCAGCAGTGGATTTCAGGATGTTCCTCCTCTTGAAACAGGCAGAGCAAAGCACCAAACCATCCAGTTGCTGCATCTTGCCATGGAAGCTCTCACACGCTCTCAGAATCGCTGGGTTTAACCCCAGGCCTCCCTTAGGATTAAACAATCCTTAGAGGAGAAGGCAGGCAGAAAGAAACTCTGTTTTACTTTCTTTTTTAAAGCAGATCATGACCAATGTTTCAGTGTAGAATTCTGATGCCATTGAGCTGCTTCTTAGTCATTTCAGGCCGTTTGTTTTCAGCTTCTCAAGCCTGGTTTGAGTTCTGACATTGCAACTGTGCCAGGCTGTACTGGCCTGAAAGTCAGCGCACACATCCTTCTCCCTCCATCTTCCAGGTTCATGGGAGCATGGAATACTCTTGGCTCCAGGTCATGTGTTTTGGAAAGGTACAGGGTGAAGAGTTTCAGTTTGGGGATTAAATCCCCAGTGGCAAGTGGGCTGGTTTCCCTCAGCTCACAGGAAGCTGACAGTAGTTTGCTTTGAGTGCCATGCAAGGAAATGGCAACATTTGATTCAAGTCAGTGTGTGGTGGCATGGGCTTCTCTCCATCCTCAAGGCCAGTTGTCTTGTCACACAAGGAAATCAAACTGACATGAATTCTACTTGGGGAAAAAAACCCCAAACCACTGTGGCTTCTGTGTTTCTTCATTGGCTACAGCTTCCAGGTTTTCAGAAGTTATTATTAGTGGCTCTGGAATTGGGCCTGCTGAGATGTGCTTGAGATCAGATCATGTGAGTGCACTCTAACCTGCTGTTCTCCTACAGACCTTATTCCTTTGTCCCCAGCCTCCTGGCTCACAGTTGATCTTCAGTGACAGCTGAAGGGAGGAAAATTGAGCACACCTCCAGTTTCACCTGCTGGCTCCTGCCTTTTTCTTCAATAGCAACCTGATCCATTTTGCTCTGCCTCTTACTAGCAGTGTACTTGTAGGATTATTTCTTGCTGACTTTTTGTCCCCTGCTTTTTGTCTCCTCTCTTTAACCTCTCTGGTTTTGTCCTAACACCCTCATGCTGTTCCTTTGTACCCATTCATAGCAGTCTGACCTACTTTCTATTTTCTGCTGCTGCTTCAGAAAAGGAAGCTTGGTTATTCTCTTACAACATTCTGTCTGTCTTCTGTGTTGGAAGAGTTCATGCTTGTGCTTAAGGAACTGCTGGTCCTCTCTTTCTAAACACAGGTCTCACAAACTACCAGTCCTCTGCATGTATTGAAATCTCTCCTCCTGGCCCAGTATTCTGTTTGGGTGTTCTCTATTCCTTACTCAGTATTCTGAAGCCATTTATTTTGTGGTTGTTCTTCCAATCAAACCTTCCAACTGGCTGTTTTCAGTCAGTCCCTTTCATAGAATCATAGAATTGTTGGGGTTGGAAGGGACCTCAAGGATCATCTATTTCCAACCCCCCTGCCACAGGCAGGGACACCTCACACTAGATCAGGCTGCTCACAGCCAGGCCTTAAAAACCTTTCCATGCCTTGTTATTGCTTTAAGGAATCCAGGAGCCTGTACACATAGCTTTGTTGTTTGCACTTTGTTTCAGTGGTTAATGTTGCCCTTAACACTAAAAGTCAAGGCTTGAGATCATCAACTGCAGAGAGCCCCATGGAACCTGATCTTGCTCAGCTTGTGGTTCTTACACCCTGGTAGTGTGATGGTGTTCATGGTCAGTTTTACCATTTCAATCCAGAGGCATCCACACTCCTTTAACCCCCATTCAGGTACTTCCTTGCTCCATGGTGATCTTTTGTGAGCCAGCAGATGAATTCTCATTGCACAAAGGGCAGTGTCTGCTCTTGTCCTTGCCTTGCCTGTCCTGCCTGAACAAATGCAGCTGCTTTGTGTGCTCCAAAATGAGAGTGGCCCCACCAGATCCCTGCTTCAGGTTTTAGTCTGGAACACACCACATCTGACAAAACTTGCAGCTCATCTTTTGTCATTCTGTTGGATATGGGTTTTATCCTCAGTACTCTCTTGTGCTGCTCCCTGGCAATGAGGAGTTACATAGCCTGGTGACAGCCCTTGAGGTAGTGACCTGTTGCTGCTGTGTAACTGCATCCTAGCCGAGAATGGAGGCAGCTGAGGTGCATAGGCCTGAATAGCCATGTGCAGAGCTAGCAAATGAAACACAAAGCAGGAGGTGTCTGTAAAGCAGTGAGCTTTGAAGGCCTTTTAGGTTCACTTGGGACTGGCAGCAGGCAGTTTGAGGCAGTGCCCTTTTAGAGTTACTGCAGACTGGAACCATGAGTAAGGGTTTGGATTACTGGATTCCCCTGTAAATAGTAGCACAGCTAAGGCTTGTGAGATTCAGGTTGGCTGAAATATTTCCTGCCTCAACAACTTCTCATGAGGATGTCAGAGCAATGGAGTTCTTGCTCTCCTCTCCTCCCAGGCTGCCTTACTACAAGGCTTTCCTGACTCTGTTTCCTCAGGTCTAATAAGCTGTGAAGGTTTCACTCTGCACTGTTTAGGGGAAGGATGGCTGGGAATAGGTGTCAGGTTGATGTGGGAATCCTTTGATCCTGAAGCTTGTCTGTTTTTCCCAGCCATGTAAGCTGGAGCAATGATTAAACAGAAAAGCTGTTCAGTGGTTCAGCTCTTCTGAGTGGAGGCTGGGTTCAGCTCTTCTGAGTGGAGGCTGGGTTCAGCTCTTCTGGGTGGAGGCTGGGTTCAGCTCTTCTGGGTGGAGGCTGGCAGTCGATGCTTAGCTGCTGGGGCAGAGGACCTCTGGCTTTAGGAAATGAATACATTTTCCTTCCTTTGAGATAAGGAATAAATCATGACACAGAACATGGGCTCCCTGGGAGCATAGTGCAGATTCCCAGGTTTCTGTCAGTTTTCAGTGTATTGCTGCTGCTGATCATGCTCTGAACCCCTCTCTCCTTTTCCTCCCTCCAGATTCACAACCGCTATGAAGGCAAAGACATCTCCAAGCACAAGCGAAACCTGGCTATAGCAGGTGGTGTGACCTTGTCTGTGATTGTCTCTCCAGTTGTAGCTGCAGTAACTGTAGGTAAGCAAATAATATTTGATCTCTTGCCAGCACCTTGCAGCCAGAGCTCTGTCAGCACTCAGCAAACCCGCTGAGGAGTCCTGCAGTTTCCTTTCCTTGGTGAGGGAGCTGAGGGGGCTGAGGCTGAGCATTTGCCGGGGCAGAGCAGAGCTTCAGGAAGTGCTGCATCAAAGTGAAGAATTCAGAGGCTTTTGTGTCCTGCAAATGGAAGCTTGCACACTGCCATATCTGGCTCTTAAAAATGAAGTGGTTTTGTTAAATGAATGGCCAAGACACAAAAATACTGTTGCCACAAAGCCTGGCCCTGCTCAAGTAACTGTGTGCCCAGCTGGGCTCAAACTTAGCTGTTTGCCCTGCTCTGGGAGCTGGTGTGAAGTCTGTCCCATTCTGGCTCTCAGGGATTGTTGAGGATAGCTCTGGAGGAAAATCCAACTGTATTTCAGAGTAATTGTCTTCCCTGACCATGTGATTCCAGGATCACTGTAAGCAAACCCTGACCCTCTTGGCAAGAGGAGACTTGCCCAGCACTCACTGCCTTCCTCCTCCTCTGTTGCAGCACAGGCAAAGCTGCCACGGATAAGTGATGCAGGTTAAAACCCAGCACTTAGTTTGGGGCTGGCTCAGTCCCCTGATCCAATATGTGGTGTTCCCCCTTGTGCCACAAGTGGTGCTCAGAGAGGGAATGAGTGGCCTCAGGCAGACACAGGGCCACTTTCAGCCGATGATGATTTAAAGTGGCTGTGAAGCTGTGGCTTTAAACTGCTGCTTAAGGGCCGAGGAGCCCTGTGCACATGCTGTGTGCCAGGCACAAAACTCTCTGCTGGCTCTCCACATTGCTTTGTTCTCCTGTAGCTGTGGTGTCAGACCCCTGCTAAGCAGGTAGTGGGACATGAAGTCTCATGGATGGTTTCATGTAGGTCTGCTTCACCTCCTGCTTTC
Organism: Melanerpes formicivorus; assembly: GCF_026170545.1. NCBI lineage: Eukaryota > Metazoa > Chordata > Aves > Piciformes > Picidae > Melanerpes > Melanerpes formicivorus. The sequence continues at coordinate 1,552,912 of NW_027142408.1, forward strand.
CAGCTGTTCCTTATTCCTGACCACAGACAAAAGTTGGCTTTCTGGGGCAAGTGCCTGGGTTTTGTTTGGTGGTGGTTTTGCTCCTGTGTCATCCACACATGGCCTGCAGCCTCAGGGCTCTGCATGGCTTGCATGACCTTCAGAACATGGATTGCCTTCCTGAATGCTGAGGACTTCCTGGTGGAAGAGCCTTTCTGTACCTGGAAGCCTTTGGTCAGACCAAAGAGGTCTGCTCCTGTCCCCTGCCCTGTTCAGTAGGTGCCAGCTTGCCGTGTTCCCAGCCTGCCATTTTTCTGTGCCCTCTGTGTACATCCATCAGCAAAGCCATGCAGTGCTTGCATTCTTGTGCCAAGGGAGTGACTGTCAGAGCCTGCTGGAAGTGGTGGGATGGATGTGTGTGTGCCTCTGGCTGCACTTCAGCCCCTGGTTCCTTTGGCTGGCTGCTCTGCATTCCTGCCACCCTGTTCCACAGAACTGCTGAGTTGGAGGAAGACTTCTGAAATTTACATTCTGAAATGGAATCACAGGGATCCAGGAAACAGGGAAGATCCCACAGTAATACTAACATTCTGGCCTCTTAAACAGCCAGCAAAGCCCTCTCTGACTTCAGTGGGTGCCAAAGCAAGCAGAGGCTCTGACATGCTCCTCGAATTACATTTGGAGTAAATCTGTTTCTGCTTCTCAGGTGGAACATTATTATCAGCCCCCAAAGAAGCTTATAGGAACCTTCAAAGCCCTTCCCTTTTGTTTGTGAAAGATGTTAAAGGATGTTATAGGAGAGGGCTGGAGCACCTCTCCTATGAGGACAGACTGGGGGCATTGGGGCTGGAGAAGAGAAGGCTCTGAGGAGACCTTCTTGTGGCCTTGCAGTATCTGAAGGGGGCTACAAAAAAGCTGGGGAGGGACTTTTGAGGGTGTCAGGGACTGGTAGGACTGGGAGGAATGGATCCAAGCTAGAGGAGGGGAAATTGACATTAGGAAGAAGTTGTTCCCCATGAGGGTGGTGAGACACTGGCAGAGGTTGCCCAGGGAGGTGGTGGAAGCCTCATGCCTGGAGGGTTTGAAGGCCAGGCTGGATGTGGCTGTGAGCAACCTGATCTAGTGTGAGGTGTCCCTGCCCATGGCAGGGGGGTGGGAACTGGCTGATCCTTGAGGTCATTCCAACCCTAACAGTTCCATGATTCTAAGTACCTGAGGTGTGAATTCCTCAAGCTCCTCTGCCTGCTGGTGCTGGTGGAGGCCAGCTCTGCCTGCTGCCAGTCCCCGGCACTTCACCTCGGTCCTTTACCAGGACTTCTTAACTCTGCTCCCTGGTTTCCCTGGAGCATGCAACACTCAGTGCTTGTGGAGCATGCAGTAGCTGTGTGCAGTCCCAGGTGCTGACAGCTGCTTCCCTCTGCAGGCATTGGCGTTCCCATCATGCTGGCTTACGTCTACGGGGTGGTGCCCATCTCGCTGTGCCGCAGCGGCGGCTGCGGGGTCTCGGCAGGCAACGGCAAAGGCGTCAGGATAGAGTTTGATGATGAAAATGACATCAACGTTGGGGGAACAAATGCAGCTGTAGGTAAGAACGTGCTTTGTCTCCTTTTCTCTGCCTGTGGGCTTTGCAACCCCTGTCTGGTGGCCTTAGAGCCTTGAGTAGTGCCTTGCAGTACTTCTGCTGGGAACCAAAAGCCCCCTCCCAGCAGTGGGCAGCTTCTCTGGGTCCCTGCTGTGCTCTGATGCCAGCGCTGAGGTTTGCTTGCCCAGCTGAACAATCCAAGTGCAGCTGCTCTGGGAGAGGCCTGCTGTGTGGAAGCTGGCTGGGCACTCCACCTGCACCTGGGGGAACTGGAGGCTGTTTTGTAATGACAGGGCAGTATCCTTTGTGACAGGCTCTGTGTTCCTCCTCTCCAGGTTACCTGTCCTCTGGCATGTGGTGTTAGGTGTAACTGTGACAGCAACTGCACAGAAAGGTCTCTCTTGTCTGGGGACAGTTCTCTTTCTGTCTGTGTTACAAATCCTTGCTCTTGGCATAGTTTCAGGAAGGGTTTCCATGGGCACCTTCTGGACACTGCAGAGCTGTGCTCCCCTAACTGACAAGGCCTCTTTGTCTCTGCCCAGACACCACTTCAGTAGCAGAGGCACGGCACAACCCCAGCATAGGGGAGGGAAGTGTTGGAGGACTGACTGGCAGCTTGAGTGCAAGTGGCAGCCACATGGACAGGATCGGAGCCATCCGAGACAACCTCAGCGAGACCGCCAGCACCATGGCCCTGGCTGGGGCCAGCATTACAGGCAGCCTCTCGGGGAGTGCAATGGTTAACTGCTTCAACAGGTGAGGGGCAGCTGCTGGGGCAGGTGAGGGGGGAACTGCTGGGGCAGGTGAGGGGCTGGCTGCTGGGGCAGGTAGGAGGCTCACTGCTGGGGCAGGTGAGGGGCTGGCTGCTGGGGCAGGTAGGAGGCTCACTGCTGGGGCAGGTGAGGGGCTGGCTGCTGGGGCAGGTGGGAGGCTCACTGCTGGGGCAGGTGAGGGGCTGGCTGCTGGGGCAGGGCCGAGGCTGCTGCTGTTGGCTGAGTTTAGGTTATTTGTGTACTTGGGTCCCATTAAAAGGAGCTGTCTCTGGGAGACAGAGGCAGTCCCTCTCTGGCAGCCTTCCTGCCACACCACAGTCCTCAAAGAAGAGGTTGGATTTTTTGTGTTTCCCAGGGTAAGTGGGGCCTGAGACCTTGTTCTGCTGCTTCCCTGCAGAGCAGCCTCTGGCCAGGAGTCAGCATGTCACACCTCAGGTCTAACCCAGTCCTGCTCACCCTTAAATCAGAACTGCTGACTTGTTCAATCGTCTGCAAGTGCCAAGCTGTGCTTTCTAGCACCTGGGTGGAGCATGGGTTCAAAGTGCACTTCGGCAGGGAGGGGAGGGAGCCTGGCCCCTGGGCTTGCCAAGCTGGTAACTTCATGTCACTTCCATGCTCAGTGCCTGCTCTTACTTGGGGCCTTACTGTTTGCAAGCCTGCACCCTGGAGAGAAAGGCAGTGTCTGGAAAGGACATAGAGAGCTCAGGGTGGAATTTGCTCCTTAAATCAGGTGCTAGAGCTGCTCTTTTCCTTCAGTAATTCAGAAGTCCAGGCTGTGTAGAATAGGGAGGGCAGGAGAGTTTCAAGAGTTCCCTTGTGCTGGGACAGGTGATTGAAGGCATGCCTGGGAGGGAGGTGTTCCTGCTCTGTTCTTGGCAAAGCTGAGAGTGGGAAGCAGAGCAAAGCCCTTGCAGTTCCCTGGCTGAGCACAGACCAAGCAGGCATTTGGCACAAAGCTGCTGGTTTGATTTCTGCCTTACCTGCTCAGCCCAGCTGGGATTGCTCAGGTTTCTATTGCTCTTGTTGCAGCTGATCACAGGGCAATGGAAAGCAGGGCAGGGAACAGAGTTCTCTGCCTGGTGTTTGAGCAGTAGTCATTCTGGGGCTGCAGAAGCCCTGGAGCTGTCATCTCTTGAGCCTGGGCAGCCCTCTGGTGGTTTTTCCCTCTGTAGAGCACAGTGCACTAACTGCTAAGAGCTGCAGCCATGCCTGCAAGCTGTCCTTGTGAGTCTCAGGGAGGGAAGAATCCAGAAGCTCTGGTTAGCAGAGGTGGCTTTGCTGGGCAATGAGCCTGGTTTTGCTTTGGAGTGGGCTGTGGGGGTGGCTGTGGGTTTTGTTGTTCTGTGGTGTGTTGTTTGAAATCCCAGCCACGTTAGGCATGGGAGGAGAACCTGCTTCAGGAGAGTAAATGTGTGTGTCTAGGCTGGAGCAGGCAATGAACCCTGCTGACACTGGTGCCCAGCGAGGGGGCTGGAGCTCGAGCAGCAGGGTCTGCAGCTTGTGTTTGTGTTTTCTCTTCCCCAGACTGGAAGTCCAAGCAGATGTGCAGAAGGAGCGCTACAGCCTGAGTGGAGAGTCTGGCACGGTTAGCCTGGGAACAGTTAGTGACAATGCCAGTACCAAAGCAATGGCAGGATCCATCCTCAACTCCTACATCCCTCTGGACAGGTGAGAGCAAAGGATTGAAAAGAAGATGGTCAGCCCATGCTTACTAAAGGACACTCTAAGCATGCCTCATCTGCTCTGCTTCAGTGGTGGTCCTTGTGACTGCCAGGGTTATTTCCACACAGGGAGGCTGCAGCTCAGTGAAATGTTTTGTCTTTCAGGCTTTGGTTTTCTTTGGGCTCTTCACTTGATGAAACAAAAGGCTTTCTTTTGCTGGGTAGCTTGGGAAGCAGTGAGCTTATTGTGCTCCCTTAGCTGGCTGGCCTTAGATGACTGCTCTGCATCTGGAGGTCGTCTCACTCTTCAATTTTTAGCACAAGTGTCTTTCCCTGGAGGTTTTTCCTTAGCTGTCTAAGGGCAGGAAGGGAGCTGTGGTTAAGGTTGAATTTCTGACTGTCCAGAAAGGAGGTGTGGTGAGGTTTGGAAAATCAGTCTTCAAGTTAAGATAGAAAGAGTTTCTTCACTATAAGAGTGGTCAGGCACTGGAGGGAGGTGGTGGAGTCCCCACCCCTGGTGGTGGTCAAGAAAGGTGTGGCCATGGCACTTGGGGACATGGTTTAGTGGCCATGGTGGCATTGGGTTGAAGGTTGGGTTTGATGATCTTGGAGGTCTCTTCCAGCTGAAACTCTTCAGTGATTCTGTATCTGCTCACACTCACAGACTCGTTCTTGTTCTAGGGAAGGCAACAGCATGGAAGTGCAGGTGGACATCGAGTCGAAGCCAGCCAAGTTCCGACACCACAGCGGCAGCAGCAGCGTGGAGGACGGCAGCGCCGCGGGCCGCGGCAACGCCGGCTCCTGCGTGCCAGAGGGTAAATCCAGCGCCACCAAGTGGTCCAAAGACGCAACAGCAGGGAAGAAATGCAAAGGGAAGCTGCGGAAGAAGAGCAGCATGAAGATAAACGAGACCCGGGAGGACATGGATGCCCAGCTGCTGGAGCAGCAAAGCACCAACTCCAGTGAGTTTGACTCCCCCTCTCTCAGTGACAGCATTCCCTCAGTAGCAGACTCTCACTCGAGTCACTTCTCAGAGTTCAGCTGCTCGGATATGGAGAGCATGAAAACCTCCTGCAGCCACGGCTCCAGCGACTACCACGCGCGCTTTGCCGCGGTCAGCGCGCTCCCGGAGGTGGAAAACGATCGCTTGGAGAACTCTCCGCAGCCCAGCGGAGGCCCTGTGCCTGTTCCCACAGCCCCGAGCACTGATCTCCCACAGCTGAGTTACATTGCTGAGGAGAGCATTACTCATGCATCTGCCACAGATGTAGATCTGGGTGCTGGGGAAACACTGAAGGAAACAAACAACAACCACTCACAACATGCTGTGGAACTGAGCACTGCTGTTCAGACTGAAATCTAAGCCTGTAAGTGCTGCAGAAATGTATTTACCACTAAAGAACCCTGTCTGAAAGCTGGCTGAAGTACCTGCCACTTCCCTAGGCACAGGTGACCAGCAGAAGCAAGGTTTTGATACAACTGCATTTTCTATCTCCTTGTCTGGTAAGGCAGAACACTTCACGTGGAGTTGGACCTGTGTGCAGAGACAGGAAGGCTTCAACCAAGTGCATTACAGCGGTGCAGATACGTCCTTGTTTTGTATTTTTGCCACAACTTTGCTTGAAAGCATCTCCTTGGTGTATTTAGAGAGAAACTGGTACAGTTCTTCACATGTTACATGCTGAAAGGGGCAAAATGTCCTGCACTGTTCCTTTGGAAACCAGGGGGTTGGGGTAAGTGGATGTTAGCTGAGCATTAGTGACTTCAAACCATTCTTGTGTGAACTCATATTTAAGGGAAGCAAAAGTTTTGCAGAGACCTCTACAAAGAGAGTGCAGCAGTGAGTGTGTGTGTGATAACTGGTGGTGGTGGTGGTTGATAACTGGACACACTCTCGAGTGCATGTGGAAGGAGCTGTGGAGCTTCAGGTGGCTGTAGCCTGCGCCAGAGGCCTGTGTGTGTGCACACTGAGCAAGGTTATGACATCTAACATGAATTTGAGAGAGAAGAAATTGGTTCTTAGTACAGGGTGGAATGGAGGTGTCACCTGGGAAGAGCAGTGGGGTTACTTATTTATTCATGCAACCAACCATGCAGCAGATGAGGCTACCCTCTGGTGTGTGACACCTGCCCAGCAGCCATCCAGTGATGGGTAGCATTGCAGGACGGCAGCTGCAGTCACCTGTCGTTAGGGCAGCAGGAGGGTGCCCCATCAATTCTTGGTGCCTTTGGAAAGACTGGGTTTGAAGTGCCTGGTCGCTTGAGGACGTTACTGTAGAGCTTTCAGAGCGTCCTCTTTGGCCACCTCGGATCACAGAAGAGCATTCTAGGGAATCAAACGACTGTGGTAGATAGATGTAGAACAATAAAACAAGTATCAGCCTACCAAAGACTCACTCAGGCTTTAGAGGATGTGACATCTCTGCCAGACATGCACAGCTTCAGGCCCAGGATCAGGCGCAGTGCAATGACTGCCCAAGTGCAAAGATGGGTTCCAAATATGCTGGGCTTTGGTTTTCCTGTGGCATATGGAATCTGTACAGCTGAGCACAAGCTGAGCACAGCTGCAGCTGGCCAAAGCCCCTGCACTGTTAACTCCGTTTTTGTTTTTGCTATGTAATTCACTAAAAGGAAAAAAACCCCAAGTGAGGCTCCCCTGTTGTGACTATCAGCATAGCAGTTAGCAATGTTCTGTCCTGTGTTTCATGTATTGCCATTATGGTGCTACTGGGAGTTTGGTTGGATGAGAAGAAAATGCCACGAGCTGCAGGGCTGTCCCATGACTCCTCACCAGTTTCAGTGGTGTGCTTACAACACTAGTGCCAGTTCTGTTCTTGGGGCATGCTGGGGGCAGTGTTTGTAGATTTGCTCAACACCCTGCCTGTAAACTGCATATCTGAAATAAATGTCCAAGTACTGACTCCTGCTGCTGCCTTCTTCACTCTGCTGCTCTCAGCCCTCTAAAGCCCTCCCTGTTCCCAGAAGGAGCTTTCTCGTCCCTGTAAGATGCTGGCTGCTGACACAGCTTTGAGTTTGCATCGGGTGGAAGGAACCCTTGAAGATCATCCAGTCCAACCCCCTGCAGTCAGCAGAGACACCTCCAGCTGGAGCCCACAGCCATGCCAGTCTGATGCTGAATGTCTGCAGGGGTGGGCCCCAGTCACAAGCAAACCTGTGCTGCTGCTCCTCAGCTGTGTCCTGTGTGGCAGTGTCTCAGAGCAGGGGTCCCAGGCTATGAGGCTGGCACCCATGTGCCAAGCTCCTGCATAACCCTTCTGGCTCCACTGCTAACCCACCACAGGAGGGCAGGTTGGTGGAGCTGGGTAACAGTTGGGCTTCACCATCCTAAAGATCTTTGTCAACCAAAATGATGCAGTGGATGTGCACAGCAAGGGGCACAAGGGATGCCCTTGCCAGCCTCCAGGCTGATACCTAAGCTGTGATCAAACCTGCCAGCAGGAGTGAAGAATAGAGCTGGCACTGTGGTGGCCAAGTGGCTGTGCATGGGGCAGATGGGGGACAGATCTCTCTTGAACACGACAGCCTCATCAAAAGAGGACATTTAAACCGTGGACCCATCAGCTGTAGAGAGAGCAGGAATCAAGAGGCACTCCAGGACAAAACTCCTGCTCCCCCTCTCAGAGTGTAGAAGCAGCAAGAAGCCAGAATTGTACTTTTCAAGAGAAAAAAGCTTTATTGTTTAAATTAGCATAGACCTGAGAGACCTTTTCAGTCAAACAACATTCCTCATGCCCTCTGTGCAGTTGGATCACGTGTGCAGAGAAGGCATTGGAGGCCTTCAGACATTAAGAAGCTTCATCTTGAGAAGAGGAGCTGTCAGAATTGACTACAAACCATTAAAGTGCTGTCTGAAATAAACCCTCAGTCATGAAACCAAGGGGTCAGCTTCCTTCTGGCTTTCTGTGTCTGCAAACACACCTAGCTGCTCTCTCCCATCATCTGCTACCAAAAGCCAGAGGCCAGTACTCCCATGGCTCAGTGCAGCCACTTGCTCCCCTGTGTGTCACTCTCATGGCTAACCAGCAGTCCTTCCACACAGGAAAAAATTCCCTGCTCTAAAAATGCCTCCTGTGTTATCAGCCTTTCAAACAGCAATTTCTGTGGTAATTAATGATTTTGACTCAAACTATTCCATGCCCAGCTGCTCTGCCATGCCTTCACCTTTGCTGCTCAGCTGTACCTCACCAAACCCCTTTCATCCTGTGTTGCACAGAGCAGGGAGAGCAAAGGAGCAGGTTGCCTGCTGCAGTTCAGCTGCAGGACATGGAGAATACTTTGTGTAAACTTTGAGCCAAGCTGCCTCCTGCCCCACAGATCCTGCAGCCCCTTTGGCACAGGGACACCCACCTCAGAACAGGACACACCAAAGGAGGCCTAAAGTGCGTTCCCTGGTACCACCTAGGTGTTCCCCATCACCCATGCCCTGTGGAGTGTGGTCTGTCCATGGAATCAGCACAGCCTATCTAAAGTCAGCCTGTAAGAGCTCTGGTCCTGAGCACCAAGACATTAAATCCTAGAGACTAAAAGTGGGTTACAGCTACAAGACAACAAAGAGAGCCAGTTCCAGATCTGCACAGGCTGCCAAACTGGAATTCACTCTGGGTAAGTCCCACTCAACCCATGCAAGGCTGCAGAGTTCCTGCCTCCACCTTACCAACATGGCCTCTATGCATGCAACCAGTAACATTTCACTTCCTAAAGTTCATAAACCTCTTTCAGGCTCTCCAGCTCCTCCAGGGAGTACTGCTTGCTGTGGCTTTCAGCAAGCAAAGCAAACAGGTGCTGCACCTGCTCTCTCTCAGTTTTGCTAAGAAGGGCCAGCACCACCTGGGGAAAAAGGAAAAGAAGAATTTATAATGAGCCCTGAGCTCCACTGAGGCTGCAGCAGCTCTGCTCTCAGGACTGGCTCAGGGGGCTGGGCTTGGGCAGCCTGGAGAAGACTCTGGGGGACCTTAGAGCTGCCTGCCAATAGCTGAAGGGGTCCTACAGGAAGGCTGCAGAGGGACTGTCCTGCAGAAGGTGTCTAGAGACAGGCCAAGGGGGAGTGGTTTGAAGCTGAGGGAGAGCAGGGTTAGACTGGAGCTTAAGAAGAAGGGTGGAGAGACTCTGGCACAGGCTGCCCAGGGAGGTTGTGACTGACCTCCCTGGGGGTGTTACAGTCCAGGTTGGATGAGGCCTTGAGCAGCCAAGTCTAGTGAGAGCTGTCCCTGCCCATGGTGGGGAGGTTGGAGGAGATGAGCTCTGGGGGTGCCTTCCAGCCTGAGCCATTCCAGGATTCTGTGATTGAAATTGTGTTGCCCAGAATAAGAATCAATGTATCCTTCCCTTTTGTGACAGGAAAGTTTCCCTTAGGTTCCTGTGCAGCTTTGGTACCCATCCAGTCCAGGTTCTTACCTTGAATCTTTCTGCTTTACTCAGGTAGAAAAGGTGCTGATAGACAAGGCCAGGATCCTTTCCAACCAGGTAATATTCCATGGACTGGATGAAAATCAGAAAGATTTCTCCTTCAAGCTTGTTGCTCATCAGTGCTGGCAGTTTCTTTGGCTCAGTAACTGTCAGAAGCTCTGCACAAGCAGCTTTATCTTTCGTGGTGTTCACTGCATTTACCATCTGCCCAAAGTCATAGGCATTAGATGCTTCAGAAATAGGCAGCTTCTCAGAGGTCCTCAGTGGCCCAGCCTTTTGATCTGCCTCCTTAGACGTAACAGCATCAGTCAGAACATCTTCTGCTGTGGCAGACTGCCTCTCCTCCTGGTCATCAGTCACCTTCACAAAGAAAATGGCAGCAGATCCTTTTAATGTGCCTGTGTGGATAACCCAAAGCTTGCTGCAGTGCATGCATGTTCCCATCAGCCTTGTCACTCGTTCAAGTTAGCCCCTCACCCTTGGCAGGAGAAAGTAGCCACCTTTGTCATCTCTTATGACACAGCTTTTCTGCCCTAGGTCACCTTTACAGGTATGTAGTCTAAAGTGCACAGTGGGCACTTCCTTTCCCTGCTTGCCACTCCACTGTAGAAAGCCAGCTGAAGACCCCCAGGAGAAAGCCGAGGTGGACTGCATGCATGCAGGCAATGTGGAGCTGTGGAAGGAGAAAGCTCAGCGTGGTCCAACTGCCTGGCACCCACTGAGCTTCTCCAGAGTTTGCAGCCTGGCTCAAGTTTCATCAACCAGTCCCTGGAAAATTAACCCTGGGTTTAACTCCACTTACTAAAATCTATTTCCAGCTTGTGGAAGTAGGAGTTGTAGTCAGTTCAGAGTAATTCCACAACTCTGGAGCACAGGGAATCTCTCTTCAGAGCATGCCAAGTGTTCTGGAAGGTCTGAAAGGTGCATAGCACAGGGGAGCTTAGCTCAGTCCCTGCTGGGAAATGCCACCCTGGGCTCACAGGCAGTTTGTTCTGTTTTCTGCTATGAAGAGAGAAATCTTGGCTGTCTTCTGTATAATTACAGCTTAGTTAAAACGAAGCAGTCCTGCTAAATCCCAGCTTCTCATTTCCTCACTTTCCTCTGCAGTCTGTTTTCATGGGCTGTCTGGCACTACAGCAGAGGACAGGGAGGGCTCTGTAAGGGGGTAGCTGTAGTTATCACAGCAAAGATAACTGCTCCTGCCCCACCCCTGGAAAATGACCACTGCCAGCAATGCAGGCAGGGTGAGCTGGGCTGTGAGCAATGCAGTAGCTTCCTCTAAGTGTTCCTCCAAGCACTCTGCAGGTCCTTCTGTCACAGCTCAGACCAAGGCTACCCCAGCTTACAGCACACCCAGTGAAGTGTTCCAATAAAGCAAAGAGTTTCTGTCCTCAGGGCTGCACTACCCCTTAGGCCACTGCTTGGCAATGCCAGCAGCAAATGGCAGTGTCACTGTGCAGCCTGGGAGCTGTGTATTTTAAACTGACAGGGGGAAAGCCCCACATTCTGAAAGGACAGCAAAGCTACAGCCCAAAGCCATCAGGTGACAGAAAATCCTATTCCTGCCTAATTCCCCCCAGCACTGCAAGGCTGACATTTGGATCCAGCACACACCACCACATCACAGATTTCTTTCACAGCTGCTCCCCCACACTCTTGCTCTTTAAGGTAAGATTCCGTTCTTCAGCCCAGTAAGTCACTGCTGGCAGGCCTGTTGAGCATGCACCTCTGCCAGCACAGCCCCAGGGGCTTCCCCAGCAGCAGGGACTTCAAAAGCCAAGCTGCTCTTTGGCAGCTGCATTCTGTACAACAGGTCTGTCACAGTCTAAGCAGCTTTTGTTTGCAAGGAGCAGATCCTGAACTTCACTGTCCTCTAAATGACACTTGTCCATTTCTGCTCTGGTTCTGAATGCACTCCAAAGCTTTGCTGTAGAGCTGTGGACACTGACACTTTCTATGCAAGAATCCTGCCTAAAGGCCCTCAGAAGACCAGGACAAATACAACCTCACACACACCCCCACCCCCCCAGCTCTACAGCTAAGAAGTGCAAAACAAAAGCTGTAGCATTGTCTCTTCAAATGTGTGGCTTCTGCAGTGCCTGCTTTTAGAAGTGAAGAGCAATACCTCTTGTATGGTTATTTTCTTCCTTTGCTTCTGCTGACTGCCAGCCACAGCACTGCTGCCAAGGTTAAGCAGTTGGGTTACCTCCTCTAGCTCCTTTTTTGCTTCCAGGACATCTGGATCTATTAGGAGTACTCTGTTGAAATCATCAACACTGGCTTGATAATTCTGTAGGTAGAAGGGAAAGTAAGTTTTAAATAAGTAAATCAGCAGGAAAAGCAATCTGAACTCCCAGCCTGTCCCTTCCAGCTAAGGAACATCACAATACTCTAAGTATGGGGTCCCTAGAGGGGGGCAAAGGAAACTGAGCCTGAGTTTGACTTAAAAGCATTAACAAATGACAAGGATGTTTCAAAACTGGAGATCAGGAATTAAGAATTCTTAGACTATGTTTTCTGTAGAGACAAGGTTAGTGGCATCAGTTCTGAGGAGGGCTGGAATATGTCACAGAAAAGTCAAGATACCTTGAGGGCTGGAGTAGCAAAAATAAGGCTGAAATACAGCAGTGAAGAGCAGGAGACCAGACAGACAGTGAAAGATGAGCATCATGCACTTGTGTGAAGGATCTCATGTTTTCTCTGGTCCCCAGCAGTACCATAAGGTCACTGTAAGTCATTCATACTATCATGGACAAACCCTCCTGTACCAGCTGAGCTGTCTGCTCAGCACCTCAGCTGTACCAAAGGCATTGCTGGCCAAGGCCCTCACATTCTCTTCCCTACACAGAATGCTCAGTGCTGAGGACCAGTACTCAGGCTGCAGAGGCACTGCAGTAAGTCTGTACATGAACTGAAGTCTGCTGTACCATGAAGGAAGAGTAAGTGTCTGGAAAGTGAATGCAGAAAGGGGGCAGACTGCTTTAATTAGAGCAGATGATAATTAAGGTAAGCCATTTGAATTACAGATGTGAAGAGTCACAACCACAGAGAAATGAGATTCTGGCAGAGGCTTCTGAAAGCAATCAAAGGGTCAGCAGGCACCCAGCCCTCCTGCATGTCAGACTGCTTCCTGACAGAGCTCTCAAGCCAAATCACCCAGATGCCTGCACCCAAAGCAAGCCACTTGATTTGCCACAGAGGAATTGTTTGTTTCTCATCTTCCCTGAGCTGCAGCTCAGTAAATCTATAATCCCCACTCTACTACATTCAGTTCCACTGCAGCTTAGTTCAGGGCCTTTGCCAAACTGCATGCTTTCAGCTCTGACAGTTCTTCATTAGACAGTCACCTCTCAGCCTCAAATCACTTTTCTTTCCTCCTCTGTTTTTACACATCACCCACATCCCTGGAATTAGCACTAATGGAAGCACTAAATCCAACCACAACAAAAGGCTTTGGGAGCTCCTGCCTCAGACTTATCTTTTTCAACTCCAACAATATAAGAAGGTAACAGGTGATTAATACTTGGTAGCTGAGTACAGTTACAGGAAAGATTTTACTCAAAACCAAAGCTTTGCAACTTCTTTGGTAATCAGTCAGAGCAAGCTTTCAAAGTTTCACAGCTATGGTACCAGAGGAACAAAGCAATCACAACCAGAAGCTCCTGTGGTTCCTATGGCTTCCACTTGAATGCTGACATGGGATGAGAACAGTTCAGTGTATTTCTAAGCACAGGCAGACTGTCCTCAGGTGATTAGTGAGAGATAATCAGGTAACTTTTTAAGACATCAAACATAAAGGAGGCCTGAGGGAAGTATTTGTTTGATGGACGCTGCTGAAACCTGGTGGATGCCTGGAGTGCTCACCTCCAGTTATAAAGAGCAACAAGGGAGAAAGACAAACACCACCCCTGTGTGATGGGAAGGAAAAGGCTGAGTGCTGACACATCCAGGGTGAGAAAGTGGATCACTGACAAAGGTTTGTAACATGTTTGGGGAAGGGAGAGAGAGAACAGAGATGATTAACCCCCTGATTTAATAGGACTAGGGCTCAAATATGAGCAGATGTCACAAGACAGTTTGACCTTTTAGTCTGGGTAGGTGAAGAGAGACTTGGAGAGAACCCATTGTCATCAGCAAAGATACATGGAGCACCTTGACAGCAAAAGCAGCCTGGGGTCCCCAGAAGAGTATTAGAATGAAGTTGAAGCTGGGTGGATGCATCTCCAGTCCAAGCTCATTGGTTTCTGCAGTGATCACACACCAGCAGGCAGGGCTGGTGCTGCAAAAACATGGACACACTATTTCATCTGTGCCTGATGCTCTGCAAAGTAAAAACTCAGCAGCACTGCCTGTTTGCTGTGTATTCCCCCCTTGGCTGCAACTACCTGATCACCTTTGAAGAGGATAAGCAAGTTTAGAAGTGCTTAATACCTGCCATGGTCTTTGTCCTCACCTGTAATCCTTTGTACGCTAGAGCTCTTCTATAAAAAGCTTTAATATTAGAATCTTCTAGCTGAAGAACATGATCACAATCCTGCTTAGCCTCTTCATATTTATACAGTTTCAAGTAACAGAGAGCTCTAACAGAAAAAAAGAATACACTGCAATAAAAGTCAAGTCTACAGTGCTGTAGTGCCAACAGTATCTGAGTCATCAGTATTAACTGTGATACTTCACACATTTCAGTCTCAACGTGGCATTGGGCAAGTACATCAAAGCCAGGAAGTGTTAACAACATCACTGCACAGGCTTGGAGAGGGACAGACAACTGCAAGGAAGCAAAACTTCCAGTCTGGTTCAATGCTTCAAGTTAGGCAGCCACCTAAGTATTTTAAAAGCAGAGCCCATGATAGTAGGGCAGCTGATAGAGTGTCACAGAATGGCTCAGGTTGGAAGGGACCCCAGAGATCATCTCCAACCTCCCCATCATGGGCAGGGACACCTCTCAACTAGACCTGGCTGCTCAAGGACTCATCCAAACTGGCCTTGAAGGCCAGAGAGGAGGCAGCCACAACCTCCCTGGGTAGCCTATTCCAGAGTCTCACCACCCTCCTACTGAAGAACTTCTTCCTCAGCTCCAGTCTAACCCTGTTCTCCCTCAGTTTCAAACCATTCCCCCTTGGCCTGTCTCTGGACACCCTCTGCAGGAAAAGTCTCTCTGCAGCCTTCCTGTAGGATCCCTTCAGCTATTGGCAGGCAGCTCTAAGGTCCCCCCAGAGTCTTCTCTTCTCCAGGCTGAACAACCCCAGCTCCCTCAGCCTCTCCTCACAGCAGAGCTGCTCCAGCCCTTGGATCATCTTTGTGGCTTCCTCTGGACTCACTCCAGCAGCTCTGTGTCCTTCTTATGCTGGGGACACCAGAACTGGAGGCAGGATTGGAGCTGAGGTCTCAGCAGAGCAGAGTCAAGGGGCAGAATACCCACCCTTGCCCTGCTGCCCACACTCTTCTGGATGCAACCCAGCACACAATTTGCCTTTGGGTAAAGTAGTGCTGCAGATTAAACAAGCAATACTGCTTCTGCACAGCAGTACTTGGAAGTCTCCCATTCAAGTAGTGGCCTAATCAAATCCTTCTTAGTTTGTGCAAGCTGATAAGATTACAGCATAAAGAATTATGCTGCAGAATTAGGTCAACCTTTAAAATAATCCTGTTGTATGACTGTGCTTCTGCTGTGGTTTGCTCCAAATGGCATCAGAAATGGTCAGCAGCTAGGGGACAAATCCCCAGGGACTGAGGGGATGCAGAGTCTGTATTTGCAGTGGGACAATATCATTATTGCTGTCTCCCAAAGAGGGTTAGATTCTGGATCTTTACCTGTTTGTGTAGATGGTGCATTCCTCAGAGTTTAACTTCAGGCACTCACTGTACTTGTTTACAGCTTCTTCATATTTACCCATCCTGACAAAATCATTCCCTTCAGTTTTTAATGTCTTGAACTTCTCCTCAGCCTTCTCACCTGCAGTACAAAAGGATCACAGTGTCACCTAAGAAGGTCACTTCATTAAAGGGAGATGAAGACTCTACCCAGACTAAGAACAAATGCCCAGCAACTGGAGTATCTTTATAGGTCTGCACATGGCCATTTCTGTCCTCTAAGAAAGGCAGAAGCCACCACAGCCACATTTGGCACAACACTGGCACAACAGACACTTCCCCATGCAGCAGAGTAACCATTTGGCTGGAAACAATGGGAATGCAGTTTCACCTCCCTCTGTCTGCCCCCTCTGTGTGGTGAGGAGGGGCAGTGTATCCCCACTGAGATACCAATCTTGTTTTCAGTGCTTGATCTGGAGCCTTCCAGATCAACACCATCGCACCAAGGTGGCCATAATTTGATCTAATGTTCTTTCTGCAAGCAGCTATCCACCTTGTTATGCTACACTGCCAATGACAAGCAAATCACCACATCACAGAGGTCAGTGAGTCAGCAGTAACAGTCTGTTCATGAGTATGCAACAAAGTGCTTTGAAGAACCTGAACAAACCTAAATAAACTTCTTTCAATCATGTTCTTCCACCTTTGTCCTCCCTCCTAAACTCCACATCAGCTGTTGCATATCCTCCTGGCTTAGACTACAGGTCTTAGCTATGTTCTCTGACATGATTCAATTGCATCCATGTTTCACTTAACAGGATTCTCTTTGGTGTCCAGGGATTTGCCTTAGCTCTACGTACGGTTCCTCTGCAGCTCCTCTTCACTGCTGCTGTCTGCAGTGCTTCTTGGGTTGTCCTCTGAAGCCAAGGTTCCTCCATCCCACCTGTGCAGCTGAGCAGTGACTGGGACAGCTGGAATTGGTGGCAGTTTCTCTCTCCACCTGGGGCCATCCTGATCTATTAAAATCTTTGTTATCCTGCAAAAGACAAGCCCCATCATCTATTTAACCCAGGCTTGAAGGACTTACACTCCAGTTAAGCAAGGTGGTGTTCCAGTCATTCAAAAACCAACCAATGATCCTTGAGACTAAGTCTCAAAAAAGACTGCCCCACCAGGCAGCAGTATTGCACTCATTTGAGATTCAGACTTTTGCCACCTTTTAGAGTATTCAGGCTAGCATTCAGAAGACAAGAAGCTGACTTTAGCATCATCTGGAAATATTTAAGCACATTCCTGCTTTTGCCACCAAGCTCCAAATGCTGCCTGCCACATGCCATGAAGAAATAGGGGAAAGCCAATATACATTGATTTTGTTTCCTTTTCTCAGCTCTTTATAGCTGCTATCTGTAACAAGTGTAGGTTACAATATCTTCACACCTCCATTTGCCAAGGTCAAATGCAACCTCTGAGGCAACAACTCTCTTAAATAACCAAGGCAGGCCACAAAGTAGGTATTAAATCAGAAATCTGTCCCTCAATCATTCTTTATCCCCTTCTGAAAATGCCAAGAAAGCAGACACAAACTGTTCAGCCTTTCTGGAACAAACACACACCCAGACAGGTCAAATACTGCTGCACATGAGGAGTGGGCAGCACTTCCAATGAGAGGTTCCCACTGCTGTGATACACTTTGGAGAAAGACTTAGCAAACACCAAGAAAGCCACAAGACTTCATGGTTCCATTACTGTTTCTGTGGGTTTGGGGGTTTTTAACCAAAAAAAGCCAAAAAATATCAATTAACTATGAGTGATTGCCCATTGGAATGGGCTGCCCAGGGAGGTGGTGGAGTCACCATCACTGGAGGTGTTCAGGAAGAGGCTTGATAGGGTGCTTGGTGCCATGGGTTAGTTGGTTGGGTGATGTTGGATGATAGGTTGGACACCATGATCTTGAAGGTCTCTTCCAACCTGGTTTTATTCTGTTATTAATCTATTCTATAATAGTAAGATACACATCTTTTAATCTTAGAATGAGTTCAACTGGTGATAAGTCTAATATCCAAGAAAGGGCAATTCCAAGTTAAGTAACAAAGCAAATCACATCAGGGCTGCAGGCAATAAACCTGGAATTTGGCTATTTGGTGCATGTCCACCTAACACAGGTGTAAAAAAACAGACTACAGGAATCCACACCCAACCCCAACCCCCCAAACAACAAACTTGAATGTGCCAGGAAGAATGAGGCAGCAAGAGCACGAATTACCCAATGAGTTTTCTTGCCTAATTTTGTTCTGTTAAAATATTTGAGCAACACCTTTAAAACTAACCAAAAAACAACCCCAAACCCAAGTCAGTTTCTTCACCTACAGAATATCCCATCCCACATCCCACAGCACTCTGTAGCTGCTTGTGTTGTTTTCCTGGTGAGTAAGAAGAGCATTGCTCTGTGTGGCAGCTGCAGTGCCCTCCCAGGGGCTGTATCATTCCTAAGCAGCATTTCACAGGCCATCCCAACAGAGCATCCTGCCCAAGTCAGGCTTTGCTCTAATTTCAGTAAAACTTAAGGGTTTTTTTTTAGTGATACTTTGAATTCAGTTGTTAAGGAAAAAAAAGGTGGCACACCAACATAAATGAAACAGCCCTAAGCTTTACTCAGGTTGTTTTGTTAGAGAACAGAACTGTGCACTTCATGTTAAAAAGGCAACTTTTTACATGTAGGTATTTCCCATAGGCAGTGAGAATTAATCCCACTGTAAGCCATGGTTCCATTGGCTTCCTGTTTAATGTTTCTCCATTTGCCAGAATGGGCTTAAAAATATGAAGAAACTGATCCAAGTCATGCAAATCAACAGAAAGACTCCTGCAGTATTGGATGATCAATTGATTTCTTGTAATACAGTAATTCAAGCAGAGCCCTTTGAGCAATGCATGCCTGTGTGCCATGGTTGGCTGAGAAAGCACAGGCATCCTCTGGCAGAGCTGAGACAAATGCATTGGCTCTCCACCATCCCCACCCTAGCTTGACCCAACCACCCTGCAGTTTTGGTGTTTCTCACCAATCACCCAACCACCCTGCAGTTTTGGTGTTTCTCACCAATCAATCACCCAACCACCCTGCAGTTTTGCTGTTTCTCACCAATCAATCACCCAACCACCCTGCAGTTTTGCTGTTTCTCACCAATCAATCACCCAACCACCCTGCAGTTTTGGTGTTTCTCACCCATCTGTTTGTGGAGCACCATACTCACATGGGACTTTGTAATAAAAGCTCCCAAGCTACCTGATGCAGTTTGCCAACTGATAGGAAAAGAGCTGAGGCAACTGGAATGAAACTTTAGTTTACTCCATGGAAATGCATCAACATATTGCCCCACCCCAGAGTTTCTGCCTGTCTACAGTGGGAAGCAAATAAGGCAAGGCTCACTCCCGAGGCAATGGAAATACAGACAGGAGGAAATGAACTGCTGGTCACAAAGCTGGGGAAAGGCCATTTGTTACAAGCCTGCTGGAAGTGACTCTGCCTTGATTTGGTACACACCACTCAAAGAAACAGTCCTTACAATTCCTATAAAAAACACCTCAGGGGGACCAATAAAACATCCTCTAACCAACATGACAAACACTCAGGTAGCTGTTGACTCTTGCTCTCAGCTGACTTCTCATTAAAGCAGGTACTTGCATCCTTTATGATTGCCATTTGGTTGCAAAATGGTCTGGTAAAAGCTTTGTACTCTAAATGCTACTTGCTCTTTAGGTGAGAATTACTAAAAGCATCAGACTGAACACCTCTTCAAGTCTAAAAGTTTTGGCAGGCCTGCTTAGTTAGATCAGTGTAAAAAGCCAGGCCTCACTACAACCTGGGAAACCCACCCTCAGACACAGGTAGGATGATGAGCTTTCCCTGTCAGCTGCCTGCAGCATCACCATCCAACTTCCAGCAGCAACTTCAAGACAAAGCAATCCTCCAGGTTGTTAAGACCTGATATTCCTGGTATTAAAAAGATCAACTTACAGTTTGTGGTTCTCCTTTTAGGTTAAAAGGCAGGAGGGGAACTATAATTCTTTTGTTACTTGTTTAGCAGTCTTTTACTTTGGAAATGAATACTTTGGTAAACAATTTCAGTTTAATCTATAAATGATAGAAGATTAAAAAGGAAATTAGAGCAAAAGTTCAGTTATGCACGAGGGCTATGCTTCAGAAACTAAGAATTTGCAAGCAAAAATTAATTACCAGCAGAAGAGAAGGAAGAAGCAGCTGAAATAAGGTGATGGGTTGCCAGGGAGGAAAGAGTAATGAGCAGTGAAGCTAAAAACATAAGGAAGGCCTAGAGAGGAGAAAAGGAAGAGTGTTAAGGTAAAGAAGGGAAATAAGCTCATTACTAAGCCACTTACAAGTCAAGGAAAAATGTCAAAAGAATATCTGCAGATGAAATAAGCAAGGGAGTTTTTAAACAGTGGAACAATCGGTTACCAGGACAAGCACTTCCCTCACCAGTCCAGGTGTAGATACAGCAGGGTCAGCAACAGTTTGTTGTGTTACCAAGAATAAGACTTCTAAGAGGAGGTGATAAAGTACCATGACCTCCTTGGGTCACCTCTGGTTAAACAGGTAGAGTTTAAAGGTATGAGGGACTTTCGAATGATGTAACAATGCAAGTGTGCACGGCCTTGCCTTCACACCAGAAAAGGCACCAGAATCCACTGTTAAAAGTCATCTGTATGTGGGTTCCTGCTCAGTGGTTAATGGCTGTTCTGCTTTCAGAAATACTTCCCCCTCCCCACCCCCATTAAAAGAAAGAAGGCAAGAAAAGGGAATGTAAAATCTTATCCTTCACACACTTAAATGCTTACCTCAGGTGAGCACACAATTGCCACAGTGTGTACACACTAATTCTACACTACTAACACTTAATGATAGAAACTGAGACCTCTCTTGGCAGCAAGAATTAATGCTGGAAGCATTAAGACTTCACTTAATATTCAGTTATATTTTTTACACCTCTTAACAACCACTGCATGGAGCTACTTTGGTGTTCACACAACTGCAGCATGCTCAAGGGGTTCACACCACGTGGATTTCCAACCACCACAGAAGACTGCTAACACAGAAAGGAAATAGAGATGTCAGAGAAAAGAGCATTGCTTTACCTGGTATCAAATGCAAGTCAGGAAAGAACAAAAGTTGGACCACCAGTGAAAAAGGACTTTAGAATATTGTATTTTTAAAAGAGAAAGTGACCTGCTGCTGGCAGAGAAGTGTGAAGAGAGGAGAAAACAACTAAATAAAGCAGCCAGTCCTCTAGCTGTGATGACTTGTGATGGCCTCTGAGGGATACAGAACAGAGGCAGCATGTAAAATACAAACCCAAATTCTACTCTTCTGTGACTACCAGCAGAAAAGTGTCAGTGGAGTTACCTATTAGCACTGTCATTTGCTGCCTGGATGCTGCTGTCTATCTGCAGGACTGTTTTATAATCGATGTAAGCCTGTTGGTACCGCTCCAGGGACTCACTGGCCATCGCTCGGCGCAGAAGAGGCTTCAGGGAGAAGGGCTGAAGCTCCAGAGCTCTGGGAAGACAACAGAGGGGAAGTGCAGGAGTGAAACAGTCTCTGAACAACAGTAATAAAACTGCACACAAGAACTCTGTGACATAACCAAGGCAGACAGGACCAAGTTATTCCTATCAGTACCTGAAGTGGCGTACAGCTCGGGATCTCAGGATCATTTTTGGTTGGAAAAGACCTCCAAGATCAACCAAGCCCAACCTTATGACACTGGTTAGTGTCACAGTTACTCAGATCCCTGTCTTCCATCTGGAAAACTGCTTTCACCACCATGATCAATGAAGTAACAGCTCCTTAAGAGCAAAAGCTTACGTTGTGCCTACATCTAGGGGGCGTTCAAGCATGTGGTGCCTTTGCCTACATCATTTGCAGTTCTTCTTCCTCTAGAGGTCCCTTCCAACCCCTAACGCTGATTCTATGATTCTATGGGGAGAATATGACCCCCCAAAGCTTTGCATTGCTGATTTCAGTTACCAGACTTCAAACCTGCCAAACAGCCAAATGTGCTGGCTGTCAAGCATGCCACCTTGATTTATCAGCCAGCTTGGTTTATCAGCCATCTACTTTAACAAAAACTTCTTAACAAGTCTGCTTTTTCAGATGACATTTTCAGAAATCTCTTCTGTCAGGCAGAATCCATATGGTAAGACAAATATTGAGGTAAAACAAAGGTATATGCATCATTTGTTTTCAGACTGGGGGGGAGGGGGAGGGTGTTTAACAGTTGAGTTGTGCTGTAAAGAAACCCCAGCTGATCAGTTAATATGATTTCTGTCTTGGGATCCTTCTTTTGAACCATAAGCTTCAGTCTTACTAACCCTATCTGTGATAATACACAAAAAGCTACCCAGAAAGCCAGTGATCATTTAGTGGAAGGCAGTGTTTGGGATTTATTGAAGGTGTCTATTCTCCAACTCCTGTATCCTTACAAACCATAATAAGCAGAAAGAATGTTAGCTTACCTCCTGAACAGCCCTAATTACTGTTTATAACTATGCCAAGCATGTAGTTAAAAACCCAAAGCAACAAACCAAACACAGAAACCCCACAACCATACAGATGCCTGAAAGCATTTTCCAGCACTGTAGATAAGCATCTGGCTCAACACAGCTTTGACAAGTAAGTTACTACAGAGAATGACTGAAGTGAGCCTGCTTTTACATGAAGAATTCTAATCCTGCTATGCATTTCTGCAGACAGAAGCCTAACAACTGCCCTCAGACAGTAAGCTCAACCTTCCCTAGGTTCCATGTGATTCTTTACATAACTGGCAAAGATCTCTGTCATTCAGAGAAGGAATCAGACCTTACTGAAGCCTGTCCCAAGTCAAACTGCAATAACAACATATCAGTTAAAGCTTTAGTCATCATCAGGAATGTTGCTGCTCTACATGGGAGGTTGCAATTTACCTGTTACAATCCTGAATGCAGTCCCTGCAGTTCCCTTCTTTGAGATAACATGCTGCTCTGTTGGAGTACAAGATACTTAAATCATCTGGACTTTGTTCTCCTAAAAGAAGTTACAATTAAAGTCAAAGATCATTACTAAAATCACATGCAAGAGTTAAAGACTTGCTCCCTGTAAGCTGCACTGCAGCGATGCAGCTTGCTGACAATGCAAAGCTGTAAGGAGCTCTCCTTTATCATGTCACCTGGAACATGTAATTATTCAAACACATCTCTGTCCCAAGGAAGCTGAACTATTTCACTCATCTTTATATATTTTATGTCATCTACTGAAAGGACAAAGAAATTTACTGCACAGTAACTCCTGCCAAAAATCCAAGGCTAGGCTGGGCTAGGTGAGCCCAGAGTGAAGCACAAGGTGTTACACTTACCTAGGCCAGTGACATACTCGATGGCCTCTGAGTATTTGAGCACAGCTTCTCCAAACTGGCCACTCTTAAACAGTTCATTTCCTTCACTTTTGAGCTTTGCTGCAGCAGGAGGAAGTGAAGAACTGCCACCACCAGCCGACTGACGCTCTGCTCCGTGTGACCCAGAGATCTCAGGTTCGGGGCTTGCACTCTCTTGGTGGCTGTGCAAATAGCCATTTGCTTCTTCCTCATGGTCTGATGAATGCTTTTGTGCTTTTTTCCCATGTTTGCCTTTTTTCACTCTGCTCTCGGTGGAGTCCTTCTGCTTCTGTGCCTCTCTGTCCTCCGCCTTGCCGCCTCCTCCTTTGCTATGAGACTTCCTCTGCGCGTTGCCCATCGCAGCCGGCTCCTCCGCAGCCTCCGCTCTCACTGGCACGCAGGTTCCTACGAGGAAGTTAATGAGCTGAGTTAGAGCTTGCATCATCAGAAGGAACTATCGTCCTGGCAGCAGAGGGGTGTGCAGCCAAGGAACGCGGCACCAATCCTCCAGGCGGCCTGACCTTAGCAAGATTTGCCTCAGAAAACACTTCCAAGAACAGAAAATGTCCTTACAAGTAACTGCAATTATTACCCACCAGGCATCACTATGAATCCTCCTTTCCCCTTGCTGGGCACACCGTGAACCCCTCTTCTGTAGTGCCAGAATGGTACAGAGGTCGCCTTGACATTAACTCTTTAACCACTGGCTATTACAATACTGAAGCTTTGATTTTCCAGGCTGAAATCCAGATGCTGTGTGTTAGATACACAGCTAACAGCCCAGTAATGCTGAACCCTTCAAAACATTCCTCAAATATAGAACAGGAAGGATAAAAGCTTATAAATCATTCCCAAAAAAAGCTTCATTTAAACATAATATCAAAAAGCCTTATATAGGTACTGCTGATCCTTCAAGTTTCCTTAGCAGTTGTGATGATGACAGCTCTGTTTATTTAAGGGCAGGAAGGCCACTACTGCAGGGACAGTAGGATACAGCACAGAATGGCAGGGGCTGGAAGGGACCTCCAGCAATCATTGAGTCGAACTCCCCTGCCAGAGCAGGATCACCCAGGGCAGATCACACAAGAACACATCCAGGCAGGTTTTGAAATTCTACAGAGGAGACTCCACAAGCCCTCTGAGCAGCCTGCTCCAGGGCTGCTCTGGCACCCTCACCATACAGAACTGTCTCCTTGTGTTGAGGGAGAACCTCCCGTGTTCCAGCTTGCTGTTCCTTGTCCTATCACTGGGCACCACCCAGAGGAGCCTGGCCCCTTCATTCTGACACCCACCCCTCAGCTATTTGTAGACATTGATCAGATCCCCTCTCAGCCTTCTCTTCCTCAGGCTAAACAGTCCCAGGCTTTTCTTTCTTCACAGGATATATCAGGTTGATTGAAATCCTGGACTGACCTTGTATGTGTTTCAGTTTGAACACACAGAGTAATTTAGGAAGCTGCCTCCCACATCTCAAACCCACTCGTGTACATCTCAGGAACACGTGGCACTGAGGTCAGCTGATAATCTTCCCTGTGTTTAGAAGCCTAACCTTTCATCAACAGAATGGGAGTCTTCCTGTGGAGCTAGAAGGCACTTAGTCACCCCAATGCTCCCAGTGAAGGGCAACCTCAAATTAACTGATATGTGAGCTAGGGACAGGATCCAGCTGTTCTCCCAGGGGTTTAGCTGAGAAGACTTAGTGGGCATATGGATTCTCCTTAAGTCTGTGTGCAACCAATCCTGCATTCTTAAAGTGATGTCCAGTTTGAAAACCCACAAGCTGATTTCATTTCAAGAGAAAGACCTACACAGCCCACAGAAAACACAGAAGTCACTTGTCATGAAGAGCCAACAGAAAGGAGAAGGCTGGAAATCACCCCAGGGATGCTGTTCTGTTGTGGGTTGAAGCCCAGACAAGCAGCTGAATCTAAACCCAACCGGCCAGTGCAAGCCTCAGTAGCCCCTGCTTCCTCACATCCTCCCAGTCAGGTGTTCCGATTGTGCCAGCAGCTTCATCTCAACACTCTTAGACACACACTAATCCAGGAGCAGGAGCTGCACTTGGACTTCTTGTAAACTACATACAGCACAAGAATTACATGGTGCTTGCCTCTAATACATACTTGCAGAGCACACAGATCAACTCTTGTATTAAAAGGCAGGGGGAGAAAAAGATTGATAGTTTTCAAAGCAAATAACAAAATCAAGTTATGTGCTACTTGGTCATTTGTACACCCTTGGATTCAATCAAGGGAGGAAAAATGCAGAAGAAAAGTGTGGTGATGGGAAGGCAGGAGAGCTGCATGAGAGAAAGAGCTAAGAAACACCAAATGTTCTCAAACACCAGGAGAAATCCCTCACTGAGCTGAAAAAGGGCAGGTGTAAATGACACAGGACACAGGCAGTAGGTATCTGTAGCAGTGTTTTCCATCTGCTCTGCTGTACCCTTTCTATAAACAATTCCAAAGGTGTGCAGTAAAACTGGATTCTAGATTTCACACTCAGACCTAATCTCAGTCTTCAAAGAGGCAAATACAGATGACTTGTGTGAATAAACATTGCACTAACAAAGGCAATGATTTCCTCTCATTTCCCACTGATTTTAAGCAAGGGATGACAGGACATACCTCGATCTCCACTGCTTCTTTCACTCTCTTCTGTATTTTCCTGTCTTTCTCCATCACCTTCTGAATCCTCTATATCTTGAATAAGTATTCTTCTTCCTTTGCCTTGACTCTCAGCTACAGGCTTCAGACTTCCCAGTTTCTTTTCAATCTCTAACAGACTTTTCTGCAACAGAGAAAAGCCAGCAATAGGAGAAACCATTTTTATGGGTACAGAAATTGTAACTGATATACAGAAAATAAATAATACACATAAGATCCTGAAGAACCCAAGTCTTCTACTTGTGGGTCAACTTTACCACTCTAACAATAAAAGCTTGGCAACCCTTTTGAATTTCACATGTGAGTTACATATCAAAGCTAAGCTCACCTATCCCAGTGGAGCTTTTTGAGAGACATTTCCAACTAACTTCCATCTGCTAAGACACTGACAGTGGCAGCACATACAGCAGCAAAATTGTAGGCACCTAAATTACATTAGTAGAGAGGACTTGAGTGCCTACAGATTCTCACAAGTAATGAACAGAAGATCTGGTCACAGGTCAAGAGAGGGCATTCTGCCCCTTGACTCCACTTTTGTGGGACCCCACCTCCAATATTGCATCCAGTTCTGGTGTCCCCAGCATAAGAAGGACACAGAGCTGCTGGAGTGAGTCCAGAGGAAGGCCACAGAGATGACTCAAGGGCCAGAGCACCTCTGCTATGAGGATAGGCTGAGGGAACTGGGATTGTTAAGCCTAGACAAGAGAAGGGTCCAGGGGGACCTTAGAGCTGCCTTCCAATAGCTGAAGGGATCCTACAGGGAGGCTGCAGAGAGACTTTTCCTGAGGGTGTCTAGAGACAGGACAAGGGGGAATGATTTGAAACTGAGGGAGAGCAGGGTTAGACTGGAGCTGAGGAAGAAGTTGTTCAGTAGGAGGGTGCTGAGACTCTGGAATAGGCTACCCAGGGAGGTTGTGGATGTCTCCTCCTTAGGGGAGTTCAAGGCCAGGTTGAATGTCTGTTGAGAGGTGTCCCTGCCCATGGTGGGGAGGTTGGAGTAGATGAGCTCTGAGGGCCTTTCCAATATGAGCCATTCCAGGATTCTATGACTTGATTTCCACCACATGCCCCTATGTGGTTTTGCAAAACTGATCATTGGCACAAAAGATTGAGTGTCTTCAAAATTCATCTTCAACAACAACATAAACTGTGCTTTCAATGAATTCCCTCATCTTTACCTTAGCCAGGGCATGTCCTGGTTCAAGACACAACACTTTGTTCAGATCCTCTATAGCTGTCTGGTAACTCTGCAGCTGACTGCATACAGTGGCACGGCGTATCAGAGCTACAAAGGGATACAGTGCATTACTGACCTGTGTAAAGCATAAACTGGATACAAATACAGGATGAGCTGCATAAAGCTTCCCTGACCCCCAAATACAGTTAGAATTATTTTGAGAGGCCACTCTCTTTCCTTAGTCAGATTGGATCTGATCTAAAGCTCAATAACTCAATTAACAACATGGAAGTCTATTTGCTAGAAATAAAATAATGCACAGAAGGTCAAGTTTGTGCTCTCCTTTACCTTTTATGTTGTGAGGTTCCATATCTAGTACCTTCTCACAATCCTGCAAGGCACTGTCCCAGTCCTGAAGTTTGATTTCTGCTTGAGCTTTGTTATTATATGCAGCTGCAGTAGGTATTACTGATATACTCCTGAAAAGAGGGAATGTTGGCCATGGCAGGCTTGTACTTACAAAATCAAATGCAGAAACATTTCACTCTTGGAAGCTGAAAACAATATCACAACAATATCAATGCTGATATTCTACCCACAAGAGTGGTTAGGAACCCCCTTCAGAGAGACCCAAGCAACTATCCATCAACTGGATTTACCATCTTCAGAGATGGTTTGCCAGGGCTTTGATTTGCGATGTCACAGAAAGATGCCATGGCACACCTATCACTTTCACTATTACCTCTTGCTGCCATTCCTGTAGACTTGAATGAAACTGCCAAATGAAACTTCTGAGTGTATTGAGAGTAACCACAGAGCTTTGGTGTTAGAATGAAGAATAGGGGGTCACATGGTCTTCAACCTGATCTTGCTTGTAAAAGGGAAAGACTCGGGCAGCAGTGGATGAATTGTGCAGGCCAATACCCACCTGTGTGGCTGGTACTGCAAGCAGGCTTCAGCTTCAAAGGCACCAGGATCATGTCTGAGGAGTAACAGCAACTGGGGTGCACATGATGAATGGTGCAAGAGATT
This sequence comes from Melanerpes formicivorus, assembly GCF_026170545.1. Lineage (NCBI taxonomy): Eukaryota > Metazoa > Chordata > Aves > Piciformes > Picidae > Melanerpes > Melanerpes formicivorus. Next base: position 1,580,444 of record NW_027142408.1, read on the forward strand.
AATCACTGATGTGATTAATTAGAACTAATCTGTAATGAACTTAGCTTCTCAACAGAGTGTATCTTTGTGTAAAAGTGCCCTTGAATCTCAGTGGGTTTGGAAAGGCTGCAGAAATCTGTGACACCTGCAGACTGCATCCTGTCACTACTTCTCTATTATCTCTGTTGTCAGAGATATTGAAGTATTCTTCTGTCAAATCTTTCTGCCCTTTGGAAAATAACCTAATTATCACTGGTTTCTCCAGGAAGAAGTTGCTGTAATTGCATTGTTCTAAAACCAATATTCACGAGTGAGATTCATTCAAACAAAAGAAGCCAGCAGTAGTTCCTCACCGAGCGTAGTAAGTCACTGCTTCCACATAGTCACCAGAGGCAAAGGCCTCGTTGCCCTTTTCTTTTTCACGAGTAGCAATGAAAATCTTCTCCTTCTGTGTCATGCCTGGAAAAAAAGTATTTCTACAGAACACCTAGCAGCTTGCACAGTGCGATCAAAACGCTGCCAGCTCAAATCTGCTGAATGCCATCACCTGTTTATTATTCTTTTGAAAGAACATGGATTGCTAAAAGACAAATTTGTGGTTCATTTTCTACAGTCAAAACCTACATTCTCCCGATAGGATGCAATTGAGAGTGCAAGGTGAAAGTGGTTGGCCAGCCTCTGCCATTGGTTTAGAATAGCAGATGTATGCTTTACTGCTTTATCTAAATACAACAGAAGTATTTTCCCTGATCATTCCACCAAGATTAGGTCTTATCCAAATAAATCTTCAAGCTCAATTGACTTCCTTGCAACTTTTAGCATCTCTAGGGGCTTTGAAGTCTATAATCTACTTCTACCATTTGTATTGACGCTCTCCAACACAGTTATTACAATTACAGAAGAAATATGTTTCTAAGACATTACCAGAGGTGTCTATTTTCTTTTGGATTACAGGTAGACTTGGCCTACTAAAAATTCTTGCTTTTGAGTTACTTTCTTCACAGTCTTCATCAATTTTAGAACACTCCTTTTCCACATCGAGCCTTAAATGAACACAAATAACAAAGTCAGTGATGCTGCAGAGCCAGACTCTTCTCCTAACCAAAAGGCATGCTGTATTTCCACTATAAAGCTAAGGGAAAGAGAGAGAAAGGCCTAGTTCCATTTTCTTTGACTAGTTAGGAAAGCACTGCTCAGTCTCATCTCCTGTCCTTGTGTTCTTGTTTCATGTGCTTCTGCTTGTACTTACCTCACTTCTTCTTCCTCCTTTCTGGCTAAAACCAAGAAAATGTCTGCCTCACCTCCTTGCCATCTCCACAGACGGTGGCTGCAGTCTCAGCCCCAGCCCTGTCCAGTAGCTCTGTTAACCTCTGCCAAAGCACCTAAGAAACAGCTTCAAAGCAACTCATACAGTAAAGGTGAGAGAGATTTTGAAACAGCACCAGACACTTCCAAGGCTACTCTGAGGCAGCTTTTGAAACCAGTGCCATAGTCCTATAAAACAAAGCCAGCAACAACCAATTCCCACACCATGTAGAAACACTCCACTGACTGCTTGTCTGTGTAGGATTGAATGAAAAGTTGCCTTTGCCTTCTACAAGAGGCTTGGCAACAGGAATAATTTCTGCCTGAAGCAGAGGCAGTTTTGAATATTTATTATGGGCTCAGTGCAGGAATTCATCAGTTTTGGTTTTAATTTAGAATTGTGGCTTTAAATACACAGAAGATCAAATTTAAAAGCCCAGGCTGAATAATCTTAGAAGTGCTTTAAAAATTGGGATAAGTGAAGCTAATTGTAATTCCTTGATTCTATCTACCTCCACAGATTTTACACTTTAGATGTTGAAAGGAAAAATTAAATCTGAAAGAAAATCACCTTTTTATTTGTATTTTTTGCTCTCTTGTTATATTTCAAGCAACCTGTAGCAAAGTAGAGATGATGTTGTTCTCAGCTGTTAACACCACAATCATAGACTCTCAGAATGGCTTGGGTTGGAAGGGACCTTAAAGATCACCTTCAAGGTCCCTAGTTCCATGGGCAGGGACACCCCCACACCAGACATTTGCATTTTAACAGAACATTTCTTCTGAACCCCCCACATCTCACCAATGTGCTGCAGTAGCCTGAAATGCTGACCTTAAATATTTTCAAATCCAACAACCAAGTTCCATCACTAAACAAGTAAATAAGAATTAGTAGCAACTTCAAGTACTGGACATACTTGTCCCATTCACTGTAATCCCGTGGGATGTTTCTCTTGTTTCTTTGCTTGCTTTGTAATGTTTTGGTCTGAAAGAGAAAGAGTCAGCCTGTAAGACCATTCTTCAAAGTGGAAATTCATATTTTACAAGTGTTGTTTCTGCAATACAGATTGCTAGTAGCTAACACTGCTTGTGACTAACCTCAGCATAGTCTTGGAGACTGAACTGCTCTTGCTTTGAAGCAGCATGCACTCTTCAGATCACTGCCACCTGAGAAGCTCTTCAGTCTCACACTTTCTCTCCACTGTCCTGCTACTTGGCATCTCTTCTCCCTCAGTCATGAGAGAGTACTTCTGATATGCCCCTCCCAGCTTGTTGACTTGAACAATACTTAATAGCAAGGTGTGGTTCCAAAGAGGTATTCCACAGTGGAACAGCCAGTTCAAAATATTCCCTTCCACTCTGTCCTGGCCATTCAGCCCTCCTCTTACCTTGCACTCCATTGTTCACTGTTAGACCACTGTTTATTGTTCATTGTTAGACCAATGTGATTGTCTGTAGAGTTGCAGATTTACAATTATCAGTGTCCAGACAAACACCTGACAGTGGTTACAGTACAAAGCCTAAATATCTGTGCCAGCTGGACTGAGCAGGTGATCAACTGGACCCAAGGAAGAAGCAGCAATTTCTTAAACTAGCTGTGGTGGTGGCACTGCAACAAGGAAATCATTCTGCAGGTGGATGTAAACACCTGCATTTACATAATGCAAATGGGACCCTTCCTGTAAACACTTGTGACTATCCATAATGTTAGGTTAAACAAACTTTGACATTGTAGAACTTCAGAATTGCTCTTCATGTCCTCAGCCTTTCAGGAAGCTAGACAAAATGACATGTTTGGAGGAGGAAACTCCTAAATATGGCTCTCTGAAACATGAGATACCATTAGCATGCATCCTGTTGGATATTACAAACATACAACACTAACATTTAAACCTTGTATGGAGTACAACAGTGATAAAAACTTGACTGGTTGCATGGTGTAAAATAGGAGAAAAAAAACACTTCTGAATTAAAAGAAAAAATGAAAGAAGACCATGAGGAAACTGATACCTAGGAAAAACTGTCAGTGCTTATTCTGTAGTCCTGAAGATTTAAGTATGCTGTCTAGCTAAATAAGCATGGCTAAAGATGGAATGCCAACTCAAGGTACAAAAGGCTACACATACACCAGTGCAACCCAACATAGAAGTGGCTATGGAGTGGAACAGCTGGTGCAGAGGGTCCAGCATCCATGTGTGTGTATCTCATGGTAGTTACTTTGGACTAGCTCCTGTCTGCTCTCATGGAACAAAAGCCTACTGGCAGCTGGAGAAAAGCTCCTGACACAACTTAACCCAAAAGAACCTAGTTCATAGGTTAAAACACCACTTTGAAATGTGAATCAAGGAATATAAAAGAGTATTAATGGAGATTTGCTCCAGAAGTAAATTCTTGGGCAGAAACATTACTACAGGACACATCCATGTACTAAGGAGGCACTTGTGTTTAAGAATTGCTCTCTTGCAAAGGAACTGACAGGGATTTAATTTCTGGTTAACAAAATAGCTCTTGTGAGAAAGGCTCAAAGACTAGATGTTTGTACATAGATAATGTCCACATTTTAGCCCTGGAATTAGCATAGACTAGAAAACTGGAGATACCTGATTAGCAGAAAGAGAGCTGCTGGAACAACGAACTGGAGGCAGGCTATCTGCTGGGTCATGTACAGTGTCTGTTCTCAGCAGCTGTGGTTTCTCATCATCTTCATTCATTTCTCTCACCCAGCTCTGAAAAATAAACAAGTAATGTATCTGTACCTTAAAGCAGTAGAACAGATATATTTCATGGTCTACAACAACCCTTTTAGTGGGGAAATTAATTAAGACAAAGAGCAGCTTCGCTTTCCTGAATATAAAGCAATCTACCACAAAAAAAAACCCAACCACCAAACCCAAAACACAGCAGAGCATTAAAAATTCTGTGACATTCATTCAAAATAAGGAACCAACCAAACAAAACCCAACACAATCCTTTGGTCATTTAATCATTTCATCAAATAATTACATTCTACTTAAGGCACAAGAGGAGGAAGGTTGATATCCTATCACTGGCCATTATAAACTGGAGTTCTACTGTACCATCAGTTCACCATTAATTGTTTCCCATTCTTCAGCTGTGAAGTCAGAGGCTGTGGCTGCAGGTTTGGCTTTTCTTAGAGCTCTGCTCCTTGGATCTAGAAGCTCAATACGCTTTTCACAACACAAGGTAAGTTCAGGATAACATCCTTCTTCCCCAGACCTTTAAAATGCAAAGGTAGCAAAGTTAAAAACATGATTAAACTGCACTGCATCCTCCCTATTTTTCTTCATGTGAAGTCTCTGCATAGTCACCACAGTGGCTACAGAGTACTGCTCTCCTATTACAATTGAATTCTACTATCACCTAGTAACATTTTTGACCAGAAAATTCTAGTGAGTTAACCTTCAACCACTATCCAATGCACACACATACAGAGTTCAGACTTGTCATCACACTGCTCACAGAAAAATGTTGTTGTCTAATTTTCAGCAAAAGTTAAACATGCACAGCCTCTGAACTGGATCTGGAGGTACTGGAACATGGCCAGAGAAGGGCCACAAGGATGATTGGAGGGCTGGAGTACCTCTCCTATGAGGACAGACTGAGGGAGTTGGGGCTGTTCAGTCTGGAGAAGAGAAGGCTCCAAGGAGACCTCATTGTGGCCTCCCAGTATCTTAAGTGGGCCTACAGGAAAGCTGGAGAGGGATTTTTTAGGGTGTCAGGTAAAGATAGGACTAGGGGGAATGGGAAAAAAACTAGAAATGGGTAGATTCAGATTGGATGTTAGGAAGAAGTTCTTTCCCATGAGGGTGGTGAGACACTGGCACAGGTTGCCCAGGGAGGTGGTGGAAGCCTCATCCCTGGAGGTTTCGAAGGCCAGGATGGATGTGGCTCTGAGCAACCTGCTCTAGTGTGAGGTGTCCCTGCCCATGGCAGAGGGGTTGGAACTAGACGATCCTTGAGGTGCCTTCCAACCCTGACAATTCTATGATTCTATGAAGTGACCACAGCCAGCAAGAGGGCTTTATGGCAGAATGGACTAACCTGCTCACACCTTCTGGAAGGTTGAAACAAAACATGGGTTTCTAGTGTTAAAAGTTTGGCCACTTCTAACATGATTCATGGGTTTGAATTTTTAAGTTAGAATGTTACCAAGAGTTTCAAGACAAACAGAGCATTTAGGCACAGGTTCCTTCAAATTTTACAGATCAGGAACATAATTAGTACTGGAGGCAAGAAAATAAAATGTTTACCTTAACACCCTGAGAATCTTTTCCAGGTATTTAACATCTGTGCATTTCTCAATAAACTTGTAGTCCAGGTGGCCAATAGGTATTTGATATGTTTTAGTAGTTCCTTGGTCCAGCAAAAATGGTACTGAGCCATCATCCATAACTAAATATTACAAGGAAAAAAAAATAATCTATAGTGATTCTGTAAGAACGTAGTGCTATTTTGAAGCAGTGCTAATTGAAGGAATAACCCTGCTTTTGCTCTGAAGCACTGCCCTGCTATGCAAGCAGATCTACTGCCACAAAAGGCAACTTTCAAACTTGCAGACCTGCTCTTGGCAGAGGTTTACTGACAGAAGTATATCTGTATTGTATCTGGTTTGTGGTTTGAAAAAAAACATAACAGACATAAGTAGAAACTCTACTGCCATTGCAAGCAGGACATTTAGGGAGAACACACCTGTATTGGCTGTGAGCAGGGAAATGATCTGCTGAGCCTGCTGGCTGAGCTGAAAGAGGAGGTCAAAAGGCTCAGGACTGTAAGGGAGTGTGAGAGGGAGATGAACTGGTGGAGCCAAGCTCTGCCCTCCCTGCACAGAAATGGGACCCCTGCCAGACAGCACCCAGGATCAAGGGGTCCCTGTATCCTGTCCTGGCCAGGTGGAAGACCGAAGTCCAAATGAAAGGGGTGAGTGGAGGCGAGTTCATGGCCACAGCAGAAGGCAAGCACCCTCTTTGCCTTCCAACCCTGAATATTCTATGATTCTGTGAGTGATAAAACAAAAAAAACTCTCAGCTTTTGTCTCCAACATTCACTGCTTTTCTTTAAACACCATGTGGTATTACCTGTTTCAAGCAGACGTGGTGGAGATGAAAGAGAAGCTGGTGCAGGACTCTCCACGCTTTTCAAAGGGAAGAAGTATCCAACGGAATGGCAACCTCTGCCTTCTCTGTAGCCAAAAGAAATCCAGTTGTTTGACTTTTGTCACTAGGTGCATCTCCTTGTCCTCTGATTCTATTACTGTACTAATGGAACCTTTTCCAGTGAGTCTGTAACCGATTAATTGAGGTGTTTAAACTGGACACTCCTCATCTCCATGCACCTTTGCTTATCTCCATCTTTTTCTATTCTAATTGCAAGCTCTATGGAAGAAAACTGGTCTGGTTTTCCCCACAGCAGAACGCGCTCCTGCCGCCACAGCCGGACGCGCTCCTACCGCCACAGCCGGACGCGCTCCTGCCGCCACAGCCGGACGCGCTCCTGCCGCCACAGCCGGGCGCGCTCCTGCCGCCACAGCAGGACGCGCTCCTGCCGCCACAGCCGGACGCGCTCCTCCCGCCACAGCAGAACGCGCTCCTGCCGCCACAGCCGGGCGCGCTCCTGCCGCCACAGCAGGACGCGCTCCTGCCGCCACAGCCGGACGCGCTCCTCCCGCCACAGCAGAACGCGCTCCTGCCGCCACAGCCGGACGCGCTCTTCTCGCCCGGGCGGCCGCGGGCAGCCCCCTGAAGCCGCAGCGCCGCGCCGGGCGCAGCAGCCACTGACGATCCAGCTTCCACCCGCCCCCGAAGTCAGGAATTTACCTCAGAAACGACACCACAGACGCCCCTCACAGCGCCGCGGAGCCGGGCACCGCTTCCACCTGCTCCTGAAGCCAGGAATTTACCTCAGAAACGACACCAGAGACTCCCCTCACAGCGCCGCGGAGCCGGGCACCGCTTCCATCCGCTCCCAAAGTCAGGAATTTACCTCAGAAACGACAGCACAGGCTCCCCTCACAGTGCGGCGGAGCGGGGCACCGCTTCCACCTGTTCCTGAAGTCAGGAATTCACCTCAGAAACGACAGCACAGGCTCCCCTCAGAGCGCCGCGGAGCCGGGCCCGCCCGATCCTAGCAACGGTTGCTATGTACAAGATGGCGGCCGGCAGCGCGCAGGGACGCGCCCAGGCGAGCCGCGGGGACGCGCCCAGGCGAGCCGCAGGGACGGTGCGGATACCAGGCTGCCCTCCCTCAGTGACCCCTTCCGAGCCCCCAGCCGCGCCCCGCCAAACCCCAGCGGCGTCACTGCCGTTCCGTGCCGGCCTTCGGCACCCACCTGCCTGCTGTCGCCAGGAGACGGACGCGAGCCAGCCTCTGCCCGCCGCAGCGCGTGTGCAGCTGGGCCTCGGTGCGCCCCGCGCTCCTGCTGGGTGAGGAGAAATAGCAGTGCTGCGGGGCAGGTCTCGTCAAGCATCAACTGTTTGCTTTCCATGTAGTGTTTATTTATCCACGAAAACCCAACAACAGCCAAGACCCTCCCAACGCCGGGCGCCTCGGGTGCCTACAGCACTGCCGTCAGTCCGACAGGCCCCCGGCCCCGTCTTCCACAGCGGCTCCACACTTTGCCCGGCTGCAGCAGATGCTCTTCTCGTTTGTATGGCAGATGCGGAGAGCCTGTCCGCGGCGCAGCCAAACGCATCCCCTGCCCCCTCCAGGCCTTTTGTAGTACTGGTACTGCGCTCTCTTCAACGGGCGACTCAACGCCAGACCTCATCCCTTGGGAGGGGGAGGAGAGTAGATGATCTCTGAGGTCCTTTTTCCAACCTAAGCCGTTCTGTGATATCACGACAGCAGCTGCTTCCTTGTTCCTGCTGTGCAGGCATGAGGCACACGCTATGCATGCCAGCGGACAGCAACTGTGTAGTAAAAATGTTATCATTTACACTTGAGTGTGCCTGGCTTCCAAGCAAAAAGCGAGGCAAGAAACCTCTCAAGAGTGAAGGTCAGGTAAGCTACCTAAGGAAATCTTAGCTAAACAACTACAAACTTTCAAGAATGTGTTTTTTTATTTCCTAACCCAACCCACTGCAGTTAATTTATGAGCCAGTACCTGGCCATGCCATCTGTAACAGGGACACTTTACCACACTGCTAAGAGTTAAACACATTATTTCAACATGAGCAGAATCGTTGGCACCATGGAGACTTGGAAGCGCTTTAATGAGGCTATAAGAGCATTAGGCACATTCCAGCAGGACTTTGTAGTACACTTTAGTTATAAGGGTGTTCCAGTATTACTTAACACACCTTCCAAACAGAGAGGTGCAGGAAGTTTGGGCTCATCAATACAAAACAGTCATTTGGATTTTTTTTAATCAGAGACAAAACAAGATGCTGGTTTAGTTTTGGGACACTATCCAAATTACAGTACAGACCTAGAGCTTTCCTTAAGTACAACCAAGTCGAGAAGCAGTCTGGAAATTTCTGTTTACCCATTGCTTCTTTTTTTTCTACCTTGCTTTCCTCCTCTCATCTCTGAGAGGTTATTTCTTTGATACTTCCTCCACAACTGGGTTTCCAATTGGGTGTTCTCAAGTTCTTCTGAGATTTCCCCTCTGGAAATGCAGACCCATGTTTCAGACCCGTTATGAATATACTAGTGATTCTGTGATTTGTGTTAAAGGGTGACTGGGGAGCTTGCAGGAGCTTGTTTTGACGACAAAGGGGGAAGCTGCGTATTTTACAGACTTAAACAGAGACAGTGTGTTTGGCTAATTGGAGACACCAAGGCTGAGGAGAAGCTGTATTAAGATAAACACTCAGTTCTATTCAGAACTGGGGATTTGTTTTCTTCAGATAAGAAGTCTAGACAACTGAGCATGTGTGAGAGTGGACAGCTTTGAGGATGACTCATTTACTTCATCTTTCAACACTCGGGAGGACCCTTACCATGCAGAGTGTGCATGAGTGGGGATCTACCCACCTAAGACTCATTATCATATGCCTGCCTTCTATTTAGCAGAAGTTTGTTTATGTAGATGATGTAACTATACAAAATGAAGAAAGCTATTGTAAAGCTGCTGTGAAGTTTGGTACCTTCACATGCCCAACCGGTTGCTTTGCTTGCTTTTATTGCCTTTTTATCATAGTATCATAGTATCATTCAGGGTTGGAAGGGACCACAAGGATCATCCAGTTCCAACCCCCCTGCCATGGGCAGGGACACCCCACACTAGATCAGGCTGGCCAGAGCCTCATCCAGCCTGGTCTTAAACACCTCCAGGGATGGAGCCCCAACCACCTCCCTGGACAATCCATTCCAGGGCTTCACCACTCTCATGGGAAAGAACTTCCTCCTCACCTCCAGCCTGAATCTCCCCACCTCCAGCTTCATTCCATCCCCCCTAGTCCTATCACTACCTGAGATCCTGAAAAGTCCTTCCCCAGCCTTCCTGTAGGCCCTCTTCAGATCCTGGAAGGCCACAATGAGGTCACCTCGGAGCCTTCTCTTCTCCAGACTGAATAGCCCCAACTCCTTCAGTCTGTCCTCATAGGAGAGGTGCTCCAGCCCTCTGATCATCCTCATGGCCCTTCTCTGGACACCTTCCAGCACCTCCAGATCCCTCTTGTCATAGGGGCTCCAGCACTGGAGGCAGTACTCCAGGTGGGGTCTCCCCAGAGCTGAGCAGAGGGGGAGGATCACCTCCCTTGCTCTGCTGGCCACACTTCTCCTGATGCAGCCCAGGATCTGATTTGCTTTGTGGGCTGCAAGTGCACACTGAGAGCTCCTGGTGAGCTTTTTGTCCACCAGCACCCCCAAGTCTCTCTCCTCAGGGCTGCCTTCCAGCCAGTCCCTGCCCAGCCTGGATTTGTGCCTGGGATTGCCTCGACCCAGATGCAGGACCCTGCACTTGCTCTTATTGAACTTCATGAGGTTGGCTTGTGCCCACCTCTCCAGCCTGTCAAGGTCCCTCTGGATGGCCTCCCTTCCCTCCAGCGTGTCTGCTGCACCACACAGCTTGGTGTCATCAGCAAACTTGCTGAGGGTGCACTCAGTGCCACTGTCCATGGCACCCACAAAGATGTTGAACAAGACAGGTCCCAACAAAATTGTGACCAGAAACTTTTATCTGGAGTCATCTATAACAAGACCCAACCTTGTGTAGCTTTCTATTACTTTTCAGTGGAATCTATCCAAACCACAACTATTTTATGCAGTTCCTAGGAGTTTAAGGAATGTTTACCAGCATTTTAACCTTGTTAATGTACAGATGAAAGTTTTTCTCAAAAATAATACAATACAAATTACTGCATGCTCTGAGTAGAATTTAAATGACAGCTCTAGAAACCTCTCGCTCAAAGACAACACAAAGTTTAATGTGCCAGGAAGATTTAGTATTACAATCTCTTAAAACAAATAAGGGTAGGCATTTGTACATAAGTGGATTTACAAAGCAGTCATCAAAGAGATCAAACTGCATCACAAAGTTGCTGCATCTTCAGCGGACATCATCGGGCATCAAAAACCACCACTGGAATAGTGCGGTTAAAGGAAATTAAAAAACAAGCATTGTAGTTGAAAACAGGTCAGGGAGAAAGATTTGGGGGATGGGGCAGAGGGGAAAAAAACCACAACTGCCACAACTAAATACATAAAACCATTTCAAAATTCATCTTTAATTGACCCCGTCCACTTTGCTTAAAAGGCTGAGTACAGCACACAGACTATCACAGCTTATTCTGTTTTGCATAGAAAAAGGGGAAAAAAAACACCACAGTGCCAGAAAAGAAAACAAGATGCCAAATCACACTGCAGAAATTTCCCTCCAGTATTTTGCTCTACTGTACTGACTTCTGGCCTTTCAGGATTCTTAGAAGGGTACTCAGATTTTCCATTCTATTTCCTGTGGCAATGCCAGCGATGAGCAGTGTGAGCAGCCTAGAGCCTGACATGGTGGTAGGCCATGCTCAGCATAAATGCAGAAGTGGCTAGCAGTGTAGCAAAACAGTGCTGTGCTTGCAGCATGTAACTAAAGCAGGGCACTGGTACCTATAAACATAAGAGTTATCTTGGAATAACAGGACACACACCTGCATCAACAACCTGGTGTGTTATTAGTAGTTTGACCAATAAGCTGTAATAGTATGATGTGTGGTCACTCGTGGGGAACCAATGAAGCTATGCCAGTGATGCTCTCCAAGTTTATAGAAGTTGTAGAAGTTCCCTTAATACACACTTTACTTTGCTGTACTATACTCACTATGCTCACACTATACTCGTACAATACTGGAACAATAAAGGGACAATACTAGGTCATATTGGTCATCCATATTGACTTCAGTCTCCGTCACCGACAATTTCCCTTATACCTTCTCTCCATTCTCAGCTTCCCAAATGCATCCAAGTGCATGTATAAAAGGATACATCTTTTTGTCCTTTTCTTGTACATTATTCTGTAGCCACATTCTCTGCATCTGATAGGATCTCTTGCCTTTATTTCATTTTCTGTATGACATTCTGAGGTGATGGAAGAAGATAAAGGCAGTGGGAAATAAACCCAGCATCATTAATGCACAGATAACATTCAGATGTCATAACAGTAAAATTCATATTTGTGGCAAACAAACATAACAGAAAATAATTTTAGTGATTTTTATATCAAGAGCTGAATGTTATTAAGATACTGTTGAAAAAAAAAGAAGCAAACTCAATTTATATTAAGATCAAAGAGGATCTTCCTAAAAATATCACCCAATTATTACTGCTCAGGAAATATTCCACTCAATAAAACTAGACTGTCTACTGACAAAAACTTTGGTTTGCCCTCCAAAGTCACATTTACCTTCTTAAAAGACAAAACACTTCAGAGACTTCTGAAGTGACAAATCAAAACAGCCAAGATGTGTTGACTTATCTGTAAGCGAGAGAATTTGACTACAGCACTTCAGTAAAAGCAACACAAGCTTCAGTGAATTAGTTGGTGACAGGTTGGACTCGATGATCTTTGAGGTCTCTTCCAACCTTAGTGATACTGAATACCCTCAGTTCCCCACCAGTATCCATATATCCCCCATGTATGTGGTACCACTGGTGTGCAAAGCTCTAAAAAACATCAGGATCCACACCGCAGATATTGGTATTTATGTATTCTTCATTATTAAAACACTAAGCCACCAGTAACAAGTAAAAAATATTCCCTGATGTCTTTACCTCCACAAATGTAAATCATTGGCTGCTGCTTTGGAGGCTGAACATCCTTCTGAGAATCCATGATCTAAACACAAATAGAAACAACCAAACAACACACAATCTGCACACTAGGCTTGGAGGGGGGGTTAATTATTTTTGTCAAGGCATACACAATCACTTCAATATCTCAATCTAAATTTAACAAAACACCGCATCAGGGCCCCCCCCCCACCGCATCGCGGGGTATTCGCGCAGAAGGGGAGCCCAGGAGGCTGTGCCGGGCTTTTCCCTGCTCGCCACAGCCACATCGCCCCTCTCCCGCGGCGACGAGGTACACCGATTACCGAAGGGAGAAGCCCGAAAACCCCAGGCGAGCCCGAATACCTGCGTGCACAACCAACGCCGCCGACCTCGCCGTCGCCTGGGCGCCGTCCGATGACGACACAACCAGCGCCGGCGGGAGGAGCGGTTGGCGTCACCCGCTCCGCTGCCCGCGCGGTGGCGGGCGGCTCGCCCCTGAGCCGCGTATGCCACTCCGCGTACCCCAGGCCGCGTACCCCAGGCCGTGCCGTTGCGCTGCCGGCCGCGCGAGCCAGCGACGAGCACCGTGCGGGGCGCGCGCGTCCGGGGCCCTGCCGCAGCGCGGCCCTGCCCGCGCCGTCAGCTCCAGCCTGCTCCCCGCTGAGTAACGGCACCGAGAAAGTAACGAGTGCTCGGCTGTCGGTGTTAGCCGCTTCGGGGAAAAGCAGGGAGTCTTTTGGGGGCATTTTAAAATGCCGAGGTTGTCGTATGGGTAGCAGCGTCGTTTTTCTCAGGAGAAAGCTGACAGCTTGCTTCGGGCAGCGCAGGTTTCAATAGCCGAGGCGTGGTCCCTCAAAGATGTTTCATGGTTTCGGAAGCATTTTAGCGAGGACTCACAGCTAAAAGGCCGTATATCGATACATTAATGTTGAGGGCAGTATCTTACGTGCCCGTATTGAAGGGAAGTTCCAAGCTGCGATGCCGTGTCTTTTTAAGCACGGGCTCGTACTAGAAAAGAGTTTCAAGTGCCGGCGAGTGCCGTGACGAGATTGGTGGTACCGGCTGCTGTCTCTCTCGCTGCTTCGCCTCCTCGGCGGAATTAACTTTGAATGTTTTGGTATTCTGTGAAATTAGCTATCTTCGATTTACTCCTGGAAACAAATGCTCAACAGAGTACTGCGTTTTGTGAATATGCCAGATGAAATTAAACCATCCTCCTAAAGCTTCCCTACTTTAAGGGAAGGTTTTTCTTTTTCTGATTCTGAATAAAACATGCTTCCTAAGCGCCCGAATGCCTTGGTGTATGTGGGGTTTCATCGGCTGTAATTTATTCATTATTTATTCTCGCAGTAGAAAATCACCTTCATACACAGGTTGTCTGAAAGAAACTTGTGGACAGCTGCGGGTTTTCCCAGTTTTGTATTTAAGTTACATGTAATGAAAATACAGCAATGATTGTTGACAACTCGCCTGCGTCTCCGTACTGCTGTGTGTGGATAAACCAAAGGTAACTTTTGGAGTGCCAGAATAAAGCAGATGCAGGAGAAACGCTGTGTGAAACGCAGAGGCTTTCGCCTGGGTTCTAGCGTCGCCGTGCTGTCACTACCGGCGTCGTCTCCGAAGGGGCGAGCATTTGCCCACACTCGAAGCAGAGGAAGGAAAATAAACCTGAGCCCTTCCTTCCCTGGTAAATGCTGTCTCGTAAATAAATAAGTTTAAAATTTGGTATTGTTTCTCCAGGCTCGTTTTATGCTTTAAAATGCGTCCGTCAACCTATAATTTAAAAAGGATGCAGTAATGATACCACCATGAAAAAGTCAGTTAAAGTTAATTCCGTGAAAATAAACTCCCCCCTGATAAGAAGGAAATAATACGATCGATCGATTATCGCCATCGTTTAACTATTCCCTTGGAGAACCAGGATGTTTTATTATATCTCAAAGCATCTGTTACTGCAGCCGTTTCTGATAACCAGTAAGAACCCACACTGACGGGATGACAAACACTAGCCCTAAAGATGCTCCTCTGATGTGGAGTAGCAGAAAAACTTGAGACTATGTGGGAGACCTCCACGGTCTCAAGAGGTGCCACAGCTCTTGAGGAAGGGGTGAGACAGCGGGAGGAAAGGCTCGTGGGGCGAGGCGGGGAAGTGCAGGGATGCTTTTTGACATGGGAAGGAAATGCGGCTGCAGGCGAGCGCAGCGCGGGGAGCTGCAGGCTGTCTTACGTCCATTTGCATGTTTAGAAGTGACTTTCTCAAGTTGTGGTTGGTTTCTTTTTGTTTGTGTGGGTTTGTTGGTTGTTTGGGAGGTAAGGCTTTTAAAAATAACATTCTTTCTGGCGTGATGCTTCCATGCGGTGCATTAAATGCCTCAATTACAACTTGTCACAGTTTTTTGATCCACATTATATAAATCCATCCAGGTTTGAGTGCCAGAGACGGAACTTGCAGCTGCTGTGTCCTGCCTTAAGAAGCCAGCTTCACAGAAATAATAATTTATTTTACAAACAAACACAACGAACTGAGAAACAATTCGCTCTGATTCATGTGAAATAGATGAGATTATAGAAAGCACTTTCACGAAACTTGCATTAAATTCCAAGAAGTTTCAAATTATTTCTCCCCCTAAAACGAAAACGGGAAGTACTCCAAGAGCCTTTGTCTTTTTTATCCATAACTGTTACTTTATAGTCACATCAAATAATGTTGTCTAAAAACACCGCAGTTTGGATAGGCAACTTTCCATCTCCGTGTTTCCTCAGCCCCTCTCAGCCTGCCAGGAGTCGACAGTCACTGTCCCCGCCCCGGGTGGGTTGTGTGAGGCTGGGAGGGGTGAAAGTTTCCGAAGGGAAGGCTGCAAACTTCCCAAACCTTACGTACGGGAATTGTGTTATTTAATTTTGGCATTTCTTTGGGAAGCCTCTCATTTCCTTTAGAAAATAGTGTTGCCTTTAAAGTCACACACGACGGTTTCACATCTCTCCTGCATCTCCGACGTTGTTCTGGTGGAGGGAGAAAGAAAACTGGGAGGTGTAAGCAGGGAAAGAACCAGAGAGTTTAAAGATAGCCGTGGGTAGATGTTGCGCTAGTGAGGTAAACGAGAGTAATACCCAGCAGAAGAGCACAGCGATGATGATGTATTTGGCCTTTCTAATGGCCCTGTGCGGCAGGAGCCCCTGGGGCAGCCGCTGGGAGGCCTGACGGTTCCTCATCACCGGCAGCTCCCTTCCTCCCGTCTGCAGCCAGCAGGTACCAGATAAACCTTTATTAGAATAAACCAAACCAGGTTGGAAGAGACCTTCAAGATCATCGCGTCCAACCCATCAACCAATCCAACCCGCCCAAACAGCTAACCCATGGCACCAAGCACCCCATCAAGTCTCCTCCTGAACACCTTCAATGACGGCGACTCCACCACCTCCCCGGGCAGCCCATTCCATAGCGCAATCACTCTTTCTGTATAGAACTTCTTCCTGTGCAGCCCCGCGTTGTCTTTACCCAGATCAGGAAAGACAGGCACCCGTGTACTCGTGGTTTATTTATCTAGTTAGTTATTATTTATTGTATTGTTTTAAAAAATACAGAGTGACTACAAGCGTCACAGGGCATCTCCCACCCGTCTGACAGCTGATTGAAAGGAGGCGGCACCAAGGCTCTGTGAGCGTTCCTGGGCCATCAGGTGGAAATATACTGCTTAACTCGCACTAATTAGCGCCCTTATAACTCAAAGGTCGCAGAGGCGGTTGGGTATCTGTGAAGTTTCTGTCTGGCTGTGACCGAGCTGCGCCCCTGAAGCCGCCCTTCAGTGGGGAGCTGAGCGGGCTCTCAGCGGCGGGAAAACTTCACCCTCACGGGGCGCCTGAGGGGCAGAGCAGGGGGCGGAAGGGCCTCAGGGGCGCTATTAATGGTGGGCTGGGTGAGGCAAGGACCGCAGGGCTGAAGTATGAAGTGAGGGAGAAGCCGATCTTTAACGGTATTTTCCAGTGCCGCGGAGAAACGGTTTCTCCCTTTGGGCAGCGCCGTTACACTCGGGCCTCCGCCGCCCTGCCCGGGTCCCGGGGCGGTGCCGCTCGCCCGAGGGCCGCAGCCTGGGGGAGGCGGGAAGGCAGCGCGGCAGCGGTTGGGCAGGGCGGGCGGTTCAAATCCAAGCGAGGGAACGCAGCGGCGGCCGCACGCGAGGAGCCGCTGTGTTTGGAGAGAAGCGAAGCGGCTTCTCGCTAAGGCAACGGGCTCCAGAGCCAGGCAGCGAGCTGCTGAGGCGGCAGGATTCCAGCTCTCTCCAGCCGGCCGGGGAGGGCGAGTTCCTTGCCTTCGCCCTTTCTCGGGGAGCCCCGCCAACAGCCTCAACGGCACTCGGTGGTACGGGACCTCTACGGTCTGCTTCCTGTGCCCAGTGAATTGCTGGATGAAGCTGTTGCTTTGCTCGTGGCCGGCATCCCAGGTGACGGAGAGACCCTAGGGTGTCGGTCTCTAGGCAGCCGTCGATTGTCTTCATCGCTGGGTAATTAGACATTGCAGCGAATACATATCGAGCTGAACTGAAAACTCTGTCTCAGACGGGTGATGTTTCTTTTATGCCTCTGTCTTTTCCTCCCCACATTCTTTCTCACTTCAGGTTATCCATAGGGGTACACAATACTCTAAATACAGCACTCTTGCTTCGGAAGATCTCGAGTTGCTTCACAAATTAGGGTAAGTGATCTGCCCCTTACAGACAGGACTCCACTCCGCTATCTTCAGGGTTAATAGCTTTGAAGATACTCACGGCCTTTCTGTTCTTAGATATGGGCGTTCAAAGAACAGAATCCCTTTTTGCTGCAGATGTGATACGTGTTTAAATAACAGAGAAAATAGTCTTGCATGACCAAAATTTTGTCTCTGTCTGTTATCAGTGGTGAACTGTGACAAATAGGGACAGAAAGCACTTTGTTCGAGGCATAAATGTTCAGTGTGTGTCCCTGGGGAATGTAAGCTAAGTACCAAACTCCATCCTAGGTCTCATGTCTCAGTTACAGGCACCGTTTATGTTGTCTTCTAGTAACCAATATTTTTGCTTCCTTAGAATATTGTAAGATTAAGCTTGTCAGAAGTTACTTCTTGTCTATACATCTGAACCCTGTCCTTAACTTAGTGTCTCTGAATATGAAATACTTTTTTTTTTGTCCTGTAAGCTGCCAGAAAGTTTGCAGGTCTCACAGAAAGCTGTGGATTTGTAAACCAATTTGAAAGCTACAACATTAATAATAGGTATGAAAAATGTATTAAACACAAGAATCTGCACTTAGTAGCTATGGATTCCAGGGCCTTCCTCTCTAACTGACTTGCTCTGTGACCAGTCTCCCCTTCCCTGCACAACTGTTTTAGGATATTGAAAGCAAGGTTTAAAACACTTTCAGAGATTACTTCAAATGACAAAGACTTGGTGCTACCAAACTAGTAGACGAAACTTTTCTCCTGATAAAAAAGGAAGTCCTTCTAGAACGCTAGACAAGTCACAAGAAATTTTATTAGGCATCTCTTACAGCTATAAGCAGCATCTTGCTCTATGATGAGAGATGCTTGGCATATCCAAAAAGGCTTTCCCTCCAGTACTGTATTTGTAGCACAAGAGCTTGTGTTAAATCCCAATTTGTGCAAGTAATACGTTCTGAAACAAGCATGTGCATACAAACCTGGGGTGTGTTGTGTCCTGGGTCTGTACAGCAGTGGCTTCTCCCAAGTTGGACTCGCCTCAAAATCAGTGGGAAGCTCTCAGGCTCCTCCTGCCGGGTGCTGCTGTGGCTACAGGACACTGCGGGCTTTCACTCGAGCTCTCCCTGTTTCATCAGCTGCTGTTCTGCTCTCCCCTACCGCTGCACAACTTTTTGTTTCCTTTTGCTTCTTTTTTATTTACTTGTTCCTTCCCTGTCATTTTGATGTTGTTTGAAGCGCAGGTTTGCTTGAATTATTTTAATAATATCTGAAGGGTGGGTGTCAAGATGAAGGTGATGGTCTGGTTTTGGTAGTGCCCAGTGATAGGACAAGGAGAAATGGTTACAAGCTAGAGCACAGGAGGTTTCACCTCAACACAAGGAGACACTTCTTTATGGAGAGGGTGACGGAGCACTGAAAGAGGCTGCCTGGAGTCTCCTTCTCTGGGGAACTTCAAAACTTGCCTGGATGTGTTCCTGTGTGACCTGCCCTGGGTGATCCTGTTTTGGCAGAGGGGTTGGACTTGATGATCTCTGGAGGTCCTTTCCAACCCCTAACAGTCTGTGATTCTGTGAATACCTTCTATCAATGTTTGCTAACTAACAGCAGTTCACCAAAATTTGGCATAGAAATTGAAACCTCAATTCTTCTTGTAGGTCTTTCTCAGCTTAGAAAAAAGAGCTATGGTGATGTAGTCCTCCGCTCATAGCGTGAATAATCAACTGAAGAGAAGCAATTCACCACACAGAGACTCTCCATGCATCTTTCCTATCTTTTGAAAGTTGGGTTGTTTTTTTTTCTGGACTTGTGACTTTATGATTAATCCTTTTAGTTTGGTTATTTTTCAAGGAGAAAATGCTGCTTTTTCCCCCCCCATAAGCTCCTCTGCTAGCAGAGCTGCTGTTAGCTCTTGAAGGCTGAATTATTTGGACTGTCACTGGTTGGATAAAGCAATAACACAGTCCTAATCGAAATCTTGATCCTATTGGAATGAGAGGGAGTTTTGTTGCTGGTTTCAGCACAAATTAGACTTTAGTTACTGTATCACTTATTTGAAGTGTTTTTCCTTGCATGAGAATTGAAAGATCAATTAGCTAACTGGATGTGTGTTGTAAATTGCTTTCCCTCAGAGTGTTTTATGCATTTTAATCAGTTGTTCTAACCATCCACTCGATTGGAAGTTATTTTCATGTTTGTGTATCAGCACTGATTCTACCAAGGTGAATGAAAAAAATTTTTTTCATGGTTGCTATTTTGATAGACTTGCACGAGGCTTTCTCACTAATTTCAGGGCATTTTTGGTGACTGATTTTATGGTTTGTTTCAGAAATAGCACTGGTATCTTCACTGACAAAGTCAGAGTGGCAAGCAGAAGATGTCAGACAGTCATTCAGTAATGTGTGATATTCTTAAAAGAAATAGACTGACATCTCTCAGCAGTCATTCGAGCTACTCCAGTTTTAAAGACACATGCTGCACCTCAGTATTTCTGGACAGCAAATGCAACAAGTCAGTCAAAGATCCTGATGAAGAGCATAAAGAAGCACTGAATGTAACGAGTTTATCACCCCTGCAAGAGCATTCCAAGCACATTGACCCAAGTGCTCTCTTTTCCATGTCATCTTCTATTGAAAATGAATTGAATTCTATCTCCTTATCAGAGAGAAGAGAAGCAAACAGAAGTGGAAATTTCTTTGAAACTCCTAAAGTGAGTAGAAAAAGCTCCTCACTGCGCAGGAGGCTGCTGTTACCTAAGACCCTTCTAGCTGCCACAACTGCAGGGTGCTGCGAAGAACAGGCTAGTTCTTCAGGAAGCAGCAGATTCTCTTCTGTTTTGAGCCCTGAAGAACAGCTATCACAAACTGCTTCAGATTCTCCAAAACATGGGAGCTGCAGACCCCTGACAACTAGCACTTCAAAACCTCAGGGCTTTCAACCCGATTGCCCGAAGCGGAGGCTTTCCTTCCTACAACAAAGAACTTCCACGCTGGATGAGTCCAAATGCACGGAGCCCTTGTTGCTAGAACCGGAATGCTTATCTCCTATTCAGTGCAAGGATGCTGCTCTTAGTACTGCCAATGAATTCAACGAAAGTGTCCTTATGGGTGGAAGTGATGGGTTGCTTAGGACTCCTGCTTACTGTGGGTTACCTGAAGTCCATGAGGGGAAGCTCCTGACTCATATCAACAATCTTGTAGAGAACTTCAACTGTGAACTATGCGATATAAACTCTTCCCCTGTGAAGACGGCAAGTTACCCAGATCTGTCCACACCTGAGGACAGTGGATATAATTCACTTCATTTGGACAAATCAGGAGATTTATCTGATCACGAGGGATCTTTCCAAGAGTGCTTCCAAAACCATAAAGGAGGTTCCACAACTGTGGACAGCAAAAGAAAGACAAGAAAACTTGAAAGAGTTAGAAGGCTATCCACTCTTCGGGAGCAGGGCTCACTGTCAGAGACGGAAGATAATCAGGGCTGTCCTCCTAGTTCAGCAAGTAGGGTAGCAGAAGAAAGAAACTTTGTTACTGAGGACCATGCCTTAGTTTCAGAGCAGCCCAGTAAAGACCTGCTTGTAAGTTACAGAGATCTCTCAAGAACTCCAGCTCTGAAAATGGTTCAGGAAATTTGCTTGCAAAGACAAAGATCAGACCAAAAGCAAATATCGGAGAGTATTGACACAACGGAGATATTTGCATTAGAATGTGTTCTTGCTGGACTTATTGGCAAGAAAATGGGCCTGGAAAAATTAGATATTTTAACAGAATTAAAATACAGAAATTTAAAACATGTTCTTGCTATAGTTTTAGATGCTTTGACAGTTGAAAGCCTATGCAGGTAAGTACTACTGCTTCTCTTCCCTTCATCCTGGAATAGCAATGTTTGCAATAGAATTTGTTTGTTTCTGAGAAAGTTAAGGAGTTGCTTCACCACTAACCAAATGGCTCTTACTATGTAGTTCTAAAAGTATATTGTATGGGGGAAATTAAAATCCCAGCCAAATATGGGGAATTAGTAAACTTAAAACTAAATTATGGCATTTATAACTTTTAGAAGCATCTTTACATCCCAGGCTTAAAGAAATTAATTTCTTCTGATTATGAGTTCCTCAATAATGCATAGTGATCCAAACACTTGTGTATTTCATTTCCTCAGTTATTTCTAGGCACAAAGTTGCTCACAATTTTCCTTCCTCAGTAATGTTCTAGATTAATTTTTTAATTGCTATAAACTGTCACTTATTTCAAGGAAATCTAGAGGGAGTGCCATATATACTCATAGAGAGGACAGATGTTTTCAGAACACTTCACAGAAATGTGTAACTTTTGAAACAAACTCAGAGTGGCTGATGTAGAAAAAAGAAGCATTTTTAATGTTGTAAGTCAAAGATCCACAGCATTGTTTATGTTGCAATTGTTCTCCAGACTTTATTATTCTATGCAGTGGTGTGTAAGAGTATGAGATATGTGTTTCCTAACAGATCAATATAGGGAACTAGTATATAGCATTGGTCTGTAAAATAACCAACAGTGTATGAAATGATGCAAAAAAATCTTTACAAAGGTAGTGTTGCTATCATGGCTTCTGTACTACTTGGTAAAAATGTGAAAGCAGATGATTTTTCATTAATTTATTCCAGCGTTTGGAAAGTAAGCAAAAACTGGCGTGAAATCATTGTGCAAGATAAGAGTGCAAATGAGAGGAGAAAGTTGTACATAAAACACCTGAGAGAAGCGGCTGGGGTAAGGTTCATCTCAAAGGTGGTTGGTTGTTTGTTTTAAGTGTGAAAGAAGACAGCTCCAAGGAAAAAGGAAACATCTTGTAAAGCCTCAGAGCAGGAGGTGATAGATACAGTTCTAATATGAGCATGTGGAGGATTCCAACATGAGAGTGTAATAGCTTTTGTTGCTCTTCAGCTGTCAGTTTGAGTACTAGTCTTTTAGCCATGTGTGGCTTTCTTCTTTCTTTGCCCCTTTTTCATCTCCTTCTCCCCCCCTCCTTGAGAATCCTGTAGGATCTCTTCATTGACTGATTCTGGCTTTAGATTTAAACCTTACTCATACATTTGTGTCATGCTGTTCCTCATTTTCCGTTGCACTCCAGTCTGCAGTGCTGTAGGATCCAGTCTAGAGTATTTCCTGGTTTTCAGCACTGCTAAAGGTTTCCTTCCATGGACATCAGTGGGATATACAGAAGTTGAAGGGCTGTGTAGACAAGTAAGCATATTACTAGCAGCATTACTGCTCAAATCTTCCACATGTGTATGTCCACACTTCAGCAGAGCCTTGCTTTTAATGGTGATAAAACTTCTGTTTGCTTTTTCCATGCTTGCCATTGAGATGTGTCCTAATTCATAGACTTGAGCATCAGTAGAGTGCAAAAAGACAGCTGGCTTTTTACCCTGCTCATAGGCCTCTGTTTAATGGTTCCTGTGTCTTGTTCCCTCATTGAATGTGTGCACTACACATAATTTCTTTCTTTTGTGCAGCAAAACCCAGCTGCAAATCCCAAATGAAATAAACCCTAACTTGATTCTTTTTGTTTGCTTTTTTCTTTATAAACTTTGACAGGAATCTCTCCTGAAAGCTGAAGATGCTGCCACAAGGCTTCATGTTCTCAACAGATCTGCTCTCAGGCCTGTTCAAGCTCAGGCCAGAACTCCTTTAGCACAGATGCCACCTTCACACATTGAAGTCACGCCCAGGAGATGCAGTTCTGTTCCCCACTCAACTAGCAGACGGGAAGCATACTTAAAAGTAGGTAGTAAGGAAGCTCTTTCAGTTTTTAAAAATGTTTCATTGCAAGCACTAAGTAGCTCTGCTCTTCTTCCTCTTGCCACAGGTTGCTAAAACTCTGTTCACTGACGAAGCTCTAAAGCCCTGTCCAAGATGTCAATATCCTGCTAAATATCAATTGGTAAAGAAACGGGGACAGTGCAGCAGAGATGTGTGTGCGTTTGAGTTTTGTATCTTGTGTCTGCAGGCTTTCCATGGGTCAAAAGAATGTAGCAGTTTATCTGCAAAACAGAAGAACAAAAAAGATGCTCCTCCAGGAAGTGCCCAAAGCAAAAGAAATTTAAAAAGACTCTAAATTTGTAAGGCATGCAAGTCCTCATATTTAATTCCTTTTCCTCTTCTCCTAAGTTCCTAATCTTGTTCATCCTAATTACACACCTTTTGAAAGTCTCAGTGTGTTTTTGGTGACTTACCTCAATAACTTCTCATGTATTAATCTGAGTTCAGTATGTTTTTGAAAAAAGTGAACATTTTATGTCTTGTTTTACCTGTTGTGTAATAGTTCGAACTTACTAACATCTTAATTATTAAATAAAGTGTCTTAAATGTAGTCTACAATACCTAGCTTACAGCACCTGATAGATGTTTTAAAATGGGAGTCTTGTCTTAATGACAAATTAAAGCAAATTTATTTAAGAATCTTCTTAAGGGGATTTATCTATTGTTGACTTGAAAATGTTTTAAATCTCTTGAAGTGGGGCACTCAGGTACACATGCAAAAAAATTGCATCTACCTATGTAAATGATGATACATTTTAAGCAATATATTGGTTCTCTGAGTTTCATATCAGAATAATTATTTGGTTGTTCTCTTAGCCTCTGTAATGCAAGGCAATAGAATAATAATTTCTAAACCAAGCTCATCTCATGTTGTCTAGATATTCTGTTGTGTTGGTTTTTGCACAGTTCTTGTCTTCATTTGAAAACATCCCATTTCTAAGTATGTTGTATTACCCTTTTTTTGGGTGAACTTACCTTTATACTTAATTTGCCTTTAGCTCCTAGATAATATGATCATCTTCATACTGCTGCTTGAATTAAATCATTATCTACTTCTAGAAACATCCTTTCTCTAGCTGTAGATTTAACTAAGGGAACTAACAGCCTTTGGTCTTGAATTAAATATGCTGATCCTTTACAAAAACAACTCAATCTGCCTCTCTGACTTCAAATTATTTGTGCTTTTGTGGGTTGGTTTGTTTTTTATTGATTTCCTAGCCATTGTAAACAGCATGGAATACAGGTGACAGAAATGGACACAGTACTTGCTCTGTGAAGATATCGTATCCATTTACTTCCGCAGTTGATAGTCAGTGCAGAACACTTGTAGTCAGCTGGTGTTTCTTCCCCACTGTTATAATTTTACTCTGTGTATTTGTAGGAGGTAAGTCTTCTCACTGAGCTATTTAAAAGGTAGTCTGACTAAAAAACCCAAAAGCTTTCAACTAAGCACTATGCTGTGTATTTTGCCTCCAATATTTATTCACATATAGTTTTATTGTCTGAAAATGACAAATAACAATTTCCAAGTTTTTTTTTCCCCCCTTTTGTTTTCTCTCTTTCCACACAATCCATGGATGTTTAAGCCAAATGGGCCAAGATAATTTGTTTCAGGATGTTCTAGAAAGATCACTTCCAGTTTCTCATCTCCAACTGTTGTAATTTGGTTAGTACTTCTAGCATACTTGATTCCTGGCATAATAGCTCCATATAGCACTTGGGAAGAGGAAGAACAACATGGTTAGTAAAATGCTATAGAAGTTTTAGTGCTAACTCCATTAACCCGATTAAAGATGGCATCAACTCAATATATCTGCCAGAAAACCACCTTTCTTGAATGAATACAGTTATCAGCACTTGCTTTTCATACTCATTTGTGTCTGCTAAACCTGTGCACTGTTCTTGTCCAGGGTTAGACTTGTAGCACTTGAATTGGAAGACTGAAAGAGGAGTTTATACAGAATCTATTCCGAGGAAAAGGATTCTGGGGCAAACGGGGGAACATAGAGGTGTGTTTTGCTTTAAGAAGAATAACATTCATTATGGAGGAGGAACCTCCAAGTAGGAAAATTACTGAATTATTTGATTCATTTAATATTTGCATTGAACTCTGAAAAGAGAGCATGGTTGTAACTGCAATGTAGAGTAAGTAGAGGATGTCAGAATGTTGTTGGCATAACTGCATTTCACATTTGATACTTACCAATGTACTTTGTCTCTAGAAGAAATTAAAAAAGGGCAGCTTTCTGTGCATCCCCAAGATTGATGGGAGAGTTGTGGCAGTGAGAAGACTTAGTTTGCCCTCTGATGCACAGTATTGATGTCCAGGCTAGAAGTACACCAGGTGCAAGCATTGTTTTGAACACTTCAGCAAGAGTTCTGGCAGTATTCCTGAAACAGGAGCACCTTTGTGTGGAAAGCCATGTGGGAACTCAGGTTAGGAATCAGTTATTAAATATCCATTCCCTTTGAGGAAAATATTCTAGGAAGTGTTATGTGACCTTACCCAAAGAACTTGCTTTGGCTAAAATCTGAATAGTTCAGAGAGCAGTGGGGGTGATAAACTGGTTCACTTTAGGCATTATTTGCTTTTAAAGGTAGTAGATTTGACATCTACTGTGTCCAACAAGAAGTAGCTTAAGGGAAAAAAATCCTTGAATTCTATTTCATAGGGGTTGGTTGGTTGGTTTTGTTATGTTTACAATCTTTTTTTTCTTTAAATCTGTCTCACAAAAAGCTCTTCTTGAGCTGAATATCCTACTCAGTAAGGCCTATCATAAATGTAACTCTTCTCTAGTATTCAGGTGAAATGAGTTCTCTGCTGTCATCTGCTCTTAGACCAGAGGTGTGGGCAAGTGAGAAAGGCAGGCTTCTCATCTCTGGGTAATGTTCCTCTCTATGACAGTGACTTTTCTGATTTTTTAAAAAACTACCTTTATGCCTTTACCTGAGGGAGAAGTAAAATAGTGACATACTTAATGTGTGGGTAATGGCTTAGAGACCACAAGGTATGGTATAGTAATGCAATAGCCTCTCATAGCCTGGGTAAAAGGAATCAAAAAATCTTTCATGATACTGGATTTCTTTGACAGGAATGATTTTAGATTTCCTGTTAACAGGCTTTTTCCCCCTCTCTACTCTATCCCCCAATTAGTCTCTATCAGGTACCATTAACCTATGAGTCTGGACCTGAATGAAACAATCAAGGAGAACAGGGGTTCCTACTTCACAAAACTGAACAAATTCCCCCCTCCCTCCCCAACAAAGAAACCCAACCACCCAAAGGAAGAAACAAACACTCCCCTGACAAAACCAAACAACAATACAACCCAACAAAGCCCAAACAAGAACACCCCAGTCCCTAAGTGCTAGGGAGTCATGAACAGAATCTTCTTCTTCTGGGCTGGGGTGATTCTCACAGACCTGAGGCCAGGTGCTTTAGCAAGCACAAAGGAGGAAAATGCAGAAGTGGTCCTTGGATAGAAATGACAAAAGTATCCTGCCCATGATTGCTTTTTAGCTCAGTTTTAATTTATTTGTTGTTACTGGCAACAGATTGTTGGAAAGGGGGGAGTGGCTTGCCTTTTGCTCTGGAAGGTGAGGATAATTAAATTAACATTCAAGATAATATTGAGTTTATTTGCTGAAAGCCTTATTTTTTGCAGTCCTTGTTTCCCTTCAGGCATGATGGGAGCAGTGATACCGCCGGCAAAGGATGTGAGGGAATGCATTTAGCTTTGTGGAGGTGATGGTTTGAACCAGAGCTGTGGATTTAAATTCTAAAAGCTACTACTTAGCAGCAATGCTCTGCTGCTGACAGATGTTGCTGCAAGACTCATGCTTCATAAATCTGCCGTGTTCTAAGCAGCAACCAGAAACCTCAAGTGGTTCATGAGAAGGAAATGGAAATTAATGAAGTCTCTGATTGTTTTTTTCCTTGGTGACAAGTATGGAAGAGCTCAGGCAAAAAGGTGTTATAAATCTTTTGAATTGTTTATAGGATAAAGAATGTGAGTATATTCTATCACTAGTTAAAAATGCTTCAAATTTTGTTGCACTTCAGGAGCTCATCAACATCTGCCAGGTGATTTTCTTGTTCTGTTTACTGGTTATTCAAAAGTATCCCTTAGGCAACTTAAGCCCCAAGAAGTAATTAGAATAAACCCTTTATTAGAATAAACCAAACCAGGTTGGAAGAGACCTTCAAGATCATCGTGTCCAACCCATCAACCAATCCAACCCACCCAAACAGCTAACCCATGGCACCAAGCACCCCGTCAAGTCTCCTTCTGAACACCTTCAATGACGGCGACTCCACCACCTCCCCGGGCAACCCATTCCATAGCGCAATCACTCTTTCTGTATAGACAATCACTCTTTCTGTATATATCTTTTGTTTCTGTTTTTGTAGGCATATGAAGAAATCCAACAGTGTCAGATTAGAAAGGGACTCCTGGAGGCTACTGCCAAGCTCTTGGTTCTGCTGTCAACTCCTCAGGTTCTGTCTTAAAACTGGATAGAGTACTGCCTTGTGACCTTTGTGTTGGAGATGTTCCAGATTTCTCTGCCATTCACATTGCCCTTTGTTTTTTTAGCATTGCTATTACACTTGCTATTCTATACATCTGCTTCTCCCCTTAGATCCCCCCCAGCGTTATGACTGCATTATATAAACTCCCCCTCTTCATTTTAACACAAAGCTCTGACCTTCATCTCATCTCTTAGATTCAGCCTTTGTTTCTTGGATTGTCTTAACAACTCTTTACTCTTTGCATTGGAATCTCCTCTTTGAATCAGTGCAACCAGTATTCTAGGTGAAAACCTCCTCAAGACCTTTACTAATATTAGGGCTTTATTTTCTTTATCAGAAATACTTGGAGCAATGCATACTAAGATCAGCACTGATTTTTTTTGCATGGCTTTCACACTCTTGCAGTTCAGCCTCCTGCTGTAGTACTCCCACGTTGTTCTTTCACAGATTTTGGAAGGAGCCCACGTTTTTCCACACATTTTTTCTTGTGCTTTCTGCTGCTAACATTCAGGGTAGTATTTGATGTGATTATATTATAAGTGCAAATTCTTTGTAGTGAATTGTGAAGGGCTTTTTGGTGCAAAGCATCTAGCAGATTTGGTTATCACTTGGCAGATGCCTCAACAAAATCTGACTGCTTCTTGGCAATGATGTGCTTATTTTTAGTAAAACAAAACCAAAGCTTGCTTTTACTTTCTGAGCTCTGATTAGTTGAAATTCTCATTATAGAAAGACCTAACACATCTTTTTCCTCTTAACTTGGGCAAGCATCTGTGAGGTGAGGGGAACCTGCTCGGACTTGTCAGAAACCTGAACGCTGGTAAGGCCTTTTTGAGCTGGGTGTTAATGGATGAGTAGTATAGAAACCAACCTTTCAGCTGAAAATACAGATGGTAAGGTGTTCTGAATGGACTCTGAAACACATGAATATTAGAAGTTTCATATAAAATAGACCTCTAGAGACTGAAGCTTGTGTGTTAAAAGCCCCTCTAATTCTTCTCTCTCTGTATTCCAAAACTCACTCTGACAGCAGTTCTACAAGGGCTGCCTTCAATCTCTGGCAAATGGGATGTGCAAACTGCTTGTATTTCAGCTGCAGTTCTTCAGTTTAGGGGCAGTGTGTATTGGGTTGGGCTGAGCTGGAGTTAATTCTCTCTGGAACATCTTTTTTTAACCACTCTCTCCTCCCTATTTAGATGGACAGGGAAGAGAGAAAACGTAACCAAAGACCTGTGGGTCAAGACAGAAGCAATTTGATGGGATGCAAAGTGAAAGTGAAGGCCAGGCACAGAAGCAGAGCAAACACGAATACTGTTCTCTGCTCCCCATCAGCTGATGACATTGGGTCACTCCCTGGGAAGCAGGGCTCCTTTATGTGTAGCAGCTGCTCCAGAGAACAAGCGCCACCACCCAATGGCCCACACTTCTAACTTTCCCTTAGCTTTTATGTCTGAGCTGATGTCATATGGCATGGAATACCCCTCTGGTAAGTTTGGGTCAGTTGGTCTGGTTATGTCCCCTCCCAAGAGTCTGCCCTTCCCTCAACCTACAGTTAAGTGGAAATGCTGGAAAAGCACAGTCTGGGGGCTTGGCTCAGCAGTAGCCAAAACCCTGGTGTGGTATCAACACCCAGCTAGAATACTGCAAAACACAGCACTATAAAGATGCTCTGGGAAGAACTAAGTCCAGCTCAGCCAAACCCAGTAAAGTCCTGAATCGCAGCTGAAATAGCTATTTCTGTAAGCTGTTTACACTCGGACACTGTGTCGTGGCTAGAACCAGCTGAGGTGGTAGGAGAGTAACAGAAAGGGCAACAAGAAAGCAAATTCTTTGCTCAATTCACTAACTTAAGTGTGAGATGGTCTCAAGGGTTGAGCTGCTCTTCTCACTGAAAACACTTCCTGATTTTTAAACCCATACAGCCTGATAACAATATTTTATCACAAGGGGGCACCAAAGGTTCTTCTTACAGAGCAGAGGTCTAGCTGTTTTTCTTCTTTCTTTAACCCTTATCCTGTAATTAAAAGTGCTCAGTTTTGAATATCTTAGAGCAAGGGTTGGCCCTAGGAGCTGCCTACCAAAATCTCCAAGAGATGAGTAGCATCCTGGGAAGCAATCCAGATGGGATTACTTCTCCAAGGATTCCTTTACAAGGTGAAGCTGTGCTGGGCACACAGCCAGGTCCTACAGCAACTAGGCAGGATCATAGACTGGCCTAACAGTGCCTGCTGGCTCAGTTTCATAACTGGCTCAGCCATGGACTTGGATTATCTGGCAGTCTCAGTGCCAGCCTAGTGTTGGCAATGCCACACAATGCTCTTGTGGAAGTGTTGCAGCTGAAATATTTCAGGATTGACAGTTTCAGGAGCTGCACACTCTAGACTTTATTTCCCAACTACAGAAGTGTATTTGATAGTAAAATTCAATATGGCTTTACAAAGTATGGAGAATCTATACAGGCCTCCTCAACCTGTTGTGATTTAAAATGATCACAGGAAAAAGACCTTATTGCATGCATTTTATTCATACTTAATTGATGTCCTGATGGCTTCAGTCAACAAGAAAAGCCTTCCTGTTGGGAAGGGGCTGAGTATTCCCATGTGAAGTATTTTAAACAACATCAGATGGCAGCATTTTTTTGGTTTAGTCTGTTAAATGATGACTGGGTGTGAACTTTGGAAGCTAATCTGTTCTTTGACTAGGTACTCCTGGAGTCCAGGAGCACAACAGGCAGGAAAGTAGACACACAAAATAAGCAGGCTGTAATTTGTGTTGTTTGTGTGCTTTTCTGAAGCATTATTGAATCATAGAATTGTCAGGGCTGGAAGAGACCTCAAGGATCATCTGGTTCCAAACCCCCTGCCATGGGCAGGGACACCTCATGCTAGATCAGGTTGCTCAGAGCCACATCCAGCCTGGCCTTAAAGCCCTCCAGGGGTGAGGCTTCCGCCCCCTCCCTGGGTACTCTTAAGGAGTCATTATGGATTCTTATACTCTTCTTAACACCTGCTCTGGTGACATTACTGTGTTCTGCAAACTGCTGTGCATAAAACCTCCTTCTCATTTCATCCTGAGATTTTTTCACTTTTTTTCCCATCTGGATCAGTCTCCCAGTGTGCTTCATTATACAGCTACACAGGCAGCTGGGGCAGAATAATGGGAAAGGTGGGAACTGGTGGTCCCTGGGATGTGTTGTCTCAAACAACATATCCAGGGGGCTGATGCACCAGTAATGTCTCACACAGATAGCGTAGTTCTTAGCTGACTAGTCCTGTTCTGGGGAGGCAATGTTGACATCTGATTGGAAGAGCATGACTGGAAAGACACCTCCATTCAGTGTTCCTTGTTGGGTGTTAGAAGATGATCTTGTTAATGGCTGTGTTTGGCATTGCTGCCATATATGGCTCCTATCTGCCTAAGCTGCTTCATATGCCTCTTCTTCTTGGCCCTTTACTTGGCAGGTGTTAAGCCAAGATTAAGAAACTGACCTGTCTTAAACTGAGCTGCAAGAAACCACAGAAAAATAAACCTTGTCATGAAATTTGCACACACAGCTGAAGACAGGAAGTGGTGGTAAACTTGCAAAGCTTAAATTTGCACAGCCAGAATCTATTACAAAGCAGGACTCCAGTTTACCTGCATGACAGAAAATACGCAGTGACAATGCAGCCTTTTGTACATGGTGCCAAAACTGCAGGGAAATCTCTGAGAAATAACTGTCACAGCTTCTTCTGATTGGTGCCTTATGTTTCAGTTAAGGGCTAGGCTATGTTAAATTTGCTTCTATTTTCTGAGCTCTGATTAGTTGAAGTTCTCATGAAAAGACTTTTTTGTATTGTCTTCACAGATTGACTTTATTTCTAGCACACTTCAAAGTGCTGCTATCCTTATCAACAGGTTTTTTTTCAGTGAAGTCTTAGTGCTCCTTCCCAAAATTGGAAGAGCTAGAGAAATACTCTCTTAAGGTTCTAACAGTTATTTCCTCAGACACTAAAGCAACTTTCTAAAGGGCTCAGGCCTTTCTGGTACTGCAGGTGTGAAGTAGGCAGCTTGCACGTGTCATGTAGCTAGAGTACAAATGCACAAGACAAATGGTTAAGTTGTCCTTCCAAATACCAATTCACTTTCCAGGTATGCCTTTGGATTCCACTTATTTTTTTCTAAGACTTGTATCTAACAAAGAGTTCAAAATTTATTTCAAGCCTTTCAACTTGATAAAACACCTCTGTCTGGGCCTGGTAGAATAAGGTTGTTATGGGAATCCTAGGACCATTAGTGACATGGACAAGAGACAAGGAATAGTCTCCAGTGACTATCCAAATGAATACTTTTTTTGGAGGTCAAGCCCTTTGGACTTGCCTTCCCTCTGACAGCCTCTTCCATGAGTAAAAGGCTTCTAATGGTGACAGACCAAAGCTGTGTGACATCTTCTTTTACTCTGTAGCCCTTCCTTTTTCATTTGTAAGCATTGCCTTTTTGTCCCCTCACCTAGACTATCTTCAGGAATTATTCTCCCCCCCTCTTTTCACCATTCTTTTGAGGGCTCCTATTCCAAATAACTGTTTCCTTGGGTGTCTGCATTAACTTTTTCTGACAGCCATAGAACTGCATTAAACTGTTGTAAACTATAACTACCACATTCAACACTGAGGCCATACCTGTGCCACTTTGCCAACAGGATCATTTAAGGGCTTAGCCATCTGATGACTGATTTGTACTTTCAGGATCTAAAGCCTGTTTTGGCAGTTCTGCAGTCATTTAAATAGCTTCCTAGCACTCATTTCCAGTTTATGAGACTGTTGCTTGCAGATGCAAAAGTAAAAACATGGCAATGATCCAAAGAAAGAATTGTTACATTTAGCTAAAGTTGGCTTTTTGTACAGATATTTAGTTATGAAAGCTATCACATGACAAAAAGCCCATCTGTATCTGAGATGGGATATTTCTATTTAAAATCAATGAGAAGTAGTTCACAGCTGCCCTTGGAGATCCCTCTAGATTTGCCTTTTCGTTTGCTTTTAACAGTGTTTGCCATGTTTTGAATGAGTAATTAATTATGGGGACTTTTGCTGACCGTGCTAGAAATGTGACTTTTTCTCATGTCCTGGAGTACCCCTTTAAACCAAGGAAGAAACAAACATTCTGAGGCTACTCTGTCTCTAATATCTTTTCTTCTTCTACTTAGGCTATTTATAAACATCTCCCTAAGTGGGGGGAAATGTAGCTGCCTTCGGAATTCTGCTGGGTCTGGGCCTTGGCAGCAGGAGGGAGCAGGGAAGGCTGTTACCAAGGCTGCAGGTTGTGTTGCTGGCACATCACAATGGAGCTATTTGTACCTGTTAGGAAACAGCCCAAGTTTCATCTCAGCCTTAGAAATGTGAAACTCCTTACCTTTTCTTTCTTAACTGCCATGGAAGTTCACTGCTGTAGATAGGACTGACTTTGCATCTTGGGATCAAGCCTTACTGCCTACTTTGCAGGTGCAGAACTATTTGACAGATGACATGAATCCATTGCTCAATGGTCATAGGTTTTGAGATTTTTATTTGAAAGGCAAAAATCCCTTGTGGCTGGAGGGTTTTGCTAATGTAGGGGAAGGTAGACTGTATCATTTTGGGCTGAGAAACTTCCAGGCAGTTGAAAAACAGAACATTCAATTTCATTTCTTGCTAGAAGTATCCTCAGGTGCCCAGTTCAGACACATCTCTTCTGGGACCATATGTTTAGCGTGCCTGATAGGAGTCTGCTTCAGGGAGATGTGCACCGGCAGCAGAAGCGTTTGCTCACCGCCCCGGTCAGCCCTTGCATTGTCTGCAGCTCCATAGCAACCCCACTTTGCTGGGAGCTGTGTAGCAGAGCCAGGCTGCCTGGCGCAGTCCAGCAGCCACCAGTCAGGCCCAGGAACTCGGCTGCTTCAATTTCTAGTCTGCAATCAAGGATTTCAAATGAGGTCACTAGCTTGCAGGTGTGGGTGCTAGCCCTCATGTGGGTAGATTGAGGATGCAGTCGAAGAGGATTACCACCGGTAAGTAATGCTTCCTGTGCGGGGGGGGGGGGGGCTGACCCCAGGTGATTGCCTCTGCTACAGGGAGTGGGATACAAAAGAGCAAGATTTTGTGCTGCTAGGTTTCACCTTGCCCAGCACAATTCATTAATCTGAAGAGAGAACTTTAATTCCTTCAAATGGCATCACAAATACTCTCCTAGAATGAGTGAGAATTGCTTGTCTGGTAACACCTACAATTAGGTTTTTATTCATTTTTATCATATGATTTATAATATTTACTACTTAAGCCTCCCAGAGTCTCATACAAATTATTTCCATTAAACCCAGCAAGCTTCTAATCAGTTTAGCAGAGGAAAGCTGACAAAAAGTTAACTGCTGCACATGAGAAATAATCTGGGTCAATAATGCTTGAATCACATTTGAATCACTCTTATCATAGCCACTCTTTGATGCATGGCTCAACACTGCTGCATATTTTCAAAGTTTATTTGGTTTCCTCAGGCTAAGTTATTTTATTTCAGCCTATCCAGGAAGGCTGTCATGCCTCCCTACTTCTTGTTTCTGGGCAGTGACTGTCGTTGAACAAGCTTGCCTGTATTGCTTGAATAACCTCTGTTTCACTTTTGCATTTCAGAGCCTCCCTCTATAACAGAAGACGTGTTTGTGAGTATGCTTTGTAAGGTTTGGCCATTCATTCCATCATGCAATTGTAAGGATAAAAATAACCAACAAAAAATGGTTTTGGACACTGTTGAGTTCCTTGTTTCTTCCTTCTAAGTACGGAGTAATGAGTAACTCCTCACAGTTTTCTCACACAAAAAACCCCACTTGGTTTGAAAATAATTAGGGGGGAAAAAGTTGCAGAAAACTATGGAGAGCAAGGACTGAAATGGAAAGGAAAGGGAAATTATGGAGAAAGGAAACAGCTGAAAGACATAACAAGACAGGTTTAACAATCACCTCTGCTTTCACTTTTCTTCTCTAGGAGCTGGGGTTGTACAGCCTGGAGAAGAGAATACTCTGGGGGGACCTAAGAGCTGCCTTCCAATACCTGAAGGGATGCTTTAGGAAGGCTGCAGAGGGACTTTTCATGAGGACGAAGGGGAATGGTTTGAAGCCAAGGGAGAGCAGGGTTAGATTGGATCTTAGGAAGCTCTTCAGTATGAGGGTGGTGAGGCTCTGGAACAAACTGCCCAGGGAGGTTGTGGTAGTCTCCTCCCTGGGGGTGTTGAAGGCCAGGCTGGATGAGGCCTTGAGCAGCTGAGTCTAGTTGACTAATCAACCACTGTGTTTGCATTTCTTGCTGTTATATGAGACTACAGAGGATTGCATTCTTGGCAAATTAAAAGCATGTTACCTGCATGTTCTTATAGAGTTTATACTTCAGCCAGTAATAACTGAATTCTTTTGTTTCAAAAGACTTACTCAATAGTATATTTTTATGGGGTATTATCATATCTAAGCCACCTTCAGATTCATCCTTATGAGTGTTAGATCTATTTGTGCATTACCCAAACCAAACAGAAGGCAGACTGCAGCTTGTTGCTGATGAATTTTTTGGTGAAATTTGGTAAGACTTGGTCAGTTGACTTCTGGATCTGATTGATTTGCCCAGTGACATTAGTGACAGCCTTTTCTGTTGACTTCAAAATGCTTTGGCTTAGATGCTTTGGTGAATTCTCTTACTCAGTGCCTTAATATCTCAAGGTCCATGGTACTGCAGCTGTATTGGACCATGTGCCTGTGATGCAATTCAAACATGATCTCTGTAATGCAGAAAGCCTTGCTTTCAGTGTTGTCAGTGTTTTCTAGGAACAAGTGGCAGCTGACTTGTCCTCTGTGAGTCACAGCTGCAACCATAAAAGCAAAGGAACAAATGTTGTCGGACTATGGCTGGGCAAATACCATCAGGTCTGGTTCTGACTTGCCATGCAGCACACAGGGGCTTACCTCAGGTCACATTAAAGGGCACTGGCTCAAGATTTCTTCCTCACTTGAGTACAAGCTGTCATATTGAGGTTAGACACTGTGGGATCTGGATCAGGATACTGGCTCCCCACAAGAGATACACTCTGCAGAATCTCTTTAATGCTGTTCCTCACTAGTACATTCAATGCTATCCACTTAGACAAAAGGTTTGTGTCATGAGACCTTTGCTGATATTGCCAAATATATTTGATTTAGATGCACTCTTCCTGTGTTGCAAGGCAGAAATAATAGAATAGCCAAGAAACTGCAATTGTTAAAACCTGTTTGAGTCTTCATTATACTGAGAAGAGACTTCTGAAGATCAGTGCAATAAAGTTCTAGTTTTACCTTCAGCTGAATTGAAATTGGTTTGTCAACAGCAAAAATAATTTCTATTCTGAAGTTGTTGAGTCTCCATAGGATTTGGAATGCAGGTGTCAGGGTACAAAAGTATCTGTAGATGCAGTCTTCACTTCTGATGAGGTCAACCAGCATCCTCCCACTTCTGTCAGATTCAAAGTATGGCTGCTTGCTTTGTGAGCCAAATTATAAATGAGTGAACTCTCTTTTCTTCCCCCAACATCTCCAAGCAGCAGGCTCTGGTGAGTTTTTATGCCTAATTCCTTCCCAGATGTGTGAGAACAAGTTACAAGGTGCAGAATCCCTGCACAGTGGGCTTGTGCAGATATTTTTCAAAAGTAAACATGCACATTTCCAGTATTTAGAAGCTGTTGGTTTATGAAGGCTTTATCTGAGCTTTCTTGGGAAAGGATTTACCTTCATGTGTGTTTTTGAAATTGCTGAGGACCTCAGCAGTGTGCAGTGGCTGGAATATAACAATGATGCAATGATGATATCCTCAAAAGTAGGCAATGCCATTTGCCAGATGTTTGCATGTCATATCTCATGGAAGAAACACTGCTTGAGGCACCAGTGCACTCAAACTGTGCTAGTGCAGACTGGTACAAGCCTTGCTTTCTGTGTTTGTTTCTCTGCAGGAAGAATGCCTGGCCACAGATGATATGTTGGTGGAATACTTCAATGAATTTTTGAGTCTTCCAGTAAGTACCTTACAGAAATCTCTTGCAAAATACAAGAACCTCCTTACCAAGGTTACTGATAAGGTAACCCATCTTAGAACATTTTAATGCTGCCTCTGGGTAGCTAAATGGCTGTCAGGGATTGTCTGTATCCTAATGGTAGCAACTCTTACTGCTCAGTGTTACTAGCAGCATCAGATAAATCACTCAGTGTCTGGACTCCTCTTGCAAATTTGTGTATTTAAATCACAGTGCACCAAAATAATCTTAATAGGAAATGGAAGAGACACATAAATACTTGTTTAGAAAGTATATGGAGTCTGTTTTTATTCCAGTATCATGACATGTCAACATAACAAATGTTTGTCCTTTTACATTCTTCTGGCAGTGCACTTAGTGGTTAATACAAACATTTTATTGCAGGGACCAGCTCTGTTTCTCTTCATGTCTGTGAAGGTCTCAGAGTTGGTACTCCCCTCCTCTTCGTCTTCCATCTGTAGCTGATCTGTGTGCTGATCCAGTTGCAGTTAGATCACCATACTCAGTGCCCTGTATTTAACCAGTTGCTGCATATTTTGCTCTCATGAAAGTCACAGGTCCTGTCCTGCTCCCTTGGTGTGGCAACCTCACCCAACTTCAGTCTTGACCCTGACTAGCTGCATTCTCTCCATCCCCACACCTCACACCCACAGTCCCCCGTGAGGTGGCACAGACTGTTCCACATTGTCACTCATGGCTTTCATGGGGTCTCCCAGCTCATCTAACCCAGGATTGCACCACAGGCTGTCCCCCTCCTAAGGCTCTGCAGACCAAAACTGTGATAATGTATCTGCATTTCTGTGACTTGCTTGGTAGGAACCACCATCAGTTTTAGGAATGGCTGGAATGTTTCTTGATTGCCCCTTGGACCTAAGACCATGGCACAGCCACTGTTGGAAGAAGCTCAGCTATGGTTCAGGTTTACCAAACTGAACTAGAGATAGATGTGCTCTCTAAGCCACAGCACAGACTGGTGTAAAAGTGCACTTTGTGGGAGTTGCAGAGCTAAGGATGTTAGAACAGGCTCCCCATGCCAATTTTTACCCCTGCACTAGAATCTGGAGCTGTTAACTCTGTCAGAGTGGGTTTTGTGCACAAGAGCACCACTGGCTTCTCAGGTGCTCAGCCTTTACCTGCTTTCTCCACACTGCAAGAGTCCTAAGAATAATTCTGGCAAAGCTAGGGAAACACAGATAGAAGAAACTGTGTGGTGAGAGGGCTGTGGTTTTGCCTCCCCACTCCCTTCACCCTTTTCTGCAGCTGGTTTAGGATATCAGCCTAAATCCAAGCCTAACTCTGTCCCTTTCTAATGTGGGTTGCCTTCTATGTGCCAGCTTGTTCTTAGCAGAGGGCTGCCATCCTCCACCCTTTGCTGGTTATTTGGAAACTATACTGCAAGTGTTCCCCAAATCACAGAGGATGGAGAGGGTAAGAAGTTCAGCCTGCTTAGTCTCTGGATCTCCTTGGACATGCACAGATTTCAGGAGATCTGTTAGAGGCCAAAATTCTTCTTGGCCTCAGAGGGCTCCTCAGCCCACAGTCCTGGCACAGCTCAGCAGCTCTAAACTGCAGCGATTGTGCAGGTGCTCCTGATGGCTCTGGAAGGTCACAGAGAAGAGTTCACAGGCACTCTGCAGTGAGCACCCTTCCACACTGGTAGTCTTGACAGTTTCTCAGATGACACATGGTCTCTCTTCTATGCATTTACATATCTTCATGAGAACAGATGCTCTATTAGCCATTTTCATCTGTCATGTTCTCATTATTTGGTTTATTTTTCTCTTTCATCTTTTCCTGGGGCTTTACCCTCTTCAGGATTAAGTTCTATTAGTGCCTTGAGTTCTGTGGTTTGAATATCTTATTCCCAGTTTCTCTCTCCTTCTCAGAAGGCTTCTGCTAAAACACAGCATTGAAATTTCCATTGCTTTATTCCTGTTTTGCTTATGAGCTGTTGCCTGGGAACGGCGTTACCCAGGTGTGCTAGTAGTTAGGCAACAAGTTAAACTGAAAATATTGTGTGACTCGATACAAGAAGTCAGGGGTAGCAGATGCCTATTTTAAGAGACTGCCTCTGACTTGATTTATAATGCACCACTGGTCTATGGAAAATTGTATCACTGGGGACCTGCCATAGCAGCAGCAGCAGCTTTCTCTGTGCTTTGATTTACAGTATAGCTTCTAAGTGATTCTGTTGCTATAATAATAGTCAGTGCAATCTGACATGGATATCTAGGTGTTCTAAAGGTACTGTAATGAAGGATAGTTTTCACAGAAAATATTTTTGAAAGGTAAAATAATACCAAACCCCTCTCCTGAGGGCACTTGTTGCCAGTGCTACGGTGATTTGACAGTAGCAGAAACCAATTACATGACATACACATGAGTTACACCTTCCTTAGTGACTAATCTGAAATGAAAGACTTAAGAAAAACACTTCTATTTCTGGCCAGTGAAGCATCCCTGGATTTGGAATCTTTGATCAATATATTTAAAACATCCAAGAATATATAAAATTCAGAAGTCAGAAATTGCCATCCAGCTCGGTGTTGAAGGCCTCAGTAAGCATGCTCAGTAATGGCAATGTGTATCTCCTGCACTCTACAACCTGCCTGCTACTCATTCCACCCCAAGTCCATGGTGGGGCCTTGGCCCTCATTTTCCGGTTACCAGTGGTCCTAATGGAGACAGCCCCCTCTCTTAGAAACCTCAAGATGCTGCACCAGAGACAAGAGCTAACTCCACTTCAGTCATAATCAGGAAATGATGTTCTTGGTGGCAAGTCCTTGGCTTGTGGATTTCCTTGCACAAGAAAGCTACCAAGTGACCACAATTTTATCAACTTCAGATCTGAAAACTACTCCTTTTGAAAGTCATTCTCATTATAAAAGATTTTAACCCAATGCTTTTATAAGGTAGTCTGAGAAGATGGTTTTTCTGTAAAGATGATCTTCTGGCTACTCTGACACCAAGGCATGCACACATCTTGTCTTGTGGGTAGGTAACTGCACCTTGATCCAAACCCTAAAAGTTTGGACTAGAACCACGTGGTTTTTCAGTCAAGTATACAGTGAATGGAGTCTTCCTCTTTTAATCCCACCAGTAGATGTTCTTCTGTTCTATTTGTAGATTTGTCTGATAGATAATTTGTCATCAGACTCCCAAAATATCCACAGGCTCCCCATTTAAAGAATTGTTACTAGCATCTGTTTTACTACACTGAAGTTTTTCCTCAGTGAATTACAATGTGTACTGATGTAGAGTAAGTTGCAAAGGGTTAAGTAAAAGTAGATGCCTGATCACTTAGTGTTGCCTTTACTTAGCTTTCAAGTTGAACAACATGGAACTGAAATAATTTGGTTGTGTCTAGTTAGAATCATAGAATGGTCTGTGTTGGAAGTAACCTCCAAAGGTCATCCAGTCTAACCCCTTCTGCAGTCAGCAGGGACATCCTCAACTGGATCAGGTTGCCCAGAGCCTTGCAGAGTCTCACCTTGAATATCTCCAGGGATGGGGCCCCAACCACCTCCCTGGGCAATGTGTTGCAGTGGTTAGCTAGCTGGCTCTTTATTACAGAAGTTGCACTTTGCTTTTCTCTGCAAGCAAGAGCACAGCAAATCCTGATACACAGAAGCATCTTGTTTCTCAGTGTGCCTTCTTCTGTTTCCTTTTTAAAGCATGACAACATAAATAAGGTAGGAGAGATTTGGAGGTTAAGGTTGCACAGCCAGTCACTTAAAAGCTGGGAACAACCCAAATGGGGTTTGAAAGTAAATGAAATGTACATGTAGCAAAGTGAGAGGAGGTTTGAATGAAGTATAGAGAAACCTACTGCACATGAAAAGCTCTTTAAAGTTCTGTTCCGTACATCTGGAGAAAAAACCAAACCAGAAAACACTAAAAAGTGTAGAGTACCCCAGAGAAAATGAATGCCAAAAGAGGCACAAGGTGTCAGAGAACAAAAAACAAGCCATGAGTTCAACTGCAGTTAGGTAACTAAAGAGACTAATGCAATTTGATGCCCCGCTTTGAGCAGTGACAGTCTGATGTCATAAGCACTAATCATACACTTAATGCTCTCACATGCTATGTGCTTTGCCAGGCTGAGCCTCCACAGTGAGACATTATGGGATAAGCAGGGAATGTTGTAACCACATCTTGCAGCCACATGGCTCAGTCCTGGGCACTGCTCTGCAAGGCAGTGATCAACAAAAGGGGCTCTGAACAGAAGCAACAAAATAGCTGACATGGACATGGTTACTTTGGACTTACATAGGTGTGAAGAGGAGTAAAACTGCTCTGTAAGATATTTTGATGTTACATGCAGCATTTATTCAGTATGTATAGAATGTATATGAGTTCTCTGTGTGTGTAGATGTGATACATGACAAAGGTCAAGGAAATGAAAAGTACAGTGCTTGAAAAATTCAAATAATCTTAATTGCAAGGGAATGACAACTGCACAAACACCAGGTGGGATCCTGTCTGGAACAAAGCCAAATGGAATCTTGGCACTGGCTCTGGAATCTGGGCAGGATTTTCTTCAGTTCTTAGATACAATGTGCCTTCCTGTCTTCCACCTCAGCGTGCAGATGCTCACACACTCTGGCTCTATCTAATATTCATACCTGTCCTGGGCATTCCCCAGTACTGCTGTAAAATCCACCCATATTTTTCTGCTTCCTTTCAAGGAAGAAAACTTGAAAGATGGTCTTTTAGGGAAATAATACTAGAGGTCCAAAGATGAAAGATGGCTCTGTTTTAGTGTGTACCAGTGGGGTTTTGGTTTTTTGAGCTGACAGAACTTAGTTACACAGCTAAAGCTGATTATATACACAGGCTCTCACTGAATTAGTGCTGTGTAACAAAATTCACTGCAGGCCATAGGGTTTGGTAGATGTTTGACCTGCAAGTAACAATATGGTGCAAAGCCTTTCCCACGTATGGAAATCTCCAGATTCATCTGCCTCGAAAGCACCTCACATGTAAAAGGTCAGCTTCGTTACCCATCTTTCCAAGCCTCAATTTATTATGGCAATAAATGAGGGAATACCAGTGGAGATCTGATCCTGTAGGTAAGCAGCCTCCTGCAGAACTAGAGTCCCAGTGAATTACACGTTCTAGACATCTGTGTACTGCATCTGTGGTGTGCATGTGAAAGACAATGCTCTGTGCTCTAGAATGAGTTACATTCCTGGCAGTTAAACATAGCTGAGCCAGAAAGTAAGAATGCTTTGGAAAGCTGTTCAGCAAAGAGACTAGAGAACAGCAGGGAAGAGAAACAAGCTTCATAGCTTGCATTCTGCAGGGTGCCTCTCATAAAAAGTAACTTTCTTAAATTAAAAAGTTCCCTCATCGCAATGTTGTAAACTTCTTTTGTAGACTTTTGCCCAGCCAGTGAAGTTTAACTCTGACTTTGGGGTTTTTGAAGTAGTTAATGATGCCCCACAACACCTGGAAAGCCAGCTGAAAAAAATTCTACATGATCAGAAGTCTCCAAACCTCATTTATGATGTCCTGAGGAAAGCAAAGGACAATGGGCAGACCTCCAAACCGTGCAGTGCTTCTCCAGCCCTTGCTATTGATCCAAATGACACCACTATGGTAAGCATCTTGCAGCCCCCCCCACATATATTTAGATCTTACTGTAGAGATACTGGCAGTAGTTGTTGTTGTGTTTGGCTTGGTAGCTTGGGAAAAATGTTAATTTATGTTAGGAAAACATAATGATGGGCCAAATTCTGCCCTGCCCCACACATGTGTCTAGCAGACAAGTGAATGGAATTACAGATGTACATCCTGCAGCACAGAACATTGGATATTCTGGAGGGCAGAACTCAGTTGTGTGGTCTGAATACTTCTGAATATTAAAAGAAAAAATATTATGACAACAGTTACTTTAGTAGTGATCCCTGGAATGTGCAAATTGACTGAAACTAATGCATCACAGTCTTTCCTTATTAATTAATTTCCTCATGTGGCTATGAGCTCATCTGTGGTCTGGCAACACACAACTCTCTCTTCCATTAATCCCCAAGGGATTTGCATAGTTAGCATCAGTTGAAATGGCCAGAGAAAATAATCTTTGGCAGCATGAAAGCTAAATTAAATGAAAGTTAGGTTGGATTGTATTTTTAAAAAGTATATATAATAATCTTGTATTAGACTTACTCAGACAACATCAGTTTGGGTCTTTGCTCTGCTTTTAGGGCTTTCTTCATCACCAAATTAGGTAGGTTAAAAGCAGGAGCTGAAGCACCATATGCACCTGAGAGAATACAAGACAGTGGGAGTTTAGCTTTAAGCAAGAGCTTTGGAGGAGGCAAAAATATTTCTGGGATACTTCATTCCTTCCTTTATTGCTTACTTTGCACTGGTGTGACTGATGTGACTGCAGTTCATTTCATTCAAGGCCAGGCTAAGGTCTCGCTACATTTTTAGTAGCGGCTGCTCTAGGTGATGTCATAGCTGGAAAGCTGAGAGAGAAGCAGGGAGCTGGAGAAAGCTGCTGCTCTGCCCAGTGTAAACTTAATGATTTTCAGAAAAGAAAACAGTGCTGAGAGAGGTCAAAAGGCAGTGACATTTAACAGAATAATAGTAATGTGAGATTGCAATTATCTGCACCTAAAGCGCCCGAGTGCTATACCAGGACAAGGCTCACAGCTAGCCCTACCCTGTTACATAATTGTTTAAACAAACACTTCACCTGAGAGCACAAAAGCATAACAGCTCTTCTTGATTTCTTATTTGCTCTCAGGATTCAGCTGAGGAAATGCTGTGCTGGTGCAAGTGTGACTAACATTGCCCTCTAGGATAACCTCACATCGCTGAACCCATGGATGGCCTTGACAAATTTAAAGCCATTTTCCTTTTACTTACATCTTTTATCTGGTTTGGAGTAACACAGCTCCTGTATTATTTAGAATACTTTTCTCTCTTTGGGCCATTTTCTGTAGATGAGGACCACTGTGGCCTTTTGAGGAGCTGTATCCCTCAGTAGGGTAATGTTTCTTCTTATTTTTCCTGCCCCCTTTATGGGACAGGTAACAGGTCCCTCCTCCAGTTCAGCTTGACATCTCAAAGCTGAGCTGGAACAAAATGGCCTGTAAGAGTATGCCAAAAATTGTGGCTGTGACTATCTAAGTTGAAAGAAGCCAGCTTCCCTCATTGTACTAGGCTGTGACTGAACCAGAGGAAGCCATCCATCCCAGACCAACTACATCAAGTAGCTCAGTCAAAATCAAACAGGATTTGATCATGCAGGCATCAGGTGCTGCTGCCTCCTTTGCTTTGACTTTTTCTTCACAAATGACACTTGCTTTGGGTGTTACATTGCTACAAAAAGACACTCTCAGTGGCCATCACTGGTCCATTACTAATGAAAATGAGGTAGGATTGGAGAATCCTAGGAGGTCTTTCAAGCTGCAGCCTTAGCTGAAACACATCTTGTCAAGGAATACACTCAGTAGTATTTTACTCTGTGTTCACCTCTCAAACTATAAGAAATTTACAGATAAGGAAAAATTCCCTGCATGTGTGCATAGGGAGGAAAATATCTTCTAATTGATACTCCAAATCAACTTGGTGTAAAATACAGTGAGAAAAAAAGCACTTGCAGCACTGGGTAGAATTGATCACAGCTATGGAAAGTAACTGGCTGGCATCCCACATACCTGACTTGAGAGAACCCCAGCTCAGCAAAGCACTTAAGTATGTGTTTAGCTTTAATCAAGGGAAGTTAAACACATCCTTAAACTTAAACACGTGCTAAAAGCTTTGCTGGATTGGGTCCCAGCAAGACTGGGGAAGGAAGCTAACCAAGGTAACAAACCCTATTGGATTGAATGTAGCATCTTTCTCTGGGTAAGGGAAAAGAGGAGAGGTTCTGTCCCTCTGGTAGGATATGCAGTTTCGTGTAGCAGCCACGTACAGATGTGAACATGTTATGAATCACTCAGACAAAAAAGTGGGCTGTGAGTCAGTAAATACATAAATACAAAATGCCAAAATAAAGAGACAATCTTCTGCATTTGAAAAAAGCTTTGTCAGCTACCCAAAAGAGGCAGACACTGTGTGGTGGGGAGTAATTAGTCTCCATCTCCACAAATTACACTCTAGGAGCCACTGCCAACATAAGCTTTCCATATTTTGAAATATTTTCTTCTCTCTAAATGAAACCACCCACTTTCTGAGTAATTCAGATATTTTTGAATCCCCTACAGATATAG
This sequence comes from Melanerpes formicivorus, assembly GCF_026170545.1. Lineage (NCBI taxonomy): Eukaryota > Metazoa > Chordata > Aves > Piciformes > Picidae > Melanerpes > Melanerpes formicivorus. The sequence continues at coordinate 1,625,249 of NW_027142408.1, forward strand.
ATGAGGCAGAAATAACCCTTGTCCCTAATGGAATATTAGCTCATGGAAAGAACATTTAGCATCCAATCTGCATAAGCTGATTATTTGACACAGCGAGTACCACCCATCCTTGCCCAAAGTTTGCCTGCTTTTATGCACAAGGGGAGTGACTGAATTCTTCATAGCTTCACCTCCACTAAAAGGAGAAATGCACCTCAGATCCATAAACCAGGTCATCCCCTAAGGGTGGAAAAAGTCTGTTCTTAAAAACCCCCAAAACCTTAAACCAAATGTGCTGTGTGTCACTGCTGAAGGAGGCAGCTGTGGATCACTGTGGCCCACAGGCTTCTCTCTGCAAGAACTAGACATGGTTCTTTGGCTCTCTGTAGCTTGCTGCTTGGTCTGGTTTTAGCTTGGCTGCAGCTGAGTCCCAGCAGGCCACTTACAACAGAGAGTTTTCCTCCTTCCCCTCTGGGTGGGCAAGGAGGAAAGGAGCTGGGAAAGCTGAAATGTCAGTTGAGATAAGGACGATTTGCTGCTCTATTGCAGGGACGTCAGGTTACACAAAGGGGAAGCAAAAAAAACCAGGCCAAAAGGTACCAGAGTACACAGCAGGTGGAGCCATGAATAAACTGCCCCTGCAGCACAAACTGGATCAGATGGGGGTGAACCCCAGCCCAGAAACTGGGGAAAAGAACAAAAAGCCCAGAGGAGGGAACTTTTCAAACTACAGAACATACCACAAGTCCCATAAACCCCGGGCAGCCCCTTCCCTGCCACACAGTGAGCATGGTGTAGAACATAGGATCCAGCTCTGTGTCACTGGGGAAGCAGCCTTCCTGTAGGATCCCTTCAGGTATGGAAAGGCAAATCTAAGGTCCCACCTGGAGTCTTTTCTTGTGAGCATCCAATTTGCACTTGGTATTGTACAATAAAATCCCTGGGGGTGTTTAAGAGCAGGCTGGATGAGGCTCTGGCCAGGCTGATCTAGTGTGGGGTGTCCCTGCCCATGGCAGGGGGGTTGGAACTAGATGATCCTTGTGGTCCCTTCCAACCCTGAATGAAACTATGAAACTATGAAAAGCATGTTTCATGCATATGTTATTTCTGAAGATAAACCAAATCATGGATGTTTTAAAAGTGCTCAAGTTTACACATTTTTAGCTGTGAATCACAGAATGTTGGAGGCTGAAAGGGACCTCCAGAGATCATAGAATCAACAAGGTTGGAAAAGACCTCAAAGATCATCAAGTCCAACCTGTCACCCAAGATCTCATGACTACTAGGCCATGGCACCAAGTGCCACATCCCATCCCCTCTTGAACACCTCCAGGGAGATCATCAAGTCCAACTCCCCTGCCAAAAGCAGGATCACCTAGGAAAGTAAATGAACTCAATTGTCCCAGCAAGATTAAGGCTGAACTGGATAAGAGAGGTGATGTTCTCTGTCTTCCTGAAGTAATGCTTCTGTAGAAGGGGGATGGAGGGAGCCAATGATGTGGCAAGCAAAGCAGGAAAGCCAAGAATGCTGCCAGTCTCTGGTATTTCTGTTTCAGCAGTACCTTGATCGAGAGCAAGCAATGCAGTGGATTAAGGAAGAAAGGCTTCCAGCGTTTCTAGAGAGTGACTGCTACTTTGAATACAGGTACTGCAATCTTCTCTGCTGCCTCTCAGCTCTAAAGGTGTATGCTTTGGTCTTCTGTGTAATTCCTCTTGACAGTACTCAATGTTTTCTCCCACCTCTAGTCATGTTTGTTTAATTTTAGTGACCTGGATCAAGTAAAAACAGAGATTTTTTTTTTTCACTTGATTAATACTTTGAAGTCCTCATGCAGCAGCCAGCTGAAGGTTCAGTATCATCACTGCTATGACACTGCTGCTGGATGACTGCTGGTATCAGGAACAGGAACTGTAGTGTCTGGTGGTGATAGGGGGGTTCTGCAGTCTGGGACAATAGTTCTGTTTTAGTCATCAGAATGTTCCAAAGCTCCTTGGTGTGGCTTGGGACTGCATAGATACACACAAGATCACCCTGACAGAAATCAGTTCTGCTGGCAAAGCTTGTTAGTGCACAGCAGGCTACCACCTGTAAAGCTGCTGGACTATGGAATTGCAATGCTGGCAATTTATTGTCAGTTCAGCCCTGTCTTTTGATTACCTGTTCTAGGTCAAAACTCAACTGTCTCTGTGATTAAAAGCTAAAATTAGCTATTTTCTTGTCTCAATGTTTGATTTCAGGCTAGCTAAACTGATATCACAGGTGGAATGGAGCAAGACTGGCATTAACTTCATTATTGATAATGACTATTATCCTTGGAAAAGGAAGCAAGACCCAGGTTCTCCTCACCTTGAGGAGGATGACTCTTTGTTGACTCTGAAGAAGTTTGGCCAGGTAAAATCAACATGGTTAGTGAATGCACTGGGTTAAACTATTGTAATTGAGTACACAACCTCATTGCACAACTGATTCTCTGAGTATTCCTTACTTCCAGAGCTTTTTAGAGAAGGCTGTAGTATGTTATGGAAGAAGGTTCATGGGTTGTGATACAGCTTAAACAGAAGCTGTTAGAAGCATGCTCAGGTACTGCCATAGAGCTGTCTTCACTGGGAACTATCATTACAGAAACCTACACAAGCAGATTGCACAAGATGACTGCAGAGTAAGCCCTCTGTTCTCAGAAGCACTGCAATAAATGGAGAAACTTGACTTATTCTGCCATGTTTCTGTTCCTATGCCAAACAGAGTGAATCCAGGAATACTACAGATACATTTCTGCATCCTGTAGCTCCTGGTCAGACTCAGGATCCTCAGCATTTGCCTGGGCAGCGTGAGAAAGAGAGCCTTCTGGGTAAGTGAGAGGGGCTCAGCCATAGTATTTATAACACAACTCTGCAAGAAAAGGTGTTCCAAGTAACTGCTGTTAGCTCTACTTATTACCTTCTGAGTATCGCATGTTATCTTAGGCTTCAGATGGGGATTGGTTTCTTTCCATAGCCACAACCTGACCTAGCCATTACCTGACCTAGTAGCCAGGTAATCTGGGGACAAGAGAAGCCTCTTTTCTTACATATTTCTGTCCCATAGCTATCTGTATACTCCACCTGAGGGTTTGGTTTTGTTTTGGTTTTCCACTTGATATATTTTGAAAGGCTTTCTTGCCTAGATTCTTTGGCTAGTTGATAATGTATGATTTGTGTGGCAGCCACAGGAACATGTTTTAGTGTTGACCCTTCAGTGTCAGGTTGAGGTTTAGACTGGATGATCTTGGAGGTCTCTTCCAACAAGCCACATTCTGTGATTCTCTGATTGTTAGATGTTTCCAGAACCTTTGCCATAATCATTTGATTGCTGTCCTGTGTATGTCAAGGTCTTACCCAATTGACAGAGGCCTGTTGAATGTTTTAGTCTTTTGCAATTACCAACATAAGTAGACAGAGAATCATCACTGGCTGCTACAGGCTTAAACAAAAACCAGTCCCATGACATACTGGGATTTTGATCAAACTATACTCAAATGCTCAGGAAGAAACCAGGCTGTATGGCACAGGTGTTTTAACTAATGCTGAAGAGCCTGGATGTTCAACTGAGTAAATAATTGTCTCCATAGGAAGCTGTTCCTGAACTCTGCTGCCCTGCTGGAATTCAGCAGAGGATGAGTTTCAGAGCCATGGGGCTGGGTTTCTAGCCAGCTAGTGACAGCAGAAGCATCTCTGCCGTTCTCTGCTCTGCTGTGTGATGTGGTCTGACTCTTCCACAGCAGCAGCATCAAATATGCTGCATTTTTTACCTTGGAAATGTTGATGTACAAGAAAGCAGTCCAGAATGAAAAGAGATCAATGATCTTTTCTGATTTCATGCAGATGCAGGCTCCCTCTCTGAGGGGTGCCATCAGCAGAATTTCCTCTCCCCTTCAAGGCCAGCATCACCAAAAGCTGACATCATTAAGGAAAGATCCAGAGAAGATGTGGAAGGTTTTTTTGTTGCCATTACTGAATCTCCTTCCCACAATCAATTAAGAGTTTATCTAGATCCAAAATGGGACAATGTACCAAAAGAAGAGAATGGACAGGAAACCACAACTTTGACAGCCAAAACATTCCTATCAGCTCCTGTTCAGTCTGTAAGGAAGGAAGCTGTTTCAGAACTGACCCAGCAGACAGCTGCTGACATCGAGGGTGATGTGGATTTTCACAAACATCCTGAAGCATTTAAACATGAGTTAGCAAGTAATGAATTTGCCCATGGAACTGAAGAAGATGCTGAAGAATTTAGCCTGAGATCAGGTTCTGAAAGTGATGGGGCTGACAGCAGGGCTGCCTGGTGTGTTAGTCACAGGACTTATGACACAGGCAGCAGACACCAGTTTGAAAGATTCAAGAAATTCATCAAAGGAACACTTGGGGAAAGGTACTGGTGGCTCTGGATGGATATTGAAAGACTAAAGGCTCTTAGGGACACTGCAAGGCAGCAAAGGTACTTCCTATTATTTAACAGTTATTCCCATTGTTTTAATACTTGTAGCCCAGCTGGATCAATGCAGGTGTGGGGAATAAATGGTAATCTTTGAATAGAGCAGACACAATCCTGAGTGTCCTGACAAGTAAGTCAGGAATGACTCTGCTTAAACTGACAAAACTCTTTTTGAAGGGTCATGTTTCCAAAGCTGAGATGAAGTCAGAAGCACCATAGTATCTGAGCTTGGTTAGGAAGAGATGTGGAGAAATAGTTGGCAAGAGAAAGACAAGAAAAAAGAAACCAACTTAATGCTCAAGTAGGGCATTCAGTCTGGCTAAGTTCTCTGCTGAACATTCAGTCTGACTGCTCTACTGGACTCAGCTTGTCTCTCCCTAGGCACTGTGCAGTTGCTTTTGCAGACACAACCTGTCTCTAATTTGTGGGAAAATTGTTTTGGCTTCTGCTCCTTGCAATGAGAACCATGTTGCATGCCAGCAGTTTAAGCAGTATGATGAGCTGTACTTGGTTCTGTGTAGTATCTGATACTTGCTTGTGTGATTGATTTTGTTGACTCAAGGCACCTCAGCAAGATGAAAACACTCTATCTGCTGAGCAGTGGAGACTATTGCCTCAGCTCAGAAGTGTTGCTCAGACTGAATCTGCTGCATGGAGATCAGTGGAATATAAATCATTTGAGCTGGATTCAGCCTGAAGTAGTGAAACCTCTGCTGCTTTACTGGTATGGAAATACGAATAGGAACTACGATTCTGTTGTCTAACAAATGTCCCTTTTTTTGATAAGCCTATCAGATGTATTTCCTCTCTCTTAGCCCATTGCAATTGTGGGAAGCAATGTCATTGTAAATGCTAGCAGATGTTGTCTCTGAATTTTCAGTTGAGCCTAAAGTAAACTGCAGTCTGCTGAGAGGCCAGGTAGATCTGCCCTTGTTATTTTACTGCCAGAACTTTGGAGCTACTTTGTGTGTAGCTGCCTTGGATACCGTTCAACTAAACTTGAGGCTTCAGGGTAGAGAAACCCCTCCAGGTACAGAAGGTTAATTCTGTCCTAACCTATTCCCCACATTGCTCTTCTCAGGTTTCTGAGGATGCTCTGTGTATACATCTATGTGGAATTTGACCCTGAGACTTTACTGTTCCATGTCTGTCATACAAAATGCCTCTTACATACTGACAGCTTAATTGAGGATGCAAAGTCTAACCTGCTTCCAAAACATAAGCTGAATTTTGGCTCCCTAAGGGAGGTCAACAAGTTGCAGGCATCAGCAAATACCTGCAGCTATGAACTTTGCTATGGTGCCTCATGAGAGCTGTGCTCTGTGTCCTGTGACCTGCAATCCTTTGCTGTAGGATGGATGGGGCAGACCCTGCTGCAGAACTCATACAAAAGCAGCTATGTAGTGGTGCAAAATCTGCAACTGAAGTTCACTCATTTGTAACTTAGGTTTAGCTTTGCACTCTTCCAGTTCTGAACCCAGCTTTAGCACTAACTGATTTTTGATTCTAGGCATGCATAGCACCGTATCTTGACACAGCAAACACCATCCTGTGGAAAAAGAAGCCAAACAGCCTGGTATTGCTTGGTTTGGGAAAGTTCTACTTAGTAGCTTTTTTTTTTCCTTTCTCAGGGGTCCCAGATTTTGTGTCACTCATTCAACAGCAATAGAAACTGCCAGTGCAAGACTGAAGCTCTGGCACATGTGCCAGGAAAGACCAAGGGTGGACATTGATCCTTTTCCACAAATAGTATCATTAGTACCTTGGACACCTAAGTCTTGCATGCCAGGGATACCGCCATCCCTTCCTCAGGTAGGTAGGGTTGCAGGGTTGAAAACCAAAGCCTTGTCCCATCAAAACTAATGAAAAAATTCCCTGAACTCAATGAAACAAAAATTTGGAGCTTGGCTGTTAGGAAGCTGATCACAGAATCACAAGAATGGTTGAGGTTGGAAGGGACCTCGGGCCGTCATCTAGTTCACCCCTTCTACCAGAGCAGGTTAACCTAGAGCAGGATCACATCCAGGTGGGTTTTGAATATATCCTGAGAAGGAGACACCCCAGCCTTTCTGGGCAGCCTATTCCAGTGCTTTGCTGCACTCAAGGTAAGGAAGTTTTTCCTCAGGTGGAACTTCCTGTTTTCTAGTCTGTGCCCATTGCCCCTCACCCTGCTGCTTGGTAACACTGGAAAGAGTCTGGCCTCATCCTCTTGACACCTGCCCTTTAGATAAGCATTGATCAGATCTCCTCTCAGTCTTCTCTTTTCCAGGCTAAACAGCCCCATGTCCCTCAGGCTTCCTCATAAAAGAGATGCTTCAGTCCCCTAACCATCTTTGCAGTCCTCTTCTGGAGTCTCTTCAGTAGTTTCCCGTCCCTCTTGAACTAGGGATCCCAGATCTGAACACGGTACTCCAGCTGTGACCTCATCAGGGCAGAGTAGAGGGGGAGGAGGAGAGCCACACAACACTTGCAGGTGGCTACCTCACTTTTGGCTCTTTTCTTCCCTGAAATCCTGGTTTTGAGAGGCAATTTCATTGCAGCTTTTCAAGCAACTCTGTGTTAAGCCTCAGGACAGAAGGCACTTGGGAATGTGACATGAGGCTGTGGTTCCAGTATCAAGAACAGGATGGGCTGTGCCACACCAGTTTCTCTTGATTTGAATTGGATAGTTTTGGACTACAGTGATAATTTAAAAAGGGACATAGTGGGACAGAGCTCCTGTTCAGAAGAAGCTGGGCTCAGGAGCCAGATTCCTGCTGATCACAACAGGAATGGAAGCCAGAATCAGTTCCCTTTAACAGAGACTGCTTCTGGCTTTGCAAGGTGTGTGAATGACCCAGGATTAGCTGCAGGCCATGTAGACAGGAACTAGCTAAGTTGCAGGAACTTAGAAAGAGCAGCAGCAGCTCTGGGTGAATTACTGAGGGCACTCTGAATGCAGCTGATGTCTCTAAAACACCACAGAATGATTTTGTTCAAATCAGTCAGTGATGGTGTGGCAGGATGCCCCATTTCTCTCCTAGTCTGAGTGATTCTTCTCTCTTCCCTCTCTTCCCTCTCTTCCCTCTCTTCCCTCTCTTCCCTCTCTTCCCTCTCTTCCCTCTCTTCCCTCTCTTCCCTCTCTTCCCTCTCTTCCCTCTCTTCCCTCTCTTCCCTCTCTTCCCTCTCTTCCCTCTCTTCCCTCTCTTCCCTCTCTTCCCTCTCTTCCCTCTCTTCCCTCTCTTCCCTCTCTTCCCTCTCTTCCCTCTCTTCCCTCTCTTCCCTCTCTTCCCTCTCTTCCCTCTCTTCCCTCTCTTCCCTCTCTTCCCTCTCTTCCCTCTCTTCCCTCTCTTCCCTCTCTTCCCTCTCTTCCCTCTCTTCCCTCTCTTCCCTCTCTTCCCTCTCTTCCCTCTCTTCCCTCTCTTCCCTCTCTTCCCTCTCTTCCCTCTCTTCCCTCTCTTCCCTCTCTTCCCTCTCTTCCCTCTCTTCCCTCTCTTCCCTCTCTTCCCTCTCTTCCCTCTCTTCCCTCTCTTCCCTCTCTTCCCTCTCTTCCCTCTCTTCCCTCTCTTCCCTCTCTTCCCTCTCTTCCCTCTCTTCCCTCTCTTCCCTCTCTTCCCTCTCTTCCCTCTCTTCCCTCTCTTCCCTCTCTTCCCTCTCTTCCCTCTCTTCCCTCTCTTCCCTCTCTTCCCTCTCTTCCCTCTCTTCCCTCTCTTCCCTCTCTTCCCTCTCTTCCCTCTCTTCCCTCTCTTCCCTCTCTTCCCTCTCTTCCCTCTCTTCCCTCTCTTCCCTCTCTTCCCTCTCTTCCCTCTCTTCCCTCTCTTCCCTCTCTTCCCTCTCTTCCCTCTCTTCCCTCTCTTCCCTCTCTTCCCTCTCTTCCCTCTCTTCCCTCTCTTCCCTCTCTTCCCTCTCTTCCCTCTCTTCCCTCTCTTCCCTCTCTTCCCTCTCTTCCCTCTCTTCCCTCTCTTCCCTCTCTTCCCTCTCTTCCCTCTCTTCCCTCTCTTCCCTCTCTTCCCTCTCTTCCCTCTCTTCCCTCTCTTCCCTCTCTTCCCTCTCTTCCCTCTCTTCCCTCTCTTCCCTCTCTTCCCTCTCTTCCCTCTCTTCCCTCTCTTCCCTCTCTTCCCTCTCTTCCCTCTCTTCCCTCTCTTCCCTCTCTTCTCCCCTTTCTCGTGAGCTACAGCTTGTTCAGATGCTAACCCCTCTGGCATCCTCTGTAGTTCTGTACAAAGTAACATATTTCTGCCTCTTAAAAATGCAGCTGTAAAGCTGTGGTGTGCTGAAGAATCTTGCAGGATATCCAGGGAAGCTTTATGCAATTTGTGGTTTTATAGATTGTGTTTGACAAAGAAAAGTAGTCCTGCAAACCCTTGAAGGGTTTTTGAGATGTTCATGAGCACATGTTAAGAACTGGCACAGGTGGGAAAACCACCAGAATGGCCTAGTTTGTCTTTACTTCTCTTAGAAAAATAGAACAAACTCAGTAAGTTTATTAAAAGAAGCTACACCAAATTTCTCTTTATAGATATCATCAGGATTATCACCAACCTTGCCATCAGATCAGAGCTCCCCAAGGGATATTTCAAGCAGCAGAATGTGGTAAGTACAGCAGCCCCTTATGGATCTTTCTGTATACCAATGTACCACAAATCTTGATGAGAGGCTTTGAGATTCTGCTGGTTTCATTCATACTTGCCTTGAGGACAATAATCTGCTGAGCTGAAGCAGAGTTATGCTACAGACTGCATGCTTGGCTGGTAAGTTTCTCATTTGTTTGTGCCACAACACAAAAGGATTTATGTCTCCAGTTGTTTCACTTCTCTTGTGCAACTGTTGATATTCTTTACACACATTTGCAGCCTTTCCCCTGTCTCTGGTGTTGTGGCAGTGACTTCCATGTGAAAAAAAAAGTTCCTCTACATTTTTCACATTTATTACTCCCTTTTTCCTCTGCTGTTCACCATGGCACACTACTCTCTCCTGCCCCTTCTTAGTTGTTTGCTTTATTGACTTTCCTAGGTTTTTGGTTTGTTTTCTTGAATGTGTGTTTTAAATGTTGTTTGTTTGTGGATTCAGGGCAGAGTCAATGAGCAGAGACACGATTCGTTGCTTAGGTTTAGAGGACACCGAAGTCTCAGGATACCAGGGTCAGAGAAAGTACACCTATGCTGAGCTGCTCTCAGTAAGTACCACTTGACAGTATCAGCTGTTTGGGATCCTGGTGTAAAACACTTTACTCTGTAGTATGGAAGAGAAAGCAGACACAGTGTTGGGGAAGAACTGGTGTGATTATGTGACTGTCAATGCCTTCTGCAGAGGTACAACCAGAACATCAGCGTTTGCTGTGTCCTGTCACCTATTTGCTAGGAAATCATGGCATGTACAAGGGGTTATTTTCACCAGAAAGTGTTGATCTTCTCCATGGTGACCATGTGTTCAGTTGGCTGCTATGGGAAACTCACTGGAGAAATGGAAATGCTTCAGTGGAATTGTTGTCTGGGAAAGTAGAGCAGGCTTAAAGTGAACTGCATCTGCCCTCCCAGTCATTGAAGTAGTCACATTTGTAAGAAGCAAATGCTTCACTTGTGCAGTTTCTCCTTATTGCTTGTGTACTTCAGTCTTGTATTTCCTGAATTACTGCCTGCTAAGCAGGCCTTCCATCCAGCAAACCTCAGGAGGAGCAGGCTGCACAGCAGAGCGTTTTCTCAGTAACTGTTAAAATGCTGACAAATTGACTTTGTGAGATGTCAAGACCTGGCCATTTAAAATATATCCAAAACTCTCACATTTGTGGAATGGTCTTAAAACAGCCTACTGTTTCCTGCAGCTATTAATACCCATGGCCTCACAACTCAAAAAGCCCCCCACACTGTGGAATGTGGGCCCCTTCACACACACACGGTGTCTGCTGATCACTTGAGCGCAGAGAATCAGAGAGTCATAGAATGGGTTGGGAGTGACCTCCAAAGGCCACCTAGTCCAACCCCCTTGTAGTTCACCAAGAACATCCTCCACTAGATCAGCTTGCCCAGAGCCTTGTCCAGTTTGCCCTTGAATATCTCCAGGGATGGAGCCTCCACTACCTCCCTGGACAACCTGTGGCAGTGTTCCAGCACCTTCATGGTGCAGAACTTGTTCCAGAGCCCCTCTGCAGCCTTCTCTTTTACTTCAAAATCATACTTTGTTTATCACTTTGTTACAATACTTTTACTTCTCTGTTAATTTTGACAGAGGAAAAGGTTAGTCTTTGCACTTAGGGGACACTTGCAGGCAGAAATTTATATTCAGGAGACGTTCCTGCCATGAACTAGTGGTTTTTACACACCTTCCTCATGCAGAATTTCTCTCTGGCCAGGGCACTTACAGGGCTAGGCTGGAACTTGGGGTCTGATCCCCACAATTTGCCATTGCAAATCTGATGCAGAGGGGAGTGCAGGGATTCATAGTTTACCTTTGTACTGGGGAGGAGTATCTTCTCTGCCTCAGGAGTCTGGCCTCTGCTTGCCCTTCTCTATCCCTCTCACTGTTTGGTTGTTAGCCACCACACTCATCTGCTCCCACTTTGCTGTCAGAGATGGCAAGTAAGCTGAAGTTTCTCTCTTGTGATTATCAGAAGCCGATTTATCACTTTGTAACCTCCTCTGGCTTGTCTGTGGGCATTGTCAAAATGGGTGTCTTCTTCCTCAAACACTCAGGGGCTGGCCACATTGAAGAGCATGGATTTCTTGCTTCCTAAAATGCTCCTGACTTTGTTGCTGATGTCAGTGGTGTAACCCCGGGAGACACATCTTTTGTTCCATGGTAGTTAGTTGTTTTGAGGCTTGACCAAGTAACCACTTGTTAACTTGCCTTAATTCAAACCTCAGTAGCCTGAGCTGAGACAACTTTTGACATCTAAATGCTATGGTTTAGTATGATTGGGATTGCCCAGCTTCAGAGCTAAAGAGTCAATGACAGAATTAAGGGCAGGATTGTTTTTCTGTTTCAAGTATTGAGGAACCTCCTAAGAGATGCCGTGGTCATTTTGCTTCTCTGTGTGCCTTCAGCCACCAGACTTGTTCCATTGGCTGTGAATATTTAATGGGAAAATGCTATGGAGAGCTGTGATCAGCTGCATGGGGTCTAGTTTCTGGAGATGAAGATGCTGATTGAGCACACTGCATGGCCCTCTATGGTATTTGAAAATGCAAAAGCCTGCTAGTCATTGCTGAATAACTATCTTCCATTTGTCCAGGGGAACAGTGCTGCTGGCAGTGTTGTCTTAAGGGGATCAAGAATGGAAAGCATGCTGCAGTCTCTTTATTTGGAGAACAGGGCAGGCTACCACTTCACACAGTTCTGTGAGAAATCAGGGAATAAGGTATGAGGATTTTCCTACCCTGTGATAATTTAGTCCACAGTTGACTGAATGCCAAGTTACAGAGAGCAGCCAGACTGAAACAAAAAAAAATGTAGAAAGAAAGATTGATGACTGAATGAATTATTACTGGTGAGCCTCCAATCCCTCAACAACAATAAACTGTTCATGTGTATATTCAAACTAATGACGGGTCTTAACCAAGCTGTCAGATCCTAACTGTCTTAAACCCATTGGAAAGCTGATTGTACCATCAGGGATTAAAAGAAAACACACAAAAAGAATAACCATTTTCAAAAAGAGCCTTTCACTTGGCAGGAAAAATGAGGTCTCAACCCATCAACCCCTTCTTTTTTTTAAACCATGGAAAATGCATGATGCTATTACTCATGATAATCTGCCTGCTTCTTGCTGCTTGGGTGAGTGCTGTCCAAAATCTCCAACGTTTTAAAAACCTTCTTCTGCTTCCACGAAGCTCCTTGGATTTCTGAGAAGTGTAACACCATTGCTGCTCTGCAGGCAGCAGGGCCATCAGTCATTGCTGGGTGTGAGTTTTGGATTGATGGGAGCGACTCACAAACCTGAGCCAGCCTCTGGTGAATTTGCAGAAGACTTGAGTCTTGAGGGAAGGTCTGAGTGCAATCGAGCTGCCTATCTGTTTCACCACTGGCACAACCCAGAGTCCAGCAGCAGTAGCTAGAAATGCCTTTGGCTGCCAGAAGGCAAGAGCCAGTCTTTCCAAAGCTGAATGCCTTCAGCTAAAAATGTTAGATGTGCATAGATAGAAATCTAAATAGCAGCAAATTATTTTTCCATGGGAGACAGGCACCCACCCACATGTCCTCCAGGTCTGCAGGTGCCAGGCTCCTTTGGAATATTATTTCCTTAAGGTTTTGTCTACAGCTGTGGAGCCTGTTTCACTCACATGCCAGGTCTGGCAGGCCACCTTTTGAAGCAAAGTTTCCTGTCCCTATCTTTTTGGAACACTTTATTGGCCAGTGGTGAGGGTTACAGGGTATTTTTAAAGATCCAAATCTCATAGGCACATGATTAAAACAGGATTTGGGGAAGTCTCCTTCTTCTGAAAGATCTTTTGATGTTTGTTTGAATTGATGAAATGGAGCCAGGACTGAGAAACCCACACAGCAACCATGTAATGGTGGTCCCAGTGACAAAGTCAAGTGCACAGTATTCAATTGTTCTGGTTACTGCTGCATCACACAAATCCTGCATGTCCATTATCAGCATCTCTGCTGCTGGCATTATGCCAGCGAAATGTGGCTACTCTCCAAATGTTAACTACAATGCTAATGATTTTAATGGTCAATTATGCATAAAGGATACAATAAAAGATACAGCATCACAGTGATGATGCCATTAAATATCTTGTTCTTCTGCCAGTATGCAACAGAATATTAAATCCATCTTAAATTGAGCTTGATTTATGATGACTCCAAGGAGCTAAGTAATTACTTGCCTTGGAAAGTCAGCCTTTGTGCTAGAGCTGTGCTGTTTGGGTAGCAGTAACTTACAGCATTTTTCATCTCCAGTTGTGGAAGAACAGCGTGTACTTCTGGTTTGACCTGCAGGCATATCAGCAGCTTTTCTACCAAGAAACTCTTCATCCTTTTAAAATATGCAAGCAAGCTCAAGTAAGTTGTAAATAATCTCTTTTCCCTTCACAAATACATTTGTTCAGTGTGAAGACTGAAAAGAAGATAGAAAGCAGGAAAGTTTCCAAATCTTGACAACCCTCACCAAAGTATATCTGGGATGTGGACAGGAAAAGAAGTTCTTTGGATTGTTTCCACAAAGTTTCTTGATTTAAATGTTAAACATGCAGAGTTTGATTCCTAGGCTCAGTTTGATCTGCTATACTCAATTTACCTAATCTCCCCTTTGCTACTCTGTCATATTTGGAAACTGCTGCTTAGCATTAACATCAAAGAGAACATATTTTAATAGATCATTTAATTCTTTTTGTACCTTTCCTTCCACCTCCTGTGTGGAGTAGAATTACAGGTCTCACAGTCCAGGCCTCTGATAGGTCCAAAGTCCAAACATTGGTCATAAAATCAGATCTTAATCATCAGTCCTGTTTTTCTTTTTCTGATTGTCAGGGCATCATTATGCTCTTTTCACAGTCCTCATCCCCCCTTTTGATCTGTAGACCCTCAGTTACTGATATGTCCTATAAATGAGCGTTCTTAATTAACCATGCACGTTAATCAAACAGGAAACAAACCAAATGGGAACTGGTAAATGGGTGAAATGGGTACTGGTGGCTATCACTGACTGCAGAGGGGTCTGATATTGCTTGGGAAGGAGGCTGCAGCAGTGTGATCTCATTAGAATAACTCCAAGCAACTTTTAAAATGACTCTGTGAAGCTTCAGTCTGTTTTCTGCTGCAGACCTTGCGTAGGAGTGGATCCTCTCTGCCTATTCTGGTACAGGCTGTGACAGAGCACAGGCTGCTTCACATGGCGGTGGAACAAATACCTGCAGAGAGCAGTGAGCAGTGATCTCGTGTGGCTCACGTTACTGAGCATCTGGACTGCCTTAAATTTGTCATCCTGCTTGGAGGTTTTATTAAGGCAAAGAATTTTGCATATTTGTCCAGAATTCTCAGCTGAATCAGTGTTATTTGTACAGAAACTCCAATCAGAGGCCAAGGCATCGATTCCTCCCCCTCTCCTGTGAACTTGAGCTGCTGCCCTATTTAGTGGCTTTTCCCTCCAGCTCTACTCGTGGCCCAAGGCTGAGAGCCACTGACTGTCTCCCATCTCTGCCCAGGCCCATTTGTGGCTAGGGACCCCACTCACAGCAGGTGTGTAAGTTAACCATATCTAGATCATGCCTTCATTTTCCACTATGCTTTGTTGTAGGTCATGGTTCATGAGGGTTTTTGGTTTGGTTTCTGGACTTGAACATCTCTGCTGTGAAAAAAGGTTGAGAGCCCTGGAGCTGTTTAGTCTGGAGAAAAGAAGGCTGAGGGGGGAATCTGATCATTGTTCTATAAATATCTGAGGGGTGGGTGTCAGGATGAAGGTGATGGTCTCTTTTGGGTGGTGCCCAGTGACAGGACAAGGGGCAATGGGTGCAAACTGGAACACAGGAGGTTCCACCTCAACATGAGGAGACACTTCTTTATGGTGAGAGTGACAGAGCCCTGGAGCAGGCTGCCCAGAGAGGTTGTGGAGTTTCCTTCTCTAGAGACTTTCAAAACGTGCTTGGATGTGTTCCTCTGTGACCTCCCCTGGGTGATCCTGCTCTGGCAGGAGGGTTGGACTAAATGATCTCTAGAGGTCCCTTCCACCCCCTGCCATTCTCTGATTCTTTCCACACCATCTTAAACTCTTTCTGCAGTGGTTGCAGGGCTGAGAATTGAGGCTCAGGCTTTATTTGCCTGTCTCATTTCCAGTGCTGGCCTGCTGGTGCCAGCAGAACATCGTACATCAGGCACTTGCAGAGAGCAGCAAACACAGAGCCATTAAAGTAAATACATCAGACCCAAGTATGTGAAACTGTTCCATTAGCATAACTAACAGCTGAAATGTAACATAACAAATCAACACATGTGCTGCAACATTTGGTATCATTCTCAAGCTTGCCTTTTAAGGCTGCACAAAAATGATTCTTGTTTTCATTGGAACACAGCAAAGAGTCAAGCTGCATCCAATCTGCAGGGTCTGCTTAGGGAAGAGATGCCTCCCCAGATTCTGTGCTCACCTTTGGCACAATGAGATAGTCATTCCATACACTCCTGGGAGAATGTGGATCAGATTTGCACAACACGTTGTGGTGTACATGTTGCTATTTGTTACAGTGAGAGACATCCAGAGTATTCTGCATCTGTTCTGCCTGCCTCCTGTTGGAAACAAGAGCAAACCTGGATTGCTGTGTATCTGCTACTCATTGTTTCAGTTGTTAGGCATTTTTATCTCAGCTTTACAACAGAGTAAGCAAATACATTCCAAGGTGCATATTCATTCATCCAGGGAAAGGAACTGCAGTGAGAATTCTATCTGATGGACAGGAGAAGCAAGGAGTAGTAGACATCATCCAGGAATGTGGATACAAATACAGGGATAGGAGTGCAAAAGAAATGGGGAAAGAAAAGCAATAAAGAAACACATTGTAGTATTCAATAAAGAAATGGTTTTGAGTTAGAAAAGACCATCCAGGTATGGGAATCACAACGTTTTAGCAGCAGAATCAGTTCAGATAAAGGTAGCTGTCATTGTGACCCTGCAGGGTAGTGTCATCTGTAAGGCAGACACAAGAGTTGTGTTAGAGGGAAGTGATGACAGCAGTTAAGGCAGTTTGGCCTTTCCATTTAAGATCAGCCAGTGCATTGCATTCTGCCACCAAATGATTCTGCCAAGCAGCTGCACAAGTTTTAGATCAGAGCAAGCTCCACACCATTGGGCAGAAAAACAAAGCACTTGGACTTCAACCTTTTTTGTTTCGTGCTTCACTCAGGCAGCTATGAGCTTGCTCACCAAGGCCTCCTCATCTGGGGATGGGTGCACACCAAACCCCAAAGCTCAAACAATCCTTGATTTGTGAAATCATAAATGACATCAAAGATTTAATCTGAATTTGCAAAGCATTTCTGACTGCAGGTTCAAGCCATTAAAAGTAATTTCAAGATACAAACTCTGACCAAATTTCCAGATAGGGTTTTGGGTTCAGTCCATCTCTTATTCCAATACATTTATAGGAAAATAGATAGCTGACAGGAAAATTCTGTGTGTTTTACAGAAGGAGCAACTGAAGTATGGTGTGCATTTGATAGCACATGCTTAAGAGTCTTGTATGAATCCCATAACCTTTAAGTTCATGTAATGTAACTTTTCCTTTTTGGCCCTTTAGGAGATTGGCAAATAAACAGTTTCACTATCCCACCCAGTTTCAGAAAACTACAAGGCTTCCACAACACGGGAGTCAAACCAGGCCAGGAATATTCCTTTTTAAAGGATGCAGTGTATTTTCCCCCAGGATCTTGCTAACTTCATTGCTCCAGTGTTGAAGGATGTGAACACAGACACTTGCCCTCCTTTATGGCATGCCTAGAACTCTCTGCAGTTGGCTTTCCTGCAGTCTTTGTATTCAGATCAATGCAGATCTGTGGACACAACTGAACCTTTAGCAAAAGACAGTGAGATGAAAGCTCCTCATTTCTCCTCTACCTGCAAGTAGCATCACAAAGTGGTTGTGTGCATCTTCTCACTTGGTGGGTCAAATACCACAGAATGGATTCTTAAAAGAACTTAAGAAAAATAAGAGAATCCTTCCAACGCCTCAGACACTCTAAATCCTTCAAACGTGAGGAAGCCATCTGTAATGGTTTTTTTTTACAGAAGGATCTGGTCCTGTGAGTTTGGAAAAGTGCACACCTCCAGCTTGCTTTCCCACTTCTGCTTCACAAGTATGACCAGCTCTAGCTCTTGTTCCTGGGGAAAGTATCTGTATTATGTTCCAGTTTTGCATGTGAAATTCTGCAGGGCTGGGGGCAGCTCTGCAGGTGCAGCAGCCTGCAAAGGCAGTCCCTACTGTGGCAGCATGTTCTGAGAGTGTTTATGTGAGCAGATTGGCAACAGGGTTTGGCCAGAGCTTTCTTAGACTAGGCTGTTTCTGACTCTGTAGGCTGATATTTTTTGTCAGCAGTGAAGAAGAATAGCAAATGTACTCAGGAGGCCATTTCATACAAGATCTTGATGGAAGGGCTACACCCAAGAGTCTTGTGGGGTGTACAAAATACAATCTGCTTTTGGTTTTGAAGCTATGCTAGAAGGGATCAGCCATTTAAGGCATTGTGTCAAATGTGCACTAAAATACTGGGGACCTCCTTTGGACCCTTCTCACCAATGAACAGATCCCTTGTGTGTTTTTATGTGTCATAAGAGGTGGAGGAATGTAGCAAAATAGCTAACCCCTCTTCTTATACCACATCCTTGTATCATTGGTCTGGTCCGTTCTCCTTTGGCTGTTCTGTGTGTTAAACAATTGGCATCAGGCTGAAACTTTACCACTGTTAGGGTTCTTCAAAATAACTTCCACATTTTTAAATCACTTCTGATCTAAAAACCCTTTTCACTGTGAGGGTGCCAGAGCCCTAGAGCAAGGCTGCCAGGAGAGGCTGTGGAGTCTCCTTCTCCGGAGACTTTCAAAACCCACCTGGATGTGTTCCTGTGTGACCCATCCTGGGTGATTCTGCTCTGGCAGGGGGGTTGGGCTGGGTGACCTCTAGAGTTCCCTTCCAACCCCTGCCATTCTGTGAGTCTGTGCACTGCTGTCTCTGTTAAATGTAAATGTATTTAGCAATTTGCTGAGAAGGACACAATTTAGGGTAAATATGGTCTTGTTCTTCAGCTAGGACTCTTCCTGTGGATGTCCTCATTCCTTGTTGTTACTGTTACACGTGGGAGCCTTTATTGCACTGATAACATGGGCCACAATAGCCACAAAGCATCTTTATATCTTTATTTTCAATTATTTAGATCTATCTGAAAAGGGAGTGGAATCCTGCTAATCATAACAAGTTCTAAGTGTAGGGATGTCAGCCATCATAGCACAGTATTGCTTGGTGACCTCATAGCAGGAGAGTCTCAAGGATCTGTTTCAAACTCTCAAGGTTCAAAATAATGGGAATGTAGTCTGGCACTGTTGCTGTTGGAAAGAAAGAGCCTAATAAATCAGAATTTCATTTAAAACAAACAGAAACAATTCTTTAATGTACTCAAACGTTCTCCCACTGTGCTAGAACTCTAAACACCGCAGGGTTTTATTAGTGCCTGAACACAGAGTAACTGGAGGATTTTTGTCCATCTGCTAGTTACAGCTGGATTTTAGCAATGTAAGGAGGAGAACTATCAGAGACCTGCATTCTTCCTTGTCAAAACCTTGATAATAAATAGTGAGGATGGGCTCCTTAGTTCCATGCAAGAGAGGAGTTCTGACTTAAGCTGCTAATCAGCTCCCCTGCCCATATGTTTGAAAATTAGTTAGACTTTGACAGCATGGAGAAAAGGTTTATGGCTACATGAAATTTATTACAGCAGCATCTTTTTTTCAGTTGAGTCCCTAGCTGTACTCAGAACATCATCTATTGGAAGGATATTCTGGAATAGCTTCTTCCAAGATATTCCTTTACAAAAAAAAAGAGAGAGAGAAGTTTTTATCTTTTCAGAGCAATTTATGAAATGTTAGAGGAAAAAAAAATCTAAGAATCTGACTTCAGGAAGCATCTGAAAAAGAAAAAACCCTCAACATTTGAAATAAAAAATATTTACTCTGTGCCTCAGGAATGAACTAGTGAGCAGGAAACATTCTGCAGGTTCAGCTCTCTTCTGGCTGCACATGCTGAATGGCAAACTCTGTGTGCTTTGTAAAATACCATCCTGGGATCCTTGCTTTGGGAAGGAGCTAGGCTTCAGCTCTTCACTGCCATCTCTCTGCTATGGATTCTCTGTGGGGAGGGTGCTGATCAATGTCACAGTGCCCTGCATGGGCATCTCTGTGCACAGAATGAAATCTTAGGATTTGTCATGACATCAAACCTGAAGTTTGCAAATCCCCAGGTGTTCAGAAGAGGTAAGACTCCTTCACAAGCTGGCCCAGCACATGTCCTGCAAACAGCAATGCAACTCCATGCCAAGTGATGTTGCTGTAAGGGTTGGGGTTACCTGAACCTAACAATCAGCCAAATATCTCCAAGCCACAGTTACATGAAGATTTTGTGATCTAAACTTAGGAGTAAAAGCAGCAGAGAGGTCAGTCAGTGCAATAACTGAACTTGGGACAAAATAGTTGTATTGGTAAACCCAGGGTAGATGTAATCAGCTATCTGCTCAGAATATACAGCAGGGCACTGCATTCGTTCTCTCCTTCAAAGGGCTTGTGACCACTGGAATGGATGGTGGCTGAGGGACAGTTCTCTTCTGTTTTATTGTAGTTCCTTTATGCAACCTACATTGCCCCATCTGCCAGTATGGACATTGGACTTCATCAGAGTAAGAAAAACATGATTTATCAGAAAATTGACCCAGCCTTTGAGGATCTTTTTGACCCAGCAGAAAAATATGTCCTCACCATTCTGCTAGAGCCATGGATGAAGATGATGGAAGCAGACAAAGACACTTATGGAAAGGTAACTGTTCTGGATGACACCATGAAAGAGTCCTGTCAGGGGAGAAAATCAAAACAGCCTTCACATGCAATTCTTTTACATTTCTAGTCAGGAAGGAAGAAGTATTATGGGATGTTTTGCTCACCCACTCCTTTCTATGCTGCTGTATGGAGTAGGCTGAGCTTTCTGTGGAGAGCAGAGTTCCCACCTGAAAGGAAGGTGCAGGCTCCATAGACCCCTTGGTCTGTGAATCAGGGAGGAATGCATCTGGCTAGGGTGTAATCTTGGTTTGCATTCAGGAAGTGTCCTGTTCCTGCAGTCTTACCATTGATCAAAAGCACTTTGCTTGTGATGACTTGTTCAGAAGCCTTCTGTGTTTTCAGTCATAAGCACAAAATAAGCTGTACAGTGTCAGCACAGGGATGCTATGTCCATACTGAATGTAGAAAGGATTTCTTGGTGGTTAGGATTCAAGTGCAGCTACTGCTGAGCATAAGAGAAAATGTGATAAAGTGGTCCAGCTGCATTTGCCCCAAACACTTCCCGATAGCTGTGCTGCCTGTAAAGGCAAACTGCCCTGCAGGCTCGCTGGAGGAGGTAGCTTGGTGTGCTCAGTTCTAATCTCAGAAAGGCCTTGAAGGCTGGAACTCTGCAAGGTCATGGAGGTCAGAGGAGATGCCTGCAATCCTGACTGCTTTTGACAAATAAGAGCAAGAAATGGTGGAGGCAGTGGTGGATGCTATGGTTCTCTTTGTAAACCTTCCTACAACTTGCCATGTGTAGGTCAGACTTTTGCATCCAAGGCTTTAACATCTCTTTCTTGGACATGGAAGGAGAAACTTACAATGGTGAATGAGGAGTTGGAGGGCAGGGTGCAAATTCTTGTTCTTGTTTTGCTCCACTCTGACCTTAGATGAAGCATCTCCATTCTTACAGGAAACATCATCACTTACTGCTGATACAGCTGTCAGCAAGTGCTGAGAATATGCAGACATTGCCCCCTCAGAAGATTGTGAAATCCTTTTGTGGAAATTTTGTAGTGCAGTGTGGTTCTGTTACTATATCATACAGGCAGGTATGCACAACTAGGAGAGCAGATACTTCAAATCAAAGCTGAGAAGAGTCTTTTGAGCCTGTTAGGTGGTGGTCAGTATTAAACATGTAAGAACAGAGTATAAGAACAGAAAAAAACCCCACACAGCATCGTGGTCAGCTTCAGCACTTTGCTGCTGAGGAGGTTCATGAAGCAGAGGCTTTATCCACATTCTGGTGTTTATAGTCTTTAATGAGGATTATTTCCCTGTGGATTTGTGTCAATGTGTCTTCAGTAATTTCCTGTCTTCCACCTGCCCATAGCAGTGTGTTCCATGGCTTAATCATGTAACAGGAGGGCAAAAGGAAAAAAAAAGCTTATGTTGGTTTGTTTGCAATCCCCTCCCTGATAACCTCACCCCATGCCCTAGTTTTACATGTCATGGCAAACAGGGCACAATTGGTACCTTCTCCTCTTCTCAATGTTACGCTCCTACACGTTTCTGTTCTATCCCACTCCAATTGCATCTCTTTGAAACTCAAGAGTCCCTGACTCTGACCTCTCCTGCTAGGGAAGGAGCTCAATACCTTTGTTCCACTCATCAGCCTCATCTGTGTTTGCTGTTTTACCTTCTTTTGATGCGATGCACGCAGTACTCAAGATCTGCTGCGCTGAGGATGCTTCAGGGGCAGAATCACGTTTTCTGTTTTGATCTTTGTTTCTTTCCTAATTGTTCCTATGATTCTAATTGCCTTTTACTCCTGGTGAACTTTGAGTGGATGTGCAAACTGTAAGGTGATAGCCATCTGCAATGATTCCAGGATCTCTTTACTAAGTAATAACAACTAATGGAAAGTCCTAATTTGGAGCTCACTGGAATGGTTTCATGTTTATTGCCAATGAATTCCGCTACCCTTTTATCACGCAGATGCTAAAGAGTCCTGAAATCCTGCAGCTCTTCACAGTCAGTTTAATCTTTTCCTCTGTGGATTCATTTTGCAGCCTTTGTTGCCTCCTTGCTCACCTCCTTTTCCAGATAATTTCTGAATGTTTAAAACAACAACCTTAGTGGAGATCCCTGTGAGACGGCGATAGGAACCCCACCCCGTAGCTGAAGTTATTTATTTCTTTATCTTGTGTTCTCTACCTTCTAACCAATTCACAAAGGAGCCTTCCCTCTCATCCTGTGATAACTGAATTTCATTAAGAAACTTTGAAAGTCTGAACACTGCAGAAATTTCTAAACTGAAATGTGCTCAGCCAGACCCAGCTGCAAAATCTCCACTTTGATTTCAGCAGCTTTCCCGAGCTTTTGGGAAAACAATTTTTTGCTATTTCAGCTACAATTGCTTGTGAGCTGCAGAACACCTTGTAACTGATAGATGTTTTCACTCATCTGAAATTCCATTTCTCCCAGATGAGCTTTGCAGGCTCTGCTGGCTGCACGTTGCCCGTGTGTGTTATCAATACTGATTGTCTAGGGTCGATATCATCATTTCATATATAAAGCACTCCACTTCTGAGCACTCTCTGAAGGCAGCATTCTGTTGTCACTGCTTCTAGCAACGCAAGAATTCCCCCAGAGCAAGAACTGCAAACACAACCTTTTCCTCTGCCTTAATGCAGCTGATCCCTGCCGGAGTTAACCATGATCATTCAGGCTGGATTGTCCTTTCAGCTCAGACGTCGCTTTGCTTTGCACGTGCTGCTACACGCACACTTCTCCCTGCCCGAATGATGCAAACATCTTCATCGGAGCACGAAAAACCAGACCTAACCCTTTTAAGCGCACAATACCAGCATTTGTAAAGAGCTATAACACAGAGACACAAACCGACCTGTTGTAGGAGGCACTAGAGTCTCTTTGTGCTAGGTGCAGG
This sequence comes from Melanerpes formicivorus, assembly GCF_026170545.1. Taxonomy (NCBI): domain Eukaryota; kingdom Metazoa; phylum Chordata; class Aves; order Piciformes; family Picidae; genus Melanerpes; species Melanerpes formicivorus. The sequence continues at coordinate 1,648,074 of NW_027142408.1, forward strand.
CTGATGCTTAGGCACACTGCTTCCCAGCACAGACAAGGTCTGCTTCGTATTTTATTTAGTCCCTGGCTCTACCCTTCCCCTTTGTTCTCCCGTACAACAGGATCCATTTGGCCCATAATGAAACGAGGTATTTTCTCAAGAATTAGGTGAGTCCACAGTAGCTTCTCTGGGACAGGGTCAGTGCGGACCTGTCTCTTTTTATCTTTAAACGAAACGATTTTCTTTTTCTTGCTGACTGTCATCCTGCCTCTGGCAGCTTTCTGTTTAAACTTCAGGGGAAATGTTCTGAATTATTTCCTATTTACTTTTAAACTTTGAAAGGGAAGAACACCCCAAAGCGCGTTAGAACGGCGGAATACATTTCCACTGAGCCCGAAGGCATTCGGCTAACAGGGCGATTAGGGTGGCATTCGCATTTAGACAAAGGAGTGATGAATAGTAATCGAAAAACTCCCTTGTCTCTCTGGCGTAAAAACTCTTGCCTAGTAACACCACAGCTTTCTGACCTTTGTGACGAGCTTGCTGATCAGTGTAATGCATTGGTTCAGTTTTGCTAAATATCCTAACCTTGCAAGGCAATGGCTTAGGTAGCTGGGAGGGGCAGCAAACTATGCCTTGTGCAGTTGCTGATTGTTTGCACGCTGCACGGAGAACTGCTCCACTTACACATTTAAGGTTTCTAATGAAGTTTTAGACTGTCAATACTTCATGAGTTCTAATCGTCCACAATTTATTCCTTTAAGGCATTGTCTGCTATAAAACTGAGGAAGGGGATGAGACTGAAGGTCTGAAAGCTTTCACCTTCATTGTTTAAACACTACAGCATCTTTCTTGTCTGAAATGTTCATTTCTGGAGCTCTGTGGCACTCTCTTTTTTGGCATTTCCCAGGGAAAGTCACAATTTTAAGACCTGTTTTTCTACTTCTTAGTGGCACTCTGGCATACAATTTCCTGGTATAGAAGGTCAGGTAAGTGGCACAACATACACAATGTATTATATACAAAATATACACATGAAATAATGCAGCATATATATAAATATTAAATACAAAGTTCTTTTCTCAAAGATATAATCAGGTTTTTTAGTGGTGTTCTGTAGAAATCCACATGTGATGCTGCACAGATCTGAAAACTTTGTTCTACAAGAACTTTGAATTATTTGTCAGAAGGATGTGACTTCTAGGGTCTCCTAAACATTAGTCTGATTGCTGGCAAACATCTTCCCTATCTCCTGTCCCTGGCAAGATGCCCACCCAGTTCCCCATCTGTCTATAATGTGCACTGTAGGGATGACCTAAGATATTATTTTTATTAGGTGGAGTTGGTGGAAGAAGCTCAACAGCTGGACTCTGTGTACTTTAGAAAGCTCCAGGCTTTGCATCACAAGAGTAGTTCCAAGAAGGATGAGGTAAGACAAGTACCTACTAACACAAACAAACTTTTGCTGTCAGACAGGGTTAACACTTTGAGTCTCCACAACGAAAGCCAAGCTACAGGTCAGTCTGGAGGAGCAAGCAGCCTAATTTCTACCATTCATTTTGGGGAATGATTGACAACCAACGTGTTAATGACAGACAGGTCTGTCAGTTGCGTCCACATCAGACCACTCTATGATTGAAATCAACAGGACAGTTTCCACTGGTCTGTGGAATGTATTTTGGGGCCTTAATCCTGTGTAAATACCTCCATTTCAAGTAAATTAGAGGTAGATATTGGTTTATTTGATTGGAGAACCTGCACATACTGGTGTGTTTGAAGCAAACAGAACAATACAGCTAATTAAGAGCTGGAGCCTTTAACTCAACTTGTTTTCTCAGCAATCAGAAAGCTGTTTTGCAGAGACAGAAGTTGTTTAATGCAAGGATTAAGAGACTGAGCAAAAAACAGAGATCAACAAAGCAGCTAAGCAAGTGAAACAATTTCTTCCCTCAGAGTGCTGTTGCTGACACTGGTGTGCTGCCCTGCCTTGGTGCTCTCAAAGAAGATCAGCACTCAGGTCAAGTTCCCAAAGAGGTGGCAGGTCCTAAACTCTCTGACCTGATCCATGACAAAGAGAAGCTAGAGCAGTTCCGGGCGTTCCTCAGCAAGCGCTCTGCTGGGTATGTTTCTTTACTGTCATTCTTTTACCCATTTCTAAGCTCAGAGTCTCTGCTGGGATTTGGGCTATCTGGATTTTCATTTTCTTTTCCCAAAATGCCTGGGTGCATATTTACAAAATACACATGCACATTTCAGACAACTGAACCATCTTAGCATTTTTTTGGGGGGAATTATCCTGTCATAACATGTTTGCATTACAGTTCTGCTTTCAGTTTCTGCTTTGATTAGTGGCAAACCCCCGCGTAGAGCAATTAGCCTGTAATGAGTAAAAACTTCTCATTTTCAGTACAGATTCAATTTAGGACAATTTAGAAATGTAAAGCTGGATGTCATAAAAAAGTACAAATAGAAGACAGCCACATTATTCTCACAGTGTGAGAGCAACCACAGCTTTGTGTTTGCACTGATCTGAACAAAATTAAGTGCTGGCTCCTAGCAGATACAGCTTGTGCAGGGCTTTGGGAAAAGGGAACCCATTTGCTTAAAAGTTCTAGCAGAAGTAAATGTAAGCTTGCCTCCTTTCTTTTCCTTCCCTCCTTTCTTTTCCTTCCCTCCTTTCTTTTCCTTCCCTCCTTTCTTTTCCTTCCCTCCTTTCTTTTCCTTCCCTCCTTTCTTTTCCTTCCCTCCTTTCTTTTCCTTCCCTCCTTTCTTTTCCTTCCCTCCTTTCTTTCCCTTCCCTCCTTTCTTTTCCTTCCCTCCTTTCTTTTCCTTCCCTCCTTTCTTTTCCTTCCCTCCTTTCTTTTTTCTCTTTTTTCCCACCTCCCCAAGCTCCTCACTAATCTCTACCCTGTTGTAGGAAAAGAGAAATATACTTTAAAAGTAAATGCTAGCAAGTCCTTAAATTGTCACTTCCTTCCTTTAAGCTGGGTTCCGCTGAGCTGATGCTTTACACATTGCCTGTTGCTTCTAGTCAAGCACTTCTATCATTTATCTGATACTGGTCAGCTTTTACAGAGTGTTCAGAGATGGGCATCTAGTGAAGGATTCCTCTGGCCAAGACTCAATGCCATCACCTCTGCTTATTGTCATAGGTTGCCTTTGTAGTCAGAGAGAGAAATAGACACTTCTGGACACAATTCTTCTAATTCTGAAGGTAGCATCTAAGCCAAGTTTGAAAGGATCATTCCTCATAATGACTATTTCTGCTCATGGACTACAAAAAGCTTGCAGGCACTGAGTTCAGATGGAAATTCTTATGCTGTGGGTGCCTATGGTCCAGTGACTTCTGAGTTAGTTGTCTAGACCAGTGGTCTCCAAACTTCTGTGCTTGTGCACCCCATCACTAAGAATTTTTTGGCATGCACCCTCAGTATATGTGTATTTATTTCTTTATAAATTATATTCACATGAAGTTCTAATGTTTTCCTCCTGCTTCCCAATGAATGTCTGGCACAGCCCCTGGGCAAATGGTAGGCATCAGGCACTGGCTAGGATGAGATTCTGAGCAGGTACACTGAGTCACCTCTGGGACTTCCTGCCCCTGTGTTAATCAGTGGCAAGTCCCATCATAAGTGACAGAGCCAGGAAGAGAAATGTTTCATTTCTGTTGAATTTGTCTTTTGTAAACATTCATAATGAAGTAAACCATTTTAAAAAGTCATAAAATTAGAGCTGAGTTCAGAGCTAGTAACTCTGAAGTCCAGCTGCCATGCTACAGTAAAGATGCTCAATGCTACTATGAGAGGAAGGGATCCTGGAACTACTGCAAGCCAGAACATTTCAGCAAAAGCCCAACAAATGCATCATTAGCCCCCTCAACAAAACTTAGGGTTCTGTTATTGCCCAGTTGTAGGTGATTCAAGTGTCAGGAAGGACAGGCTACTGAGTGCCTGGGCACAAATCCGGGTAAGAAACTAACCCAAGTTCCATTCATGACTGGTTACATAACCAGGGTCTGTTCACACGATTGCAGGACAATCGGCATCACCTTGGCTCAGTTGGTTACCACTTGTCAGTCTTGGTAGCCTGACTCAAGCTGCACTGGGGGAAGTTTAGGCTTGATCTTAGAAAGAAGTTCTTCACAGAAAGAGTGACTGCCCATTGGAATGGGCTGCCCAGGGAGCTGGTGGGGTTGACATCCCTGGAGGTGTTTAAGAAAAGCCTGGATGAGGCACTCAGTGCCATGGACTAATTGATTGGATAGGGTCAGGTGATTGGTTGGACTTTATGATCTTGGAGGTTTCTCCCAGCCTGGCTGATTCTGTGATTCTGTGACCATGCACATGCTCCTGATCCAGTGAAAAGCAAAAGTGGAGTATACTAGGACAGGCCCCCTCTAGAAACAGTTTAACCTCACACACTTTAAGATTAGAGGTTGTGCTTTGTCAACAAGACAGACACATTTGATCGGGTGGTATAGGTAGATGTCAGCAAGTAACCATAAAGCAGAGGAACTTGGATTGCTTACATTTGGTGAACTTGCAAATCAGGAAACTTCAGTCTGAGCAGAAGTAGGGTCTGGAAGGATTTCCCCAGACTTTTGAAAGGGAGACATCTGTTCCTAAAGCAGTCGGATGCTTTGGAAAGCTTTACCCAGAGCTGAATGCTTTGAAAAGTCATTTATTGACTGGATGGAAAAGGGAACCAGACTTCTCTGGATTTAATATTTCCTGCTGCAAATACAGTGAAAATGGGCACAGAACAGTCCTGTAAATTCAACTGAAATTGCAGGTATGACACTTGTTCTGTCCTCTGGTTTAAAACCCAGAACCAATACATGTTCCACTAAACCAAATTTAAACTGATAATATCCACTCAGATGATTATGAGCAATGTGTAGGTCAAGAACTGCATATGGAGATAATTTGTCATTTACCATGAATAACAAAATAATTAGCAGAATCAGTAAATGATGAAAAGACAGCCCACAGAAAGCCCTAGAAACAAAATCTGCCATAAATTGATTTTGTCTGCTGGACTGCAGATGGACTTCAGCTCGAGCACTTCTGTAGGAGTAGGAAGAGGGTGATTCTTGGGGTTGAGGTTCCCAGCTGTCATCCCTTCTCCTCTCAGGTGACTGAAGGAGGAGGCAGAACAGGGGGTGTCATCTTGTCTCTCTGCAGTACTGCTTCTCATTCTCATCTGTCTCATTTTCCACTCTCTCTGTGAGCTCTGCACTATGGCTCTGGTTCACAATCCCTGATGGATTTAGCACCAGCACATTGAAGGAGGTTTTTCCTCTCAGGGTATCCCAGAAGGGACCTTAAATGAGGTCCTTAAGCTATGTGTTTGATCTGCCTGTTCAGCAAGTGCAAGGTCTCACCAGATGGTGCTAGCAAAGGAAAAATGACATAAACTTTCAGTCCAATCTGACCTGGTATTTAGGACTTGAACACTGTGGTGGCTTGTGGTTAAACCAATAACGTCTTAGAATGTTGATGAAATTAACTCAATATTGAAATAACATTCTGTTTACATTTGTTTGTAGCATGGATCTCATGTGCTGGCTAGATATTGAACAGTTCAGAAAGATGCTCCACCAGGATAAAGAAAAAAGGGAGGAAAAGGCTGAGGAAATTCAAAGCAAGTACTTCAGTGAAAAATACTTATTTGGACCTAACAGCCCTGCCAGCAGAGAACAACAAGAACAGGTAGCAATTATAGAACCATTCTCAAAGGACAATCACACTGAGGTCACTGAGATGAAAGACCATAGGAAGCTTTACTCCACCTCTTCCCCAAGCTGTCTCCTCAGATCTTACCTATATTCTTCCCCTCCCCCTGCAGCACATCTGTTTCTGTTCTGGTTGTGGGGACCCCCTCTTCCCTGCTCAGGCTCTTCCTCCCTTGTCCTTACAGAATACCTCCCTTAAACCCTGATCTGAGGCCACAGCCAGAGCATGCACACCACATGCACAGAAAAAGTGTCAAAAAACCTTTCAGGCAGTGCCTTGTTTCAGCTTTCTATTTTAGTCCATCTGGAAAGCCACAGACAGCAAGTCTGAGCTGTGCTGCTCAGATATGTCTTGATACTTAGCAAATTGACTTGGTCAAGCTGGGGTATTACTTGCTGGAGTCTGTATTCTATTATAGGTAGGGACAAATGTAATCTCTTCCCTTTTATGCAAAGTACATGTGAGCCTTGGCTAAGCAGGCACTAAACGCTTTGCTTACAGCTAAGCTCCTGCTTTGCTAAATCAAGGATGTAGCGAGATAAAGGACTTTGGGTGTACACAAAAGTTTATGTCATGTGTTATTGTGTTTGGATTGCTTAGCTAATGCGTTCAGGTGGAGGACGGGGACAAATCCCTCACGATCAACTTTCAGCAGCAGTTCTGCTAGAAGTTCAGCAGTGCGTCCAGAAGAGATTAGAGAAACAATGGCTGCCATTGTTCCTAGCCGAGCAACACCGCAGGGCGCGGGGACGAGCAAAGGTAATTTTGTAACAACAGCAACACATCCACGCACTGATTTTGTTTGGCTCATAACTTATCACTGAGATAAAATGGCATGGAGGAAAAGCAGTTCCCAGCTCACACGAAGCTTACATTGAACGAGATGCTGTGGCATGTACAGATTGAAGCATTTAACTTGGTAATTGTGAAGGCAATTCCTCTGAAGGCTTAGCCTAACTGACAGTATTATTGTTAGAGCCTGAATCTGAGGGAGCTGGTGTCAGTTCTGCTGCCAGCCAGGCTGCCAGGGGAGTAAACTAATCTTTGCTGTAGTGCAGCACTCTCCACATGACATTTTGCCCCAGCCATACCCTTGCACACAGAAGAAATGCTGCTGTGTGTGAAGGCTTTCCCCAGGGGAAAAAGGACCCAAGCAAGTGGGCTTCCCGTGCTGCATTCTCTCTCTTACTCTGCCCATGTTCTCCTACCCTTAGCCTATGGACCACGCCTGTCAAATAGCTGTCAGATGTCCATAAGCATGCACAAATGTCCTCACAAAGTCCACTGAGTTAATTTTGTCCATGACTTTAGGCTCTGTTAGTTGTGGTGGTCACTCAGGGCAGGAGAGGTGGTGTGCTCTGTGGAGTTACTGGGCACCAAGGCCAGCTCAGGTCAGGCTGTTGCTGCACTTCCAGTGCTTCTTGTGAGATTTTCCAAGCCCTGGTTCGGGTGGTTCCTGCTAGAGTAATTCTTGTAACATGCAACTCAAGTCCCAGTAGAACAATTTCAAGGTGTATTGATTACAGTCTCCACTCTAGATGCCTCTGAAACTAGACCACAGGGTTTAACATTGCAGTGAACTCCTCCCTTTGCTGCTACTCTGGCTTGGACTTACCCAGGTCTGGACACTAGCTCATGCCTCTTCTTGCACCTGCTGTACTGTGCTGGCAGGGAGAGCAGCCCATGCAGTTTGGAAAATGCTGTGTTCAACTCTAATGAACAGTTTATGTGAAATACATACTTCCAGTGAGCTTTTAGTCTTTTCCTAACTCCAGACTGCTCTTTTCTTTTTCTTACTGCAAATTCAGAGGATGAAAAGGTCCTTTGAAGAAAGTATTTTAGGAGAAATGAAACCAGATGACATTTCCACTGGGCTTCGTATTTCACAGTGACCAAACTCTGTGGGCATGCTATGTACTCGTTACTCAGAAAATCTGCCCTTGATTTGAGGTGTATTTGTGCTGCAAAGAAGCTGCAGGATCGAGTCTGTACTTCTGATATAGCTGTCCAAAGGAACTAAAACCATTTCATACTCTCTCCCCCCCCCCAGAAAAAAAATCCCAGAATTTGTTTGTAACATCAGCAGTCCCCCAGAACATCATGGGTAAGGTAAAGCAGTGGGAGCACACAGTGTGACTGCTTCTTGCCTTCTCTGACTCCCCAGTTTTAATGAGCAAGTGCTCATTGATAGCTGAGCAAGGGCTGGCATTCAGTGTGGGTCCAGAAGAAGCTTCTTGTCTAAAGGTCCACATGAAGACATCAACTGCTCTACCACTGTGGGCTCAGTCGTTACAGGGCTGGGCATGAAACCAGAAGAGGTAAAAAGTACAAAGAGCAGGGGAAGACAGCTAGGGTGTCAAAGGCAAGTGAAGTTTACTGTGTTTCTTGTGCCTTCACTTTCACTCTTTTCTGTTTGGACCTTGCACATCCTTCACAACTTTCCTGCTGAGAGCGTGAGGCCCAAATGCAAGGCTGTCAAAAGCAGGCATGATTATGTTTGCTACAGTGGGCTGATGGCTCACATCACTGGTGAATTTAGCTCTCTGCTGGATGCTCATGGTAAATTTTTCTCCCTACCTGGCTAGAGAGGTCATGCTTGGAAAAATCCATCTCTTGTGCTTGGCTTTGGAGCACTCTTAACCCTCCTCAAACTGGTATTGTACCTTTAAGTCACATTTATCTGTATTTTGCATGCAGTGGACTTATTGGGACAAGCTGTTCATTCCAGCATCTGGTAGTTTATTTATTATTGTGAGTGGATTATGTGCAGACACAAAAGGGAATGTGAAGTATGCAGCGGAGTGGGCAGGTTTAATCGTATCTCACAGTATCTGTTTCATTTAGAACTGTGTTTTAATCTTACAGCACCGAGATAATATCAATTTTAACCATCTTAAACCTTTGTCATAATACATTTAATCAGATGGCTGCCAGTTTTTTTTCTTCCTGAAGAGCAGTGAACTCTTTGTGATTGCCAGCATACAAGCTGTGTACATTTATTCAGTTGAACTTTTACTGTCTGTTGAAATCACACTGGAGGCCTGGTCACCAATTATCCACGCAAAGCATCAGCTCAGAAGGGATCCAAAGTGCTCATGGCTTTCCCTGTTGTGTGTCAGGAAGATGGCTGTTTCCCATGTGCTGCTTCAGGGCTGCTGATCCATGAAATGAGCATTGTTCATATATCAGCCTAAGGGTGGGGGCAATGTTTTCTTCTTCCCTTCATGAATACGTCCCAGAAGTAATTTTTTCCCCCAAACTGCCTAAATCTGGGTCACAGGGGTAGAGCACGTTTGGAGAACTGGAATAGGGCTGAGAAGATGATGCTCACTGTCTTAGCTGAGATGACTTTATCTTAACCAAGGACCCCTCTTGCCAATCACCACCCCCTCTCTTGCAAGGGTAGGCTCTCATCCCTGGCAAGCTCTGTGGCAGGACATTAAGTGTAATTTCTGTTTTTCAGAGAAGCTGCAGCATTATCTTAGGATGAGGTTAGATTTCCAGGACTGTGTCATGATGAGCACTGAACAACACCATCCCTCCAGAACTTGAAGAGTTTTATCCCACTGTTAGAAGCTAGCTTTCATTCATCTGTCTGATAAAGGAGGTTGTTTGGCTTGCTGCTCAGTGACAGCACAAGAACTGTTTGTTCAGGAAGGCAGGCCAGCCTGAACTTCATTTCAAACTCTCTCAGCATAAACCATCTTCCTTTCTCCACCCTTTCTTGGCTGCCTACTGCTCTGTGCTTTGCAGCATGAGGACTTCCAAAATGTCCCAATGACTTTAAATTCTATTTTACTATTGGTAGCTTTACTCCACAAGAGAGCAATCTCTCCAGCTTCTGTTGGTGCTCATGGCAACACATTTCAAAGCTCATTTTGTTGGTGAGATCCCTGTCAGAAGCATTTTACGGCTCTAAGCTGTGTGGTTTGTCTGTTCCCTTTTCTTTGTTGTTTGTTTGCACAAACCTCAAACTGTTCTCTAGAAAAGTAGCCCCTTGCCATAATCAATAACAATAGCTGGTTCCATACTTTAGAGTATGTAGTCATATGGTCTAAATCATTGTCAGTCATTTCCTCTCCCATCATGTCATCCAAAAAATGCTGCCCAAACCAAGCTGGGAAGAAAGGGAAAAAAAAGGAGAACGAAAGAAAGAAATGAAACCTTGCCACATTCTCTTGTACCCATGTCACAAAGTCATAAAGCACTGAAAGCTAGGGGCACTGCAGAGATAAGGATCAGGCAGTTTAACTAATGGCTTTGTTGTTGCTGTTTGGATCAAAAATCATCTGGCACATTTGTTTCTTCTTGTGACAGCATGTGGACACTCAGTGGCTGGCTTCACCCAGTGACATCATTGCCTTCCGCCAAGCGCTGCTGAACCCAGTGACAGCAAAGGAGTTTCAGTGCTTCCTGTCCCTGAGAGGGGACCTGCTGGAGAACGGGGTGCTCTTCTGGCAGGAGGTGCAGAAGTACAAGGTATGGTGGGGAAATGGAACAGGGGGAACAGTGTGCAATTGGTCAGTGAACCCATTATTGCATATGAGGAGAAGTTTAAGGAGAGTATCTCGAGGCACTTTCTTCTGTATAGCAAAACTTCCTCCACTGTTGGAACTGCTTGGGATTTGCCAACAATCCTCACTTTTTAAGGGTAGCTATTTTCAATGGCTTGCATCCAGTTGTGGTGTCCCCAGCATCAGGAGGACACAGCTGTTGGAGAATGTCCAGAGGAGGGCCACAAAGATGAACCAAGGGCTGGAGCACCTCTGCTCTGAGGATAGGCTGATGCTTTCCCAGCACTTGGAAGCCTGCTGCAGGCACGTGGGTGGATTTTCACTGTTTGACTTCACACATTTGCAGTTGGGGTCTGATTTAGAAGCTGCAGCTCCTCTGTTTCCAGGGGGCAATCTAACCTCCTCACAGAGACTCTCGTCCTTAAGCAAGGAACCAGGGGGTGAAATGCTCTCTCAGGGTGCTACTATCTCTTTTGCATACAGAGTGGCTAGTTTAGACTAGAAACAGGGCATAAAGGCCCTTGAAATTCCATGGCACAAATCCTCAGAGCACTCCATGCTATTTTCAGATTTTTCACTTTTGCCTGCTAACTTGTGGGGGACATGGAGGCTTCCTGCAAATCAGTGCAGAGCACAGTGTAGCTTTTTTCTTTGTGGGTCTGCTCACTGAAGAAAGCCTTCATTGTTTTACAGCCCACCCCCTCTGCTTCACTGAGGTTAATTCTCTTTATCTCCTCATCAAGACAAAGCACAACCTGACCATTATTTCTACACACATGCAATTTGTCATGGCTGGCAGCTGATGCTCTTTATAGAAGCAAAGGGCTGGAGTAGCAGGAGTGTTGTGGGTCAGGCTGAACTGGAGAAACACTGCCAAAGCCGTGGGCAGCACTTTGCACAGGGCATGCTTGTGTCATCTGAGCCCTGCCATGCCATCAGCTCAGCCAGAATCCCCTTTAGGAGTCAGTGACTGCATTGCTCCTCACAACCCATCAGGCTGGTGGCACATCTTGGGAAAATCAACCCCAATTTAGTTTTCTTAAACAAATATGAAGAAATAAAACTGTGTGGGTCATTCCCATCTGTTCCTCTCTGCTCATGTCTTACCCTTCTTTATACCATAGAGCTGGCCATCTTTCCTCTTACCTCAGCTTTCTGCTTTTTCTTCTGTGCTAGACAAGCAAAGAAAGCCATAACATATTAGAATCATAGAATGCATCAGCTTAGAAGGGACCCTTGAAAGTCCCAATATCCTTAGGATATACTGAAGATGCTCTTGTGTTGCCTTGCTGTCTTCATTGTAGCTGTTATCATGCATTTTTTTCCCTTCTCAAAACTAAAGAGCATTCACAACAAAACAAGCCAGCTCTCACATATCACATTTCTGGTGAAAGGCCCTGGTTTTAATTTCCTTGCAAAGAAAATATCCAGCCTCCTCCTCCTCCTCCAAAACTACAGGCACCTTCTTCATTTAGAGAGCCCTCTTCCTGAAAACTCTCTGGAGTGCTGGTTGTGTATCCAGTAGATGTACATGATAATCTCCTAGTGTTAGAGACATTTCCGGGTGGCTATGGATCAATGCAAAGTTGTGATTCAAAGCATCTGAGGGAAGTTCTTGGAATGATTTTTCCTTCCTGTCCAAGCCCAATGGTAGCATTGTCAGTGTGTGAATTCACAGTAACAATGGGTTTTACAAGGACAACTGGGTCACATCAAAAGAAATAGACCCCCCCCCACACACACACCCACAGTGTTCCTTTGAGCTCTCACCCTTGCAAATTGGGGTTTGTTTTGTATTCTTTTCTGCACAGAGTTATCACAAACACTGAGGTTGTGGGGAACTAGGAACTCTTAACAAGCAGATTTCAGTGAATGGAGGATTGTACTAGTAGCTGAAATTGTCCTCTCTTTTGCCAGCATTCCTGGTTATAATATCTTGTACCTTCTAAAGAATTCACCTCTTTTCTTGGAGTATTTAGAGCATATCTTTTGTCCATGCCTATGCTAGCCACAGCAGGTTCATTATATAGGAAAGCAGTGTTTCACACCTGCAGGTGTGTTTCTCTGCTCAGAAATGCCTATTGTCAGCAGTGTACCGGGGCTGAATTCAGGGTGCAAGCCCTCCTGCTCCATCAGAACACACAGGCAGAGCTTGTGACTGCTTTATACCTACAGATGCAAAAGAGAGCTCACACTCATGTCTTAACTACGGCTTTGCCCACGCACATTGCCTGTAAGAATGCTGCCCTACACACTGAAGGGAAATGTTGCATAATTACAATAGGGGGACCCTGTAAAAGGTCTTGTGTCTCTCTCTTCATTGCTATTTTCCACCTTTCAGGACCTGTGCCATTCTCACTGTGATGATGCCATAGTCCAGAGAAAGATCACAGCTATTATCGACCGCTTCATTAACTCTGCCATACCCCCAGCTCTGCAGATTGACATCCCAGCTGCACAAGCAAAGAAGATTTTGGAGCACAGGAAGGAACTAGGACCTTACATTTTCAGAGAGGCACAGGTAAGAAGCTGGGGGAATCTCTGTAACAGGTCTGATAGAGCCTGTGTGCCTCATTCTGAGGACAGTCTTTGTCACCTATGGGAAGATTTGGACTTGATGCATAAGCCTAGCCATGAAGGAGAACACTACGGTCATGCATGCCAGTGAAGACTGTCTAGTGGAGCTGAGAGAGATGTTCCAGATAGTTTTGGCTCAATGAACTGGACAATCTCTGACAGGTAGCTGATCCTGGAAAGGTGTTATCCAGCTCTGCCTTAGGAATTCTGGTAGTAGAAATGAATTCTGTCTGTGTTTTCCTAGTTCCTTGCCCTTTACCACTTGGTTAATGTCAGAGAAGTAATTTATAGTTAGAAAGCTTGTAGCTTTTGTAGTTTATGGAAACATGCAGATGTGAGTAAAGCACAACGCTCAACTTACTGAATGCCTTTCCCTTACTACAGAAAGTATGCATGAAATAGCTGGAGACAATTTTCCCTCTGATCTTTGTCCTCATCAGGCTGAATGTGAATTTGTGAACCTTTACTACAGACATATTCTTTTCTTATTCCTTCTTACTCACTTCTCTTCTCAAATCAAGAAAGCCAGTTCCTCTTCCTTTAACACAAGGTTGTCACCAACATCTCTAAACATCAGCTGTGGGCTCATCAAGTGTTTTGATCAGGAAAGGTTTGTCAGAGAAAAGGGTTCACGCAGGTCTTAAGAGAAACAGAATACATAAAATAAACCAGGTTGGAAGAGACCTTCAAGATCATTGCATCCAACCCATCAACCAATCCAACCCACCTAAACAACTAAACCATGGCACCAAGCACCCCATCAAGTCTCCTCCTGAACACCTCCAATGATGGTGACTCCACCACCTCCCCAGGCAGCCCATTCCAATGGGCAATCACTCTCTCTGTATAGAACTTCTTCCTAACATCCAACCTAAACCTCCCCTGGCACAGCCTGAGACTGTGTCCTCTTGTTCTGGTACTGGCTGCCTGGGAGAAGAGACCAACCTCTGCCTGTCTACAACCTCCCTTCAGGTAGTTGTAGAGAGCAATAAGGTCACCCCTGAGTCTCCTCTTCTCCAGGCTAAGCAGCCCCAGCTCCCTCAGCCTCTCCTCACAGAGCTGTGTTCCAAACCCCTCACCAACTTCATTGCCCTTCTCTGGACTCGTTCCAGAAGTCTCAGTGCAGCCCATGTAAACCCAGTGAACTCCAGAAACGTGGCACAAAACCAAGGGAAGGACTTGGCCAAGAAGCTGTGACTGGGACAGGACAGTGACTCACATGTCGCTTTCAAGTGCATTCAGCCAGAAGCAGTGAGGCGCTGAGCATGCTTGGTTCCTTTGAAGCCAAGTTCCTCAGTGAGAATTAAACATCTAAATAAACTGAAACCCGTGAGCCTCAGTACGTGCATCACCAGGATTCACTCAGCCCCCACTGTTTGCTTTTCTAAAACTGTTTTGCTTATTCTGGTTCAAAAAATTAAAAAAAAAAAAAGACCCTGTGAGAGATTATATCATTTAAAAATTGTCCAAGATTTGCTCATAGATCTGTAATGTGGTTTGAGAGCCTTTCCAGAGGCAAAAAAAAAGAGAAGTATTTCAGTATTTCCTTTCTCTTAAGGAGGGGGGAAAAAAAAAATTGCCCTCTCCCTGGTGAACTGAATGCTTGCCATAGCTGAGCAGAAGGGTGCTGCAGATACACTGGTGAGTGTTCTAGCAAGGATGCTTGCACAGAATGATGGATGCTTTCATTAATGCAAACAATTGTTTAGGGAAATGTGAAAAAAAGAAAGAAAGAAAGAAAGAAAGGAAAAAAAAAGTGCCTTTTAACTGTGCTGTAGGAAGATTTCTCACCAGTAATAAACACGCTGATGAGAAGCATGTGCTGAGCAAAGCCGGGCTGCAATGGCAGCACACAGGACGTGGGAGGAACGGGGCTGTGTGTTCAAAAAGAAAGAGTTGTTTCATTCTCAGGGTAAACTGCACTTTGTTTTACAGTAAACCCTGTTTGCTTAATATGGTTGGGATTAACTTCCTTTTTCTTCCTGTGCAGATGACTGTGTTTGCTCTTCTCTTTAAATTCTGGCCAAAGTTTTGTAAGTTTCGAAGCAACGCAGACAGCGACAAAATTCTGCTTGCCTTGGAGAGAGAAAGGAGCAAAAGGATGCGGAAGAAGGAATGGAAAACAGCAGAGGAAAAGCTTGCAAAGTTTCAGGTGACAGCTGGTAAACTGCACAAAGTCTTCTTGAGCAAACGAACATGAATTAAACAATCTCTTTCTTGGCCTGATCCAAAGCTTCTGAAGTGTTTTTGTGAGAATTGAAGCTTTACATTGGCCTAGTCCTAGGGCAATCTGTTCCCAGCGCTGCCAATGCATGTCCAGGTGTTGAAGCAGATGACTCACTAGAATACTCCTCCCATTAAGCAGAGGGGAAAATGTATTTTAGCCATCCTTTGTGCCAAAAGAGCAAAAAATGTGTGAAATGGGTAGCTGCAGACCTGTTTGCACTTCCAGTATGTCCTGTCCTGCCTTAGAAGTTACAGTCCTGGCTCACTACTGAAAGCAAACCAAAACCCCAAGCAGATTTCAGATCTATTTTTACAGAAGAAGCATTTGTCAAACCTGCACATTATTTCCCAACTATGCATCTGCTAATTGCTTTGTGTGCTCTTTGTGCTCTCTAGACCATGTCTCAGCTTTGAGATGGGATTGTCAGGCTGTTCACAATGAGCTCCCAGACACTTTGAGCACACTAAGAGAACTTGACCTCTGCAGCAGAATGCTTGCTTGTAAAATTGTTTTGCTTGGAATTTCATTATTCAAATCTAATGGAGTTTTTCTTTCTTTTTTTTTTGGTCCTATTGACCATAGGCTTTGCAAAAGTTTATTTCTCACACAATGTACTTGTTTGGCCAGCTTTGAGGAGAGAACATTCCTTTAAGGGCAGGAAAGTTATTTGCCTTGCAAACTATCCTGTCATTTAAAGACCTTTAGGCTATTTTGAATCCCCTGGACACATGCGTTGGGATAATACCGATGGTGAGAAGCACCTGAACACCTGGGCAGAGCAGGACATCTGTGCCCACAGGAACAGGTGTATTTGTGATTCTCTGTGTGTTGTCAGACAAAACTGAAGAGCGCCGAAGCACTGCTCAAGGCCACGCACCAAGGTCGAGCGAACTCTAAACTCCAAGAACTTCCGCTTCTGTCTCCAAAGCACGCTGACTCCAGGCAGGTAGGTCTGGCAAGGCCACTGGCAGTGCTTAGAGTGCAAGAATGAAGTATTTCAAAGTAAGGCACTTCTGTCTTTCCACATACTTATTTTTTCCATCTGTTTGTTGCCTCTCTATAAGATTTCTGATGAAGACCGAGGAAGAAAAGAGCGAACTTGGCCAGGAGGGCAAAAGCCTAGCTTTTATGGGGAGCAAATGGGAAAGATGAATTACCATTCTAAGCGGGGAAGCAGGGTAAGAAATGTTAGAAGGTGACAGGCAGTTCAGTAAACAGTCTGCAGACTCTTCTCCTCACAAGAAATCACCAGGCAAGCAGCTACTTTTAAAACCTCTTGAGAGAATGGGTGGAACAGTTATGTTTCTGAAACCCTTTCCCCCCTTCTACTATTGTTTAAAGAGTTTGCCTTCCCTCTTCTCTTGCTTGAGATTTCTGGCCCCTCAGTGACAACACAACTATTCAAATGATTCAGCACCCCTGAAGGATCCTGCAAGGGTTCATCCCCCATCAGTAACAACATTTGGCAGCTTCAGAAGGTGATGATTTGTTGGCATTTAAAAGAATGCCCCTGCACCATCATCATCATCATAATGATAAAGAAATAATAATTAAAATGAGTAATGCCTGGATCACCAGGAGAGGAAAGATCTGGCAAGAGTTAAAAATTACTTATTTTTCCTTAGATTTATTTATTGATGTATTTATTTTCCCTGCCACACCCCCCAAGATCAGTTGCCATTTTAGGTTTAAGTCAAATAGAACAATCATGTCCCTGGGGGAGGAATTTCATTTCCTCCCTTCTCACAGACTTGTCCATGGAGCGCTCAGTCTACCTGGGCTCATCTCCCTTTCTGAACTGACCAGATAGGTGTTGGACTTTTATGCAGTACAGTGAGAAAAATGGGCAGACAGGAGGCTTTCAGGGACTTGAAAATGTAAATCCCAGCAGGCACGTTTTGCAGACTGCCTTGGTGCCAGAATTTGTAATTCGTTGTGCACACAATCACATTTTACCCACAAAGCAGAGCTTCAAGTTGAACTTACACTGTAAAGCTGGACTTACTCTTTCCATGCTCTTAGCAGGCAAAGGGAAACCCATGAGCATTCATTTTCCTTTTCCACATTTCCTCCATCTCACTTTAAGCTTCTTAGCAGTCAGCTTATTTGTTAGTCAGTGGAGAAATGCCATGGGATGCAACACTGCCATAGCATTGCCTAATTTACATTATGCAAGACCTCATTTGCTGCACTACACTCACTGGGAAAGCCAGCAGAGAGAAGCTGTAGTACATCAGCATATACACTGCCTCTCTGTTTGCTTTGGCATCCCTGTTCCTCAACTGAGTGTGCCACAGAAGTTCGTGAGCCTGCTTCTGGAGAGAAGAGAAACGTGACACTACCTGAGAGTTAACACTCAGAGTCACCCTTTTAGCTGAGTCCATAGAACAGTGGAGATGATGAGGAAGGAAAAGGCACTTTGGGAGCAAGGAAGCAGGATATTCTGATCCTTTTCCAGGCCTTTTGAGCACTTTCTGAGGAAATCTGAGAACAATTTCACTTCTTTTTCTCATTTTCTCATATTTCCCCCCCCTCATTTTTCACAGGCATCCTTGCCTGTGTCAGGAGATTTGGAGTAGATGATCACTGAGGCCCTTCCAACCTAAGTCATTCCATGATTCTATGATTTGCACCATGGGAAGGTTATATTGCTTGCCTCATGGGCATGTTGTGGGGCTAATTTTGTGAGGTTAAATATGAACATTGATTGATAAACAGTTTTAGGAGCATCAGACAGAATGTGCAAAGGTGCAGCCTTAGTAAAACACTAAACCAGCACGAAAATGAGCAGCAGTTAATAAGCAGAACAGTTTACCAAAGGCCACAGTGCCTTGGCCTGCACTGTAGCTGTTTGGAATCAGACTGGCTCATTTCCTAACATGTACACTGCAGTTCACTGCCAGCTACTGCACCAAGCTGGAATCAATCACCACAAGTCCTGTGCTCCATATTTATACCTGAGGCTAAGTCCCTCAAACATGTTTTGCTGCCCTCTCACTTAGCTATGTTTTGGAGCAGGTACTGAATCTGGGGTTGGACTAAGTGATCTCCAGTGGTCCCTTCTAACTCCTAAGATCCTGTGATCCTGTAATCTGAAAGGCAGATAGCCTGCAGGAGTGTGCAGGTCAGGAAATTCCAATTAGGACAAATAAATGCTTTTTAAAAGTTCTGTCTTCTGCTCTACGGAACAGCATTACAACGCATTACTGCACACAACACTCTCTTGTTTCCAGTGCTTCCTCAGACTTTGCTTCTTATTTTGGGTCAGTCAACTGTTATTTTCATCTAATTATGAGCTGTTCTTATTGGCAGAGTAAAGAACTGGAGAGAAGGCTCAGCAGTCTGGCAGGCAGTGTTTTGGCAAATGAGACTGGTATGGAGAGAGGCCTAGCTGCATTTTCAGATGGATATGGATGGCAGGTGAATAACAAACATGTTGCTATTGATAGAATCATTCAAGAGAGATCAAATGATCTTGGGAGTGTGGGAAGGTGGGATTTGGTTTTGAATGCTGCTGTCACATGATTCTCCAACAACTGGGCATTCTCCTCCAATTAATTTGACTGTTACAAGTTTACCTACCTCACAGGTGATTTTCTTTCCTAATAAGATTTAGGTTCTAAGTAGCATCAATATCTAGCAACACAGCTAGCCTCTATGTGTGTGGATTTAAAACACGAGAATAATTGAAGAAAAGGAAGTTAATTCTGGAATAAAACCTTTTTGTGACATGTGAAGTTCATATCCTGAGAGGATTTGGTTTAGGCTTGAGTCCTGTTCTGCTCACATGAGAAAAACTGATGCTGAACTGATTTAGGAAATCTGGGAGTTTGCACAGAAAATCTCTGAGAAGAATCACTTTTTACAACTTCTCCCAGAACAGTTCTGATGATGCATCTGATCTGCAGTGAACATGTATCACTCATTTTATTGCAGAATCAGGAAGAGAAGACATGCCACCTCGGGTATCTCAAGGGATCATTCATAGCTGAGTTAGCACTGCCACAGTCTGTGCAGCCACATCATCACAGCTGTGTCACACCACGAGGAGCCAGTCACACTTTGGCCACTGGTTCTATTCCATGGAGCTCTTCCTTTGGCATCACGTCAGCTATGAGCAGAACACAGAAAGAGGCTGGCTGAAACAACCCTGGAATGTGAAACCACCGTGCCAGTGTGAGCTGCATAGCTAAGCTCACACTCTCACCCCACACATGAACCTTCTGCACATGAAACTTCTGCTCACAGCTATTTAAAAAAACCCAAACAAAGAACAAAAAGAGTTGAGAGAGGCAGTGGAGCAGTGTCAGTGCCTCAGCCCTCAGCAAGAGGCAGGTAACTGCAGGAAGAGCAATAGTGCTTCTACAGAGCACTTGCTCCTCCAAGCCTCTTTCTGCTACAGTAAGATGCTAGACATTCTTCCTTAGTGATGCCATGACAAACTAGTTGCAAACTTCTCATGCTGAAAAAAAAAAGGCCAAATAAAAGCAGAGTTTCCAGACTGCCTTGGGAGAGTGACCTAAAATTGACATGGCACCTGAACTATGGCTGTGGCACTCTAAAGAGCAACGTTTTTCCTTAGCAAAGGAAGGGGTGACAGCCCAGTTGATTTGTCTCTAGTGGTAGCAGAATTCTCCTGGAGTGGGCACAGACAGAAAGAGCTGTGAGGCTAAGAGACCTCTGACAATGTGAGAGAGGACATAGTGGCAGGATGTGGCAAGGAAATAAACCTCAAGTCCTGAACAGCACAAAATGCCAGTGTTTTATGCCAGTCTTTTGGGAGGGGACAGGCCTGCTGTATTTAGGTTTTGAAGAAGAAAGGGGAGAGAATAGGACTCAGAGCAGGGATGGAGAATAGGTGAATGGAAGTATCATTATCTGTCAAGCTTGCTCAGGATTTCATGGTGTTTTGAGATTTGCTTCTCTGCAGCATTACCATTGACCCCAGTATGGTCAGGACAAAACTTCTTTGTACTGATTGTGATTATTCAGCAGCAGTGATAAAATGGACAAGGAACTACAAGTGACATGGTCAGGAGGCTGATGGTTTTCAATGGCTCTTGCAGGCTTCCTGGTCCTTCTCCAAATACATAGAAGCCTTGGAGCAGGAGAGAATTCTCCTTAAATTGCAAGAAGAACTGGAGAAAAGCTCTTCCTCACTCCTCACAGGTTATTAACCAAGCTTGTTGTTTAAATCCTGTTTAGTTCACATACGTATTTCACCTTCCCTGATGGCTTAGAATCATAGAATCATCAGCACAGAATCCTAGACTGGCTCAGGTTGGAAGGGACCTCAGAGATTATCTTCTCCAACCTCCCTCACCATGGGCAGGGACACCTCTCTACTAGACTCAGCTGCTCAAGGTCTCATCCAACCTGGCCTTCAACATCCCCACAAAGGAGGCAGCCACAGCCTCCCTGGGCAGCCTGTTCCAGAGTCTCAGCACCCTCGGACTGAAGTACTTCTGCCTAAGCTCCAGTCTAACCCTGCTCTCCCTCAGCTTCAAACCATTCCCCCTTGGCCTGTCCCTAGACACCCTCAGGGAAAGTCCCTCTGCAGCCTTCCTGTAGGATCCCCTCAGGTATTGGAAGGCAGCTCTGAGGTCACCCCAGAGTCTTCTCTTCTTGTGCTTCATCAGCTCATGTACAACAAGAGAGATGAGACTTTTCTGTCAGTTTGTCAGGGTGCTATGCAAGGGACATTGCTTCCCCCTTGTGTCTCCAGGTATACTCTTCTAGGACTTGCCCAAGGATATTGTGATCTCTTTGTTCCTTGAATATCTCCCTTTAGCAGTTGTGCTCTAATAGCAGCAAGTGAGATGCAATCCATTCACTTTCCCCTCACTTTCATTTTATTTCCCTACACAGGAGCTCCATCTGTGTCCTTCCCAAAGCCTGGAAACTCTGAAAAATCAAGCACTTCTTCAAGGACTAGTGTGACTTCGAAGAAACAAGCAATTCCTCTCAGGAAACAAAGTGAGTAGCAGACTGCCAACAGCACTGCTGTCAGTGCTGATGCTCATTAGAACCAAGTTATCCCACTCCCCATCATGTTTAACTGAAACTGTATAGCCTTACCATGAAGGCAAGATTATTTTTCCCTCTAACCATTGTTAGAGCAAGGTCACAAGAATGATCAGGGGGTTGTGAGGACAAGCTGAGGGAGCTGGGATTGTTCAGCCTGAACAAGAAGAAAAGGCTCCAGGCAGACCTAATAGCAGCCGCCCAGTACCTGAAAGGGTCTACTAGGAGGCTGCAGAGGGACTGTTTGCCAAGGCCTGCAGTGACAGGATGTGAGGCAGTGGTTTGAAATGAGAGAAGATCAGATTTAGACTGGATATTAGGAACAAGTTCTTCACCACAAGAGTGCTGGAACACTACAACAGGTTGCCCAGGGATGCAATTGAGGCCACATCCCTGAAGATATTCAAGGTCAGGCTGGACAGGGCTCTGAGCAACCTGATCTAGTGGAGGATGTCCCTGCTGACTGCAGGGGAGTTGGACTAGATGGCCTTTGGAGGTCAATGGTTCTATGATTCTATGACCTAATGTTGACCAGATGTAATTTTTTGGTGTGTGTGCAAAATGGTGGTCTCTGAAAGTTATCTAAGCTTTCAAGTTAGAGTATGTTAAATATAGCATGAGATGACTGGAGGAAGCTGACAGGAATTGCTGGCAGGGGTCTGACCTAGCAATAGATCATCCCTGCCAAAGCAAAGTAAACATCAGAATGGGAGAAATAAGTGGGACTGCAAAGAGATCTGCTAAAGACAGGGAAGCAGATTTTGCTTCAGAGCTTGAATTCCTAGATGGAAGAATCCCCTAGAGCCTTTGTGGTTTTGGTGGTGGCTTTTCTGTTTTAAGCCTTTGCTGAAATTAAATGGATTTATAAAAAAAGTAATAAAACTTGGACTAATCTCACCCTTCCTTCTCTGCTCCTTCTTCCTCTTCTAATTCTGTACTGCAACAGTGCTATTTTAGGCAAGGTGGTGTCCTGCCCTCTCTAGTACTCTAAACACACTCTTCCTGTAGCAGCGTTCTCTGCATGCAGCTTCAGAGAAAACTGCAGCATTGCTTGGTCTTCCCTTGCGTTCTCTTTCTGCCCTCTTCCCACCTCCTCTATCAGTAATCATTTATTCTAATTGGCAATAAATTAATTTCCCTCATTTGAGTCTGTTTTGCCTGCAACAGAAATTGTTAAGCAGTCTCCCTGTCTTTACCCTGACTCACAATTTTTCTCTTTCCTGCTTTCCTTCTTTTCTCTCCTTGTCCTGCTTAGAGGGGGGCAAAGCGAGTGGGCACCTGAATGAGAGACTGTGTAGTGGGTTGAGAGAGGGCCTAGCTCTCCCTCCCCCACAAAGGGCCAAGCTGACCTTGCCTTGGTTCTCTCTTTTTGATGCACTTTTCTTGATGACTTGTTTTGACTGTTTCATCAAGCTGCAACACAGAAATGACATTCTGGTATCTTTGCAGGCAGTGGAAAATCTCCTTGAGGAAGAAGGAAACACAGGGAAATGCATTGGAGATAGGCAGGAGACACAAACCCAATCTGCATCCAAGGTTTGTCCTTCCATTTCCAGAGCAAAGATGACAGCTTGGAGTAGTATTAAGAACCATGGGACATCAGCCAAAGGTAGAAAATAAACATCTTCCACTGTGTTCCATGTCAACATGGCTGTGGTACTGACTCTTGTGTTGCTAATTTGTTTAGCAGTGAGATTCCACTGAAGTATGCATAGCCCAGACAACCAGGTGGTCTTGGTCCTAAAGATCTTAGGATCAAACCCAGTTCTTCAGTGCTTGATCTAATGACTAAGTAAAACACTGCATTGAACTGATGGCCCTGAAGCAGTGTCCTGGCACACTGTGCTCTCAGTACTGCAATTCACACCACTTCTCTTTGTCAAGGGTAGCTTATGAGGTGTCTGAGCTATCACAAAATCAATTGCTGCTGTGGCTGGCTTCCAGTCCAGTCTGATTCCTGGTCAAAAGTGCACCTTTTGCCTCCCTTCTGAGTTTTGATCTACAAGAAAGGCTTAAAATACATCAGGACAGAGATGTGATTGAGAACGTCTGTAAAACATCCTGAAGGCACTGCTCACTGGAAGGTTGCAGGAGCTCACAGTTCTTGTGTAATTCTCCCTCCTTTCTTGCTTCTTTTTAAAATATTAAGAGTTTTAAAAAGAATTGGGCTAGAGTTGATGTTGGAACTTAGGTCAGAGGATTAATTGGGAGCTTAAGAGGGGGCAGAACTGACTGCTAGGCAGGAACAAGATGATGATAGACCTCTCCACATTTTCCAGACCACTTTAGATGTCAGTCCACAGCCACAAGGTTGTTGGCTCCATTCTTCTCTGCAAACTGTCTCTCAGGCTGGAGGAGCCATTGACAAGAGCCATCTCAACTTGATTCAGTTGCTCAAGGCCTCATCCAACCTGGCCTTGAACAACCCCACAAAGGAGGCAGCCACAGCCTCCCTGGGCAGCCTATGCCAGAGTCTCTCCACCCTTGTACTGAAAAGCTTCTTCCTAAGCTCCAGTCTAACCCTGCTCTCCCTCAGCTTCAAACCATTCCCCCTTGGCCTGTCTCTAGACACCCTCATGAGAAGTCCCTCTGCAGCCTTCCTGTAGGATCCCCTCAGCTACTGGCAGGCAGCTTTAAGGTCCCCCTGGAGTCTTCTCCTCTCCAGGCTGAACATTCCCAGCTCCCTCAGCCCATCCTCATAGCAGAGGTGCTCCAGCCCTTGGATCACCTTTGTGGCCTCTGGACTCACCCCTTCAGCTCTGTGCCCTTCTTATGCTGGGGACAACTGTATGCAGTATTTGACATGGGGTCTCAGCAGGGCAGAGGGGCAGAATCCCTTCCCTTATCCTGTTGATGTACAGTAAAATGGCAGGTGTCCCTTTGTCCCTTCACTGCTCCCTCTGTGTACCTAGCCCTCTACAGCACTACACGCTTGGGGACATATCTGTCTAGCACTTGCCCACTTCTGAAGTGTCCAGCCTCATCCACAGCCAGCACTCCAGTCAAAACTCTTTGACTTCAGCTTGTCTGTACAGAAATGACTGCAAAGACAGCAGTGGCCTCACAGTTCTGTCCCAGCCTCAGAAAGAAAATCCTTACATTATTTATGCTTCTAGTATTAAAGACTGTAGCAAGCCAATCACTGCACTGCTGTCCGTGGCCAGGGGAGCTGCAGCAACCCAGCTTGAATCTGCCCTGTTGACACTGCCCCCTTGCATTCAGCTGATGAGTGTTTTACTGCCTGTGGTAGAAATGCTTTCAGTCAGCCATTGTGAATCATGTCTGAGTACAGCTAGGAGTGGGCTAAATGGTGCTTTTGTAAAGCTTATGGAACATTGCTGGGTTTAATACATTCAGTAGTTGCTGTAAAAACGTTAGGAAAAGACAGGTTTGAACAAAAAAAATTTAGCTCTGGATCTGTGCTCACAGTTCAAACCTGCCTCTAATGGCCTGATTTGGAGCATTCCCAGCATCTGAGAGAGTTATAATTCACATCTGTGCTTCTAACCCTTTCAGGCATGGTGGTTTGAATGTGCACTTTTGGAGCTGGTCCACGTCTAATAGGCTAAATTGTACTTCCCAAATCAGAAGCCACATGGTGTAACCACATAGTTTTTGATTTTTATTCTTCTTATGTAGTCTTCAATAAGGTTCTGTCACTCCAGCACTTTGGATTAATACCAAACACCAAAGTCTGCACTTTTTACCGACCTGCTGATGAACTAAACCATTTTGATTTCTACCAGGGATTTAGTGGAGCATTTGCCCAATGGCTGTGGTGGATACTTCTCTGCCAAGTAATAACAATTTACCAGAGTGCTGGAGCAGAGTGCAGTTATGCAGGACCCACTAAGCTGTCCTAGTATGGTAAGGCTTGTCAAGGTATAGACCAGGTTCTCTTATCTTTAATATTCGCTGAGCTGAGCTAATTTCCATGTCAAGCACAGGCTGCGTTTGCTTGGATTTCACAGTATCACACAGTATCACAGTATCACTTAGGTTGGAAAGGACCTCGAGGATCATCGAGTCCTGGTTCTCAGCTAATGAAGGTATCTGAGTTTCCTGGTAACACATGTGAAAGCCTTGACAACAGCACTGCTTATCCCACATGTTCATGATGTGTTTTCCTCAGAGTGTGCTGATGAGCTGTGTGCATTTCTCATGTTCTCATTTCATGACAAAGTGGAAGTGTAGCAAGTGGATTTATGCTTTTAATTTTAGCTATTTCTTTTTCCTCTAATACCAATCTTGTACACGATTGCCCTCTACCACGTGCATTTGGAAGTCTGTTGTTGGCAAGAAGTTTAAAAAGAAAGCAATGCTCACTTCTCAGAGAAGGCTTTTTGAACAAAGCAAAGCAATTGTGCCATTAATGAGAAAGTAAATGAAACAAGTGATATGGCAAGCAAGAATAAACCCCACAGCATCACCCTCAAGGAATGCACAGGCACAAAATAGCTTATACAATATCCCCTAGCTGTCCAAGTCATTACATACAGAGATTTCACTGCAAATATTATAGAATCATAGAATGCTTTGGGTTAGAGGGGACCTTAAATCTCATCCAGTTCCAAACCCCCTGCCACAGGCAGGGACACCTCCTTACTAGATTTTTATTGCTCTTCCATGGTGCCTATGGCACGGTGAACGCAACCAACAAGCTGACAGCAGCCTCGGTGGTTTTTCACCTGTAGACAACTAAATTAATGTCATCCAGCTGTGACACCCAGCTGGTCACTACTGGTTTTATAAACCCTGGACCCTAATTGGTTTGAATCCCACTCATTTCTGGAAAAAGGTACTTTGAAGATTGAACAACTCTGGAGTAATTTCCACCATTAGAGCTGTGTATGAAATCTCTACTTGGTGGCTGTGTGTGTGCTTATGTGTACACACTCTACACACCAATTACCTTGTCTGCTGAACTGCTGTCATAATTACACAGGGCTTAAGCTTGCTATATGTAATCTATTTCCAAAGACAATATTCCAGCCACATTCTTCTGTGTATGTTTGGAAATGAAGGTTTCTAAGTGTTTGGCTTTGCACTCGCTTGCATCTGAGAGGACTGCTTGTTACGCTTGTGCTGCTGAGGAATAGGCATGGCTCTTTCCAGAGACCTGCACAGCTGCTGCAGAGAAAACAAATGCACTTTTGGGGAGTTCCTTTTCCCCTAGAAAGCACATGCAACAGGAAAAATTAACTTCATCTCTGTTTTTGTGTCCTTAATGAGGATGTAATTAACAGGACGTGTTGGCCATTCACTACAGACTACGGTAAATGATTTACTGGTTTCAAGCTAATGAACCTGATCTGAAAAAGGAGAGTGTGTGATTGTGTTCATCCACCAGTTATGATCTTCCAGTTCAAAGATCACCTTAACTCCTGACTTCCTCATCCTGAACTTGTTCTCTTACTTCAAGTCTCCAGAGGTGCTCAGCACCTGGCAGGAGCATGCCTTCAGAAGGCTGTCCAAGGGACAAAAGCAGTGTGATCTTGGCCTTTCCTTTCCGAGTGGAGCACCAGGAAAGCACAGCTTTTCCACTGCAGCTCCACATGAAAGTCTGCTAGAAAAACAACAACAAAGGACTAGAAAATCAGACCACAGCAATACATATGCTTCCTGGGGCTTGCCAGGGGAATGTAGCACTAAGCACAGGCTGGATTTCCAGACAATAGTTCAGCACTGGAAACAACTGCCCAGAGAGCTTTTGCTATCCTTATTGTCACCAGAGGGGTTCTAAAACCAGATAAGATGTGAGTATCTGTCCAAATGACTACGTATTTTCAAACCCATACTGGGGCTGGGCAATGAGCAGATGAACTCTTGAGGGACTTATTTTCTCTGAATCCATGTTCAGGTTGTTCTGAAGGCAAAAGCTTAGCCTCTGCTAAGGAATCTTACGAGAGTCCAGGGCTGTGACACTTCATTTGCTCTGCACCCGAAACTCCCACTGAAGCCAATTATTCAATCTAATTGAACAAAGACCACAGCTCCTCTGGCTGTGCAATTGTTGGTAACCATCAACAAACTGATTCATCTACCATTGGGCCAAACGTTACAAAATCTGTTTCTGAGTTCTTGTTTGTACCCCCATCAGAAGATTACACCAAAATTAAAGCATGCAGTACTTGAACTAACTTCAAAGACTGAGCTTGCACTTCTAGCGAGTTCAGCCTTTTTATTGGTTCATGTTTTCCATTTGGCTCCAACATCCTGTTCCTTACTGATGCCCTTCTAGAGTTTCATTTACAAATATTACGTCCCTGCTTAGTAAGCCATGCTAATTAATACTGTGGTAGAGGCTGTGGATTAGAGTAATCTCATGCCTCCTGCTTGGAAAAACATGGCAAGTTTTCCAGACGTTTACATGTAATGCTGGATTGAGCACAGCCAGATTTGCCTTAGGAAAATATGTCCTGAACTCATTCAGTCACAATACATTGAACTAAGGTTGCTTATGCTGTTATCTGTTGCCAGGTTTGTTAATCACAAAGCTCAACAATTTCAGTGCAGTAGAAACCTGAGAGTCACAATTTCCTAATTAGATTATTTCAAACAAAACCAGCCAAGCTCAACCAGACTGGTTTCAGTGTACTTATTGTTAGAAGTTTATGCCAGTAACAAGTTTGTTAAAAAAAAACCCCATGAGCTACTTTCTGGAAGCCTCACAGGTCTGACTGTGCCTCACCTTTCAAACCTGGGACCACAACCTCATGTGGATTTTAGCCCCACTGGGGATTTTGTAGTCAGAGACTCCTCGAGTGTTGGCAAAGTTAGGGCTGTAAAGAAAATCTGTTTTATTTGCAGTGCCATCAAATATCCCATAAATGCTAGGGAGCCTTTCCCCAGCACAGTAGTGCTGAATCAATGGGCTTTTCCAACCCCAAGGTAAACCAGAGCAAGGGCATTTTTGGGAAGAGGGGGATGTCTTTTATGAGAGCAGGTGATGTAACTGGAAGCAACAGACAAGTGTTCAGGCTCACAGTTTGTTCACCGGGTCATAAAGAGGTCAATGAATTCATCATCTCTGGGGTACTGCTTGTTTAATTTGTGTCTCTCTGTTCAGGAACTCACTCTCCTCATAAATGGACACAATTTGGTTGACATGGCTGCAGTGTGATGTGGACACAAGTCAGAGCAAAGCTTAAAGAGACATCCTTCACTCCTGCCTGTCGCTTCGAACCCAGAAGGGAAAGTTTGCCAGCGTCTTCCCACACTTGACCATGTCATCACCACAGTGTGAATTAAAGCACAAATGAAAAATGAGAGGTTTAGAAGCCTATGAGAAAAGGTCTTGAAACTTGCCACAGGAAATAGCTGCAGCAGTGCACTTCACACATCATCAGGGTCAGTCTCTTGTCAGAGTGAGCTCTGTGTTGTGCTGGGTAAATCAAACAGAGGACATAGAGCTCTCCAGGGTACAGAGACATCTGCAACCTAGAGACAGCTACATCTCCAGCTGCATGTTTTTAAGGGGTCACTTTCTCAAGGTGCAGTCTCTGATCTGAGCAAGACCTCTTCTCCTTTCTATGCAGCTCACTCTTCTGAGAGGAGTGCACTGAGACACACCTGGAAAACAAGGATGACGAATGAAAAACCTTTCTCAGGGTAAGGCAGCGCTACACAAACACAGAGGTGTAAAGAGCAGTGCAAACCCATTGTCTTGGATGACTTTATTGCCATTGCAGACTCACTACACAACATTTTAAACCACGAAAGACAAGAATCTTGGCATCATTTAGAGAGCTTTGACCAAGGAACAGGAGGGAGGTGTTTCTGGGGGTGTGTTTTTGTTTCATCCTGAGACATCAGATGACAATGAAAGATGAAGGCAGACTTGTCTACCTTAAACTTTGAGGTAAGAATGAGACAGATAGAGAGTATTACTTGATTAAGAATCCAGTTCATGTAGGCAAGGTTGTCCAAACACCCTAAGCAGGGTGTTTGTTCCAGGCAGGCTCTCTGAACCTGGAGGTCTTCAGAATGAGAACAATTAATACAGAATCATACTCCAGAAGAATAGTCCAAACAACCCCACGACCCTGCCACGGGAGTGTGAACATCTCAGCTGTGAACCTGGTGTGTTTGCTAGCTCTTGGACACACACATTAGCCATGGCTTGACTGGAGGCTGGGAAATGAACAATGAACTCCTGCTCAGTCACAGAATGGTATCACTCTTTGATCTGTATAAAAATACCCAAATCCAACTCCTCACAAGTTGAACAAAACTTAGCAAATTGCCTTTTTTATTTTTCTCTCAGAAGCATGCATAAAATCAACAAAGGCTTGTGAAATCCCTGTCTGCTCCATTTACTCCTGTTTAAACTTTTGCTCTTTGTCCATCATGCCCAATTTTCCTTCCCGCTACTAACTTTGACTTTTTCCCATTTAGGAATCCTTAATTCACCCTCATTTATGGTACAGCTGCCACTCCAGTTCTGCTAAATAGCTTCTTGTGCCACAACATCTTTGCTGGTTCCACAGCACCCTAGATGGATGTCGACACAGCTGTGGTAAGAGAGCATTTCCTTAGTTAATTTCTGGCACAGAAAGGGGAGCAGGAGCACCCAGATGTGTGCATTTTCATCTGTGCCACACAGCATTGCTGAATTTTATTACTGATAGAGGTTGATTTTGTAACAAATTATTTAGGAATGCATCTGGCTCTGGGGATTACTGATGCCCCATGTGATCTTTCTCCAGTAGATTTTTGGTTCTAATTTGATCCAGATCATGATTATCGAAAGGCTTCTTGTGGCATATGCAAAATCGCTGGACTGTCACAGCGGTGTTCCTGAGCTGGCTCCAGTCTACACCACAGAAAGTGTCACAGCTGGCACTCTGTGGGAAAGACAATTCACTGCCTACATTTTCTGTCACTAAAGCCAGAGGTAAATTTTGTTTTAAATTTCAGGGAAGCACAAGCAAGAAATGATTTATCATTAATGCCTGCCTTCACGCCTCAAAAAAATGACCCCTTTCAAGGGCACCATGGAAAAGCTTCACCTGTTGCTGGTGCTGCTGCGTTTTGGAGAGGCAAAGAGGGCTGCAGACTCTTTTGGGAACTGTGGCACCTTTAGAACAAACAGTCCTCATAGTAGGTTGCAAAAGAGAACTGGAGCAGGTGCTGGAGACCCCAGGGCTGGGTGGACTGCGAAGGGAAGGGCTGCTGTTATCTCTGCATTGCCTCAGTGCTGTCAGGACGTTTATGTGCTCTGATGTATTTGGATGCACAAGGCTCACTCAGGTCCAGAACCGCATACAGCCTTATAATCAACTCAGGAACTGAAGTGACAGGAAGCAACTCTGTGCACCGACCTAATGGAGCCGACTGTCTGCTCTCCTTCCCTAGTTCTCCCTCTGTCCCTTTTTTCATCCTTTACTTGCACAGTCTCAACGTGTCCTTCTTACCGAGCGCCAAGGGGCTGGCTGTGTATCCCATGGTAATGACGTCAAAGAATACAACAATTAGCACTTCATTTAGCATCCTAAATGTAACACAAAGATGCACTTTGCATTAATCCACACAGGAATAATTCTTGAGCAGCTATCCTTCATTTCAACCGCACCTATTGTAGAACCAGGTGCCTCAGCAGCGGGCGGCGGCTGGCGCGGTGCTCGCCATGCCCGCCGAAGCTGTTCGGTGCGCAGGAAGCCTGGGGCGAGGGAAGGGCCCGCACTGAGCTCCTTGGCACAGCAGCGTCGCGCCGGGCGTCCTTCAGGTGGGCAGTACGCTCCTGATTGTGGCGCAGCCCACTGCCCTTCCCTACGCTCAAACTGCACGACACACGGGCGCGGTGCAACGCCGAGCACTGCCCACCTCTGGAACGCGCATTGCGGGGATTGAGCCGAGCCGCTCGCCGTACGCAGCCCGCCGCCTCCCGCGCATGCGGAGTCGCGAGGCCGCAGAGGGTGCCCGGCCGGCTGGGCGGAAGGACGTCGGTGGGCTCGCGCTGAGGTGAGGCCCGCGCTGAGGTGAGGCCCGCGCTGAGGTGAGGCCGCGGTCGCGCTCCCCCTCCTGCCGCCGAGTCCTGTCTCTCCCCTCATCCCCACGGCCGCCAGCCGCCGCTCTCCCGGCCGCTCCCTTCGGCCCCACGCGGCAGCCCCTGACCTCTGCGCGTCCCCGAGAGCGTCAAGGACGGGTGCTGTGGCGGCCGCCCTGCCGCAGGGCAGCGAGGGGGCGAAGCGCCGTGTGTGAGCGGGGAGTTTGCCTCAGGCCGGCCACGGCGCTGCTTCCTCCGGGATCGGCGCTTGGTTCTGGTCGTTTCTTTTAAATGCGAGGGGTAAGGGCGTGCGGAGCACCGGCAGCACCAAGGCCTTGGGGAACCGCAGGGCCACCTCCTGCTCTGTGGCCCTGTGAGCGCAGGAGGCCGCGCAGGGAGCAGCACCCTGCGGGCAGCGCTGCCTCGGGGCCGCTCCCATCGCAGGGCACCTTGGTTTTAAAGACAGCTACGTGCTTCAGGCCTTCTCGTTTTTAAATAAAACCCTGTCAAGTTAAAAAAAACCCCATCCTATAGTGGGCAGGGTTTGCAGTTACATAAACCAAACCCAACCCGAATCACAGGCTGGCTGGAGAGATGTGCTTTGGGTTTGCAGTTACATGAAGCAAACCCAACCCGAATCACAGGCTGGCTGGAGAGATGTGCTTTGGGTTTGCAGTTGCATAAACCAAACCCAACCCGAATCACAGGCTGGCTGGAGAGATGTGCTTTGGGTTTGCAGTTGCATAAACCAAACCCAACCCGAATCACAGGCTGGCTGGAGAGATGTGCTTTTCCTTGGGAAAGAGTAAAATGTGACCCCTGTTCTGAACGTGTCCTGATGTAAAGGCCAGAACAGCAGGGCTGAGGTGGTAGGCCCTGCAGGCAGGGAAGGATGCTGTATGAAAAGGGAAGGGCAGTCTGGATCCCATGAGTGCTGGGTGCAAGGAGTGTTAGACCTTGCCTGGATTCATGCTGTAGTTTGTCCTCGAGTGCTGTCCCTTATGGATTAAAAACACAGCCAGGAGCGCTGTGGCTCATGCTGTGAAGGTGGTTGTTGCACATTACCAAAGGATCAGAAGCCTTCTGGAGCAGAGTTACAGAGAATGATGTGAGATCTTCTCCTGTGCTTAGGAACCAGTCACCATGTCGGCCGCACTGTTGCCTAAGCCTCAGATGCGGCGCCTTCTGGCCCGGCGGATGAAGATGCACCTGTTTGGGGCATTTTTTGTGTCTGTGGGATGTGCAGCTTTATACAAGGTGAGTTCTGCAGTTCAGCTGGATGAATGCATGGTCTTTTGTGTTTTGTTGTTGTTGAGATTTGGTTTGAGAGCTGTTCAGCAGAGAGCTTTAGTAACGTGTTTTTTTGAGCACGTTTCCAGAGCATAAATAAATCTTCCTAATCCTCATTTGAAGAAGTGATGTGATGCTTTCAGCTGTGTGATCAGGGTCATGCAGTTTGTGAGCACTCACCCTAGGCTCCTAGGCTGCTCTCCATCCTTCACACGATGGATGCACGTTAACTCTGGGGACTCTGTGTCTCCCTGTCACGGTATTGAAGGCTCAAGAGAGCTGTCAAGCTCTTGTCTCTACACTGATTGAGAGAGCTTGTGCACAAGCAGTTTGAAAAACACTGAAGGTCTCACGGTGGGGAAGGCTGCTGTGGTCCTTTCATCCTTTCTTTTGAGTACCATTTGGAAAAGGAGGATTACATTTCCCCACAGCCCCACTTACAGACTGGAGTTTGTTTTTCATGGCCCCTAAGAGCCTTCTGACAAAGATGAGAGCAGTAGGTGTCCTTCAGTGGCTTTAGTAAATCATCCTTGGATCTCATACAAAAGGCAAGCAACACAGTTTGCATTACTGTGGAGGAGCTGGATCTTGATTTGCCCACTGAACTCACTCCTATACTACTTGCAGCTTGTCAATACACAGGAAGCTATTGATAAAAGTGACTGGAAATCAATTTAACCTCAGGTTGTTCATCACAAAAATGCCACAGTTGACTTAAACTTCTTTGAGGCCAGCAAATGTCTATCAGAGTCAATAAGCTTGCACAGCTAAAGGTCAGTATCTGCTTGCACATCTGGTGGGAGGCAGGCAGGCAGGCTTGTTTGTGGTCAGACTTAGGATGTCCTTTTGTTTAACAGGCTGGGTTTAGGCCTGACTTGGCAGCCTGCATTGCTAGACTGGGAAGGCAAAAGAGCATATTTAGGACAAGTAACATGGAGCTAATAGAAGAAAAATCCTGTTGCTAAAACTCAGCAAGCTTTCATTTTCTGTGTCTGACTTTCCAGTTTGGAGTTGCTGAACCCAGGAAGCGAGCTTATGCAGAGTTCTATAAAAACTATGATCCCATGAAGGACTTTGAAGTCATGAGGGCAGCTGGTGTCTTCGAGTCTGCACCACCCAAATGATGGTGACCTGCATTTACAGGTAATGTGCATCTCTGCATTGCACCCAAGCCTAGCTCAGGTTGTGTCAGTGAAAAACTGTGCTTCTACTTGGAGATTCTTCCTTTCTGATAAATTAGAAAGGTGTTGCCAAAGGAAAAAAATTGCACTTGAGAGACCTCCAGGTAATAAAACCATGAAGAAATGTGGGAGCTGGGCAGCAGGGAGTAAGGGCAGATTAGAAAGCTCCTGAAAGCCTTTTGGGTAATGAGGAGGCCTGCCTTTTATGAGGAGGTTAGCAGAAAGATGCCAGGCCTTTTGCTCCTCATGCAGCTATGGACAGAGCTGGGGTGTTAACTGGAAGACTTGCCTGATGGCTCTGCTATGCTGATGCTGCTTCCCTTTGGGCTGGCTGTGTCTGCTGCTTTGGTACCTGTGGTGGCACAGTGAATGAGAAGAAGGAAAGGCTGTTTCTGCTGTAGAATACAGCTCAAGTTCTTCTGTATTCTGAGGTTGGTGAGAGGTGGAATGTAACTAGTCACAATGATTACAGCAAGGTTGAATGTTTATGGGTGAGAATCAGGGGGAAGGCCAGCAGGGCAGGTATCATGGTGGGCAACTGTTGTAGACCAGCCAACCAGGATGAAGAGACAGACAAAATATTCTTTAGGTGTCTGGGAGAAGTCTCACAATCACTGGCACTTGTTCTCATGGCGGGACTTCAGCTTCCTTGGTGTCTGCTGGAAATACAACTCAGCAGAGAGGGAGCAGTCCTGGAGGGTCCTGGAGTGTGTGCAAGGGAACATCTTGACACAGCTGGTGAGGGAGCCAGCTAGGGAGGGTGCTCTGCAGGACCTGCCAGTCGTGAATAGAGCAGGACTGGTGGTTGATGTAACAGTTGATGGCTGTCTTGGGCACATGGATCACGAAATGATGGAGTTTTCAGCTGTTGGAGATGGGGTTCAGCAGAACTGCCAGTGGGCAGACTTTGGCCTGGTTTGGAGACTGGTGGACTGAGTCCCTTTAGAGGGCCAGGGAGTCCAGGAAGGCTGGACACCCTTCAAGAAGGAAGTCTTAAAGGTGCAGGAACAGGCCCTGCCCGTGTGTCAGAAGACAACTTGGTGGGGAAGAAGGCCAGCCTGGCTCATCAGAGAGATGTGGTTGCAGCTTAGGGACAAAAGGAGAGTTCCTAGGCTTTGAAAGAAGGGTCAGGCCACTCAGGAGGGGACTACAAAGTTGTTTTGAAGCTATGTAGATAGATTAGAAGCCTGAAGATGAGCCAGTGAGCCCAGTTGGCCAAGAAGGCCAAGAACATCCTGTCCTGGATCAGGAATAGTGTGACCAGCAGCACCAAGAAGGTGATTGTCCTCCCCATACTCAGTGCTGGTTAGGCCACACCTGGAGTACTGGATTCAGTTTTGAGGCCCCCACTCCAAGGAGGACATTGAGGGGCTGGAGTGTTTCCAGAGAAAAGATGGTGAAGGGTCTGGAGAGTAGGGCTGGTGAGGACTGGCTAAGGGAACTGGGATTTAGTTTGGAGAAGAGGAGGCTGAAGGGAGGCTTCATTGCTGTCTGCAGCTAACCTGAAAGGAGGCTGGAGCCAGGTGGGGGTTGCTCTCCTCTCCCTAGTGACAAGTGACAGGACAAGAGGAAGTAGCCTCAAGTTGCACCAGGGGAGGTTTAGGTTGGACACGAGAAGAAACCTCTTGTCTGAAGTTTTCAAAGCCTGGCACAGGCTGCCCAGGGAGGTGGTTGAATTACCACCCCTGGAGGCAGAGATGTGGTGCTGAGGGCCATGGTTTAGCCCCAGCCTTGGCAGAGTTCAGTGGTTGGACTGGGCAATCCTAGAGGGCTGTTCTGGGACTCTGTGAGGGAGAATGTCAAGTCTGTGCACCGAGCAATGGTAGTGGCTTACAGGTCAAGATTTGTGCCCTACTGAATGAAGCTGGAATATTTTCCTGGCACTGATCTCTGCCTTTTGTTTGAAGGTTACCAAGCTTTGTTCTCTCTTAGTTGTCATAACAGCAGGAGGAAGAAAAAAAGTCTCCGTTTGAGACGTGTTGTAGTTATTAATAAGCACAGTCACCAAACCACACGGGCTCGGGATGTGACAGCTCAATGCAGCATTCCTCCCCTCTTCCTGATCCAAGTTTTTTACACTGAGTTCTCTGCTTCTCTTAAAATGCCTCCAAACTAATGTGGAATGATGGCTTTTTCATTCTTCTGGAATGTTTTCATATTGGGATCATTACATGATAATCTGGGGCTCTAATTATCCCGGGCCAGCTGGATTTTCTCAGCCTCCTTGCTTAAAGCAGCAAGATTGAATAAAAGATTAGTACTTAACACTTAATACTGGATCCTGTTGTGTAATCTACACCTATCTGGTTTCTGCATAACACAGTTACATGAAAAAAACCAACCCAAAAGCAAAGCTCCACCTTCTTTAGCAAGCTTGAAAAGAAAAGATAAGCGTGGCCATCCCTCTGGGGTTTGGTTTGGTGTTGGGTTTTTTGTTGTGAGAGGGGGAAACCTCTGTTCTTGTCTTGCAGTCACAGCTAAATCAATAAATAACCAAATTACAGACTTACCTGGGTTTAGCCTTGGTAATTGTGCCTCTGGTTCCAGCCAGTTGCTAATGTATAGGCACTTTGAAACTGTCTTAGAAAGTGGAATTGCATTCTTGAGTCAGGTGGCCTTCATCAGAGTATTCCAGAAGGCCATCTGGTGTTAAAATCACTGGAGACAAACACTGTCAACAGGGATGCCTGTTGAATATTTAATTGGAGTCATGAGCAGGCTTTCACTCGGTGCAAACAGAGCTGCACTCTCAGCTTATGTTCCCATCTGCAGCCTAAAAAGCAAGTTGCACGTTGTGTGCACCTGTTAAATGTTTCCTGAGTGCTGCTTCTGTTCCTGGATTGCACCAGCTGAAAGGGAAGGTGAAACACAAACCCTTAGGTGTGATTTTGTTTGAATTGCTGATGCTTCTTGTTCCTTGGCCTATTCATGTAAGAGCTGATACTGCTCACTGCTTCAGAGCAGGAGGTTGGGGTTTGGTGCCACAGGTGGCTGTGTCAGCAGAAGCAGGGGAAGCCAGTGCCAGTGTGTCAGGTGTTCTGGAAGGCTTGTGAAAAGCAAAGCACAGAGCAGACAGAAAGGCATTTTCCTTTGCCTCAGTAGCATCAGTCTTAGCTGTGGAAGTAGAGTGGAGGTTGAATCTGCTGTGTTTTCTTGGATACAGTTACCTAAAGGTGGGGTGGTCCTGCATGCTCCACCTCTCCCCTTGTATTGGAAGCTGTTCTGTGCCTGGCACTCCACAGAACAGATCAGCTGCATCGAGTCCCACCCTGCAGGCAGCACCTAGCCTGGGGTAGGGTAGGCAGGGAGGAGAATGCATGAGTGCTGGTGTTAGCCTTTGTTCTGCTGGGCATGCAGGCAGCTGGGTACCTAAGTGTGAATTCAGCTTTCATGGCAGGCCTTTGTGTGGTGGCAGTGGCACTGCCAAGGAGGGGCAAGCCACGCCTTCAGTGCTGCCTGCTCGCATGACTCTTGTCGTGCAGCACAGCTGCTCTTGGGCTGTGTTCAGTGTAATGTGGAGAAGCAAATCTGAATTTGGTTTTCTTCCTTCCTTGGTAGGTTGCCTACACCACTTGTTTCCTCTCTGGCTCCTATCTGAGAACTGCATTCCTTTCTCTTTCAGGCCCTTAGCAAGAGTGCTTCAGAGCAGTGTGCATGTAGAGTGACTCTGACGAGCTGTGCAGTCTCGTTCCAGCTCTTGATTTGTTCCATGTTTCACTGCTGTTTGCCACATGAAGGGGGTGTAAATCTTAAACCATCAGGAAATAACAGGGGGAATTCCTCTAGACTAAACCACCACAGAAACATTTCTCTGTTGGCTTTGCATTCATACATACTGATATGCTCACTGGGGCATGAAGTTTGTCCAACATAACTCAGTATTTTTTTTATCTTACAGATCCCCTCCAGTCCAAGGAGATTTGATGACTGAACCTTACCTGCTGACAGAGTTGTGAAGTGCAGTGCACTCGGTGCATGGCACACCCTCATGTCACTCAATGAATAAAATACTGCACCAGTGACAACTTAGTTGTCTTCATTAATGTCAAAAATGCAGAAATGCTTAGCTGCTGGGGAGTGTGGTAGAAAGTCTTCATCAGCTGCTCAAGGTGACCATGTCTGGTTTCTTTGCCCAGGAATTACTTGCATCTGTCTGGCCACATTTGATAACAAACTATCCCTAAGCAGTTACAGCCAGGTTGTCCCAGCTGCTGATGGGGACTGCAAGAGGATAGTTGTTACAGGAAGGCAGAGACTGCATTTCTGGAAGGGCCTCTTTTACCTGGAGCTTCACAAGGTGAGCTGACCTGCAGAGGAAATCTGTGCTGT
Organism: Melanerpes formicivorus; assembly: GCF_026170545.1. Lineage (NCBI taxonomy): Eukaryota > Metazoa > Chordata > Aves > Piciformes > Picidae > Melanerpes > Melanerpes formicivorus. The sequence continues at coordinate 1,685,918 of NW_027142408.1, forward strand.
CTGTTGCTGAGGCTGAAGATGGTACTAGGCCTGTAGCTCTTGATTGCTGACTGTGGGTACCGAGAGAGGCACAGAGCTGAGTGTGTGAAAGGAGGGAAGGCTTTGCATGGCGAAGCCTGACAAATGAAGCCATCTGTGTTGTGTTTGAAGGGCTTGAGTTCAAAGCCTCTTTGGAGTAACTCTTTATTATTTTAAATGGCTCAATAATTACTTAACTCCTAATAGGTACATGAGCAGCCCTGGACTAAGGCAGGCACGTGAGTAATGGCTTTGAGCTGGACCTCCAGCTTAGAGCAGCCTGGGCTTTGCTCAGCACTTCCCATACAGGCAGTGCTGCCCTCAAACGAGGACAGGGGTGCAGGGGAAACCATTGAGTAATCAAAATACCCTGCTCCTGTAAATGGAAACCAAAGCCTAACAGCAGCAAGTGACACCCATTTATCTTCCCAGTGCAAGTATAAACACTGCTGCCATTAGGCACTGACAAACACCTTCCCAGGCCTGTCTGCAGGCTTGGACAGCCAGTGGTCCTTAGTCATGCTGACAGTCACAGAGGCAAAGTCTCTGCTCCAGGTGTGCAGGCTCATACAGCTGACGCCACTTGCAGCTTTAGCCTCTGTGTTCTTGCCAGTTGCTATGAATTGATTTACTCTAAGTTGCTGCTGAACTGTCAGAGCTGTCTGTTCCTTCAGCTGCCAGCGTGTGGTGAGCTAAAGACAGCACTTCTGTGACTGAAGAGTTTATTTGACCATGCAGCAGACCTTAAAGATGGCTCTGGCTAAATGTGTTGAACCATGGCAAACAGAAGGGCTCTGACTTGGCTGATGTCTGCAGACTCTGGACTTGTTGCTTTCTGGGTAATGATGTGATGGGGTCACAGTGGATGCAAAGCAAGTAAGTGCTGCCTTTCAGTGGGCAGTGCCAGCAACCCATAGCTCATGTTCCTCTAGAGTGGGAAGGGAGGGCAAAGTTGGGTCCCTAAGAGAGGGCTGAGCTGTGCTGAAAGCAACACCAACCCAGCAAGCTTTTCTTTTTGCCTTTAACAGTTCAGCTAATCCTGTCCTGCAATCAGTGGGGAGTGGGACTTTGCTTAGTACACTGAAAACCTGTGTTAGACCCAAATCAGCTGCTTGTGCTGGGCTCTGGCATGGTGTTTGCAGGAGAGGCAGAGCTCAGAAACATTCTTGCCTGCTCTGTGACCATCCCAGCTGGCTGCAAAGGGGTTTGCTACATTTGTGTGTGAAATGATAGCTAAAAAGGACTCGTTTGACCTAAACTGCTTTGGGAGAGGTCTTGCTGTGCAGAAGTCTGACCATGCCTTTGGCTGGCTGGCTTTGTTTTTGAGTGTCTGAGGAATGATGGATTGTTCTGGAAGCAAACTAAAAAGACTCGAAGTTGTGAGCTCTCCAGGGCTAAAGGGCCTGATGAGAGCAGGCATGTTTTAAGAGTGTGCACTGGAGTGCTGAAGCAGCTAAGTACAGGCAGCTGCTCTCTGCACAACTTTGTTTTCATAGTTCTCACAGCTCCTATGTAGCACAGGGTGATTTATATGCTGCCTCTGCACATGTTTCCATACGTGTGGTCAGAAGAGGGAGAAGGAACCTGCCTAATGCAGCAAAGATGCTGGCTTAATGCACCAGAGTAACCTAAGCAAGTGTTTGTTCCAGGACAAGGTAACTCAGGAAAACCACAAATGGATCTTAAACAGTGGCTGCAGTCTGCAAACTTAGAAACTGAGCTGCTGCCTTCACTCCTGCTTTACAGGTGCAGTGGCATCATCCTCTTGGTGCTTTGGGCTGATCAGTCTGAGGGACATAATGGGCAGATCAGTCTAATAAATAATGGACAGATCAGTCTGAGGGACAAATGGTGACTGCAATGCTGGTTTGCTTCACACAGCTGCTCAGCACACCTTTTTTGGCAAGCTAACAGTCAGTTGTTTTTAATTGGCAGGTATTGTCATGCTCTGTTGCATTCTCTGGTAGGTGAAGGAAGTCCAGTGACCAGCTGCAGCCTAGCAGGCTCTGCATGAGGCTTGGCTGTCTTGTCACTGTTCCACATGGGGACCTGTTGGTTACCTTGCAGTGGAATGCCCAAGTAGCTCAGCAGACCAGCTGTTACAGGAATAGCTTTATTATCTTTAAACAATCTCATTATATTACAATTTGCTCACCAATATGCAAAATTAGAAGTATTAAACATTTATTTCCATAAATTACCCAGGAGTGAAGCATGTGTGTGGGTATGTACAGAGACCTTCTAAAGGAGTGCCACTGGAACACCAGCTGAGGGATTCCATCACCATGAAATGCTGAGCCTGGAGGGGCTTAGTTCCCAGTCAGAAAAGGACCATGCAGAGCCCAGGCTGCTGCATTTCCAGCACACAAGAGACACAGCTTTTAGGAACACCTTTCACAACAAACAGGAGTGATGAGGAAAACATTGCAGTTACTGCATTCCTGCTGACTGCATTTGGTCAGGTGTGCATAGAAGTCAGTAACTACAAAGCAGAGCTGCTCCAAATGATGATCAGCTCCTATTTCAGTTCTTCTCTCTAAATCCAGCCCTGTTCAGGAATCCACAGACAAAATTCATGTCCACAGACAAGGGGAGAAAGGTAATAGGCAGAGCTGAAAACCAAGTAAGCTTTTGGTTGTTGGGATAAAAGTGGCAGAGCCAGGTTGGGTGTCTGAAGGAGCCTTAGCTGCGCCCAGAGACAGGGATTTCCTGGAGACTAAACCAGCTGAAACATGAGACACCCAAAGCTCGTTTGTCTTGATGTGCTTCATCTCCTATTGACAAGTGCACCGTGGTGGCATCAATAACTGTCCCTGCACTTGGTGCCTCTGGGTCCATACTTCAGGTCAGCTTGGCAAAAAAAATAATCTCTTTGCTTAGCACAAAGGTAGCTGAAAGGTCACAGTTTCTGAGTAGCCCTGGGCTGGGCGGTTCAGGGATGATGAGTGTGAAATGAATGAGGCCTTCAACGAGCACCTACGATGTGGAGGTGGCAGATCAGGAGGAGGTGAGGCCCACTAAGGCTGTACTGAGCACCCACACATCCAGGTTACACTGACCTTAAAGAGATTTTGGATGGATTTTAAGGAGACTAAGCTGTGTTTCTTCAATGTTTGAGCTGTGTGTTACTGGCTTCCAGCTAACAACTGAGAATGCACGAAGTCATACGGATGGTGAAAGGCCTGAAAGTGTGCTGGTGGGGAGAAGGAGGTTTCTGCATACAGACAGCGTTAAAAATCAATGCCCACTGTAGTTCCAGTTTTGTTCTGCACAGCACACAAAGGCACTAGTTTACAGTAAGGACCAACCCTGCAAAACTTCAGTCCAATGGAGGAAGCTGTTTTAAGGTTAAAGTGGTGCTAAACCCCAGCTGCCACTGTAACTTAAACCAGCCCCTCCGATGCTGAGGAAAAAGGTTTTGTGGTGAGAGGAGTGCTGGAGGGAAGGCTCAGCCTTGAGCAAGTCACAGACCTGGTTTCTAACAGAGCCTGGCAGGCTCTAGATCTGGCACAGCAGGGGCTGGTACACAGCAGGGGTGTGCGGCAGGAGGGTGGGGGTGTGGCAGGAGGGTGGGGGCGCGGCAGGAGGGTGTGCACGCAGCCCGCCCTTAGGCTCAGATCTGGGCTTATTCAAAGGGATTCTGACAGAGTTCTAGTCCAGGCCTGTTCCCTTTGACTTGGTTCATTTGCTGCAAGACTCTTCCTCCAGGACTAGTGTTTTGGCTAGGGAGCAGGAACGTTGTCAGGATCAGGAAAGCTCTTTGGCTTTACTTGGTTTCATCTCCTGCCTCCTCCAAAATGACAATGTACTGTAGGTACTGCAGAGACGCTATGACGCTGCTGTACTCACCACAACCATCAATGGAATCCTTTCCTTAAGGCTTTGTTTTTCACCATGGTGAATTTACTGATGAATATGTGGGAGAAGTTTGGCTCAACCACATACTGATAGGTTTTGGTGACAGCTGGCAGGTGCTCGGCGGGCTGTGGTGCCGGCAGGGTGGCGGTGCCGGCAGCCAGGTGGGAAGATGCCTTTGTGATGTACTCCACCAAACGGTTGTACTGTTGCTCTGACAGCCTCTCTCTAGCTCCATCTGCCTGGGATCAGAGAAGAAGGAGGAGTTACTGAGTAACTGAGCTCAGCAGTAAGGACAGTAACTTCACAGTGCTGTCTGTAGCTAAAAGGGATCTTGCTTACAGTTGCCTAATATGTTTTAATCAACAGTGCTCTGCAGCCCAGTGCTTGGGGGCTTAGTCCTCACATGTGCTGTTTTGGTATGCTTCTAAGAAGCCACAGAAAATGAGAATTGCAGGGATGGACACCTTGGTCAAGAGTAGATCTTCACAAGAGACTGAATTTAGAGTCCAGCCCAGAGCCACAAAGCTGCTGAAGGCAGTGGAACATCTCCCTGTGAAGACAGGCTGATGGAGCTGGGGCTGTGGAGCTTGGAGCTGTGTTTGCTGCTTAGCAAGTAGGAACACTCCTGGCTCAAATCATCACCACAAAAATGCCACAGGGAGCAGGCTGAGGGGCAAGCTCAGAAGCTCAGGGCTGGAGCCTGTGCTTAGGAAGAGCAGCAGTGGTGCAGTGGGCAGAGTGTGGCAGTCATGGATGACAGCAGCACCAGAGGCTGCCTTTGCCAAGTCTGTTTTTGCTGTGCTGCCCTCTGCCTTAGCTGCACCTGCCCTTACTGCTTTCATCACCACACATTTGCACTGCATGCTCAAGAGCCTGCATCAGCACAAGAGGTTGTGTGCTGAGGCTGGGTGGCTCCAGACTTCCAGCTCCTCTGCAGTGGGACTCTTGTGTTTCTATCCAGAGCCTCTGGAAAAACCTGCCTTTGGTGCAGCTGTCTTTGGCCTGCCCAGCAGCTCACTGTGAGTACTCACAGGGTATGTGGGAATGCTGGGCCCTGCACATGCCATGGAGGGCTGTGCTGTGGAACCATTTGCCCAGATGTCCTTAACATCCCCAGCTGCAGCAGCTGTGGGGGGATTAGAATTAGGGCTCCTGTCCCTTGCCTTCCCTTACCCCAGACAGGCAGCCTCTCTGCCTCATTACCCTCTTGCTGCAACCTTTGGGCAAGCAGCATCCCTGAGAGCAGCAGCCTGTTCCTCACCCCTTGGATAAGCAGATCCAAAGACAAGAACCATCACACTATAGCCTGCTAAAAAAAGACCTGGGCTGGTGCTGAAGTTGGGGCTAAGATGGGTCGAATGCATCAGATGCCTGAGGGAGAACAAACAATCTTCCTCTTCCCTCCAGGACAGTAGCTCTGGCCTGAACAGGGTAGTCTGGATTCAGTTTGCTGTGTGCCTCCAGGAAACACTGAGCACTTGGGGAGGAAAAAAGCTGAGCTTTGCCCACTTGCATCAACATTTAAGTAAAGCCTCATGTAGTTTTGTGGTGAGAGAAGGAAACTTCAGTCAGCAGCATTCTGTGAGGCTGAGGTTAGTGGAAAGACAATAAATAGAAATAGAGAATTCACCACTAAAATAAGCTTTCACAAAAGCAATCCAAGTGCTGTCATGACACAGAAGTCCTTGTTGGAGCCAACAGCAAAGCTCTGTGGTGACTTTGGAGAAGTTAGGGCCCTGCTGAAGGTGCTGAAGCTCTTTGGCACACCTCAAACTTGATGGGGTTTCGTTGTTTGAAGCAGAAGCCTGTGCAGTGACCTGCACTCTGCAAAACCAGCTGGGACAGGCCTGTTTGAAATGACCTCTCCTGAGTCCTTTGGGAATTTCATATCATAAACCTTGTAAGAAAGTAATGTTGCTCTGCTGTTAAAAGGAGAGAATGAATCCAACCCCTCAGCACTCAGATGGCTCTGAGATCTGTCAGTGTCACAGTACCACAGTATATTAGAGGTTGGAAGGGACCCCCAGAGATCATTGGGTCCAACCTCCCTGTCAAAGCATAGGAGGATGAAAGATTTGTGCTCTGATTAGCAAGCCCTTGGTGCATCCAATCCCAGAAAGAAGTGGATCCCCTTGGAAATGAGCATCTGCAGAAGAAGGACGAGCTAAGGAAGCAAATACAGCAAGCAGCAGAGGAGGACCTCAGCATTGCAAGTGACAAGATAAGCAATGTGCTGAAAGCAGCAGGCACCAGCACCACTGAACTGCTGAAAGAGCATTCCCAGAACAACAGGAACTGGTCTCACTGCGACTCTGCAGGCACAGGCTGCCTTGCCAGGCAGCAAACACCTTGGGCACGTGGTGAGAACCTCCTGAGAAAAGAGGTGGTGCTCACCAAGCACCCAGACTGCCTCTGCTTTCTCCCTCAGCCAGCTGCTGTCACTGATAGGAAATGTGCTGCTCAAGAAGACAGGAGGGAGGAGATGCCCTTCTCGTCCACAGGGTGACACAGCTGTGTGAAGGGCAGCTCTCCTACTGTGGCACCTAGACCTCTGGCCTTGCAAGCCGAAGGTGAGCTTGCCTGTTGCCAGGAGCACCAGCAGCAGGCTAACTTTATCTACTCAAGTCTTTACCTCCACATCAGAAGGCACTCTCTGCTGCTTTAGCTGCACCTTCAGCAGGTCTTCTTGCTGCTCATCTTCCAGGCACTCGATCTCGGTCACAGGGAATGCCTGCTGCTGGGTGTCTTCACTGATGCTGACCACAAAGAGCACCTCTGAGGTGAGCAGCAAGCAGCCTTCATGCTGCTGGCCTGATCCACTCACAATCATGACATCTAAGGCCATGTGGACCTCTGGCCTGCCCAGAGACTGCAGCATTTTCCTGCATTGCCAGGAGAACAAAAGAACCAAAAAGAAAGCAGTGTTATGCATTGGGTCCTCCAGCATTTCTTTTGCTCTCATGTTTTTACTTAAGCCTGTAGCTATCACCTACAACTATAAAGTAGGGAGTACATTCCAGGTCTCCATTACTGAAATGAGAGAATGAATGTGAAACTGTTCCTCAGCAGAGCTCCTTAATCATCCCTTGCCAAATTGGCCTGAGGACTGTGCTGGGTCAGCCTATTTCCCTTCCTAACAGAACAATCGCCCTGAGAAGTGGCTCAGTGCAGCAAATAAAGCTATCTTCACTAGCAGCTGTTGCTGGAGAGGTGCAGGATTCCCTTGGGCTCCGGGCAATGATAAATAAGAACTCACTGAATGCCATTAAATAAAGATCAGCTCCATATTTGCAGGGCTGGAAGCAGATCAGCAGCCCTTCGTTTGCAGACTGGGTTTCCATGCACTACCTTTGTGTTTAATGTTCCTAAACAAACTGCCATAACTCAGCCTCTTCCAGGGAGCAGCCTCTTGGCCTGACCGCAGGCCAGCAGCCATTAACAAGCACTGTGGATGTCCAAATGAGCAAGTGTCTCAGTAACATTACCAGACATATTTGACGTGGCTGTTTGGAGCCTGCTCCACGAGCTGATCGCTGGGCTGGGCGCGCTGCTTGGGAAGCTGAGACAGTCCAGCTCCGTGCAGAATACCTGTGGGGGAGAGTTGCAGTCCTTCAGTGCTTGTTTGCTGCACACCAGTTACACGCTGCAGTGATGTCACCTGCTTAGAGCAGTTCATAAAGCAGTGCAGATCCAGGATGATGTCACATCTTTGGAAGCTGCAGGCCAGATAATTCATTAAATCTCACAGAGCAAGAGCTGTGCACTTAACCCTGCTGATCTCCCATTAGTGAGAAACAAACCCCCCACTCAGCCTTGCAGTCTGCCCAGCAGAGTGCTCCTGAGGGCTGCCACTTCAGGGGAGGATGGGACACACCCCTTAGGGTTTGTGCAGAAAAAGCAAGGCCACTGCTAACTTTCTTGCTTAACATGCAAATGCTTCCACCTGCCTGTTGCCAGCGCTGCAGACCAGCAGGCAAGCCTGGCTGGAGGCTGCATTTAAACCTTCAGTGGCTCCACCCGGCTGCTGAACACACACCACAGCCCTTCGGGACATCTCCCATGGCAGCTGCTGTATTGGGAACTCTTCTTTGTGCCAGCTCAGAGCAGACACTGCAAGCAGCAGGTTTCTAAGAGGCTCTCCCCAGCTGAAGCTGGTCCAGTCTGTGTGCTTGTAAACTTGTAAGGACAGTCACCAGAAAGCCTGAGCGGGTTGCAAACAATGTCACAAATGAAGGAGTGTTGGAACCTTTTAGCAGACAGGAAGTTGGTTGTGCAGTAGGCACTGTCTGAGGGCTTCCTGCACAGTTACTCTTTAAGCACATGAAGAAAATTGGCCTTTGTCTACTGAAGGCTTCCAGTGCAGCAGAAGGCATCTCTGTGTAAGGGTGTCAAGGACTCGGATTCCTCTTGACACAATGGAAAACAATTCAAACAAAGCATCCAGGCTGGGAAAAACCCTTCAATTTGCAGCACACATGTTGATGGTAACACTTAAAAGCAGCATCCCAGTTGGCTTACCAAGGTTCTCAGCATTATGTAAGTGAAAATGTTATTTACAGATGGAGCAAGAGAGAACATGTGTTTACTTTCTGTGTGGTCCCCCACCCCTGGGTCCCCCCCAGGAGGCTCGGTCCCACTTCCAATCCAGTTGTGGGTAAGAGTTGCTTGAACTCTTGTGTGCTTTCCTCTCACGCACTGTCAGCTATTATTGATACACTTTTTATGGCTTTTTTTTTTTCCTCCTGGCTAAGTGCTTTTGCCAGTGCTCATGGAAACTGTGATGTCTTGTTTACCCTCTGCAGTCAGCACTGTCCCTGTGCTCTTACCAGCTTTGTGATAAAGACTGTGCCGGAATTCAATCCAGAGGGAGCAATGCCATGGGCAGCACAGCCAGCACGCAGCCAGCAGGCATTCTCTGACCTTACCAGGCCAGGCTTTACACCTAAGGATGCATCATTCATAGAATGGTCCAGGTTGGAAGTGACCTCAGAGATCATCTCCTCCAACCTCCCCACCATGGGCAGGGACACCTCTCAACTAGAATCAGCTGCTCAAGGCCTCATCCAACCTGGCCTTCAACACCCCCAGGGAGGAGGCATCCATGTCCTCCCTGGGCAGCCTATTCCAGAGTCTCACCACCCTTGTACTGAAGAACTTCTTCCTCAGCTCCAGTCTAACCCTGCTCTCCCTCAGATTCAAACCATTCTCACTTGTCCTGCCTCTAGACACCCTCAGGAAAATTCCCTCTGCAGCCTTCCTGTAGGATCCCTTCAGGTACTGAAAGGCAGCTCTAAGGTCCCCCTGCAGTCTTCTCCAGGCTGAACACCCCCAGCTCCCTCAGCCTGTCCTCATAGCAGAGGTGCTCCAGCCCTTGGATCATCTTTGTGGCCTCCTCTGGACTCACTCCAGCAGCTCTGTGTGCTTCTTATGCTGGGGACACCAGAACTGGAGGCAGGATTGGAGGTGGGGCCTCCAAACGCTCTGAGGTTCAGAACATTTCCTATTTACACTCACACAAACCAGACAGAGCTGATTTGAAAGAACTGTGATAATGAAGTGCTTCATTTGTGTCTTTAAATAGACTGCTTCAAGGAATGAGTTCTGAATGGGGTGGGGAGCATGGGAACAATATCCTAAGCTGCAGCCCTAGAAGAACTCTTCCATTCTAATCCACAGCTCACAAGCAGAAGTATTGCTGGTGAGTAAAGGCTGCAATCTGCAAGCCTTGTCTGGTGTGATCAGTGGAACAAAACTATTGACACACTGTCCTTGTATTCTCTGACTTCCCCACACCCTGCCCCACTTTCAAACATCCAGACCAGCAGCTTTGCTTGATTGATACTGGAAGCAAGCTCCTGTCTTTGGAGATTTTATCTGTCACAGTTTTTGGTCAGTCAGAAGCCTTCACATCTACCTGAGAGAGCTCACTGGCACTAAGTGCTCAGTCTGGCTGGAACCCCCAGCTCTGGCTGGCTGCCTGGGTACCCACAAAGGGGCTGCATGCTCACAGTGCTGCCGTGCAAAGGGGATGCCCGCCCTGCATTCCTCACTTTTCTCCCAGGAACACAAATCTGCCTCTGTGCAGAGACAGCACAGCTCTGTCCCTGCCACAGCAAAGCTCTTGAAGAATCATGGATCCAGCGTTGCTCTAACACTTCCATGTCAAAACCTCTGCTGTGAGCACACGTTCCTGTAACTAATTTTCCTGGATTCCAACAATGATTTCATGCTCTCTGCATTCTGTTTCTGTACAGGACTGATGGGTAACAGAGAAGCACAACATGATGGCCTTCAGGAGAACCGGCACAATGCTGCTGACTACAGAGCAGCAGCGTTTCTAGACCTTCCTCGGGGGCACACAGCTCCTGAGCCCAACAGGAAAGGCACAGCAGGCTGTATCTGAAGAGCACATTAGGGTTTAAAGGGGGTTGTTAGGAACAGAGAAACTCACCATAACCTGTCTGGGACACCAGCTCAGCTGCCCCTCCAATGGGCTTTGTGAAGACCCCCATGAGTCCTTTGCCCACTCCAGAGATGACTCCTCTGGCTTTCTGCCCGGCTGAAGCTTGGGCCTCCGATACTCGCTGGAAGTTCTGCATCGGCTGGTCCACAATCCCAGCAATTGCACCTGGGAAAACAAAGAGTCCCAGGAATTAGTGGAGGTTAATATCCCAGAATAGACCCAAATCTTCCTGCTGGAGCTGAATGCTGCTTGGACTACGGACTGCACCCCAGCACCCCACTCCTCTTGCACAGCTCTTCAGCAGGCGAGCAGTTAGCTAAGCAGAACCTTAGCTTCAGTTTCAGTGTGACCCCAACTGCCTCCTCTTTGCTAAACTGTATTTTACTCCTTTCAGCATCCAGATGCCTTAAGCCATCAGTGTGCTTTCCTCTCAAAGGCTTTCTCTGTGTGCTTCCCCCCACCCAGTGTGATTTAGCTCATTCTGTGCAGCAGCTCTGAACATGCTGGACTACAGGCCACCAGTTTGAGAATGCTCAGGCTGCCATGGGAATGAGATTTTCATGTAAGCCTGGGACTGACTTCATGAGAATAAAAACTGCCTGTGTCCAATAGATCATTTTTATGTCCTCCTGCACTGCCAGACGTGGTCATAAGCTAATGCAACTTTTGATCTATGACTGAGATTAGCAGAATTAGACTCTGAGACTTTGTGTTACTTTTTGGTGCAAAGGATCATATTTTACTTTAATGTGCAGAGGTCAAACTTTTACAAGTGACACGGTGACCTGGCCAGCTTTTAGTATCAACAGAGAGCTTTGGCTTAAATCTTCCTAAATGTAAACAGGTATGTGAGGTGGGACACTGCTTTGATCTTGACTCCACTCTGGCCACTTAAGCACAGACACGTCCCCAGTTATTGTAATTTTGATAGATCAGCTCTTTGGAAGCTGCTGAGTGCCAGGCCTGGGCAGGGTGACATCAGCTAGAGAGTGGCCTGCCTGATGGGAGGTGCTTTGCTCCGGCTGCAGGCCCCTCAGCCGGCTCTCAGTTCACACCTTCAGCTGCAAAGATCAAGATAAAACGATTACTTAAGGAGCAGGACTGAGTGTCACCTGGATAGCCAGGCATTTTTACTGCAAGCCAGAGAGTTCTGAAGATTCTGGTTTGTGTGTGGAAGCAAGCCCAGGCACAACTCCACAGCTCTGGACAATCACAGCCCCACGTGTTCCCCAGCGCGGCGTGCGCTGGTCAGCTAGCTGGGAACCAGTGTTCAGGTGGTTTGAGTTACCATTACTGGACAAGTGGAGAAGTGCTGACTTTGAACAAGAGCTAACATCCTACTTACACACTGGTTTTCTTTCCAAAGACAGGGAGAAGCAGCAGCACACATTTCCCCAGATCCCTGTCTATCAGCAACTCAAGAAACTCACACCCCCCATGAATCCCTCCCTCTGTCTCAGAGAGATTGCTTCCAGCTTCTCTGTGTGCATCCCTTGCTGGTGACCAGCAGGAAATGCAGGTCTGCTTGAGAGTGATACCAAGGCTGAGTGTGCAGCTGGACTCTCAGCCTTTGTGCCACAAAGGCCATCAGGATTTCTTAATGCTATGCCATGGAAATAAAACATTTTCAGCTGAGCTCCCTTCCATTAGTACTTCCCAGCTGCTGCTGGCCTAGGATAGCCCAGCACTGCATTCCACAAGTGGGACTGTTCAGCCAGCCTTCTCTTTTCTACTCATGATGCATTTGAAGGCATAAACCACTACTTGCTGCTCTGCTAAGCTGCAGTATTGTGTTACCCTGTGACCTCCTTCACCCTATCTATGGAGGTCATCCACAGCAACTGCAGTTTCAGAACAGGAGTTATTGCCTTATTAAATGTAATCCACCTAAGTCCTAGCACTAGTAAATTATTTACTGCAATACACTCAAGCAGTGTTATAAGGTAATAATAAATAAGAGCCTACTCCAAAGGACCTGTGGTATGCTCCAGGCACTTCTCAGCTGGAATTAGGCCCAGAGGACAAGGAAGAAGAATGGGAACTGCTGTGACTGTGTTATATGAGATCATTTATATAGTACCCCAAATAATACACAGCTTAATTAGCCACTTGTTTAGTACTTGCACACTTGGTGTTACTCTGCCATTTTATGCATGCTCTGCAGTTGGCTGTAAAGCCACTGCCCTTTAGTACCTCCAATCCTTCTGCAAGTCCTTCCTACCTGTCAAAGGTTTAACCAAGGATCTCCTCTTAGCTCTCTGCTCACCCTTTGTAATGTCTTAGCTCAGACTGCAGCCCACTGGCACCACTCATTCATGTGCTCACAAGTCACATAACAAACTGTAGCCCTACTCCCTTCAGTAAAGAGTAGCTGCTCCTGCCCCCCTTGTGTGGGCAAGTCAGGTCTGTGCAGTTCCTTTGCTGTGTGCATCACTTGTGGACAAAGGCAAGAGAACAGCAGGTCAAAGGCTGAGCAACTCTCCAAACCCAACAGCAGCAAGGTAATGGTGGCACACACATGAGGTTCACTGCATCTCCTGACACTAGGTACTGCCAAACAGATGTCCCCCTGTGTCCCTGTGGCTTCCTTCTCTCTAACATAAAGTCACTGGTAGAGGCATCACGCTGGATGGGGCTTACCACAGAAAGCTTCTCCCCCCAGACTTTGGCAAGGTGTGAGAGAAGCAGATCATTCTCACAAGCTGTGGTCTTCCACTGTCCCTGAGCCTGCTCTGGAGGAATGTTTATTTTCAGATGAAACCATTCTCCATCTCTCCTTCCTGCCTTACCCTAGGCACTGGGTTTTATGTGCATGTCCACATGTGTGCACACAGATTATGCATGGATAGGAAAAACCCTCCATAAAATTAAACACCAAAGCAACAAAACAAAACCATATTCCTCCATTACTGGACCAAAGAGGTTCCAGCAACACCAAACCATCTGCTAAACATCAGCTGGGGTGCACCCTGGCTAATGCATGCTGCTGAGTAACCATAAAAAAGATGCTTTGATAGCTACAAAACGCAGAGAGTTCGGAGTCTATCACCGGATTACTTCAAGCAGCATTTGATTACCGGCAGCCACCGGCTGGCTGAGCACAGCACAGCCCAGCAGAGCTCAGACCAAGGAACAACTGGGAGAAAATCCCCCACCAGGAGAGGCTGCCCACGCTCTGCCACGAGGCTGGAAGATAGCCCAGCTGAAACCAGTCTCCTTTCTTTTGTCTTTCTATTTTGTACCCTCTGTCATCCTCCAGGATTGCTGCAAAGGCTCCACACCAAAACCGTGGCTGAAGCACAGCTCCATTCCACAAACACAACAGAAATACAGATGACAGAAGAGGGCATCTGCTGGTGTGTGCTGGTACATGTGCAGAGTGGGTGTGCAGAACAGAAGCATAGAATGGTCCAGGCTGGAAGGGACCTCCAAAGCTCATCCAATCCAACTTCCCCACAGTCAGCAGGGACATCCCCAACTAGACCAGGTTGCCCAGGGCCTCGTTGAGCCTCAGCTTGAGTATCTTCAGGGAAGGGGCCTCAAGCACCTCCCTGGGCAACCTGTTCCAGTGTTCCACCCCCAGGATGAGTACTGACTCTTAGTATCTTGCTTGTAGATGGGCAAATGTGGAGTAGCCCTGATGCAGCGAGAGCCTCAGTCATGAACACCTGAGCCTCTGCACTGCAGGCTTTATCTCCTCCAGCAGCACAGTTACACTGCCAGGCACTGCCACTCACTGCCAGGCACTGCTACTCACTGCCAGGCACTGCTACTCACTGCCAGGCACTGCCGCTCACTGCCAGGCACTGCCGCTCACTGCCAGGCACTGCCACTCACTGCTGCTCACTTCCAGGCACTGCCACTCACTGCTGCTCACTTCCAGGCACTGCTACTCACTTCCAGGCACTGCCAGGCACTGTTGCTCACTTCCAGGTGCTGTTACTCACTTCCAGGCACTGCTACTCACTGCCAGGCACTGCCACTCACTCCCAGGCACTGCTACTCACTGCCAGGCACTGCCACTCACTCCCAGGCACTGCTGCTCACTTCCAGGTGCTGTTACTATCAATTTGCTTTCCCCAAAGGCTGGAAGGAGTAACAGATGCTGAGCACTGTTGTGCCTGTGGAAAATGGCTTTGCAGCAAGGAGCCACCTCAACACAGTGTTCTTCCTTAGACCAGTATTGAACACCCACAGCTTCAACAGCCTCTTTTACATGGCTGCACATCATCATTTTAGGCTTTATTCCATCGTGCAAAATGCAAAAGCCAGCTCCTAGGTAGGAAGTGCCGATCATCTAAATGTTTAAATACAACTTCATGGCTCTTGGGTCCAACCTTATGACAGCAAAGCACACCTAGGGTAAGCTTCTGCTTCTTTCACACACAAATGTTACTAACATGACCCAGAAGTCTCCCCTGAACTAGCAAAGAAGACGACAGCTGGCCAAAGATAACAATCAAATCAAACAACACCCTGACAGTGCTTGAGTCATTTACAACGAGACAGGACAAAGCACTTAAGAATGTACCACAGGGAACAACTTGCACTGAGAAGGAGACAAGAGTACAGGAGTTTGGCCCCGATTCAGCAAAGCTCTTAAGCACATGCTTAAGTGCTCTGCTGAACCAGGGCCACCGTGAGCCAGCTCCTCAGAAAAATCAGCAGTGCAGCTCTTCCTTCTGCGTGGACACCAGAAAGTGTCACTGAGCGGAGGGCTGCTGCGGGCCTGTGCCCAGGCACCGGCTCTGCATTGGTTGCTCTAGCAGCTGCTTGCCATGGTCAGATGGCTGGCACGGGTGTGACAGTGCAGTGACCATCCTGGAAACCTTTTTCACACTTCTCAGTCTTACAATTAAAAAGTCATAAAGCTTATGGCTTCCAAGGGTCTGTGCTCGTCTCTACTCATCCTTGGGAAGGAACTCAACACAGCAGCTCCTCTTCCTTATGCAGGCAAAACCTGGAAGTGTTTGCAGAGGAAGCATGTTCACTGAACATGCTGCTGAAGGCAAGCAGCAGGGTGATCCCTCCCCTTCAACAGCAACTGGTTTTGCTTTGGAAGCCACAATACCCTCTACTCAATGGTCAGGACAGAAACAGCCTTCAGGTGGACGGGTGCAAACTGCAACACAGGGCTCAGCGTAGCTCAGGTCTGGCACCACTCACGCCAACACTGCTGCTATCCAGAGGAAGCAAGCTTTGAAGAATCAGCTTTAGATAAATGAAAAACCCCTGAGAGCCACAGTGGAACATTTCTGGTTCTTCCCTAAGTGAGAGGTCCCACACTGCTCAACTCCAGCCACCAAAGAAACAGAGCTATTTATCTGGGTGCTTCCTTACCTCCGCCGCTAACAGCTGAGGGTATCGGGCAGGGAGGAATCTCTAAATGGCAGCAGGCCTAAGAACAAGCTCCTAGCTTGCAGAGGACACCATTTTAAAGCTCTGAGTTCCTAAAATGAAGTCTGATTGCTCAGGCAATCAGGGACACTGAAACTGGAACCCTTGGCTTTGGCTTTGTGTTTACCTCAGGCGTGCTTGCACGCAGGGCGGCGGAGGCACGGCGGAGTTCTGCACGCGTGTCACCAGCTCCTGCCTCCTGTCAACAGCAGAAACTTTGCCTGGGGACAGCCACAGCTACAACGTGCTGCTCTTTGATTCAGGCTGTACAGATGATGCTTTTAGCTCTGAAGGGCTCTGGTGAGAAGAGGGCACAGCCACCACATCACCTTGCTGTCTTACTAATAACTGAGCAAAGATCACCAAACCATTTCACCAGCACACAGGCCCCAGGCTGACACAGTGCTTCTAAAAGTATAACCTTTCATCCAGCTCCTCAGCCTGCCTGCCCTTAGCCCAATAAAACAAGAAGGAAAAATAAAACCCTTCTCCAAACTCCCTCTGACTTGCAACACCACTAACAGTTCACTGTTGGGATAGTAGCTACCAGCGTATGAAGTTTCTTCTCCAGGCACAGCTCTCCCAGGACACTTGCTGGTTGCAGGCATTATCAAATGACAGTGCTTCACATCATCTACTGCTATTGCTTCAAATAATTTCCAGTAACTTAACCCAAACTTGTAACATTTTTACCACTTCCTCTTTGGGGCTTTCAGGGTTGTGGTTGCAAATTTAGGAGTTGTGTACACTACCGAAGATTAGGAAAGAGGACAAATCCTTTCAGGCTTCAGCTCCTCTAACCTTTTGCACTGGGCTGCTTTTGGTCACTTTGATCTCCAAGGGATTCATACTCTTTAATATGTCCTGGGGAACTCTGCCAAGCAGTACAGTTCTGCATTCCTTTGCTGTGTGACAAGCAGAAGTAACCTAGGGAATCCAGCCTCCTACTGCATAACTCCTTGAAGAGGTTTTTCCAGTGTGGGTTAGTTTGCAAACGTTTAGGTACTATTTTGAAAGAGCCAGAGCGGTCCTGACTTCTAACCAAGCCTCTTGGCTGCCTGCTGAATGCACTGACACTGAATCAGGATGAGCTGGGTCTCCCTAAGAGCAGAATTCCCCATCAAAGCTTACTTAACATCTGCACTAGGTTCAAACAGCTTTCATATCAACCCAAGAATCCCTGATATCTACTGTGCAGCAGACCAGGCAGGTTCTGAAGGCATTCCTGTAACTCACTGGAAAGCAAACAGCAGCACCATGAGGTCTTTGTGCTGACTTAGTTACAAGTCACCCTGCCTGATACAGCATGATCCTTTTCTTCTCAGATCTGCATCATGGACCAATGAAAATGCTATTTCACAAAGAGAGTGCAAGCTCATCCTGTGTCTGCAATCATCCTGCTAGCAAAAACCCCCTTACAACAGTCACTAAACCCTGACAGAGAGAAACAGCATCCCAGACACCTGCTGTGAGGCGATGCCACCAGAAAACACCAAAGCACACAGAGCTGGCAGTTGTCACTCAGCTGCAGCGGGGCTGGAGAGCAGGTCAGCAAACAGTGTCATCACTCAGCCTTCGTTAGCAGCACATTACCTAGCAGGCTAATGCCTAGGCGAGACAGGCCCTGCCTCAGTCCTTCTCCCAGGCTCTCTGGCAGCTGCCGCCTCCACTCCTCTTGCCGGTTGTAGTGCTCCTCATCCAGGGACAGCCTGTCCATATTCCGGGCGAGACTTGTTGCCAGGTTGGTGATCGAGGTCAGCGTACCTAAACACACAGAGAGACACAGCTGGGGCTGGATCAGCAGGCTTTGATTTAAACCAGGGAGATGTTCTGTGCCTCGCTGCAGGACGGAGCTCCCCAGCACAGCAGCAAAGCCATCTGCATGGTCACCCGTGTGGAACGGGCACGCCACCACCTCACACTTTTACATCAGCCCCCACCAGGTTTCCCTGGCTGCTGGGAAGAGGAACTCATCCAAACATCCTTGCCCAGCTCCCAAACTTCTGTAAGGCTAACCTGAGTGGAGGGGGAGTGAGGGAAAGGTAAACAAATGTTTACAGCAGGAGCCCGGGAGGATGTGCCCCGAGGGAGCCTGGAGGAGCAGCGAGCAGCTGCAGCCCTCCTGGGCGGCTGGAGCCACGCGATGGCACTGTTTGTACAGACTTCGCCCAGCAGAAGGGATCTGAGCTCAGGCCCTGCTCTCCCAACCAGCTCTGACAACTGCAGCCACTCTTTTCTTTCAGAAAGAAGCAATAACAAAGATGATGAGGCAGCTGTGCCGAATTTCTGATGGGCAGCAGAAGAGCAGAACACCTTTAATATTTCTGCAGTTATCACACGAAAGCCTGGCAGAGCCGACCTTCATTTCCCACTGGGAGGTTTAAAACTCTGAGGTTTCTGACATGTTCTCATGCACTGCAGTTAAGCAATGATCTGCTTCATGCATGAGATGTTGTAAGCGAGCTTTGTTCCCCTCCCGGCGCTTCGCTGCAGCCCAGCAGGCCGAGCAAAGCTGCAGGCAATGCCGTTTAAAGCCTTAGCACAGCCTGCAACAACGCCACAACGAGCCGGTCGTTAGAACAACAAAGTGAAAGCTCTACCTTTGGAAATGTGCTTTACAAACGATGTTGTTCCTCTGGAAACTCCGCTGACAAACGCTCCTGGGCCCCGGGTCAGCCCCTCATAGGGCAGCCTAAAGAAGTCTGCAATGCCATTTCCTATGCTTCTGACCAAACTCGCCGGGCTCCCAAGGATTTCCAGCGACCCGACGACCCAGCCTGTATGGAGAAACAGGGCACATGTCAGGGCTGCAAGAAGCGCTGGAGCAGCAGCACCTGTGAGGAGCTCACTCCTTAATTATCTTTTTCACACCCAGACTTCATTGCATCGTGAACTCCCTTTGAGCAAGCCCCAGGAAATAACTCGGGCACTGCGCATTCAGCAACGGCAATCTTTCATACTTTGCAAATCAAAGAACTCCTTCTGGCAAGCTCACAAATAGCTTCAGAATGACTTCCTGCAGGAGCTGCCCCTAGTTCTGCTGAGAGTGTGCTCGGGAAGTGGGTGCTGGAGCCTCCCGGCCTGCAGGGATGGGGAGCTCAGATGAGTGCGGGGGTTCGGAGGCTCGCAGGCAGCGCCGCGATTTCACATCCCCTGTGGCAGGCACTTTACACTGACACGAGCACCGCTTCGCAGCAGCCTGCAGGCCAGTGGCTTGATGGAGTGTGAGGGAAGAGGATGCAGGTTTTTGACAAGTGCTTAAGAAGTTACTTTAACTCCAGCCCAACCCTCCTAAGCTGATCACTTTGTTTCAGGGCGCGGGGAGCGCCAGACAAATGCCTCCTGCTCAGCGCAGTTGTGTAAACAGCACTGACATCGACGTGCTGATTAGGTTACTCATAGGGGAGTATTCCTTGCGCCGGTCCCAGGAGAGCTATCTGCCGAGCTGGTTTCCTATAGAAACGCAGGGTTGCCAGCAGCCTATTGGACGGCCCAGTGCACAGCAATCTGTTGCTGGGAAGCTGTTTGCAGGTCTTGTCTTTCTCAGGCTGGTTGGCAGCAGATTTATTAGGGAAATAGTGCTGCAGAACGACTTTTTTTTTTCAGCAGCCTGGAGAGACTGCTTCAGAAAGGGCAATAAATGTTAAATGAAGCTGCCTGGTCTTTGAGCTCTGCTACCAGCACTTTCAACTGGCACTGCCAGAGCAACGCAAGGCATGACAGGGCCAGGAGGCTGAAAGATGGACACACTGGCCCTCCTGCTCTCCCACTAAGGGCCCTTGATCTGCACTGCCCTCTCATTTCCATCTCATCGCTGCAGACTCCTGCTGTCCAGATGCTTCTCTTGTTTTCTCTTAACCCCTCCCAGTCACTCCTGTGGAAGGCTGAATCATGAAACTGAACAGAGGAGAAAATGTTACTCATATGAAGTGAATTAGTGTCACACTATCATTCTAAGCCCCCAGAAAATCTATTATTCTTGTTGAATGCATCCCACATTTCAGACCTGGCAGGTTGAGAACTCCACTGTCTGTAGCATACAAAGTGGGAACCACAGCAGACATAAGGGAGAGGGTGGGATGGACTGTGAAAACCAAAAGCAAGCATGACTGGCAACGTGACAAGCAAAGCATCAGAGAGCAGTGTGGCCTGCCCTGGACAGGAGTGAGTGTCCCCCGGGCTGGGGACCGGGGGACGCCAGCAGTGCGGGCTGGGCCGGTGGCTCCCTCCCTGGCTTATCCTTGCCACTGTGTGAAGTGATGAAAAGCTGGGGAGCAGTGTATGGATGGAAGAGATGCTCCTTCTGCTTCTTCTGATCAATAATGTTGCAATACTCCCTTACAGTCTCTCTTTCCCTTTGTCTTGGCATTTTTGTCCTGAGGTGCTGGTGTCACAGGAGGGGCTGCCCTGGGGCTTTAGTGCCTGTCTGCCCTGCGATGCTCCCAGCAGGCACTGCCAGACTCTCCACTCACCTGCTTGGCCAGTCAGCGTGCTCAGGAATCAAAACTGGATTGAAAGCAGGAGTGAAATCAGTCAGACACAAAGCTGAGCAGTTGCCTGGTATCCCAGGAACGGGCTGCTACAGCCTGGCCCTGGCCTGCAGGCTGCCAGTTTTGGGAAGCTCTGGAAGGAGTGTGGAGAGCACGCTGCAGGAATGTGCAGCTTTACAGCAAGGGTGACCCTCCTTGTCCCATGCTCAGAGCAAACCCAATGGCTCCTGACTGCCAGCACGGACCACCCAACCCAAGGAGGAAGGTGTGGGAGTAAGTCAGGAACAGGAAAATGCAGAGTCAGTAAAATCCCTCAGTTGAGAAGCTCTGTGCTGCATTGCACAGTGCAGAAATACAGGCTCATGGCAGGTTGCTATTTCCCCAAGCAGACTTAGCAATTATATCCACTAATGTGAAACATTTATGACTGTGTTAGCAGAGTCACTGCCTTTTCTTTATGTGCAACTACAGGGCTAGAGCTGCCTGAGCCCAGGAACACTTTGAAAGAGAACTTTATTAACTTTTAAATGGCAGCCCACTTAATTAGAAAAGGATGGGAGATTTCCAAGGCAAGCTTTGCTAATTGCAGACAAGCAATGCTAATCAGCATACCTGAGCAGGGCTCTCCAGCCCCAGTCATCACTGACCAGACATGGATCCTCACCTCTCCCTTGCCACAAATGGGGCAGCCTGATACACCCCCTTGAGCAGGCCTTGAGGCAAAGCCTGCCCCCTCCTACCTGGCAGCAATGGGCTTGCAAACAGCTAAGGGCAAAAATCCCACTTGGAGCACAAGGCACAGCTGTATGGGAATGACATTTGTGCCACAAGAAGTTGTGCATGGGACAGTGGGGAGCAGAACAAAGCCAAAGAATCTGCCTTGCAGAAGATGTGGCTAAAAGGATGAGGGGTGATGTTCTCCTTCACAAGAGCCCAATCCAAGGTGGTGAGGAAAGGACTCAAGGTTTGCAGACCCCCTTAATTTTTCCCTTCTTTTTAAACTTTGCTGACACAGCCAGTCTCCTGACAAGCATCACAAAGCCTTCAAAGCCTCTCCTTTGCCCAAGCAAACCTTCTCATCACAGTAACCCTTTCAAACACACATTTTAGTTTTAGTGCTTGGAGTGGCCTTTAAGCAGTAACCAGTTTTCCTCAAGCCTAGTGCCACTGAAGCAAAGCCTATTGCTTGTTCTTTAAACTTGCTTGATTTCAGCTGCACCACAAGCCCTGAGCAAGAGGTGGCCTGTGCAGAGTTGCACACTGCAAGGTTAGCACAGAAGGAACGAGCAAGGCTGGGCTCAGGAATCCCTCACTAGCAGATGTGCTCACCCAGGATGCTGTGGATGAAAGGCCAGTACAAGACCAATTTCCTGAGGCAGTCTATCACCACTTGTATCACCACTCCCAGCCAGTTGTGGGGAGAAACATTCACACCATGTTTGGTGTGGACCATATCTGGCCAGAGTTTCACTCTTTATTAGCAGGAAATGAGATCTCTCCTTTTGTACTGCAGGACCTGACTCTAAAGCAAATTCAAACCAGTAGTGAAAAGGAAAACCTGCAAGTTTTGCAAGCAAAATAATGCCAGAGAAGAATAAATCAGTGGATGGTGCTCTGGTGCAAGAGTCTGTGCATGGCTGCCACAGTCAGCTCTGCCAGTCAGGCCTGCACACAGTGCAAGAACAGAGCAGCATCTCACTTCTGTTCACAAGGAGCTGAAATGTGTGTGTGCAAGTCTGGACACCGAGCACAGGAGTTTCGGTGTGCAGCACACTATTTGTGTGTGACCATGCAGGAGCCTCCTCCTGTCTCAAACACCAATCCCATTCCACACCAAGTCACACAGGAGACCAAATGCCATGATTTCTACATTAACATTTACAGGGAACAATGTACCTGCCCATCTAATAACCTGATTGCACACTATTGATCCTCTGTGGCAAAAAGTAACAGCAAAGTCCATAGCCCTCGGATCAAAGGACACCAAACATCTGTGTGCCAGTTTAGCGTGAAGGCTGTGTGAGGAAAGACAGACTCCTCATCATGAACTGCAGCCAAAGGGAGCCCTAACAACAAAACAACATCCAGGGCTGTAATTTACTCCTGCATGCAGAGCAGCATGCTGAATAATTTGATTAAATGCAGTTTTGGGGAGTTTCTGTGGGGAATGTGGGCTGACTCTGCCTAGTGCTGCAAGATAAAATGACAAACCCCAAGTCAGCCAGAGCACATTTTTATGCTGTGTGCAGGGCTCTGCAAAGCCTTCAGGTGGCTGGGCAATGTTTAGCACAGCTTTACAAACCTCCACTGGGGTCTGCTCAAACATTTAATTTCCCAAAAGGTGCCTGAAAATATCATTAGCAAAGAGTGTCTGAGGGGAGCAGTGATTGTATGGCTGACAGCTAGGTGACTCAGCCTGGGAGACAACCAGGGAGTCCTGGTGGCTGATGCAAATGCCACAGGTCAGGGGAAGGTACTGACCTGCTCTGAAGAGTGCTCCAGCAGCATAATGCATGGCCAGGGCATGGATGAGCTGCCTGGCAGTGGTGAAGATGGGTCCTCGCTCAAAGACAGAGAAGGAGAGAGGAGTGTGGTCTGAGGCTATGTAGAGTTTCAGTGAGGCATGGATACTGACAAGGAGATGAACTGGTTGTATTGTTAGTTTTCTCAGTTTCACTGGCTTGACTAAAGCTCTTGCATGCTCTCTCACTCGTTCAGGCAGTATCAGGGTGCTGTCTGATGCTTTCATGGCCTTACAAGCACTTTTGTTTTCTGGAAGATATGTATCAAACAAAGTCTTAATGTAGTAAACAAAGGTGTCTTCCACATACAACCTGGCTGGCTTGAGCTCGAAGCTGAGCTCATTCATGTGAAACACAAAGCTCTTCTCCTCAGAGAAAGCAATGCAGAGTTTTATGAAGCAGCTTTCCTTGTATCTCTCCAGATCCTTGTCACAAACCACGAGGTTGTTCACCCTGCCCCACTGCACGCTCTCGCTTTTCTCTCCTTGGCAGAGCAGGACTGCAAAATGGAAGTTGGATTTACTGTACAGCTGATTGTCCAGTTGCAGGTCTTCACAATACACTTGGAGCCTGTGAAACTGTGGGAGCCCCTCCATGGCATCCCTCTGGAGCTCCTGTGACAGGGGTCTCAGGTGGCTGGTGGCTGGGGCCATGTGGAGGAAAATGTTGTCTGCGGTGAGGCGCAGGAGCTCACAGGAGACTTTGTGGTTGGTAATGTCATCAAAGGCAGCAAGGCTTAACTGGCTGATGAACATTTTCAGTGACAGGGTCTGCTCTTGACTTCTAGATGAGGAAAAGAGACATTTTGTCACTTTATGTAGCTCACCTGGATTCCTCACCAAGCTACCAGGAGAACGCTTCTCTATAATACATGGGAAACTCAGGTGAATCTCATTAATCTTAATGGGACCTGGCAGCCTTAATCACCACAGTAAGCATCACTCAGGAGGTCTTCTAAGAGAAGGGATATCACACATCTCTGCCAGCTTCTCCTTCTTAGCAATCAACAGCATGGCTTGGACAGGAGCCTTCTCCACATACACAGCAATCCCCTATTGAATTTGAACAGGGCCAGCTATTAAGGCAGACAACAAACACAACTCTCTGATAATTCTGAGAGTTCAGCCTCAGCTCTTGCAACATTTTCTGGAGGCACTACTGAGGGTTACCATTATGGGTAACTCATTTCATGTGACATGCAGGGAGTGCTCTCCAACAGAGCCACCACAGCATTTTTATACCAGTGGTACCGACCGCCTCCGGCGTTCACTGCCCATTGCCAAGGTTAACTGGCAAGTGGGCTACCATGCACTGCACTTGGGCAGCAGAGTGCAAACAAAACCAGCACAACCAACTGTAGGAGGCCAGGCAGCCTGCTCCTTGGGAAAGAGAAGAGTGTCAGAGAAAAAGAGACAAGTGTAAGAACTGCACTTGAATGGAGCTGAGGAGCAGGTGGAGGTGTGT
This sequence comes from Melanerpes formicivorus, assembly GCF_026170545.1. NCBI lineage: Eukaryota > Metazoa > Chordata > Aves > Piciformes > Picidae > Melanerpes > Melanerpes formicivorus. The sequence goes on from NW_027142408.1 coordinate 1,710,130, forward strand.
CATGGAAGTGTGAAAGTATCCTAAAGAGCAGGGTTTGGATCAAGTGCAGCTACCTACTGACTGGAAGAGTATTTATCACAGTATCAACAAGGTTGGAAGAGACCTCAGAGATCAAGTCCAACCTGTCACCACAGACCCCATGACTAGACCATGGCACCAAGTGCCACCTCCAATCCCCTCTTGAACACCTCCAGGGACAGTGACTGCACCACCCCCCTGGGCAGCACATTCCAATGACCAATGACTCTCTCCATGAAGAACTTTCTCGTCACCTCCAACCTAAACTTCTCCAGCCCCTGCACATCAAGCTTCCCACCAGTTTCAGTGGGAGCCTGTACAATTACAGATGGCAGGACAGGCCTAGATACATATTAAACTGATGAACACACTCAGATTAATCATGATGGAAAATGGCTTTTTTTTTCCCCCCAATGAACAACTCAGGACTTCCTTTTGTATCAGACATCTAGTGTCTCCCCTGAAGTGACTTGACTTTTGATGTTAGATTGTCATTTTTACACTGGAATATAGAAAGCACAATGTGTGGTCTGAACAGAAGCCAGGGGGCACACAGCAATACCAAACAAACCAAGCAAGCCAAAGTTCCTAAGGTGGCTCACAGCTGATTGACCTCTCAGCACTGCTTGGCAATGCTTTTGATCATCCTTTCTGTGCTTCATGTACCTGTTGAGGTTGATCTCAATGGGTCCCAATCTTCCTTCTGGAGCCAAGGTTATGACTATGGTTCCACACTGATGGGTGATGTCCACATAAACACAGCCAAAGCCAGTTAAGAACACAACCTAGGGGAGAGAGTGAGAACCACAGGCAATACTGCTGAAAGCACTGCTTTCAATGGCATCATTTGAATTAAGCCTGCTAATGCCTGCTGGCTGGCATCTTGCACTCAAATACTGTTTGGGTACTCACAGAATGGGTTGGAAGGGACCTCCAAAGGTCATCTAGCCCACCCCCCCTTGCAGTCAGCAGGGAGATCCCCAACTAGATCAGGTTGCTCAGGGCCTTGTCAAGCAGAACCTTGAATACCCACAGGGTTGGGGCCTCAACTACCTCCCTGGGCAACCTGCTGCAGTGTTCCACCACCCCTCATGATACAGTTCTGGGAAAACAGAGACAGATTTGAGTACTTCAGAATACAAAAGCTACTTGAAGTATTTCAGTTATACAGCAAGATTAAATTTGTACCTCATCCTTTAACTGTTTAACTGAATAAACTGTGATGAGGAATAAGCAGAACTCCAGAAATAAGCAAGGTGTGCTGAGGAGAGGGGAGGTTAGATGGGAGAAGAATAAACAGTAACTTTCAGCTGGTGATTTGGGATTAGGGGGAAAGGCAAATTCCTGGAGCCTTGCAAAATCTCACCTTCTCAAACCCCTAAACTAACATTTTGTTGCTGTGCCCTAGCTCAGAGCTGGTTAGGTGAATGGTTGCTAGCATGATGCAAAACACACAGTCAGAAAATAAGGAACATTCTGGACTCATGGAGGCTTGCCTAACTCACATGGAACACACCTAAGGTGCTTTGGGGAAAACAGCTTCACAAGCAAGGTGCTGCCACAAGAAAATGGCAAAGGTCTGCTGGAGAGCACAAGACATCTAAAAAGGCAGGAAAAGGGGAACATGACAAGTCTGTGTCTTGCTCACAGAGGTGCAAACTTTCATTCTGAACAAGCTGTCCTTCGAAAGAAATACTCCACTTGAAGGAAAGGTTTTGTATTTGAGCTTAGTTCTGCACTACTGCAGTGCATGCTTTGTGTTTTTTCCAGGAAAGAAAAGATTTAGGTCTTTCCAGTTCTGTTAGCAGTCCCTGTCAGACCAAGCTGGCCTCCTTTTGCCCTTGCAGGTCTGCAGTCAACACAATTGCTTACTAGGTTGTAACAACTTACAGGACTGCAAACCTCAGGATGCACACTAAGCTGATGGGCCTGGCACAGGGACACACACAGTTTGCTCTGAAGACTCTTTACTGCTGCTAACAATCAGTTAGTTGGTAGGACCAGAACTTAAACTGATTCTCATGACACTATTTCATAGTAGTATCATAGTATCAGTCAGGGTTGGAAGGGACCACAAGGATCATCTAGTTCCAACCCCCCTGCCATGGGCAGGGACACCCCACACTAGATCAGGCTGGCCAGAGCCTCATCCAGCCTGCTCTTAAACACCTCCAGGGACAGGGCCTCAACCACCTCCCTGGACAACCCATTCCAGGGCTTCACCACTCTCATTTATAACAACCTTGTAGAGATAATTAAATCTCATTCATCAAATTGTATCTTGCTCTTCTGAGAACTGCACACAAGAGAGTGACTAATTTCAACCTCTTAGCTTTAATGCTTTGCTTATCTGCAAAAGATTTCCAGTCCTGCATGATGGAATTAAAGGGGAAATAAAAGGACACTGAGTGAAGGTCCAAAACTCTCAGTCTTTTGAAAACCTTCACTGCTCTTAAGGATTGCTCATTTTCTGTCCAATTTAAGATGATTCCAATGACAAATACCTTAATTTTAGTAAATCAATACAGTTTTCTTTCCAATAGAATAGGAGGCTAGGTAGACAGAATACAAATTCCTCTAAACCTCAGTCATTTCACAAGCTGTGCATGAAGCTATCAGCATACTTCTCTTAAAGTTTTCTAAGGTACAGACTGACTGAGACATCCTGGGGAAACTCTCTGCATCTCTACCTTAAGAAGTTCACTAACAGAAGACTCCACTTTTTATTTAGAGAGTTCTTCAAGTACACAATGATCCCCAAATGTTGTCTTAGCATCTAATTCCTCCTAGGAGCCAGATACTTATAAAGAACCCTGGTCTGGCATCACATTAATGGCTGAAATTTGAAACCTTGCCTTGCTTGCCTGGCTGACTGAATGGAACTGAACCACTTGCTGTAGAACATAACACTCTATAATCAAGAGCATTTTGTGATTGGTCCCCAGGGAAAACATCTGAAAACAGGATTTCTTTCAAAGAAGCCAGCAGTTTATGTTGATTCCATGTAAACTAATGACTTCAAAGATGGAAAAGAATTCCCATCAAAAGGAATGACTCCAGTCAAGGAAGTTTTCATTTACCTCAAACCAGAGAAAAATAACAGAAGGAAAGAAAAGGGGGTGGATTTGTTTTGTTTCAGAAAGATGTGCACAGCTTCTGTGAAGACACAGAGGAAGAATGACAGTGATGATGTGATGATTCCTCTAATACAAAGGTAAAATAATGCAAAGGTTAAAATCCTGTGACCATGAAATTGTCAAACAGAAGGATTCTCCTAGACCCTGTGGGATCTTCTGCCAGAAATTTGCAGGCCTGATTTTTTCCAGGGAAGATCAGGTTGATTGAAAGCAAGTGAAAACACTCAGCAGCAGGAAGCCTGCATTTTGGAGCTAGCTGTTTTTAATAGCAGCCAGGGCAGAAGGTAACCTGCATGCTAAAGCTGAATGCCTCAGCAAGGGCCTTGGAGAAGATCATCTCCAGGACTTTAAAACCCCCTGAAAGCAACAGAAGAGAGATGCTTGCTGCAGAGCAACGACAGCCTGTGCAGGCCAGGAAGAAGCAGAAAGCAGGTCATAAGGACTTACTTGTGTCCCTTGGCTGTTGATGTCCACACAGTCACTCCACTCATTTTCTACCTCACTGGATGACATCACTTTGAGAAGAATGCTGGGCAGCAAATCTCTTGTTTTGCAGTCTGGGTAGCTGCAGACCTGGTGGTAAAGCTCGTGATGAACCGAACGCTCGGCTGGGATCTTCCTACAGTAAACCTCAAACTTTGGTGTGTCTGAAATGGTAGAAAATGCACAGCATTAGGGCTCTCCAAAATCCAGCTGGAATCAGAACTCACCTGTGCTTACACTAACGAGGAGGTTCCTGTCTGGAATGTCATGGCTGGATAAAGACAGGACTTTCTGTTGACCGAAACTTTGTGTGCTCAGGGTTGGTTTTGTTTCCTTTTTATGTTATTAAAATGTACACAAAGAATCACAGAATTGTTTCACTTGGAAGAGACCTCCAAGATCAAGTTCAACCTTCAACCCAACACCACCATGCCCATTAAACCATGTCCCCAAGGGCCATGGGCACACATCTCTTGAACTCCTCCAGGGATGGTGACTCCCCCACCTCCCTGGGCAGCCTGTTCCAAAGCCTGACCACTCCTCCAGGAAAGAAATTGTTCCTAATCTCCAACCTAAACCTCCCCTGGTGCAACTCATTGCATGAACAGACTGTAGCTGGAGTTCTGACAATATGTTTTGTGTTACATTTGCAAATGTGAGGAAATTTGAATGTTCCATGGGGTTGAATTTACGTCAATAAACCCCCGCTGCCTACTGCTTTCCTGCACCAGAGGCCCTTCTGACAGCTGCAACCAGGGAGACCCAAAAGCCTAAAGCCATGCAAGTTCACACTCATGGCCTCACAATTAGCTCCAACAGCTTCCAGGCTTCAGTACTTTCCAGAGTCTCTCACTTGGAGAAAAACCTTTATGAGGGCACCAAGTTCATGTTGTAACCAAAACACACACTGAACCAATGATGGACACACACAGCAAGATAATGCACACCACAACAGTGCACTGCTTCAGATCACTGCACACTGCCTACCTTTGAAGTTCTCCTTTAAGAGCAGGGGAACAGAGCACCTGTTGTGGATAATGATACGAGGACTGGGATCTTCTGTGAGTGTGAGGTAAGTCACACCAAGATACTCTTGGTAAGTCAGTGCTATAGCTCTGAAACAGAAGCAGATAGATTTGATTATGCATGTTTGGGATGAAACCTTTGTGCTTTATTACCGTGCACAATTAAAAACAGTCAAAGCTGGCATCTGCAAGAATCCTTCTGATCAAGTTCCAATTCCACAGGTATTTGTGTACTCTGAGGTGGGATGTATTCCCACTGGGAATTCTGTTTCAGCAGGAGGACACGTGGAAATAGCATGACGACCAACAGGAGAGCAGAAATCACTTCGCAGAGACTGCTTGTGAGTTAAATTGAGCACGTGTGCTTGCAAGAGGAGAGCCCTAGCCAGCAGAGCTTTAGATTAAATTAAAACCATGAGATTGTAGCCCCAAATTTTCAACATAAATCTTTACATTTTTCCAGAAGAATTTGCAGGCATACTTCCCTGATACACATCAAAGATACTCTTAACAAACACATAAATCTGTAACCGACTGCTCCCCTGCAACCGGCCACGCTGCCAGCACCCTTGCCAATGGGAACCTTAAGGAGCAGCACTGCGGAAACTTCCAGAGGGAAAATCAATTCATTTACTTCTACTCATTAGCTCCATAAAACTTCTTCACTCAGAAAGAGAAATTCTTCCTTTCCTTAAAGAGAAATTCTTCCTTTCCTTGTGCAAACTGAGTGGGTGGCTGAAAACCTTCCCCCCACGGTGATTTAGAAAGTCCAAGCAGCCTGAAAACGCGATGGGGAACGTGAGACCCTCTCTGCCTGTCTCAGAATTCTAAGGAATCCTTTCCTTGTTCTCCCCAATAAAAATGGTGTAATGTGAAGTCTGTATGAGAATCTTTGGTATCCACAAGGACACCTCTTGGACTCTGCAGAGGAACTGTGTGAGGATTGGCTGACATCTAGCACTTCAGGCGAGAGAAAGAACATATGGCTGATAACACAGACTGCTGGGGCTTCTCCGGTTTCAGCAGATGGGCTTTTGTTCATACCACTACAAGCAGGAATAGATTCACATATCAGGTGTGAGAACTCAAGCTGGGCATCTGACAAGTCACTGGACTCTCATTTTTAACTGGCTGGATGCATTTGTTTGTACATGAAGGTGCATTTGGGTATTTCAAGGTTTAAAACCTGAAAAATCAATCCTCACTGTAGTCTCAAAAGAGTTTCATCCTGGTTTTGCTTTGCACAGAATCACAGAGTGTTAGGAGTTGGAAGGGGCCTCCAGAGATCATCCAATCCAAACCCCTGCCAGAGCAAGAGCACCTAGGGCAGGTCACACAGAAACACACCCAAATGTGTTTTGAAACTCAGCAGAGGAGACTCCACAACCTCTCTGGGCAGCCTGCTCCAGGGCTCTGGCACCCTCACAGGGAAAAAGTTTTCCCTTCTGTTCCCTGGTACCTCCTCTGCTCCAGCTTGCAGCCCTTGTCCTGTCCTTGGACATCCCTGAGCAGAGCCTGGCTCCATACTCCTGACACTTACCTGCACATCTTTATCACTAGGAATGAGCTCAGGCTCCTCTGCTCCAAGCTAAAGAGCCCCAGCTGCCTCAGCCCGTCCCCACAGGGAGATGTGCTGCTGCCTTCAGCATCGTACTCTACATTGTTGCACTGTCCTTGCCCCCTTACACTGTTACCCACAAACTGAAGATGCCCAGAATCTTGAACAGAAACTCTGTATGCTCTTTGTTTGCATATAAAAACCTAAGCAGCCCATGCATGATACAAATTGTACAACCTGGACACAACCACAACAAGAAACCATTTAGAATAAAAGCATCAAAGCCATCAAAAGGTAAGAAATGTTGAAGTGAGCCCTGCCTTTACAGATGGGGGGCATGTGTTACTCTGACTTCTGTATTCATCTCTCATGATTTCCTACTGGCTGAGGCTTTACAGCAACCAGCCCAGGTGGTTATTGATGACCGCAGTACCTGGTACAGAATCCAAGCTCAGCACACAGCCCTGTGGGCACAGCCACGCTCTGCCTGGCAAACTCCTGTTTGATGACAGCTGGGAGGCTCCAGAGCTCAGGGCTGCTGGTGCAGCTGCCTGGACTGAAGCTCAGCAGGATGTGTTTCTCAGTGTGAGGCACCTCCGAGGGGAAGGGGCTGGGGTCTGACATCAGGTCCCAGCAGGGCACGGTGCTCAGTGCCTCCCTTGGACTGATGCTGAACACTGCACTGTCTGTTAAGTGGAAGTCCTGTAAAGAAAAGAGATGGCAGCAGCATGAGATAGTGTCTCCTAACAAGACATACATTCATGCTGATCTTGCACAGAGCAGTCTCAAGCAGCCAATGAGCACAGCAGCTACAGGTCCTTTGCATTAAAAGCTATCTGGTCAAATCCTGTCTTCATGTCTAATTATGCAGTTAACTGAGAACAGCTATCCACAGCCCCTGCTCAGTTGTACAGCATAACTACCAACAGCAACAGCTACATCACTCTAACACAGCTGTGAGGAGAAAAACCCACATATAGATACAAAACTAAGAATGGATTTTAGCCTCAGCAATCTTCCAACTCCCCACCCAAGAAGCCTGCCAGAAAAGGTGTGATGCACAAATGCAGACACTGCCCTGCAGGAAGCAAGTGCAGAAGGAGAAGAGCACAGAAACAGGGAACTTAAAAATGTGTTCATCTGCCAGCCCCTCTAGCAAGCTTGGCCCTAGAGACTTCTGCTCACAGATTTTACTATACATGCAGCCTCCACCAAATGCCTGCAAATGCTTGATCAAAATCTCTTGCCCATGCACACATCCTGGTTCTTGTAAGTTGGCCCTCAAACAGAGTGTGTGATCATCAGAAATCTGCTAGCCACAACTTGATGCAGTTCACTGCAATACACAAACTCTGGGCACATCCCTGAGTTCTACAGCTTTGTGCAGACAACTGGACTTTGCCTCAGAGGATAATAAAATGCTTTCAGCCTGCTAGGCCAACATCCCTCTGCTACACAATTTCAACAGCTACCATGGCCTGTGCTGCCTGCTTGACAGAAATGGCCACTAGTGCCTGAGCAGATGGAGAACAGGCAGAACTCAGGCTGCAGTGAGCAAGCTCTGCACAGACCTCTGCTCACTGTTAATTACTGGAGCTGAACTCACCCAGGATTCAGTATTTTAAATGAAAATGATATAAAATACCTTATCATTATTATGTCTAATGACTTCTCTTTAAGCTCTGCTATATGCAGGTGAAACCATTCATAGAATCACAGAGTTGTTTGGGTTGGAAAAGCCCTCTGAGATCATCAAGTCCAACCATCAACCCAACACCACCATGGCCATTAAAGCATGCCCCCAGGTGCCATGGCCACATGTTTCTTGAACACCTCCAATCTAATCCCCCAGGCACTGCAGCTGACAAAACAAACCAGCACCCACTGTGCTTTACCTCTTCTCCTGAGTGGGGTTTGGAAACAGAAAGCTGTGGTCTGTAGTAGATGGGATATGAAGTGTCATTGATGATGGTTGTCTTATCTTCTATCTGTAGAATCTGGATGCCTTGTCGAACCATTGAAGAAATGCAGAACTGACACAACTGGAAGATGGCAAAGAGGATGATGAGGTCACACACAGAGCCCCAGAAGGTGCTGCAATATAGTGACCCAAGGGCCACCTCCTCCCCAGTGTGGACATTGTGTCTACACTCATGCACTTTGAAACCAGAGCCACATTAGATACTTTAGAAGCTACATCTATCCATGTTTTCTAAACCAGATGGAGAACTCATTGGCTCTTTTTCCAGCAGGTGTGGTGTTACCTTGAGGAGTTGGGCAGAGTATTTTTGGAGACATCATTCTTTAAATTCTACTTCATACATTGCTTGTACTTTCAGCATGTCTTACAAGCATTAACATCATTAGGGAGGAGCTTTCACACTGCATTTAGAATCACAGAGTCACAGAATGGCAGGGGCTGGAAGGGACCTCCAGAGATCATCCAGCCCAACCTCCTGCCAGAGCAGGGGCACCCAGGGCAGGTCACATAGGAACACATAGAGCTGGGTTTTGAATGTCTCCAGAGAAGGAGACTCCACCACCTCTCTGGGCAGCTTGCTCCAGACCCTCAGTCCCCTTATAGCAAAGAAGTTTCTCCTCAGGTTGAGTTGGAATCTCCTGGGTTCCAGTTTGTGTCTGTTGCCCCTCATCCCATCACTGGGCACCAGTGAAAAGCAACTGGCCCCATCTTCTTGACACACTAATATTAGCTTGGTTTCCTTTGCTGGATGTCTGCTTTTTCCTTAAATGATGAAGCTATAAATCATGACCATTTTCTTCTCACCTTTTGATGACCTGGAAAAGCACCAAGTTTGATTTCAGCTTCAATAAAACCTTCTTCATCCAAGGTCACTACTTCCCCATTATCAGCATCCTTCCACTTCGGGGAGGTCATGTTATGAACCAGTTTAATTGCCACTGATTTATGCACAGTGTTGGTGTTTGCCCAGTATATTCCAACCTGAAAAGCCTCCTGCAAGTGAAAAATCATCAGTTATAACCTCTGGATAATTGCAAATGCTTCTGCTGGAGTTAAGGGCAGTTTCCAGCATGAAGGCAAACTCAGTGCCTCCCATCCTCCCTCTGATTCTTTCTACGTGGCACAAGGACAGATGAAACCATGATGTGGATATGGGACTGATCCTCAGGGAGGAAGCAAGACCACAGTCTACACTGAGACATGCTAACAGGCACAAGCAGACCTTTTGTTTATTAACACACACACATAGGGGGAAGAAAAGGTGGAAAAGCAAACAGGAAGGATTAGGCTGTCCCACTGGAACTGACAAGCTGCTGTGTCAGATGGTTTCCATTGTTTCAAAAATAAAGAACACTGGGGCTGTAAGAAAGCAGCATGTGCATGGCCAAGCCAGCTCCTGTGAAGAAATCCATGACACAAAGCTCTCAGTTTAGGGAGGCAGGCATCCCAGAGAACCTGCCTTCTTTGAAATCCACATCATCAAGCCTTTCTTGGCAGCATGTGAGCTACGAAACAACTCGACCTAAACCACTCTCAGAACAAACACTCCTTTCAGGCTGTCAGCTTTGCCACCATGCTCAACACACTGCAACTGACAGGGGCCAAAGGCCTAACCTTTACAGCAATTTGCTTGACCTTCTGCATTATGCCCACACTATGGATTTGGAGCAGGCTGCTGAATTGGGTGGTGTGCAGGTGGGCTCCCTACAGGGTCATAGGGACAGTTCTTGGCCATGCATCTTTCAGACAAGTTCTCAAATGCTGCTGTCTCATCTGTCACCCCCCCTGCTTGCTGGCTCATCAGAATGGCAGATTTGGATTGCTGTTCCTGCTCCTCATCACACAACTAACAGCCAGAGTGACTGGAAGGTGGGAGTCACCTGGATGAGCATTCTTCACCATCAGAATGTTTAGCAGAACTGTGCCAGTTACAGATGAAAGGCCAAGTTACCTCGAAGTTGGGAGGTATCATTACTTTTCCAGTGGGTACTTGAAGAATGATCTTCTCTCCTTCAAATAGCCAGAGGTCCCACTTGGACTGATTGATGAGCAAAGCCCAGGGCAGGAGTTCTATCAGCAGAGTTTTAACACAGGGTTTCCACACCGACAGCTTTACCTGCATTGGGCTATCCCACTGGGAGAGTTGTTCACTGCTGTTCAAAACCAAACATGCAAACAGATAAAGTCAAAGGAATGATGAATTCAAGACTGCAACTCAGAAGCTATCTTCTAAAACTTGACATAGGTTTCAGCTTTTAAAATAGAGACTCAATCTCCTCTTGCCTCATCATTCTGGAGCATACTGAGATGCTGCCTGACACACCTAGCTACATGCATGTTACAGAGGCATATTTTTAGCTACATAAGTTCAACCTAAATTAGGTCACTTAAAGAAATGTCTTCACAGAATTTCCACTGTCCCTCAGAACCAAACCTGCGACTTCTGTACTCATAAAACCTTCCAACCACTCCCTGTTTCTGTCCTGGAAGAAACAGCTACTGAACACAACAGCCTCTAAAGCTGCAACTAAGAAGGAGCATTCACAGAACAGCTCTAGTTTTTAAATCCATGCTGGTGAAGTCTTCTCAGTGCCATCAGGGGCAGCCCCTAGGCTGACCTCAATTTTTTTCCCACCTGCAAGTTTCTGCAGCTGACCTACTGGAACCAAGTAATTACCAAAGGCCTATTCAATGCTGTTCATACACAATCCTCTTGAGTATGATTTCAGTTGATTTAAAAAGGCAATGAGACAACCAGGAAGAAGGTTTAGCAAAGAATTACCTGTCTGAATCCTTCCTGTTGTATGGCCATGCAGGCTGGGGAGGGTCAGTGATGCCATAGAACTCAGACAGTATTTGGCTGACATTCCCATCCTGATGGGATTTAGTTGCTATCTGCTTGATCAGCGAGGTCGAGATAGGGACTGCACATTCTGATGGATCATCTTCCTCTCTGTCATTGAGAGCAGATTCAGTCAGACAAGATCAGGCATTAAGAGAAGCAGATTTTCTTTAATGGAGCTTTCCAAGCTACTCTGCTATGAGGACAGGCTGAGGGAGCTGGGGTTGGTCAGCCTGGAGAAGAGAAGACTCCAGGGGGACCTTAGAGCTGCCTTCCAATAGCTGAAGGGATCCTCCAGGAAGGCTGCAGAGGGACTTTTCCTGAGGGTGTCTAGAGACAGGCCAAGGGGGAATGGTTTGAAGCTGAGGGAGAGCAGGGTTAGTATTCTCAAAACCCATTTCAAGATTATTTAGGATTTTATTTTTCAAAGCCCAAACCCACAGACTTCTTAAGCAAACCAGTGGCAGGGTGCTTAGGATAGTTATACCCAATTCACCATTTCCTATCACACCCTTTCAGCCACACGTTTGTTCTGCTGCACCTCCTCTGCATATGCCACACTCTTGGAAAAGTTATACCAGCAGTGAGAGTGTAAATTACTCACCCCTGCTTTTCTGTACAGAAGAAACACTTCTCAAGGAAAACAAGCATTTTACCTGGCTTGAAATGTCAGGTGGTGAGTTAGATCAGGCTCTATATTCTGGAGGGCTTTCTCCTGTCCTTTCCCTGGAATCACTTGTGTTTCAGTCAATCCCAGGCTTCTTTTCTCTAAATGGATGATAATTGGGTCTGGAAGATGGCTCCTTACAATGAAAAGAGGGCTGAAAAGAATCTACAAAGAAAAAGCAAAAAGGGATATACCAAAGGAAGGCTGATTGTGGTCTAGGATTACAACTGTTGAACCAAGCTGCTGGTAAATATCTGAAGTGGGTTATTCCGCCCTTGGTTATGTATCACAGGTGAGGCATAGCCCTGCAGACTTCAGAGGCACTAACTGTACTTACCAGTCGTTGCTGCACACGGGAGTTGGGCTCCAGAGTCAGAATTGTGCACCACACATATGTAATTGAGCTCCTGGAGGATGGAACCTGCAGGCAGAGATCAGCACCGTTACACTGACATCACTGCAGGGTGACGACGGTCCAGCATTGCAGCTGATCAAATAGAAGCCCACATGCAAAGCCCTCAGTTGTCTCAGCTGTTTCTCATGCTATATTCCACACCCCCATTTCTAGTCATACCTGAATGACAGAGCTGTGTTCTGTGTGTTTAGAACTCAGACACACATCTTGGGACCAGTCTTCATCTCCTGTAGCTTTCACACTCAGCTCGGTAAGCTCATTGTTTTCTAGGACGTAGGAAGGCAGCTTCTGCTTGGCTGCAAGGCAGTTGATGTGTTCTTTAACAATGGCCTGTCCATCCTGACTGATGTAATGCTGGACCACTTTCAGTTCAATACTTTCAGAAAGGTAACTGCAGACTGTCTGCCTTCCACAGATTAGGATCTAGAACACACAAAACCAAGCAGCTCAAACACACACAACTGTGCAAGGAAAAGGCAAAACTGAATTACATAGCAAAAATCTCTGTAAGAATGACCTCCCTGTTTTAGGTTTTCCCAAGCACTGCTGAAGGCAGTGAATGGTAAAACACTGTTTTTATTGGCCAAATGATGTGCAATTTCACAGAAAGCTGGGCACTAAAACACTTGAAATATTGCTAAGGCAGGATCTGGGCTTGAAAGACAGATGCAACAGATCCACTGAATTCAGCAGCACTGCCCAGGGCTGCCACTGTGCTGGTTTCTGAATGCTGAGCCCTCCCTGAGCACAGGCAGTGATGTGCCAGCCTGCAGAAGAAATGTTTCTGCTGACACTGATCCAGACTTTTCAGTACTTTTGCTGTTTTAAACCTCACAGTTCTGTTAAATAGCTGTACCATACTTCTGTATTTAAGTGCAAGGTTACTACTCAGCAGCTCAGCTTCAGATGTTAATTTGCTCATGACTTCTTTCTCTTTTGAGCAATACAAAGGGCCTGAATTTCAACATAGAGTAAGATAGCTTAAAATCGATAAATTCTGCTTCTTAGGAACTTAAACATTGGAAGGGACTGTGTAACTTAGCACTGCTAGAACTCATAACCAACCCTCCATGCAAAGGCATGTCTACTGCAGCATGTGGAGTATGAGGCAGTAACTGAGCTGTTAAATGCTAAGAGGTACACCAAGGAGAATAAGAGTTGTGAAAACTCCTGGAAACGCCCCCAGGAGCCTGTTTGTTATACTTGTCACATTTGGGCTCTTTTGCAGACAGCAGTAGGAGAGAATAAATAGTAGGTGAGTAATTTGTGACCAGAACAGGTAACAGTTTCACTCACTCACACTTTTTTCCCCCCAGACTGGATCAAATAAATGCTTACTTGCTTTTGCACTCCACTGAGCTGCTGCACCTTGATAATAAGCGATGCTGTCCGGCCCTTGTACTGGATGGTTCGAAGGAAGGTCCCAGTGTTGTCCACACTGAAAGGCTCCGACCACCGCCAGTTCCCCCAGCCTTCAATGCAGATGTGCAACAGCTGGAGAGAAAGCAGTTAATATTTCAGGAGATAAGTGAGGGAAAAAGTGCCTTGCAGTAGGACAGGAATTCCCACGACAGAGAAGCATTCCTCATTTTAACACTCAGCACTGCTAAGCACATCAGCTCTCTGCATGAGCATTGGGTGATGCAAGCAGAAGCAGCAACACTTCTGGGAGATGGCTCTGTAGCACTTCTAGAAACCAACTGCTCCAGCGGTGGATTGAGGAGGGTAAAAACCCAGCACACAGCTGTGCAGAAAGAAAATGTTATGTGGAGAGCATAAAGTGGGAAAGAGGAGATTTTCTTTACTGCCCTTGAAATTGTTGTAGAAATCCACTCTCTTTATTGCCAACAATGTGACAGAGAATGCAAGGCCAGGCCAGGCAACTACAACTGCCCTTCCCTCCAAAGCAAAGGAAGATGCAAACCTAGCTGGGTGCGTGCCTGTACAGCTCCCATATACCCCTGTGTTAAGTGTACAGCTTAGCAGAGACTGCTGAGAGATGGGAATCATTTCACTTCTTACACAAATGTGGTGGCAAGTTGAAGCTTGGCTGCATGAGAAGAAAAGGAACTGCATAATTATACTCCCTGTGTGATTTATTCCGGAAAAGGAGTGGCTTTTTTTCCAGTTGAACTTAAATCACTTCCAGAGCAACAGAGTCTTTCATCATTCCAAGGGCCTTTCATCCCTGTACCCACCACGGGCACTTACCTCTATCCTGTGGAGATTCTTTAAGCCAGAGCAGTGAAAATTGGTCCTGTTACATGTAGGTCAATGAAGTTACATAAATGTAGGCCAGCTGAAGATCTGGCTGCTTAGCTCTGTGGAGATCTTTTGTGGCTGTGCAAACTTCAGAGTTATATAGAAGGGATCAAAGCAGTAAGTATTCTGGGTAAAATTTATTCTCTGCAGAGGGCCTGCACAGGGCCTAAGCATCACTTAAGTCCTTTAAAACAGTTATATAAAGGCCTTGTGGGAATTCTCTCTTGAGGGTTGAGTTTTGCTCTGATTTTGGACATCTGCCATTAACTAATTTAAGTAATTGAGAACAGGATCAGGCCCAAAGTTTGATAATTTACATGAGGAAAAACTAAAGCCTGTAAATATTCAGGGCTCCTGTGATTTGTTCCCAAACAGGGACAGGCACTGGCCATAGGTGTGGCCAGCTGGACCTGTGACTGGCTGGGTGTTGGGTTTTCCCCATTGTTTGAAGAAACAACCACAGCAACAACTTTCAAAGATATTACAACTCAGTAGCCTGTTAGCAATTTGTGGTATTCTCAGCCCAAGTTACACACAGAACAATAACATTCATTCGGTGGGTGGCTTTTGAGCTTGCAAGAGTGATGACTGTCGCATTCAGGTCCCAGTTGGCTGTACACTGGCAGCAGGAAGGGCAGCGTGCACACAGGCTTGGATCTGGATGTGCACAGGCGTGGGCACAGCTTTACATTCACGAGCACTGCGAGGGGAGCTGTGCACTGGGACGCTGAAGCTCATAAACAAACACATCACTTTGATTCTGAAGTATCAGTTACAGAAAGGGGAAAACAAATCAGCTCCGGTAGCTGGAATCAGTTCAGCTTTTTACAGAGGCAGCTGGGAAAAAAACCAAATCTCATCACATAGGAAAGCTAAGAGAAACAAGAAAAGTGTTTACTTTGGAGAGACTGGTAGCTGGAAATGACAGCCAAATAATGAGAAAAGGTACTAAGTGGTCAGTCTCAATTAGGAGGCACACAAAATACGGTGTGCTCCAAAGAGAGATGTCATACACATGCCACAATTGATCATTAGTAGCTGTAGGATGGCTCCCACCCTGTATAAACAGCTTTGCTCACCAGTTGAGAGTTCCCAAGGCACATGCTGTCAGCTTTCCCTGAGCAGTCCTCAGCTCCCAAATGCTGCCTTGCTGATTCTCTTTGTAACACAAGGATGGCTCTGCATTTAACCTCACCATTCGCACAGCAGCATTCAAAAGAGCTGTAACCCTGTACTGGCAACTTCTCATTTTAGAAACACCCTTTGTGCATGCTGCTAAATGCTAGGTGCAAAGGGAATAGCCTTTGTAGGTGATTTCAAAGCTATTTATTTGTATCAATGACATAGTGTAGGAACTGAGAAGTCGCTGTGGAAGTTTACTTTGGAGCAAAGAAACTGCACTCCATGAGAACGCAAAGGGATCTCCGTGTGAATCAACTGTTCAAGTAGGAGCTCTCTGGAAAGCATGGCTAGAAGTAATTAGCAAATGACAGTAATGATGCAGAGGGAGATGGCAGAAAAGAAAAGCTGATGTCATTTTAGACAATTAAGTGTTAACATTTCAGCAGAAAACCTAAGAGATGGTGTTAGACACTCAGCAGGGCAGAGTTCTAAATGCTATAAAACTGATCCTAAAGTACAGTCTCAGAGGACAAACCCTAGAACCCTCTTCCATTTAGCAGCCTTTCAGTAAATTCTGAGTATTTTTAGACACTCTGGTTAATAAAAGCTCAACAAGTATAGCTAAGCAGGGGTACACAGATCAGGAGAGAAGAGAAGTCATTGCAAAAAGGTGCAAAACACATTCAGTGGCCTTCAGAAGCATTCTAACAGAGAGAGTCCAGAGAGAAGCAGCAATTTGTAGCTTGCAGAGAACTCAAAACTGTTGAGATAGGCACTCATCTGATTTCTGCATTTTGTGTTAGGGAAACATATCAAGAGACAGCACAGAATTTTTTTGCTGGAGTTTGGATTTGTAATTCTGAGCCCTTATGGATTTCTCCTGTGGGGAAAGAAACTGCCTCCAGGGCTAATATGCTAACCACTGCTAACATCTACTGGACAATTTCGAAGTGTCCATTCAGAGGAAGAGAAAAGCAAACAACAGAGATCTTTTCCTTCAAATCCTATCTGAGCAGCAATACACTGGCACAGAGTTGTTCCAGAACCAGCTACCTACTTTGATAAGAAAGAAATCCATTTGGCTTACAGGCAGTCACTTGGCCACATTTTGATGGAAGTCATTGCCCACATCGACATCAGAACTCATCTTTACCCTCTACACTTGCTGCCTCAGGCTCAGCATAGCCAAAAGTGAAAATGGGCTTTATTGTAACCTTGGGAGAAGACTCTGGAGAGAGGTTTGGGAGCTGCTGCTTCCACTGAAGCCTTACCCTAAGGAACAGAATCCATTCAGATCCTTTGTTGTTGCTTTGTCAGAAGACTTTGCTGCATTGACGTGTGGGGGAAATAACGAACTTGTTCTAGAAGATTTTTGCTGCCAATTGGCAAACACCCTCTGAAGAATACATTCAGGGCACTCTCACCTAAACAGCTCATGTTTACATTTACTGTGGGACCCTCTACCTACCTGCTGTCAGGCAAGATGCAATTCTGTAGCTGAGCAAATTGCTAGGGAGATCTGGTCTCTTCTGACTTCAGAGTTTCACCCTACGTATCACATGCTTCAGCTCCTCTCCTATAAACCACAGCTGTATTGGAGACAAACATGACTTTTGACAGAGCAGGGGCCCATCCCACAAAGTAACTTGAAGATCAAGATAAGGAGTGCAGACTGGATCCAAGAATCGTGTAGGAGCCAGTGTTGTCTGCAGAGCACTGGGGCCATGCAGCTTCTCTTCCCTTTCCATGACATCCAACAGACCTCTTGCTTTCATTAAAGTCTGCAAAAGGAACTCACCATGTCTGGCAACTTTTGCTAGAGCTGCTTAAAGCCTCAAACACCATCAGCTTTGTACTCAGCCCAGCTCTGAAAGTGACTGTGGGGTTTGGGGGTTTTACCCTGACAAAAGGAGAGGGGATGGAGCGGAGCAGAAGAGCGAGGATCAGACTTTAGACTCATTACTGAAATATCAGCCAAACTAGCGAGGCTTGCAGCAGTCAGAGTGAAAGTTAAAAGGGACAATTTAGGTCCCCTGAAATGCAGAAGATCTGGGCTGGGAAAAAAAATGAAGGAACAGAAGAGCCTTAAGTTGAAGCAAGCAGTTGGAAGGACACCATCAATAGCTGACAAATGCAACTCCTTAGGTGCTTGAGCTGTTTTCACGACATGACAAAGATGAACAATTCTAAACTGTAGCCTACAGCAGCTTCATCAACACTAAAAAATGACTCTAAATATAACCAAAGCATCATAGAACTATCTGCTACTACAAACATGACTCCTTTTAGGTAGATACATTTGTGCTGAATAATTCAAATGGGCGATCATTGCACCTCTCCCTAGCTTAACTAGCAATAGAAAGAGGGTGAAATGCCTTGATGCAAATGTAAAAGAAATACAATCCTTTGAAAGCCATTTATTTTCACTGAACTGAACTGCCTTGCCACACTAAAAAAACATCTTGCAGAGGTTAAGTAAAGTACTTCATGGCAACCACTGCTTCTTAGTGCCTGTGTAACAAGAAACATGAGCCAGCCAGAGTTGTGCAAGTTGGTTTTCTTTCCCAGTAAGAGAATGTGGTATCTAGGACCTTGTCCTAACTCACTCTATCCCCGAGAGGAAGTCAAGCAAGTCAAGTATGAACTAATGCCTGGAGGGAAGTCCCTGACTCGAGAAGTATGGATTATTTCACATTTATCTTACAATCTGCTCCCAGAGTTCTTAAAATTCACTAACTTGGCAAGTGGGGAATTATCCTGAGAAATGAAATAATTTCATAAGCATGAAGTCATCCAGCATTCCATCACTATGACACTGGGAGGGTAGGTCTGTGCTTGGGCATTATCCTGACCTTTGGATAACAAGCTGCTAGGGAGTTTTGCATGGAAACAATTAGAAAAGTGCCACAGCATAAGAGGGACAACTTGATGTCTTAATTGAGTCATTGCTTTCATTTCACTTCACTGCAACATTTGCAATGATATTTAAACAAACTTCTTTGCTCTGATCTGCAGGGACAAAGGGTTGTGCTGTTGGGACTCTGCCAGTGAAATGCCACTCTGAAGCATGCTGAATTTACAGGGACTCGTGTTTAGCACTAACCAAACGACCAAAACTGATAGATGGGTGCCAGGATTCTCTGACCTTTGTGAAGAGAACTCACTTCTGCCTCAGCAGCGTGTGCAGAGCCTGTGCTTTCAGACAGCTTCACTGGAATTACCTCAGTGTTGGGATTCAGTCTCTACATTTCTCAGCAAGAGAGGACTGCTGAAAAGCATTGAAAGAGCAGAAATACTCTGGAAATTATTTCAGGGGCTGGGACAAGGGAGGTCTAACCCCCTACTAGAAGGGCCTGACGGCCAGCAATGTGGTTGAGTCAGAAGCAGTGAGCTGTTAGTTTCTTCTCCTGGGACATGGGAATCCAACAGGACACCCCTGACTGTTTATCAGCCCAGTTCTTCACTGAGTCTGAATCTGACCAGAGCAAAACAAAACAGAATGGGGAAACCCTTTGACATCACCAACTCCCAGCTGAAGAACCAGTATCTGGGAAATGCATCTGAGGTTTGCACTGCCACTTCACCCACTTCCTACAGTGTGATGTAGTCTTCTGCTGGACTTCTCCACTTCCCATTGTGCACTTTTTCTTTTCATTTAGTAAGAAACTTAGACAATGGAATGTTCTGTGCTGCTGGAGGCTGTGACTGAAGGGGCAGGCTAAAGATCAATGTTTGAATATTTAAGTTCTCCAGGTGTTAGACAGCTAATGACATATGCTGTGGTGGTGGTCTGCAGCAGCTTGGCTGCAGCTGACAGAAAGCATCAGCAACAAGCTGCAATTCTAACTCCTCTGCTGGTTACTTTGAGCTGATTCTCAGCTGCCAAACTCTTTCTCATGTGCACCTTTAGCAGAAGGGCAGAGCTATCAGAAATACACCCTAACCAGAACTACCTCAGAACTGTCCAGAATGATGCTCAGAAGGAGAATCTCCCAACTGAATAACTTTTTAAGTAACAAGAAATGGGAAGGAAAAATAGTTAAGAGGAAATCCTTTCTTAGCTCTGGTTTTATTTATAATCACTTTAAACACTTCCTTCTCTTTCCATGTGTTTATGAAAAGGCTTAAATGACTTTTTGGGTGGTTGCTACAAAAGCAAGTGATCACAGGAGCACAGAATGTTAGGGCTTGGAAGAGACCTCAAAAGATCATCCAGTCCAACCCCCCTGCTGAAGCAGAAACACCCAGGGCAGGTCAGACAGGAACACATCCAGGTGGGTTTGGAATGGCTCCAGAGAAGGAGACTTCACAACCTCTCTGGGCAGCTTGCTCCAGGGCTCTGGCACCCTCACAGGGAAAAAGTTTTCCCTTCTGTTCCCATGGCACCTCCTCTGCTCCAGCTTGCACCCCTTGCCCCTTGTCCTGTCACTGGGCATCCATGAGCAGAGCCTGGCTCTGTCCTCCTGACACTGTCCTGCACATCTTTATCCCCAGTAATGAGGGCAGCCCTCAGGCTCCACTGCTCTAAGCTCCAAGGCCCAGCTCCCTCAGCCTGCCCTCAGCAGGGAGATGTTCCATTGCCTTCAGCAGCTTTGTGGCTCTGTGCTGGATTCCTTCAAGCAGTTCCCTGAGGTCCTGAGGTTTTGCACAGTCATCAAGTGGCACATGGACAAAGACCAGGGTAAATTTGCCCTCTCCACTCCCCAGTGACATTTGTCAGCAGTGCAAGTGGGCACAGTTCCTATGTAGAATTGCCACCCAAATCTGATGTTTTCTTATCACATACTAATGCTGTTATTTTCCAGGGCTCCAGATGAGTCAGGGACTCCCATCCACCTCACTTCTCCTAGGATCTGTAAACATTTTAGTAACTCTTCAGCACAGGACTGCTGCTGAGCAAGTGGGGTGGCACAGGTGCTTCGTATCCCACTCAGCAGGAGCTAGGTGTGTGTGAGAGAGAGACAATCATTGGCTTTGCTGTCTCATGGACACTTAACAGAAGATTTAAGCTCTTGCCCTGTCTTGGCTCAAGATGCAAAGTCCTTTTCTCACCACCACTCAAGAAAGCCAAAAACAGGGCTTCACTGAAACATATCCTATCAACAGTTAACCAATGTTTCAGTGTCTGTCCTTCAAAACACACCCAAGAAACAAACCTGCATCATTTGAGCTACGTGAGTGGGGCCTTCTGACAATTCCAAAGCTTTTCCAACGCGAGCACACATGGAGCTGAGACATTCATCTAGCTTGACCCTGTTCTGCAAACAATTTCAGTGAGCAGAGGCTTCTGGTAAAAACAAGCCATTAAAAAAATTCCCCAAACCTCTAATGCACACCACAGAAAACAGACAGCTGGCAAGAGATCTTCTTTTGCTCTGTTTTCAGCAGCTTCAGTTTCCACCAGGGCTCTGTTTCGCAAAGCCGCGGCCTTGCTCATCCACTCCCACCCCTGAGTAACTTCGGAGCGCTTCTGGCTTTCCTCACTCTGTTTACCTTTTCTCTCTGATGCAGTCCCAACCTCCTGAAGGAGCTGGAGTGTTAGAGATTGTCGAGGCCACAGAGCAAACCAAACAAAGCACAAAGCCACCACTCAGCCTGAGCAAGTGCTGCGCTGGAAGGGCTCTCTCTGACGTACCTGCGGGGACTTGTGCGAGCGCCAGCTGTACTGGTGACTGTGGAGACTGGCCAGCAAAATATTTTCATCAGTATCCACCTGGCCAAACCTCAGCGTCTCTTGTGTGTCATTACAGATCACAAAATGGCTGAAGACCAACTCCTCTGCCTCAGGGCATTGGTTCTGAAAGGAAAGGGATGTGAAAGGCAGTGAGCATCAGATTAATTGCAAGACATTTGGCAGCTGCCTGCCCAGTCACGACTTCCAGCACAGAAATGCCTCAAGTTCTCTTGCCTTTAGCTTTGGTCTCAGAGTACTCAACTCTGCAAAAACAAGTGTTTGGGTTGGCAAAACTGAACACATTTTATGTAAAATACTGATGTTTTTGTAATGCAAATCTTAAAGATTTAAAACTACAAACCTCCCCCCAGATTTGCTAACTTATGTAAAAGACTGCAATGAAATGAAATTCAGTGGGAAAGGAGGTGTCACAAAGGGCAGATGGGGCGCTCCAGCCTGAGCAGAGGCATGAACAGCTTTCTCCATGCTTGACAACTGATCTCTCAGGCTGGCAGGCTGCACTTCCTCTTCCCCAGCTGCAGCTTCTACTTAGAAATGCTGCTGTGGGGCAGCAGCAGCAAAGCCTCTCTCTCCTGATACCACGACGCTTAAAAATGTAACCAAAGACAAAGCAGGAGGCGCAGGGAGAACACTTTCACACCTCCACCAGGCCAGTTTGAAAACACAGCCTGCAATTTGACAGCCTCACAGAAACCCCCAAAACTATCACAGGCTTTAAGAGCATTTCAGATTTTAACATTTCAGATTTTCTTCTGCCTGCAGCATCCTTCCATCCCTCTCTGCTTTTCACCTGCCTGCCTGTCACTCTGTTGACACAATGAGACTAGGTGATACTCATAAAAATTACCAGAGCTGCAAGTCCTCTGCCCCTGAAGGCATAAACTATAATCCCCTATAGGGAAGAGGTCCAAGTGTGCCTGACAATTTGATTTGAAGATCATCTCTCGTATATTTCTGTCCTAGTCACTGCTGGGCTCGCACCTTTCACTTAGCAGCAGCTATCTAGCAACCAGGACGATTACTCCAAGTGAGCAGCTCTTGGCTGCTCCTCCCCCAGCACGATGGGCATAGGCCAAAGCAGTCACCTTTGGCTGCTTTTTGCTGTCTCTTTCTGACCCACCTTTCCAAGCACACACTTTTGACAATGCTTTATTGTTGCTTGGTTCCCTTTTCTCCACAATAGAGCCCAGCTGCTCTTTTCTCCTTCTTTCTTCCCATGACGTTTTCTCTGACTTATGAGACCTCCATGGTCTTTGAAAGCTGATTCTGTTTCCCCTCCTTACTCTCTCAGTGGACCTTTTAAATGGACATAATGAAGCTTGCACCCCCTCTGTCTGTGATCATATGGGTCTCTTGTTTTTCGATAAAACTGTGCCTGGAAGCCTGCAGAAATCCAGAGATCAAACAAGACAGAGAGGAAAATATTTCCTCACTGATCCCTATGGATCCTTAGTTACCCACTGAAAACAGTTTGGTACATTGCTTATAGCACACTGCTGGGCGATACACGAGGAACAGATTTGCTGCAAAGTGAAGTGTCCAGTCTAGCATCCTTAAATGCATACTCACTGCTCCTATTAACTCCAGAAGAACCTAAGGTGCAGGTCTACAGGCAGGTTGCAACTCCTTTTGTGACTGAGTGCCAGAATGCTTGCCTGGGAGTGCTTGTGCAAAGGATTATTCACCCTAGGAGTAGCTGAGCATGAGAACACTTAAAGCTTCTCTCAAAATCTCATTAATGCCTCTGCACAGAATGAAATTCTCCTGTGAAATAAAGAGTTAGGGGAGCACAACCCCAGTCTCCCTTTTGCAAAGCAGTCACACTCATCACACAGCAGCGTGTCTGTATCTCATGCAGCAGCAGCAGCTCGGGGTACACCAAGGGCTGACATTTACAGCGGCACTTCGGAGCGCAGAGTTGATTTTGGCAATTCCTAGTGGTGGATCTATGACTTTTTGCTGTCAAGCTGCCATACCCACATACCCCTAAGTCTACCACAAACACAGATATTTTCCTGTTGCAGCTTTGCAAAATGTTCTTTTTAAGAGGGAGGATTTACTGTCCACAGAGCTTAGCATGTTGTTGCAGTCAAACCTAGATATAAGCCCTGGGGAATTTAGGGCTTTTTGTTTGTTTGCTTGCAATTCTAATACATTTTCTTGGAAGAACAACACCAGGTGATGAGCCTCCTCCTTTTTACCTAAGTGAGTGAGTTTCATCTAATTTAGCACAAACTGCATGATCTTACATTCTCCAGAGGGAACAGAGAATCTAGTGAGGGCTTGGCATGCACAGAACTCCTGAGTTGTACTGGAGGAGTATTATCCCATCAGGGATTATTAATAGATGACTGCCATCAATCATTAATCTTAAATGATGGAATTGCTACTAGAATCCACTGCTTTTAACAGCAGTCTTTCTCAAAGTTAAGCAAAAGAGGTGCTTTAAGCTCAGCTTTATAACGGTTCCAAAGTTTTAACCAAGGAAACACCAAGATTTGCATACTATGGCATTGCTCCATGCTGCCAGGCTTAAGAGAGATCTATTGAGACCTCAGGTCTTGATGGTAACAGCTGACTACAGGATCATCAAGGAAGCTGGGGGATGCCTTAGCTCAGTATGGCCACTCCTTGCTGGGTAGCTGCCCAGGTTTCTAGGTGATTCTTATTCTCCTTGCATTAAATGCAGGAGATCTTTTCCAGAGTGCCATTCATGCCTCTAGATCCCTGAGCGGTTGCAGCAGCTCCCAGCACCCATCATAGGCAACTGGACCCCAAATCCACTGCTGAAGTCTGACAGTAGAAGCTTCTGTGGTAAGCAGAAAGTGAGCAGGAAAAAAGGAAAAAAAAATGGAGAAAATTAGCAAAATGCTGGGTGAGGAAATCTTGGTTGACAAAAGAGTATGGAGAAATCAGACACAATGAAAACAAACAGAACTGGGCTGTCTGTGTGGCAATGATGCTGAAGGGCTGAATGATGACTCCAGGAGCTGCAAATATGGAAGAGTGGATTAGGAAAAAAAAACTTCCCTCTCTGAATTAAAACATCAAATCACGAGAATCAGCAGAAGACCAACAGCCCCAATCAGATACAGATTAGGGGCACCTCCTGGAGGACAATTTCCTGCCCCTCTTTAGATCATTTTTCAGCTGTTCTTTTCTCTCAGAGAGGCCTGGAAAGTGTCTCTCCTTTATGGGGCTTTCAAATATTTTGTGAATTCTATTCAGACAGAGGGCAAACATCCCCCACACTACTGGTCACCAGGCTTTGCCTGTCTCTGACTTTCTGCTCACATCCCAGCTCACAGCTATTTCAAAGCATTTCTGGATCTGGAAAAAAACAAACCCAAAACCAAGCAAAACCCCAAACATAAAAGCCTGGGTTTCTTTATATGTACAAAGTTATTTGCTGTGTACTTCCTGAGCTACCAAAGACCTGTGCAAACCTCTCTCTCAGGAAGGATTTTTGGATCAACTTCTTATCTCCCTCAAAGTTCCTCTCAGAGAAAAGAGCATTTCCCTGCTGGTTGCTTGAACTCCATGCTCATGGCAGTATCCTGACATTAACTGGCAAGAGAAACTGAAGCTATATGCAAATGTTCAGCATTGTTTTCCTTTGTTCTTTGTGCTTGTGGGAGAGGGATGGGGGGAAACCACCGTGACTACAGATGTCACTTTGAGTGATCCCAGCTCATCAGGAAAACTTATGCAACATGCCATCAGAAAGGTTAAGCACCATGCAGACCTTGAAGAAAAGAAGTTCTAATGGCTTCAACCAGGAGCTTTTATAACTTCTGAGGGCTTTAGGAAAACATTTGCAGTGCAAGACCAGAAAGGAACAGTATTTTCCCCAGGAGCTCTCATAGTATCAGAGTATCATTCAGGGTTGGAAGGGACCACAAGGATCATCTAGTTCCAACCCCCCTGCCATGGGCAGGGACACCCCACACTACATCAGCCTGGCCAGAGCCTCATCCAGCCTGGGCTCAAACACTTCCAGGGACAGGGCCCCAACCACCTCCCTGGACAACCCATTCCAGGGCTTCACCACTCTCATGGGGAAGAACCTCCTCCTCACCTCCAGCCTGAATCTCCCCACCTCCAGCTTCATTCCATTCCCCCTAGTCCTATCACTGCCTGAGATCCTGAGCAGTCCCTCCCCAGCCTTCCTGTAGGCCCCCTTCAGATACTGGAAGGCCACAATTAGGTCACCTGGGAGCCTTCTCTTCTGCAGACTGAACAGCCCCAACTCCTTCAGTCTGTCCTCATAGGAGAGGTGTTCCAGCCCTCTGATCATCCTTGTGGCCCTCTGATCATCCTTGTGGCCCTAAGGCCACTCTCCCTCAGGAGTTACCTGTTTTCTCAGCTGACCCTGCATCTCCAGAAACCACAAAGCACTAATGCTACAAAACAATTTGGTAAGGCTTAAAACAATGCCCAAATAAAGGAGGAAAAGAACCAAACCAACAACCTCTCCCCTCTCCCCACAATACAGTCATGGCAGACATGCATTTTCCACCTCCCTTCATACTCTCCATCTTTTTATTAAATAATAAAGCTACATTTATAACAGTTTTGAGGTTTCTTGCCCAGTTATTTGATTATTAAACTCACTACTCCAGCTTTGCTTTTAGCTGTACATTAGCCTGTTAGTGCTTGCATTTAAACAAGGATTTCAGATTAAACAGGGAAATATGTCAAAAGGGGAAACATTTAAAAAGTGCTAATCCTCTCAGGTTTTCAGCATGTGATTTATAAGTATAAAGCAAGTTGTATGCCTGGTGGCTTTTAGGCTTAATCTACTTCAAAAAAGTTCATCATTACTTAAAAAAAGAAAGGGCAGTAAAAAAAACTATCAGTCCCTATCTAGGAAACAAAGATGCTGACAGAGGCTTCTGTTAATCCTGAACTCTTGACCTAAAGGTACAGGGCCAACTCGTTTCATGCTTCATCTGTCTGTCCACTGCCTCCAACATCACTTGGTTCAGATATTAATCCAGTAAAAAATATGTGGAGAATTCACATAACCTTTGCTGCTTGTTAAATTCATGCTTCTAGCTGGCAGCACCTATCTTGGGTTTTGTGTGAACAGAACCCATCAAACAGTGCTTGTCACTGGGAAACTTAGTCCCTTAGAATCACAGAATCGTTAAGGCTGCAAAAGACCTTTAGATCATTGAGTGCAACCATCACCCAACTGCCACAACCACTAACCCATGTCCTGAAGCACCACATCTACAGCTCCAGGGATGGGGACTCCACCACCTCCCTGGGCAGCCTGTGCCAACCCTTCACCACTCTCTCACTAAAGTTTTCCCTCATGTCCAACCTAAACCTTCCCTGGCACAACTTCAACCCATTTCCTCTCGTCCTGTGCATGCCAGTCTGGAGGTAAAGCAGACAGAAAATATCTTGGTAACAATTTACTCAGCTGTTTTGAACCCACTTGTGTGTGTGTGTGTGTGTGTTCACACATTAGGGAGCTTGTGTTCCCTAATTTCAAAGTGCTGCAGGTTTTTAATCTGGAATACTCAGGGCTTGATTCCCCACCACATCAGAACATGGTGGCCAGCACCCCTGACACGAGAGGAAACGAGAAAATTGCAGCCACAATTACAGAAGTCTATCCTCCTGTGGCTCCTGTTAGCACTGCCAAATCCATCTATGCATGGGGACCAACTAGCCAGGGAACCTACCTGTCAGCAGTATACCCTGCCACATATGGCTGCACTTAATCAAATATACAATCCCACTTCTGCAGCTCAGAATGTTCCTTCAAGGCACAGAGCAGTCAGCCCCACTGTGATGTGGTTGAAAACATTTACATATTCATGCACCATCTCTCATTTCTGTGTGGAGCTGTGTCTGAGAGAGCTGGCTTTTGGCTCCCCCCCATCCTGAGAGAAAACTGACCTTCCTGAAGGCCACTTTGCAGTAGTTGCCACACATGTCTTAGATGAGAGGCTGGTACTAAGTCAGACATATTTTGGGTTTAAGCAGCCTACCAAGGACTCTCTTATGCTTTCTATGTTTGTTTTTTATTAAAGGCATTGTTCAAAATATGACAAAACCCAGAAATTGGAGCTACAAAGATTTTTGTTCACATTGATATTTGAGCCAGCTGTAAAGATTTAAATCACACTAGATCTTGTTTTATGAATGTCCTTTTGCAACAAGAAAACCATGGAATGCCCTTAAAAAAGAATTTTTTTGATATAAAACAGATGTTTCAGCCTTTTTGGGGGGCTCTGTTATTGTAGTGCCATGATAGGTAATTAATTCCCAGGCTCCACATAGGTCTTCAGGCAGATGAAGAGAATGATTTGATTTCAAGGCTATGGTGGAGTGAGGGAATTACAGGCCTTTGAGGGGTCATTGCAGAAGTGAGGTTCCTTGCCCTGGGCCTGGCTTCAGCCATGAGTGCTGCTTGCAGAGGTTGTAACATGAACCTAGTGCTGGACTTCAGTGAGAACAGGAGGAGTAGCTGCAAAGAGCGTGCTCTGCTGCTCAGACTGAGCTGTGCTTGCAGGTCAGGGATCACTCACCTCTTCATAAATCATGGCAATATTAGGATTATTCTGATATTAGGTTGGCAGGGACCTTGGGGCAGCTATCTCTAAGGTCTGTTCTGGCCCTATGGTAAATCCCTGCAGTTTCACAGCAGCTCAAGCAGTTCTGGCTATGCCCTACCTTTCCATGCAGCATTCATTGCCTCCTGATTTTCATGGCTATCACAGAATTCAGTTTTGTTAGTAAAAAACACTGCTAGTGTAAATTTAATGCTTTACATCTTGCAGTGTGTGTAAATAATGCAGGTGTTACTCTAAGGCCCTATGAAACCAAGCCACAGTTGCTCTTGCTGCTGTGTTCCCTTACCTGCTGCCAAGCTTGCATTGCTGTGTTGAGGGAATGCAGGGCATACTGGCCAAAGCTGATGAAAATGGGGTCCACCGTGATGGTGCAGTCCAGCAGCCTTCCTGCTGTGGTGCTGGAAACAGCCATCTGCCCCCAGACCTTGAAGGGTTTCACAAGGCTCTGCATGGTGACGTTTCGGCACTCCAGCAGCTTGCAGCTGGCTTGAGTCGCAAACTGGACCTCCTGGCACATGGCCTCATCGCTCCAGCGCCGCAGGTACACGTGAGGCTCCTCCAAGGCAACCACCACGTACTCCAGCTCAGCTGGTGTGTTCTGGTCAGACACAAAGGGCTGGAGAAACCCTGCTGGTGCTGAAAAGGACAAACAAGAGCAGGACATCACCATTGCCACCTCCGGCATGGTTTTGTAAGGTGGGTTTTAACTTCTTGTACAGATGATGAAAATAAGTAAAAATCCTTGGAACGGTCACCATGCCTGAGATGAATCCTGTCCAAACTGCTCATGAGATGGTAACTCATGGCAGCAGCAAGCAAAAAGCATCTGCAAACCCCAATCTTGTTGTGGTACACGGAGCAGCCAGGCAAACTGCTGCAACTGCACACTGCAGAGCCCTGCAGATTGCCACCTGTTGAGCACAGACCGTGTCTCTCTGAGAAGGTCTGCTCCAGATGCAGACAATCTTCCACAGATAGCTAACAAATATTAGTGATGCAACATCTGCTGACATGTGACTGTGCAGGATAACAGCATCCACACTGAAAACTGTCTTGGCTGCACTTACAGAGAGCTCAAGACCACAAAACCAAGTGAAGAAAGGCCTTGAAGTCCTGGTGGACAGCAAGTTCTGCATGGGACAGCAATGTGCCTTTGTGGCCACAAAGGCCGATGGTATCCTGGGGTGCATCAGGAAAAGTGTGGCCAGCAGGTCTAGGGAGCTTCCCCTGCCCCTCTCCTCTGCCCTGATGAGACTACACCTGGAATACTGTGCCCAGTTTTGGGCTCCCCAGTTCAAAGAGAGAGGGATCTGCTGGAGAGAGTCCAATGGAGAGCTACAAGGGTGACTGCAGGACTTGAACATCTCTGCTGTGAAGAAAGACTGAGAGCCCTGGGGCTGTTTAGACTGGAGAAGAGAAGGCTGAGAGGGGATCTGAATAATGTCTATAGATAGCTGAGGGGTGGATGTCTGAAGGTGATGGTCTCTTCTGGGTGCTCAGTGATAGGACAAGGGACAACAGACACAAGCTGGAACACAGGAGGTTCCACCTCAACGTGAGGAGACACCTCTGTACTGTGAGGGTGATGGAGCCCTGGAGCAGGCTGCCCAGAGAGGCTGTGGAGTCTCCTTCTCTGGAGACTTTCCAAACCCAGCTGGATGTGTTCCTGTGTGACCTGCCCTGGCTGCTCCTGCTCTGGCAGGGGGGTTGGACTGGATGTTCTCTGGAGGTCCCTTCCAACCCCTAACATTCTGTAATTACCCCACAGCACTAGAAATTAAACCAAACAGTGTCCTGAGAATAGAGCATGAGAAATATATAATAAAACCCTCCAGATTTTATCACACAAACCTAAGCCTCAGTCCTGCAAAGCAGACCCTGCAAGGCCTGGACACCACTGGTGTGAGGCTCAGCTTGTGCCTATTTCCATTGCTGTTATTATTTATGCTGCTGCAAACTGCTCACATACTTCACATGAGCATATGCTCAAATGCTCTGTGGATTTGGAACCAGAACACTCAGCACTTTCCAGGATCAAGCCCTATTACAGTACCAAAGCATAATGGATACAATAAGGTTTGTGCTCCCTTTGCATGTAACATAGCATAGCAGAGCCCCACAACTTAAGGCCTTTAGGTGCTGTAACAGGACCAACAGCAGCATCAGCATAAACTCAGCTGCTGCTGAAAAATGGGACAGCTGGGGCTGATTGTAATCTGATTTTTGCCTTTTTTCCACTGGAGTGTAATAGTGAGGAAGATTATCTACTGATAGAGGTAGCTGGTAGACAGGAAGTTATTTGCCAGACATTGAGTGTCAGTCTTGGCCTGATTTGACAACGAATATACTATAACACTCATAGAGACACAAAAACTACTCAGGAAGGAAGCTGTCCCTGTCCAAATTAGCTGTGATGCTTGATGCTTGCTCATCTTCCAGGGAAAGCATCTCTGGCATTTGAAAAATTAGACAATAATCTGAAGATCTCCTGGAATCTCCTTGCCATTAATGCAAGGACAGAGAACACTGAACAAAACCAGATGTAGCTCCAAAACAGATCATAACTGAAATTGCAGCTAAAGCTGCAGCTCTCTGAGCTCCTTCAAGGAATTCTTACTTAAAGGGGTTGCAAAAATCTTCAAACACTTTACCAGTACTGCTAATATGCTGGAAAATGGCAAAGATCAAATTCATTCACTAAGATGGCTCAAAACCTCAGTGGCACCTGCTAGCACTAATCAGAGTACAAAACACCCAATGGCTTCTACAGTTACCCATGCTGGAGGAGGATGGGGCTGATCAGCCAGCCCCACGCTCCAGCCTGTGTGCTTCCTCAGCACACAGCAGCCATCAGCTTGACCCTGAGCTCTGTACCACTGCTGGCTGCTGGGGGTAATTTATTTAAGAGTGTTTAAATGAGGAACTGGAGACCATGCACAGCAAAACAGCAGCTAAGCAGCATACATGAATGAGATAGGATAGGACGGGATAGGATAGGATAGGATAGGATAGGATAGGATAGGATAGGATAGGATAGGATAGGATAGGATAGGATAGGATAGGATAGGATAGGATAGGATAGGATAGGATAGGATAGGATAAGATGACTCAGGGGGGACCTTAGAGCTGCCTTCCGATAGCTGAAGGGATCCTCCAGGAAAGCTGCAGAGGGACTTTTCCTGAGGGTGTCTAGAGACAGGACAAGGGAGAATGGTTTGAAGCTGAGGGAGAGCAGGGTTAGACTGGAGCTGAGGAAGGTCTTCAGTAGGAGGGTGGTGAGACTGGATTATGATGCCCAGGGAGGTTGTGGCTACCTCCTCTTTGGGGGGTGTTCAAGGCCAGACTGGCTGATGCCCATGGCAGGGGGGGTTGGAGTAGCTGATCTTTGAGATCCCTTGGGAACCTAAGCCATCCTAGGATTCTAAGACATGCTTTTATTGTTTTGCACAAAGGAGTACATACCTGTGCCCAGTTGATCAAGATGGTGGCAGAGGTGGACTTCCAGGTAAGTAAATTGGATCGAGACACTCAGTGATGGCACAAACCAAGGAGTAAAGCAGGAGTCAACCCTGGTACAGGCTGCTAATGCTGTAGGGGTCACAAGCTGGTCACAGGTGCTTTGTGAGCCAGATTCGCTTTCTGAGCTGTGGAAGGCAGACAACAAAGTCATCACTGTTCAGCACCTCCAGGATCTTATCACTTCCCAGGAGGATTTAACCAACCCTGTGCCATGCTGGTTGTCTGACCCAGGCAGTGTCACTGCTGGTGTTAGTGCAGGTGCTTCTCCCCAAGCAGAGCACAGCAGACAAGACTGCAATCCAGCAATGCTTTCATCACACTGCACTTCCAACTTACACACTGAAACACTTCAAACACAGAGGCAAAGCACATGTACAGAAAACAAATCCAAACCACACCAGGTCTCTCTAATTGTTGAAATAACTGAACAGGGTGCACTACTAAAGATGAAAGGTGACCTGGCCAAGAGAGAATGTTGTTGTTTTATTTGAAGGAAGCCAACTCACAGCTGCTGAACTACCTCTGTGCAGAAACCCTGTCCCTGTAAGCTTCCTCTTCTGTGCTCTCCTCACCCTCAATTCACCATTCAAAGAGAATCTCTGAATGTTGCAAGCTCAGCCTGGAGCCTTCTCCTAGCCCATATCACAACACATTAAATGCACATTTAAAATGCCAGCCCACTGGAGGGGTTTTCTGAGATCAAGCGTTATCTTTCAGTCTCTGGAGAGAAATTAACATGACCTCACAATTCTATAGGTTGCTAAGACACCACTGAAGCACAAATAAACTGTCTCATTTGAGCCAAATCTATCCTTAATGTTCCTTATTCTCTGTCCCTTTGCGGTGTGGCACAGAAGAGTTTTAGTGCCAAATATATCAGGCAAAACCCCAGGAAAACCTCTATTAAGTCTTGGTGAGCAACAATGGGTGCATTAATACCAGGTGGATGTGATTGTGAAGTCAAAATTTGTGCATCAAATGGATACAATATCCCCAAATCCCACCTTCTGCTCCAAAGCTACAAAATGCAGTGTGGGCTGCCCACAGCTTTCCAGCTGGGGGGGAAAGGAATAACCAGCTGGCACTGCTTTGTGCTCAGCACGAGATGCTGAGGCATGGCTGTAGCAGAAGCAGGGGAAACTCTAAATAAAACTGAAAGAAAACTGCCCTGGCTTTAATGCTCCAAGTGCTTCTCTTTTCCCTTTGGGTTCCTTTTCAATCCTGTGAACTATCAAAACTTCTCAAATGGAATCCCCTGCATTCAGAGTCAGTCTGTGTTACCAAGTGTGATGGCTGCTCAGGACTACTGCTTCCACACCAGCACTTCCCACAGTCACTCCTGAGGAAGCTTGCAGTGCAGCCTTGTTTGAAGTTGGTATAAAAAGAGAGCAGTTTAATTTTCTCTCTGAAACTGCTGCTGGGGCAGCCAACATCACCTTTTCTGTTCTCTGAATGAAATCAGAGGTTTTCCTCAAGTACCCCTCAGGTTTCAGGCTTCTGGATGGAGTTCACCCTGACCTTCACAGCCCTTTATATTTCCAGTCTCCTGTTAGTTCATGTAGGTGTAAACTACGTCTCCTAAAACTGTTATGAATCCCTCAGGCCACCAAAGTTATCAGGACTTGTGACTGTGCAGTCTCTGCACACGTGCCCAAGGAGCTGGCAGTTCAAGGCACTGCCTGCTGACCTTCCCCCTTCTGTTTGTTTACTCTCCAGTGCTTCAGCAGTGTGCCATGTTTTTTGCTGCTGTCTTTCTCTTCCTGCTCTCCCTATTCAGTGAGGTGCTGATGCTTCAGTTGAACACCTGTTCTTTCTGCTTTTTGTGCACACACACAGTCTGGAGAACACAGTGCTCCTAACACTGCTGTGGACAGAACAACTGCCTTCCTTGGAGTCATCTGGCACCCTAAAGCCATTAGGATATTTCTACCCCTTTATGATCAGACACCCTGATACCACTGAGGAGGTCTGCAGCCTCCCAGGTGAAAACTCCTGAGTTTAGACCTTCTGTGCAGATGAATTCATGTGTTGTAAAATGTTTCTGATGGTAATCAGAGTCAAAACTGGTTTTATACTGTGTTTCACTTATTTGTGTGTCACTACAACCCTACCCTCCCTCTGAATGATTACGACCCATTAGCTTATCAGAGCTCTCTGGACAAAACACTGCATACAGTGATGAACCCTATCTGAGCAGCAAACAATAA
This sequence comes from Melanerpes formicivorus, assembly GCF_026170545.1. NCBI lineage: Eukaryota > Metazoa > Chordata > Aves > Piciformes > Picidae > Melanerpes > Melanerpes formicivorus. Next base: position 1,743,651 of record NW_027142408.1, read on the forward strand.
GTGTGATCACACTGCCAAATGCCTGGATGGAAAAAAAAAAAACCCAACAAACCTTCTGAATTTCACTACTTCATTTTCAGTTCCCACCGAGTTCACATTTCTGTGGTGTTAAGCTGACCAGGAAGGCAATTCCGCCAAGGTCCTGCCTTCAGAGGAATTAACCTTGTCTGAAGCACTTAACTTCTCAGCGATGAAAATGCATTCTTTCACAATTAACATCAAGAAATCATTTCCAACCTGATACTATTAATGGAAAGCAGATGTTTAATTTTCTGCCCTGATTTTGTTAGCCATGTTTGTACTCCTGATTTCTCTGAGTTCTGCAGCTCCGCGTACCAGGACCGTGGATGCCACGTGCGTTTGTACGCAGGCAGCAGGCACCAAGAGCCAGGCAGCCCAGGAAAGCATTCTGGGTTCTCTGATCTAACTAGAAAATCATAGAATCATAGGATTGTTAGGGTTGGAAGAGACCACAAGGATCATCTAGTTCCAACCCCCCTCCATTGGCAGAGACAGCTCACATTAGATCAGGTTGCTAAGAGCCACATCCAGCCCGGCCTTCAAAACTTCCAAGGATGAGGCTTCCATCACCTCCCTGGGCAATCTGTGCCAGTGTCTCACCACTTCCTAACATCCTATCTGAATCTACTCACTTCTAGTTTTTTTTCCATTCCCTCAGTCCTATCACTCCCTGACACCCTCAAAAGTCCCTCCCCAGCTTTCTTGTAGAAGATGGCTGAACGTGGTGCTGACAGGCTGCTTACAAAACTAAGAAAGCTCTTTTTGTGCACACTCCATCTCTTGTGTGAAGGTGAACTACAGGCTGAAGCTCCTTTAGGACCAGCTACTCTTACTGCATATGAAAACAGTATCTGATTTCCTAAGTCTCCTGACAAAGCCCTCTCAAGAGTGCAGCATCAGATTGCTGTTTCTCCCTCCTCCGTTAACTTTACCTTTGGTCATCGGGCACGTTCTGACTGCTGTTCAGCACAATTCTCCACAGATCAGAGGCTATGAGCTCCTTCTGATCGTTCACAAGGCTGATACTGGGCAGCTGCAGCTCACAGACTTTGCTTTCTGACAGACTGAATTCCCGGAATGCAACGAAAGACTTCTGAAGCTCGTCCCAGTACTCCAAGCTGCATGGAATCTGTGATAAAAGGGAGAGGGCAGAATGACTTTCTGCTTGGTTGCAGATACAATGGGATTCACTGTGCAAGTCTACAGTTAGCCATCATCCAGAGAATCAGAATTGTAACTGTTACAAAGATTCCATGCTCTCTTCATTCAAATGTTTTCAGAATGTCTCTGCAGTAGAACACTTCTTACTTTCTCTTACCAGGTGCAGAAAAAGCTGCTTCTACAGTACCCAAGAACAACAAAGGCAATGGAAATAAATCCATCAGATATCATCACACCAAGGACATTCTAATCACCATAATGTGGGTTGGTTTTTCTTTTGTACTTCAACTAGCTCTTTTAAATTTGTCACATAACAGCAATTTATTAATTACCCATTTCTTGTCATAATAGAATGATCAAAGCTGCAGAGTAAAAATGCTGATGTCTTGTGTGGGCCAACACAGAAGTGGAAACCCTAGGAGAAGTCATGAAGCACTTGTAATAATGAGGAAAAAAGCAAGAACCTGGTAGAGATACAAATCAGTCTAGGCACAGCTAGAAAGAGCTCCATAAATATTCCTCCTTATTACTCAGCAAGGGCTGTAATGCACATGGGGGTGACAGCAGGCTGATTAATTAACAGGAATGAAGGTTAAGAAGGAAAATTCAGGGAGCTCAGTGGTTCATGCTGAGGAGGGCAAGGGAACATAAATAATCACCAAAGAATTCTGGAAGAATTAACATGTGGAACCACAGAGCCTGAAACATAGATTTTCACTCCATCTGTCAAGACAAATTGATACCTGAAGATTGAAAAATCAACCACAGCCACTAAAATTTTTTAGGCCAGGGTGGAGAGGGGAAAAAAAACACAACATAAAACCCATATCTGTTAACTGCAGTAAGAAAGATAGCACAGAACTAGCACAGCAGTATCAATCAGCAGTGCTGGTTTAATTTCAAGGGCTAGAATCTGAGCAAAGGGGTTGGTTTAACATCAAAAGGCAGGCACATTATATACACAAACACAGCAACACATCTGTTTAGAAACTGCAGAGTCACTTGAAAATGGTGAAGCTATGTAAATGTCAGCTGGAAAATTACAAGGCAGTATGATGATGCCCAGAGAAAACAAACCTCATCCCGAGGGACACCAGGTAACATATTATCAAAACTGAGGGAGAAATAGTGATTGACTTGTGTAAGACACCTGTGGAGCCTCAAGTGGAATACACCACACATTCCAGTTCTTCATGCTAAAACTGTTAGCTCCCACTAGGATCTGTGCAGTGTTGAGGAACAAATGAAGGACAACAACAGCAATGTGATTGCCCTACTCAGACACCTCAGGAGGGGAACAGTTCCCAGCAGAAAAGGTCTGTAGAAACCACAGGTCCAAAGTGAGGTGATCCATGAAGGAAATGTCAGGCTGGAAAAGCCAGGGAAGTTGGAGGTCAGCCTTGGTGCTCATGGCAGCTGCTTTGAAAAGCTTGTTTTGTCAATAAGCTGGAGACAGCAACCTCCATCACCTGCTCTCTTTCACACAACCTTGTGGAGCCTTCTTTTCCAGATCTCCACAGTCCCCTCTGGTGACAGAACATTTGATTTGACTCAAAATGTTGCAATACTTGGCATGTTCCCTGCAGCACCCATAAGCTCTGGAATCACATCACCACCAAAAGATCTGTATCCTTTCCAACACAAGGCTGCAGTCTGTAACGGTTGCACAGGTTACTTCTACACACAGCACTGTTTATTTCTGCTCTGGCAGGGGGGCTGGACTCAATGATCTTGGGAGATCCCTTCCAGCCCCTCACATTCTGTTATTCTTAATCTCAGTCCTTACAATACCTTGAGAATCTTTAGGACTCTAATTTAATACCTTTGAATATTGAATGCTTTGGTTTTGTGCTTCCTATTGCCTATTAACACCTCTTCCTGCCAACGGTGTTCATGTGTGCAGCAAGTCCTATAAAGCCATCCCTTTATTTAGGATCTTTATTTCTTTTAGATTCCATCTCAGAACAAAACCTCTTTGATTTATTATTTTTTTCAATAATAATAAGAAAGTCTCCCTAGTGAGACTTTCACCAAACTGTATCAGAATGGGCATTGCAGAAGAGGCAAAGCAAGTTGATGAATTCTATGACCACTAAGATAAGTTGAGTAGCAAAAACAAGTTAAAGAGCACAAGAAAGGGATTTCCTAAGTGGCACTACAATGCCCCAAACATGCTACTGTCTGAGGCTAGAGGAAAGCAACACAGAGGGATTGCAAAGAAGGCAGATCAAAACTTGAAGAATCCAAAGCAGATTGCACACACAGCGTTTAAAAGCCATGCACAAGCAAGCAGCTGGCACTGCAGCCCTTCCACCTGCTCACCAAGGGGGCAAAGAGGCGGCAAAATAAATCATTATGCCCTAAAGAAGTAGTGAATCTTACTCAGGCTCTGGTGTAACCTAACAAGGAGTATTTGCCTTTTAGGAACTCTGTGGTGACCTCTTAGGCAAAGTGTGCTGGATTTGGAAAGGCAGAGGAACGCCTGTGGGACTCAGTGGTATGAAGAGCCAGAAAGAAAACATCACCTTACAACTCATGCAGGCTGCTAAGCATGTTGAAAAGATGATTCCTCCCCAGTTTTCCTCACACACCTTTTTTCTGCCTGTGTTGCAATATGTCAAGAAATCCAACAGAACAAGCAGCAGTATGTTCCAAGGCATCATCTCCACATCAGAAGCAAAAAGCCAAGGACACTCTTTATGGCCTTGTCTACACAAAGCACAGCTCATGCTTTGGGACTGTCCAATCTGTTAAGCTTTCTAGTTTGAAGCTTGCAAAAGACTTAGTTGACTTAGAATCTTTGATTTCCACATATCTAGCTTTATTTGTTCTTGGGGGCTTATTACTAATGCCTGATCTGGATATGTTTAAGGAAAGATGGTAGCCCTGGGCAGTATTAGCTGCCAAAAATAATAGTTGTGAAAGCCTGAAATGGGCTCTCATGCCAGAACTGAGTCATAGGCAGTGGGAATAAGTGAATTAGCTGCAACAAAAGAAATCCCCATATGTAGAATTAAATACAGTACTTTTGCCATGAATATTCGAGTAAGAGCTAAGCTATAACTCAAAGAATCATTACCTCTTAGAAAATGGGATGTCTGGTGCTGCCTCTCTAACACTGAACACCAACAAAGCACAGCTAACCACAGACTTTGCTAAGCAATGAGTATCCTTCTTCAACACACACCTCTCCACAGCTTTTTGCTTTCTTTCCTAAGGTCTCAAAGAAAGTTTAATTGTAATGATTCTCTTCACCTCTGAACTGCCAACAGAACCATTGCTGTACAGCTCCTGTGCACTTTGCATGGGTGCAAAACTATCCTTTAATAACTACAGACTCAGATTTAACCTTGGACTCAGACTTAACCAACAATCTCCAAGGTCTGCATTGCAAGAAAACCATGGATTATGGCACAAACACTTGCTCCAGAGGATGATTATGGCAACAGGGAGCAAACCAGCAGTCCAGTGATGTTTTTCAGCACCATTAATAGCAGAGATCAGAAGGAAAAGCTAGACAAAAATATTCTAAACTTACCAGAAAAACTGTTAATAAAACAAATAGATTTAAAACAAAGCAGAGAATTTGATGGTTCCACCTTTATCTCTCTACTGCTGTAGACTATAGACACAAGAGGTCTGAAAATTGCCTGATGTGGCTCTGATGAAGAAGGAAAACGGTGTATTGACAAATTTTGACAGGAAAGAGAGAAGCTGCCTCAGAGGGACAGTTCCAGTCCTGCCCCCTGCAAGTACAGGGCACAAAGCTGAAACAATCCCATTTTTTATATTGAGTTTAAAAATTACATGCTCCAGTATTGAAATAATGAAGCAAGAATACTTTCCGCAACCTGCAAGCAACTTCTACCTAAGGCTGCTGACAGAATTCCTGCTTTGTAACTTAAAATGCTGAGGCATGTCATTTTTTAAACTCACTATCAAAAAATGGACTTTAACTACACACATGCAGAGCTCTTAGGCAGCAAAATGCATCTTGTCCAGCTGAGAAAGAAAGATACCCACAGCTGTGTTACAGCATGTGCTTAACGCTGCTCCGAGTGATGCTTCCTTTGGACTCCCCTTCTGCTGCTGCAGGAGAAATGTTTATTTCTTGGATCCCAGGCCCTCAGATGGTGGGCGCTCCCTCTTGGAGATGAAGTTATTCTTATTCCAGAAACAACTACTGTACAAGAAAATGCACACAGCAGACAGGAAGCATGTGTGTGTTTTATCTGCTCCAAGCAGGGCCACCTAAGTGAAGGAGAGGCAGAACACAACACAAACTAGCACTTTGTGTCAGACGCCAGCCCATGCTGGGAATCTAAATCCAGCTTCCTGAGCATGAATAAACTGATTGCTCTGTAATGAAGCTATCCTGTTAGTAGGAGCTTCTACTGGTTTAGGGCCAAGTGTCTTACAAACACAGTTCTCCCATTAGGTGAACAGAAGTTGCAGTAGTAGGACATAAAAAGCTTTATCCGGCTTTTTACTGGGCAAAAGTTCGTGGCAATAACTACCAAGAACATCACTTTGAAGTTGGATTTCGAAACATTTTTGGTATAAAAATAGCAAAAGGACCCTGCAGAAAAATACATTATGTAGAAAATCTGCTTGAAAGAAAATTCATATTAAGTAGACCGAGCCCTCTGAAATCTGCCTGCTCACATCCCACACACAATCCAAGCTGAGCAGCGGAACGCTGCGGCCACTCGTAGGACGCTTCAGCATGTCCCCTGCTGTTCCTCGTAGCTGTCTGGCACTGTCAAACCAAACTGCATGCTGGAGGCCCTACTACAGGAAGGATCTGGAGGTGCTGGAACGTGTCCAGAGAAGGGCCACGAGGATGGTTAGAGGGCTGGAGCTGCTCTGCTATGAGGACAGACTGAGAGAGTTGGGACTATTCAGTGTGGAAAAGAGAAGGCTCTGAAGAGACCTAATTGTGGCCTTCCAGGATCTGAAGGGGGTCTACAAGAAAGCTGGGGAGGGACTTTTTAGGGTATCAGGAAGTGATAGGACTGGGGGAATGGAAAAGAACTAGAAATGGGTAGATTCAGATTGGATGTTATGAAGAAGCTCTTCCCCATGAGGGTGGTGAGAGCCTGGCACAGGTTGCCCAGGGAGGTGGTGGAAGCCTCATCCCTGGAGGTTTTTGCAGCCAGGCTGGATGTGGCTGTGAGCAACCTGCTGTAGTGTGAGGAGTCCCTGCCCATGGCAGGGGGATTGGAACTGGCTGATCCTTGAGGTCCCTTCCAACCCTGACAATTCTATGATTCTGTGATTCTATGGATCATGCTGCTTTAGCCTCCCTCAGGGCTAAGAGTGTATCAGATGAGTATGGAAAACAGCCTCCCCTGGCACAGCTAGGGACCACCACTGTCTCCCTTTTGTAGAAGTACAAAAAAAAAGAAAACAAGAAAAAAACAAAGCAGTGGTTTCCAGTGAGGTAAGAAGTGAGGCAAATATCAGTAGTGCTAGGGTTAGCAGTGGTACCAGCATTAACATTCTGGCTGTACAAAGTATTTGCTGTCCCCCCAGCTCAGCCTCCTTTACATTTCTGCCTTTTGGTACTCTGACATATGCCCACATATTTCTGGGCAGTAAAAATGACTCTACTGTGTTGTACACTTTCAACACTCAGGAATAATCAGATACCACAGCTGGGAAGTTTTTCAACATTATCCCCTATAATTTCTGCACAGAATTTGTTTTACTTCTCCTTAAATTTGGTTTAACAAATTTTATCCTAAAGCCAGAGCATTTAACTGTGAATACTCACTTTAAAACTGAACATGCCATATCTGTTTAATTTAATTTCCACACCCCCCACCCCCACCCCCCCCCACCTATTCTGAGGTCTCTGGCTGAGTAGTGACTACTGGTTTGCTTTCTGAGTAATAACATCCACCTCAGCTCTTCTAACTCCATTTAACCAATTTATTTATGGCCCTATTAGGATATTTAATTTTATTTCAAGTTACATCTGCACCGAGTTTATAAAATAAATATTAAATAGAGTCCTAATAAAGAGATGTGAAAGCAACCCCCCTGTCTTCTGAGAGAAACTGTTCTTTAAAACTACAGAACTGCCTTTTAGCTGACTTTGGAAAAAAAGGCTTCTATACATCTTCAACTAATAGAAGCTATAAAAAACCCTTTGTAATATTGGAACCAGTTGAGAAACCACAAGCATTCAAATGCAGGAAATCATGATTTTATAACATTTTAATGTGATCTACTCTTGGGAAACAAAGTTAACCAAGCCCTGTTTCTGTACAGGAAATATTCCAGTGTACAGTTGTAATACATTGTGGTGAGGGGTACAGCTGCAATTTTTTCACCTGTAATGCCCCACTGGTATTGTGGCTTACTGGATTGCATCAAGATTGCCTTCCTGTCCGGAAAGCCCTCTAAGTACAAACAAGACTCTAAGCCCAGGTTTTATTTTCCCTTGGTATCAGAATATGGTAATTTAAGAGCCCTGAGAAACGCTTTTTAACCTTTCAGAAGAAATATGTCACATTCTTTTATTAGAAACTATGTTCTTTGCCTTTCTAAAACAACATGTGACCAGCTTATCTTATCAATTTATCAGAGCAGCAGGTTCAGAGCAGATGCAGGTGTGTACAGTAATGGAATCTGGCCACAGACATTGGCTCTTTTCCTGATGGAAAAAGGACTCTAAACACACTAACAACTTTTGTTAAGGAAGCACAGATCAGCACTCTGCTCTAACAGCAGACTTCTGCAGGCCTTTTTAAACATGAAGATGTATGTGGTGCTATCAAGTGTCAAACCCATTTCTTTTTCCCACTACTAACTGCTGTTCATCTTGAGAGTGAGTTGCTGTGGAGATCATTTGCTTCTCTAACAGCAAAAGCAACAACATTTAATTTCATTTATTGAGGTCTTGTTGCAAGTATAGAGAAACAGAAGTACAGATACAGAAATGTTAGGGACATAGCTACTCCTTGCAACATCCTTATTCTTATTCTGATACAGGATCAATCCCTCACATGTTATTTAAAGCTTTCCATTTTCTAAGCTTTAGCACTTATTAATAACCCAAGCACTATGCTGCTGAAATGTAGTTGCCCCTGGGACTGGGGGTAGAAGTCCATTAGTACCTGAAGCACTGTGTAATTCTCTGTACACAGGCTATTTTGACCACACATTCTTACCACAGCAAAGTAAGAGGTGCCACTAGATCAGCAGACAGCAGGAAGGCCTTGGGTTTGCAAAGTTTCATAAACTCTGGAAGCACGGAACACAAGGAAGGTGTAAATCTGTCATTGCGATAATCTGATGGTTTCGTCAGTCCTCTGGCCCCCAGTGGAATTTTCACTGGCTCAGTAACCCCAAAGGGTAAATTTCAGTGTGATGCACAAGCAAATTATGCACCACTTCCATTAACATTCCCCACAAGTTACGCTTTAACTCCCTGCAGGCCGCGCAGAACCGGAGGTCAAACGATACAGCCTCATCTTGACGCAGTGAACACCGAGATCACACAACACAACGATTAAGATTACACACACAAAATACAGCAACAAAACAGTAAAGTCTGAGATAATCCTACTCTCAGGCAAGGAAGTTCACAAATGATGTTTAAAGCTGGAATTCCTGAAGAGAAGGGGCTCTGTTTCAACATCTGCTTAAGACTCGCTGTGTAACACTGCAACTCCTTTAGCCCCTACTTCCTTCCTTGCAAGAAAGCAAAGACAATGCTAATCATTAATAGTCACAGCCTTAACTATAGAAAACATGTGCACAGGGCTGCCCAGCAGCCAGATGGGCTGAGGTGTAAGTGGCTCCAGCTACAAGCAAGCCTACAGCCCTCTTGTACAGACCACTTGCTTGCGCAATGAGCTGCATCTGTTTCTGTACACATGCATGGATGTAAACACTGCCTCTCCTGACTTCTGTTCCTACAGCAGACTAAAAGGGCATTCCTTACAGTTCTAGTCCATGATCAGACAGACTTCATAACTATACTGGATTCTTTTGTTTTGAGCTTGTTGCAGTTGCAGGTCTTCACACAGTAGAGTGGTCACAAACCCACTGTGTGCAGTCCAAGCCGTATGGCTGGCAGAGTCCTTCTGAATAACATCCCAAGGTAGAATTAACAAGAAATGTAAGCTTGAAAAGGCAAAATCCCAGACAGAGTGCCCAATGTGCCTTCTGAACAATCCACAACAGCTCTACAAATTATTTTGCCATCCATCCCCCAAGTCTGATTACTTGAAGACAGTGCTGACAGGAGATTCAAACATTGGCAAACGGAAAGATTTATCAAGAAGCATGGTTGAACTTTACAGCTTATTATCCAATACCATGATGAACTTCAATCACTGACCTGTCACACACAAATCATCTGCATCTCCAAAATAGTTGTTGCTTTGGGAATGTAAGAAATAAATCAAACATGAATAAAATTTGTGGTTTTCCAGAAAAGCTCTTTTCCCAGACTCTCAAATGCCCAGCTGAACGCTGTAGCCCCAACTGGGAATGAAAAGTAAAGAGGAAGCAGAGCCAGCCAAAAATGAGGTGTTCTCTGTTAAAAGGAAAAATGAATGTCTTTGACATTTATCATAATTCTTTTCCTATTGACTGTCATGTCAAATCCTTCCTCAAATGATGACTTACAGTAGGTCTAATGTCACTCATTCTTAAGCTCATGCTCCCTTAAGCCACTGTTTAAACAACCACAAGGTGTTAGAAAATGACTGTTTACTGGCTGACAGTGCTGAAAAAGTCAGATTCCCGCCTGCAGAGTCTGCAAATGTTTTCTTTAAGCAGCAGGAGCATGTAGGGCAATGCCACAGAAAGGTTTTCTGAAGTTGGCAATATTTTCTGTTCTCCTAAAATGCATTTCTGGGGGAATTTCAACCAGAGTGGTTTTATTTACCTCATCCTTCCTTATTGAATCTCAGTTAAGCCCTTGTAACCTCAGAACTGTACTCACTGCCCTAATTTTCTCCAGCAGACCTTGAGATTTGGCTAATTTAATCTTTTCTAAGCCAGGAGTAAGTGCTCTGTTTACTGGGCCACTATCTAAAGGAGAAAGCCAAAACCAGGCACTCAGCACGTGCTCATCTTTGCATCAGCTGCTCTAATGCTGGCCACACTTGCATGCAACAGCAATCCTGGCAGGTACACAAGGGAAACATCCTCAGATGCAAAAGCCTGTCAGGGTTATAGTTCATGAGGTGTTTTAACTTCCTATGGAGAAATGAGCAAATGCCATAGATTATGTTCCTTTTGTCTTGGAAATTTCAGCAGCTTGCATCTGACTGGGTGGCAGCCCAGGAGAAAGGATTTTAAGTCTGTATTGGTGATGCCAGAGCTCAGAATTTGGAGTGTTACACATTATATGAGCACTTTGAGTAGACAAATTTGTTCTTCTCTGCCTTTTAGGTCCATGGCCACTTGTGCTCTTCATTAGTGAGAGCTTGCTAACCATTCTGCATGAACTGACATAGTCTTGAGAAGGTATACTCAGAACAGATCTTGGCAGAGGTGTAGACATAAAGGCAGTAAAATAAGAGTCCCTAGGTCACAAAAAAACTAGAGCTGATGCCAGAGAGTGGCTTGAGCACCTGAGGATAAGAAATACCTGATGTCACTGAAGAGGAACTCCCTACAGGTGTGGCGCCAGGGAAGCCTAAAGATGATTCAGCAAATAAATAGCAGTTATCTCAAAAACTGGTAAAGCCCAGAGACCTAGAGAACACTTGCAGGGACTTTTCCTGAGGGTGTCTAGAGACAGGACAAGGGGGAATGGTTTGAAGCTGAGGGAGAGCAGGGTTAGACTGGAGCTGAGGAAGAAGCTCTTCAGTAGGAGGGTAGTGAGACTCTGGAACAGGCTGCCCAAGGAGTCTGTGGCTGCCTCCTCCCTGGGGGTGTTGAAGGCCAGGTTGAATGAAGCCTTGATCAGCTGAGTCTATTTGAGAGGTGTCTCTGCCCATGGTGGGGAAGTTGGAGGAGCTGAGCTCTGAGGATTCTATGAGGAAAGGCCTCCTGATTAATTGAAATGAGAACCTGAAGTTTGAGATGAGTCTTTGGTAAAGGCAGTTTGCTAAAAAATGGTGAAAATAAATTCTGCATTACTTATTTCACAACATACCAATGGCAGACTAATAAAACCCAGGCATGTTGTCCATGTTTAAAATGGATGTTCATCTACACTCTGCAGAGCTGCTCTGCATAGGTTTAAGGTAATTTCCAGACAGTGTGATCAGTCACCACCTAGAACCACGGAACATTTGCTGATACCATGAATGGCTCACTACTGTAACATAGCTCCTACCACAGGCATTTCTGCACTCCATGTGCCCAAGAGCACAGTGCTGTAATAGATGCCATATAATTTGGCTGGGGTCCTTCACCTCTTCCTTGCAACTGAAAGCCCAAAGTAGTAACAACAGTTACTAAGACTTAAATTAATTAATCTCAAAATCTGACAGCCCTTAACAAGGGTGTGCCACAGGAAAAGCATGATGGAGGGAAGGTGTACAGGGATGCTTGAACACAAACCTAAACTGAGACTGATGGGAAGAGCTGTCTTCAGTCAATGCCCAGGATCAAATGCTCATCTGAGGAAATACATGGAGAGCAGGAGCAGCTGACAGCACCTGCTAGGTTTATACCTTACTGTCCAAGGCAAATGCAGAGGAAATGAAAGAGGACTGCAGCTACCTTCTGCTCTGACTGCAGCATGGAAGCAGCAAGCAGCAGAACGTGTGTGCTGCTAAAGTCCAGCTGTGGATGCCCACTTGAGGAGCCACTGCTCCCCCCTGCAGAGGGTCACACCGTCCATGATGTCTGGTATCCATAATGGAGCTTAATGCAATTACAGCCAAGGCCTGGCGTGCTGTGACCAGAAAATGCCATCCTGAAAGGAGGCAAATTGCTGGCTTTCATGGCAAGCTAATGGGGTCATCGAGGCAGCAGAGAGGAACACAGTTTTGATCTTTGATTCAATCCTCATGCCAAGGGGAGCTGATTTTTTTCCACTTAATTTTAATTTTCATAGAAGTGAAAGGAGCTGACATTTGGCTGTCCAGAGGGCAAAGAACTTGGCAGGACGCTTCCATGATCTCACTAACTGTATGTGCATGGTAATAACATTACTCCCTGTACCTGAGGAGATAATCCCACTTACCCATAACTCAAAGCATATTGGTGCATAATTCAATTTTAGAAGTGATTTTTAAGGTTATGGCACTAATGAAATGTGATTCAGCAGCTCTGAACAAATAGGAAGAACTGGGAGATATTTATTTCTCCTGCCTCACAACACTATTCTGATTAACAAGCAGACTGAAAGGAAAAACAATGACAGATCCAATTTGTAATACAAAAAGGAAACTGAGATTAACAAAATTAAAACTGATCTTAAAATCAAAATAGGTAGGAAAGGAGTGAGTGCACTTATAAAGATTAAGTGCAGTAGAGAGGAGTGAATATAAGTAACTGTCTGTATATACTAGAAAGCAAAAAGCCTCAGAGGTAAGGACTGGTGTAATTGTGAGGTGTGGTCTATCTGGGGGGCACAGAGTCACACCACTGCAGCTCTCAGCACTCCTTTGAGGGGATGCTGCCATGATCTCAGAGAGTCAGCCTGGGCTGCCCATTTCAGCTCTCTCAAAGCAAACACAAAGCAGACCCTTTCTGCCCTGTTGATCTTACAGCCACCTGCCATCTCACCCACAGGACAGGATAGCTGGATTGAAGATATTAGTTAATTGATTCCCCTGGAAGTTTGGCAGTTTCAAAGCAGTTCTTTCCTCGTGTTTCAGTTTCAAACCCAGTGAAATCTTTAAGTAAAGATGCATGGATGAAACCATAGAAAACTGAATAAAAGCTGGGCATGCTTGCAAACCGGAACCGATAAATTTATCTTATCAGGCCATGGAAAACCTTTACTGTTAGCAGTTCAAATGTTTGCAGCAGCAGTTTAAAAACTAAACATATGCCTGAGCTATGGCATTTATCTCCTACTGATTTAACAGCAAATCAAACTTCAATGAACCTAAGTTTAAAACCACTCACTTGACAGCTGTTTTCTTCTGTTAATGAAAGCAGAGAACATTACCCACCTGAAGAACATCTCCAAGGTCAACGGTGCTAATATCTGGGTCTTCAGTGGTGTTGAAAGGAACAGGATTAATCCTTACAAGAGTGAGCACTCTGGGTTCTGAATACCTCCACATCATCATTCCTGGACTGTCCTCAGTTTCATTGTAAAACACGACTTCATAGGCACCAGGCAGCTTTTGTGCTTCTGTCAAGCGAAAGAAAGCTGGAATCTGTTGCATGGTTTCTAGGCAGGAACAAGCTGGTTTAGGAGACTGAAGGGGTTAAAAATAAACTCCTCAGGATCAAAAGGAGGGAAAACAAAAAAGCAGTTACCCTGGCTTCTGGAAGATTACAGCTTAATGGGAAGAAATAAAAAAGTGTTCTTTCTTTTGCTCTAGCTGCTGTCTTTTCCACCACTTCTCACCCAAGTGTAGCTCCTCACTGCAGGAGGCCAGTAACCTCTCCCAGCTTACTACTGTGTTTACTTCAGAACTTCCAAAAAAAGAGAGAAACAATAATCTTTTTACCTGCATCTTGTATATACTGGAATAGGCCTGTCCTCAGATCATCAGAGGTGTGCTCAGTTCTGGAGGCCTGGCTCCTCTCCCCAGAGGACCAAGTGTGTTGTGCATGTTCAGATGCCCCAGTCTCTGCATGGCCCTTTTTAGCCAGATACTGCCGCAGAAGCTCTTGGAGAAGAACTAAACAGTTCAAATGCTCCTGACCACAGAACACCTTTCAAGAGAGGAAAAAAACCAAAGAAGAGAGAGAAGAGAAGAGACAAAGCAATTACAGACAAATGTTCAGGGATACTAGAATTAAAAACCACTTTCTTTGAAGTGCTAGGAACTTTGCATGGCTTTCAGCCTGCTCTGCTCACATCTTCATTGCTTGCAAGTATCCTTGAGGTGAAAACCAAGGACAAGAATGACAGAAACCCCTCTGTAAAGCCTTTGGTAAATTTGTTCTTTTCATCATTCAAAGGAAAGCATTAATTCTTACCACTTACAATTGACATTGATGCTGCCTAGGAGAGCCTAGATCTTAAAAGCAATAGGCAGCAGAGGTTTTGTGGTTTAAAATAGCACAGAAAAACCCCTCAAAGATGCAAAGATTAAACTGTTCAAAGACTTCATTGCTCCAAAAGTGGAATGCATTAAAAAGTAAGTGACACAGCAAAGACAGACATACCAAAGATCATCTCAAACAGAAACAGAGAGTATGCACAATATATGAACTGGGTGTGCTGCAGGCTCTCAGAGAGAGGTTTGAGAGTTTTTTTGAAGTTTAAACCAGAACTTCAGAAAAATATCTAACAGCAACAGGAACCCAAAGCCCAGAAGCTTCATGCACTTTATAGCACAATAAAAGGCAAGCAACCATTCCTCTGACAAGCCTTTGTCAAATCAAATTCCTGCTTGAGAGAATCACATTAATGGGTCAACTCCTTTACCCTTTGTGTGCAGAGGTGCATTTGGAAGTGACAGGAATGGAAGATACCAGCAAATGATAAAGAAATAAAACCACTGTGGGATAAAATCAGAATCAGCACAGAGTAACTTAAGGGTCCATAGTAAGGGTAGGAGTAAACAGGTCGAGTGTGCACATGAAAACAGAGACTTTTTTTCCACTGGGGAATACCAGTTTTCAACTATGAAAAAGAATCAGAGGGTGCCTAAAGGGAGGGGAGCACAGCTGGCAAAAAGGAAGCTTTTCTTCCCTGCACCTACATGCAGGCACATGCAATAAATCAAGACCCTCATGAAAAACAGCTACAGCTACTCATGAGCTGGACAGTCCTGGCTTACCCAGGTCACCTCCCTTATTTAGAATCATAGAATGGGCTGGGCTGGAAGGGACCTCCAAAGCTCATCCAGTCCAACCCCCTTTGCAATCAGCAGGGGCATCCTCAACTAGATCAAGTTGCCCAGAGCCCTGTCGAGCCTCACCTTGAATATCTCAAGGGAGATCTCTCTTTAGCGCATCTCTACTGCATTTTTCAGAGTGCCTTTAGGCTCTGGGTCCCACACTTAGTCTAGCACCACATCAAAGGAGTTCTGTGTCACCTAAGCTGACCTCAGAGGCCTCAGTTCCCCAGTGACAGAGGAGGGAGGAATATTTTGTTTTCTCCCACTTGCATTTATTTTATTTTTAGGCAGCTGGAGGTCCAGAGCTGCCTGCATTACAGCCCCACTCCAACTACAACATTCACAGACCAGGAGCTGCAACACCAATTAACAGGGGGTAGAAGATGAGGTCATGTTTAGAGCTGGTAAAACTGTTAGCTTTAAATAAATTAATTTGAAGCAGAATTGTTAATGCTTTTGTCAGCATTCTCAGATCTCTTCTGCCAGACCAAATACTTCATTGTATTCAGCAACAGCTAATTATCCCAGAATAAACTCCAATCAGAAATGGCTTTCTCAGATTGAGACTTCTTTTTTGGGGGGTGGGGGGGTCCTTGTCAAAAGCCCACCATTTTGGGAACAAACCCAAAGCCTTTTTATGGGTAACAACATGTAGAGGTAGTCAGCCCAGCAGCACCTGTGAATAACAAATACAAAAGAAGCAGAGGAACTAACTGATCTCATTTTTCCACTCAGAAATAATTGAAAGAGAAGTTACTCTTGTTCAATTAGCCCCATTCCCACTGCTGTGGTTTCAAGAACTTCCAATGCCAGCTCTGGGAAGAGACCTAATGACTAAATGCCAAAATCTCCTTCTTGTGCTTTTTGTGCTTCATTTCTATATTTATTTTAAAACACTTGGTGTGTGTTGATGACACAATAAAAATAATTAAAACAAGGCCTATCTTAAAGCCCACTTGTTTAAGCCCCACAAGAACCTATTTTTCATGTCAAGAACTCCCATGCTCTTGGCCTGGTTTCAAGCTGTGTGCACTTCCAAAAAGGAGAGGACAGCATGG
Source organism: Melanerpes formicivorus (assembly GCF_026170545.1). Taxonomy (NCBI): domain Eukaryota; kingdom Metazoa; phylum Chordata; class Aves; order Piciformes; family Picidae; genus Melanerpes; species Melanerpes formicivorus. The sequence continues at coordinate 1,759,837 of NW_027142408.1, forward strand.
CAACCCAAGTATTAATTGCTAGAAACAAGTTTATAATTAGTCCCCAGAGAAATTGGTGTAAGTTGAAAAAGCAAGGATATGTATTTCTTAAAGCTGCCCTGAGGCAGTGCAGACACAGAGCTCACGGACAAACACGCAGGCATCAGAGCAGGGTCCTAGATATGAAGTGTTAGTAATTTGATCCAGTAGTTTTCAGGGAACACACACACACATCCAGGTACAAGCAGTACTGAAAAGAGCCAAACAAACACCCAGCAAAGCACTGGACACAACTTTTCAATCACCAGTTTTGCACAAAAGAAGGGACACTTGTTTTAAAACATAAAACCCCCACAAACCAAACAAGCACAAACCCCCAACCCAAGGAGCTGTTGCAGGCTGCAAAGCTTTACAGGGTTAGACTGGAGATGAGGAAGAAGTTTTGCAGTAGGAGGGTGCTGAGACGCTGGAACAGGCTGCCCAGGGAGGTTGTGGCTGCCTATTCCCTGGGGATGTTCAAGGCCAGGTTGGATGAGGCCTTGAGGAATAGACTAGACTAGACTAGACTAGACCAGACCAGGTTGGAAGAGACCTTCAAGATCATTGTGTCCAACCCATCAACCAATCCAACCCATCTAAACAACTAACCCATGGCACCAAGCACCCCATCAAGTCTCCTCCTGAACACCTCCAATGATGGTGACTCCACCACCTCCACGGGCAGCCCATTCCAGAGGTGTCCCTGCCCATGGCAGGGAGGCTGGAGGAGATGATCTCTGAGGTCCCTTCCAACCTGAGCCATCCTGTGATTCTGTGTTTCTTTCATACAGTCTGTTTCTGACATCTCAATCACCCAAAGCCAGCCTAGCCCAAAAGCAGCACCAGAAGCATCTTACACCGACCTGCAGCAGCCCTCCTCTCAGGTCAATGTATATTTTCGGAACAGATTGCTCTGGGCCAGGGTCACCGCTGTGCTTACACCACTTGGCTTCCACGTTCAGAGAGCAGCAGAAAGGGCCCATCAGGGACCTGGCTCTTTCTTTGAGACTTGTTTTAAGCAGGAAATCTTTTATGTCAAGGACAAAAGATGATCCATGGATTCCTAAAAAGAAAGAGAGGCAATTAATCCCACTGGAGGTTATTCTCCCAACATTCATGTGCTTACTTCTTGAGTTCACTCTGCCACAAGCCCAGGAATCTCTGCCTGCAAGTAATTACTCACACAGGCAGCCACACTGACTTCCATGCAAATAATTGTGTGGGCAATTGCTCTCCTCTCCACACACAGTGGAGGCCAGAAGACCTCTGATTTTTCTTGTTTTGTTTGCTCTTCCAGCACTACAGAGCACACTTGACAGAGTGCTCCAGCTCTGAGGCAGGTATTGCGCTTGCACATTCCTGTGCAAAGAGCTGTTTGCCAAAACGTGATGACTCTGTCCATGTGAGCAGTATCAGGTTAATGAGAAGAGACATTTTTCATTACAATATGACATTCAGAAGACTATATTAAGAACAAGAACAGCTGCTTCACTTGGTTATATTTTAAACTGATAGGAAACAGCTATTTTAAACTATTCTCTCTGCTTTTGTTCAGGTCAGTTGGTCTAAAGCAGTGGCTTGCTAGATGTGCTTAGCAGGAGGAGGAGGGTCATGCTGGAATTCAGGGAACTCATGGATTCATAGAATGGTTTGGGTTAGAAGGGACTTTGAAGATCATCCAGTTCCAGCCCCCTTGCCATGGGCAGGGACACCGCACCAGCCCAGGTTGCTCAAGGCCTCATCCAGCCTGGCCCTTAACTCAAAGGAATTACTGCAACTTAAAACCTGTAGTGCGTGCCTACCAAAGCCCAGTTTATCCCAAACCTTTCACATCATAGCCATTTGCACTTTACATAGCTTTAGAACCCCTAGAAGTGACAACATCAGGTTAGGTTTATGACAGAACTTGGGTACCCTCTTTAAGAGACACACATTTTAAGGGAAGAAACACTGTCCAGAAATGCCACTTCTGGTGTGAATTTAACCTGCTGCAGGTGACCACTTCACAGAGCAGACCACATCTCTGTTTCTTCAGTACACTGCACTTACACTTCTGGTGCTTGTACTTGGACTCAACACTCTAAATATTGAACATCACCATACTTTACAGTGGCCAACAGTTTATTTTTCTAATGAAACCAGATATTTACAAAAGGCAAAAGATTCAGAGGCACTTAGGGCTTGCACAAAGACATTTCAAGATATAGTTCCATTTTATATTTTCATACATTGGCTGGGAGAAAAATCCCACAAAACCACAACTCCCTGCTTGAATACAGGAAGTAAAACTTCTGTGGATCTCTCAGGATAGAACAGAACAGAATAGACCAGGTTGGAAGAGACCTTTGAGATCATCGCATCCAACCTATCATCCAACACCACCTAATCAACTAACCCATGCAACCAAGCACCCTGTCAAGTCTCCTCCTCAACACTTCCAATGATGGTGACTCCACCACCTCCCTGGGAAGCCCCTTCCAATGGGCAATCACTCTCTCTGTGTAGAATTTCTTCTAGAATCCAGAAAGCTGTCTGTACAGATCCTGGAAGTTAGGATTTCATAATACTGAGATATTAATATAGACAATGGAAGGAAACTGATTTGGTTTGTGTTGGGTTGTTGTTTTGGTTTGTTTTTTCCACCTCCAGCATCCACTAGGAAGGTGGTCCAACAGTCCCCACATTGGTAATGGCACTGAATTGTATCCAACCCAAGCAGGAACCACAAACAAGGCAAATCTGTCCCTTGAGAAGCTTGGATTGTATTACAAGAATGATGAAGGGCTTGAGTGAACCTTTATTCCATGGCAATCAGCAGCACTGTTGTCACTGACTGGGAAAGGGGTTCTGAGATATTTTGGCTGGCTTCTGAATGCCTGGCTCTGGTCTCAGGACAGAAAACTGTTCAGTGGACTTCAGTGATAATCAAGAATATTAAACACCAAGACACTGGGCTGCACCTCCTTCTGGTACAGACTTGATTCCATAGACTGGGGAATGAAGCAGCTTCACACTAGTGTTAAAGCAAAGCAAGAGTTGTTACAGGAAGGGCTCACCCTGCCCTGCTCAGGCTTGGTATTTTAAGAGGCACTACAATATTTAGAAATTCAATCTTGTTTATGCTCTACATGAAGTTTTGATTCTAAAGAGGAGAAATTCTCAGCAACTATTGGGCAATTCTGCAACATACAGAAATATTCTATGGTTTTCCTGCGATATGTGCCAAGCTGCAGAAATAACAAAGGGGGAAAAGGAATGTCAGAATCCAAGTGGTTTTATTTATGTTTTCCTTCCCTGGGATTACACTTGGAAGGATTATGGTTTGCAGAACGTTTCTGTTATCATCTCAGCTCCACAAAGGACAAAAAGCCCCACACTATCCAAGGGCTCAGCAACAGAACTGAGCACTCAGCACATGATACTGCTGCTTCAAAACCAGCAGTGCCCTGCTCAAACACCACGTGAACACCAGGAAATGAAGACACAGCTAAGAATAAAGAAGCACTGGTAAATTTTAAGTGAATGAAATACCACAAGACACCATTTATGGGCTGTGTCCTACAACCACCAGCAAAAGCTCAGGGACTCAATGTGAGATTTTACTTTTTCTTGCTGCAACCAGAATGGTGAGGATCACAGCCTCATCCTTCCTAGCAGTTTTACCTCAGCTCAGTAAGTATGCACAAAGCCTAAAAGGCACTAGTAATTAAAGAGATCTCTGGCTCTGAGAGAACCTTCTATAGGGTACCATTGTTGTGGAAATCCTAAAAGGGTGACATTCAAAAAGAAATAATGTCACATACTAATGGGAGCACAGAAATACCAACATGCACTAGAAGGATGTTTATTTGAAGACTGCTAAAGACACACTGAGATCCAAAGCATATGCTCACTTGGTAAGGTTGCTTGGCCATGACTGAAGATGGAGATCATTACAAGAGAACAGTGAAGGAAAAAATCACAGATGGACAGCACTTGCTTTGATATTCCAGCAGACTCCTTGTGCTAGTCAGTAGGGACTTGATGCTAACACTTACAAAGCATCTGAGTGCTCTAGTAGAGTGGGGTTTATACATAACTAGAATAGTTACATCAGCATTTGCTAATCACAGGGGAGTCCAGGTTTGTGTGTCTAGAAAGAAAAGAGCTTGCTTGTTTTAATAAAGGCAACCACCACACCACACCAAGCCTTGCCTTACAGCACCAACCACTCTGCGTTTGGGCAAAGCAGGTGGTAAGAAATCCTGCTGTTTGTCCTGGTTCACACACAAAGGCAGAGACAACATTTTGACACTAACTGTGGGCTGCCTGTTCTCAAAACCACTTTAAAACACTGATATTTGAATCAGCTCCAAATGAAACAAGTAAGTGGAAATGGAGCAGGAGGCTTTCCCCCTTCTGTTGTGCCCTGTCCATTTGCTCTTCCTTCGAGTCCTGTTTGGTTCACTGCACTGCTGCCCAATACATGATTTAAATGGGCAAACTTGCACATGGGAAGAGAGCTTAAGGAAATGGAAACACAAGCACTGTAATAAATACAGCAAGAATAGAGAAGAAAGAGAGACTCTCCCGTGGTCTCTCCACACAGTCTGGAGGTTCAATTAGCGAGGGGGTTTCCCTACTGCCTCCTGCTTTCATGTCCCACACTACTAAGGTAATGATCTGAGCATTCGCTCTTCACATTTGCAAGTTCAGCAGCTAGTTTGAAGTTGCCCAAGGTACTAAGCTTTGCAAACATTAAGTGTGCTATTATATCTAATACAGTGATACAATTATCTATCCCTTTTTTTTTCCCTACTAAGAAAAATTCAGCTCTCAGCTGCAATGAGCTGTTACACTGCAATGAGTTGTTGTTACACTGCTCTGAGGGCAGGTATCCTCTGTGAAGTAGCTTCTGAGAAGAAAGGGCTATGAAAATAATTAGAGGGGAAATATTGCAGCTAGTTTAACAGCCAGCCAATAATTGCTTCAAGTCTGCAAACAGCAGCAGCAAACAAATGGTGAGACATAGTAAAAGACAATCCTCCAGGAGAGATTTAGTTAGCAGTCCACGGAGTGCCCTGCATTTCTCATTAGCGCTCAGCTGAATCTCCTGATAGTCCATTCTCCCCCAGGAGAATAATATTTACACACCACCAATTAACTGCTCTTTAGTGACAGACAGTTTTTCAGCATTACATGGGGACACATGTGGACTCTGTAAAAACATGAGATGTGTAACACAAGGTAAATAGAAAGCCATGATCTTAAGCAGGCTAAACCCTTGAGTTCGTCACTAATAAATGTCCCCATGCCTTCAGCAGCCCTGGCTGCTGGGAGCCTGTTTTCTTCTAATACTTCAAACACTCAAACCCAGGAACATTTATTATTTTAATCCATTACAGGCAGTGCTTGATTTAACTTTATTGGTTGTGGTGGTGGTAGTAGTTATAGTGGGGGTAAAGCTATGTTCTTTTACACATCATTTCAAAAGGGCTTAATTATATTTTATAGCTTGGGCCAGGAATCCTGCTTGTTTTGTGTCTAACAAGGTTCAAATGGAGTTCAGGTTAGTGATGAATCAGAAGAGAAGTCAGAGATGGTTATCTATTTGAAATGAGCTCATCTCCCTTTAAGAGCAACTGGGCAGGTACATCATCTTCATTACACTACTGCATACTAACTAGCTGAAGGGCCTCAGTTCTCTTGATGATTTGGTAACTTGGGGTTTTTTGATGCCTGATCAGCGATGGCACAATAAAGTTAAGATCTAAAGGGATCTTAATTTTCAGTCAAGGCTGTCTTTGCTATGCAAGACTTCTGTACCTACTTGTTAAAACACTGTATTACCTTACCTTGTTCTATTCAAGCAGAGAAAAATGCATAAAGGGAAATGACAAAAACACCTGAGTCCAGCTTTCAAAACTAAGTGCCACAGTGACATGAGCAATGCTTGGTTCCTGTGTCATAAACATTTTATCTTTGGATAGCAGCAGCTTTCAGCAAAGTGACTGCTCTCACTGGAGCTTCAGAGATGGGCATGGAGAGGTTCTCCAGTTAAACCCCCTCCCCCAAAGATCTTTGTATTTCCACAGCTTAATTTTAGGTGGTTGGTTGCAAACTTTGGTTTGTTTTCAGGAAGCAGCTGGTACCTACAACTGTCACTGATTTAGAAAGTGGTAGATACTTGGCATTACTGAAAACTCAGCCACTGAATGGCTGCACACTAAATGAAGCATTTCTAACCAGTGGCTGCCACTCAGAAGGTAGCCCCATATAAGTGCCACAAGTCTGAATTACAATTACAGCTTTAGTCTCTTGCTTCTTTGCTCTGTGCTCAATGCACTGCATTTCAGCTGCTTTAATAAACCAAACAGGCCATGAACCCCTGAAGGGGTAACTTTTCTTTAGAAATGACCATCCTGAAGACAGTGCCTGGCAGCACTTGAGGTTTTTGTAGCTCAGGAACTCAGTGAAAGTGCTTGTGAAAGTCCAAGGCTTGACAGATATACCCAGGCCACACAAACTGAACAAGTTTTCCTGCACTCTTGGGATATGGTTCCCCAGGATTAAGACCAGACCAGATCTGGCCTCCTATGTTCCAGTCACCTCCTCCCTTCAATCTCCCTCCCCTTCCCTCCTTTCCATACTGAACTCTCTTTTGTGCCACCATGGTCATTAGCCTGTACCTTTCTAGCCAGCCAGCTGAAGGAGATCTTGATGAAAACCTCTCTTTTCTGTTGAATTAGTTTTCAGACAGATCAATGCCCTGACTCAACTCACTGAAAGCTGCTTGAGTAACAGAGCAAGAAGAAGGCACAGTGTGGAAATGTGTGGCCACAGTAAACTCAGCTTCTGAAGGAACTGCACCTCCTGTTTAGGCAGCAAGCTGGTGATCTCATGCCATTAAATGTGCTCTGGTCATAGAAAAAGAAGGATCATGTTGCCAGTACATCAACCATTTAAACAACTCCTGGAACTGGCCCTCAAGACCAGGCAACAATGCCTCATATCTGGGTTCTGTGCCTCACACTGCAAAATGCAGATTGAACTGGAGGGGTTGCACAGAAAGCATCAAATGTATGAAGCAAACATTCAGCTTTCACTACTCTTTGTCTACAGAACTGACTCCCATGAAAATGCTCTCTCCCCTACTACTGCTGCATACAGTGCTGGGATTCACATGAAAGAAATTCCAGTCTCAAAAATCAATGCAATAAAAGCTGAAGAGATTACAAACCCAATCATATTTGCTCTGAGTTGAATTTCATTTGGAGTCTGCTTTGTAGAGGCAAGTTATTCAAGCAGCAGTTGTACAAAATGAATGCATGCTGCCTTGAACCAAAGCCCACAGCTCGGTTTGTTTCTGCCCTGAGCTAACATGCTAGTTCATCAGTAGCAATCCTGAAGCCTGTTAAAATGTACCAGTAGGGAATCTGACCAGGATTAATAGTGGTGCTCAGTCCTAGGATTAGGTGGTGTCTTGTTTCATGGATTTTAGGCCATCTGTTCTTCCCTCCTACGTTCTACTCCTGCAGCACTATAAACGCACCTCCACCTCGGGGACCATAGAGAGGAATTAGAATTCTTCTGCTTTTCATTATCACAAGATTCAGTAACTCATTTCATTGTCAGGATAATCCCCTTTTACTCCTTCTTTTGCGCTTGCAGGGGATGCCAAAATGACAAATAAAATCCCAGATGTTAGAGCCCTGATGAGGTCTTCACCTCCTCTTGAGTGTTGGGTTTAAGCTACTTGTGACGTGGTGTCACATCTGACAGGACCCCAGTGCCCACACCCAATATTCATTAGGGTTTGTTAGTGATTTGTATAGGTGTCTACAAGCTGCACTTCCACCTCAATCCTCAGTGGTCACTTGAATACTTGGTCTGTCCTCCTGCTTTTACTGAGAAACAATTAATTTCCTATTGTTCAAGTGTTGGAAAGAGTGTCCATTTCTTTCTACAAGTGACACAGGTCTTCTGGGGGTTGTAAAAGGCTTCTTACTGCTGCATATTATTTTAGGTAGTCATATCTAATTTAATGCTTTATTTCCCCATGGGCCAACTTGCATATCTGCAGCATCCAAAGGCTTCGACAACGCCTTAGCAGAAATTTCTAGAGCCAGTTAACTCCAAAGTGAAGTTTGGGCTTTGCTCTACACCAATGCATACCTACATTTAGCTTGTAGTGCTTTCTGTAAAGTACCTAATGTATGCAATTTCTTTCAGGTTGAGTAGAAATAATGGCAATGATCATGTGCTGAAATCGTGTTTTGCTTTTCCCCCCAGTATTTAACAAGCAGTCATCTCTGTAGAGAAGACAAAGGGCTGGGGAATTCTCTCTATGATCTTTGGAACATTTAATGTCTGTAAGTCTCTTAGGCTGTGTAACAGTGCAGCAGACATGGAGAAATGAATGATAGAATCCTAGAGTGGCTCAGGTTGGAAGGGACCTCAGAGATCACCTACTCCGACCTCCCCACCATGGGCAGGGACACCTCTCAACCAGACTCAGCTGCTTAAGACCTCATCCAACCTGGCCTTCAACACCCCCACAAAGGAGGTATCCATGACCTCCCTGGGCAGCCTATTCCAGAGTCTCACCACTCTTGTACTGAAGAACTTCTTCCTAAGATCCAGTCTAACCCTGCTCTCCCTCAGCTTCAAACCATTCCCCCTGGTCCTGTCTCTAGACATCCTTAGGAAAAGTCTCTCTGCAGCCTTTCTGTAGGATCCCTTCAGCTATTGGAAGGCAGCTCTAAGGTCCCCTGGAATCTTTTCTCCATGCTGAACAAGTCAAGTTTCCTCAGCTTAATCTCATAGCAGAGGTGCTCCAGCCCTTGGATCATCTTTGTGGCCCCCTCTGGACTCACTCCAGCAGCTCCGTGTCCTTCTTCTACTAGGGACACCGGAATTGGACACAGCATTCGAGGTGGGTGCTCAGCAGAGCACGGAGGTGTTTTCATTTGACACAACTGCAATATGAGTGTTCAACACTTACAGTGTATTTTGTTAGTAGTGAAATAAAGCAATGAATTCACCCCTCTCTTGTCCAGAAGCTACATCTTCCTGCACTCATAAGAAATTCATCAAAAATAGTTAACCCAGAAGGCTGCCAGCTTCCATCAGTAACTCTGGAAGGAAAACTGATCATCTATGGCAGGTTTCTGTCCTCATTTCAGCTAAAAACAAATCAAGGCATTACTGAAGGTCATGCACTTCTGTTTTCCCCCATCAGGGAGGAAATATGCCGACAACACATCCCTGTGAGGGTTGGCTTTCTTGGCTAAGCGATTCCTAGCAAAGAGGTTTCCTTACAAACCGACTTCCATCTCCTCCACGGAATCTCATCTGGAAAGGGGCTCGTTTACACTGTTTATAAAACACTGTCACATAAAATGTGTAAAAAAAACCCTATTTCACTAAAAATAGCTTGGGTAAGTACAGGATTAGAGGAGTTTCTACTGCTATAATTGCTCCTTTGTAGTTTTTTCCATGATGTTTTTGACCAGTGTTTTTTAGCTGTGTTTATTAAAGTCAGCACATCAAAAAGGATCAAAGGGAAAGCTAGTGAGAACCAACGGAATCCCAAGTGTATCGTGTTGTCTCACTGGGGAGTTATGCAGATTCAAGTAAACAAGTGCAAATTGTTGAGGTTTTAATGAAAATTTTCTACAATTATTGTATCTGAAGCCCCTCTGTCTAATAACATCTGCAGAGCAGATGTCTGCGCTGTACAAAAGGCGAGCAACGCTCCTTTTCCCTCCTCTGTTTTAACAGCACATCTGAGATGCCTACTTTTGTCATTGTGCTTAGTTTGCCTCAGCAAATAATTCGTAAAGTGCAGCTGCTGCAGATGGTCCCCATAGCTCTTTGACTGTAAAATCAAAGACACAGGGAAATATTTGTGTATTAGCTTAATTCCATTACAAAAAATGTAAAAAATTCTGACATTAACCCTGTTCAGCTCCAAAGGTTGAGCTATAAAACCCTTTGCAGAAAGAAAAGTAGTGGAGGCCTGACAGATTTAAGTACTCCTTGCTCCCAAGGCTCAGCTATGACACTTCAAGGAAAAAAAAAATATATATTTACCTCACCTAATTTCTTTGTAATAATAAAACAATTCTAGTTAGTATGTGTGGTATTCTTCTGAAGCATATTTGGCACAAGATTAGAATCACAGAATCAGCACAGAATCATCAGAACACCATTCCCCCCCAAGCGAATCAAGTAGCCTCTTTCCTGCAGTTATAATTTGCACTTTGGATCCTGTCAGCACTTCAATTTCAAAGGAAGAATTTTAACTAACAACCCAAACAGTTTTTCCTCAAAGAACTTCTGACAGTTTCAATCAGTTTTGTGTTAGTGTGTCCCTCACAATTCTTGTAACTTCAAGCAATTTACTGCATCGTCACAACAGTGGGCAACTCTTTCCCCCTCCCCCCCATTTGCCTTTTCATAGGGCAAAGATAAAGCAACTTTAACTGGAAAGAAATGTAAAAAGAGCCTGTTGAGGTCGATTTCTTTGCCTGTTTCTGAAAGTTCTTCATACAGACTAACTCTTTTCCATTTGCATTAGATTCAGCATCAGCACTGCTTTACTTAACAGTGCCTGGCAGACTAGAAACAGGCCGAAGACTCACGGATAGCTTGTGACATGGAAAATAAAGATTGGCTTCCTCAGACTGCCAGAGGAATTAAGGAACAGAACTTCATGGCAAATGTTTCTGAGGCTTATCATGAAAGGCAAGGTATGGCCTTCTCAGCTGATGAAAAGCTTCAGGGTAAGTGATTACACACCACTGAGTTTGCCAACTGCTCTAGAGAGCAGTGACAGAACAGGCTTGGCTTTGATATGTTGAAGCTTGCTATAGACACCAGAACGAACCATGGGATGGATACTGTACAAATGACAGAGGGAAAGAGGATAATGACACAGAACTATTTAAAGGCCTTGTACTCAGTTGCAGTGCTCTGTGTGCTAGGGTTGCAATCCAGTTGGAAAAGCGTGGGAACGCAGGCATGGCTCCTGCCTGCACTGCTGTTTATTTATGGATGAATCAGGAGCTTCAGGCTCCAGCACTTCCAGGCTTTCATGGCCTAGGGACCTTTTATTTTTCATCTTAAACTTTTAGAGCAATAAAGAAGCACAGAAACTTGCTGGCCTGAGGAGAAATATTTCTGATGAAAAAAGAATCAATCACCACCTTGCTTGGCTTGCAACTTGTTCCTCTCAGCTACAGACCATTTTACCTCGCAAGCTACTCTGCCAGATGCCTACATCTGGCTCATCTCCACATCATTCAAATGCACCATCTTATTGATTTGATTAAAAGAGGTGTCCCTGCCCATGGGGGGGAAGGCTGGAGCAGATGATCTCTGAGGTCCCTTCCAACCTAAGCCATCCTGTGATTCTGTGTCAGCTAAAGGAGTTCTCTTCAACACCCACACTTTACAACAGTTCCTAAACCACCACTGGCACACATCAGCAGCACTTCCAACTGTCAAACAACTCTTACCTGCAGTTTTATGTCCACCTTTAATATTCAGGCTCCCGCTGAGGTTTGATAAAGAGACTAACAAAGAAGGTTTACTGGGATGTGGGATGGTCTCCATTGAAACAACCATCTGAACAGTGTGAATGGAAATCTTCTGGAAGCAGGAAAGGGCTTGCCACAAGCTTTCCTGAACTGAAGCCTTCTGTGCAGCGCTGGTGTGCGCTACAGGGAGCAAATCCATGGCACTGGAGTGTTTGGGCAATGAAGAGATCCCCTCCTCTGGAATAACACCAGCAGATGGAGCAGCCTCCTTCCTGGGCTCATCCTCATTTCTGGTTATGATTTTCTTCAAAAAGTGGTTTATTTGATCAAGTTTGACAAAGCTGAGACTTGCTTTCAAAGGTTTCGACACATCCACATTTATGTCAGCTGCAGAAAGAAAGATGAGAAGCTGGAGTGCAGCAATCCAAGTAAGGCAAAAATGTTAGGCATTTAAGTTTAGACAATGCTCTTTTTTACTACTTCATTAGAAGGACAGAACCAACAGTAAAATATGAAGTTCAATAAGGAGAGGTGCAGAGTCCTTGTCCTATTGCTAGACACCCTTATGGAAAGTCCATCTGCAGCCTTCATGTAGGATTCTTCCAGGAATTAGAAGGCAGCTCTAAGGTCCCCCTGAATCTGCTCTTCTCTGGGCTGAACACCCCCAGCTATCCTCATAGCAGAGGTGCTCCAGCCCTTGGATCATCTTTGTGGCCGCCTCTGGACTCACTCCAGCAGCTCTGTGTCCTTCTTATGCTGGGGACATCAGAACTGGAGGCAGTACTGGAGCTGGGGTGTCAGCAGAGCAGAGTCAGGGGGCAGAATCCCCTGTCTTGCTCTGCTGGCCACACTCCCCTTGATCCTACCCTAGAATATGATTTGGCTTCTGGATACTTCTGTATCAATGACAGACTGATAACTTCACAGAGGTTTGTATCAAGGTCTTATTTCCATTAATTGCAGAAAATGTAATTTGGGAACCTTCACTGCAATATTTCAATCATCTTATAATGGCCTAGGTTACTTTGACAAGTAGGGAAGATTCTGCAGAGATTCGTTGGCACTTCGACTAAAATGTTCAAACCCCCAAAATCCAGCTGAGCAATCAACATCTTTTTAGGCTTTGCCCAATTTTACACTTTACACTGTCAAAAAAAACTTTAACAATGAAAATGGATGAAATATGAAGATAGATGTTCAGCAGCTTCTCCACTCACTCAGAACTGGCTCAAAAGAGATGGTATGATGTACAGGGACACCTGGATGCGGCTGGAATAATATTTCCAGGGTGCAAAACCCAAGGGTAACAATCCTTCTGTTTCATTTTAAACACCTTGGGAAGCACACCACACAGCACTGTGCAGATTCTACAGCTGTGGGAAAACACAGGTTCCTGTAATTCAAATGACTCTGAGCTGTCCAGAACTACATCAGGCTCAGGACCAGGCAGAAGATAGCTCAAAGTCACCTCTAAGTCCTCAACTGCTTCATTCTTCCCCTTGACTGCCAGTGACTAGCTACCACAACTACACCTCTGTGCTTTCTTTAGATGTAAGACATAACAGCAATAACTTCTTTTGGCAGCTGTTAGTTATTTCCAGTCAAGAAACAGCAAAGAAATACCTGTGCTTGTAAAGAGATGGCATCCAATGGAGTTATTTCAGACCCAACTGGATGCTGTCAAAACAATATCACCGCAGTGTAGCACTTGGGTGTAGAACTTCAATTGGTCTTTCTCCCTCTCTCATTTTCTCCACTGCTTATGTTCAAATCAAACCAAACTGGATGGTATCAAAGCACTATTACTGCAGTGTAACACTTGGGTGTAGAACTTCAAGTGGTCTTTCTCCCTCTCTCATTTTCTCCACTAGATCTCTTACATTAGGCTGTAAATCCCTGCCTGTCAATTATTAGTTTCTAATTACCCTTCACAACTTTCTGAACAGCTACTAGGAAACAGAATGATGAAATAACTAGTGAGTTAAAAGGAGATTAAATAAATATAAATAAATTACACTTCTTATATGCTCCCACCACACCAGGAGATGACTTAACAGTGAAAGGAAAAGAATCGCGTTGCAATAAATGAAATCAGAGAGGGAATTCAGGTCCCAGAGGCGATTCTACAGAGTTTATGTTAATGTACACCTTGTGGGAGACCAAAAAATCAACTGGAATAGTTTCCTGAAAACTGTTTCCAGCTATTTTCTCATTTAAAAAGTTCCAACTTCACTTGACCCATTAGTCATCATATTACTTTCATTTATTGTGTATTTTGAAATCTATTACAAAAAAGCCAATGGATTCAATATGGTCTATTTGAACAAAATCATAACATCTATAAAAGAAAACCTAGGAGCAGCCTGCTGAAATTTCTGTCTGAAACTATTTATTTCTTGGTCTTTTTATTACTGAGAGCTTCAGCTAAAAAAAAAAAAAAAAGCAAGGCAGTCAGATAAAATAGGAGCATTTTGCCCTTGATCTCCACGACATTCAGATTTGTACTGTGAAGATAAAGTTTTATTCTGTGAGCTTGGGATAATGATATTACTGAACAGGACTTCCAATTGGTAGGCTAAGGATGAATAAGCAACACAAAAATAACAGAGCTCCTAGCAAGCTGTTTGAGGTCAATCCCAGCTCTCACTGAAGCCAGTAGGCTTATTCTAGTGTGTACCATGACTTAATGTACACCAGGTTACCGTTTCTATGAGCAATAAACCACCACAGTGTACTCTCAAGATGAAAACCCAGAAAGCAAATGGCATTAAAATTTTTACAAGCTTTATTAGTAAGGCTGGGATCTTTTCACAGACTATGAGAAATGTTGGACTGGGAGAGAGAAAAATCAGGTATTTTCCAAAGGTTTGTTCCCTTCTCATACTTCTCATTCTGTAATGGATGTTTTCTTTCTCGTAGCTAGCACAGAAGAGGTCGGGTCTTTTTCCCTCAGGTTGGACATGGTCTCACTCTCCCCTACCCTAAGGAGGCTGTAAAATATTAAACTAAATAAATAGCACTGCTCTAGAAGAAAAACACTACTTTCCCTAAACTCTTAGGAGGATTGAGTTTCCTACTCCTAAACAGGAGAGGAGCAGGCAACAGGCATGAAACATTTTGCCACGAGTAATATTCTTTCTCTAGGAGCCACCCATCCTGATGGAAGGAATCTAACAGGAAATCTGAGGAAGGTAAAGGTAATCTTGAGCCCTGACTCTGATTTGGTGTCAGGGTGGCCTTTTGGTAACGAGGAAATGGCTGAATTGCAAAAATTCAATTTATAAGAATAGGAAAGGGACAAGCAAAGAAAAGATTAGCTGCACTGTTCTCAATTGTGTCTGGTCAGGCATCAAAAGAGAAACAAATTAAAAGAAACTGAAAAGCGAGAAGAATACAAACTAATTGTTTTTATCCTCTAATTCATCATTCCCAATTTGGATCAAGGGAAGAGAAGGGAGAAACTTGAGACAAGGCTTCAGAGGCCATCTGCAGTCCATCTTGTATTCTGCTTCTGTGAGACAGATGCCAATTAGTCTGGAAGAGGCTGGCAGTCACTGCTCGGTATTTCTGCCTGCTGCCATCTGTGTGCTGCAGCCCCACAGAAGCGGCTCTCTAGGGCCAGTATGGACACTCCAGCCTTCAGCAAGCTGAGGCAACTTGAGCCATACAGCGTGTTCCCCAGCAGTAACAACTCCCACTTCCATGCAACAGCATGTTGTTGACATTACACAAAGGTGATAGCTCTATCCAGCCGATGCCAGGGGCTGAGAGCTCGGCCAAGGCTCAGTGACGTGATTCTATTACTTTAAACAAAGGTATCACGACTGAATGAAAATAAATTGTGGTGGGCTGAGAAGACCAAAGCCACCATTAATAAAGGATGGAGGGTCACTGCTGCTCACAGAATGCTGACTGAAATTAAGCAGCTGGGCAACGACCGAACACACTCCAGAAGTGTGCTGGAGGCTGGGTGGCAAACACTGTCATGGAGGCAGTGGGAAGTAAAGTAAAACCCTAGGTAAGAGACACATTAACCCTCAAAAGAGAGTCAGAGAAGTTGAAGCACAACACAGTGAGATGAAATAAATTGCTCCAGGTCACAGAGCACATTTGTGGAAAAGAAAAGAACTCATAAACACTAACTCTCTATTTTCTGCTTAGCTGCTGAATAATAGATCTCTATTAAGGCACACAGGACAAAAATCAAATGGAACTTCATGAGATGTTTTAGATGGTTCAGAAGCCTGCCAACAGCCAGCAAAAGATACCATGAAAATCTTTTCCAACTTAGGCATGTGGGTGTGCAGTTTTCATTTTCAGCATCTGGGCATTTAAGAAACAAAATTTCAAGTGTGTGTTGTGGACACTGCTTTGAGAAAGGCCCTTTGATAATTCTCTGCACTATTAAACTGATATTGTAGCCAATGGATGTGGCAAAACCAAAGCAATACCTACAGGCTGCTACACCTGTTTGGAATATTGCTCTCTGCCCCCTTAATCAAATAAATATCATTTCATGGCTACAGTGTCAGTGCTTTAAAAACTTGTTTGTAAAAGAGCAAAAAGAAAAAAAAAGACCTACTAGAAAGCTCAGAAGTTTTGCAAATGATCCAGAGTTAATTAGAAAAGTCTGCACCCTGGCCAGTTCCCCTTCTCACGTGTCAGCTCTCATTAAATCACAAAATTCTCATTTCAAAGTTAACAAACACCATGGTTAACAAAACTGTTAAACTGGGATCAAGTGGGCACATTCCTTGGTTCCTATGTGATGTCATGCTAAGCAGCCCACAGCTGAACTTGCAAGGAGTATGAATGATTTTTCAATATATTAGGTATCTGATCTAATGCTAATTTTCTCTCTATAGGCTAACTGTGCTGGGAACAGGTGGCCCTGCTTTCAATTACGGAGGGCTAACATGCCAGTGTGAGGCCTGGATTAGTTCACCTTCTCACAGGGAATTTGCCTCGGTTGGGAATGGATTTATTATGGCTTCACACATGGAATGGAGCTCATGTCAGCTGAGGGCAGTGATACATCATATGATTCAAATTAACCTGCTGTGGACTGTTCCGCAGGGCTGATATTGTGTATTAAAACAACGACATTTTTAAAACAGCTTGAAAGAAACCAGGATTGCTGAAGTGCAATGGTTCCAATTTGTTCCAACTAATCTATCACCTGCTGGAGATATTATTCTAGTGGGTTTCTGGTAGCTGCTATTTTCCAGGTTTCTCCAAACCACTGACCTTGCTAATGGGTACAATTGTTGCCCCTGCAAAGAGTGGGGGAAAAAGGCAGGAGAGAGTACATGGTGCAGTTTTGTTTCTAGCTTTTTATGCATAACCCCAGATCACTCTGCTGTTCCCCTCACAGTGTACCAGGGAGGGACTGGCAGGAAAAAACATAACCCCAGATCACTGTGCTGTTCTCCTCACAGTGTACCAGGGAGGGACTGGCAGGAAAAAGCATAACCCCAGATCACTGCGCTGTCCCCCTCAAAGTGTATCCAGGAGGGACTGGCAGGAAAGAGCAACTGCCCAGATCCCCTAGTTGTCACTTTGTCTTTCAGTGAGACATGAAATTTCTTAGTTTGGCTGGTTGTAACCACAGTTATTTCACATCTAGCCCAATGTCTTCCCAAGAAAGATGAAGCATAAACTATCTTCGGTTTAAGGCAGTTTGTATGAAGGTTTACTTCATAAGCATGTTTTGTATCATTTGCACACAGAAAGAATGCATCACAGTGACAGCTTTTATACCTAAGAAAGCACAGGGGCTGGAGGTTAGGAAGAAGTTCTACACAGAGAGAGTGATTGCCCATTGGAATGGGCTGCCCAGGGAGGTGGTGGAGTCACCATCCCTGGAGGTGTTCAGGAGGAGGCTTGATGGGGTGCTTGGTGCCATGGGTTAGCTGTTTGGGTGGGTTGGATTGGTTGATGGGTTGGACACGATGATCTTGAAGGTCTCTTCCAACCTGGTTTGGTTTATTCTAAATAAAGGTTTATTCTAAATAAAACCTATTAAGACAGTCACCTTTGTTTCTCACCTAATGAATAATATCTAATGCTGAAGCAATCAAACAGTTGACTCCTCTGCATTAGAAAAGAGGTATGTGTACAATTCAGTAACAGACTGAACATAAAAGAGAACGGGCCTTATAAACTGATGGAGGTGAAATTTACAAAGATTTAACTAATTAGTTACTTTAGAAAGAGAAAGAATAGTCCTTCAATACACTGTGGGTTAAAGTCAAGGTCTGCTCCCACAGGGCTGGTGATGAATGCTTATTTCTTCTAGGATCCTATTACCTTCAATCTGGAAGAAATACCATTTTTCTTTAGTTGCCAAAAATGTACAAAATAATCAACTCATGTGGCAAGAAGTGCATTACTGTATCCTGTTCTTCTCATTTAATTAGTGGTTTCCAAGTTTAGCTACTTGCTGTAGTTTCTTCATCTCCCAGCTAATCTGGACTGACAACCTGGTTTCCTTTGTGGTGAAACCAAACAATTTTTCTATGGAATACTATCTACTTATCTGCCTCGGCTGACAAACTATTTACAAAGACTACCAGTTTTATCTCACACAGCAATCACTAGGAACCACTTGCAATTTTCTCTTGGTTTTTTTTTTCCCCTTTCTTCATTTTAACTGCCTGTGTAGGAGTTTGCATCACAACACATAGGCACATGTGATTGGTATATTTGACATTGAACCCTCAGCACAACAACAATGTCTTCTGTAGGAAAAATAACCTTACAGTTAGGATCAGATCATAGAATCAACCAGGTTGGAAAAGACCTCAGAGATCATCAAGTCCAACCTATTACCTAATAACTAACACCTCATGACTAACTAAACCACGGCTCCCAGTGCCAGGTCCAAGTCTTTTTTGAACACCTCCAGGGACGGTGACTCCACCAGCAGACCACTCAGCTCTGAACACCTCAAATCTATATGGAAAACTCTGTCGTTATCCCAGCTGCTCCATCCAGACTTTAGTCTGCACAGCTTTGAAGTGTGCTGCCTTTCAGAACAGCAGAGCAGGTACCACCTACTGCTGCTTCCAGTGCATGCTAACAGTTTCCTTAGTGCAGTTACAAAACACATAAATCAATATGGCAACAGGGAAGGTGCTTAGAAAATACTCCAGAGTAGGCCTCTGAGGCCTGCAGGGCAAGCATACTGCAGCAGTACATTCAGTTATTCAGTTTACTCACTGTGATGTCTCCCATCACAAAGATTGCTCCTCTAGTGACCTCACAAGACTCTCAGGAGTTTTGCTGAGGTTCTTGTCCTCACTAAACAACTGCCAGCTTAGTTACAATCTGGTGATGCAGATGCTTTCTCCAGGCCTGCTGGTGGCCAAGCTACCTCATCCTAGAAGAAGTTGTGGTTAGAGGACTCTCCCCGCAGGAGACATAGGAACTGATTTTCCAGTAGCCTGCTAAGGAGCTGTCAAGCTTTCAGAACTCTGCATTTGCTGTTCTGATGCAATCACATGTGCAAAGTGCCTTCCATTACTCATCTAATGAAACCTCCAGCCCCCAAGGAAGGTTTCTTGAGGTTAGGTTTGAAAAGGATCTCATAGTGGCAACAGGCAAGGTCACAAAAATCTGCAAGGAATGCAGAGCTGCTTTGTTATATTACAGTGGCAAAACACTTAATGAAAATTCAGAGCAATTCCTGTTGAGTCATAGAATACATAGAACAAACCAGGTTGGAAGAGACCTTCAAGATCATCGCGTCCAACCCATCAACCAATCATGGGTAATGATAGTTCCAATTAGCAGCAGAAAGGTGATTAAAACAAGTTCCTTTTGGCTAAGGAGAGATCCTGGAAGAAATCTGAAGCTTTATATGCTTTTGTAAGAATAAATAGACCAATAGATGAATTGCCTATGCCTCAGTGGCTTTCTGTGAAATGGTGAGGACATACTCTTCCATCACCCACCATGGGAGGGCTGCATTTCTGCAGTGCTCAGGTCCTACAGCAGTAAGCAATGCAGAGGAAATACACAATTGTGCTGCAGAGTCAGGTTTAGACAGTATGCTGCAAGACTGAAGCAACAGGTATCTGGGTGAAGGGGAAAGCCCAGTACTGAAGAGCTGCTCACTAAACTACTGGTAACAGCTCATTCTGAGTGCTGAGGAGAGCAGTAGACGTCAAGGCAGGAAGAAATAAAGCTACATAATTCAACAAATTCTAACAAATGTGCACATGAGAAACGAGTTATGATGGCACAGGCACACAGAAACGTATTCTCTAACTTCCAATATAACCTCAGTTCTGTTCTTCACAGTAACAGAAACACAAAATTCACAAAGCAGAGAATGGATGACAAAATTCACTTTGCAGGAGTTTCTCACACGAAAGGAATGAAACTTCAAGTCTCGTTATTTGGAGTAAATGCTAATGAACCTTCATATTACACCAGTTTTATTCTGAGTTAATTGAATAAGCACAGTATCACTGTCTTTTAAATTTTACCACTTGAGATTATAGGAAGGCAATGCCAGGTATGTAGATTCCAAAAAAAAAACCCCAAGAGAAGGCAGCTTATAACAACATTCAGAAACATTTGAAAAGTTAGCATTTATAAACACAACTGTTGCAAAATTTCAGTTGTTCTAGGGCTAGAAGAAGGTAGGTTCCAACATTCTGTTGGAAATTTGCCAACCTCACTCTTCTTGAGGAGCAGAAGCAAGTAATTAGACCTCACACCTATGACTGGTACAGGACTGATGATTCCTCGCCTTTGGTTTCAGTTTGGGCTAATTACTGGGGGAGAATGCCACATTCAGCAGCAGGAATAGAACACTTTTCTGATGGCCTAATGTGTGCCTCTGCATGTGCATACCCACAAACAGATGGCATTACAGAGTAAGAGATTAGAGTGCAGTGCTTACCTGGTCCATTAAGGAAGTCTTTAATTTGCACAGTGATAAGAGGAGGTGGAATGCCACTTTTAGCATCTACTTCTCCCGCTACTGTCTGCAACCAAACCGTGCAATAATCCAGAGCTTCTGGTAAAGTCTTCCCAGGATCTACAGGTATGATAACAGTCACAGTCATGAATGACATTCCAGGACTATGATAACACACAAAATGGATTCAATACAAGTAAAAAGGTTACAGTGTAGCACAGCAAGTAATATTCCTAATTCAACTGCTCCACAGAGGATTTGTGTCTGCAGGCAGATGCATGTGTCTCACAATCCATGCATATACAGGCAGGAGGGCAAAGCTGCAGCTACAGAAAATGTAGAAAACCTGCAAAACCAGCAGGTAAAATGTCAATAAAAGGCATCAGATACCACAAAATAAATTTAAATAGCACTCAATTCTAGCTTTAATTCTGATGACATTTAAGTGCAGTCCTTACAGGAGAATCTGTGCTCAAACCCTGCTACTTCTAGACTGCATTTTCATTGTCAGGTAGAGAAAATAATAATGCAAAGATAAATGAAAAAGGCTAAACCAGCAGAATGCTACTAGGACTCAGCATTATTAGTGTGGTAATAGACTTGGGAGTTTCACACACTAGCTAATCAGTGGCTATTCTTGCATACCACCTTGCATTAGATTCCTTTGATCGGCCTCCAGTGGTTCATTAAAATTAATTTCCTCCCACTGCTATTTTTGCCTTTATTTTCTGCATATCAGAAATGGCAAAACCAGTAGTGTAAAAAAGCCTCTTTTGATGTCAGTCCCTCCATTTTCAGTCAATTAGAAACTGCTATAATTGCTTTGTTTGGGTTTTACAGAATGGACTGCTTTCAAGAGTGGTATTTCCATACCCACTGTTACAGCCAACATATGGTATGGTGGTAGAGCAGTCATATGTGGACTGGGTATATAAAGTCAGCTTTGGAATTTGTATTTCTTGACCTTATCATGTGATTCATATAAAACTTGGCAGATATGAACCCTTGTGTGATTTCAAAGAACCTACTGAAACCAATTGATCATGACTGTAGATCTATATGGAAAAGATCAAAAGTTAGCACATTCTTCTGTTTTTATTTGATCAATTTTCAGGCAATGACTTTACAGCAGTATTTGTACTGCATGCCATATATATTACAGCCTTGCCCTCCCTTTCTTCCCACTATACATTTACAAAGTCAGCCCTCAGCAGTTATTTAAGAGCTGTCAATGCTTACAACAGATTTGTATATTTTCCATGTGTATTTATACATTTTTGTGTATAAATTGCCCTTCTGTATAAATGCCCTTTCCTTTAATTACACTAAGCAGAATGATGTGACACATTCCCTTTACTACAGGAAACTACTTCAGGGAGTATCTTGTTTCCTGTGTTTGGAGTTTGCCTAGTGTAGTGCAAGGAGTGATAATAAAAGATCTTTACCATCAAAATATAGTTTCTGAACAGGGATGTTATCTCTGACTTGGCTCTACCACTATATCTTGCTTTATGCTAGTAGCTCATCATAAATAAGGGATATGCTGATGGTTTTCAGAATACACAGTATAAAGCACTGTAAAAGGTACTGAACAGTGTGCCATGAACACAAATGCATCAATTTAACTGATCCCTAAGTTATTGTTCCTCTGGAAATATTCATATAAACATTCAGGTGCTGTGTGCTCTTGCAGCTCAGAAGGCTGCATCCAGAGGAGTGGGGCCAGCAGGGCAAGAGAGGAGATTCTGCCCCTTGACTCTGCTCTGCTGAGACCCCACCTCCAGTCCTCCCTCCAGTTCTGATGTCTCCAGCTCTCCAGAGCTGCTGGAGAGAGTCCAGAGGAGGCCACAAAGATGATGTAAGGGCTGGAGCACCTCTGCTATGGGGACAGGCTGAGGGGAGTTGGGGTTGTTCAGCCTGGAAAAGAGCAAACTCTGGGGGGACCTTAGAGCTGCCTTCCAATGCCAGATGTAGATCAATAAATAAGTTTATACATAACAAGAAGAAAGCTAAAATCCAAAGGTTTCAGACCTGGTGGATATCTCCAAAACTTGAAGGGATTTCCAAACAGGAGCTACAAAATGTATCTGGGTAAGAAAAATTCATTTACATCAAAGGTCAAAAGACTGAAATATGTCTGTCTTGATTAAAATACCTAAGGCAGAAAACAGCACATGCATTTTCATAGGGTTATGGACCAGGGAAGGAATAAATATCAATCAGTCAACCCTCTGCCAAGGGCACAGGAATTCCAAGAGAAGCAATCCATAAAAAAGAGAACATTTAGGCTGAAAAGTGAAGAATTCCTGAAGGACTTTTCTCCCTCAAGAAAATGATGGAAATGTTCAGAATCTGCAAAGAAAAGTCCAACAACCCAACACCACCACTTGACAGAACACTACAAAATATACAATAGGGAACAATTATGCATCAGCAGGGAACTGGTTTGAATAATGTATTATAATAGGTCATTTCCATTTCCATTTTCTATGATTCTCCCAAAAATCAACACTCAAATTTGCAGTTATTTGTATGAAGAAAATGCTGGAGAAAACCCAAGGGGTGCATATATAAGTACAAAGGGAGGCTAGAATTACTCCACAGCGAGCTGAGAGGGAAAAGCGAGGCTTGAGAAGTGAAGGGTGGCGAAGACGCCAGAAATTCTATCCTCTGCACCAGGAGAAAAATCTGTCTGTGGCAGGAGGAAAATCTGTCTGTGGCAGCAAAGGAAAAACAGCAAAACAACGAGCACAGACTACAACCAAGACAGCAGCTCAGCACCTATCAAGCTGAGGCCTTCAATACAGCCATGGTTTCCTCTCCCTTGTTTGTTTGGGGTTTTTTAAAGGGAAAAAAACCCAACCTAAACATCTGTTTTTGAATGCAGCCTAACACCCAAAGCCACTTTAATGCTTGCTAAGGTCCAGATCTCAGCTCCAAACTTCACAGTTTGTGAAGTGTCCTTCTAAACTTGATTTGAATTTGTAAGCTTTTGATTTCGCCTCTATCATCTCTGTCAACAGCAGACAGCAACGCCCAAACTCCTGAAGAGGCAGGGGAGTAGGGAGAAAGGAAAGGAGTGAGGCAGCAGAAATTTACCATCCTCAAGATTTTCATTCTCCAAAATGTGGTTTAATTCCAGTTTGTAGCTGAGAGGCAGGGCAGCTCAGGGGGCATAGCAGATGGAAGACTTTAATGGGGGAGCTCAGCAATCCACAGCACTCCACTAGGCAGGGACCAGGGCTACCAAATGTGTGCATGGGATGGCAGCTTGGGCTGCTCAGAGGGACCTTTACCCAGAGCAGTGAGCTCTGCAGCACACTTCTCTTTCAGTGCATGAATCACATTTGGGACTGCAATCATCTCTGCAGTTCAAACTCCACAGTGCAAGGTTTGGGCTTGTTTGAAAAGTGGTTTCCAGTGGAATTTACAGAACACCAGTGGGAAAACATTTCTGCTAGTGTGCTTGCAAGTGCTGTGGCAGGAAGTTAAAACCCGAGCACTTGCAGTAATTTGAGGAATGTGCATTCCCAGGCCAGCTTGTCTTTATGGGTGGGGGCTGCAGGCCCCCCCAGCCCCCCTCATGGACAGAGATGTGCTGGACAATGAATGTACTTGGAGGAGAACAGGTGACAGGCCAGCAGAACTCCCTCAATGATATGCTAGGAAACAGCCTGAAACCCTCTCTGCCTCACAGCAAGCACAGGCTGACAGGGAGGCAGTGTGGCAGTTGAGGCTGGCTGCCTCCTGCTCCTGCCACACAAGCTACACCTCCAGGGTCCCAAGGGTCCAGCCCAGTGGGTGGGCACAGGAAGCAGCATATTTCATACCCATAATATCCTGCTCCTTATAAATCCATCTGCAAAGTCTCTCTCTTCCTCTTTCTTCCCTCTCTGCTCCCATGGGAGATGCTCCCTATCAGGTAACGCTGGGGGAGTCTCTCAAGGCCTAATGCCAGGAGGAGAAGGGAGGAAGCAGTCTCAGCCCTGGCCAGCCTGAGACTTGCCCAGCAGTGTGGGGGAAGAAAGAGCCCTGGGGGTTTTGGGTGTACCCTCAGGTGGGGAGATGGGAAGTGCTGGGAGGCTTTTGGGTGTGCTACAGGGGACTCTGTGTGCTTTGGGATTCTTTTGCCACTACGCTTTGTAGCTTCTGTAAAACACTTACTGCTTCCCATTTAAACTTCCCATCACTGCTGCAATCCATTTGTGTGATGAGTGTCATTCTTTTGCCCCTTTCAGGGGCAAGAGAGGATCTGCCTGGCCTCAAACCAGGACAGGCAGTGAATCAGGCTTCCTGCCAGAGCCAGCCTGCCCGGCTCTCCATCCAGCCCGGCCTTGCCATTAGATCAGAGGTTACATGTGGTCCTAGCTACTGCATCTGCTCTTCATGGACCCCCTGCCATCAAAGGCGTGGGTGTAAAAAAAAAAGCCAAACAAAAATGAGGATTAATGCTGGATGGCCTCACAATGCCTGGCTTCTGCACAGGCCCTGCTGGCGGAAGCTGAAGAAATTCCATCTCTACCAGATACTTACTGAGATATTTCTCTCCCTTACAACAACCAAGCACCACAACCTCCCCTTTGAAAACAAACAAACAAACAAATAGAAAAAAGATTTTTCAAGAAGGCCCAGAGCATAATGCTCAGGAAATGAGGCAATTTTGTATCTGGATCACATTACCTGAAACAAAGCAAATAAAGATTTAAGAAAATATTTACAAAAGCAGCTTACGAGATGACATTAAAAACAATGGCACCCACTGCAAGTGGGAACGGCCCCTGCTCCCTCTGCAGAGCCTAACCGCTAGCAGATGCAGGGAGAGCACAGAATAAAGGTTGGCTTACAGCATACTGCAGGCTCATTCTGCAGAATCCTAGAATGGCTCAGCTGGGAAGGGGCCTCAGAGATCATAGAACCCCAGAATGGCTCAGGTTGAAAGGGACCTCAGAGATCTTCTCCTCCAACTTCCCACACCATGGGCAGGGACATCTCTCAACCAGACTCAGCTGCTCAAGGCCCTCATCCAACCTGGCCTTCGACACCCCCAACCAAGGAGGCAGCCACAACCTCCCTGGGCAGCCAGTTCCAGAGTCTTGCCATCCTCAGACTGAAGAACTTCTTCCTCAGATCCAGTCCCTCAGCTTCAAACCATTCCCCCTTGGCCTGTCTCTAGACACCCTCAGGAAAAGTCTCTCTGCAGCCTTCCTGCAGGACCCCTTCAGCTATTGGCAGGCAGCTCTAAGGTCCCCTGGGATCTTCTCCAGGCTGAACAACCCCAGCTCCCTCAGCTTATCCTCATAGCAGAGGTGCTCCAGCCCTTGGATCATCTTTGTGCCTTTCTCTGGACTCACTCCAGCAGCTGTGTCCTTCAGCTGGGGACACCAGAACTGGAGGCAGCGTTTGAGGTGGGGTCTCAGCAGAGCAAAGGGACAGACTCTTACAAATAAACTCAACCAGTCTTTTGAATGGTCCTTATTAAGCAGCTAGTATTTATTCCATTAATCTATTAACTTTGATTGGAAATTCCTATGTCTGACTGTAGCATAACTGCCATCAAGATAATTTAAAATAGGAATGAAGAAGTTCAGCACATCCTTAATAAAACTAAGTTAATGTTTTTAATGACCTAGTAAGTCTCCTCCTTCTCCTAACTGACTTGGTTGGAGAGAAGGACTGAGGAAATTGAAAGCACAACCATCAGGTCTTTAGCTCCAAGGCAGGCAAATGCTCCCAAACACTGACACTGGCATGATGGAAATGTGCTGCTGCTAGCTGCTCATTAACACACTAAGAATGCTCAGCTTTCCAATGGCCTCTTTCCTCCTGGTTTATCCTCTAAATTCTCCTTTCTTCCATGTTTCAGCACAGCTAGTGACAGCGAAGCCAAGTTCTTTGGGTGAGGTTTTGTGTCTCAGCCACTGTGCAATACTCTCTCACAAAAAATGTGATAGCTTAATGTGCAAGATCCTGAATCTTAAGCTCTAATAATTTGAGATAATTAAAAAAAGATGAACAACCCCCTTGTCCCCAATAAAATATATGTGGCTTGGTAACAGTATTCAAAACTTCATTTCTACACATGTTCAACGCAGCAAAGCACAGCACAGAATTTCACAGAGCTGAATCCACTGCTAGTGAAGCAATGGGAGTCAAGCTTTCAACATCATGGAACAGAATTGACTCAAACCAATTTCTCCAAAGGCTTCAAAACATGCCTAAAATCTTATGCAGCACACATGCTGTATCCACAGACAGAGCATGATGGTGGGGAGCTTTTGGTAGCCTATCTTGGATCTAGGCTACACATTTATTACATAGATTAACTAGGTAAGATTAAACATAGTATAAGCAATGAGGAATCACCCCTGCAGGAGAAGAGAGGGCTCCAGGGAGACCTCCTGGTGGCCCTTCAGTACTTGCAGGGGCCAATCAGAAAGATGGGGACAGCCTTTTTAGAAAAGCCTGTTGTGACAGGACCAGGGGTGATGGTTTGAAACTAAAAGACTTAGAATAGAGACAAGGAAGAAAGCTTTTGTACCGAGGGTGGTGAGACCCTGGCTCAGGTGGCACAGAGAGGGATAAATGCTCCATCCTGTGTGATCTGGTGTAGGTGATCCTGCTCTGGCAGGGGGGTTGGACTAGATGATCTTTCAAGGTCCCTTCCAGCCCCTGAAATTCTGTGATATCTGGAACAATTCCAGGTCATGTTGGATGGGGCTCTGAGCAACCTGATTTAACTGAAGATGTCCTTGCTGACTGCAGGGGAGTTGGACTAGATGACCTTTAAGGTCCCTTCCAACCCAACATCTGAGGCTGTGGGATATAATTCTAAGAATGTGTGTATTTACTGACTGATTTTCAAACACATCCCAGAAGTCTCTCAGCTGTCTTCCACCACTCCAGTGACCTTGAGACCTTCAATTCTTAGGCAGTTACAAGCAGGGGTGAACATGAAATGCTCTTACCTGTGCACTTGTAGTCTGAGGCTACTCCTTTCAGGCCAGCATCAAACACTGATATTTCTACCTTTTGCTTTCTGTGGTGGCAGCTGAGGAGCACAGAGGGCTGTGATACAATGAGGTAGAGAAAGGGCTGCAGCTCTATGTCCCCGGTTCCTCTGCGACCAGGCTGCCGAACGATGGTTATCCCCAGGGCTTGTCGAGCAGATGATCTGGTGGAAGCGTGCAGGCTTTCCAGGGACAGAAGACCTGGCTTTCTCCCAGTGGACAAGGGAACATTACTGCTCAAAAGATCATCTGCTGTGACAGAGGAAATGCAGGGCTGACTGGGCTTCTTGGTATCATGGCTGCCACTCGAGCCCGCTTCGGGAAGGTTCAAGGAGCTTTTGCTTATTCTCTCACCTTCTTTCTGCTCTTGCACAGACTTTGGTTTCTGTAAGGCAATGCAGGAGTAAGTCATCAAGGAGATGCGGCTGGCTGTGACAAAGACGTCAAAGGGGATGAAGTTGAGGTTCTTCACGATGGAGGAGTGGCGGGAGGGGCGGGCGATGCGGTGCTGGCTGGTGCCGCTGTGCTGCTCGATCTGAACGATCCTTATCTTAACACTGTCACTGCCAATCCCACTGTCCTGGGCCCCACTGTAGCGGGAAGAAGTCTCGACTGTTCCTCCATCAGACACATCCATTTTTCTCTGCTCCTGTTTGGAAACCTGCAGAGGAAAAGCCTCTATTAACTCATGATATCAGCACCCCAAGTACTTCCATTTCCGTGGCAGCAAACAGCCACTACACAAATAGGGTGTCAAAAAAGACAAGTATAAAAACCTATCTGCCAAGCTCACACAGTAATCACTCAGGAAGACACAGCAGGTGTCTGCTCCAGTGACAGGCTGACTCACAGCAGATGAAGTGCCAAGAGAACGTGCAAAGGAAGCAAAAAAGGCGTAGTGACTTCTAGGCTTACATGAGTTTGGCTTCTTTTGGGCTTTGTTTGGGGTTTTTTCAGTCTTACAAAGACCCTGAGGAAAGGTGTGGAGCATGTACAGAAATATTTGGAGAGGAACTCCTGCAGAATCTCAACAATAGCAATGGTGAGGATGTGTGGTCAGCTCCCCAGATTCATACAAAGTTTAGAACCATGCATTCACCTGTACAGCTTCCAGAGAGTAATGCCTGTGTCTGCCTATCTGCCCAGGGGAAGTGTTTCTGCTCTGCACAAGAGCTAACATCAGAATTGTCTAACTCCATGAGACCTGTGAGCCATCCCATGCAGTACTCTGCTCCTCACAACACCAGAAGCAGACTTTGTCAAGAGAAATCATGGACCCTGGCCACTTCATGCAATCTGTTTCCCTCCTACTCCTCAAGCACCCACAGCTGTTGCATTTGGGATGCCAGTGGTACCAGTTTGCAGCATGTTTCTGGACTTCTTGACCCTAATTTGTCCACTTCCTTGTTGAATGTGGTGAAGTGTCTGGCCTCCACAACCTTCTGATGCAGCAAGTTCCATTTTTTCCCCCTTTGGTTTAAACCAATCTCCTGCTAGTGTGATGCACTTCCCCAAACATTTGTAGTGCATGATTTGAACATGCAGGCCCTCGTTCAGCTTTCTCACTGTTGCTGTGGCTTTGCTAACCTTGGTCACAGCCCCCCCTCACCTTTCTCCTCCCCACACAGCATAATCCCAGGTTTTTTAGACTTCTCACAAAGAAGCTGCTCCAGGACCTTAGCTTCTCTTCCCTGTTTCTCTAACTCCTCTATGCACTTCTTGAATACTCTACACAGTATTCACCAAGTGGTGTGACTGTGGTTTTAGGAAGCAGTGAAGTGATGCCTTCTGCCTTGTTCTCAATCTCCATCCCGATGTTGTCCACTATTCTGTTAGGGTTTTCCTCGCTGCTGCTGCTGCGCATTGGCTCAATGATTTATTTCTTCGTTCCAGGACCTACTTCAGTGGTTTCTTTTCATCTTCTCCCCCCTAGTAAATCTTTAAAAAGGGAGATAAAAACTAGAGTAAACCATACCTTAACTTCCCCTTGAAAAATATGAGAATGAATTACAAGTACTTATAAATGTATCAGCAAATGAACTATAGGAATGAAGGGCAGTGAATTTCTCAATACTTTGCTCTTTATGTAGCAATATTATTAGATTCTAAATAACCTGCAGAAATTGGGTTGTGGGGGACATAAAGAAAAGCAGATTTATTTCAAAGGTTCCTTTATACTGTGCTTTATGGAGCAAAAGGAGCGACCCCCACTCCTTTTCTTTAAAGGAATGAACATGTTAGACAAAAAAATATTGGAGAGGAAATGCTAAGCCAGGCCCATTAACTAGCTGAGGTTTGCTTTGAAAAGGTTTTTGCCAGCTCCAGGTACAATCTTTACAGATTCACTCATGTACATTTCAAATAACCAATAAAATTCCCTGCAGCTGATTTCTGTGGCAGACTGATACCACTGGCCTGTAAATGGGATCCTACTCTCAGTGCAGCCGCTGTAAAAGGAACTACAGAGCCAAGCAATCCTGACTTCTGATCTCCTAGCAGCTAGGCTATTGACACCTCACCCTCTCTGGTAAACTATACAGTTCTTTGCCCATACCCTGGCACTGATGGCACTTAAAAAAATAGCACAGCTGACATCAGCACTCATGTATTGAGGGCAAAGAGAAGGCAGACAGGATGGAGCTGCACAAAATCTTGACATATTGTTTGACTGAAACGCTGCCTGAAACGAAGCAGAGGACACATGCTGCCAGACCCAGCAACTTTTAATTGTCCACAGCCATCAGTTTGGTCTGATGAAAAATCCTTTTTGAAAGCATGGTTCTGTAGTGACTGATGGGCACTACCTGGTGTTTTCTTGCTCTCCTCCATGAAGCAGAAATTTCTACAGCTCCCTGACACTTAGGTTATGCACTGAGAATACAACATCATTCACTAATTGATGGTCTTCCAGGGAGAAAAGCATTGCTTATGTATGAGTGGAAGGAGAAAACACTGCACTGCTGGCTTCTGGACATGTCTTCTCTTTTCACACCTCACCAGACTTGACTTGAAGATCAGTTCTCTCCTTATACCTCTTTTGATAATTATTTATCATGTGTGCTGGTCTATGCAAAGCACCCAAAGGAAGTGAAGAAAGCTCTGTCTCCATCTCCACTCAGACTACAGTTTCTCAGTGAAGGCTACTGCAAGGGATGCTAATTGGTCCCAACTGCTGAATTTGCTGCTATGCAGACATTCCACTGCAGAAACATTGCTGAGACTCCAGACCAACTCAGGCAGGTCACCAAAGAGCTGTCAGTAGCTTCTGCTCTGTACTAAGCAGTACAGAATACAGAGCAGTGCCCGAAAGGTTAAAGACACCATATCCTATAAAGGTTTTCCATGCCACCTAGTTCCACAATGGAATTTGACTTCTGTATGCTGTTACCACATATATCATAAAGGTTGGAACAAGTGAGTATCCCTTCACAAAAAAGTTTCCCATAAAACAAAGGAGTAGAGAATAAAAGTACAGAAGGACCAGCGGAGCTTCCTGCATCCCTTTCGGCTCAGCGAGCAGCAACCCTCCCAACAACGGTTCGTGGTTAACCTGAAAATGCATCCAGTAATAAACTTGGGAATCATGCTCTACTGAGATAAAGAGGAGAGGGAATGACTCTGGGTATAACAATTCCAAAGAAGATTACTCTGGGATAAATGGGCCAGCTCTTTCAAGATGTCAAGGGCAGCAGTATCAGCTCACCGCTAACAAATGTAAGGGCAACATTTATCATCGGGCTGCATTCTATCAGTTCTCTTACTCTTTACATAACCCATTTAAAATGAACAATAAAAGTTTTCTTTAATTAGCTACTGGTGTGCATTAACATGATCATGATTAAACCATAAAAACCAACTGTACATTACCCTGGTCCCCTATCCCATGTGTTTTAGATTATTTTAGTTTAAAATGTACTTTGAGTCCCTTTTAAAAGTTCGACCTTCTGCTTTCAGAGAATTAAATGCATATTACTGCAGTGGAGAAGATAATGTTTCAGACCTCCAGGCATATATTAAACACACTGGCAGCACATTAGACAAAATGCTTTACTTATTAGATACTTCCTATTCTAAACAGTGTCATCAAAGGCTAAAAACAAAATCCATATAAAAGCTGCACAATGCTTCCACACAGAACCTGTGCCAAAATCCCTGTACTTTCCAGCTAATGAGGAAAGGATGTGTACTCTTAACATATGAATGTAAGATTTTCCAAGCATTCACTTTAGGAAACAGGGCTATTGATTCCACATGGCTTATGTTAAATAAAACTGTATTGGTAAAATAACCTTTAAGATATTTGGCATGATAACTGTAATTAAACAGTATTCAAAGGACTAAAACAAAAGGGAATTTGGTTCCACAATGGCTAATTAAAATAAAATGAAAAAACACAGCATGTCATCTATCAAGATAAATTGTTATTGTTTAAGAACTATTTCAATACTGTTAAAATATACTTTTAGATAAAATCTGAAAGGACTGGAAAAATATTTGTGGCTTAAAAATGGATAGTTTGGCGAAGAAAAAAAGTATAGGATGCTGAAATTTTATGCTGAGATAATAGCTTTAAAGCTCTGAGCATAACCAGATGGTATTTAAATCAGAGGAATTCTACAGTTTCACTGTCAGAATGAGTTGCAACATGGAAAGGTTTCCAACAGCTAGCAAACACACGTCAGGATGATAG
This sequence comes from Melanerpes formicivorus, assembly GCF_026170545.1. Taxonomy (NCBI): domain Eukaryota; kingdom Metazoa; phylum Chordata; class Aves; order Piciformes; family Picidae; genus Melanerpes; species Melanerpes formicivorus. The sequence goes on from NW_027142408.1 coordinate 1,792,003, forward strand.
TTTACTTCTTGGATCACTGCAGTGCATTCTCCCCTCCTCTCACAGTTATATATCCTAGCAATACGAGGCACCCTAGGAAAGGTGTTGAAAGCTACGCTGGGAGCTAGGGAACTGCGGCTAATTCTTCCTTTTCATGTGCTGAGATAGGTAACTTTACTAGCTTAACCCCTTGAGTTCAGGAGGGCACAGGACACATATCTGTCTAGTGCAAGGGCAAGGAAACAGCACATCCTGTGGAACACCCACAGATAACTGCAGCGGACAGTCAAGGATACAGAAAAGAGGTTTGCTTTGCAGAATTGGCCAGCAATCCCACCTGAGGTCACCGCACCCTTAACCAGGCAGCTCGTTTGTTTCTCACTCTTGTTCAAGTATTTGGATGGTAGAGGCACATCCTCAAAGTCTCCTCCATGAGAGGCAAGAAACCCATCAAGGTAAACACGCACTCTGCCACTTGAGACCAACAGTTAGCACGTTTTTAAACTGTATTTTCACTTCCTTCCTCTCTCCAGAGTTTTCAACAGCACCAAATGTACACATTCCAAGCAGTTTTATTTTCTCACTCTGATCCTTCACAGGAGAATTCTTTAATTAACAGAATAACTACACAACATCCTCTTTGGAAGTGCAGCTGCTCTAGATCACAAGCATCTCTAGCTGCGTAATCTGTCCAGCTTCTCCTGTTAATTATGGCTATATAATGACGCTACTGAAATAACATTTCTTCTGCATAGCCGTTCCTCATCTGATCAAAACCCATCAGCCAATCCTGAGATCATTCTTCACATGACAAAAATCAAGGCATGAGTCACGAGTGTGAAACCACAGAATCAAAGTGCCAATCACATCTGCTCCACCACTCTGCCATCTGACCTCCTTTTGAGTTCTTCTGCTAAAAACAAGGAATGTTGCAATGGAAATAAAGCCCCTGCCTCTCACACAAACTGAGCTACACAAAAAGGATGCATTCCATTTCTTGTCTGTTGTGCTTAAACTGGAATTACAAACACTGCATAGCTTCTCTCTGGCTTTTTCTCCTAAGTACTACTCCATCACAGTCTCCAACAGTTTGGATGTTCTCTTGCTCTATCACTGTTATCTAAAGCAGCTTTCATTTTGGGTTGATCAGTTTGCCACATTGCTCTGATGAACACTTCAACTAAACCAATTTTGGTTTGTTTTTCATGAGAGGTGTAAGATTGACTTTTTCACCTGACCATTATGAAAATTACTTTGTAAATGGATGTATTCATCTCCTATGATATAAAAGATGCAGACAGAAGCCTATTAGACTGCTAATTACATCTTCCAATCTAATAAAGTTTAAGTTTCAAATTGAAACTTCAGTCCTACAATTGAAGCTAGACAGACTCTCTTCTACTTGTATTAGTTCAACTGCAGAAAGAAAGACTTCTGCGTATCATAAAATCCTAGAATGGCTGAGGTTGGAATGGACCTCAGAGCTCATCTCCTCCAACCTCCCCACCATGGGCAGGGACACCTCTCAACCAGACTTGGCTGCTCAAGGCCTCGACCAGCCTGGCCTTGAACATGAATCCAAAGCAGTCCTCCAAAAAGGGAACTATCCAATCAAGAGCGAAAGGAGGCAGTTAGAATATCAGAGAAGTCTGAAGTATTTTCTTTCATATACAAGTAAAAACTACTTTTTCTAATCCATAACTTTCTATGAATCAGAAGTTTCTGTCAAACCAATGATGCTTGTCTGCCACGTGTCAAACATGTCTGTAAGCTCCCAGACCTACAGAAATACTTCCCACAGGCATCCAGTTGTAGCTTTCACAACACTGCAGGAATGATGTGAAGGGTGTGATGGTGAGGAGCAACACAAGCTCAGCTTCTTTGGGCAATGTTTTTCCAGCTCTCCAACAGCAGAGGAAGAAGCTACCTTCTGTTAAACACCAATCCACATGTTGACAAATCAAAGCTGTGCTTGAAGTTCCACTTGTACCAGGGCTCTATGCAAATGCTGAAGCCTTCCTAACACCAACAGAACCAATGCTTTAATCTTAATACAAATGCTATGTCTGCTTTGCTGCCCTAGGAGAGGCCAGGAAGAAACTTGTCTACAGAAATGCTGTCAGTTTAAATGGAGTAGGCTAACCTCTGGCTGAGGACTTTGTTCAGGGCTCATTTTTCCATTCATATTTTCATGGAAAGTCTTGGCTTCTTGGTGGTTTTCAACGTCACTGTTAGAATTTTAAGGTTGTCTCTTTTCTCTAAGGAAGATGTGGGCCTGCTCATTTTTGGGTTTGTTTTTCTTTTCCCCCTGCTGTCATAGCCAAGAAACAGCACTTTGCCATGGCAGGCTGCTTGCATAATTCGCTTGGACACTTGCAAGAGCGGTAGTTGAGATTTCAGCATGATTTTGTATGACTTTCTCTAGCATTGCAGCGTTAAGATTTCAGTACAGGACTGCAGTTTCAGCAGTCTCAGGTCTGGGTCACATTTCCATGCAGAACTAAGTGGTGGTTTGGTGTTTATCTGATCTCACAGAAAGCTACTTTGCCGTATCAAGCTAGCTGAACCTTTCAGGAGGCTGACAAACTCCCATTCACTGGTATGCTAAGTACACTGGAAAAAAAAACAACCACTGTAACAAAACATGTTCAAGTCCTTCAGGCTGTGGTTTCCCAAGAGAAAGCTTGGTCTCAAGCACCAGAGCCAGGCCAATTTACCTAACTCAGTGTGGCTGTACAAACAAGCTTGCCTGTGGAACTGGCACATCACAGCCTGCGGTGGAATTGGTTTAGGTGTGCTGCCACTGACTAGTCCCAGGAAATCACACAGCAGCTTGGTGGCATCTAACACAAAACTGGGCTGAGGTGCAGAAAATCCCAAGTCCTACACATTGATGTTTTCTTGACCAGGTGTTCAATTATGGATCCAAACCTTTCTCATGTGATGAGTATCTTTGAAATAAGAATTTGCTGAATGTTTTTAGATGCAAGAATTTGAATAATCTAATAACATTAAATATGGAAATATCAGATGATTCACTACTGTGAGACCTGGAAATGATAAACCTAACTAAGGTGTTTACTCCCACTGGAGTAACTTCCAATATTCTCCCACTGACTAATATTCACTGTCCTGTAAAATAAATGAAAGGATGCAGGAGCAAATGCCACATACCCTGGCAGTGATCCAAGGCAGGATTCAACAGCCTCAGAATGTGTTTTCTAGTACAGGATGGATGAGTATATGAAGAATGGAGAGAGTCTTTACTGCAATGTAGTAAAGTAACTTGGTATTTGACTTCCATGATACAGAATCTGCCCACAGCCTCTCAGCTGAATGAGCACACAGTTAAATCAACTATCCCCTAAGCCAAATGCAGCAAGCTTTTCCTTAGCATCCATCAGAGCTTTTATTTGTTCTGAGCTTCTTAAAGGCAATTAACTAAATCCACAGAAGATCAGAAGATGCCATGTACAAACCTTGCCCAAGCAGACAAACTTCCTTACACACTACTTCTAGCAATGTAAGTCAGAGTGAGTCAGGCTGTGTGCCACAAGCAGAGAAATCCACGGTACAGGAGCCTCCAGTGAGAAATGTCCAACTGCTGGCACATGATTGCTCACTGAAATGTATGCCTGGATCTTGAATGCCTCAGGTTTGAAAGCTTCCAGATGTCTGGAAAAGTTATCTTTACTTGCTGGTTTTTATGTAACATTTTTGGTTGTTCCACCTCACCTGTATCCAGCCAAATAAACTTGTACCTGGCCTAATGTTTCACCAAACCATGTTTCAATTTGTCCAGACTACCCTGTAAAAAGACTACCTGAGGAAGCAAAGTATATGAAGTGGCAGGTGAAATAAAGACTAGGAAATGAAGAATCCCAGAACATGGAGGGGTTTGGTAGCAAGCCATCACAAGATATCCCCAGTGTTGTTACAATCTTTGGTCACAGTCTTGGCGTGCAAACCCATGCCAGACTGAGGCTGCATCTCCTTATTTGTGCCTTGGATGAGCCTGTAAAACAGCCAGTTCAAGGTCTTGAAGTATCCAAAAAGTCCCAGAAAAAAAACAACAAACCATGTATCCCCAAAGAACCCTGAAAGAAAACCCCACTGGTGGTGTTTTGGCCTCTTCTGGTTCCTGCGCTGGCTTTATTGTGCTGCTACAAAGTGGAGACGGCAAAGGACGGGCTGTGGCAGCCAGTCTTGGATTAGCTTAATGAGCCTCAAAATTGCATCCTAAATTGTGCCCTCTGAACTCATTTAAAAATAATTAAAGCAGAGAATTGTGGTATTGGAGCAGGAACGAAAGGTCAGAAGCAGGACCTCTGTAAGCCCACTTCAGGAGCAGATGACACATGGAGCTGCATCTTCAGGCTCTTCTAACTCCTCAAGCCTGGCAGTCTTCCAACTGCCTTAGTCTCTCAGTGCTAGGAGGCTGCTTCAAAGCACCCAGCACTCAAACCATGCTGCAGTTTGACTTTGTACCCTCACTGCAAAATCAGGGAAGAATTATTATGAAATTATTGTGAAACATCCTGCAGCAGCCTGCCATTTTCAAAGCTTCTAGCTGCAGCACTAAGATTTCACTGGAGCCATCTCCCCGTGGGCTGGGAACAACATTAATGACATTTAGAGGGCCTGGGTACGATGACAAGTTTTCTTCTTCTTAAAAAGCACTTTTGGCCCTTGCATGTTTCTGTGAGGACCCTACAGGAAGGCTGCAGAGGGACTTTTCCTGAGGGTGTCTAGAGACAGGACCAGGGCAAATGGTTAGAAGCTGAGGGAGAGCAGGGTTAGACAGGGCCAGGCTGGATGAGGCCTTGAGCAGCTGAGTCTAGTTGGGAGGCATCTGGACTCTTTCAAGCAGTTCCCTGAGGTCCTTCTTGAACTGAGGGGCCCAGACCTAGACACAATATTCCAGATGCAGCCTCACCAGGGCAAAATAGAGGGGGAGGAGATCCTCCCTTGACCGACTAATCACCCCCCAGGATGCCATTGGCCTTCTTGGCCACAAGGGCACATTGCTGGCTTATGGGCATCCTGCTGTCCACCACAACTCCCAGGTGCTTTTACCCAGATCTGCTACTCCAGCTCAGACTCTTGCAAATTAATTTGAGAAGAAACAGTAAACAACACTTAACTCTGACCAATAAAACAACCTTGACCTCACCATCTTTGCATCCACTTGCTTTTCTACACATAGAAGGCTATATCCCTTCATGTTTAAACTCACTACCAATAAAATCAATTCACACTTCAAACTGCATGAGAAGCTCTTCAGTTTCTGCTAGAACAGGCAAATGAGTTCTTGAGAAATCACACATATTTGCTTCCTGACAAAATCTCTGGCTTGAGTTACGTATGGAGCATTCTATCAGGCAGTCTCAGATGATGCAGGATTACCTGCATCTGAAAACAGCCTACAGCTTGCCAGAAAACCTGAACAAGTCCTAGAGGCAGCTAATATGATTAAGAGAAGCAGACTGAAAAAATACACCAGATAGTACTGGCCCTAAGAAAATCAGTGTGGAATTAAGCAACATCTTTACCCTTAACTGCCCAGCCAGCCCATGTGAGCCACACAAGCGGTCAAACACTGTCTGCTGCCAGGCATTGAATACCTGGTGTTTCTCACCACCCAGTTCCTGATTTTCTCAAAGCTGATTAAGAGGGAGGCTTACCTGCTTTTTAATTTAGCTGAGAACACAAAATATTAGATAATACTGGCAGAAGACTGACATGCAGAGTGATCATATTAGCTCTACTTACCTCTAAACATAGGTAAGAATGCACAAAAAAAAATGTTTCTCATGTGACCATCCTTTCCACAAAGCAAGCAGGCAAGTCCAAACTCAAAATTGGTCACTGCCCACTGGCTCAATTAACTCTTTGCTGGCTTCAACTACCCTTCTCCTTTTACGCCTCCTTTTACGCCAGTTACCAGTGGGGAGAGGCCTTGAACACAAGCCCTATGAGGAGAGGCTGAGGGAGCTGGGGTTGTTTAGCCTGGAGAAGAGGAGGCTCAGGGGTGACCTCATTGCTCTCTACAACTGCCTGAAAGGTGGTTGTAGCTGGGAAGGGGTTGGTCTCTTCTCCCAGGCAACCAGCACCAGAACAAGAGGACACAGTCTCAAGCTGCACCAGGGGAGGTTTAGACTCGAGGTGAGGAGGAAGCTCTTCACCAAGCGAGTAATTTGTCATTGGAATGTGCTGCCCAGGGAGGTGGTGGAGTCAACATCCCTGGAGGTGTTCAAGAGGGGATTGGATGTGGCACTTGGTGCCATGGTCTAGTCATGGGGTCTGTGTTGATAGGTTGGACTCAATGATCCTCGAGGTCCTTTCCAACCTAAGTTATACTGTGATACTGTGATCTTTCCCTTTAAGAAAGCCCCTTCTATTTCCCTTTCAAATGAAAAGAATTACAGAATCCATGTGTTTAGAATTACTGTCAAGAATCAAGTTTTCTGCACTACCAAGCAGGTGATGTTCCATACGGGGAACAAACTGTACCCGGTGCTGCCTAAAGAGAATGAGGCCACAGCTTTAGGCTCCGTGGTGCACAAGTGTGAGATGACTCACAGCAGCAGATTAGTTAAGATCAAAGAATGCAGAACCCTCATCCTGTGACCCAATACTCAAAGTTTTGTCTCCTCATCAGATGATTAAGCAAATCATGACTCTGACACATGCAGTGTCCCCAGTGTGAGAAAATCCAGCCCTGCGTTCTCTCACACTTCTGGTTAGGGTGAGTTTGAGCCACCGCGTCGTCTTCAGTGATTTCTGTCCTGCCTGCATTTCAACAATCAACAACCTCTGGGATTTCCCTGCAAAACTGTAGCAATGATCATAGAATCCTAGGTTACATTTCATGTTTTCCTAATCCTGTTCTGCAAAGCTGTAAAATGATTTGTTGTACATGCCCCATCATTTAAAGTTTCCATTTTAGATGTATTTAATAACAACATTTTTATTCCCTCTGCAATTCATAATTAGGATTTATTTTTTGGTTTTAAATAAACTTTAGATACCATTTAGTTATTAAAAACATCTCATTTTGGTAAGGAAGTACAACAGCACTGAAGTTACTGACCATATAAATACTATCTACAAGTTAAGGTTCAAAATATTGATAGGCAGAGTATGTGGTAAGGAGATTGGACAGAACAATTCTGTGCTTTGGACTGCTCCAGTAAGACTATGACAAGACACAAAAGTGAAATTCATAGAGCAAAGAGAAGAGAGTCTGCTTCAGATCATCCAATAATGCAGGCTAAGGGGAAACAGAGAGTTGGACTACCCCATGAGGTTCCTCTGATAGACCAATACTCCATAGTCACAAAATGACCCTAGTGGGGTGTACACTCACCACTGAGGGACTTGGCCTATGCCTGTCAAATCAATGCTAAATGCTTATGAAAATAAGAGTGACTGTAGTGCCAATCCACCAGGAACATCACACAGCCCAGGAGGTCACAGACACGGCACTGCACAGCCCAGGAGGTCACAGACACGACACTGCACAGCCCAGGAGGTCACAGACACGGCACTGCACAGCCCAGGAGGTCACAGACACAGCACTGCACAGCCCAGGAGGTCAGAGACACGGCACTGCACAGCCCAGGAGGTCACAGACACGGCACTGCACAGCCCAGGAGGTCAGAGACACAGCACTGCACAACCCAGGAGGTCACAGACACGGCACTGCACAGCCCAGGAGGTCACAGACACAGCACTGCACAGCCCAGGAGGTCACAGACACGGCACTGCACAGCCCAGGAGGTCACAGACACGGCACTGCACAGCCCAGGAGGTCAGAGACACAGCCCAGGAGGTCACAGACACAGCACTGCACAGCCCAGGAGGTCACAGACACAGCCCAGGAGGTCACAGACACGGCACTGCACAGCCCAGGAGGTCACAGACACAGCACTGCACAGCCCAGGAGGTCACAGACACGGCACTGCACAGCCCAGGAGGTCACAGACACGGCACTGCACAGCCCAGGAGGTCACAGGCACAGCCCAGGAGGTCACAGACATGGCACTGCACAGCCCAGGAGGTCACAGACACGACACTGCACAGCCCAGGAGGTCACAGACACAGCCCAGGAGGTCACAGACACAGCACTGCACAGCCCAGGAGGTCACAGACACGGCACTGCACAGCCCAGGAGGTCACAGACACAGCCCAGGAGGTCACAGACATGGCACTGCACAGCCCAGGAGGTCACAGACACGGCACTGCACAGCCCAGGAGGTCACAGACATGGCACTGCACAGCCCAGGAGGTCACAGACACAGCACTGCACAGCCCAGGAGGTCACAGACACAGCCCAGGAGGTCACAGACACAGCACTGCACAGCCCAGGAGGTCACAGACACAGCCCAGGAGGTCACAGACACAGCACTGCACAGCCCAGGAGGTCACAGACACAGCCCAGGAGGTCACAGACACAGCACTGCACAGCCCAGGAGGTCACAGACACAGCCCAGGAGGTCACGGACACGGCACTGCACAGCCCAGGAGGTCACAGACACAGCCCAGGAGGTCACAGACACGGCACTGCACAGCCCAGGAGGTCACAGACACAGCCCAGGAGGTCACAGACACGGCACTGCACAGCCCAGGAGGTCACAGACACAGCCCAGGAGGTCACAGACACAGCACTGCACAGCCCAGGAGGTCACAGACACAGCACTCTATGCTTCATGATGTGCTGGGCTCCAAAATGAAAGCCTAAGGCTTTAAGACATGGGGCAGAGCTGAAGAGCTAGGTAAGATCTCATCAGTAATTGTGAAAACCACAGGAAATACAAAGCTCCCTGAGAAGTGTTTCACTGGCTCACACTTCAATACCTGCTGCTTCTGGCACGCTGCTGTTACCATGCACTATGTTTGCTCTGCTTCCAGTCAGTGCCTCAAGTATCGAATGTCAATGGAGAGAGTCTTTCAAACTCTCCAAAAGCCATCCCCTCACTGCATCACCTTTGTTATGTGCCTTCACAGTCATGGATATCAAGGCTACCCAAATACATAAAACACAGGAACTGAGCCTGCTGGCTCTGATCTCCAACACTGATTACCTTACAACTTCAGGAGTCAGAAGACAAAAGCTAAACACCTTCTTCAAAAGAAACTTGTAAACGAGGATGCCAGCTTTTCCAAGTTTCACCACACTAACCCACTGCCAATTACAGGAGCCTTCCAGAAGGACAGCAATCAGTCAGCCCCACATCTGTGCAACATGTGCATCTGCTGCTTCACACTTCGGCTCTCTGGCTTCTTAAGTAGGAGTATCTGGAACTTGTTTCACCAGTTTGCTGACTGTTATTATTGTTAAAAAGAATACAAATGGAAAACAAAGCTATGTTTGTTTTCCACAAAAGATATGGTACCACTTGGTACTTTTGCTCATTCTCCACAGCAGTAATACATTGCTGGCCTGGAGTAAAGTTCAGTTAAATTGCTTTCTACTGGGGAGCTTGCTCTGATGAAGTACCACAGGCAACAAAGAACGCTACAGACTCCACTAGCTATCAGTCCCGTGAATTTTGCACTGCACAGTTGTAGTAGATCCTTTGTACTTATCTTCTGCTGTCCTTACATTGAAGTTATTGTACCAACAGAAGGCTGATGAGATTGCCACAAACAGAAATCAACCACAAAAGAATATGAGCCAACAGTGTGTGCCTGCAGCCCAGATGGCAAATGGCAGCCTGGGCTGCATCTAAAGCAGCAGGGCCAGAGATGGAGAGAGGAGATTCTGCCCCTCTGCTCTGGGGAGACCTCACCTGCAGTGCTGTGTCCAGCTCTGGAGCCCTCAACACAGGAAGGACATGGACCTGATGGAGAGGGTCCAGAGGAGGGCCACAAAAATATCTGGGGGTTGGGGCAGCTCTGCTATGAGGACAGGCTGAGGGAGCTGGGGGTGTTCAGCCTGGAGAAGACACCAGGCAGACCTAATAGCAGCCTTCCAGAACCTGAAGGGGGCTACAAGAAGGCTGCAGAGGGACTGTTTGCAAAGGCCTGCAGGGACAGGATGAGGGGCAATGATTCAAAATGAGAGCAGATTTAGACTGGATGTGAGGAATAAGTTCTTTATCACGAGGGTCGTGGAACACTGAACAGGTTGCCCAGGGAGGTAGTTGAGACCCCATGCCTCAACATATACAAGGCCAGGCTCAACAAGCCTCTGAGCAACCTGATCTAGTGAGGATGTCCCTGCTGACTGCACAGGGGTTGGACTGGATGAACTTTGGAGATCCCTTCTAAACAAAACCATTCTATGATTCTATAAGAATGATCCTACTGGGTCAGACCAAAGGTCCTTCTAGCCTCCTGTGGTCTGACAGCAGTCATTAGTGGATGCTCAGGGGAAAAAGAGTGTAAGCATAGCAAGCACAGAGCAATACTTCAGCATGCTCCCATAAGCTTTCTGAGCCAGCACGTTGCAGGCTGTTATAACTTACCAGAAATGCTTTCATAAGTCTCAACTGCAGGGACTGAGGGTGGCTTCTGTCTCCTGCAGGTACGACTGCAATGCCTCGGACGTGACAAAGCAGTGCACAGTTTGATTCAACCAGCTCAGAAAGGAATCAGCTCTGTAGATGAGTTTCCTGTGCCTTCTCTGTGCTGGAGACAATCAGTGTGTTGCCTAATCCTCACTGAGGTGTTTGCTGATTTTGTGGGGGTATCTGGGCAGAGAGGAGCCACACTTCCCTAAGCCTCTCCCATGCTGGGGATGATCACCAGCACATTCTGCTCATTATGAAACAGTCAATCTTCACATTAGTTACACTCCCAAAATAATTCTTGTGGCAAAAGAACAAAATGCAAAAACTGAAACAACTTTTGCCTTTCTTTCCCTCCCCACCCCAGGATTGATATCCTTTATTCAGGAAGCTGCTGGGTTGTCTTTGCAGTTTATCAGAACATGGGGGTTACCCTTATGGAACATGTCACATCTGGGGGGATGGGAGGGGGGTTACTCAAAGTGTTTGGCCATGAGCCAGGTCTGGAAGCAAGCTATCATCTGGCAGGCTGACAAGCACTGCTGAAGCCAGAGCTTGGGTTGCCTGGACAGAGTGCTCCAAAGTCAAATTCCTAGAAGCAGGTATGAATGAAGCAGCAAACATCAGCCAGCAAGGCATGTCTGGAATGTTCACATGAAAACCCAGATCTGCCCCCACCAGGTTTCACTCCTGTTTGCTCAGCAGTGCCCTCGGGGGAAGGACAGCTTGTGTCCATTTGATATGGGGTCTGACTGCAAAACATGCCTGAAGTGTGTTTATCAGGCAGGAATAAAAGCCCCAGCCACACACTGCAGTTTCAGGTCATTTGCATGTGACCCTTTCACCAGTACATCCAAGTCCACCTTTTATCAGCTCAGTTGTTGGAGACAGTTTCTCTTCAACTTTTGCAGGAAGGATTTTTCCTTAGGTTTTGGGGGAAGGAACAATTTTAGCATCAAATTTGTGCAGGATGTAGTGCACTGTAATGGACAGCAACACACAGATACAATAACAGCAAGTACATTGAAGAGCTTTGCTGCTCACAGCCTCATCCAACTTGATCATGAACGTTCCCAGGGATGTGGCATCCTCCACCTCTCTGGACAACTTGCTCTAATGTTTCACCACCCTCATGTAAAAACTTTCTTCCTTATACCAAGTCCTTAACCTGCACTCTTTCAGTTTCAAACCATGAGCCCTTGTCCTGCCACCAAAGGCCCTGCCAAAAAGTCTGTCCCAAATTTTTTCTTGCATTTTTTTCCCTTCTTATATTCTTCTTTCCATATCTGTGACAACTTCTTGTTGTGTGCTGCAGTCCCCACTGCAACTAAAAGCTTGTGAATAAAAACAGGATGAGGGATGGGAAAGGTGATGAATTTGGCTCTGACTCTTCCAAGAAATAGCTCCTGCACTTTTTTATTAGTGCATTAGCTACCTGTCTGAATTTCAGACTGTAAGGGATAGGGACAGGCTTGTATCCTACTGAAATGTGCATCTGGGCTAACAAAAAATAAACAAGACTACATAATGTGACAAACAGGTGTGAAGGAGAGAGAGAGAAACACACCAGCAGGAGGCAGGACATGGGAGAAGGCTTTGGGTGGCATCCTCTGGAAAACACTTCAGGTGTATCACTTGCCTGGCTGATTTATCTCTAGCATCTTGTGTTCCTAGTGTGGCTGATTTCTCTCCTAAAGCCATAATCCTCACAGAGATTTGATGAAGACAAAGGAAGCATTTCTAAGTACCTTTTCAGTTCCTCCAGGGAATCACAGAAGACACAAAATATAGAACAGAACAGAATAGAATAAACCAGGTTGGAAGAGACCTTCAAGATCATCCTGTCCAACCTATCATCCAACACCACCTAATCAACTAAACCATGCAACCTATCTGCCCTTGCATTCATCATCACCTGCAATGTAGATAGCTATTAGCCAGAAATATTCTGTAGGGTAAACCTACGCAAAATTGATTTGGTTTTTTTTTGTGTAGAAATGAATCTCTTCCAGAACTCTGGCCTTACTTTGAAGCTCATGGAGGCACACAAAAAATAGCTGGCAATGACCTCAACTGGCCATACTTGGTTGAGTAGTGTAAATACATTATCCATGCCTGCCTACGTGGGCAGCAGCAGGCCAAGCCTGTTGCTTTGTATTTAATTTCCTTTTCAAAGGGGAGTTCTTGTATCTTCCACTTCTGAATGTTAGTGTGACAAATAAATGCTCTCTTGCCTGAAGTCTCCAGGTGGGAAGTGATGAACACCCAGGGAGTGATGCACACCCAGGGAGCGATGAACACCCAGGGAGTGATGCACACCCAGCGACGGATTTGCTAGATTAAGAAATAAACTCCTTGAACATTCACCTGTCCCATCACTGCTCAGCAGCAGAACTGGTTCCCAGCTATACTGGAATGACTTTTACCAGGATACTAAACATTCTTTTAAGAATGAGAAAATATGGTCCATGGCTCAGGTGCAGCACTGAACAAAGTCAAGACATTGACTGCACTTCACTTTAGTATTTGTACTCCTTTTCCTAGCACTTCTGTTTCTGTTCTCCACCTGCAGGTATTAGATCTTCTTCTTGAAAGAATTTGGCATACATTAATTCTGGGAAGGTGAATAATTATGAGAAGGCAGCAGCATTCTTTGCCTCTCAGGTAATTTATCACACACCACAGATGTGTCCCTACTCTAAAGCTGTCGAGCAGATCAAAGCAATATTCTCTGCAATAAGAGTGTACTTTATGAAGAAGTCCACACAATAGGTCTACTGTACATCAAAGATGCACTTACAAAGGAGCATAAAGCTAGGGCTTATAATAAGTAAAACCACAACACTGGCATGGAACTCTATGGAATATTAAAACACTAAAAAAATAACCCCCGTCCATAAATCGTCACTCCCTTGCTGGTTTTGTCTATGCTAATCTTCAAGACACTGCCCTTTGAACCACCAAATATTATCCATTTGGAAATCACACCTTGAATGTTCAAAACAAGGGGGTGCTGCTCTGCTGCCAGGCTCCATTTCTGTAGGAGGACCAAAGAGGACCAAAATGTATTGTGAGACAGGAGACAATTACTTAATCCTTCTATCAACCAAGAACTGCTGGTGAAGTCAAGCTTCCTAACCAAGATTAATGATGTTTACAGTTGCTCAGCAACCCTCAGGATTTATCTAGTCAAATATCTGGGAGAGAGTGAAGCTTTTTCACATCTTAAATGCTGCTTTTTCCCCATTCTTGCCCTTCAATACACAGGAAGAACATTTTCCCAGCGAGATTCTAAGCTGGTACATCCAGTGTACTGTCTCTCTACCCTTCCAGATTCAAAATACATTTAGCTACTTCAAATACAGTTTCCAGATAATAAACTCCTTAAAAGCAATTACTGAATTTCTGAAGTCATCAATTGCAATTGTAAAACAAGAAATAAGATGCACTTTTCATCACCTGGGAAATAAGTGCTCAATGAAAAAGTTTATGAAGGCCTAGAGTGGATTCTCTCCCCCTGACCAAATGGATCATTTATTTATCAGTGTGGATTCTCTGGCCCTGATCAATCTTATTATTTGTTTGCTATAGTGGATTCTCTATCACTGATCAAATTAATTATGTATTTGTTATAGTGAATTCTCCACCCTGACCAATCTCATCATTTAGTTATCATAGTGGATTCTCTAGCCCTAACCAATTTTATTATGTATTTGTTATAGTGGATTCTCTGCCCCTGACCAATTTCATTATTTGTGGAACAGGCATAATAATTAAAACATCTAATTAAAAATCTCTCCTCATGCTGGGAGGTAACTCCAATTACAGTGATCTACACTGCAACCTTAATCAAAGCTTATAGAAAATGCAGAATGATGTGTACCCCCTGATGGCAGAAAAGCAAACACCTCTCAGCTTTGCTCCCAGTGTCAGAGCTTTTCAAGGACATCCACTTAATGTGCCCAAAGCAGTTTTACTGCCATTTCTTTCAGCCTTAACACTACTTAGCTCATTCAGGCTACTGAGATGACTTCTGTGTCTGACACTGCACCCCTGTCTGCTTCCCAAATAATATCTTTAATTTCACTTTGATAATTTATCTGCTTTCATTAAAGTTTCTTAGATCTTTTGGTTTAAGTTCATCAATCAGTAAACATTCCAGTCACCAGCTCTACCTTAAACAGTGACTAAAAATCAAACACTTCCAGTATCAATACTGGATTGACTAGAGGCAGCCAACAAAAGCCATGTGCCTTTGGTTATCACAGTCAAGTAAGCATTGTTATTATCATTTATTATCATAGTGTCATAGTATCATTCAGGGTTGGAAGGGACCACAAGGATCATGTAGTTCCAACCCCCTGCCATGGGCAGGGACACCCCACACTAGATCAGGCTGAACAGAGCTGCATCCAGCCTGGCCTTAAACACCTCCAGGGACAGGGCCTCGACCACCTCCCTGGACAGCCCATTCCAGGGCTTCACCACTCTCATGGGGAAGAACCTCCTCCTCACATCTAGCCTGAAATCTGAAATGTTACCCTGCAAATTGAAATAGGTATAGGTAATACAGTAATGCAGTCCTGGTAATTGGTAATACAATCCTGGGCTAAAGGCAGGGATCCAAAATCCCCATTTCCAGTAGCCATGATATTTTAGGATGATAAATTACTATCATCCCATTAGATGACTGCTAGATTGTTACTGTCAGTACAGGCAGACAAAATTGAATGACATCAATGTAAAATTTTTCAGTTTGACTTAGAAAGGATGGTTCTGAATGCAACATCCACTACTAACTGAGCACTGCCACTGTTGGAGAATCCTTGCCATCAATTCTGTTGGCTGAAGAGCAGCGATGGGTGTGCATTTATGCCACATTTCTGTGAGCAAATCAGCTCTGCTCTGAGCATGTGAGACATGTGTACCACCCAAAGCACCTCATGCAAAACATCAAAAGGAAAAGTGTTTCCTTCCAGTGACTGGTGTCATGCAGGTCATATCCCTTTATGGTACTAAACATCTGTTAGGGGGGGGAATTAATTTCAGTGGGGTAGGTTTTCTTAATGAGCTATGTGCCACAACTGTGATACAATGTGGAGAGCCACCTGCTTTCAATCTGCTTAAATCCAGCCCCCTGAAAATTTTCCATCCCTTTCCTCAGTGGATCCTCATTTCCACAGTAAAAACAGTGAATGAAACATTAAATACAGAAGAGTGAAAATTCAACTGAGAATGATATGGAAAGGAGTGTTAAGGACTGTCACAGTTTTGCCACTGCAAGTATGCTCAGCTTGCTTGCATAAAGGAGGTTTTCCTTGAAAAATAAAGAACAAATAAGCTCTTCAGCTCCTGCTGTTGAAAAGACACAAATGGCTGCTCAAAGCAGTTGTTAAAAGATTGCTCTCTTTCCAAAAAATCAGGTTAAATGCTTCAGCAAAAGCTCTCCAGGCATCAGCCCCAGTCAGGTGCAAGAGGAAGTGCTGGGAAATCTGCTGTTTCTCTGAAGCCGGCTCAGAGCTAAGACCTCAGGGACCAATGAATAAATCTATCAGCACTAGGCTCTCTTCTCACAGTAACTGTATCCCTTGTGAGGAGTAGTGACAAGATAATTGCAATTGTGAGAATGATCATTACAAGAGAATTCATTAACTATTGAAGATTTCTCACTGATTACCCAGGGTAAAATAAACTCAAGCACTGGATGCAAATCCATGCTCCCAAGTTTCAAGTTTCACTCAAAAGTGCAGTTTGTAACCAAAACCCAACCAACCAAAAGAAGCCAATGTCTGTTCAGAGAATGCCTGTGTGCACTGCTCTTACCTACTGGTGTTTACTGGTTGGGTACTCCTTCATTCATAAGTCCCTGAACAGAAGCTTTGTTCTGAATACCCTTGAAAGTGACTGACCAGGTGACAGCTCAGGGATGTAAATTCATGTACAAATACCAAAGCAATCTTTAACCAAATGTGTTCTGTTCCTTTCAACTTCACAAACAAATCCTAGAATGGCTTTGGTTGGAAGAGGCCTCATAGATCATTGACTCCCAACCTCCCCACCATGGGCAGGGCTCCCTCTCAACTAGACTGGAGCACCAAATCCATTTGCTTTGACCTTAGCAGAGTTGGGGCAGCTTTCCACAGTGTGAACTGAATATCTGGCTAAAAACCACACTGGACCACTAAAATTAGAGGGTAATGGCCACTGTTGAGAGGAAATGGTTAAAAGTTGCATCAAGGACAATTCTGAAGTGGTATAAAGATAAAAACTTGCCAGAGTGGGGGTAGTTAGGAAGATGTAAAAGGAAGCTCTCTACAGATTGTCTTCCAATCTAAACTATGCTTCAGTTCTTGCAAGGAAATAATTAGCAGGTCTGTAGTACAAATAGCCCTGTGCAGGCACCACACTTCCTGTCAGTGAAACACAAATAGGTGCCCTGGGATGTGGCCAACCAAGAGCTTTCTGAAATAATGCAGTAAATGGCTTTTAAGTTTGTAGAGTCCACAGCAGTCATGCAGCACTGCTGCACAGTGCCAACTCACAAGTAAAAGGCTTGGCATCCGTTCAAATATTCTGCTTCTATCCTTTCCACTGACAATGGGAAACCAGTGCTCCACCAGTGATGGATTGAAGATATTCCCATGGATGCTTACTTACAATGTTCACCTCCCAAAGAGGCCCTGTGTCTGCAGAGTATCCAAGGCAAAGAAAGATCCATTGCACTTCTTGTCTGTGTGGTTCAAAATGGCAACGAAACAACGCCCTTCATTTCCCTCTATCCTTGGGAAGGGACAGAGGAGCCAGAGGGATGTGATGCCTGGATTAGCAGATAAAAACAACTTCTGGGGTTTTGACAGGGTGAGTAAAGAGAAATATAAGTGGTTTGGCTGCTCTAGAGCATTCCTTGCTTCCATCCAGACTCACATGCACGCTGAATCTGTGAGAACTGGGAAAGGAAACAGAAAAGCTTCTTCAGGTCTCCCATTTGCCAGACTCTTGGCAAGGAGGAGCTGGCGTTGTCTTGCTCTTTAGCTCTCTCCCTAACTCTTCTCCTTATTTGTGAAGATTTCTCACTAAGTCCAGCAGCCATTCCAGTGGAATTGGTGCCTTGTCACACATTAACTTCTACAGTCTTAAAGATGCTGCCAGTCTGATTACGTTCCTGGTTTTGAACATAAGAAATAGGTATATTTTTCTCAGGCAAAGTTTTGAATACAAGAAATTGGGATTTTTTTTCCCTTAGGGCAAACTTTTCATTTTCTTCTATTTTTTTTTTCCCAAATCAGCCCAGAAGTTAAATAAATTCAACTTCTAAGTCTGCCACAGTTAGTGAATGGCCTTCAATCCAAACTGAGGTATCAACTTTCAGATTCCAGAAGGAAAAGGATGGATTAATTGTTCAGAAGATGAAGGACCCTTCCAGATGTATCCATTGCCATTCTTACTGCAGAAGTATTCCTGTGAGAGTAACACTCATCCTGTTGTTAGCACAATATCAGCCTTCCTTGTAAAGCTGACCAAAGCACCAATACTAAAACATGCATTTCACTGAGCTCCATCCTTTTGTCCAGATGATGCACACACCTGATCAGAACTACAGTGCTCTAAAACAACAGAGAAGAACCTACCTCAGTGGTGCTACTGGAAGGCTGCAGTCCAACCATATTGGCTTGTACTAGCTGCTGGAGCAGTTGTACTTGAGCCACATTAAGGAAGAAATCCAGGTTTGTTGTCACATTGACCTCCAAAGAGTGACCACACACCAAAATTTCCTGTGGAGAAATCAAGGGAAAATGCTGCAGAGAAACACTGGGAAAAGCATTTTCAGCATCAGCACTGGGATCCAGGGCTGCAGTCAGAACTTCAGCACTGCATACAGTGTGAAGTTGGATTTTTCAGGAGGCAGTGGTGGTTCTGCTTTGCTTTTAACAGCACAAGTACCAAGACAAACTTTGCAAGGAACCCATCTGGTGTCAGAGATCTTGTTTCCATCTCCTGGTAGCATCCAACAGTGCACTATCAGATTTTAGCTTTTATGCCTTGGCAACAACTCCAACTGTCCTTTCCTTCCAATAAAGGGATGGGGCTTTTTGGCTGGTTTCTGTGTGCCTGGTTCATGATGAAATCATGAGTTGGAACTTCCTGATAACCCATCTGATTGGTTTCTCTGTGCCTGTGAACCGCTGGTAACGCCTTGGCAAAGCCAGCTGGATGGCCGCTGGTTTATTTATCTAGCACAAACAAAAGCACTGCTGGCAAACAATGAAGAGATGGAAACCAGAACTGCTGCAGAAGGGTTGATTGAGTAGAAGTATTGCTCCTTCTCACAAGAAGGCTGCACAGTGTTTAAGATCGTCGTGATCTAAATGACTGTCCCTTCATCAGGAACATCATCCAGGGAACAGAGAACACTGAAATTCTTGCATCTAAACATCAGTAAAGCTCAGGGATTTCTCTTTTTTTGAATTGAAGAGCTTCTGTGCATCCTAGTCCCCTCCTAAGCTATTTCTTTTCTACATTCATTTCCATCTGCCCTTGTGCTGACCCTTCACACAGAACACGAAGCTGTCAAGTTGTTAGTTTCCACACTAGCTGTTATTTTCCAGCACTGTACAGCTACCACACTTTGCAATGCACACCTAACAGCCCCTATGCTCCTGCACCAGTTCTGCTTCTCCCAGGAGGGAGCTGTTATGAGAAACACTCCTTGTGAGCTGACAAAACCTCTCTGATATTTCCCCTACATGAAATGTTTGAAATTCTTCAGCTACAAGCCAAAGAGTGAGCCAATACCTTTGGTGTGTGACATGCAACAAGCTGACCCACAGACTGGTAAAAGCAATTGCTGAATCTGGAGTATCTTGAAGCACTCACAGTAATGGCTGAGGAATGGATGGTTTGTGGCAATCTGTGGACTTGAAAATCTGGCTAGAAGACCTCAGCTCAACTGTTCTCTTACAGCTTGCATTTACAGGCTTCTTTACGAGAGGCTTGTGAAGATCATGCTTGGTAACACTGCACTGTCACACCTCTGCTGGACACCTTTCCACCACAAATCTTTCAAGACTACTGCTGGAAATCATTAAAGGATTCCCATATTCTGAATTGCAAACAGGCTTATCTATCCCTGGACAGGCTGCCTGCAGTAATGAGTACTACACAAATCCCTTCTCCAGCAGAAGAAGAACTTTGAAGCTAGTGACTAAAACTTGTTTGCTTTGCTCCCAGTTGGCAATCTCAGTGTTTCAGGACACAGCTGGCCACTTCAGATGGTGGAATAGGAAAACAGTAGAACAGTGCACATCTTGCAAGCTGTGCTACTTCTGTTCATGTTTTGCACTAACCTCAGGGTGTAAATTCTCTGCAGCATCAATTTTGGTGAAGATAATGGCAGGAGCTGCAGTGATTCGAACGGTGAAATCTGTTAGAATGGGAGTTAAAATGGCTCTCCTCTCCTGATGGCGCCTGATGCTGGCAACAAAAGGGAGGGAAGAAACAGGAAAAGGTGAAATGACATCATACATTGTTGAGAGGCAAAGCCAACCAATATTCTTCTTTACACTGAGCACATAGCACGAAGCCGCTTCAACACCGGTTTGGCATTTGATTGCTGCCTCCATGAGCAGTAAATATTGCCATTATAAATCATGTTAACCCCAGCACTGAACACAGACTTCTGCCTTCATTTCACAGAAGTTGTTCATCTACAGATTGAACTTTTCAAACCTTCTACACATAGACAATTTTGGCATTGAACATTGTTTCTTCTGCTGCTGAGACTTTGGAACAGGCTGCCCAGGGAGGCTGTGGCTGCCTCCTCCCTGGGGGTGTTGAAGGCCAGGCTGGATGAGGCCTTGAGCAGCTGAGTCTAGTTGAGAGGTGTCCCTGCCCGTGGCAGGGGAGGTTGGAGGAGATGATCTCTGAGGTCCCCTCCAACCTGAGCCACTCTATGATACTATTATACTGTTTAATGAACTACACAAAATCACATGAACAAGACTCTTATTATCACTGTTTTCCAAAGTTGCTTGTGGATGCCCTTCCCTTTATGAACAGCTATCCCACAGCCTGGTTACTATTTGAATTCACACATTAGAAGCTCTGCACACTACATCATAGCTGACAGAAAAATCACAGACATGAAAAATCAAACTAGCTAATTCCATGACACTCTGGGCCTCACACATTACATTTGTAATTATTGCCCAAGGTGTTTTAAATGCCTTGAAATGGAGAGATCTCAGTCTTCCTCCACTGCTACTGGCTCTTCTTAGTTGGTACCTTTTCATCTAAACCTCAGCATTTGCTTGCCAAGAATATTTATGCCATTAAACTTGGTAATTACATTTGTTTTCCAGCTGGGTGGCTGGGTTTTTTTTTCCCTTTAACCAAAAACTAAGCCTAGAGGCACAACTCTGTTACAGATGGATTGCTAATAGCTTATGACAACACATTCCAAATAGCCAGAATCTTCTGGGTCAGGTCAAATAAACTATTGCCACAAAATGCCATCTGAGAGCCTCTGATCAGGAAAAAAGTGTAATGAGATCAAGATGGTGTTCAGCCTCTAACAGACAATACAGCTCAAATTCCTGGGACAACCCTTCCATCAAGGTAGCTTTTTGATAGCTCTTTTTACCCATCACCATTTACAGAAATGCTAAATCCCTGCACTTCACCAAGGAAAACTAAACACCTTCACAAAGTTGTTAGTCCAAGGGAAGTTTTCCTGCGCGTGCAACATTGAAAATTCCCAACTGTGGGTCAATGCAAGTCAAAATCATACCCTAAAGCATGCAAATTCCTACCATGGGGTAAAAGAAAGGGCTGAACCACAAAGGAGAGGGAAACAGACCTATGGAGAACTCCTCACCAAGTAGGTCTCCCTGTATTACTTTTAACTTTGCCATCCCCACTGCGACAGGACACATGAGAGGATCACAGGATGGTAGGGGCTGGAAGGGACCTCTGGAGATCTTTGAGTCCGACCCTTCTGCCAGAGCAGGACCATAGAATCCAGCACAGGTCACACAGGAACACATCCAGATGGGCCTTGAAAGTCTCCAGAGAAGGAGACTCCACAACCTCTCTGGGGAGCCTGTTCCAATGCTCTGTGACCCTCACAGTGAAGAAGTTCTTCCTTGTGTTGAGATGGAGCCTCCTGTGCTGTAGTTTACATCCAGCAGATGCTACAGAGCACAGACCCAGGATCTACTGAGCAGAAGTCTATGAAACTTTTGCTTCAAATGGCCTTCATGAACACTGCTGAGCAGGCTGGGCTGCCTGCTGCTGCTGTAAGTGCATGCAGTATGCTTAAGTGCAAGCCAGTCAGTGAGGGTAAGCAAATCACCACCTTACAATAAAAGCTTTAACATTTTGGTCAGTTGTAGCTCTCCTGATCTCTAATGATGGTTTTTAAAGAAAGATCACTCTAATTAGACCCCCAAACCCAAAAGCAGACCTGTCAGTGGTCAGTGTGCATCTTCAGCTGAGAAAACGGTCCTAGACTTTGCCAGTTCCCCAAATGTTTCACTCCCTGCCATCACCTTCATTTTAAATTTAAACCAGATGGCCTTCTACTCAATTCCTGCTTCCTCTTCTCAATACAATGAGAAAGCAATGCCTTTGTTTTTGAGGAAAATGAAAGAGCTCAGTAGCAGGATAATTCTCTGAAAGCACACACACTTCCAGTTGAAAGGGCATAAAAATACTAGCAAGTATGATTTCAACAGATGACATGGAGCTGTAAAAGCAAGCCATGTGCTGAACCCCAAACCCACACTGGCTCTCTTTAATCACTGCTCAGTGGATGTTTCAGTTCATACTTATCCCCATTGCTTAATTTTTCAGTTGTTATTATTCCAGATACCCAACACACTGCACCTTGAAAGGCCTTTCTGGGGAAATAAATATTGATTGCTGATTTAATTTTATCCTTACGTGGCATCCCTGCCCTGCTCTGCTCACTGCTCTCTGCATTTCTAACTGCTGAATTGGAAGCTCAGCCAAGTCAGGTATTGTAAATACAAAGAGAAGGCAAACAGAGCACAGCAAATAATGGAGGGAGAGGATATGGGTAAGAGCACAAAAGGAGCAATGAGACAAACTCCACTTTGAATTAAGTCTTCCACACTGCACCTAAGTGCACTGGTAACTTAACACAGGTGTATGCCACATGAGCTTATGAAGAAACCTGATTGTGAAGAGCATAATGATGGCTCTATGTCTGCAGTGCATTCATGCCATGGTTCATTTGTGCATGTGTTATATATTTGTCTTGGGGGAAAAAAAAAAAGGAAAAGTTAGTACTTTTAGAGATGTTAAAGCAGTTGATCATCTACACTTAAAAGCACAGCACATTTGAAAGACCATATGGTAGCACACAGCAACAAGGCAGCAAAGCACTTGTGATAAGGCCTGGAGGTATCTTTTACACAGGGCTAAATTTGGGTTGTATCTGCAGGACAACATGAACTCTGGTGATGGATCATGGACCCTGTGCTGTAAAAGCACAGCACAAACATGTCCTCAAGGCTTACAACTGAAGCACAAGAGAAAACACACTGCCACACAGGGAAGTTGAATGAAAAAACTAACAGCACCATATCTGTACAGTGGCAACCTGAAAGCTGTCCTTGAAGAGTTTTCATAGTACACTATAAGAGAAGTGAATTTTTTGGAAGAAGACATTGCAATAACTTTGTGAATGCTCAGAGGAAATGCCTCTATAACATATAGGTTAGCCTAGCAGTGGGCAAGGAAGTGCTTCCTGGAAAATGAAATGTGGCAGCCCCAGGGATGGTGTGACAAGGTCTGACCAGCAGTGGATGTAGATGGGTTGCAGCAAATAAAAGAAGACATGTAAGGGGAAATGAAGAGACAGGGGTCTGGAAATGCCTTGAAAGCAAAGACATCTTTAATGATTAATATGACAAAAAATGTGGGGAGTAAAGAGAAGAAACCCACAAAGAAGAGAATTTGGCAATCAAAGCAACAAAACCTGGTACATCAAATCACCAGCACTTGATTGGATCCATTCAGAAGCATACTGAATTTATCTGAGGAGGAAGGCCTGCCAAAGAGACTATATTGCACTAATTAAGGAGGTGCAATGGTGTGAGACTGGATAAAGCTGTGAAAATGGCACAGGAAGGACTAGAGCTTGGCCTTCTGGTGTGGAAAAAAATAACTGAAACAGAGAACACTGGCCAGTGAGAGCTGATCCTAACCCAGACGTGAAGCTTGGAAACATCTGCCTTGTACACACTCAAAACATGAATGACAACAGAGAGCTGATTCGTGCCATCTAACTTTACTACCTACAGAGAGCTGAATCCTCAATAAGAACTCTGTGACTTGAAAAGCATCCCAGATGTAGCATGGAACAGGCCACAGAACCCAACAGTTTTCTCTAGTAGTGTAAAGCACACAAACCCAAAGATGTTTTGCAGCCTCCCCCATGGGGACAGGCTGGCAGAGTTGGGGCTGTTCAGCCTGGAGAAGAGAAGGCTCTGGGGAGACCTCAGAGCAATCTTCCAGTACCTGAAGGAGGCTACAAGAAAGCCAGGAAGGGACTTTTGAAAAGGGCTTGTAGTGATAGGATGAGAAGAAATGGATTGAAGCTTGAAGAGGGCAGATTTAGACTGGAGATTAGGAAGAAAGTCTTTCCAGTGAGGGTGGTGAGACACTGGAACAGGTTGCCCAGGAAGGCTGTGGATGCCTCCTCCCTGGAGGTTTTGAAGGCCAGGTTAGATGAGGCCTTGGGCAACCTGGGCTAGTGGGTGGTGTCCCTGCCCACGGCAGGGGTGTGGAACCGGATAATCTTTACTGTCCCTTCCAGCCCAAACCATTCTGTGAATCCATGGGTGGCATGCTACTTCAGGATTCATGAAACTGATTTTTGCTTGCATGTCTCCCATGTAGTTATATGAATCAGGAGATGCCTAACTACTAAGGACATCATCATGCCTCAGAATCTATCTCCTAGTAAGAAGAAGAACAGTTCACATCCTCTCAGGTGTCTGAGATGCTGCAGAGACAGATGCCAAGGCAGTGAAATAGCATGGCAACATTTTGAGGACTGTCTGCTGACCAAAATGGGACAATGAACAAACAGACCCCATCTGGCTGTAGAGCACAAATGTTGCTCTAGAATTGTGTCTCAACAAAACTCATTTTCATCTTGTTAAGAACACCATCCCACACTTCTTTGCTGTGTATTTATAAAGAATAGAATGTGGTCCCTCGAATTCAGTAAGGCTTTGCACAGTGTGAATGCAACCATGGCTTCAGGTACAACCAACACAGCAACTGAGATACAGGATGGAATAGAAATGCATTGCATTTGACCCCAAAAGATTGACAGGGGATGTCCTTGCTTTCCTGCAGATGGATCCACAGATGGTTCCACATCAGAACTTGGCATGCTGCACTACAGCTTTCAAAGAACGCATGAAAATGCAAACTATTCACAGAAGAATCTGCAAGAAACCCTTCTGAGGAGCCCTGCAAAGCAGCAGTGGTATTGGATTCAGTTGTGTACAACAGATCATTGGCTCCCTGATGTACTCAATGAGAGTCACAGAGAGCTGTTCCAGATGGTGGTATGCCAGGGACAAAATTGTCCCGCAGTCTGTTGCCACACTCAATTCATTACCACACAGAGAAGTCCTGCTTTTAGGCTCAATTAATTCTCCTTTTTTTTTCTTAAACAGAGTTTATTCAGGCTGCAGGAAGCAGGAGCTGCTGCTGGGAGCTGCAGCAGGAGTGCCGAGGGACGGGGGCGAGGCCTCGGGAGAGGATATATTTCTTTAGTTCCTTCAGGGCTGTTGTTTTTTCCATTGAGAGGAGGGAGAGGGAGGAGGAGATCTGCAAGCTGAAAAAGCAGTTTTCAATCAAGAAAACCTCTTTTGGTTAAGTACTCCCAGTTCCCCACATGCTGTTTGGTAAGGGGAATAAATGTGGACAGGTTTCATTTGTACACAACCTTATTAGAACTGTCTGACTGTTTCCAGTATTCTTTTTATGTATTACACCATTAGGGAGCTTTTTATAACATCTACAGTGAAGCATAAACATTTCATAATGGAAAGATTTATGGTCTCTGCTCCTCACTAGGGTACACTAGAACACAGCAGTTGGATGGGTGTTTCAGAGGTGGCATCAGGCCCACCAGAGTGTCCCTTTCTTCTTGGGGTGACCTGCAGAGGCACAGGAGGTCATTCTGCCCCTGTACACTGCACTGGTTAGGCCACACCTCGAGTCCTGTGTCCAGTTCTGGGCCCCTCAGTTTAGGAAGGAAGTTGACTTGCTGGAAGGTGTCCAGAGAAGGGCAACAAAGTTGGTGAGGGGCTTGGAACACAGCCCTGTGAGGAGAGGCTGAGGGAGCTGGGGCTGCTTAGCCTGGAGAAGAGGAGACTCAGGGGTGACCTTATTGCTCTCTGCAACTACCTGAAGGGAGGTTGTAGACAGGCAGAGGTTGGTCTCTTCTCCCAGGCAGCCAGCACCAGAACAAGAGGACACAGTCTCAGGCTGTGCCAGGGGAGGTTCAGGCTGGAGGTCAGGAGGAAGTTTTACACAGAGAGAGTGACTGGCCATTGGAATGGGCTGCCCAGGGAGGTGGTGGAGTCACCATCACTGGAGGTGTTCAGGAGGAGACTTGGTGGGGTGCTTGGTACCATGGGTTAGTTGTTTAGGTGGTGTTGGATTGGTTGATGGGTTGGACATGATGATCTTGAAGGTCTCTTTCAACCTGGTCTGCTTCGGTTTGGTCCTATCCTATCCTGTCCTATCCTATCCTATCCTATCCTACACTAGCACTTCACAACAGCCCTTCTTAAAGGATTTTAAACTAAACACCTTGCAACAGCCCACACTTTGTCTCAAAGCAAGATTGCTTGCTTTCCAAATCACAGACTGAAAAGTGTAAAACACATTCAAACCCATGAGATTAGGCACAAGAAATACACAACTCCAGGAAAGGTGGGGGGAAGATTTGCAGGATTTACTTTCTATGTTAAAGATCATTAAAACATTTCAACAATAAATTATCTCAAAGCTTTCAAATATTCATTTGTGTGATATCATAGAATCACAGAATAGCTCAGATTGGAAGGGACCTCAGAGATCATCTCCTCCAACCTCCCCTGCCATGGGCAGGGACACCTCTCAGCTAGGCTCAGCTGCTCAAGGCCTCATCCAACCTGGCCTTCAACACCCCCAGGAAGGAGGCAGCCACAACCTCCCTGGGCAACCTGTTCCAGAGTCTCAGCACCCTAACACTGAAGAACTTCCTAAAATCCAGCCTAACCCTGCTCTCCCTCAGCTTCAAATCATTCTCCCTTGTCCTGTCCCTAGACATCCTCAAGAAAAATCCCTCTGCAGCCTTCCTGTAGGATCCCTTCAGCTATTGGAAGGCAGCTGTAGGGCCCTCCTGAAGCCTTCTCCAGGCTGAACCTCCCCAGCTCCTTTGGCTATCCTCATAGCAGAGGAGCTCCAGCCCCTAGATCATCTTTGTGGCTCTCATCTGGACTTGCTCCAACAGCTCTGTCCCCCTCCCTCAGAACCTACACATTAAAAAAGGATGGAAGTCTTGATGGGGTACTTGGTACCATGAGTTAGCTGTTTGGGTGGGTTGGATTGGTTGATGGGTTGGACATGATGATCTTGAAGGTCTCTTCCAACCTGGTTTGGTTTATTCTATTATTCTATTCTATTCTATTCTTAACCCTAAAACTCAATGCATGTGAGAAACCAGAGCACTGGTTCTAAACTGTAAACAAACACAAACAGCAGCGTATCAACCCAAAGAAATTACTCTAAAATAACCTGCAAAAGTCATTCACTGTGGTCCAGGCCAAACATGTCTAAGAAACTTAAAGAATTAGAACAGAAATCTGCATCACAGACAGGTCAGAGCATAAAGCTTCTGTGGTAGCTGCAAGAAGTCTTGAGCTAAACACCTCTGGAAGCACTGAGCACCATGGAAAACACCAGGCAGCCACTCTGGAGGATCTCAGAGGATGGCAGAGTTCAGTGGTGGTTCTTCCAGTTCTCAGCACACCACTTCCAAAGCCCATAAAATAAACCCAGATGCAGCAAAATGACTGCCAAGCAGAAAGCAAAAATGCAAACATGCTGAAAAAGGACTGCAGTAAACATGTAAAATTTTAGGCAAAAAACGACCAGAAAAGACTCAGACCAACTTTCTCTTTAAACAAATTCAAGCTGGAAAGCAAATACTGCGTTACATAGCAGCCAGGAAAAGCTAATGCATCTCATGACAACTGAGCAACAATAAATATCAAGTAGAAGATCCATTCAAGAGCAATTTCCAAAGACATATTTATTTGTCAAATAGATTCTAATCAAGTTTTCTTTTGGAAGTCTTCTGAGGAAGACTTCCTAGGCAGTTAGTAAAAAGACCCCAAACCCCAACCCCAACCCATCTCAGATTAGCTGTAATAGCTGCTTCCCTGACTCTTAACAGCTCTTCAGGAATACCACCACAGTTCCTATCTCAATCTAAAACCATAAAGCTCAGACCAAGTTTGCCAACAAGATGATTTCAGTCACCAAGAGGAAGGAAAAGAAAAAGCAGCTCCTCACTAGATGGTTTTGCTATGTCAGCTTAGTCTACAAACTGCACACAAGTCCTTTGGAGATCCATGTTGTCTTATCTCTTAAGAAATGCCAGTGGACCTACACTGCTTTGGGGGAAAGAACTTCATGGGCTGCTTGCCTGACATCAAGGCCCAGCTAGAAGGTCAGCTCTATCTTTTCAAGGTTAAGAATGTCAGAGAAAAATTGTCTGTGGAATTATACTAGTTATAAAAGAGGTACCAGTTACAAGACAGGGAAGAGCCAGGTGGTCTCAGCAATGAGCAACAGATGCTATTGCTGTCTTTGCATATTCACCTCTACTCCCATGATTCCTCTGGTTTTATGGCTACTTTTATTCTTGCTCTCATCTTCTCTTGCAAGCCCTCCTCTTGCTCTCTTGCTCTTTCACCAATACATCACTGGCAAAGCCCAGTCTGAGTAGCTTCTTCGGCTAAATCTTGACAAACTTTCAGGAAAATGAGAGTCCTCTCCTTTTTTTCTTGACATTTAAACCAGCAACACATCAATTTTTGCCTTCCCTTATCCCTCTGCCTGGGGATCCTACAGGAAGGCTGCAGAGGGACTTTTCATGAGGGTGTCTAGAGACAGCACAAGGGAGAACAGTTTGAAGCTGAGGGAGAGCAGGGTTAGACTGGAGCTTAGGAAGAAGCTCTTCAGTCCAAGGGCGCTGAGATTCTGGCACAGGCTGCCCAGGGAGGCCTTGAGCAGCCAAGTCTAGTTGAGAGCTGTCCCTGCCCATGGTGGAGAGGCTGGAGGAGATGATCTCTGAGGTCTCTCCCAGCCTGAGCCATTCTAGGATTATCCCTCAATCCAGAGAGGAATCTTATCTCAGGATCCACAAAATTATGCACTCATTCCACAAAACCTCCATTGATTTTGCACAAATTTGATACAAAGGCCTGTGAAATGCCCATGAATTAACACATGCTTTGGCAAACAGGCTGCTTCTAGCAGAAATGCTTCTGAATCCACAAAATGACTTCTGCAAGCTTGCTCTTGGCCATCAGACTTTCTTCCTGTCACTTTAAAGAAGGGAACCCTGACTGCTAAAAAGTCTGTATCATTTTAAACCACATGCATGACTTTTTAGGTATAAAAAGCCCTGTCCTAAAACTAATATAAAAACTTGAAACCCTCACAAATTACCAATTACCACCTCCCCCTATTTGATATTTGAATACTTCTGACATGTAACAGATCACACCAGTGTGTCCATGCTTTATCTTTCAAAAAAGAAAAGAGAACCCACCCCCCAACCTCCCATTCCTTGTAGACTGAGAAGCTGAAGGCTCAGCCCTGGAGCTATTTTTATGGACATAGAGTGTCCATAAAAGAGCTTATCATGGAAACAAAGGCACACAGGAACTACACTGCAACAATAATAGTAATATGCATTTCAACTGGATAATCCAAAACTTCATGGGAATGTGCTGATAATGTAAAGCAATCCCAACAGAGACTTGATTCAGATATCCTGTGAGTGGTCCCTGCAGTGTTTGTGCCCTGTAATTAGAGAAAAGAGCAAGTTAAGAGCTTCCTACCTGCTGGCCATGTTCCATTCCAGGGCTGGATTCTGAGAATTCCTCTCACTCTCTGTCAGAACCCCTCCTTTGCCATTTTCCTTCTCTGGTTTCAGCTGATTCCAATGAGCAGTACCAATGTTTATAGACTGAAGATCTATTTGGTACTGTCTGTCTTCAACCTCTGATCCAGGGTCTCGAAGTATTCCTAGGTTCAGTGCTTTCCTGTAATGACAAAAAATCCCCACCAAAACCAAAAGGAAATCAGCAAGGAAAGCCAAACCCAGACCAATCATATGCAAAGTTAAGAACATTAAGGTGTCCATTTTGCCATTATTGATTACATCTAAATATGATATGAAGTGCAGACCTTCAGAAGTATTGCAGTTGCCTATTTTCCATGGAATTCCAAGGGAGATATGCAAATAGATATACTCAAAAATTCCTGTCCCCTGAATGGATAAGGGATGTCCCACTGGAGTCCTCCAGAATCCCTGTGTACCACTATGATCCACAACTTCATTGTAAGCAATTGTTCCACTGTTCAAATTTAACCAAGAATAGTTATGAAAAAGAGACCCAGTTGAGAGGTGTCCTTGCCCACGGCAGGGAGGTTGGAGCAGATGATCTCTGAGGTCCTTTCCAACCTAAGCCATTCCAAGATTCTGTGATTCTAGTCTGCTGATTTATGCCAAGTCATCACTTACTACAGAACTGCTGTCTCCACAGTGAACTGAGTAATTCTTCTATGTCTTTAATCACTAACAATCTGCAAACAAATAAGGATTAAACCAGCCCAGCTCAAGCTGTGATGCACACACTGTGATGCACACACTGTTTGCAATCTGTGAGCACAGGCATGCAACCAATTCCAAAGTGCAATCCCAATGCTGCTCCAAGGCAAACAGCTCAGACTGCTCATACCATTGCTGTTGCCACCAGTGGACTGTGCTAGCAATTGAGACAACGTACTGCACCTGCCCAGAGAGGCAGGGGAGCAGCAGGAAAGCCCTTTTGGTCAGCTGATTGCTGGTGAGGCAGTCTGATGGCATTGTTCAGTAGCCCTGCAGCCTTCTGAAATGCTTAGCAGAAATGCACTCAGATCTGGCGTGTCAGTAGGGCTATTTCAAAATGAAATGTGGTTTCTAAAATCTCAAGAATGTATTTGTCAACTTTCTACACAGAGAGAGATCTAACCACAACAACTGTGTCTTTTATTACTCTTTCTAGGCATTATTTCATCAATATGAATGCAGCTCTGGGGTTGCTGTTGGGCTTATTTTATTTCATTTATTTGTTTGCTTGCTTCTTACAAACCACCCAAACCCATGGCAGATTCTTGTGTGAGCCAATGTGTGCTTACAGACTTGGTCTAATGCAAGCAAATATCGGAGCATGCTTTGTGAAGCACTGCTGAAAGCAGAGCACTAAAAGTACCTTTCACATAATCTGCTAAAGCACACAAAATACAGCTTAGGTCCCTAATTTCAGCTGCACAAAGAAATGGTCTCTCTTCTGCTTCACAGTAAAGATTGAATAGAATAGAATAAACCAGGTTGGAAGAGACCTTCAAGATCATCGTGTCCAACCTATCATCCAACACCACCTAATCAACTAACCCATGGCACCAAGCACCCCATCAAGTCTCCTCCTGAACACCTCCAGTGATGGTGACTCCACCACCTCCCCAGGCAGCCCATTCCAATGGGCAATCACTCTCTCTGTGTTTTCATCTGTTCTCCTGGGAGCAGCTTTTACAGATTCAGAGACTGCATTGGGTTGGAAGGAACCTCAGGGTTCATCTCCTCCAACCTCCCCAACATGGGCAGGGACATCTCTTAACTAGACTCAGCTGCTCAAGGCCTCATTCAGCCTGGCCTTCAACACTCCCAACCAAGGAGGCAGCCACAGCCTCCCTGGGCAGCCTGTGCCAGAGTCTCAGCACCCTCACACTGAAGAACTTCTTCCTCAGATCCAATCTAACCCTGCTCTCCCTCTGCTACAAACCATTCCCCCTTTTCCTATTGCTAGACACTCTCTTATGAGGTTTGTTCATTGGATCTTTTTGTATTTGGATCTTTATTTGTTTGTTTGTTTGTGGTTTGATCCAATTAATTTTTGATCTTTTACATCTCAAGGGCCAGAGCCTACCCTGGTCCCCGGGGTTGAGATGCAAGACTCTACCCTTGTCCTTGCTGGATTTCATTCAGTTTCTCCCCACCCAGCTGTCCATGAGGACTACAGATTCCAATATCAATCAATAGCACAATCAACTTCATGAGGCACCAACAAGATAAGTAGTGATGGGTATGAAGAAAACTGCAGAGCTTTACTTTCTGCCTGGAGCTGAAAAGATAAAGCAGGGACACTGCACAGATCCAAACACACAGACAACCACCCAAGCAGCTCTCCACACTGTCCATTTGGGAAACAGCAAACCCTATCATCATCTGCAGTTAGTTTGAGTCCACTTCAGTAAATATAGCTGTTTATGTTTATGAGCTACAATGTGTGAAGAACACAACACATGGATTTAAGATAGTATTTTTAGAAAGCAGCTTGTACAATGCTTGTCATTACACAACTTATCAGGCATTTTTTTATTGGGCCAAGGACATGGAGAATGAAGCACTGCAAGCTGTCTGAAGGCTAAAGTGCATCAAAAGAGAGCCTGAACCAACACATCCCAGAGAACTGCATTCCTCTGGATGTTGCTTCAGTAAACACACACATGTATTTCCACAGCCAGTGCAAAACTGGGAATCAGGAACATTTCACATTGGCTTTGCACCTGGATTTGCCAACAGGCAACTTTCTTCCTGTTCCTTGAAATTTGGTAGATACAAAGATTAAATCCTAGAATCACAAAATAGCTCAGGTTGGAAGGGACCTCAGAGCTCATCTCCTCCAACCTCCCCACCATGGGCAGGGACACCTCTCAACTAGACTCAGCTGCTCAAGACCTCAACCAACCTGGCCTTCAACACCCCCACAAAGGATGCAGCCACAACTTCCTTGGGCAGCCTGTGCCAGAGTCTCAGCACCCTCCTACTGAAAAACTTCTTCCTAAGCTCCAGTCTAACCCTGTTCTCCCTCAGCTTCAAACCATTACCCCTTGGCCTGTCTCTAGACACCCTCAGGAAAAGTCCCTCTGCAGCTTTCCTGGAGGCTCCTTTCAGCTATCATCAGGCAGCTCTAAGGTCCCCCTGCAGTCTTCTCTTCTCCAGGCTGAACAACCCCAGGTCCCTAAATCTGTCATCACAGCAGAGCTGCTCCAGCCCTTGGATCATCTTTGTGGCCCCCCTCTGGACTCACCCCAACAGCTCTGTGTCCTTCTTCTGATGGGGACACCATAGTTGAACAACCCTGCTTATCAGGAAGAGCTCAAATCTTTCTTTATCCTGTAAGTACAGGAAGTATCTCTGTGTAGATGTTCCTATGTTCTACTCACATCACCTCTTTCTTTATTGTTTGTTTTGTTGCTGGAGAAGACAGACTCTCATGCCAGAAAAATTAAGTATCTGTGATTGATGCCAATCACTGAACTCAATGGTGACACCTGACATCAGCTCTGCATTTTATTATTCTCAGCATGCACTGCTGTTAGCCATTATGACACTCATGTTAGCCACTGCCTGCTCACAGAAAACCCAAACCCTAACAACCAAAAGCATCAGAGGGCACAGAAAATGTTCTGGGAGCTACGTTTGTCTTTGTGTCCTGCAACTCCTTTATATCGCTGAGGCAGGGAAGAAAAAGACAGAACAGCTTCTGAAATGCAGCAAACCCACTGGACTCAACTTCTTCATCTGTGCTTTTACTGCAGCATCATCAGGTTTCACAGCAGTGTTAGGAGATAAAGCACTGTGCACAGGAAGAGCTTCAACGTCAGCAACATTCAGTGTGACTTGGCTGCACTTGAGGTGGGTGACCACTAAGCTAAGGCAGAAAATCAGTGATGGCAAGGAGCCACACTCAGTTAAACAATGCAGCTGGGGCTGGTCAGGATGAGGGAGCTTTGAACAGTATCCCATAGTGATACCTGCTCAAGTAAGATGCAATTATTCTGTGTATTTCAGATAATCCCTGTCGTCAAAGCGCTGAAAATCAAAGCAGGAACACTTAAAAACATTCAGTGGAGAATGAAGCCATGGGCAAAAGGTTTTGCTAAAGAAAAGTCTCCTACCCAGAAAGCAGTTTAAGAACTGTGGTATGAATTTGTCATAGATACAACCCTGTGAGAGACATCAGAAAACCCACAGCTATTTCTGGAATGAGCTGCAATCCATAGACAGAAGTTAACAAATGCCTCATCACAACTGGGCTATGGCTCTCCCACTAGCAGAAGCACACAGCTTGCATTATTCACAACATCAGCTCCTGTAACAATTAAAAATGCTACAAAGCAACAAAGTGTCCTTTTTCTATTACTGGAAAATATTTAGCCATTAACAACAACAAAAATAAATGGTTGAAACCAAACCTGATGGAAATGAGATTGACTCCCAAAGAGGGGAGAAGAAAACTGTCGAGAGCAATACACTGTTAAAGGTTACCTAAGTTAATTTAGATGAAGATTTTTACCTTAGCTAAGACTTGCATGGTCATTTTCATAGTATCAGTCAGGGTTGGAAGGGACCACAAGGATCACCTAGTTCCAACCCCCCTGCCATG
Source organism: Melanerpes formicivorus (assembly GCF_026170545.1). Classification (NCBI taxonomy): domain Eukaryota; kingdom Metazoa; phylum Chordata; class Aves; order Piciformes; family Picidae; genus Melanerpes; species Melanerpes formicivorus. Next base: position 1,826,312 of record NW_027142408.1, read on the forward strand.
GGCAGGGACACCCCACACTAGATCAGCCTGGCCAGAGCCTCATCCAGCCTGGGCTTAAACACCTCCAGGGACAGGGCCCCAACCACCTCCCTGGACAACCCATTCCAGGGCTTCACCACTCTCATGGGGAAGAACTTCCTCCTCACATCCAGCCTGAATCTCCCCACCTCCAGCTTCACTCCATCCCCCCTAGTCCTAGCACTACCTGAGATCCTGAGCAGTCCCTCCCCAGCCTTCCTGTAGGCCCCCTTCAGATACTGGAAGGCCACAATTAGGTCACCTCGGAGCCTTCTCTTCTCCAGACTGAACAGCCCCAAGTCCTTCAGTCTGTCCTCATAGGAGAGGTGCTCCAGCCCTCTGCTCATCCTTGTGGCCCTTCTCTGGACACCTTCCAGCACCTCCAGATCCCTCTAGTAATAGGGGCTGCAGAACTGGAGGCAGTACTCCAGGTGGGGGAAAGAAAAAGTCTTATATAAAGAGGCAGAAAAAGACAGATAAATAACCTTGGTATGTGGATTCCATCACACGTTTGAGACTCAGCAAAGGAAACCCTGAGAAGAAACTGTGAGAAGTTTGTATAAAGTAACTGAACATTACTTCAGTACTAGGGGGACCACTGCAACTCTCAAACTGGCTTCAATTCCTAAGGACCAACTGATTATTTTCTTCCACTTCAACAGAGATCCAAAGACCTCCCCTTGCTCACCCCAGTATTTTACAGTAAAAAGGGAAAATACAAAGCTCCATGGCTAGACAAAACGAATGATTAAAGGGAGGTAACTTGAAAGAAGGATCACACAAGCTTCAATATGGTGCTTACAACATAAGACACACAACACAACTCAGACAAGAGTGGCTTTAGCTGGCAGATTGCCTTTCAGCTTCCACTTTTATAGCTTATCTGAACCTTTTTTTCATTGCATTCAAGCTGCTTCCTGTGTAAACTCTAAAAGGTGTCCTGGGATTTTAAAATGGGATTTCATGTATTTTTCATTTGTCTCTGGGCCTCTTTTGCTTACCTTTTTAAACCATTGCAGCATGTTTAATAATGTTAATGCTGAATCCCAGAACTGTATTAAAATCCTTAGTTCAGTGGCAGATTCTGCACCGTGTTTGCAAAGCATGATGGCAGATGAAGCTGATCCAAACCCAGGCTACTGCAGTGCTACCTGTTCCCTAGGGCTAATCCTTGTGTGCCTACACAACAAACAGGCTCAGGACAGCAACATGACTGAAAGAAATTTGCCCAGTACCTCCCAGACTTTTTGAGCTCCTTCAGCTCGCTATACACAGAGCTGGAGAGCTGAACTACTTATTTTCTTGTCTTGAGACAAGAACTACTTGCCATTTTCTTCTCTACTCAGTCACCATCGACACGTCACAGACATCGACGCTGAATCTGCAAGAACTCCATGCCATAGGAACCTCACAGCAAATACTAATTGTCTTAAAACACTATTTGAGACAGCAAGAAGTATCAGAAGACCAAGGAGAATGAGTTCAGACTCTCACAGATCAACTTAGCCTCGCCTTTGCAGAACATACAGCAGTTCAGATCACCCACAGCTGAGAAACTCTTCCATGGAAGCAAATGCAGAAAGCAATACCCTGGTGGAAGTTTTACTTTACAACTGCTGTTTACTTCTGACCTTAAGCTGTCAGATGATGGAATCTTTATTAAACAGTGAATGAAATGGAGCACATGGCACAACAAATGATACAGAATAGGGTATGGAGCACTTGGTACACTCCCTTTTTTGAAGGGATGCCTCTTTCACGCCTGTCTCCTAAGTTCATAGCTGAACTGTCTGATCTGAGAACTTCATGGTCAGACATGAAGTCAGTTCTGAGAACTGAAGCCACAGGCCAGTTTGAAGGGACTCTGAAAATCTATTCCCAGTTTAGTTCTAAATCACACCCAGGTGTCACCAGGAACTACACCTGATGAATGAAACAATCACAACCACACTGCAAACTCCAAAGTTCTAGCAGAACAACTACATGCTATTGTCCCAAGCACTGAGATCTTCACTCTACCATGACTCCTTCGCTGCTAAGCCAAAGGACTGGGGTGAGGCAAACAGCCCAAAGAAGGCTTGCACACAGAGCATGAGCTCATCCCCATATTTGACCACTGAATGATGTGTGTAAGCCAGTCACAGCCTACTAGGTGTTTAACTGGAACCAGTACATGAGGCCAGGAGAGACCACTGCATTTCCCTGCACTGCTAAAGAAAGAACTAGCCCCTCCAGAAGGGGAAGCCCAAGCTCAGAGTGGTTCTCCTCACCACTGGAGTCCCTTCTGAACACATAAGCAAGTTCCCATCATCTTCCAGGTCAAACTTGAAGGAAGCAGAGAGAGATCTATGGGGCTGCTCTTTCAAATCTACTTGCCCCTGGAGCGTGACTGTCGGACACACAACAGCATGACTCAGTTCTGTGAATCTCCATGAAATTCACTTCATTCCTCCTCAGGATGGGCTGGGACACTGCTAGGGGGAAGAACACATTTGTGCAAACCCCTCAGCCAAGTCAGCAGCAGTGCACCCAGCTGAAAGGAAGAGAGAATTTTGCAGAGAGAATGCATTTTAGGTTCTCAAAACAAAACTGAAAGTAAAAACAAAGCTGATGGAGGAGGGATGTTGTCCTTAACATTAAACTGAACACGTTGCTTCAGAGGGAGCAGGAGACTTCAAAATCTGCCTTCAACAACTGTACAGAGCCCATCTTTGCTTGCTTTGAATGGATTGGGTATTCCCTTGGATGCAGGCTTTACTGACATCTACTTGATGGGCTTTTCTCCTGCCACATTTAATAAAGTTTCCAAAAGAGCTGCCCTGATTAATAACAACTGGGCCCTTCCAGGACACAGCAATGGCAGTGCTCTCTGAGAGGGACCTGCCCATAAAGCAGATACCAACTTGCACACAGAGGAAAAACTCAAACTCAGGGCAAGACTCAGTAAATGATAATAGAAATTGGGTATGAGCATTGAGCACACAGGGATTAGGCTGAGGAATTCAAGACAAAAGTGAAGCTGTAGAAATGCTGTTCTTGTGATGCTCCTTAGCTTCCTGTTGCTATCACATCAGAAGAAAATGCATTTCAAATATATTCCAACCTCAGCAGTTGTAGGATTCCATGGTTCTATATTCAGGCAAATTAGTTCTGCCTCACTGCCTATTCCCTTACCACTCACAATTAAAGACATTTCAAGTAAAAATAAGGTTGAGAGTTAAAGCTGAACATATTTCAAGTTGAACTCCAGCTATAAATTTAGCTTTGAATAGCTTTTGGTATTAGATAATTAAGAAGCTACATTTCTGAAACTACATGGGCAGCTCCAGCTGCTATTTCACAATTAGTTTCCACTGAGGCTTTTAAATTAGTAACTGCTGGGATGGCCTCAGACATGCCAATGTTAATTAGGAGTGGTGTTTCCATGTAATACTATCCATATATGTGAATATTTTACTGGGTGATAGGTCTAAGCAGGCTGGTTTTCCTCCTCTCCACTACAGAGAGAAGAAGAGAGAAATGTAAAGCAGGACAAGACTTTACTTCCAAGCCCTGTTCCAGAGAGAGGATTCTTAGGGAAGATAAAACAACTTCCCTCCAGTCCTCATGCTAAAAAGGCAGGAGTTCAAGTACAACAGCAAAGGGCATCCTTCAGAAGGTGCTATGTGATATGAGTATCTTGATTCAAACAGCAAGTCAACAAGTTATACAGCTCAAGCCTGTTAGATGCAAACCGTACACGAGGGTTGCCTATCCACATTGAAGTAGAGAGACTCCTGGCAACCAAAGCCACACAGTTTGAGAAGTAAAAACATCCTGGCCTGAAAGATGAAAATTCAGAAAACCAGAGGAAGATGTTTAAAATAGTCATTATACATTTGTGGCTTTTGCCTTACTCCAGGAGGAAAGGCACTGGAAAAGGTGCTGGGGAAACCTCATTTCACAACTTCCATGCACTAAAAGGAAATCTCTCCTTGAAATGTCAGGCAGTTTTTTCCCCCTAAAAGTTTTTTTTCTCTACATAGCACTACCTCTGCATTGGATCCATTATAAAACTAAAGCAAAGCTCAGAGATTTGATGATGCACTGTAACTTTGAGCTGTTTAACTCCCTACAGTGCACAGCACATCTTAATAAGCTGCTCCCATTTCTATTCCAACCCATGGATGCCTACATTTCTGCACTGATGATCCTTGTGGCCAGAACCTGATGCAGTATTAGAGGTGTGGTCTCAGCAGAGCAGAGCCAAGGGGCAGAATCCCCTCTCCTGCCCTGCTGCCCACACTCCTCTGGCTGCAGCCCAGCACACAGCTGCCTGCTGGGCTGCAGGAGGGCACTGCTGGCTCCTGGGAGCTGCTCAGCAACCAACACCCCCAAGGCTCTTTGTCCAGGGCTGCTCTCAACCCACTCTGCACCCAGCCTGGATTTGTGCTTGGGGCTGACCTGACCCAGATGCAGGACCCTGGACTTGGACTTGTTGAACTTCATGGAGTTGGCACTGGCCCACTTCTCAAGCCTATTGATACTGGTTCCATACCCTGGGAAACATTTAGTGTCTGAATACTAAACTTCAATGCACAAAAAAAGGTGTGGGTTTTTTTTTTCACCTGTTCATAGGTTTGAAAAGGAAAAGACTAAGAATGAAGCCTTTTGCTCATGCTACAGCTGTAAAAACCCCTGACTTTTTCTTACAATAATTTAAATGTATCAGTATTTTAACATAAACATGTCCCACAGCAATTTAATACTCAACCAAAAACTATTTGGGAAGAGAAGATGCTCATAGATGTGGGTGCTATGGAAGAGCTCTGAAAAGCATTTGGTTTTCCAAACCACATAGGAAAGAAAAACCAGACTTGCACACAGACTGCTGGCTCTGTGCTTCTTGCAGAGACTCCTGCCACCACTCTTTCCTTCCTCTCACTCCAGCACTATCAGCACAGACACAAAATGGATCATGACTCCTTCTTTGCTTTCACTGAAGGACTGCTGTTAACCAACCCTGGGCATTACAAAGTTATCACAAGCCTGTTCTACATGATGGGGTTTACACCAAAGATAGATAGCAGATACTCCACAGGAACAAGAACACTGTTTTGTTACTTGCAGACATTTGGAAGTCAAAAAATTAGCAAACAGTAACCTACCAGAATGAAAAGCACAGCAGATCACACATCTAGATTTATAATAAGAAATACCTGCACTGAGGAAAACTAAGAGAAAAAATTCTGTACAGCCAACTTCTCTTGACTGAACTTCTTACATGTCAACTGCTTTTTGGAGGGGAGGTGTGTAAGTGTTTAAAGAATTTCCATTGCCATTCACAAATTGAAACCAGCCTATGGACAGCTTTGTGCTTTGATCTGTGAGAGATCTACACATGAAAATGACCATGGAACATCCAGACCTGGACTGTTCAGCTTTGATGTGTGACAAGAATGAAATCCTTGGGTTTCAGAAAGGATGACTGCAGAGTGTAGACAACAATTAGATTCTTTATTGGCCAAGCTGAGGACAGCTTGTCATCCTGGTCACCTCAGCTTTCAGAACTTGATAGTTTAGCCACATTTATTCTGGACTACATAAGCAAGGCCCTTTTGCAACAGCCTCCAAACTGCCTGCATGCTCCCTGCCCTTTGTCAGCCAGTCCATTTTTGCATTTGACCTTAACATTATCTCACTTGATCTGTTCATGGATAATCCCTACAATGGATAATCCCTACATCAATAATGTTTCATGTCAGAATTTGCTAACAACAGCCCTACTGGGGATGCCTGGCAACTCTCTATATAATGAAGCAAGCACTTGACACAGTTGGTATAATATGGCCTTTATCCTAAAGCAGAAGTAGAACTAGATGTCAGCTCAATTTCAGCTCTCTGCTGCTTTACCTCTAAGCAGAGCCATGTCTCTACTGCCTCTGCTTTTCACTCAGAGAAACAGAATTGCTGGGGCTTGGAATGAAGTTTTTATCAACAAGAGGAAGGCCACAAAGATGATCCAAGGGCTGGAACACCTGTGTGATAAGGACAGGCTGAGGGAGCTGGGGGTGTTCAGCCTGGAGAAGAGAAGATTCCAGGGGGACTTTAGAGCTGCCTGGCAATGCCTGAAGGGATGCTACAGGAAGGCTGCAGAGAAACTTGTCCTGAGGGTGTCTAGAGACAGGCCAAGGGACAATGGTTTGAAGGTGAGGGAGAGCAGGGTTAGACTGGATCTGAGGAAGAAGTTCTTCAGTCTGAGGGCGCTGAGACTCTGGAATAGGCTGCCCAAGGAGGTTGTGGCTGCCTCCTCCCTGAGGGTGTTGAAGGCCAGCTTGGATGAGGCCTTAAAGCAGCCAGGTCTAGTTGAGAGGTGTCCCTGCCCATGGGGGGGAGGTTGGAGGAGATGATCTCTGAGGTCCCTTCCAACCTGAGCCATCCTAGGATTCTGTGATTTATCCTACTGCTACTGTCCAGCTCTGCTGGTAGCTTAGCACAACCAGTGCTGTGCATTGTTAGAAACCACCACTATACACACTTGTATTTTTTCATGGCACATCTACACCAACTCCAAGTGTTTAAGGATCCTAACCATGAGCTTAACTGCACTAAGCACTGTTTGAGAAGACAGGGAAGCACTGTGGCATCTACAAACGTGACAAAATGATCTCACAGCCTGTGAGATAATTGGGCATAAAAGTAGTTAAGATGACTTGAGACAAATTTAATTAGTTCCACCTCTTTAAAGCATTATAATGTATTCATGCTGATACTCTACATTCACCACTTGTGTTAAAAGAAAAAGAACTGAGGAAATTATGAAGAGAAAACTTATGAGGAGGCACGAAGAGGAAGTGTGGCTTTTGGAGCTACCCCAGGAGATGCTACTGTTTGCTGCACCCATCTTCATACATGGAAAAGGATCTTTTGGCTTGGTGCCCTCAGCTGCTGTCTGTTCCTTTGACAAGTGATTATCAAACATCTTCATAATCCACTAGGATTCTTGTTTGTCTTAAATTGCTTTGAGCAGGAGGCTGGACTAGAGTAACTAGGGAAGTCCCCCTCCAACTGAAATTACTCCATGAATTCATGCTTCCCTAGGATTTTTTTGTAACACAATCAGCCACAGAACTGACTTTAGCACCCTCCACTCAAAAACATGCATTCCATTTTGAGACACTGCTGATAAGAAATCTTAGCTGATGTCCTCCAACGTGAACAAAGCACTGCCACAAACATCACAGCTGCCAGAAGTCTCTGTGCAGCTGGCACACAGCTAAGCTCTTCATTTCACTACACTGACACTCCAGCAGAAGTGTGCTTTTGTTGTTAGGTACCAAAGGATTCATAGAGGAGAGAATTTTATGAAGATCTAGAGGGGAAAAAAAAAGAGTTGGAATTTTTATCTTACTAGGCACCAGAGAGCCAAACAAGAGCGAGCCCAGAACTGAGAAATGCAGCTTTCTGCTTCCAAAAATCTGCTGCTTTCTTCCTGTAGTTGTACTATTTCTACATCTCTCTCCACTGTGATTTCTCTGATCTCAAGGACTGGCTGCCTTTCACTCCAACAGGGTGTCAACACCATTTCCCTGTCTCAGCACTCTTCCTCCCTGAAACTGCTAGACCTTCCTCTCCTTTGCCAAATGTGTTTGGCCCCTTCAGAAGTTCTAACATACACAGCTTGATCGTGCAAGCCAAGAAATGACCACAACATCTTGTTTTTCTGCAGCCTAGTGAGGTTGTCTCCAAGCAGCAGCCCCACCCCAGTGACAAGCGTACCAGGTAGTTAAACCCCACAAAAATGGGGTTCTCCCCTTCACTGCTGGGCAGAAACGCCATTGAACTCTGACTCCTCCACAGCTCTAACTATCACAGAATCATCATCATAGAATCAGAGAACGTCTTAGGTTGGAAGGGAGGAGGCAGCCACAACTTTCCTGGGCAGCCTATTCCAGAGTCTCAGCACCCTCACATTGAAGAACCTCTTCCTAAGATCCAGTCTTACCCTGCTCTGCCTCACCTTCAAACCATTGTCCCTTGGCCTCTCTCTAGACACCCTCAGGAAAAGTCTCTCTGCAGCCTTCCTGTAGGATCCCTTCAGCTATTGCCAGGCAGCTCTAAGGTCCCCCTGGACTCTTCTCTTCTCCAGGCTGAACAACCCCAGCTCCCTCAGCCTGTCCTCACAGCAGAGGTGCTCCAGCCCTCTATTCACCAAGCCAGACAGCTGCCTCACTTGCATCCTTATCCAGTCTCTCCTTACTCTGATCCCCATCCCTGTCCCAAGGCCTTCTGCTATCAACAAAATTCTTCTGCCCAGAAGTGCTGGTTTGTTGATGGGAACCAACAAACATGACCAGAACTCTGTAAGACAAAGGCCTCTTTGCTGGGGCTGAGGAATCTAAAATTAGTGAGAAATTCTTAAGACAAATCAGCTCCTGGGATTCAGTAGGGGAAAAAAAACCCTAGCAATTTAAAAGGAGAAGCTGTGTCTTAATGTGACCAGCTAAAAATGTGTCACTGTACTTCTTTCAGGAGCCCTGCATTTACTACTGTGCTGCTCAGATGCCTTTTTGCAATCACAGCATCACCAAGGTTGGAAGAGACCTAAAGATCGAGTCCAAGCTGTCACCACAGACCCCATGACTAGAGTATTAATTGTCACAACTAAATTCATCCAGATTCTCCTGGAGGAAATAGCTGTTTCCAGACTAATGCTTACATGCTCTAAGAAAACTGAAGTTACTCTGTTAATCCATTCCTGTCCAACTTCCAATAACAACTGAAAAGATGATTTCTGCCCAAAGTTTTGGGGCACATTATTTTTTCCAACATTTCATCCTCAATTTGGTTCTCTCTCCAAGCTCAGCAAGGGAAGTGTTTTCCCTAAGACGCAGATGGAGCCACTGCAGCTTGCAGGCCAGAAGCGGCCCAGTCTCTGTCGTATGACTCGCAGCCACTGCAGGCTTTACCTTCTGTTCATAATAAATGAGCACACTCAGTTTCTCATGTAGAAATTTATAGGACAAATTCAAAAGCTGTTTGGAAATTCTATTTAGCCCTCAGCCACGAAAAAGCTTCTCAGCCTCCACAAGAACGTTTCTAAATGAGAAGCAAAACTTCTTCCCATGAAGCACTACAGAAGTGACATTCATTGCATGTGGTTGTAGTTCAGGCCTAAACAGAAGACTGTTCAAAGTGACACCACAAATGAAGCTTGTGTCCCCACACCAAGAATAGTGTAAAGGCAGTGGGTCAGGCAATGATTTATTTGCTTTTATTCTATTAAAAGCAGCAGCAGCAAATTAGAGGAGAAGAGGCTGGAAAAAGACAGAAGATGGCACGCTGGGATGATTAGAATGCTGCAGCAGCTAATTGTTCAGTATTCAACAAGCTGTATTAGCTCCAGCTACACATTTCTGTTACCTAGTCCCATCTACTGTGGACAGACTAAAAAGGGCAAATTCTAAGTTAAGAAATCTCAAAGCCACCTCTGCTAAGAGGACAGGCTGAGGGAGCTGGGGCAGTTCAGCCTGGAGAAGACTGCAGGGGGACCTTAGAGCTCCATTCCAATATCTGAAGGCATCCTGCAGGAAGGCTGCAGAGAGATGACTTCTGAGGGTGTCTAGAGAGAGGACAAGGGACAATGGTTTGAAGCTGAGGGAGAGCAGGGTTAGACTGGAGCTTAAAAAGAAGTTCTTCAGTAGGAGGGTGCTGAGACTCTGGTCAGGCTACCCAGGGAAGTTGGGGCTGCCTCCTTTCTGGGGGTGTTGAAGGCCAGGCTGGATGAGGCCTTGAGCAACTGAGTCCAGTTGAGAGGTGTCTCTGCCCATGGCAGGGAGGTTGGAAGAGATGATCTGTGAAGTCCCTTCCAAGCTGAGCAATTTGAGGGTTCTATGAAAGCCAAAAGACCACCCACTACTGACTTCAATATTGCCTCATAAAACTCTGCAGAGTAACCTGAGACTCTGTCCTGATGCAGTTTAAAAACACTACAGCCAGTGTGATTGGATGATTAAAGGAACACAGATAAGACTGAGAGCTGCTGAGAAATCAGAATGGCCACTGAAGCAGCTACAGGAAACTACCAAAAGTGGAGGACATTCCTCAGAAAAGCACACAGGAAGCATGGCCTTGTCAGATTGGCCACAACGAGGCCAGGAACAGAGAAGTCTTTGGCCCAGTGCTTTATTTCTCCATTACTCATTTGGTGCCTTGATCTCTGAAGAAAGACTGGGGCACACTGTAAGTGTGTACAGACCTGAATCCCAAATATACACTGCCCAAACCCAGTTCACATTGGTTTTGAATGTAAGACTCAGGGAACTGTGATGCAAAAGGGTTTCACAGCCTTTCAGCAGCTGAGTGAAATCTGACAAGCATAGAATTTGTGCATCTCAGGTAAAGCCTGCTGTAGCTGGAGGTGTCCCTGCTGACTGCAGGGGGGTTGGACAAGATGATCTTTGAGGGTCCCTTCCACCCCAAGGCAATGTGTGAAGTTGTGAATATCTGAGGAGACTTCTCTAGCAGAGGGAGCAGAAGCAGAAAGGGCTTGTGCTAATTTTGAGATCTCTTCTGTGGGCACACTGAGAGTTGGACCAGGCTCTGTCACCCAGAGCCATTGCTGGTACCAGGCTGGAAGCTTGCTGCCATCTGAAATCATGTCAATGATTTTGTACATTTTTTTTTAAACTAATGAATTAAGCACAGAAGGAACAAGGTTAATTTAAATATTTCCACATGGCAATGCAAAGAAAGAGACAGAAAGACTCTCTGACAACTTCTGAGTGATCAGAGGAGAAACAGGAGATGTTTCATGGCCTCCTAAAAATCCTGGTCTTGAGGAAAAGTAAAACTTGCTGTCATTTTCTAGGCAGTAAATGTTTTACTGCTGGGAAAAGATTTTGATGTTTGTAATTTCTATTGAAGAGCACTATGAAGCAGTTAAAAATATTGCCACATCTGAAAAACAGACCAACAGGAAGTCTAAGACACTTGTTCAGCTGTATTTCTGTGACTTTTCTCACTTGGTATTATTTGCAACCATACTTTTATGTCTGGCAAGGCTGCCAGCTCTCCTAAGGGCCGTGTATTACTTTTATCATGTTGATTACATATGTTCCCCACTTTGGCTGCCTATGGATGATGAGTGTGGTTTGCACACACTTAGTGACACAATCCAGAGCATGACAGTTTCACAGAAAATGTGTTTACTGGGAAAGAGCTCCTCAGAAGTTTGCCTTCCCTTCAGCTTTGATCTGCATGACATCAGGAATCCTACAGTTTGAATGTGTGTTTACCATTGCTATTATTCAAATCCATCTCCTTCACACTCTGTGGCTACCGAGCACTTTGGTAGGCAGGGAAGATTTCCTTTCCTCTTAGGTGAACTTAGTAGTCCTTGCATAAAAGAAAGCCTCTGAAAATGTTCTCATCTGTGAGCTTAAGCTTTGTAATGACTTGACATTTAAATTCTGGTATTCATCAGCACTTCACAGAAGAACTTGATTTGTCTAAATGGATTTGAAAGCCCACAAGTGAAGAAAATCAGAAAAACCTGGGTTTGGATATCAAAAGATTGTATGTGAAAAGTATTTTTACAGCCTGCTCAGACCCCTTTTTTATTGATCAATTAACTCTGCTCAAAATGAATTTTTCTGAGACCATGTATGAGAACCCAGAGCCCTCCCCCAGCACTTACTGATAAATGTCTTTTCTAAGCACAGCTCTGCTGAGAGGGTTGTCAGCCTGAGGAGCCATGGAGACGGAGCCAATCTTGAGAACCAGTGTGTCTTCTTTAATTGCTGGATTAGCTGCAGTCAGGAGGAGAGAAAATATGGGGTTGATTAAAAGTCAAATGCACACAGCAGAAGCACTGAAAAACTGCTCCTTACAAACATCTAAATAAGAATGTCTGCTGAAGAGTCTGTTCTGCTCAGGAGCAACCACGAATGCAAAAACACCCCAAAGTGTAAAGTCAATACCACTGCTGTGAGGCACACAGGGCACAAATGTTGTCATTTAATGTCCCCCCAGAGTTTTATCATAGAATGGCTCAGAGCTCATCTACTCCAACTCCCCTGCCATGGGCAGGGAGACTTCTCAACTAGACTCAGCTGCTCAAGGCCTCATCCAACCTGGCCTTCAACACCCCCAAGCAAGGAGGCAGCCACAACCTCCCTGGGCAGCCTGTTCCAGAGTCTCAGCACCCTCCTACTGAACAACTTCTTTTCTAAGCTCCAGTCTAACCCTGCTCTGCCTCAGCTTCAAACCATTCCCCCTTGGCCTGTCTCTAGACACCCTCAGGAAGAGTTCCTTTTCAGCCTTCCTGTAGGATCCCTTCAGTTATTGGAAGGCAGCTCTAAGGTCCCCCTGGAGCCTTTTCTTCTCCAGGCTGAACACCCCCAGCTCCCTCAGCCTGTCCTCATAGCAGAGGTGCTCCAGCCCTTGGATCATCTTTATCACACAATTAAAAATCTCCTCTGTGACTTCTCATTTACTCTGATGCTTTTTACTTTCAGGGGTTTTGCCCCAAATGCTGTGGATCCCACAGACCTCTTAATGCTATGGCTCTTTCTCCAACAATTATCTGCTGAAATATCAGCACCTGAAGCACTTCCAGCCCTGCAGCCTTTTTAACATGGGCCAGGGTCCCTTAGCTGCAGAACACTGCAGAGTACTCCAGTGGAACCATTCTAGTAGCATGTGGTATGGGCTGCAACACACATGAGAAGTTCAAACACCAGGACTGAAACAAGAGACTCTGAAATCTGACACATGTACAAAGCACAAGATATGCACTGGTCAGTGAATTCCACATCAGGAACAAAATTACTCCAAGAAGAAAAATCTGTGCTTTCCACTTCAGCTCCATCACATTCAAATTTCAGCCACATGTACAGATTCTGAGTTTTAAATGCAGTGGTCACATCAGATAAAAAGCCTAACAGATAGAAACCCAAGTTCTGCCCAGAAAAAGACAGCATCACATTTCTTGTGGTAAACTAAACTGGTGAAGTTTCCTGACAGGGAAAGACTGAGTCTGCTGCATCTCCTTCTCATCAAACACAGACAGACCAGGGATGTCCAAGGAGAGGACAAGGGGCAAGGGGTGCAAGCTGGAGCAGAGGAGGTGACAGGGAACAGAAGGGAAAACTTTTTCCCTGTGAGGGTGCCAGAGCCCTGGAGCAGGCTGCCCAGGGAGGTTGTGGAGTCTCCTCTGGAGACATCCAAAACCCACCTGGATGTGTTCCTGTGTGACCTGCCCTGGGTGATCCTGCTGTGTCAGGGGGGTTGGACTGGATGATCTCTGGAGGTCCCTTCCAGCCCCTACCCTTCTGTGGTTACAAAAGCCTAAGCAAAGATTTTATCAAATAGGATCTGAAATCCTAATGAAGAATGGAAGTCAGTTGTGTTTAACAAGACTAATCTGCCATAAACCCCTATTTATGATCATGTAAAAATCTGTAGTTCATTATTAGCTGACTCCTGTCAGAGAGATTTTCCTTTATGTTCTCAGAGGGGCAGTACCAAAGCTACCTGTTTAGTTTGATCTGAACACTCCACTTCCCATGTGACCAGATGAACACTCATCTGTCTCAAACCCGCTCTGCCAAGGTGTGGTAAAAATTAGCCTCAGAAGACTGGGATCCCTGAGCACAAGTTACTCAGTCTGACTGATTTGGTACTGCTTAACAGTAAGCAAGGAGGATGTTACAAACCATATGTTAGGACAGACTTCAAAGTGGAGAGGCAGGCTGAAGTGACAGGAATAGATCACTTCGACAAATGCAGGACGTGCATTTATTCACCAGGCTGCCTTTTCTCTTTCACTAGCAACAAATTCATCATGTCCCTTCCACTGATCCTGGATATTTTGCTCCCAGTGCAATTCCTGCTGTCCTCAAACTGGCCAGATGTGGATTTTCCCTGTCTTTACTGCCTTCTATCAGGATTTTTTGCCATTTACAAGTTTTACTTATAGTGTTCTGCTGTGCATTAATTCTTGCTTCTATTTGCTATCCATTGCTTTTATAGCTTTAGTTGTCTTCATCATTAAGAGAGGGTAGAAAGTTGGAGAGATCTTGAAACACCACCTGCATCTGGGTTGGGCCACCCCCAGGCACAGATCCAGGCTGGGTGCAGAGTGGGTTGAGAGCAGCCCTGGAGAAAGAGCCTTGGGGGTGTTGGGTGCTGAGCAGCTCCCCAGGAGCCAGCAGTGCCCTCCTGCAGCCCAGCAGGCAGCTGTGTGCTGGGCTGCAGCCAGAGGAGTGTGGGCAGCAGGGCAAGAGAGGGGATTCTGCCCCTTGGCTCTGCTCTGCTGAGAACTCACCTCCAATCCTTCCTCCAGTTCTGGTGTTCCCAGCATGAGAGGGACACAGAGCTGCTGGGAGTGAAGAAAGCATTATGGGGGCAAACTCTGCAATGTATCACACTCTTCTGACCTAACACACCTCTAATGTGGGTCATACTCAACTCTCACTCCTTACCACTGCTTCTAATTGCTATGGTTCTTGAAGGCAAGAAGCAAGAGAAAAGTGATTTAGCAGACATTCAGAAACAGATGAGAATTTGGGGAAATCATGGGTGAAAGAAGAAGTGCAAGCAGAATATTGCTGATTTTCTCAGTGAGGATATTTCAGAAGTTAGTTGGCTTTCTTGCTAATTCAGCAAAGCTGCATTTATCATTATTCTTCCAAAGCATGAAGGTTTTTCCTTCCTACAGCCATGCTTACCCACAGTAATTCTGCTCTTTTCATGCATTTATGAGCAAAGGATCATTGCTAATAATTTCTTTTTAATACAGCCACAGAGCTACAAAAACCATAGTTAGAAAGATTTCCTTGATAGCACGCCCTGGAACTCCTTTCCAACTAGAATCATCATTCTTCCTTGCCAACACAGGCAGTCTAATTTTATCTGCCTGTGTTCTCAGCAGTCCCAGTTGGAGAACTGCAGAGGATGTTGGCAAAACAAAAGTTCTATGTAAATTCCCACTGTCTGCACTCCTTGCAGTTAGGTTATGAGAACAGTCTAAAGACTGTACTCTTAGGATTAGATTGTGTGCTGTTGCATAGAATAGCAAACCCCCTACCCCTATAGGCTGATGTCAATATCTCATGGCAGCATTAAAAAAATGTTTCCTTTTCCTTTTTCAGTCTCTAGAACTGTTGGCAATGGCAGTGATTGTGTTCCTGACAGCTGTCACCAGGTGTAAAGCCAATGGCATCCTGGGCTGCACTGATACTCATGTCCAGCTTTGCTCTTGTGAGACCCCACCAGGAGTACACTGCCCAGCTCTGGGGGCCTCGATGCAAGAAAGATGTGGACCTGATGGAGAGAGTCCACAGGAGGGCCAAGGAAGCAATCAGAGGGCTGGAGCACCTCTCCTATGAAGATAGGCTAAGTAAGCTGGGGTTGCTCAGCCTGGAGAAAAGAACAATCCAGGAAGACCTTAGAGCAGCCTTCCAGCACTTGGAAGGATCCTACAAGTGAGCTGTTTCCAAAGGCCTCCAGTGACAGGGAAAGGGGCAGTGGTTTTAGACTAGAGCAGGGTAGAGTTAGACTGGACATCAAGAGGAAATTCTTTACTATGAGGGTAGTGGAAGACTGGAACAGGTTTCCCAGGGAGCTGGCTGAGATCCCATCCCTGGAGACATTCAAGATCAGGCTTGAGCAACCCGATCTACATGGGGCTGCTCCTGTTCACTGAAGGGGGATTGAACTAGATGACCTCTAGATGGCCCTTCCAACCCAATGCATTCTATGAGTGCAACAGGGATGTAAATACATTTTATGTATGAAAAGGAAATAATTTCTCACCAAAAAAAGTATTATCTATCAATCAGATGGCTACTGCCTGTTGTTTGAAAGAACATCTGACTCCAGCCACACTTCTGGAAATACCTGAGAGCCTCTTGCATAAGAGAGTCTGAAAAGCTTCAACTAACACTTACTACATAGATGATAAATGCATCTGCTCAGTTGGGACTAGACACAAGGTACATCTGAATCACATTCATGCCCCTGCTTTCACTAGTGCATGGGTTCCTAGGTGCCCATTCCACAAGAGCTAAGGCTCCCTGCATATGCCTCCTGGCTGCAATAGGCATCCACAGAAGACTGAACTGGTCTCAACATTATAAGAGTTACCACAAATCACTGCTGCAGAATTGGGTTCTCTTTTCACAGTTTTTGACCACTTTTTGTTAGATTCATATTTTAAATGCAAACTTAAAAGAAGCTTTCAGCAAATCTGCAGAGCAGTGGCATCAGAGCTATGTTTCCTAACTGACCCCTACAACTGAAGGCACTAGCAGCAGTCAATGATTTAACCAAGTTAGAGCATTTATCTACACCAGAGAACAGCAAAAAAGACCCTAGCATAAAATACTGTACCCTCTGCAGGGTGATGATCTTCCTCATTTCTGGGGAAGAAGACTCTTATGACACCGGTGTTGACATAAATCAGAGGCAAGTTGCGGGAAGTCAGAGCATGAGTCCTCATGGGTTGGCCTGGTGACTTTCTCTTCTCCTTTGGGCTCCTCGGCAGCCTGGCTTGAAAAATGCTTGCAATTGCATTGAGCAGGGGAAAACAGAGGACAACATCAAAAGCTTGAGCAGAGAGAAGGATCTCATGAAGAAAGTGAGGGGAACCATCAGTGTGACCTTCGGACAGCTTATGGAACGTCCTCCGTTCATTCCTTGAGATCAGCTTGTGCCGGACGTTCTTTGTCACTGCTTTGGTGTAAGTGAGAGAAAGGAACCCATGCTGTTGGTGTGAGCCATCCAGAAGTTTTGCAGTTGTCTGTTTCAAGGGATAAAACACATAAATAAATAAAATTCTCTACCTACAAAGAACCCAAAAAAGACTGACAACTACTATGAAACAAGAGGGAACCAACCCAGGTAATGCAATCAACGAGGTAGAATAACCAATAGCATAACCAAGTGTAATCACTAATACATAACTGATATTCAGTACCACAAAATACAATTGATGACAAGAAACTAAGGCCATTTTGGGGTTTGGGTTTAAATTCCAACTGGCATTTCTCAGTGGATGTTGTGTAGTAACAGGTTTGAAGCAAGGTTCTCACCGAGGGGAAGAAGCCGGAGAAGTTACTGAAAGGGTCCTGCTTGCTGACGGGTCGAACCAGCAAGGTGCGTCTGTTCAGCTTGTCAGTGCAGGAAAGGAACACACCTCCACACTGCCCCAGCGACCAGCAGTCTCCCCCAAGGCTTGAGCCAATGCAGGAGGCATAGCAGAGGAGATGAACAAAAAGGAACAAATTAAAAATGGCTCTAAGCAAAAAAAAGTTACAACAAATGTGCTTTGGAGCCAACCTGACCTTGATGACCCCCCCAGGGAGGAGGCAGCCACAACCTCCCTGCACAGCCTATTCCAGACTGTCACCACCCTCCTACTGAAGAACTTCTTCCTAAGCTCCATTCTAACCCTGCTCTGCCTCAGCTTCAAACCATTCCCCCTTGGCCTGTCTCTAGACCCCCGCAGGAAAAGTCTCTCTGCAGCCTTCCTGTAGCATCCCTTCAGGCATTGCCAGGCAGCTCTAAAGTCCCCCTGGAATCTTCTCTTCTCCAGGCTGAACACCCCCAGCTCCCTCAGCCTGTCCTCATAGCAGAGGTGCTCCAGCCCTTGGAACATCTTTGTGGCCTTCCTCTGGACTTGTTCCAGCAGCTCTGTGTCCTTTCCTGGGGTATGTCTGCACAACATTATGCTGTATCACACAGATGATCTGCTTAGCTCCCTGGGTTGGGGTTACTGAGCCATGGCAATGGAAACAAATCTATTTTGTAGCCATTTCTTTTTAATATCCAAGAGTGCAGTACCATAAATCATCAAATATTGGCACTTGCCAACACACAATGAGGCACTACTTAAAGAATTCCCCATTCAGATGTTCTCCTATAATGGACAGACTTCTGTTTAATGTACAACAGAGCACTACATGTAAATAATTGCTCCCTTGATTTGCAATGGTTTCTAAGTATTCCTTTGCAACCAGATAGCAATAACAATTCCATTTTCTCAGAATTCTTAGAAGGTCAGGATAATTTCACAGAAGTGAGCAATTTACTTTAAATTCAAGTTAAGAATTAAGAAAAACCCCACCTGCCTCCTCCTTTGAGCCTGAAATTAAAGCAGAGCAAGCCCCAGGAATTACCTGTTCCTGTAATGGTCAATATTGAAGCTTTCAATTTTACATTTGATTTTGGTATAGACATCCTGCATATCCACTGAGGCACTGAGATCTTCCAGTTCACTGACAACACAAACTTCTGCAACAGTCCAGGAAAACCACAAGGTATTGCTTATGCATCTGAAACTTGCAGGCTGTAAAGCAAGCAACGTGTCCGAGCCCCCCCATTTGGTGAAGAGGCTAATGCTGATTCTACCCAAAGTTTGCTCCAAAAGCGTTTTTTTGGCTCAGGTGCCACACAGACAGGAACCAGGAAAAAAAAATCCAAGAATCCAAATCTTTTCATGCAGAGATGTAGAGAGGTTTTACAGTATCACTAAGGCTGGAAGAGACCTCAAAGATCACTGAGTCCAACCTGTCCCCACAGATAGATATTGGGTATTGGATTTTTAGTTCAGCTGTTCATAATATAAGGCATCCAAAAAATGAACATTTTTTGGGTCAAGACATTTACTCCAGCAACACTTGGCATTTCTTTCCCCCATTTTTTTCAAACCAAAGGCTCAAGTACATCTCTTGGGAAATCAGCTTCCATCAGCAGTCTCCTCATCCCACTTCTCTGAGTCACAATGGCAATTTCTAAGCAGCAGCGTTTCAAGTCCTGCAGTACATTCACAGAATCCAAGTTGCTTCCAAACAATCAATGCTTGGGTGATAATCTGACTTCAGTCTCAAGGGAGAAAGGAGAAGCTGTGCACCACACACATCTCTTTTCAACACCTAAGTGGAAAACTTCTGCCTTGAACTCCATACTAAACCTTCCAGGATTCCAAGGGCTGTACTGTGAGGTTACTTGTCTAAACATGGGCATACACAAACCAAACTACTAAATCCTAGCCAAACTCAAATTGATTGCTTCTAATGACATAAGTGCACCACCCACTGGGGCACCCACATTGGTTAGTCAAATAACCAATTTCGTTTCAATTTAATCATCTTTCCACACAGAGGTGGTTTGTGGCAAAGCACAACCCTGCTTTTGTGCACTCACCTAACTACAGCTAGTTACTGCAGTGTAAAATAGAGCTCTAACCCCAAACTTCTGCATGGCAGTGTTTAGTGTTGATACAAAATGCTTGGAGTAATAATAATAATAATAATAAACCAGGTTGGAAGAGACCTTCAAGATCATCGTGTCCAACCCATCAACCAATCCAACCCACCTAAACAACTAACCCATGGCATCAAGCACCCCATCAAGTCTCCTCCTGAACACCTCCAGTGATGGTGACTCCACCACCTCCCTGGGCAGCACATTCCAATGGGCAATCACTCTCTCTGTATAGAACTTCTTCCTAACATCCAACCTAAACCTCCCCTGGCACAGTCTGAGACTGTGTCCTCTTGTTCTGGTGCTGGCTGCCTGGGAGAAGAGACCAACCTCTGCCTGTCTACAACCTCCCTTCAGGTAGTTGTAGAGAGCAATAAGGTCACCCCTGAGTCTCCTCCTTTCCAGGCTAAGCAACCCCAGCTCCCTCAGCCTCTCTTCACAGGGCTGTGTTCCAAACCCCTCACCAACTTCGTTGCCCTTCTCTGGACTCGTTCCAGCAAGTCAACCTCCTTCCTAACCTGAGGGGCCCAGAACTGGACACAGGACTCGAGGTGCAGCCTCACATAGCTAACAGTGTGCTGTAAAATAGCCGAAGGGATCGAAGAGCAGCAAACAAGGCTGAATACCTGTGCCATTGTTTCTAGGATCAGGAGCAAAGAACTTGATGGTAATCTTTGGCAACATCCACTGCATCCACAGGCTGACACGGCCACTGGAGACTCCAATGTTACTGGTGGTTTGTTCCAACGTAATGGAGTCTGAGAATGGGGAATCATCACCGCCCTGAAGAGAATCACCCTAGAAAGCAGACACACAAGTTGTGGAAAACAAACTACTGCTTTGCATTGGTCCTCATTTTCCTCCCATCTGGACTAATGCAGATGTCCAGACTACATAAACACAGGCTCAGTGCTGGTATGTTTGAGTCAAGGCATTTTTTAACATCAGGAGAAAAATAAAATACCTATATATTAAGGTTTTTTTAGGTAGAGGTAACAGACTTTGGCAATGATTCTGTGGTAAAACTGTAAGGCTCCAGGACATAGTTCCACTTGGTGTAGAGAGCTTTCCTCATCAACTCTGTGCTAATGAAATACTATCAATGAAAAACAACCAACCACAGGCTGATAGGAATGTTCTGAGATGCAGTGGGGAAGAGGATAAGAGTGATGAAAGTCAAAGGAGCAAAGAGCTGTTGAAGGGGCCAGAGGAAGAGCCACCCAGGCTGGTCATACCACTACACCACAAACACACTGGTTGGTGAGTGTTGGGGGGTTTTTGACCTTCTTCTATGTGCTTCCCTGTAACTCAGTTTTAATGAGTCTTTATTTGTACATTACAAATAAAGTCATCATCCTGACATCAGAGAAGCCTCCTCCTTTGCCATGACTTGCGACTTCACGCCATCGGCATGGCTTCAGTTCTATGCCTTCCAATATCTGCCAATGAATTCCTTCCTTCTGGTTTCTTTTGTGTAACTCCTCCACGTGGTTCTTTGACACTGCCACACCCTCCTAATTTGCCTTGGACTGAGATCTCAAAAAGATGATGCTTCTGTGTTGAACTTCCATTGTGTCTGAGGTGACTTCTCATCAAATCTCATGCTTTAGAGACATTGGAGTCAGCAGTACTCTGGAATTGAGGGATGCCTTCAGCAGCTTTGAAGGAAGGAGTCAGGAAAGGACAATTTCCCTTTGATGGCATCTTCAGATAGATTTCACAGGGTATCAAGAAACAGAAGTCAATTCAAGGTTAAGGAAAGAGAGAAACACTACTTATTTAAACCTAAGAATTTGTTTACAGTTCAAGTCAAAGTTCAAGCCACTGTTGATGTTTTGTGAACTGATATGCTGCACTCTCTTCCTTTTGTTCTATTACAAACATGGATTTATTTATTTGTTCATTTGTTTGTTTATTAACAGCTGGACCCTTTTCCAAATTCCTTCTGTACTGCAGCACTTTAGGCACACTTTGCCAAACTGCAATTTATAAGCTGTGATGGAGGAGGTGGGAATGAGAGGCAGCCTCCTCCTCACCCTCCATACACACCCTGATTCTCCCACTGGACATGTTCCAAAATGCTTTTTTTCTAAGAAGAATCAACTTTGTACTGAAATGTTGGCAGATGTCTCGATTTCTAGCAGTTAAAACATGAAGAAAACAATAGTAAATGAAACTGAATAGTGTACAGTTAACAGCAAATACGCACTGCCACCACGGTAAGTTTTGACTTGTACACTTGGGTTATTCTACTTCCATTAATTTAATGTGTTCAGGTGTTTTATTAATGTTGGTTTAACTCCCCTTCTTTTTCCTTTGCCCACAGAGAGCTGTTTTGTGTTTAGTGGTTTGAGTATACAGATAACTTAGTCCTGTAGGAAATGGAGGCCATCCTTTCCCCACACTTTTCTTTAAAAGCTGACTTTCTGAAGACATGAAATGATGTACTGTTCCTGTCACAGAAGCAGTCAGTTGAGCATTCTGGCACAAGGTTACTTGTAATGGTTTTTGTGAGGTTCTTGAAGAGCTGGAGTTATCTATCATAACCTGAGACACATGTAAAAAGCAAACTAACTCAGGAATGTGCAGTCAAATTTAACAGCTGCAAATTCTGCATTTGGGGGCCCCTACCAACTTCCCAGCCCATTATATTGATGAAGTTTACCAAGAAACAGAGTTACAGGCTCTGGCCCAGGTGTATCAATAGAAACTGATTCTCCTTTTCTAAAGACATAATGGAACAGACCAGATGAGATGCTATAATCAAAAACTACAGAGGTAAGGAAAAGAGGCCAAGGTGCTTGCAGCTTCCACTCCTACTGCTAGAGCTAAGCTTTCACTGGCATCAGAGAATGGCTCAGGTTGGAAGGGACCTCGGAGCTCATCTCCTCCAGCCTCCCTGCCATGGGCAGGGACACCTCTCAACTAGACTCAGTTGCTCAAGGCCCCATCCAACCTGTTGTGGGGGAGGGAGAGCTAGGCCTTCTCTCTCAACCCACTACAGGCCTTGAACACCCCCAGGGAGGAGGCAAACATGAGCATCATTCCAATGTTGTTTGTGCTCATGCTTGTCTGATTTGCAGATGTTTCTCAGACTTTAGTTCCTGTAGCATGTGAGGTGACTTCACTAAATCCTGTTCAAACTGTGTGGCACACACTCCTGTCGCTGCACAACCAAACTCCAGGAAGGCACAAGTGAGCCCTAGGCGTGCAGGTAGACAACTTGACAAAGAACATCAGGCTTTGCCTTTCTAAGGCTGAAATACAGGATGTTGATGTCAAACACAGCTAACAGAAACAGGAGAATTGGGAACTTCTGGACACAGGCAGAGGCAGAGTAAGCTGAGGATCAGACACTCGGAGCATGATTTTGGAACTTGTTCTACCACGCAGCCTGCAAGTCCTACCCAGGGCCTCGACTCACATGTGCTCAGTTTTGTAGTGTAATTCTGTACTCAGGTTACCACATTCCCACCCAATATTCCAAGTTACTTCTGTGGACTACTGCTTGGACCAGCCACCTTGAGAATACAGCTGAAGGCATGAAGCGGAGGCTTTCATGGATAACAGCTTCTGCGTGCAGCAGTGCCAGCTGCGGAGCTGACCAACAGATAGCCCCAGCTGCCCAGCGCCGTGGCCCTGCTCCTCCCGTTCTCCTGCTCTCCAGTTCAACGTGAACACACTGATTATTTTCTGCCATTTAACCATATGTAAACAGTTGAATTGGCCCATTTTCTTTTGCAGTGGCAGAGGCAATGCAGATGTTCCTCTGAAGGCAGATGTTGCTATATGGCTATCCTTTGGGAGGAGAAAAATGAAGAGATCGCGTTTCTCCTTAGCGTTCTGTTAAGGTTTCTGTAACCAGAACCATCGGGCAGTCACAGGGGCTGCAAAACTGATGGTCTGCAGGAGCTGACATCTATCTCTTTTATTGTTGTTTTGTTTTGCTTTGAATAAACTCAAATTCTTAGGGATATTTTACAGGGGAAGATGAAGAAACTGAAGTGAGAAGAGAGGCTGCATTATTCTTGTTTCCACTTTGGATTTTCAGCACCCAGCCTGCTGCAGTTAAAAATGTTTATGCATTCATTTTCTGCTCTGTTTCCAGATCTCCAGAAAAATCAAGTTAAAAGAGTGGGAAACCCTGAACTATTTTCCCACAACTTTTCATGCCAAGACCTAAAATATACAACTTAATTCTTTCGCCGATTGTTGCAAATTGACCAATATGCTAAGTTTATTTTCTTTGCAGAATTTATCTTTGTTCATCAGGAAGACCCAAACATAAGAAGCCTTCATCCTTGGCCTGCCCAAAGCTCAGGGATGATCACAGTTTGGCCACACTAATGCTATGCCTTATCAAAATAACTCCTGCGTTCTTGCTTAATCACCAAGCTTCCCCAAGGACTAAACACTTCTACCACTGTTTGTACTTAAGTAAACAGTAACAAGTGGCCTGTTGTAGTCTGTACTACCTTTGCTTTTGCTGCTCCAAAGGAGGGATGGTAAAAATGATAAAGTGCTTCCAGCCCTCCAGTACTTAAGCCTCTCATTCATGTTTCCCTGTCTTACCACCACCCAGACTCGAGTGCAGCGAGCTAGGTAGCTTCATGCACACAGCACTGTGGTGCTCACTATCAGCTTGTCAGCACGAAAAGAATTACACACAGCTTAAAATATAAATCATCCCCGGCTCACATAAACAAATCACTTCTTTTGCTGTTGAATATAAACAGTCCTGAGAGTTTGCTTTCTTCTGATTCATTTATAGCAAGTCCATTGCAGCTGAAAGAAGCTTTAAAAATAATCATTTGTCTCCTACAGAACAAAATAACACATTAAACCAGAAAATCTCAAAACTCAAACCCCCTTCCTCCCCCATCACACAGCACAGTATTTTTGTTTGATGGATTTCAAGATTTAAAGACTTTCTAAACAAAAAAAAAAAAAAAAATAGGAAGATCTGAAGAAAACACAGCCTCTGATAAAACACAAACCTCTGGAAAATTGCCCTAAGTCAAACCTGCTGAAATACACATTACTTAATTACTCTCTATACTTCATTGCTGCCTGTTGGCAGTGCTGGCTATAAAATATCCAGCTGCAAGGTGAAGTTGGGGCTGATGTACTTGATTTTGATGTTTTGCCTGCTCTATTTCTTCCATTAGAAATATTACTGCTATAACAGTCTGGGGGAAAAAAATGTTATCATTTATAAATACAGAGACCTACTTTCCAGATCATAGAATCACAGAATCAACCAGGTTGGAAGGGATCTCCAAGATCATCCAGTCCAACCTATCACCCAGCTCTATCCAATTAACTAGACCATGGCAACTAAGCGCCTTATCCAGTCTCTTCTTGAAGCTCTCCAGGGACAGTGACTCCACCACCTCCCTGGGCAGCACATTCCAATAGCAAATCACTCCCTCTGTGAAGAACTTCTTCCTAATATCCAGCCTGAACCTCCCCTGGCTACAGCCTCCCTTCAGGTTGTAGACAGGATTGAGGTCTCCCCTGAGCCTCCTCTTCTCCAGGCTAAGCAGCCCCAGCTCCCTCAGCCTCTCCTCACAGGGCTGTGCTCCAGACCCTTCCCCAGCTTTGTTGCCCTTCTCTGGACACCTTCCAGCATCTCAACATCCCTCTTGAATTTAGAGGCCCAGAACTGGACACAGGACTCAAGGTGTGGCCTAACCAATGCTGAGTACAGGGGAAGAATAACCTCCCTTGTCCTGCTGGCCACACTATACTAATACAGGCCATTGGCTCTCATGGTCACAAACAACATGGACCTAGATTTGCCCCCACTGACTTCTTTGTGACTAACATTAGGCCAATATTAAGTACCTTCAAACATCTAAAAACCAAAATATGCCTTTATAAGTAGTCAATACCAATGTCTTAGAGAATGCAAAGATGTGAAACATTTAAATTATGTGAAACATTTAAAGAGATTAAAATAAAAGTATTTTTCTTCTTCTCCAAGGATTTGCAAGGGTTTTTTTCAGGCCTGCCTGTCCCAAGACAGCAATCAATTTGTTGGTATTAGGTGCCCTGACCAGTGAGTTCCTGCACTGTAACTGCCTCATCTGCTTTTATCACTCAGGCTCTGTGGGATGGGAAAGGAGTGGTCCAGCTCCAACCAGCAGCAAAGCCATAGGCAGAGAGAAATCAGGCCCAGGAAAATGGTAGAATGCTGCTCCAGCTCTCTCAGCTGTCTCCATCTTCTCTTTCCACTCTGCTGTTCACTGAAAGCAAGTCATTCTCAGCCACCCTCCACTTCCATGCTGTATCACCTATTATCAGCGGGTTAACTTCCCTGACATCCCAGTTCCTGCAATCACCATTTCTGTGATGTATTAAAGGTAACTTTTGCCTTCCTGTATCCAACCCCTCCCAGTTCCTCAGCACTCAGATTTTCTACACTAGCCTATGAAGAGTATGTGATGCATACCATGACACGAGGCTGACAAGCATTAGGTTACTCTGAACTCCCCTACCCCACTTCTACACTTTTTGAAATTAAAGTTACTTCTTCAGCATCTACCTGGAAAAAATACTCAGAGCTCAACCATACTTTGGTGCAAGACAATGCAGTTGGTTTCTCAAATACCTGTTTGGATTGCACTACTTAGGCTCTTGAGAACAAACAGGGCCTCCAGGTAAAAAGTCTTTTGTGTAAGGCAGATGTCATGCACGATGATCCATATTGGCTATGGAGGACTGTGTCTACACCCAGCAGACAACCTTGGCCCCCTGACAAACAGCATGGCTGAACAGCCTGACATCTGCAGCCCATTAGGCAATGTGACAGGTAGAACTTGCTGCTGCACTTAACAGCAGACCAAAAAATGTTAGAAATCTGTCTCCGTTTCTTGTCCGCAAGGCCTGTCAGCTTCCCCTGCCTGCTTCTGGGGTGGGGGAACAGCTGCATACCTCTCTGTACTGATGCCGCTCAGGTGCATCCCTGCAACTACAGCAGGGTTCTGTGCACATCTGAGCATACTGAGGAGGCCATTTTTCTTCAAATAAAGTCTTTGTTATACAAAACATAGCTGAGGTGCACAGCAGACTGAAGCAGTTCAAAGTAGCAGCTGGAGACAGCAGAACTGACCAGGTTCTCTCTCTCTCTTCACATCAACCATTTTCAAACAAAGGAGAAGCACAATTTCAGGATGGTGCTATCTACAGCTAGGTATGGTGGTGATGACAAAGTCAGTGACTACTCTCAAACAGCTTTCACTGGTGAAACTTCCTACAGTCTCAAACACCTGGCCAAGGACCTGTTCATCCATCTCACTCCCATGGCTGCCAGTACAGTCTACACATGGCAGCTCTCCACTGACACTGTAGTGACTGCCTTCAGCATGACAGGCTGACTGCTGAAGCTCCTTGGAGTGATTCAGGGGCAGCACAGTTATCACAGGTACCCCCAAAACACCAGTTACTGTTTTTATGCCTTATGCCTCATGCTCCTGAACCTGAAAACATGAGCTATCATTATCTGATGAGACTTACTATTCATTCCCTTCAAAGAGCAACAATCCAGACAAACAATAAACACAGAAGCAGAACTGATTGTGGGTTTGTTTGCTCCTTCCTCTTGTTCCACCAAGGAGAGCCAGGAATTGTTCATCACTAGTTTCTTGGAGCAAAGTGACACTACTGCTCTTTCTGCCTCTTGCTTGCCTGCTCCTCCCCACACCTCCTAAGTCAGGCCTTGGGTGGCACTGTGCATGTGCAGAAGCCTACCTCCGTCGTGGTGCCGATGTCGGCAGATGGGCTGTACGTGCTGGTGTCTGGCGGAGCAGTACCAACGCTGCTTTTAACTGGAGAGCTAGGAGGAGCAGGTCCTGTCATGGGTTCAGTGTAGACAGGAGATTGATAGAGAACTCCTTTCCTCTGGATTTTATTCCAAACTTTACTTGTGATCTCAGCCAATTCATACAAAAGCTGCACCTAAAAGAAAAAAAACAAACAACCAAACCCTTTTTTTAAGATGAAACTTTCCTTAATGAGGTCAAGGAAAAATCATCAAAGTCCTCCACTGAGACTTAGAATGTAGCAGAACTGAATTTTTCACCATTTATAGAACTCTGATATGCAGCCACAGTGCAATTAAAGTAACTAACATCAGCTACAGCCCTGTGATTTTGATACAAGTAATGTGTGCCTTGCCCAAACGTACGGTGCGTGGCTCATAAAAACATAACCAGCAACAAGCTCTTGTAAACCTGCTATTAATACCAATGCTAACAATTAAACAAAGGTAACTCGTGCTGTATTTCCTCTGCAGAGATACTGCATGTAGAAACCCAGAAACATGT
Source organism: Melanerpes formicivorus (assembly GCF_026170545.1). Lineage (NCBI taxonomy): Eukaryota > Metazoa > Chordata > Aves > Piciformes > Picidae > Melanerpes > Melanerpes formicivorus. Next base: position 1,853,905 of record NW_027142408.1, read on the forward strand.
CAAGTTTATGAAATACTGCCACTGCAGAGAAGATCAATTTAAATGCTATTAAAAATAACGATCCCGGGGGGCACACGAAGCTGTTGGGTGTTTTAAGAAGACTACCCACTATCAAACTCAGCAGTCTCCTGGCATATGTCATTGCAATCTCCAGCACCACACTGTTGAACTTGCACATTGTTTGACTGGGTTCTAAGCTATTTACACAAGTTTTTGTAAATAAGCATTAATCACAGGATCTGTGAGACAACAGACTGCGAGATACTGTATAAAACAAGCTCAGAGAGCGCTGCAAACAATATATCAGCAGACCCACAGCTGGATACCATACCCAACTTGCCACTATAAAAAATGGAAATTCTCATATTTATAAGAACTTTAAGCCTCAGGACACATCTACTCTGTGAAGCTGGCTTCTTATGTGGGCAGAACAGATGCAGCAAAACACTGTTGTCAATCTCCACTTGATACAAAGCAGCACTTGATGCTGTGCGTGAGAGCGTGTGATGAAGGCTCAAAGTACACGCTGCAGCCCTTCCTTAAGAGGTGAAGTGCTGGAATTTTATAAAACCTTCATTCATCTTGCATTTTCTTTTGAAGTCTCAAGGCTTACACTGAGCAGGTCATATACTCCCTTCTGACAGAATTTTTCCTTACAGGAGATAAACTTCTCAGTAGTTTTTTTTGTCTCCTATGCAGCCCAAGCCACAGACGAGCAGGAACTCTGGCTGTGCCAAAAACCTCTTTTAGTTATGCTTTAAAATATTTGGTGTCTGTAGCACTTGAATTACTCATTACAAATTTCTAAGTTTGCCTGAGTCCCTTCCATGGAACTCAGGCAGAACAACTAGTAAGGTCCATCTGACTGATTAATAGAACATTAACTGGTGCTGACACTCTGCTGCCAAAAGAAAGAGTCTCTAGAAAGCTAGCAGGCTACAGGCACAGATCCAAGTCATCCATGCTTGCAACCTCCCCTCCCTCAAGAAACCAAAGGATAATTTGAGCTCTCCTTGCCTTAATGAAGCAGGGCTTCCAGAAATTTAATTATGCTACTGTTCATAAATGCACAAACTAACCCACAAGAAGGAATGATGCCACTTCCTTGTTTACATACAAGCTGATACATAGGGTGAGGAGGTTTGCCGGCAGCTAACCCAACACTGAAGAGTGTAAATCTCACTGGGGCTGCAAGAACCACAATCTGTGACATTAATAATTCCTTATCAGGGAGACTGTCTTTTCAAATTGCTCAGGCTAGGATCTTTGCAGCCTTGGAGTGGCTCTTTGAGACAGCAGCAGCCGTATCTCTGAGCATTGCCACCAACCAGCCAAACAAGAACTATCGCCCTAATACTGTCCCTGAAACCAGAGCCAGAGCAACAACTTCACCACAAAGACAGGCACATTTTGATCAGAGAGAGGTGATCTTCATGGAGGTGTGTTAAAAAGTACACAATACCACAAAAAAGACTCACCCCCAAAAGTTCATTAAAACAACACCCAAGGCAGGTGTTGACATGTAGATCAAATTTAAAGGCCTCAGACATAGAGTTGAAGCTGTGTCTTTCGTAATTTTTAGTACACTTGGGTTTATTCTGCTGGTTGTAACTCATCAAAATGGAAGGCCTTCTACTTCTCTTGTTGCCTGCACTTTTTCACACCAGTAGCCTTAATCTCTTCAACATTCATTTCCAATCGTATTTCATAGAATCCCAGAATGGCTCAGGTTGGAAGGGACCTCAGAGATCATCCACTCCAACCTCCCCTGCCATGGGCAGGGACACCTCTCACCTAGACTCAGCTGATCAAGGCCTCATCCAACCTGGCCATGAACATCCCCAGGGAGGAGGCAGCCACATCCTCCCTGGGCAACCTATTGCAGACTCTCACCACCCTCCTACTGGAGAACGTCTTCCTAAGCTCCAGTCTAAGCCTAGTCTCCCTCAGCTTCAAACCATTCTTCCTTGTCCTGTCTCTAGACACCCTCATGAAAAGTTCCTCTGCAACCTTCCTGTAGGACCCCTTCAGGTATGGAAGGCAGCTCTATGGTCCCCCCAGAGCTAATGTAAGGCCTCTCTTCTTTATAACACAAGTTAGCATCATTATTTTTAGGACACTATTCAGGAGAAGAAAACCCAAACAGGATTAACAGAGTTATTATTTGTTAAGGATTTTCCCCCTCTCACTGCTTCCACCCCCTCTGCAGTAAAACCTCCCATAACCCAGGAAGGCTCCATGGGCTGCTTGGCATGTCTGTGCAGTTCAGCATGTTACAGCATTTCATATTTCAAAACCAGCACATTGCTACAAACCTGAAAACTACAACAAAAGGCAATGTCCTGGCAATTTTGCACACTGGCAATACCTCTGGACTGTAAGTGGCTACAATCAGCAGAACATGGTTCCACATTAAATCATAAGGCTCCCGTAGTAAAACACGTCACCTTTGCTACCATTCCACAAGGTCATTGACTATCACCTACTTGAAGGCTGTCATCCACAGACAAAATACAGCCTGACATGCTGAAGAATCAAATTTCATAGGAGCTCTGCCCTGAATTTATAACTATCAAATGCTGTTTATGTCATTGTATTTTCCATCTTCTCTTCTGCACATCTGGTTAAAGGAGACTGATGGGGTTGGGGTTTTTATGCCTTTTGCATAAGTAAAGCAGAAAGGACAAGTAAGGCAGGTGTAAGGGAGAACACACAGCTCAGCAACCTTCATCAGACTCAGTTAATTTGTCTGCATCCTTTTGGACACAGTAAACAAATGCCACCACAGTGTGCAGGGACATCTTTTAAGACAATAGTATTGGGCTAGATCAAAACCAGTGTCCAGCAAGAGTAGGGCAGTGATGATGCCCCTGTACTTGGAGCTGGTGAGGCTACAGCTTGAGTGCTGGATTGAGTGCTGGGCACCACAGCATAGGAAAGACATTGAAGGGCTGGAGGGTGTCCAGAGGAGAGCAATGAGGCTGCTGAGGGCTTTGGAGGGCATCATATGAGGAGCAGCTGAGGGAGCTGGGGTTGTTTTGTCTGGAGAAGAGAAGGCTGAGGGGAGACCTCATTGCCCTCCACAGCTCCCTGAAAGGAGGTTGGAGTGAGGCTGCTGTTGGTCTCTTTTCCCAAGTAACCAGTGACAGGATGAGAGGAAAGGGGTTTGAGTTCTGCCAGGGGAGGTTTAGGTTGGACATGAGGAGAAACTTCTTTAGTGAGAGAGTGGTGAGGGGTTGACATGGGCTGCCCAGGGAGGTGGTGGAGTCCCCATCCCTGGAGGTGTTCAAGAAGCTGTAGGAGTGGTGCTTCAGGACATAGTTCAGTGGTCATGGTAGTTGGGTTATGGTTGGACTCAATGATCTTAGGTGATTCTGCCTTGGTGTTTCTGTGACTCTATTTGGTCTGATATGCCACAGCACAACTTCATTTTAACATTTCACTCTACTTGTAATATGATTGACATAGAGCTAGGAGCGGTAACTTTTGTTCACACACATTCATTTGTTTGGGTTTTTCCCCCCCCTGTACTAAAGGACACCATTGTTTGTCTAAAAGGCATTTTATGTGGGGGAAAAAAAAGTGAGTTCTCTGAAAATATGGTAAAACATTACACTGAACCACTTCCATCTCTGAATCCACAGTGACAGCACAACAGCAGCATGGCATTTAATGGTACATCTGCAATTCATTTCACTCCACCAGCCAGAAGATGCATTTATGCTGTGGCTATTACATTCTGAAAGAGTTTGAATTACCAAACTCGAGAGAGCTTCAAAGGGAATCCTCATCTAAGCACCTTCGTCTTGATGGCCCAGTCAAAAAAAAACCTCAAATAGAAGAAACCCTCTTCAACAAAGTGCAGAACAATTGTACTTAAACTGAGCTATGTTTGATTTTCTTTCCTAAATCAATTAACCCTACCCACCTGGGGGTTGGAGCACTTTATTTCAAGGGACTCAAGGTCAACGTGGAGGCAGACAACAAACGAGTGTCTGGATTCTGGCCCCGAAGCAAGCAGTTTCTGTGAAGTAACAGCTAAAGTAGATGTGCAGCCCATTGGCTCCACCAAATTCAGTGTCATCTGCTGTCCAAGGAGAGTATACACACTGAAATGATGCAGGCTGATAGTCCATGGAAAAGCATCACCTAATGGTTAACAAGAAGGGAAAACAGTTAAACAATTGCATCAGGAAAATCAGGCTGTTAGCTCCTCCACGGTGTTGTGCTAAACCCCTTTACAACCACAGAATGGCCTAGGTTGGAAGGGGCCTTGGAGATCATCTATCCATCTCACCACCATCAGCAAGTGCAATCAACAGCCATTACACTGACCCTGAAAGCACACAAATATCATTCACCCACCCATTCCATTCCACCCCTGGAAACCCAAACCACAGCAATCCATTCTTTGCAACTTCTTAAGAATTAAAACCCCCTGAGAATGTGATTCTGCTTTGATATCCTCAGTGAACACAACCACATGGCCTTACTATCTGATTGGTTTGAACTATACAGACAATCATGTAGTTTAATACCTTTTTAGGAAGTGATTGAATTGCATTTGTTACTGAACAGAAGTTCAACAGAATCCCTTGCTCTTCACATCCATAAATGCATTTCTGCTTGCATGTGACTTGGCATGACAGAGCTAAGGGATGTCTCTGACTCTTAGTCCTGTGCTCAGAACGTTCCTTTTGGTATTCCTGCAAAGCACAATCACCTCAGCAAAGTATCAGAACTCTGCAAACAAATGGCAGGAGTGGATTGTGGGATGTTGTACCATCCATTTTTACAGCATGTTGACATCTCTGGGTCAATAAGTATCTGAGGAGGATGCAGTATCCCCAAGGGGCAGTGTAACTATGCTGCCTTTCCCTTTTCTGGCTTTCCATGGAGTAAGAAAAATCCATGGGTGAGCACAGAGCTTTTTGAAAGCAAGCCTTTTACTTACCTCTTCTTTATAAAAGAAGGAATGATTTAAACTAAAATAAAACAGCTTCCAGGAAAAGCAATGTTGACTAAATACAATCTCAGAGGGCTGGTAAGCATGCCTCCAGGACAACAGTCTGACCCTGAAGCCTGCTACAGTGACAGCATGCAAATTAAGAGACTGACCCAATAAAAGTGCATCATAATTATTCACATCTAGATGGGAAGAAACAAAGAAAGTGACCCAAAAGCTCTGAAAAGCCTTTTGGTAACAGCCTGTTTAAGGGGGAGTTTTGGCATGGGAGAAGGCTGCAGCTCCATTAGGGAAGCAAAAATATCAAGATTGTGAGAACTTCTGTTTGGCATTATTCCCAGAGCACAAAGCCACACACAAATAAATTCCTTACCATAGGCTTTAGCACAACAAAGGGGATTCCTTTCCCTCACCAGGATCTTTCCTACAAATCTGGATTTGACAAAATTCAAATGACTTCTTCCCTTCAGAAATGGTTTTAATTACATCAGCAGTTTAAAACAAACAAAAGCCTTTGGTTGCATTTATCTTTTATCTGTCACTATGATTAGCAAATTAGATCCCTCCTAGTGAAAGCTATTAGGAAAAAAACACACCTACCTTTCTTTCTCCTCTTTTATTCTTTCTTTCTCTTTTTGCCCTTGCCAGTTGTTGCATCTCTAGTATGACATCCTGTATTAAAATCTACTATTTTGTTGTGAATTTAATGTAGACACAGGGAGGAGAAAAGGGTCCTTCCTCTTCCCCCTCCTCTTTCTCATCCTCTCTCCCTTTCTCTTTCTTTCTTTCTTTCCTCTCTTTTTCTCTTTCTTTCTTTTCTCTTTCCTCCTTCCTCTTTCCTTTTTCTTTCCCCCAAAACATTTTCCCTCTGCCCTGGTCCATCACCAAGAGTTTCCCCTGGCTCTAACAAACCCAACTCATCAGGTGTTCAGTGCTGGTTTGCTGTAACTTACTCCAAGGGAATTTTTGAATCTCAGCACAACCTACCCTGCTGCCTAGGGTTGGTTCAGCATACAGGGTCGTGACACCACTTCCCTGTGGACCTGCTCCAGGGACTGACCACTGCTCAGTAAAAAGCCTCTTCCTAAGGCCCACTCTGAATGTTGTATCCAAGATATTTTTTGGTTTGGTTGGTATTTGGGTAGGTTTTGGGGTTTTGGTTTTGAAGACCTGCCTTCATTCTACCTTGAAATTCCCAACTCACTGCTACCTCCTGTTGCATCGAACTGACTGTTCATGGCTGTTACACAGCAACTTGGATGCCAAAACCAATGAAGGTAAAAGTTGCACCTCTGCTGCCCCTTCCAACCTGAGCCATTCTGATTCTATCACCACACAACCAGCTCTTTGATGATGAGTTTCACTTGGATCTCCACGGGGCAAACCTTCCTGTTAGCATTTGTAGCCATCAACAACACACTGCTACATAAGCAGCACAACATCAGAAGCACTCCAAAGCAAAGGTAATTTTCATAACAGTAATAAATCCAAATTCAAGAGTAACCTTTCTTTATCACATTACCTTCTTCCAGGATGGCTCTCAGCACCACAAAGGGGATTTCCTGCAGTGGTTCCATGTGTTTGTGTCCAGCACTCATGATCTTTATCTGGGGCAGGCAGACAACAAGTGTCCCAGGCATGCTGGCCTGCCCATGGTACCAGCTCCTCACAGTGCCAGGAATATCACCCGACACGATGGTGCTTGGGGACGGCAGGCTCTCGTTGGGGAGGAACACACAGCAAGACTGCACCTCCAGCTGGGAAAAACAAAGCCAGGAGAGATTTGTCAGAGACAGATCACCACTGCCTACCACAGTGTGGAGCAGTCATCTTGGTACAAAACCTCAAGTCACTCATCCACTACGCTTGATTTAAAGTAGTCTTTGCTTTTAGCTGAATTAAGAGCAAAGATCACAGGAAGATGATCACAGGATCACAGAATTATCACAGATTATCTGATCACAGAAAGAAGATCACAGAACCACAGATGATGATCACAGAATCACAGGAAGATGATCACAGGAAGATGATCAGAGGATCACAGGACAATGACACAAAATGCTGGAAATGATATATTCTTGCAAATGACAAGTCTGTGAGGGAGGGGAGGGCAGAAGTGGGATTTGGGTGTGTAAATCTGAGCAGCTTTTCACAAGAAGTGCAATTGAGGCAGGAAATATTCTCACAATAAAGCTGAGAAAATCCTCCTCTTTTTGTAGCTCCTTAGCTACAGCTAACCTCCTTAGCAATAGCTAAGCTCCAGAATGAACACTCTGTGTGTTGTTCCTTTACAGAAAGACTTGTTTCAGGGAGAACTCTCTCTACCTAGTAGTAAACAGCAATGAGGCTGTACAAAAAGGTCAATCATCAAATAGGAGAAGTACAAACTTCAGTGGAAAACTGACTTCAAACCAAGTGGACAGGCACAAGCTTACACAGAGGGAGGGAGAAATCAATGAAGTTCAAAAGGTTCCTGCATCTATTATCCTGTTTGGAGTGCACACCAGAAGCCATGCATGATAGGTTTTCATCTGAAATAGTACTTGTGTGCTCTTTATTTGCAAGCAGTGCTGTTACCCTGAACCATTTCTGACCATTCTGCCACTTCCTTAGGAGCTTCTAGCAGGGGTGAGAGAGCCCAAACCAAGAAGACCTGGACCTAGCAGGGCTTGTTAACGCAGAGGTAGTGCCAGCTGCAGACTGTGTCTTCCCTAGCTCTTCCAAGTGATATTCTGCATCTGGAGCTCAGGCAGTCCCACTAACAGTGCACTCAAGTGTGCAGGCTCAGTGAGCACAAGTTCAGGTCGTCTCTTCATGGTGTTTAGAAAGGTCTGGTGTACAAAATGTCAGAGAGAAGATCCTACTTGCAGCTGGGATAAAAGAACACTTGTCTGCTGTAAACCTATGGAACAGCCTCTCAATGTGACATCATTAAACACATCACAGCTTAAAACTGATAACCGAGGCCTGTGCTCCACAGCCTCGCCCTGAAGGCTCATAGTCCCACCAAGAGCACAACAGGGACTTGCTGGAATCTCGCTGCAGTGCAAGGCCTGGGCCAGCCCAGGGAGAACCCAGATATTCAATCTTTACTTCAGCATTTTCTGTGCCCTTTTGCTTAGACAACCTGACAGGAATTCACTGCAGAAAAATCTCCAGGAGAATTCTGCAAAAATAAATACATTGTTCCATGAGGGCTCTGTTTGTTTCTAGTTTTGGAACCCTTTGAGTTGTAAAATGAACTTAATTACAGCTTTGATAAGTAGTTTATTGATCCAAGGGTGCAGAGTGTACTTTATTTAGACTGGATGAAAAGCAAGGCTGTATTGTTACAGATGTAAGAGATTTGGCTTTGGCTTTCCTTTTTCCCCCCCCTCCACTAGTAAATTAGTCATTGTGTCAATTTGCAGGGATTTTCACAGGGACACATTAGATAGTTTTCTGCTCTATTAGCAACAGGCTGCAGGTCAAGCCATTGTGGGATAATGATAAAAAGATGACAAAAGGAATTCTGATCGGTGTCACTTCTGTTCTATCAGTGCTTGTGCCCAGTAAACAGTTTAGAACAAACCACCCATTCTCATCTCTCTGTCTGTGCTGATGAACATCAAATGCTGCCTGGATGCACAAACCATGTGGCAATAATAATCCACAAACTCCACCAGCTTGGGGAGATCCCACACCTCATCACATTACCAGCAGCAGGATCTACAGAAGGTATTTTCCACAGTACTTTTCAGAAGAGATCTCCATACTTAGCAGAGGTTTTACACCTAATTGACACTTCAGAGCAGCTTTCTGCCCAAGACAAGGCCTTTAGATAATCTTTGGTTTATTTTACTTTGCTGTCTCAAGAATACTGAAATGGTAGTTTGAAGAAGCAGAAGTGTTGTGGAATCTCCTCTACATAAGCAGCTTCTTTGCTATTCATCTTCAGTCTATTCATCTTCAAACAACTGAATGGGAGCTGGACCATGAATTTTGGTGGCAATTCATGATAGTATCACACCCTTGAAAGAGTCCAGCACAGAGCCATAAAGATGCTGCAGGCAGTGGAACATCTCCCTGTGAGCACAGGCACAGGGAGCTGGGGCTTGGAGCCTGAGGGGTGTCCTCATTGCTGGAGATAAAGATGTGGAGGTCAGGATCAGGGATATCCAAGAACAGGACAAGGGGCAAGGGGTGCAAGCTGGAGCAGAGGAGGTGACAGGGAACAGAAGGGAAAAGTTTATCCCTGTGAAGGTGCCAGAGCCCTGGAGCAGGCTGCCCAGAGAGGTTGTGGAGTCTCCTTCTCTGGAGACATCCAAAACCCAGCTGGATGTGCTCCTGTGTGGCCTGCCTTGGGTGATTCTGCTGTGTCAGGGGGGTTGGACTGGGTGATCTCTGGAGGTCCCTTCCAACTCCTACTACCCTGTGGTTCTGTGATTCTGTGTAATATCACAGTTTAGCTAAGGACAGGGTTTGCTTATTTCTGCTTCATTTAAAGTTGATAAATGAATAAATGTTCTTTGGAAAAAGTTCCTGGAGGCCAACAATTGAACGCTGGGCAAACCACCACATTTCAGGGCAAAAAGGCTGGGGAAGGACTTCTCAGGATCTCAGGTAGTGATAGGACTAGGGGGAATGGAATGAAGCTGGAGGTGGGGAGATTCAGGCTAGATGTGAGGAGGAGGTTCTTCACCATGAGAGTGGTGAGACCCTGGAATGTGTTGTCCAGGGAGGTGGTTGGGGCCCTGTCCCTGGGGGTGTTTAAGCCCAGGCTGGATGAGGCTCTGTCCAGCCTGATCTAGTGTGGGGTGTCCCTGCCCATGGCAGGGGGGTTGGAACTAGATGATTCTTGTGGTCCCTTCCAACCCTGAATGAAACTATGAAACCAAGCAATTATTGTAACCACCAAAGGGCCCAATGAGTGCAAAACTGAATTTGCACCTGCTGAACTTCTCAGATGCAGATTCTGTTTCCACACAACTATCAGCTTCAGTGGAACTTGTGTACCTTTCTCTGACAGAACCTGGAGATCTTGGGTGACAGGTTGGACTTGATGATCTTTGAGGTCTCTTCCAACCTTGGTGATACTGTGATCTCTCTGCCTGCTAACAAACTCCAGTGAAGAAAGGGAAGAGTCCCCCTCAGATGGACATGTTGGACAGAGGTGAGAAAGCGTGCTACAGACCGCTTCACCAATCAGAAAGTGCTCTAACAGAGATGTAATCCAAATTCTTGAAATTAAACTCCATCAATGGCATATATTAAAGCCATCACATAAATCTTTTTACACTTTTTAAATAACTGTTAAACTGTATGCCCAAAATTGTGAGTTTAATGTAAAATGTGACTGATTTATGTAGCCAAATATAAATCTGCAGCAGTAAATCTTGTATTAATGGAAGGATCTGACAATCCAAGGGAAAGAAAATGAAGTAATCTGCCAGTAAGAAGTCCTCAAGCTGGGGGTCAGATCCTGTTCATGGAAACCATCTGGTTGGGACCCTCCAAGCCACACCAAACACAAATGATCTTTTAAAAAAATATCCTATTCATTAATGCTTCACAGCTGCACTCAATGTTACTTCATTTTTCCATGGCAACATCCTTGCTGTTGCAGGGATCTGATTTCAGTTTTGGTAGCAACGTGTCCCCCTGCCAATGCTGAACACATTCATGTGTTAAAGAGATGGAATTATTACAAATTCTTGAAACAGAATCACTCCCTATTTTCATCTCTGTTATGTCAAGGCCTACCCATGCTAAGTAACACACACATGATAAACCAATGAAGTCAGCAGTATTTTCCCTTCTATTTTTACAAAGTTATGCAAACATGTTGCTTTAAGCTTTTACTAACCTAGAACAGTGCAATGACTTGAAGAGTCTGTGGTACAGAAAGGAAAGGATTAAGTTAGGGGAATAAATGGGAGCATTTTTAATTCATATTCTATAAAAAGAGAATGATGCTGGAAGGAGAGATCAGGGAAATACACACTGCAGAATTATTTGGTCTTCCTAGCTGAGGAGGGTAGATGGGAGGCAATGAAACAAATGAAGTGACACCGCAGTTATCACAGAACCACAGAATGTCAGGGTTGGACTGGATGATCTCTACAGGTCCCTTCCAACCCCTGATTTTTTTGGGTGGTTGCTACAAAAGCAAGTGGTCACAGAACCACAGAAGGGTAGGGGTTGGAAGGGACCTCCAAAGATCATCCAGTCCAACCCCCCTGCCAGAGCAGGAGCACCCAGGGCAGGTCACACAGGAACACATCCAGCTGGGTTTTGGATGTCTCCAGAGAAGGAGACTCCACAACCTCTCTGGGCAGCCTGCTCCAGGGCTCTGACACCCTCAGAGGGAAAAACTTTTCCCTTCTGTTGCCTGGCACCTCCTCTGCTCCAGCTTGCACCCCTTGCCCTTTGTCCTGTCCTTGGACATCCCTGAGCAGAGCCTGGCTCTGTCCTCCTGACACTGCCTTGCACATCAACAGGAACAAGGAGACCCCGCAGGCTTCTCTGCTCCAAGCTCAAGACCCCCAACTCCCTGAGCCTGTCCTCACAAGGAGATGTTCCATTGCCTTCTACAGCTTCGTGTTTGTCTTGCACAAGTGCAATGAAGGGGGACAGGTGGCACAAGTGTTTATAACCATTCCTGACAGTGATACCATGAGGCAATCCTCTTCCCTCAGCCACATTTCATAGCCACATAAAGCAGTAAGAGGCACTGCAGATGACCCACAAGGTGTCTCCTGGGAAGTGGTCTCTCTGCATTGATCATCATTTTGGAAGCAAGGCAGAAAGGTGTTGTCCTGGGATTGTCAGGTACAAATATAATCAAATCCAATCACAGTGACTCCCCAGACTGCAGAGAACTCTGGCTACACTTTTCACCTACAGTTTATGGTGTGGTCATTACTGTAAGACCATGCCTCAGCCTCTGCCATCCAAATCAGCCTTACCAAAATAGATCACGTGCAGATGAGCCAGACACACTGTTTGTTAGAATGTAAACAGGCAGGCCAGAAAGCCATGTTTTGAAGTTCAATGAAGTAAAAATGCCATAACTAGAAAGCTGAGTGTGTTGAGTAAAAGAACGAAGAGAGCAGGCTGCCTGTAGACACAAAGTTGTACCACAAGGGCCAGCTGCAGTTTCTTTCACTGCTTAGCACACAGTCTCAGCAGCATTCCCAGCTTTTTCTCAGCAAGCTTGAGTTTAAAAAGCTTTTATTTAGTTATGGCCAATTTCTCTCTCTCTCTTTTGGTTCTTTTTGTGTCAGCTTGCAGTTAGTAACCAACATAAGCCATCAGCCTGTCTCAGAACTGCTGAGTAACTGCTGAGAGCTGGCACTGCCACTTACAAGCCAGGGGATCTCTTCCTGACCCATGAATGAAGTCCACTGTTGAAAGAACAGAACCTCTGGCAAATCCCATCCTTACACTTCTGTTCTCTCAATCAGTGTTTCACTTTGGCTGCAATTTTGTTCAAGTTCCATGCTTTAAAGCAAATATTATTTTCAATAATTTCAGGAAAGAGACTCATTTGAAAAAATAATTTCAGGGATACTTAAAGGCATGTGGAATATCTGGCTAAGCTTCATTAAGTAATAATTACACTCTTAGCTGGCATGCACGGCAGCATTACTCATTAATTCATTTGCTTTTAATACAGGTCCTTCATTGTTCTCACTGGAATTCAGCATTAACAACCAATTAAAAATAATTGTGTTTGCACTGCTCCACAGCTTTAGCAACTAGCAGTATGCAGAGCATGTGAAAAGTCACTGCTCCCCTCCTACACAGTGTAGCTGCCCAAAGGGCTTCAAGGCTGCATATAAAACCCCTACAACCAAATAAAACCCCCCTCCAGCTTCTATAGTCCAAGTCTGAAGCCTTTTCACTTCAGTACCAACACCTCAGCACAAGCCCAGCGCACAAACCCTTCGTGCAGTACTGTCCTATGAGGAAGCCAGGGCTAGGGCTAAGTAAGTACCAGCTCTGGATCCAAAATAAACTTTCCAGTTCCTTTGGTTCCAAAGGCATTTACTAACTCAAACTTCCACTGAAAGAATAATCCTTTGATGATTTTAAGTTATGAAGTTCTATCTGAAGACAACTGCAGGCTCTTCTGTTCTCCAGTTGTGTTAATAGAAGATCCAGGAACACAAAGATAGCTTTGGAAAAAAAAGAAAGGCTCCACCACTTAACCAGATTATAACAGTCTAGAAATGTGCCTTTTGCATGCCAAATGATAATACAGAAAATTCCATGAACTTAGCACAGAACTGTGTTTATGTGTTTAGTACAATGAATAACATGTTTAATAAATGCATCCCACTGTACTTGAACTGAAAAACAGAGTCACAGCCTTCACCTTATCCTCCATTGCCTTCACAGCCCCTATCTTATCCTCCATTGCCTTGCACTAAGTTCAGCCTTCCCATTTAGGCTGCTATTAAAGGGAAAAGAAAACAAAACTATGTATGTGCATCTGTGCCTTGAAAAACAGACAGAGGAACTCCTAGCAATGATCAAAAGAACAGCAAGCTACCCATTTCACCTAGGAGAACTACTGCATATTGGTTTGGAAGCATGGTCTCAGATTTTTTCTGTAGTGTCTCCCTGGAGCCTGTTGGAAGTCACCCCAGGTAAGAGGTAGTGTCCTTCTGGTAAGATCCAGGCATTTATTTTACCAAGGATGAAATACAGAAGGGACTTCTTACAACAGTGTCTAGCCATAGGACAAGGGGGAATGCTGAGAAGCTGAGGGAGAGCAGGTTAGACCGGACCTTAGGAAGAAGTTCTTCAGTAGGAGGGTGGTGAGACTCTGGAATAGGCTGCCCAGGGAGGTTGTGGCTGCCTCCTCCCTGGGGATGCTCAAGACCAGGTTGGATGAAGCCTTGAGCAGCCAAGACAAGCTGCGAAGTGTCCCTGCCTGTGGTGGGGAGGTTGGAGCAGATGATCTCCGAAGGCCTTTCCAGCCCTTTTGTTTTGTGATTGCACATTTACCAATTCCTGAGAAAACCTGTGCCTCTCCTTGTCATCAGCTTTAAGTCTCCCCCAAAAAAACACTAGTTGGAACACAACCTGTCTATTTTCTGTTTGGTAACTCAGGATCTTAACCACTCTTAAAAGTGATACAAATTCACTTGGTTGGTTGTTCACGTAATAAAGTGTGCCTTGAAAAAGGTGTGAGCAGAACATCTTAGACCTGATTAAATGCTCCAGCTTTTCATTGTCATCGTTACTTTCTTGGCTTGACTATGACTCAGACTGTATGCCCCATTTCTGCAGGGGGTCTCCTTGTGCCAGGTACTAGTCAGACACAACACAGAGATGCACTGCTTCCCTCAAACAGCCTACAACTGCTCTTTCCTGACTCCCTTTATCTGGCCATTTAATCTCCAATAGTGACAACCTTAAGAATGAAGACAAACAAGCAAAATACTCGTGAAACAATGATGCAAGGGCTGGCTGGAAACTAAACAAGGTTAATCAAAAGCATCTCCTCAGTGCCAGTATTTTCTGCAATGAAGTCCCAAGCCTGAAGTTCTCACTCAGGCCAAATTTAAACTTTCAAGCTTTCCAAGATTTTGAACCCCAAGTACTTTTGAAAACTAATATTCTAAAACCCAAAGCATTCTTTGCTTAATTTGCCCCCAAAAATCTAGATGTGATTTTTCATTCTCTTAGGACTTTGAAAACTACTGAAATAAGACAATAAAACCTTGGGGCTCCTTTAAAAATTCTCTAATAAAAAGCAGGAGAATGCATAAAACGTTCCATAAAGCTTGGGAGGACAAGGGGTGGGGGTGGGTTGGATTCCACTTCCTTTTCATCTTACCTGAAGTGTGAGGCGCTTGACTGCATTCCACACTACTCCAATAAATTCCTTCATTCTTTCTTCAGGACTTCTGCAGCTTTCAGATGAGTTCAGCATGGCTTTCACAGGCAGTGACAGGGGACGAGATTCTAAGGCAAATGACAAAGCGCACTTACACAAGGCAAAGGCAGCGAAGCACAATGCTGACTGGGAGCAAAGGCAAAGATTACTTGTTTCAAATAGCCAAAGAGGTTTTTCCCTCACTGTGGGTGTAGTGACACTGTGTCTACTACTGGTCCTAAAAGCTGGCAGTGCAACTGTGCCAGTTCAGCCTGGTGAGAAATGCCGACGAGTGAAATGCTTTGACTTCTGTAACGTAAACTGCTAAGGAAATACTATGAAGGGTACTTGAGGTAAGCAATGGAAGAGCTTTCAAAGTGTGACAACCTGCTTGGTGATGGAGTAGCAATCCAAGAGGTTTTTCACAGGTATTGCTGCCAGTCTAACTAAAAAAGGTTTTTGTTTTCTAAGCTCGTAATGAGAGCCAGCCCTTGTGAATTCATGGCTTCAAAAACTGGAGTATGCTTCTAAAAGGGCATGAAAATGAAACCACTTTCTCACTTTAACAAGCTCAAAGGTGCTAAAGTATGAAAGATTTCAGCAAAATCCAAAGCTTCCTAGTAAAAAGAGACATTTCCTGATGTTCTTTAATGACATCAATATTAGAAGAGTAGAGAAGAGAAGCATTTAATTCAACAGGAGCAAACAGAAAATCAAAAGAGGGCTAGCGAGCAGATCAAGTGGTCACTACAGATCCGTCAGAGACTCTGTGAGTGGTACATAGCTCCTCCTGTCATCTCTCACAGAACTTCCTCCTCCTCATGTTTTGGGCTGTCCACCCCATTATTGTCAGCTCCTTTAATATTTCCAGTTTTGGCCCACACCTGGCAGGGCTGACAGAACTGCAGGACTAAATCACTGTGTCTTTAGGACTTCATTCTAAACCAGATTGGAGGCAGCACAAGCGTGACAATTCACATGTCCCAGTCACACAGCCAGGAGAAATCTGTGGCATGCAAACTTACAACAAAATTATGCTGCCAACTGAAGTCAGGTGAGCAAAGCACATGCTCCCTGATGTGCACCACTGGGGCTTCAGCCAGTTTGGATCATGCAAGGAAGCATGCAAAGCTTTCAAAAGAAAACATCTGAGAGGTGACCTCCTGCCAAGAATGTGCAAATGTAATGCCATTGAGGAATTGATTTGTAGTATTTCTCCCATCCAGGCTAGAAAAGGTCAGCTGATTCATATTGTAGACAAAATCCTTCAACAATCAGTTTCTAAAGTTAATGGTTCTCTTTCTTTCCAGATCATTCAAAACACTGATACAGAATCACAGGACTCAAAAAGAGAGGTGGTCAAGAGAGTAGAAGAAATGTTTCATGGCTGAGGCCTTATCAGTCCTCTCAGATATTCCTGGCTCCAATTATGGATCTATTAGAATGATAAAGAATGGAAATTGGATCATGAGAATGTAAAAAGCATTTCAGGATTGTTTGCTGTTGGCTGTGCTGGAGAGATGAGTAAGCAAAGTGCTCCTATGGAGGGGCAAGCAGCATGGAGCAGCTATTTCACAGTGTTTTCTCCTGTGGACACTTGTATGCCATGCAGTGAACATTCCATCCACATTATGAATGGATTCAGTTGCAACAAAGACATTTGGTGAGGAATAGCTGTTCTGCTTTAACTTCTTACCCTACCTGAATCCACACCATCTTCTCTGTGCAGTCAGGCCCTACACTACACATATTACAAGGCAAGAATTAGGAACAACTTGAGCATTGAGAAATACTGAAGAGTTACTGGAGCAGAGAACTCCAGAAGACAGCACGGGTAAGGGTGAGAATGGTATGCAGAGCCCCTGAGAAACCTCACAGACAGGAGTGCTTCAGGATGAACAGACAAACACAGGGTGAAAGTGTATACCCTACAGCTCAAGCAGCAAGGAACAGCAGCATCCTCCTCCACTGAACAGTAGAATCTAGAGCTAGGTTTTGTTCCAGTCTCCCATGCTTTCTTTGCTGGGGAATGCACACTCTGCTAATTCTCTCTTAATTAGGGGAATTAACTTTCTAATGCCAGAAACAACTACACATGAATTAAAATTAGCTGCTCAAAGCAGCTCTTGCTCCTCTCGATGTATGGGCAGCTGAGAGCTGCAAAGCTGGTTCAGATTCCAGGAACTGAATGATAGAGAGCAGCATTGGTGGAGTAGCCTATACTCAACCAAAGGACAAACAAGAAAAGGCTCCAAACCCAACAGACAGATCAAGAATGATTCAACCAGAAGTCACAGAAAATAGAGAAACAACAAGAACTGTTCCAGAGTGGAAAGAAGAAACAAGCACAGAAGTAACTCCTGGAAAGAAAACAAGTTACCTGTTAATCTCTTTCCTGCACTGGTAAGTCCCAGAGTTTTCTCTGAAGGGCTGCTGGGACAGGACAATATCTTACCAGCCCCACAGACAAGGCCATCAGTAGATGACAGCTGCCAAGAGACTGTAGTGGCCTGGTGTGGCTATGGTGTGTGTTTGGCTGGTGCTTTACAGGGGACATGGAGACTGGATCAGCTCCATCTGTCTCAGCATGGAGGTTAATCTCCTAAAATAATTCTGCTACTCAGCTACTACTGAACTGAATGGCTAAGAACATTTCCTGGCACTGTTATCAGCCCTGTGGTGAAGCCAGGCAGCAGTGGACAGATAGAAAACAGGATTGTGTGACACAGTCGCTGATGAGGAAGGAGAAACCCAACACAGAGAGGGAGCTGCTTCAGGTGTGTAAGTTGAATTTTTGAGGAAGCCAGTGCACCTGAACACAAAATGTTGCTGCTCTCATTTTCCAGTCCCATCCTGCACAACTGGAACTGCTGTCAAATGTGAGACCATATTTCAGTCAGCTCCCAGTCACTCAGAGAGCACCACACTCACCACCACCTGCAGAACACACACTGGTGGTGAAAAGACATTTTGAAAAGGACTGATCAGAGCAGTGATCACTGAGACAGCAGGAGCAGCTTCTGTAACTCATTTCACAGTTCCAGGTGGCAATCCTGCAAAACTAGTCATAAATGTACTCTTTGCAGGAGATGCCACTAAGCAAGACTTGCAGGTACAGATCTCTTTCTTAGACACCTGCCCCCCGCTTTGTGCTTTTTAACCTACAGGGAAATGCTTGCTTTAGAAGTCTGAAACAGCAAATACTTAAAATTCTTCAAAGCAAAAAGATCTTTCTGGGGGAATGATGCTGTCCTGTGCTATTCAGTGACCCAAGGAACAGGGAAGGGGAAACATAATTTGGAAGTGCAAAGATGTGGGACAAAAGGACACCTCCTTTATCTACATCTTCTTATATTTGCAGCACAACAACTAACCACAGATGTCTATAGAGAGGTCTAGCATAGAATGGCTCAGGTTGGAAGAAGCCCCAGAGCTCATCCACTCCAACCTCCACACCATGGGCAGGGACACCTCCTAACTACACTCAGCTGCTTAAGGCCTCATCCAACCAGGCCTTGAACACCCCCACAAAGGAAGGAGTCACAACCTGCTCCCTGGGCAGCCTATTCCAGAGTCTCACCACCCTTGTACTGAAGAATTTCTTCCTCAGCTCCAGTCTAACCCTACTCTCCCTCAGCTTCAAACCATTCCCCCTTGGCCTGTCTCTAGACACCCTCATGAAAAGTCCTTCTGCAGACTTCCTGTGGGATGTCTTCAGGTATTGGAAGGCAGCTCTAAGGTCCCCCCTGAGTCTTCCCTAGGCTGATGCTGTGTTAGTGGAAGTTTTGAAGAACTTTGTTGGGTACAGTGTGGCAGCCCATGACCTGTACTTAGCAACACTGGATGCAGTTACAGATTTGTTCCCACCCCCCAGCTCCCCTAAACTCCAGCCAGAATGCTGAAGTAGATTCCTGCTAAAATGAGCTCTTGGAATGCAAAAAACTGGCAAATGTGAGAGAAGTCTGGCTGGTGAGAAATCAGTGGATTATCTGAAGCTTTTGAATTAGCAGCTCACTGTTTCTGCTCAATGACCTGGATGATTATCGTTTAGTCATGCCTGCTATGAACTGCATGCTGGTGGCTTGTTTGGGAAGAGGAATGGAACTTAATAGATGCTAAATAGGCAAAGTCAAATACAGGAATCTAAAGCTGACAGTAATTTAACTGCAGTGCCTGAAAACATGAGGATTTGGGGTGTAATGGCATAAAGATGGCCTTGGCCACAAGGGCACATTGCTGGCTCATCAGCATCCTTCTGTCCACCAGCACCCCCAGGTCCCCTTCCCTTACACTGCTCTCCAACAGGTCAGTCCCCAACCTATCCTGGTCCCTGGAGTTGTTCTTTCCCAGATGCAAGACTCTACCTTGTCCTTGTTGTATCTCATTCAATTTCTCCCCACCTAACTTTCCAGCCTGTGCAGGTCTGGCTGAATGGCAGCACAGCCTGAGGGGCTGTCAGCCACAGTTTGGTGTCATCAGCAAACTTGCCCTCAATCCAGGTTGCTGATGAACAGTACCCACCCCTGAGGCACTGCACTAGACACAAACCTGACCTTTTAGCAGCCATGTCTGCTGTAGTAAGCAACTGAAAACACATCTTGACAGTGCCTTCAAATTAAAAAGAAGCTGAGATACACAGCACTCCTTCTTTTGCTTCGAGGATGCTGTTTGTAATTGATCAATTTGTTTTCCCACTCCTGCACTCCCAGAGGAAACCCCAAGGAAAAGCAAAGCTGACATGTTTGTCAGTTACAGTTTTGAGGGAGGACATTTTCTTGCAGCAGGCCTCTGGTGTGATTGTAACTGCAGAGAAGGTAACACTCATGGGGAAGATTCAAACTGGCTCCCCAGCTGAGCAGGAACCAGACTGAAACATTCATTTTCAAAAGGCAAGTGAAAAGCTACTTCTGCAAACTAGATGCTTTTGTAAGTGGGTAATGAACATTGTTCATGCAAATAGCTGCTTCTGCATGACAAATACTGAAGATCACCAAAGTCCCTCTAAGAAGTTAGACAGAGGCACAGCTACAGCCACCCTCAAGCTGCACAGGGTCTACACAGCTGCTGCTGTTCAGAGGTGGACACACTTTACTGAGGGACTCTGCAAAGGCAGGACAGCTCATTGCAGTTGAGGGATCATACCTGTTACTGTTTTTGTTTTGACAGGGCTGCTGGCATACTCTGAGGCTTGGTTTGATTGCTGCCTTGCCAAAGGGGCGCTGCCAACCGATGCTTCATCCTCCTTCTTCCGAGGTACTGACACGCCGAGCGCAACACCGCCTGCAGGCTGCTAGGAAAAGAAGTGCCTTGTAAACCACCCAGAACCAAAGCATCTTCACACTGAATGATGACATGGCCATGAGAAGCATGTCTTAAACTGTGTATTCTTACATGTGTAAAATCAACTTGAAACAACGGAGGACGTCTTTAGGAAGCAAGTTCTGAAATGCTACATTCAAGCATGCACTTATTTGAGTTCTCTCAGTCTGAAGAAAAGCTTCTGAGAGCCACAAAGTGAAAGCTCATTTATTAATGTACCATGGGGGTTAGCCAATCAAGATGTACCTGAATACGTCTTGATGATCACCATCGACTGCACCCTCAGCAAGTTTGCCAATGACACCAAGCTGTGTGGTGTGCTGGACTCACTTGAGGGCAGGGATGGGATCCAGGAGGATCTTGACAGGCTTGAGAAGCTCCCCCATGTGCTGGGCTGCAGCCAGAGGAGTGTGGCCAACAGAGCAAGAGAGGGGATTCTGCCCCCTGACTCTGTTCTGCTGAGACTCCACTACCAATCCTGCCTCCAAGTTCTGGTGTCCCCAGTGGAAGAAGGACACAGAGCTGCTGAAGTGAGTCCAGAGGAGGCCACAAAGATGATCCAAGGGCTGGAGCACCTCTGCTATGAGGATAGGCTGAGGGAGCTGAGGGTGTCCAGCCTGGAGAAGAGAAGACTCCAGGGGGACCTTAGAGCTGCCTGCCAATAGCTGAAGGGATCCTGCAGGAAGGCTGCAGAGAGACTTTTCCTGAGGGTGTCCAGAGACAGAACAAGGGGGAATGGTTTGAAGCTGAGGCAGAGCAGGGTAAGACTGGAGCTGAGGAAGAAGTTCTTCAGTATGTTTTAACACTTTGCTGTAGCACTGGCTGCCAGCAAACTATAGCTGCAGCCCAGCTGATAAAGGCAGAATCTCTCGACTGCTGATTTTGCAGAGGGTTATCATTTAAAGACGACAAGAGGGCTTTTTTGTTCTGAAGATCAGACATTAGGATTACATGCATCTTAATCAGTTTTTGTGTAATTTAATTCTGTTGGTATTGGACCCAAAATGTAAGCCATATAGCTGGGTAATGAGAAACCTCACACATTGCATCAGGAGCCTCTGCGGGGAACAGAGTCGTGTGAGGCGCGCAACGTGCTCGTAAATGTTCTCCAATAGAAAACAGATCGCTGAAGGAAGCAGGGTGCAACATGTGCACACATACAAACCCCCCAAACTAGCTGAAAAATCACTTAATTGAAAGAGGGTGGCCTCCAAACGCCTGCACCATTTTCCACTGGAGAAGTAAATTCAAATGAGAAAGACAATCAGCTATTTAATCCGAGCTCCAGTGAAAACAATCCCCTTATATACACTGGTATGCAAAGTTCACAGGGAAGCACTCATGTCAATGACAAACAGAACTCTCCTCTCAGCATACAGGCATCAGCTTTGTCTCCTAAAGCCCTGAGAAGTCACTCTGGAAGGCAGGAACACGCCACTTTGATGCCCTCTATCCATAAGCAACAACAAGAGAAAGTCATCAGGCTTGGACAGACCATTTTACAGCAGGTAGACTTCCACGTGTGTGCAGAGAGGGCCTGAAGGTTAGCACATTGTCATCAGACACTTTATATCACAGGATGTTCACAGGATCACAGGATGTTAGAGGTTGGAAGAGATCCTCGAGTCCAACACCCCTGCCAGAGCAGGACCATGGAATCTATCACAGGTCACACGGGAATGCATCCAGATGGGTCTTGAAGTCCCCAGAGAAGGACACTCCAAAATCCCAGTGCTCCTCACAGTGAAGAAGCTCCTCCTCATGTTGAGGTGGAACCTCCTGTGCTGTAGTTTATAACCATTGCCCCTTGTCCTATCCCAGGGTGCAACTGAGCAGAGCCTGTCCCTCCCTCTTGACCCCCAACCCTCAGATCTGTATAAACATCTATTCAATCCCCTCTCAGTCTTCTCTTCTCCAGACTAACCAGCCCCAGGGCTCTCAGCCTCTCCTCACAGGGCAGTGCTCCAGTCCCTCAAGCATCCAGGTAGCTCTCCCTGGACTCTCTCCAGTAGATCCCTGGTCCCTCTTGAACTGGGGAGCCCAAAACTGGATGCAATATTCCAGGTGTGACCTCACCAGGGCAGAGTCAGGGGAAGGAGAACCTCACTTATTTCCAAACCGGAGCAGTTGATCTGACACAACCTTTCACAAGGCAAAGCCATCTGCAGCTTTCCCATGACAGCAACTGTTGAGCCAAGATTTGGCAACTTTGGACACAACACTGCAAGAAGATGGAGCTGCCAAGGTGAAGCAAGAGTTCCTGAAGAATGAGCACAGCCAGCACAAGGCAGTACACAAGACAAGAGGATGGAAACACTCTCTGGAGAAGCAGTGTCTATTTCTGACCCACTGCAGAAACGGATCAGCAAAACACAGCAAGTTACAGCACCAGGCAAAGGGTGAGAAACATCAAGGCTATCACAACCAGACAAAGCTGGAAAAAATTATGACCAAATATTGAGTGCTTGAGTGCTGATCTGGACAATGAAACAGCTGTTTCATCTTTGCTCACTGAAACCAAGCCTGATGGTGCTGTTGATGACGCCCAGTACAATCTTGTCAGATTTCTGGCAAAAGATTTCTGGTTAAAAGAATGCAGAAGATGAAAGATCAACGTTGAAGTAGATGGAAAAGGATCATCAGGACCTGGGGTTTAGCCACAAACTGATGAGGAAATTGTGGCTTGGGAAATAGCAGATGACAAGAGCCCCACAGCTGTACAAGAAGATGAATCTGATGGAAAAGGAGACACTGCAGGCAAGTGTTATCAGCAGCACTTCACCACAAGAATCCAAAAAGCCAGCTATAAAGTAGTATGTAGTAAAGTTTAACACACCTTGAGATGTAAGCTTTATGGTTACAAATTGGTGGTGTTCTTCCTAAAGATAAATAAAGAACATTTGATAAAGCTGGTAACATGTCTGTGAGGTTTTGCTGAGCCAGAACATGAGGTTAGCTTCATCAATTAAGAGAAATAGGAGCTTTAGAACATTCTACTTCTCTGCCACAGAACAGGGAGAAATAAACTTAAAATCAGCAGCATGGAGCCCTCTCCTACAAGGACAGGCTGAGAGAGCTGGGGTTGTTCAGCCTGGAGAAGAGAAGACTTCAGGGGAACCTGTTAGCAGCCTACCAGTACCTGAAGGGAGCTAGAAGAAGGCTGCAGAGGGACTGTTTGCAAAGGCCTGCAGGGACAGGACCAGGGGCAGTGGTTTGAAATGAGAGAAGAGCAGATTTAGATCAGATGTGAGGAAGTTCTGCACCATGAAGGTGGTGGAACACTGGAATAGGTTGCCCAAGAGGCAGTTGATGCCTCATCCCTGGAGATATTCAAGGTCAGGCTCACCAAGGCCCTGAGCAACATGATCTAGTGAAGGATGTCCCTGCTGACTGCAGGGGCATTGGACTAGATGACCTTTGGAGGTCCCTTGCAGCCCAAACCATTCTATGATTCTATATTCTTCTAGGCCAGGAGTAGGAGGCATGAAAAGAAAGATCAAGAATATGTCAGAGAGAAAACAGTTGCCCTCCACACCCAAGAACCTTTACTTGTTTCGTCTCCTCCAAGAACTTCATACACAAAGATGCATTGGCCATTACACAGGGAATCTGGTACATGTCAGGTCCAGCTCCTGCTCACAGTGGTTTAACTAAGAGTAGTGATTTTACAACAAATGCTGCAATTATTTGATAGGCTACTCAAAACCCAGCAGGCTTGTGAAGGGACTTAGAAACTAGCTGGAAAATGCTAATCCTAAACGGTGAGCATTAAAAAACATCCTCTCTGCTCTTGTGATTAAACATCAGAAGTTAGAAAGCTGTGAAATGAAAACTTTAATATGCAAACCATGATACTTCAAGTAATTCTAAACCAGACCAACAGCAGCAAACCACAAAGGAAAGGGTGAAAGAAAAAGTGTCTGTAACAAAAATGCACTGCTGGAATGCCTGGAAGAGAAAGTTCCCCCTCGTCCCATTTCTTTCCCTCCAACAATACATACCTGCTGCACGTGCCTGCCACCTCGTTTCTGAGGCTGGTAGGTGAGCCAAGTATAGAGGACTGGATCAACATTGATTGCTAATCCTTGCACACTGGACAAGAGCACTGCACCTGCACACATCAGAGAAGAAAACAACATGTAAAGTATCTGCTGCAGCATAATCATAGAATCCTAAAATGGCTCAGGTTGGAAGAGCTCATCTACTCCAACCTCCCCCACCACGGGCCGGGACACCTCTCTACTAGACTCAGCTGCTCAAGGCCTCATCCAGCCTGGCCTTCAACACCCCCACAAAGGAGGCAGCCACAACCTTCCTGTGCAGCCCGTTCCAGAGTCTCACTACCCCCGTACTGGAGAACTTCTTCCTCAGCTCCAGTCTAACCCTGCTCTGCCTCAGCTTCAAACCATTCCCCCTTGGCCTGTCAGGGACACCCTCAGGACAAGTCCCTCTGCAGCCTTCCCGTAGGATCCCCTCAGGCACTCAAAGGCAGCTCTAAGATCCCCCCAGTGTTGCCTCAGCCCATCCTCATAGTAGAGCTGCTCCTGCCCTTGGATCACCTTTGTGGCCTCCTCTGGACTCACTCCCAGCAGCTCTGTGTCCTTCTCATGCTGGGGACACCAGAACTGGAGGCAGGATTGGAGGTGAGGTCTCAGCAGAGCAGAGCCAAGGGGCAGAATCCCCTCTCCTGCCCTGCTGCCCACACTCCTGGCTGCAGCCCAGCACACAGCTGCCTGCTGGGCTGCAGGAGGGCACTGCTGGCTCCTGGGAGCTGCTCAGCAACCAACACCCCCAAGGCTCTTTCTTCAGGGCTGCTTTCAACCCATTCTGCACCCAGCCTGGATCTGTGCCTGGGGGTGGCCCAACCCAGATGGAGCAATGCAACATGAAGGTATGAACTGTATCGAAGGAGCTGGCAATAAGGAACAGGCAGCTGCTATCTTTGCACAGAAGTTTTGCAGTTTTACAAGGAATAAATAACTGAAATAATGAAATAAATAATGAAACAAATTCAGAACAGAAACTGTGGTTACTGGAAGGTCTCAGCAGCAAGTTCTATAGAATTACAGTAGTCCTGAGAGTCACAGCTCCTAAAGCAATGCACACTATATTTACCCTGCACTGCACAATGTCATTGTGCAGCAATCTGAATTTAATAATGAATTCTGAAAGGTTGTCACACAATTCAATGTACTTTTCCAAACACATGCCTCAAAAGACAGAACACCAAAACTGCAAATGGAAAGGGGGAAAAAAAAAAACCCCAACACCAAGCCAACAAAACAAAGCAATTAAAAAGATAAGTTATGGGTTTATTGTATAAGAACAAAAATGTAAACCCATCTGAATTCCAAATGGCAGGAGCCCCACCAACCTGGGGCGACAGAAGGGAAGCCTGATGAGTGCAGTGGGAACGTGGATGTGGAGAAACACACCAAGATAAATCATCTGCCTAGCGTGGGCTCGGAGCTAGAACACACACTGTGAGCAACTCCTGTACACAGAGCAGCCTCTGTGATCTGATGGCTTTAAATGTCAGTGATAAACCTCGGGGATACATCTGCAAGGAAGCATCAAGGGGTAAGGAAGGGCAGTGAGGATGCCTTGGGGCAGGACCTGGGGCAGACTAGAGATACCAGCAGAAGGGAGCAGAGGGTACATAAAGCATTTGGTACAGCTGGTAGCTTTTGTAAGATGCTTAGATGCTAAAAGAAGAGAATCCTGCATCTTAAAGAGATACCATCTGTTCTCAGCAATACTTAATGAAAGGTTTAATGTCTGTGTGATATGACAAGTGGGAGTCAGAGACCTCCCAAAGAGCTGAGGAATAAAGTCAGCCTACAGGAAAAGTCAATGAGAAATCCCACATTTATAACAGACTCCTGGGAGGGGGGTGGAAGGGGGAAGAAAGACAGAAGAAAAGAAAAAGGAAGGGTGGGGATAATGGGGGGAAAAGAGAAGGGGGAAAAAAAAAGGAGGGAAAAAAGGGAAAATGGGAAAGAAAAAAATTATTTTAAAATGAAAGAAAAAGGAAGGGGGAAAGGAAAAAAGGAGAGGAAAAAAAGAAAGAAAAAGAAGGGGGTGGGAAGAAAAAGAAAACAAAGAAGGGGGGAGGGGGAAGAAAGATAAAGAAAAGGAATGAAAATGTATTACTAGGCAAAAAACCCCTAAAAGTGTTCCTCAAGCAGATGATGCTGGTTAACTGAGTGAGTTTCAGGTCACAGAAGTTCCATGCAACAAAGTCACACTTTTAACTACAGCTCTCTTTCCACCTCAGTGAAGTCACACCAGCACAATCCCATGGAAGTGCAGAGGTAGGACACAGAGCAAAGCATTTGCTTTCTCCACTTGTCTTTTGTCATTGATAGCTTGTGTCTGGGAGAAAAGCAAGCCAAAACAGAATTAAACCTCCCCACACAAGCAGTCAGATAAACTGAAAGGCAAAGAATGTAATTGCTTCAGTCAGGTAACTTTGGTCTCTTACCAAGCCACTTGTGCCACATTTAATTACTGTCATTTATTGTCAATACTTGCTGCCTAGCCACCACATTCCAAGAGCAGCCTAATCACCTCTGGAAAGCTGTGTTCTCTGTAATAGATTTCTTGACAATAACTATGTAGTCAAAGAAGTTCTTCAGATTTGCCTTCTCCCTCCTACTCCCCACAGGAAAAAACCCTCTTTAAAACGTGGTGTATTCATGCCAAGAATGCCAGACCTCCCCCCAGGTAGGAAGGAAGATCTCACTGATGAAGACCAAGCTGGCAGCTGGCAGCAGACTCCTTACAGGTCTAAGGAGAAAATCAATTGCTGTTTTGTCTCTGTCTAAAGGCAATGCTCAAGGTTCCTGGCTTTCATCAAGACTGTGGTGAACTTTCTTCTCTCTCCTCCCCTTTTGTCCTTTTAATTAATTTTACATCTCAGAGAAGCCAGGCCTTGTTCCCACACTGGGCTTCTTTTCCAGCTCTTGGCAGTTATTGATTCCATCTATCTATTAAATCATCTGAAAGGTAAGAACAGGACTCAGCACCACGTAAGCTTTGAACTGTGGACAATTCCCTCCAAGTCATGCTGTCAATTGCCAGGCTCAGGATGGGCAGATAACTTCTTTCCTTCCTCCCCAACTTTCTTCTCTCTCCTGAAGGAATGAACCAAGGGGATGCTGCAGGTGGGTGGGGGAGGATGAAGAGGAGGCCACAGAGCACAGCTGCACTTGGCACTCTCATCCTGCAGACAAGCTTCTGGACAAGCTTCCTTGGACAACGGCAGCTGCAGCAACAGCACTCAGCTGCCCAAGGGACTGGGGGCCTGCAGAGGATGACCTGTGGCCTCCTGCACTTGGGCTGGCTCTGCCACCACCTCCTCCCACCTTGAGTCCTGAGCAAGGGCTGCTGAGGAGCAGGGAGGAGCGGGGTGGCTCTCCTGGAGCTCTAGCCCTACTCCCTTCTTCAAAAGGGAAATTCAAGCACATAATCAATGGGATCAACCCCAATCTACTCACTTCTAATGAGGCAGAAGAGGACACAGGGGGATGCTGGGCTGCAGCCAGAGGAGTGTGGCCAGCAGGGCAAGAGAGGAGATTCTGCTCTTTGGCTCTTCTCTGCTGAGACCCCACCTCCAATCCTGCCTCCAGTTACAGAGCATAAGAAGCACACAGAGCTGCTGCAGTGAGTGCAGAGGAGGCCACAAAGATGATCCAAGGGCTGGAACATCTCTGCTATGAGGACAGATTGAGGAAACTCGGGTTGTTCAGCCTGGAGAAGAGACAACTCTCAGGGAGCCTCAGAGCTGCCTGCCAGTACCTGAAAGGATCTTACAGGAAGGCTGCAGAGAGACTTTTCCTGAGGGTGTCTAGAGACAGGCCAAGGGGGAATGGTTTGAAGCTGAAGCACAGCAGGGTTAGACTGGATCAGAGGAAGTTGTTCTTCACTACAAGGATGGTGCCCAGGGAGGTTGTGGATGCCTCTTCCCTGGAACAGTTTAAGGCTGTACTGGATGAGGCCTTAGGCAATCAAGTCTAGTTGAGAGGTGTCCCTGCCACAGGCAGGGAGATTGAAATGAATGATTTCTGAGGTCCCTTCCAACCTAGGCCATTCTAGGATTCTATGAAGAAATCAACTTTTCACTTACTGACTGCCCTGAAGTGCTTTCCTGCTATGGCCTAGTGTGAAACAGCAGACCTGCAGATGACACCCGAATGCAGAGTTCCATATTATAAATGTGTACAGGGAATTAGTTCTTTCTGCAGCTGCCTCAGAACAGATGCACTGTAAATCACTGAATGTGGAAGTATCCAACTCTGTTTAATTTTAGCTTGGGAGTCAACTAAGGGAAAAGAGTGCTCCTCACTGCTCTGCTTTCTGCCAAAGTGGCTCCTTGCACACATTCCAAACAGGCTTTACCAATTAGCTACCCCATGGCACCACTGCCATTTTCAGTCACATCCCAGGCTGAAGAATGAGAGCTGAAGTAAGAATTAGAGACTGCAGTTACATGGCACAAAAATTAAACACACAACCTTTTTATCCCCTTAGCTGTATCAATGGCCAGCAACATGATTGTCTTGCAAAACAATCAGCTTATCCAAGAACCACAGGCCTGCATTTCAGCCTGAACTGCCAAGTCAGGCAAGGGAAACAGATATTTCAAGCTGCATGAAGGTTGATGTGATTGTGAAAAATTAGTTTTACAATTCCCTAGCTACAGGAACTGAAAACCTTTTGTCTACCTACTGAAATACTTCTGCAGGTCTCCCTACCCAAGGTTGACTTGAATGATCCCAGGCAACCAGCACCAGAACAAGAGGACACAGTCTCAAGCTGCACCTGGGGAAGTTTAGGCTGGAGGTGAGGAGAAAGTTCTTCACACAGAGAGTCATTGGTCATTGGAATGTGCTGCCCAGGGAGGTGGTGGAGTCACCATTCCTGGAGGTGTTCAAGAGGGGATTGGATGTGGCACTTGGTGCCATGGTCTAGTCATGAGGTCTGTGGTGACAGGTTGGACTCGATGATCCTCGAGGTCTCTTCCAACCTTAGTGATACTGTGATCTTTCATGTAAACATCAACCCAAATTTGTCTCACAGAGAAAAAACCTCCAGGTCTGCTGCACTTTAACAGTTTTCTGTTCACCAGGTGCTTAAAATGACTCTAAGAACAATTAGCTTTAGCTGCTCAGATCAATATTAGAACCCTTCAGTAAAACAGAAGTAGTGGGGTTATGCTTTCCCATGAACCAAGGTGCTTTGCTCTATAATATCAAGCACAGTTCCTTCACAGAAGAATTGTTCTCTGCTCAAGCACACACACCCCACTATACTTTAATTCTACTCCTTTTCTTTAAAAGAATAAGAAAAACACTCAATGATCTTTGAGGTCTCTTCCAACCTTAGGAATACTGAATCTTTGGAAACATTCAGTACAGAAGAACCTTTACTGCTATCACGACCTTGTAACTTACACCTCTACTGCTGCTTGCAGCACAAAAGCTCTAAGCGCCAAAACAGGAGGTCAGCATCATAGCTTTCATTTCAAAGATGGAGACAGTGAGGCAGAGAAGTTATTAAATCATAAAGCAGGGATAGAATTCAGATGTTGAAGTTATGTGCCACAGCTAAGTTCCTACTGTAATGAGTAGCAAAAACAAATGCAGGGCTGTGACTAGTGTTCACTGCAACTTTAAATCATCTGGACCTGATTTCATTTGAATGTTCTGATAAGCCATCATTACAGATAAATCACAGAATGCTGGAGTGGCTCAGGTTGGAAGGGACCTCAGAGATCATCTCCTCCAACCTTCCCACCATGGCCAGGGACACCTCTCAACTAGACTCAGATGCTCAAAGCCTCATTCAACCTGGCCATGAATATCCCTAGGAAAGTGGCAGCCACAACCTCCCTGGGCAACCTATTCCAGAGTCTCAGCACCCTCACACTGAAGAACTTCTGCCTAAGCTCCAGTCTAAGCCTGGTCTCCTTCAGCTTCAAACCATTCCCCCTTGTCCTAGCTCTAGCCACCCTCAGGAAAGTCCCTCTGCAGCCTTCCTGTAGCATCCCTTCAGGTATTGGAAGGCAGCTCTAAGGTTCCCCTGCAGTGTCCTCTTCTCCAGGCTGAACCTCCTCAGCTCCCTCAGCCTATCCTCACAGCAGAGGTGCTCCTATTCAACTTGTTTGCTACATGTTTGGTTTTTTTTCCAGGGGTAAAAAAAAAGGGATCTTGAAAGGCTGCTTTGTTTTCCAGAATTCATTTGAGCAAAACATTAAATTTCCTTTGGAGACTGTGGGGATGTGGGGTCAGGCAACTGCAATCAAGAAAAATAGGAAGTGTGTAGGCAGCTGTAGCATACAGAAATGTCAGCTTGCCTTGGATGATTACTGAATCATCCCTGTGAAAACACAGCAGCAATACTCCTCTGCTGAGCTGCACAGCAGAGAAATATCTTTCCAGTATCAGTTCCTCCTGTTCACTTTTAGGTCCTGTTTCTATATTTAACCATCACACTTCCTAGTCTCTAAACATAAGAATGAGGAGCTCTATATTCAGCTGAGAGAAACAACTACACAGATAGGAAGCATGACATGCTACAGATTCAATACCAGTATGAAAGAAGGCAGAGAGCCCTGCAGGGACCTGCTCTGTCCAAACATTCCAGGAGACTCTCTCCTGGTAGCAGCCAACTCTGCTCAGCTACCCAGAGTAACCACAAACAGGGCTGAATGAAGAACTCCCAAAGTATCCTGCTTGATTCAGCCAGACAAACACTTCCAGTATTTTAAGGGGGCTACAAGAAAGCTGGGGAAGGACTTTTGGGGGTGTCAGGGAGTGATAGGACTGGGGGAATGGAAAAAAAAAACTAGAAATGGGTGGATTCAGATTGGATGTCAAGAAGAAGTGCTTCCCCATGAGGGTGGTGAGACACTGGCAGAGGTTGCCAGGGAAGTGGTGAAAGCCTCATCCCTGGAGGTTTTCAAGGCCAGGCTGGATGTGGCTGTGAGCAACCTGATCTAGTGTGAGGTGTCCCTGCCCATGGCAGGGAGGTTGGAACTGGCTGATCCTTGCGGTCCCTTCCAACTCTAACAATTCTATGATTCCATGATTCTCCTGCTGTTGACTCCAGCAAAGTGTGAGCTCAGTGTTCAGTAGGAAGGAGGGAACAGGCCAATAAAGCAGAAACCATCACCTGCACCACTGCATAAATCCAGTGAGGACACAGGCAGTGGGAACACTGCATGCAGCTCTGGTCAGTCTAAAGGGTCAGTTTGAAGCACTCAAACCTGGAAACTTGTGTTTCCCAATACTGTTCATTCAGCATTTATGCTCCCTGACTCACAATGCTCCATGCCAAAAGCATTCCACATTCTCCAAATCCCAGAGCAGGGAGCACAGAAATAAAACCCTACACACACGTGTGTCTTGGCTTTCACTTGCTGGTTAAGTCAGGTCCTTTTCTTCATTTGCAAATGACTGCCCATTTGCTACAGCCAACTCCAAAGCAAAGGGGCTCTGAACAACTCCAGGTCCAAACCACCTGGATGGGAATCTCAGAGCTCCCGCAACGGCAGAGCCTCTTCCCCAGATGTAACACTATTTGTAGATTTTGATGCCTGCATTTTCCTCAGTAAGTGTGTATACAAATGTGTAAGTCCCACCAGGAGCTGCACTTCACCTGCTGTTCACACTGATGTTAATTGATGAAGACACTGGGGTCTCCAGACACTGGGGTCTCCAGACATGCAACAAAGGAGCTCCGATCACCATAGGCAATTCTGCAGCGCGGTTTGATTTAAAAGGCTCCACATTCCACACAGACATGTCTGCAGCTTGAAGGCCACAGGGCCATGGAGAGGCAAGCCACTGAGAAAACACATCAGTGGACAAAGATCTCTTGGAAGTGAGTGAGGGAAATTATGTTATGACAGGGGGATTGTTGAGTAAAATCTTGTACTTGATTACAGAGGAGCTGTGTCTGAAACCTTCTACCTGTGTCTGGGTATTCTCAGCCCTCTGAAGGAATGCCAGGCTGGCTTTTTGCAAGGGAAAAGCCTCAAATTGTCTATTTCACTCAACCATTTTTTTTCATTCCTTGCAGAGCAACAAGGCTGCAAGAACAGTGACAACCAAACAGTGCTGCACCAGCCAGATACGGGACTGAAAGTGAAGCATCTGAATGGAGAAATGGCTGACTGATTTCAAGGTCTGAAAGAGGGTTCTAAGCAAATAGCTCCTACAGAGCAAGAAAATACTGGAGAAACTAAGGATAGAAGTCTCAAAGCTATATTAAAGAGGCTGGACTTGGAAGGATTAGCCCTACAGACCCATTCCTAGATTTTTGGAGCACCTGTGAAGTCAGAGAGATGGCAGAAGGACACCAAAAAAGCAGCACAGAAGAACTTTTGTCTCTTAAGGTCAGATTTCATAACAAAAGTATCTATACTGAGTAATTCACAGCCCACAATGACAGCCAGGAAGGAAATGCTAGAATTATCAATATCTCATTAAGCTTATAGAAAGCAGAAAATAGCTGAGGTCACCTCCAAGGCTATGAACACCCCCAGCTCCCTCAGCCTGTTCTCATAACAGAGGTGCTCCAGCCCTTGGATCATGTTTGTGACCTCCTATGGACTCTCTCCAAGAGTTCTGCATCCTCCTTCTGTGCAGACACCAGAACTGGAGGCAGAATTTGAGGTGGGGTGTCAGCAGAGCAGTGTAAAGGGGCAGAATCCCTTCTCTTGTCCTGCTGGCCACACTCCTTTTGATGCACCCTTGGGTATCATCTCACTCATAGAACAGAACAGAACAGAATAGAATAGACCAGACCAGGTTGGAAGAGACCTTCAAGCTCATCGCGTCCAACCTATCATCCAACACCACCTAATCAACTAAACCATGCAACCAAGCACCCTATCAAGTCTCCTCCTGAACACCTCCAGTGATGGTGATCAAGAACTTATTAGGGGCCAGGCTTACTAAACCTCATAATATCACTGAATTACAGCAAATCTTTAATATATATTAAGTGCAGCTTATCTAATGAAGCATTACTTCCATCATTATGTAAGCAGACCTATTTTCAAATCCTTCCTTTAACCTATTCCATCACTGCTAAGCTTTTCCCAAAGAAGCCTGAAATAAGGTAAAATTTGATTGATTAGATAAATTTTGATTAATGAACCCAAACTGTGGTTTTGCCCACTCAAGTGTTTTTCATAATATCATAGTATCAGTCAGGGTTGGAAGGGACCACAAGGATCATCTAGTGCCAACCCCCCTGCCATGGGCAGGGACACCCCACACTAGATCAGCCTGGCCAGAGCCTCAGCCAGCCTGGGCTTAAACACCTCCAGGGACAGGGCCTCAACCACCTCCCTGGACAACCCATTCCAGGGCTTCACCACTCTCATGGGGAAGAACTTCCTCCTCACTTCCAGCCTGAATCTCCCCACCTCCAGCTTCATTCCATTCCCCCTAGTCCTATCACTACCTGAGATCCTGAGCAGTCCTTCCCCAGCCTTCCTGTAGCCCCCTTCAGATACTGGAAGGCCACAATTAGGTCACCTCGGAGCCTTCTCTTCTGCAGACTGAACAGCCCCAACTCCTTCAGTCTGTCCTCACAGGAGAGGTGCTCCAGCCCTCTGATCATTCTCCTGGCCCTTCTCTGGACACCTTCCAGCACCTCCAGATCCCTCTTGCAATAGGGGCTCCAGAACTGGAGGCAGTACTCCAGGTGGGGTCTCACCAGGGCTGAGTAGATCCCCTCCCTTTTAAATCACTTCCTGCCAGAAACAAGATTAGGAATTTTCCTTTCAACTTTTGGTCCTGCCTGGATGGTTGTCAGCATTAAAAACTATCAGCACCTCTGTCAGGTTGGCTATAATTTACATTTCTTTAATAATACATATATATAAAATTTATATTTTTTAAATTACTGTTATTTTTAGAAGTACACAAGCTTCCCCAACGCCAACTTTCTGCCTGGAAAATCCCAGGTAAGGTTCCTTACCAAACCATGAGAGTGGTGAAGCCCTGGAATGGGTTGTCCAGGGAGGTAGTTGGGGCCCCATCCCTGGAGGTGTTTAAGCCCAGGCTGGCTGAGGCTCTGGCCAGCCTGATCTAGTGTGGGGTGTCCCTGCCCATGGCAGGGGGGTTGGAACTAGATGATCCTTGTGGTCCCTTCCAACCCTGACTGATCCTACGCTACTATGATCTCTCCAGCAGTAGGGGGGCAGCAAGCTGCTGCCCTACATTTAGGCCCCGGGGGGAGTTTTTCAACAGGTTGCCTTGAAAAACTGGGGTGGTTTTTGTTTTAATCTCTTCCCCCTTTTTTTTTGTTTTTAAAGTGAAACCGGCTTTTTAGAGTGTCTTCTGAGAGAAATGTTACAAATCAACAGAAACATCTAACCTTTAGTATTGCTTTGGCAGGAAGCCCAACGCTGGAGCTTTAGGGTTTTACAAACCGCATTGAAGATTTTTTAGCGAAAGAGAAGTGTTAAAGCAAACTGCACACAACATCTGCACCGGCTCTGCAAGAACACTGAGTTTATTTACAAAGCAAACCCTCCTGCAGATGGCTGACAGGGTCTCAGGGTCTCTTTCAGAATGCTCCTTCTCTGAGCGGATCTGTTTGAGGGTGTGCTCCAAAGGGTGCTGTTAGCTCTTGGGTCATGTTTGATGGACCAGCAAAAACTGTGCCTGCTACCAACTCCTTAGATCAGGCTCCCCTGCACTTTTTAATGACCATGGACTCCTCAAATGGGAGGAAAAAGTATCCAATCTGGTTGGTCAGCCTGGAGAAGAGGCTCGGGGAGACCTTATTGCTGTCTACAACTACCTGAAGGGAGGTTGCAGCCAGGTGGGGGTTGGTCTCTTCTCACCAACAGAACAAGAGGACACAGTCTCAAGCTGTGCAGGGGGAAGTTTAGGCTTGATCTTAGAAAGAAGTTCTTCACAGCAAGAGAGATTGCCCCTTGGAATGGGCTGCCCAGGGAGGTGGTGGGGTCGATGTCCCTGGAGGTGTTTAAGAAAAGCCTGGATGAGGCACTTGGTGCCATGGTCTAGTTGATTGGATAGGGTTGGGACTTGATGCTCTTGGAGGTCTCTTCCAACCTGGCTGATTCTGTGAAGAAACTAATTAAAGAGTTCTAAGCAACCAGCTATTAAAAGGATTGTTTCCTTATAGCAGTGCTTTAGGCACTCCATGCAGGTTTAGGTTGTGGCAGGCCCTATATGGACTCCAGCAGCTAACCATAGCTAAATGCTCTTTGCTAATCCGGGTACCTCAGAGCTGCATTTCTGTGCTGGGGCTGGAGAGGTGTCAGTTCTCACCTAACAGCAAGCTTACTTGGTAATTGCTGTATCTGTAATAAGGAGAAAAACTAAAGGGTTTGACCTCATCTTCATTTTCTTGATATTAAAGGAGATAATTCTGAGCAGCTGCTTCTTCCCCAGCTCATTAACCTCATAGCCCTTCATTATGATTGTAACACTGTGTGTGAAAACAGATTTCTGCAACAAAATGCAGATGTTTATAAGGTTTCTGCTCGTTTATAGCTTTACACTTTGTGATATTAAGTGGCTACCTGGCTTCTGGGTTGGGGTTTTGGTTTTTTTGGGGGGGTTGGTTAGGGGTTTTATTTTGGGGGTGGGGGTGGTTTGTTTTTTGTTTTGTTTTTAAACAAGAACATTTTACATGTGAACTTTTTTTAGTTGTTTCAAGAATGCAGCTGCCACTCTAACAAAAGTTCATCTTGGATCATGGGCTGAGTAATTTTAAAGGTTCATTAAGTCACAGGTTTAAGAGAAAAGCAGTATATACACTGTTAACAGCAGCAGCACTACCATACATGCTGTGTTCTGTTTGCTTCCCACATCATTAATTTTATGTGAAATAAGCTTTATCTGCTTTGTTACTACTACTGCATAGCTGGTTTCTCCTTTTATGTCTTTATACCAAGGTTATTAAAATCACATCAATTTTCTGTCCCTATTAATCTCTGCTCAGTTATCTCCACCATGACATGCTAGATGCTAAATAATATCCACTGAAGAACATCACAGGCTACCTCAAAACAACTCTGCTTAGCTGTTTGCAGTTCAAGGCCAAAGCAGAGGAATGGTTAATATGACTGCCTTGGAAGCTTTCAATTTCATGTTCTTATCTTGGAGATATTTGTAGAGAAAAGGCTCCTAGTCATTGCTCAAAATCCAGAGAATTTGCCAGAAAATAATTTCATGTCATCAGGAGCTAAGAAAACCCAAGCTGCTCTTGCACAGTAACTAACTGCAATACCTCCTTAATGTAAGGAAAATAACTTCTATTCAGACCAGTTCAGTCAGGTTTGTGGTGAGCCCCAAAGAAAGAAACAGGGAGGCTCCCAACAGCAGCCTGCTGCAGTTAGGGACATACTGAAGTAATATTGTTGAAGAGAAACTGCTCTAAACTCTTGCACTCACAGCCAGAGAACTCCTGCGTGGATTGTGACTCAAACAGTAAGGTACACTGAGTGAGCAGTCACCTTTTGGTGCTGCTCCTTGGTTAGGAGTGGATCTGACAAACCTCAGAAGAACTGACAGCATCCTCTCATTAAATGTGACTGTCCCTTCCATATTCTTCCTAACTGGGACCATTCCATGCTGCATTCTGCATTCATGCTTTTCACACAACTCAGAACATCTTCCTGCACGGCAGCAAATCTTTCCCAGGAGCTGCATTATGAGTTTCTGGTTTAACACCTTGCAGTGTGTTTCCAAATGCACCAGAAATAGCCTTTAACAGCCTGAAGGAGTCCTGTCTTTGAATGATTGTCTAGTTCTTGTTTGCCCATCTGTTCAGCTCTACCAGAGCAGGATAACAGGTTACAATGGATGTCTATACAGAGTACAGAATACAGACCTTCAAGATTGTGAAGTCCAACCTATCACCCAACACCATCTAATCAACCAAACCATGGCACCAAGCACCCCATCAAGTCTCCTCCTGAACACCTCCAGTGATGCTGACTCCACCACCTCCCTGGGCAGCACATTCCAATGGCCAATCTCTCTTGCTGGGAAGAATTTCTTCCTAACATCCAGCCTAAATCTCCCCTGGCACAGCTTGAGACTGTGTCCTCTTGTTCTGGGGCTGGTTGCCTGGGAGAAGAGACCAACCCCCACCTGGCTACAACCTCCCTTCAGGTAGATGTAGAAAGCAAGAAGGTCTTCCCTGAGCCTCCTCTTCCCCAGTCTAAGCAACCTCAGCTCCCTCAGCCTCTCCTCACAGGGCTGTGCCCCAGACCCCTCCCCAGCTTTGTTGCCCTTCTCTGGACACCTTCCAGTATGTCAACATCCCTCTTGAATTGAGAGGCCCAGAACTGGACACAAGACTCAAGGTGTGGCCTAACCAGTGCTCAGTACAGGGCAGAATGACCTCCCTGCTCCTGCTGGCCACACTGTTCCTGATACAGGCCAGGATGCCCTTGGCCTTCTAGGCCACCTGGGCACACTGCTGGCTCATGTTCAGCTCCTGGCAACCAGCACCCCCAGGTCCCTCTCTGCCTGGCTGCTCTCAGCCACTCTGACCCCAGCCTGTAGCACTGCCTGGGGTTGTTGTGGCTGATGGGTAGAACCCAGCACTCAGATGTGTTAAATCTCATGCCCTTGGACTCTGTCCAGCCTGTCAAGGTCCCTCTGCAGAGCTCTGCTACCCTCTAACAGATCACCACCTGCCCCTAACTTCATATCATCTGCAAATTTACTGATGATGGACTCAATCCCCTCATCTAGATGATCAATAAAGATATTGAACAGGCTACAGCTTCCAGCCACTATGAAAAAGATGTACCATGTTTGAAATAATTCTATGAATGACTAAAAAGAAATCCTACAATACTTGCAATCCAGTCATGCTGGCAAAAGAGAGAAAGAGTGCAGAGCAGCAGAGTGAAAGGAAAGACAAAAGTAGTCATTTGAAGTGCAAATGAAACTCAGTTGTGAGAAACACAAGAAGAAAATGCATCCAACATCAAAAGCTGGTAGAGTTCAAAATTTAAGGCACCCACAGATTAACCTGAATTAAACTTCCACACACCTGTCCTAGGCTGTGTGCTCACAGGCTACAATCAGATGAGATACATTAGAATGTAAGAAAGTGGTAAGCTTCCTGCTACAGCAATAAGGTGTAAAGGTAAAATCAGCCTCTCTGAAACAGCTCTTTTAGATCAGAACACAACTTCACGATGCTAACTGTGCTTAAATCAAGAAGAAAAGAACAGGCTCTCAGTCACAAAAGATGAGCATGTCTAACATCAAAGGACCTACTGCACACTGCCTTATTGGACATGACTTTTTCACCTAAGGGGATTAAAGCAGGCTGATGGACAGAGCACCTGTGGATCCCCAGCTGCAGCAGCCAGTTCAGCAGCTATGGGCACCAAAACCAGACAGCATTTTCTAAATGAGGTTTTGAACATTGTGTATTTGATGGGGAGCACATTTTATACCCTGAAATATTGTTGTAAGGAGAACACCGTGGGGGCAATGCATAGAGCATCTACAATTAAATAACCTTTACTTGACAATTCACAACTGAATTCTGCCTAGTATTATCCCACAGAAGAACAACCACTAACAGTTTCAGGAAACCACTCTGCATTAACTTCCATTAGTACAAAATGCTTGTTGATGCTCTCCAAGATGAGGACTCAAGCAGTCTTGTGTGAGGAAACTTATTCTCACTACTCCTTCATCATGAAGTGAGCATATAGAGCAAATCAACACATTTGATTTAGCACCTTGAGAAGCCATAGCCTCCTTTTACCAAGATATTCTGCTCACAAGCAATGCAATTTTCATGTTGCTCTGAGCTGCCACACAGAACTGCATGTGCAGGAAACTCTGCATCCCAAATGTCAGCCAATGAATCATATCTTAGGTGCCCTCAGCTGGAAGACGTGAGTCAGGCTTCCATAGTAAAGGGGGAAGGGATAGTGGTGAAAAAACCACCACCACCACAAGAACAAAGAAACTTAACACAACCCCCAAAAAATCTTTTATCATTTTCTTTACTGAATAGAGAAGGAAAAAAGCCAGTATCAAGGTATGAAAAAAATCCAGCTTCCTCTACAGCCATCAAGTGTCTCCCTGGCACAGACCCACAGCGAAGCTCCCTAAAGAGACTCAGCAATGCCCTCTGGTGAGCCAGGCCAAGTTTAGCTGTCTCACATGGGCAGAAAAACGAACCCAGGGCAGCTGCCTGAGGTGAAGCTCTCTGCATTCTATCACAGCAGATACCTCCCTGGCAGTAAGAAAAAGTCATTCATTCCAGCCACAAACTTCACAGTACTCAAGCTTCAGCACAGCATAAATCAAATAATAGAACTCAGCATTTCTTTTCAGTTACAGAACCACAGAGTGTTTTGTTGCTTAACTATGTTGAGCTTTCTGAGCCTTCCACACAGCTTTTTGTTTCACAGAACCCTAGAATGGCTCAGGTTGGAAGAGACCTCAGAGACCATCTCCTCCAACCTCCCTGCCCTGGGCAGGGACACCTCCCAGCTAGACTCAGCTGCTCATGGCTTCATGCAACCTGCCCTCCCATGCCCTCAGTATTTTACTTCTTCTTCTTTAAAACACTATTATTTTTTGCTTTCTTCTCCTGCATCTGGCTTGTTCAAAATAATCTTTCAACCCAAGCAGGTCTGCGAGTTTGGCATTACACTGTGAACCACACAAAAGTACTGGAAATTAAGATGTGGTAGCTCTGGTTGGTTGGTTGTTCAGGGGTTTTCTTTTGGTTTTTATCTTATTTACCCAATCCACTTAATTCTGGCAATAAAATGACCTTCAACAATAATTCCACCATCCAAAGGAGATGATGCACTTCTCATTCCCATGCTTAGCTTCCACAAGGACCTCCCTCCATTCACTTCCCTGCACCATCTCCATGGCTTTGGGCAGCAGTTTGGACACCTGCCAGGTTGTCTTCTGGATCTCTTGCAGTGGCTTTTCTAAGTTTGCAGCTGTAAGTCAATTTTCTGTGTTCCAGCCTCTGTCCATCAATAGGTTATCTGCTAGAGAACCTGTAGGCTACAGGCCCATTTGCAACACTCCCAGGTAGAACCACCTTGCCATCAGCACTCACCTTGCCAGCCTTCAGCTTGGTTGAATACCAAGCAAATGAAAGCAAGATGAACTCTAACATCTCAGAGCTGCCCCTCAGAACTGTTCAGACTGCCTCATGATAAATGAGTAGATGATTTAAACTGAACTGGCATAACTAAAGTTACAGCAGCTGACTTGCCCAAGGTGTCCAGGCACACTGTGCTGTGGGGAGAAGTGGAAAGGATTGAGAGGAAGAGAAAATGAGAAGGAAGGAGAATGAGAGAATGAGTGCAAAGGGAAGAGCTCTGTGCTGTCCTTGCAGGGTTCTCTCTCCTCTCTTTACTTGTTCCCAGATGTCTTAGTGATGTGGCCCTGGGCAGCCTGCTCTAGTTGGAGGTGACTGCTGACTGCAGGGGGCATGGACAAGATACCCTCAGAGGGTCTCTTCCAAGCCCATGCAATCTGTGAGTCTGTGAAACGCCTTCCCACATCCCCTGTAGGTTCTGACTGGATCCATATGGGGGCAGTGATGCTAAAGAAAATCAAGCCCCTGGCCGCAGCCACCTTGCCTGACTTGCTCACAGACCATTTCTTACACTCTTGATACAATGCTCAAATAAAAACTCCACAACAAACCTCAAGGCTACTGCTACCCAGAACTCTGAAAGGCTACCACAGAGCCTAGCTCTATTTCTAAATATTATTTTTGTACTGTACTAAATCTAAAGCAGCATCTTTTAGCCCATAATTCTTTACAATAAGGGGGGTTGAGATTCTGGAACAGGTTGCCCAGGGAGGTCATGGATGCTCCCTCCCTGGAGGTGTTGAAGGCCATGTTGGATGAGGCCTTGAGCAACCTGAGCTATCAGAAGGTGTCCCTGCTCATAATAAGGGGGTTGGAACTAGATGACCTTGAAAGTCCCTTGCAGCCCAAATCATTCCATGAATCTACAATGCAGCAGATGGGGAGGAACACACATTCTCACAGTGTCTGAAGAAGCAAGGTGCTAAAACTGCCATCATGGATCTCCAACAGAATAACATCTCCTGGACTAGAAGAACTTTGTCCCCATGTAAATTATTCTATCAGGTCAGCTGCCTTCTGCCTGTGCTGAGTAGCTGGAATCTCAGTGGGATAATCTCTGCTTCAACATTCAGAGCAGCAGCTTCTCCCTTGAACTCATGCTGAAGTCCTGTCAGAGTTGGATGTTCTTTCACCCCTCATCCTGTACTCCCCAGGCACACTTTCATGGATTCATAGAATGGTTTGGGTTGGAAGGGACCTTAAAGATCATCCAGTTTGAGTGCCCCTGCCATGGGCAGGGACACTGTACTACAGAAGCAGTGTGGTTATCCAGTGACTGTTTGGAGAGTCAGGAGGAGTGAAAATGGGTAACAGGATGGGAGAAAACCTTGAACGTAACTCTAAATACATGGGAACCACCCAGTCACTTCCAAAGTGCAACAATTTGATGTCACTTATGAATCAAGTGGTGAAACCCAAAGTGTGAATTGCAGTTTTCAAAGCAGCAGTGACGATCTCTGTTGCTCTGGAGACAAGCAGGGACTGTACTGGGACTCTGCAGCACCCTTACTTAAGAAGAGAATGAAAACCTTGAAACAGCTTTCAGGGGCAAGGAAAGGGAAGCCTCATTATCTGTGTCTGGTCATTAGCTCATGGCACAGACACTTCCCTCTCTAAAGGGCAGTCAAGGGTCAGAGCCACAGAGCATGTCTAGTGATTATGTTGATAGCTATCATGCCAGCTGACAGCTGGGGGAATTGTGGGGTGCATTACACGTGAAGCTGACTTTATGGCTGCAAAGATATCAGCTTTCTTCATAATTTGGAACTAACAGGGAGTTTCCTCTTAAGGCAGATGGATTCTTTCTGGCCATTTGAGAACAATCTTGGTTGTTAATGCTAAGAACCTGTACAAAGAGACAGAATGCTAACAACTGTCTTAATTGCACTGCTGACCAGAATACCTACAGAGAGCCAGGCCAGCAGAGCTACTGTAGCAGATAAAATTCTTTCCCCTGACATTTGTTTGTCCTATTTAATCAGGATTTCTCAGATCAACATTTTGGTTTTGGCACTAGCAATTCTAATTCTGCTCACAAAAAGAGGTGCTGAAAGGTTTCAGTTTTGAGAAGCAGT
The DNA here is from genome assembly GCF_026170545.1 of Melanerpes formicivorus. Taxonomy (NCBI): domain Eukaryota; kingdom Metazoa; phylum Chordata; class Aves; order Piciformes; family Picidae; genus Melanerpes; species Melanerpes formicivorus. The sequence continues at coordinate 1,896,290 of NW_027142408.1, forward strand.
CACAAAGAATGCCTGCTGCACAACTTCATCCTGCGAGACAGAACTTCCCTTCCGCATTAATCCTTGTGTGTCTGTGGGCTTACTCAGCTAACTTGTCCATCCAAATCAAGAAACTCAGTTCCCCTTAAGGAATACAGCAGTGTGGCAACAGGTTCTTTGAGGTCTGTTAGTAACTCTTGCCTGACTGGAAGAAAAAGAAAACAAAAGGAGAGGAAAAAGAAATTAGGGGGGGGAGGGAAGGTAGGAAGAAAACCCAAACAACAACAACAACAAACCAAAATGGAACAAAACCACAACTACAACAAAAGACAACACCAAAGAACCCCAACAACTCAAAAAAAAAACCCAACATCAGGGGGTGAAATAAAACCAAACCCCAAACCAACAATGCCAAATAGAATAAAAATTAAGAAGAAAAGAAAATCCAAACCCAGAAAGAAACCAAAGTAACAACTTTGGCACCTGGACATTCTATGTCCTTGAGTCTAGTTCCCTTACTACAAGGAACCAAAACACATTGCCCAGTTTCATCTTGCTGTCACCTGAAAGGCAGCAAATGCAGAGTTTAAAAACAACTGCATGCACTGTGCAGTAAATCAATCAGTTCTGAACTGCAGAGGCTGTAACTCAGGCTGTTATAAATTTTACTGCCCAAGTTGAATGGGACATGGAGTGATTTTTTTAACCTCTGATCCTTGTCAGACATTCCTGCTTATTGCACAGCACATGGAGGGCTCCCACTCTTCCAAAGGAATAGGAGCAAACCACCAGGTATCCTTCATTACTCACCCAGACAGGTCACACATGCATTTAAACCAGCCTAGGGCTGACAGTGGGATGGATGCAAGCAACTTGTGTGCTCCTAACCAAAGCACCTGGGATACTCAAACAAGAATCAGAGCATCTGCCTTTCACTGACAACTCATTCTAACAGCTAAGCCCAAACACAACACTATTGGGTTAGATACTCATTGACCTGCCTGTTCCCTTCCAACAAAATGTCCAATACAGAGCTAAGGACAGAGAGAAAGACAGCATTTGTGTTTGCATAGACTGGGTCAAACCGTTTGCCTCCCTTACACAGAATGGTCTGGGTTGAAAGGGACCTCCAAAGGTCATCTAGTCCAATCCCCTCTGCAGTAAGCAGAGACACTCTCAGCTTGCCCACCCTTAAATCAGTCTAGTATCCACCTGGGGTTTTTACTACATAGTTAAGTAACAAACTACAACCCAAAAGACATGAAAATGTTTCGCTTGCATCAACCACCAGCTGAGTTTGCATCACCTTTTCTCTGTAGTGCCCAGCCTTAGAGGATGGTGGAAGACTGAAATCCATTATTCCATGAGATAATTATCTACTGTATCACTTATTTAGGCTTGCTTTGCTTGCTGGGCACCCCCGATGACTCTTTTTTCCCTTTTTCTTTCAGTCAGGGTGTCTCTCAAGCAGCTGTAAGACACTGTTCCAGCCTCTTCACATACCACATTTGGCCAAGAAGCTTTCCCACCTGATCAACAGGAGCCTGTGTATACACACTAGTTAAACACTACCTACCCCTTCCATCTACTGACACTTGCTCCTTTCTATTTAGCATTCAGTTCCTTCAGCAGAAAGCTGGGCTTTACTTTGAATGTGCCAGCAGTTAATTGAAAACATGTAAGAGGAATCTCAAAAACATCCCAGCCCTTCTTGCTGACCTCTATTTTCACCAGCAGCAAGGTTGACTGACTGGGTGACCCAACACAAAGCCTTTTCCACCTCTAGCTTCTGTGCTACTTGACAGGCTCAAGAGGAGCTTGCGAGGAGGAGCTGCAATGGGGATGGGGAAATGAGAATGTCCAATGACAACTTCAGAAGAATGAAGAATGGAAACAAAAGACCCTTTGGAGATCAACCAATCTTTGCCACTTCAAAGATAACTGATTATTTTTTGTTGGCTGTCTAAGCATCTTGTTGGCAACTGATGAAACAAATGTTTAAGCCTGATGTGTTTTACATGCTACAAAATACAACTTTCAGATAATATTCACATCCAAAAAAACCCAACCACCATTCACAAGCTGCAATCTCAGGAAATATTTGTTGACTTAAAAATGTGGATAGGGTTTACAGTTACATAGCTCATAACTGCTGAGTTTTCTTTCATCACAATAAATTAACGTTCAGAGCAATAAAATATAGCTGAGTATCTGTTAATAAGGCAGCAAAATAGTGGATGGCAAGTGTGAAATCACTTTGTAGTAACAGTGCTTCCCAGCAGTGCTGCTACAATTAGCTGTCTGTCATCATTGCTCCTTAAGACAAAGAAGTGTGAGGTTTCATAAGAAGTAAGTTGTGTTCAGCATCCTCCCCCTCTTCCAGGGAAAGTTGTGGTCAGGACAGGCAGCCTGGGGCATTCCTGTACTCAGGGTTTGTGTCTGTGCTTACAAATCCAACAAACAGAGGCCTATCAACAATTATGCCAGTGTGGCCACTTCCCAGTACTGCAAAGGCACTGGAAGGAGCCTGCCCTGCAGCCTGAGATTCTAACACACAGTCACTTCACTGGTGGATTCATGAGCAGATAAACACACCTTCCACCCCCACCCCCGCTTTTTCCTCTCAAAAGAATGAGCATTTCAATTACATGACATACTTCTCATAGTAACTCTGTCACTAGAGAACCATCCTTAGTTTTAGTTCCTTCTCCTTTTTGCTCTCTGTGCTTAGGATTGTCTCCCCTACAGTCCTGCAAGAGCACAAACTGCACAAATTAACCAGCTGAAAAACTCTGGAGGAGACCTGTCCAGACACTAATGCCAAGTCTTGTGCTTACAAGGGTGTGATCACTTCCTATTTTTGGCAATGTGCAGCAAACTTCTTACTCCACCCCAATAAAAACTAACTCCAATCTCATGCCACTGATTTGCAGCACTGCCCTACCCCTGCTGATGCTCTCACTGCAGCTCCTGCTTACACTCCTCACCACTGCAGCAGAAAGTCCATTACTTTCTCATTAGCAGACCTTACAGAAGAGGAAACAAATAAATAAGCAGCAGAGAAAGAAAAGCTTGATAAGAAAGGTGTTAAGAAAGGACAGTGCTGCCCAAGAGCTGTGCCACTGACCAATCTATAAATCAGCAGCATAATCCAAAGAGGCTGCAGTGACAGCTCCAAAGCCCTGCTGCCTGCCCCTTATCAGGCAAAGACAGAGCTGGGCCTTTGACATTTTAATGAAGTGGAATTATTACTGAGTTAGGTTATCAAACCACCAAGTCAGCAAGAGCAAGGCAACCAGCAGCAAGCTGATCTTTCCAGCATCAGCCACAGGATCCAACTGTTTTCTCCTTACTTGCTTGAATTATGGGACTGTGGTAAAAAAAATACTCCCTCTCTTAAGAGACATTTGGGGTCTTTGAGGCTCCTTCCAATAAATGCCAGAGAAGAAAAGAACCTACAAAATGGTACACGGCATCTAAGCTTTCACTTCAGTTCTCTGTCAAACATGAAACAGATGAGAAGCCTGCCTGGGTTGTGACAATCTTTACAAACTCAAGCCCCTCTTATTTCCATTCCCTACATCTTTTCCTTTTGCACTGTGTTACCAAGGAGAAACTAAACCAAACCAAACCTCAAACCAAACAAAAACAACTTAAAAACAACCCCAAAGCCCTCACCCAAACCCAAAGGAAACAAACCAAGTCAATGTTACAGACTCTCTGCTTGGCTGAAAGGATGAAGCAAAGCAGCTGAGCAAATTTTACTAATCCAGATTTCAAGATTAAATATTTCTGGTAGAACAGTAATTTTACTCCTGTCATATCACACAGCCATAGTTCATGTGATGCTTCAGAGCTCATGGGATTGAGCAGCAAAACACCTGCCAAAAATTCGTGCTCTCTGAAACAAAGCACTCTGTAAACGACCTGCAGGTATTAAACACTCTTTAAATGTCAGCCACGACACAAAATAGTTGTCACAACTTTTATTCCACCTGCCCATGGCTGAGGGCTCAGATGATTCCTGTGATGTCTGCTTTCTACATTGGAGAAGCAATGTAACTTCTCAGCTTCTACAAGACTCTTACTAGCCTCCACCTTCTGTTTTTCAGAGGTTCTAATGTGCTGATGTCCTTTTTGAACGGTACGGGATACTTGTGAGGTAAGGATGTGGTCGTTGCTTGGCTTAAAGGAGCAGAAGGGAACAGCACAGTAGAAACAGAGAAAGGAAAAAGGTTGCAAGCATTCCTTTTATGAGGTTCTTTGCATTACATGCAGACTAATCTGGCTTTTGTTGGGCCAGCTTTCCAACCCCTACCATCATTAGGAGACTTCCTACCTTCTCCTCTGGCCTCAAATCTTACTGGGTTCATGACCTTTTCAGCAAACAAATAGAAGTTTTACTAGCACTGGCATAAAACATCCCTGCTGAAAAGCTGGAAAGAATTACAGAAAGGCTCTTGCTACAAGCAGCTGAAGAACCATCTCCTGTGTCTCAGGAAAGAACTCATTTCTGAGCCTTGAGAATGCAGGTGAGGACCTCCTGGGTCTTCCTCAAGTGCTAGGACTCAGGAGAGTGCCTCAGGTCCAGGATTTCTACAAGCTGCCTACGCTTCAGTGGGGGCCAGCCACACAGTAGGGGACTGGGAACTCAAGAAGCCTCACCCTGATGGATGGAGTGGAGGTATTCTAACACTGATGAAGAATCAGATGTTGGGTAGAGTTATTTTCTTCCCAATGAAGCAGATCAATACAATGCTTTTTCACAAATGGTGCCAATTCCCTATTGCATTTCATGTGAGGGGATTGTTGTTTTCCTCAGGCTGCTGAAGATTTGCCACCTAAACGAGTTCATTACTCATGTGGCTAGAGATGTGGCATTAATCCACTGTTGCCTGACTTCTGTTTTCAGGCTTCTGCTCTCAAAACAAGCTCAATCAGCCAGCTTGAAACCAGACTACACAACTGCCAATCCTGGGCAGACACTACAAAGTTGTATTAGCTGAAGGCTTGTATGTGTTACCAGGCAAAGCTCATGCAGCTCCTTTCATTCTAGTGAAGAGCAAATACCTAAGTAAATGTTGTCCACGTCTGCTCTGTCCATGCTGCATCTTACACACTTAAGATCCTGGTTTGAATAAGAGTTTCTAAACTGAAATGCCACTGATACTGTTCTAGCACAACTGCCTATTTCAGTAAGGAATACAAAACCCATGTGTCTTCTGGGGGGGAAACCAAACCCCTCCCAGTCCAAAACAAGGCTTGCCTCTTTCCAGCCCGAATTACCCAGCCCTTCTCACAGTCATGTATCTAGTCATTGTTTGTTACATGGAGAGCTCAAAGCTCTTAGGTTAGAATCACAGAATGACTTAGGCTGGAAGGGATCCTCAGAGATCACCTGCTCCAGCCCCCATCCAGCTGCTCTGAACACCAAGCAGTGAGGGGGTGAAGTGACCAAGGAAGGAGGATCTGATCAAAACCCTCAGCTTGACAGTTTTCGGGGGGGGCTTTACAGTAAACCCAATGCATTCACCTGCTTCACCAGACCTGCTCTGGGCCCTCACCTCTTGCACACAACAAGAAACAGCTCATCTACAGATGTTTACACTCCCCTTACACAAAATTCAAGATCAGCTCATGGCTGAATGTGGTTTCATTAGCAGTAGACTTGTAGAAAGATTTCACTGCTCGGTCCCTCAGGAGCTGTGATGGAAAGCAGTGAATGCCTTTTCCCCGGAAAAGCAACTACACATTCAAGGAACTGAAATTCATTCAAAGGCATCTCTAAGTGCTACTTTTGGAAAGAAAGGGAAGGTATGGCACAAGTGACCCTCCTCTTGCAGAAAGCCTCATTATAGTGTATCACCATGCAGCTAAGGAGCTCACTGAGCAGAATGCTGCGCAACAGCAATGATTATAAAACTTGTGTTCAAATGAAGAGGATGACCTCCAAGTTTGCTCCTTTCACAAAGGCCAAATTAAAAGACATGGATGCAGGTTAGATTTTAATTACTTTCTTATATTCATAGAATCACAGAATGGCTCAGGTTGGAAGGGACCTCAGAGATCATCTCCTCCAACCTCCCCACTGGGCAGGGACACCTCTCAACTAGACTCAGCTGCTCAAGGCCTTATCCAACCTGGCCTTCAATACCCCCAGGGAGATGGCAGCCACAGCCTCCCTGGGCAGCCCCTTCCAGTCTCACCACCTTCCTGCTGAAGAACTTCTTCCTAAGCTCCAGTCTAACCCTACTCTGCCTCAGCTTCAAACCTTGTCCTGACCTTTGTGAGAAGTCCCTCTGCAGAACCTTGAGGTCCTAAGAAAATAAGGGGGGTCATTTTCACAGGGCCACTGCTTATGCAGTGGGGACTCAGAATAAAGCCCACATCCAATAGGCAGCCAACTGCACTAAGAAATCCCTCCCAAGTGTTTCCAAGATCTGCAATACGACTTGTTCGACCTCCAGTCAAAGGCCACCTCTTTCAGGCAACTGCCTGTTCTGCTCCCTTGGGTGGTCCAAGGCCTGGGTGGTCTGGTGATTTTAGCTGGGACAGCTTCTTTCAGTTTTTACTGTATTTAACTGTCTCTCATCACATTTTATTCTTCCAGAGAAAGAATTCAAACCTCACTAAAACAAGAAGCAGTCTTATTTCAATCTGGCTTCCTGAACATTAACAGGAGTCTGATGAGAAAGCTGCCTAACAAACCCAAAACAAACAAACAAGAGACTTTTACACTGCAGCCTTCCAAAACGAGCTGAAGGGCTCCAAGGACCCAAACCAATCCTGAACACACAATACACCCACAGAGCACTTTGAAATCCTTTCTTAATGTATAAAGATAGCACAGTTTCTAGCAGCTCCACTTGATGGAAGTGGCATTAGCATCATTTTCTTATCAGTGTGGGATGTCAGAAGAGAGGGAGTCACTCCGGGTGAGGTTTCTGCTTCCACAGTTGGCTGCATTGCTTCTGGCACCTGGCTGAGCTCTGCTTTGAGTTTTCCTTGCATGCACTTCAGAAGCAATTTGTGGTGGTGTGAAGTTGTTTGAAGAATGATGGTACAATGAAGCACTTCTTTTAAAACTGATTCTTAGGAGAGGTTACCCAAAACTACAGAGACCAGCCACTGAACTCTAGCACTTAGCTGAGTAATGGAGAGATTCTCAGAAGGGTTTGGGCTGGAAGGGACATTAAACACAATCCACTTCCAATCCCCTGCCATGGACAGGGACATCTTCCGCTAGCCCAGGTTGCTCAAGGCCTCATTCAGCCTGGCCTTCAACACCTCCAGGGAGGAGGCATCCACAACCTCCCTGGGCAACCTGTTCCTGTGTCTCACCACCCTCACTGGAAAGAATTTCTTCCTAATCTCCACTCTAAATCTGGCCTCCTTGAGCTTCAATCCATTCCCTCTCATCCTATAGCTAACAAGCTCTTGTCAAAAGTCCCTTCCTGGCTTTCTTGTAGCGCCCTTCAGGTACTGGAAGGCTGCTCTCATTTCTCCCCAGAGCCTTCCCTTCTCCAGCTCCCTCAGCCTGTCCCCATAGGGGAGGTTCATGGATTTGTGGCCTGCTTTGGACACACTCCAGCAGCTCCATCCTGGGGGACACCAGAACTGGAAATGAGAACATGGCTAACATGACCTCTCAGTGCCATCCACCACCCTGCAGCTCTTCAGTACTTCTTGAGAAGTGCTTCCCAATAGCTTTTGCTGGGCAAGGTCAGGTTCATGCTCTGTTTTCCCACCACACTGATATAACATGTTTTCCCCTCGTCACCTTCTCATTCATTGCATGTATCAGAAATGAAAAACTAAGCTAATTACAGTGTCACAGATCTCAAAATGCATACAGTTTTGCAGCAAACAGCCCAGCTGTTCCTCAGAGTGATAGAAACATCCCTTTAAAAGTCCAGCCAGATGAAAATTCAAGGAATATTTCAGTAAGATTAATTGTTCAAACTAAAGATAGATGCTGGAAAACACGAGATGCTGCCAGCAAGGGGGGGGGAAAGCAGTAAGTGACCAAAACACAACCCCAAATCCTCAAGGAGCAGATTTTCATCTTTAAAATACATAAATCAACCCAAAAAAATTATGATTTATTTTAAATCACAAAGAGTTTTGAGCACTTCAGAAAAATCCAACTGGAATGCTTGGAGAGAAGCAAAGGATTCTGATTTTTTCAGTTGTTCCTGCTCCTTTCTCCCCCCCCACCCCCCGACAGATGATTATATCAAAAAGATTCTTCTCACAACACAGAAAATTTATTAACTGAAGTCACAGAAGGTCTGAAGGAGTCCACAAACACACTGGCAAAGCTGTGCACTAACTCTTACTATCTCCCAAGCTGCCTTCAGGAAGATTTAGTAACCACCTTCCCAAACATGCTTGAAGTTTGTCCTCAGCTTCTGAGTGAGAATAGAATAGAATAGAATAGAATAGAATAGAATAGAATAGAATAGAATAGAATAGAATAGAATAGAATAGAATAGAATAGAATAGAATAGAATAGAATAGAATAGAATAGAATAGACCTTCAAGATCATCACATCCGACCCACCATCCAACACCACCCAATCAACTAACCCATGGCACCAAGCACCCCATCAAGTCTCCTTCTGAACCCCTCCAATGATGGTGACTCCACCACCTTCCCAGGCAGCCCCTTCCAATGGCCAATCTCTCTCTCTCTCTCTCTCTCTGTAGAACTTCTTCCTAACCTCCAGCCTAAGACTCCCCTGGCACAGCTTGAGACTGTGTCCTCTTGTTCTGGGGCTGGCTGCCTGAGAGAAGAGACCAACCTCCACCTGTCTACAGCCTCCCTTCAGGTAGTTGTAGACAGCAAAAAGGTCACCCCTGAGTCTCCCCCTCTCCAGGCTAAGCAACCCCAGCTCCCTCAGCCTCTCCTCATAGGGCTTGTGTTCCAAACCCCTCACCAACTTTGTTGCCCTTGTTGCCTGTGTTTAGCAACACAGATTATAGAGACCCACTTAAGGATTTGTTTATTCTTAGCTCATTGTTAATGGATTGGGTGTCACACCTTGCCTCAAGTGTACATCATCCTTACATCCTCTGGGGAAAGAAACTGTTATTGGTAAATGATGGGTTTCAAGGGGAGGTAAAATTGACCTCTAGTGAGTTTCTCAGCCAATGCAGTCCTCCCTCCTCTTGCTGGAGGATAATAAGCAGCTTGTTAGATGATTTTTTCTTACAACATACTTCCTACATCAGAACTGTTTAATATTTTAAATAGGATGTTGGCATTTTAAATTAATAAATATGCTTAATAAACTAATTCCTCCCTATCAGCATTAAGGCTGGTAAATTATGCAGTTCCCAAAGCACCACCTGGGAGAGGACAGGAGACAGAGACTGAGCTTGGGAGGTTGTTTCTTCACCCAAGATCAGAGAGCCTCTGGCATTGGAGGGGAGGGGGGGAAATAACCCTAGAGAAATGCCTGTAAGTGCTTCATTGTAATAACTTGAGCAGGCAAAAGAGATCTTTATTCTGTAAAGAACCACCAAACAGACAAAAATCCTTCTCTGGCCCAAGGATGAGCTCCAAACACCCTGTGTGAAATCCCACTGTGGGATGGGAGGGTCCTTTGCAACAACAGGAAAAAACAGCTTTTAATATCCCTCTGTCTTAAGTCATAAACACATTTTAAAAGCTGCAGTGGTGGGACCGTGCTGTTATTGATTTTCATGTGGAAAATGTATGAGCAGCACATGCAAAGCTGTTCAAATCACTCTGCTGTTAAACAAACAAGCCCATGCCTACAGGGGATGGAATCAAGGACCTGGCCTCCTCCTGATGAACAGCATTAACGTGCTCTGGCTTGCCAAGTCAGTAAGCAGTGTGAATTTAATGGCAATTAGCTGAGATCAAAGTTGGAGCAGCATGAACAGAGTAGGTAAAACTGACAATATCAAAGGAGGGAAGTAAATCATGGGTGACCGAAAAAAGATTACTTAGATTTATTTACAATGGTTGGAGCTGTTAATAGAAAAGGACAGAGCCTTCCACAATGTTTATTTTCAAAACAGTGTTACTGATTAAGCAGATTTCTAGGAGCCTGCTTTCATGGGTAAAGGGGCCAAGAAAACCTGATAGTAAACTACCCTGCAACAGCTCCTGTTGTGAATGCTGCTCAGAATGGTATTTTCCTCAAGAAATTAATCCCTAAGTCAAAACCAAGCATTGCTCCTTCTGCCTGGCAAAAACAACCACATCAGCCACTGAAAGCAACAGCAAAAGTTCCCAGGCGTCAGAAAAAGGCAGAAGGGGAGAGAGTTCAAGTGTTCTACGTGAAGGAGGCTTTAGGGACTATTAATAACAGGAAAAATATTCCTCTCATTAAATCTACATGTCTTAATTAAGACTGGCACTAAAAAACCTGCATGAATTCAAATTACACAAGGCAAACGATCTCTGGGTTTTTTTCGGTGCTTAAGGAGACCTCCTTCCATCTACTATTAGAGGGAATTCAATTCTTCTCTCAAATATTAGCTGCTTAAAAAAAATATTTAAGACATCTAGAGCATGCTCACTAATAGTTAATGCATAACTGCTATCACTGCCAAAGTCCAGACTGCAGGCAACTCCTTCACAGCAAGAGTCTGAAAATACTCTTACAGCAATTCCCGGAGCATCTTGCGTGGATAACAAGAGGCGTTTTCACAGATGACCTGATGAGTGAAATCATTAGCCAGGATCAGGAAGTCAAGAGAAAAAGGAGAAAAAAAAGGATTAAAAACAAAAACACAAGATCTTCTTTCTGCTGTACTCCTCAGTCCATCCTTCTGACACAAAATATCAAACAACAAAAGCCAGCTGCAATGCTGCTTGAATTACACGTGCCAAACCTAGGCACCAAGAAGTGGTTGAGTAGAATGATGAAGAAGAGCACCAAGAAATGGTTAAGTAGAATGGTGAAGAGCACCAAGAAATGGTTGAGTAGAATGGTGAAGAGCACAAGAAATGGCTGAGTAGAATGGTGAAGAGCACCAAGAAATGGCTGAGTAGAATGATGAAGAGCACCAAGAAATGGTTGAGTAGAATGGTGAAGAGCACCAAGAAATGGTTGAGTAGAATGGTGAAGAGCACCAAGAAGTGGTTGAGTAGAATGATGAAGAGCACCAAGAAGTGGTTGAGTAGAATGATGAAGAGCACCAAGAAATGGTTGAGTAGAATGATGAAGAGCACCACAAAATGGTCTGGTAGAATGGTGAAGAGCACCAGGAGTTCTTCTGCAGGTAGTCAGTGAGGTGTGGGGCATTCATTTGAGCAAGGACTAAGTTTCTCAGTAGCTGCTGCTACACTCTTCCCTAACCAGAACCAGTTTCACACTTTCCATTGCTTATTTAAATTAACCTTCCTCTCATTTTTACAGATGCATCAGAATATGTGTGCTTTTACCCTTTTAATACCACTTGCTCCATTAAGTTAATTAATTACAGCTTAACTGAAATATCATTCAAAAGACCTCACACAGTTTTCCAGGGTAGGCTGAACACTAATGCTTCCCTCCCCGCCCCCCTTTCAACTAGCACTAAGGATGAAGTCAATAAATTGCCAATTAATAACATACTTGCTTTGATGGCTCTTCAGTAATTTACTTTCATACCACTTCATAAATTTCTTAGGGAAAACTTCTGGGATGGCTGATACAGTGCCTCTGCCATGGGAAAAGAGGGTTGAAATCTGCTCTGCTGCCAATAAAGCAGTAAGAGTAACTGGCTGATAATCCTCCCACACCACACTGTTTAGGTAAATGCACTCAAGCAGGGCAAGTTTAATTTGTTCCGCTAATGGCACAGAAAACTGCTCAAGACTTATTCACCAGATAAATCTGCACTTCACTCTGCTGCTCTCTGTGACTCCTTAGGCTGAAAATCCGAGCTATTGAGAGCTTTGTGCTGCAAACTGTCTCACCTTCTCCTTGATCCAAAGCATAACAGTAACACTGCACACTGGCAGTAACTAAACATTAAACCTCGCTTCACGGGAGCAGCGGATCAAGAAAAGCCTGAAGACTATTTGCCTTGGCACACTGCTAAGTTTATTGTTGTTCTTCAACTACTGCACTGAGACCAGTGATGCCAGCCACCTACAGATGTCAAGGCTGCCATACTTGCAATCATAGAACCAGCCAGGCTGGAAAAGACCTTGAAGATCACAGAATCCAACTGTAACCCAACTGCCACAGCCACTAAACCATGTCCTGAAGCACCACATCTATAGCTTCCTGAACACCTCCAGGGATGAGGACTCCACCACCTCTCTGAGCAGCCTGTTACCAACCCCTCACCATTCTCTCACTAAAGAAGTTTGTCCTCAGGTCCAACCTAGATGTCTGGTGAGACCCCACCTGGAGCACTGCCTCCAGCTCTGGAGGGATCTGGAGGTGCTGGAAGGTGTCCAGAGAAGGGCCAGGAGGATGAGCAGAGGGCTGGAGCACCTCTCCTATGAGGACAGACTGAAGGAGTTGGGGCTGTTCAGTCTGCAGAAGGCTCCCAGGTGACCTCATTGTGGCCTTCCAGTATCTGAAGGGGGCTACAGGAAGGCTGGGGAGGGACTGCTCAGGATCTCAGGTAGTGATAGGACTAGGGGGAATGGAATGAAGCTGGAGGTGGGGAGATTCAGGCTGGAGGTGAGGAGGAAGTTCTTCTGCCCCTGTACACTGCACTGGTTAGGCTGCACCTCGAGTACTGTGTCCAGTTCTGGGCCCCTCAGTTTAGGAAGGAGGTTGACTTGCTGGAACGAGTCCAGAGAAGGGCAACAAAGTTGGTGAGGGGTTTGGAAGACAGCCCTGTGAGGAGAGGCTGAGGGAGCTGGGGCTGCTTAGCCTGGAGAGGAGGAGACTCAGGGGTGACCTTATTGCTCTCTACAACTACCTGAAGGGGGGTTGTAAACAGGCAGAGGTTGGTCTCTTCTCCCAGGCAGCCAGCACCAGAACAAGAGGACACAGTCTGAGGCTGCACCAGGGGAAGTTCAGGCTGGAGGTCAGGAGGAAGTTTTACACGGAGAGAGTGATTGCCCATTGGAATAGACTGCCCGGGGAGGTGGTGGAGTCGCCGTCACTGGAGGTGTTCAGGAGGAGACTTGACAGGGTGCTTGGTGCCATGGGTTAGTTGATTAGGTGGTGTTGGGTGATAGGTTGGACGTGATGATCTTGAAGGTCTCTTCCAACCTGGTCTATTCTATTCTATTCTATTCCCCATGAGAGTGGTGAAGCCCTGGAATGGGTTGTCCAGGGAGGTGCTTGGGGCCCTGTCCCTGGAGGTGTTTAAGCCCAGGCTGGACAAGGCTCTGGCCAGGCTGATCTAGTGTGGGGTGTCCCTGCCCATGGCAGGGGGGTTGGAACTAGATGATCCTTGTGGTCCCTTCCAACCCTGACTGATACTCTGATACTACAACTTCAACCCCTTTGCTCTCATCTCTTGTCTAGGATTCCTAGTGGGACAGCACACATCATCTTTAGGAACAGCCTATTTGTTTGGAAGATACTTTAATTTCTAAGAGCACACTAACATTCTAGGAAAGAAGCCACATGAAGCTCAAGAAGTCATTTTCCCTAAACCTCTGTCAGTAGCACTGATAAAGGGTTATATAAAGCTAACCCAGCTACTATGTGGCACACACACTGCACTTGAAAGTGCTGCAGGTGTCATATCAGGACAGAAATTCCTAACACAAACTATTCCTAAAGCAGAATCACAGAATGGTTTGAGTCAGAAGGGACCTCCATAGGTCATTTAGCCCAAGACCCTGCAGTCAGCAGGGACATCTTCCACTAGATCAGGTTGCCCACAGCCTTGTTGAGCCTGACCTTGAGTATCTCCAGGGACGAGGCCTCAACTACCTCCCTGGGCAGCCTGTTGCAGTGCTCCACTATCCCCACAGTAAAGAACTTCTTTGGACAAAAGCCTGTGAGCGTGGGACTTTCTCCAAGCCTATTTCCTGAGCTGTCTCTTTGGTGGAAATCAGTTTGCTTCTCAGGAAAAGCCAGCAGTAAAGGCTGGAGGATGAGTGGCTGTGGGGATGTGGAGCTCCCTTCCTTCGCTCTCTGGTGCTGGTGATCACCAGTCTCAGGACCACTTTTGTGACCCTTTGCAACAGAACTAAGACTTAATATTATTCCATTGCCAAAAGCAATGTGAAAGTAGCAGAGATAGCTCAGAGGAAAATTATGAGCATCCCTGGACTGGTGATTGCTGTCTGCCACCAAAGCTTCACAAGAAGCCCAAGTTCACACTGCCCTTGCTGATACTGCAACAAGCAAAAGCGAGTGCTCCTGCTCTTGCTTGCCTTGGGGTGCAGCAGCTTGCAGAACTCCTGCAGCAACAGAGTGGCTGCTTCTGCATTGTTGCCTTAGGAAGTGTAAGGATCCTGACACACAACATCTGGCACTCCTTATCCAAAATCTCAGATCTGAGTGTAATGGGATGCACACTCTGAAACTGTCCAAGCATTTGAAGGAAAATTGAAGCCAATCAGTTATTTCCTACAGGTCTGTCTTCTCAAAGCAAATATGGAATCAAGCTGTGAAGAGAAGGAGCCTGGCAATGGAGTCACCTGCACAAGACTCTGCAACACTGCAAAGGACAGCCACCCTTCTAATGCATGGCTTTTAGCAGCTATTAGACTCTTCCATCCCTAGTGAGCATGCTGGAAGCATTGTTCATACTGCTACCCATCCCTCTGCTCTGTTTTGCTGCTTGACAAACCTAGTGGATTATTACTCCCTCATCAAAAGCACACTAAATCCCTATGTTAAAACAAAACAAGTAGGGTCTTAAAGTTGAAACAATCTGTGAATTAGAAGTGTGCACAAGATAGCTAAACATCCTGATTCTTAAGTCCTGTATCTTCAACTGGCTTCTGAAAACAGAAAGCCTTGAAGTGAGGATGCAGTGATTAAAATGCTACCCTGGGTTAGCAATTAAGTGATCACAACTCCCTTCAGAGTAAAAATGCAGCCAGCAGCCAGTAGCTGACATCTCGCTTCCAACGTCTTACAGCTGCTCTGAAGCAAAGACTGCAGACATTTGAATGCATGCATGCATCTTATTTTCCCAGGATTTCAAAGTCCACATCCAGGCTGCTGCTCAGCTCTTCTAAAGGAGTAATTCAAGTAGGGCATGACTGCTCCTCACATTAACTTGATAAAGATGTTGCACTCCGAGCGCATCAGCAGTCAGGTTAAGTCAGCCTTTCACAGGCTTCGCCTCAGCTCTGTGCTGTGCTACCACTGGAGGAGCTCAGACAGCATTATCAGCTTCAAATGCTAAAAAAGGCCTTTCCACTACATACAGTTAGTGCTAGGGAGATAGTTCTATTTGTATTAGAGTGTTTTCAAAACTCCAAGATGCAGCTCCATGTACCTTATTTCCTGGGCTTTCACAAAGAATAATTCCATAAGCTGATTACAATCTGCACTATAGTTTCACCCAATTAGTTCAGACATGCAGCTGCCTAAAAATGCACTTTAAAACACACACATCTCTGTGCAGAAACTTCCATTAGACTGAAGATCACTCTCTACCCATCAAGTTCTCCAGAAGTGGGTTAAACCCCACAATTTTAACACAACATATTATTTTTTTGGCTTTTTAAAGTAACAAATCTATTACCAAACCAACCGTTTTGCCCTAATTTTGATGTCTGGAAAGTATCAATCCAGGCATTGTGCTTCCAACTGGCTTCCAAATACTATAAAGATACAGAGAACATCTTTCCTTTTCTTGGATGAATTGTTTGAGGTCACAGCCTAGAGAGATTTGCTCTTGTCACAGCAGGGACATTCCAAGAGGTCAAAATTAGAGGAAGAAGAGAATTTATGTTCTCCTTTCCTTAATTTATTTCCACTGAGCAGATAACCAAACAGGAACAGAGTTACACTGAGGGCCTGGAGCACCTCTGCTAAGAGGACAGGCTGAGGGAGCTGGGGCAGCTCAGCCTGGAGAAGTGAGGACCCTGGGGGAACCTTACAGCTGCCTTCCAAGGCAAGAAGGGATCCTACAGGAAGGCTGCAGGGGGACTTGTCCTAAGGGTGTCTAGAGACAGGCCAAGGGGAATGGTTTGAAGCTGAGGGAGAGCAGGGTTAGACTGGAGCTTAGGAAGAAGTTCTTCAGTATGTGGGTGGTGAGGCTCTGGGATAGGCTGCCCAAGGAGGATGTGGCTGCCTCCTTTGTGGGGGTGTTAAAGGCCAGGCTGGATGAGGCCCAGGTCCCTCTGGATGTCATCCCTTTCCTCCAGCCCCCTTCCATCCACCTTCCAGATGGTAGGAGGCAGTCAGCCACTGATTTACTCAGATCATTATTCTGATCCCTAATACCAGTTTTCAGATGACATTTGATTTTATGCTTTGTATCCTCTGAACACAGCCTTTTTGCCCTCTGCCATGACAGTTATCTACACTGCAACTCAAAAAGCAATGGCTCAAACTCCAACTGGTCCAACTCCTTTCACATCCACCTTCCCACAGGCAGTGGGCCATTTTTTTCCATGATTCCTGGACATGAGGCAAGCACATTGAAAGCCACTTCTCCAGCTTGGCACTGGTCCCAAGGCACATGGCCCACGGAGCTGTGCAGTGACAGACGATGCACACAGGCTACAGGGGAGGAGCTGGCAGAGGCTGGCAGACTTTGTGCCAGCTGTAAGAGCTGACATGTTTGTTCAGGACACTCCATCCCTTCAGTTCTCTCTGTCTGGGCACCTACTTCTCCATGCAGGGCCATGCCAGCATGCTCATTAAGCTCCATCAAAAGCTTTGCTATTCTGCTTGCAGACAAAGAATGAAGTTTCTAAGTCTCTCGAGGAAAATCACATTTTTATAGATTTTTTTTTTCCCCCAAAATTCATCTGCTTCACCTCAAAAATAGATCAGGAATTAGCAACACACTTTGGAGACCCAGCATTAATTTGCTGTGCTGCAAGTGGAGCTCAGTATCAACACAGCAGCAGAGTGTTCAAGTGGGAACTCACGACTTGGCTCAGCAAATTACTGTGCTCCAGCAAACAGTTCTAGATCTTACCTGCACCAGCTGCAAGGTCAGGGCAGCACCTAGAAGCTTTTCTTTCAGACTCAACTTCAAGGAACAAAATAAAATGAAATAACAAAATAAAATAACATGCAATAAACCCAACCAAAATAAAACAGCATAAAATGACAACATAACAGAAGAAAATAACCCAGAATGACATAAAATAAAATGACATACACCACATAACATAGTATTTTCCCTCTGTAAAATACCCTTTCCTCTACTGAAGACTGCAAATCACATTAAAATAAGAGTTAACAATATTTGCCTAGTGGATAGGATAGGATAGGATAGGATAGGATAGGATAGGATAGGATAGGATAGGATAGGATAGGATAGGATAGGATAGGATAGGATAGGATAGGATAGGATAGGATAGGATAGGATAGGATAGGATAGGATAGGATAGGATAGGATAGGATAGGATAGGATAGGATAGGATAGGATAGGATAGGATAGGATAGGATAGGATAGGATAGGATAGGATAGGATAGGATAGGATAGGATAGGATAGGATAGGATAGGATAGGATAGGATAGGATAGGATAGGATAGGATAGGAGAGACCTTCAAGATCATTGTGTCCAACCCATCAACCAACCCAACCCACCTAATCAACTAAACCATGGCAACAAGCACCCCATCAAGTCTCCTCCTGAACACCTCCAGTGATGCTGACTCCACCACCTCCCTGGGCAGCACATCCCAACGGCCAATCTCTCTTGCTGGGAAGAATCTCTTCCTAACATCCAGCCTAAACCTCCCCTGGCACAGCTTGAGACTGTGTCCTCTTGTTCTGGTGCTGGCTGCCTGGGAGAAGGGACCAACCCCCACCTGGCTACAACCTCCCTTCAGGTAGTTGTAGATGGCAATAATGTCTCCCCTGAGCCTCCTCTTCTCCAGGCTAAGCAACCCCAGCTCCCTCAGCCTCTCCTCACAGGGCTGTGCTCCAAATCCCTCATATAAAATAGTCTCTTCAAAATAATTGTCAGTTTGGTCAATAGTGATACTGTGATAAACTATGCAGTCACTTGGTAATGGCCCAAATTCATTTTGTGCTCCTCAAATTGCTATTTGCAACATCACAGAAAGGAAATTCTGTGGCAGCTTCAGGGTCAAAGTGGTTGAATATTCACACCCTGTGTATTTAAGGCTGCATCCTAAACCATATACATGAAACTAATGGCAGCTGTGGATCATCACCAGAACACTGGATTCCTGGGAGCGACCTGGAACTTCTTTTTCAGCTACTACAGAGATTAAAATTACTGAGAGAAAACCAAAATAAATGAAGCTCAGGAACAAATCCATATTTAGATCACAATTTCTGCATCAAAACCAGTGGAAATGCTTCACTGAATGCTGTTTCTCCTCAAATGTGCTGTGTTTCTGTTCAGTAAAAAGCTCCTTAAGCAACTGTTATTAGAGTTTGAAAAGCAAAGAACTGACCTGGTCAGAACAGATTTCTATGTTGCTACCCAAAGCCTCCTGACTTTCAGCAGCATCCAGCATTTCATGACACAAACCCCCAGCCATCTTCTATGAACCATTTCCATCCCCACAGCGGTAGTGAGAGCGATATAATTCAATTACAGAACCTGGAAACAGTTTAAACACCATTTGAAAGCAAACAGTTACAGTCCCTTATGCCCACGCCTGGGAAGCATCCAACTGGAAGTTCAAGATCCCATGGCAATTTTTCAAGCTGAGTAGGAGCTATCCCAATCTGTTGGCCAAGATACATTTTCTCAATTAAAACCAGATTTGAATGTCCAAAGCTGTGTGTCAGCAAGTGCTGAGAGTCCATGGCTGTCACGTTTCTGGAGCTCTCTGTGCCATCAGCCGGCTCACCTCTCTGAGCAGCTTTGCCAGATGCCACAAGTGCACAGGGGAATGCCTCTCAGCAACTCATCAAGCACAGCTTGCTCAAGGCATCACCCAGCCCAGCCTACAAAACTGCCAGGGAGGAGGCAGCCACAACCTCCCTGGGCAACCTGTTCCAGGGTCTCACCACCCTCACTCCAAAGAATTTCTTCCTAATCTCCACTCTAAATCTGGCCTCCTCGAGCTCCAATCTGTTCCCTCTCATCCTATCACTACAAACCCTTGTCAAAAGTCCCTCCCTGGCTTTCTTGTAGCTCCTTTCAGGTACTGGAAGGATGCTCTAAGGTCTTCCCAGAGCTTTCTCTTCTCCAGGCTGAGCACCTCCAATTCTCTCAGCCTGTCCCCATAGGGGAGGTTCTCCAGCCTGATCACCTCTGTTGCCCTCCTCTGGACCGTGGCAGGGGCATTGGAACTAGCCCTATGAGGAGAGGTTGAGGGAGCTGGGAGAAGAGAAGGCTCAGGGGTGACCTCATTGCTCTCTACAACTACCTGAAGGGTGGTTGTAGCCAGGAAGCAGTTGGTCTCTTCTCCCAGGCAACCAGCACCAGAACAAGAGGACACAGTCTCAAGCTGTGCCAGGGGAAGTTTAGGCTCGAGGTGAGGAGAAAGTTCTTCACCAAGAGAGTCATTGGTCATTGGGATGTGCTGCCCAGGGAGGTGGTGGAGTCACCGTCCCTGGAGCTGTTCAAGAGGGGATTGGACATGGCACTTGGTGCCATGGTCTAGTCATGAGGTCTGTGGTGACAGGTTGGACTTGATGATCTTTGCAGTCTCTTCCAACCTTAGTGATATTGTGAACTAGATGACCTTTACAGTCCCTTCCAACCTAAACCATTCTATGCAAGAGAAGCTACTCACATTTAGACACTATTTTGTTTTCACAGCAGCAGTGTTAAACATGACTTTGGGGGCCACATCAAACATTTTGATACCATCAGGCTGTAAAGTGAACACACATGCATAAACACAAACTACAGGTAGCAGGGAGCCTCTCTTATCTGCCATTTCCTAATCTTTACACATTTAGTAAGTTCAAAGGTGTGCTGGGGTTTGTTTGGATTTAAAAACCAACTAATTTTTGCTTTCAGGCACTGCTACAGAATTTTGTAGCTTATGTGCTGTTTAGAGAGGGGCTGAGGAGGTTTCCTCTGTGCTTTAAAGCCTGCACAGCCACCACCCAGGAGCTCAGATCTTCAGCTGCCACTGCTGAAGGACAAACTCCTATTCCAAGATGAGCTCCATGATCCATAGGCAGAAGGTTGCTATCCTGAGTTTAGAGAGGAAGGCAGACAAGGAGTTTCTAAAGACAGGGGTCTGATCCTCAAGGAGAATCAGGCTTTCCAACAGCCTCACTCAACAGATTTCCTAGTGCAATGTCTCAGACTCCTGCTGTTTGGAGTTGAGTCATCTTCATCATCCAGGTTTGGCTCTTTCTTTGCCACATTACCAAACTCTTAAGTGATAACATTAAGAAAAGGAAATCAGTAAAAGGCAAAAGCACTTTTTTGGCTGAAGACATCATCCTGTGGACTTCCCCAGTGCAGCTGAAGAGTGCATCTCAAAAGCAGTAAGCCTTGAAATAAAGGCAGGAACACCTTCAGGGAACTTCACCACACCACACAGGCTAACTTCCTACCAGGACAGACAGCAGCTTTTTGGATTCTTGCTTCCAACATCCATTTTTCAAGCATCACTTCACAAAACTCAGAATTCTGAAACTGTGCCTCAGAGGGATTGTAAGAGACATGTATTGCTGAAGGATTTATGGTGCAGTGAGAGAAACTGAATGCAATGTAAGCAGAGGGATGAAGACATCTCTTCCCTCAAGAGGATTTGCAGAATGACTTGGTGGAAAGTTGAATGAGCTGCCTCACTCCTGCACTGTGCAATTACCTCTCTATAACCAGAGCTGGCTTCCAGTTGCCAGAGTTACACAACCCGCTGCAAACAGCGGTAAAGCAGTAGCCTCTGCAACCCCTTCCTGGTGCTGGCCCCATGGACACAACACTTATAATTGCAGTCAGCAGAGCAACAACCTTGCTTGAGGCCAAGTTCACTTCCCTCTCTGCAAAAGAGCTAAGTGCAAAAAGAGAACTAAATGCAAAAGATCTTTCTGAGACAGGAGATTTAGGTCTGAAACACGTCTGACACTTAACTGGGTTGTGGTGCCTAAGGTAATTAAGCTGTGAGGGTCATGGGGGAGGACGGAGCACACAAGTTGGTAAATGTACAAAATCAAAAGCAGCCTTTTTGCTTTCTCAGACAGTTCTAACTAACTTGCATTCACCACTGTTACCAACGTGCCCACAGCGTCCTCCCACCCTAAACCACTCAGCAGTCCCAGCAGCTGCTGCCCCCACCTCAACTCCTGATAAAATTAGGGGATGTCAGACACTGGGCTTACTAGAATCAATTAACTCCAAATCATAAGGCAGAAAGAAAGGGAGGGAGAAATTGAATTACCACAAAATACTTCTGCTCCCAAGTTCTGTATCTTGGATGACTGCACTTCAGGCGCTGCTGGTTTGAATCCAATTTGTGGAAACCACAGAACATGATTGGAAAAACCCTTCAAAAAAATGGAAACTCCTTTGAATTGAAATTCACCCTGCTCCAATAGAAGGCCACATGAATCCCGGGTCGCCAGGATCCCATGCCGTCTGCATCCCTATTTTTCCGAGGCAAAGCAAGAGCAAGGCCGTGTTTTAAAGGCAATTAAGAGGATATAAATTGTTGTGCACTGCAAAAGCAGAGCTCTCAAAAGAGCAGAGTCCTGGCAGCTCTCATAATCCTTTTGAAATTGTTCATATTAAGATTAAAGATCACTTTGTTCCTCTATTCCCACAACTAGCTGGTATGGTAAAAAGATCAGCCCCCCCGGTCCTGTATGTAACATCTTTACCATTTGCTCCCCTCTCCGTGCATGTGATTAAATGTAACATTCTGAAATCCCCAAGTTCTGAGAAAAGCATAAATCCTTGTCCACAGCTGCTGCTCAGCTCTGGAAACACATGCATTTGCTTTTCAAGCATCTACCATCAAAAAATCCCCCAGGACCTGCGCTGGAGAACACCTGCATCTCTTCATTTAGTTCCAATAACAGAGCCCAAACTGCACAACTACAAAAATAGATGCTGTGTTCAGCTGCAGCCACATTCTGCCCCTAATTCCCGTGAACAAAAATGCTCAGAGCATGAAATCATTCAGGCAAGCTCTGTCATCGGGAGGATAAGATTTTTTGCACCAGAAGCCCAGTGGGAACTTGATAGAAAACTGGCAACAATTACAGATAAAGTACATAGTGAACTCCTCAGGGAGAGAAGAGGAAATGTAATAAGATAGATGGGTATAATTTTTACACATTCATGCTCAAGCCACAAATGTGAATTGTCTCTAATTGCTCCAATATATTAAAGGTTTGTTCCTCCTTCGCTGGGTCAACAGCTCTCAAAAAGAATTCAAAGTAGTTCATTAATTTTCTCCTGCAAGTTGGGCTTTTCCAGTTTTATTTACTAGCATTAATGCTCTCCTGAATTAGAGCTGGGAACTTCAAATTCCCTTTGTCCCTGCTTTGAAAGCCAGGCTTTGCAGTAGCCAGCACTGCCAAAAGTGGGGAGCTGGGGGCACAGGTATGTGTGCATGCATAAAATCAAGCACCTCAAGTCTAGTTTCAAGTAAGTTCTTGCAGGTCAAAATCAGCTGGTTTATGAAAGGACAACACTAACTACCGTTCCTGCTGGTACAACACTTATGGCACCTTAAGAGATGATTTATTTAGTCTTAGAAACATGGAAGACTCGGGGAGAGAGACGAGATGGAGTATCTGATCTAAAGCTACAACATACTGATAGTGGCAAAAATAAATCCAAAACTATTTAAGGGAAAACATCGCTCAGCTAACAAATTCCAGCTCTTCCAAGGGCATTTGCTCTTCAGCCTTCACACAGCTCTCCCAATCCAGAGAAGCCTTCTCGCTCCTCCGCTGCTCTGCGGGGTGTATCAGCTTACCACGCGTGGGCATGACATTAACACAGGTACTTGTGTTTACTCCCTTGTTCCACTGCTGCAGGATGGAACATTTAAGCTGATCTCAAAGAACACTTTTTATTAATTGTGTTTTTTATTTGAGCTCCTCTTGATTTATATGTCATAAAGCTCTCTGTGCACCAGCTGTGCACGCACTCCCAATTATTCCATACAGCAAAGCAAATAGAGCTTAATCAGCTCACCTCATCTATTCAACAGCTGCTCATAATTAAATCCTAACACCAGCATTCATTTGGAAATCTCCCTCTTTCTCTCAACTGGCCAGGTGAAACAAACAAGGTCTGCAGCTCGCTCCAGGGTTAATAAAGCCAAGTTATTTCAGAGAGGCAGTAAGAAGACCTTCCCAAGCCCTGGGGTAATGGAATAATCTCCTCTCTTGTACTTATTTTCTGTGCTGCAGTTCTGATAAAGTCTGGGGAGTGTAACCACTGCTTTTTACAGCTATGCAGAGAGACACCTGAGGCAATTTCCCATAGTACAGAAGTATCCAGAATTCACAGAGCAGCACTGCAGACTTGCATTTAAGGACTAAATAAAATCCCATTTATACTCTCTGTCCCTAGCACCTCCTCTGCCACACACAGATCAGTTTTCCACTGTTCTGCTAGGACATTTTGTGCACCAAAGTGTGAAGCACTCTGGTGGAGCAACCAGCAGCTTGTGCACTTGCCACCCATAATACTCCTTGTGCCTGGATGTGCTACACATCACACCTATTGCTGCCCTTCTTGGCACTACAGTGTCTGGAGTCCTTCCCTTTCCTGCTTGTACTCCATGCAGCAGGGCACCACTAGAACCATCACTTTTTTTCTCCTCAACCTCAGCAGCAACAAGAGAAACAGCAAGAAATAAAACACTGCTGCCAACTGCAAATGCATCCTCAGGCTTTGCAGGGCTGCCTACAGACAAGCAGTGCAGGGGAGCTGCACAATCACCCTGGTGATAAGTGGTACAAGACAGCAAGCAACTGCTGACTCTGCAGGGAGAGGAGGAGGCTCTCCAGATAGACCCTGATTTAGTCTAGAACCTGTAGCCATTCACACAGCCTCTTCCTTGGCATTTTACATCCTAACTGCTTTGATTTTAATTTAGATCCAGTTGTTCTCTGTTCAGCTTCACAGACACACACTGCATTAATTAATTACTCTTCCTTCATTAATTTTTTTCTGTAACAAACCACTTTCAACCCTTACTGTATTCAAGCTTCTTCCACAGAACCTAGAAATTGCCCTGCAACTGCATCTCTTGGCTTTACACACAACAAGCTATTAGACCAGTCTGTCCTTACTGGAGGTGGCTCCTCAGCTTTGTAGAGCTCCAGGGCAGCCCTCTGCCCTGTTGCATGCTGTCAGCAGCAGCTTCACTCTCACTGAGTTTGCAGAGCTTTATGAATCCTTGTAACTGAGTTTATCCAAGTGCTGGGTGACAGCTTACCCAGTCCCACCAAGCTGGACCTGCTCTCCCCCTTCTCTCCTTCAAGAACTCATGTGCACCCTGGGAACATCAGCTATACAGGTATTTGCACTGAGCAGACTTGGCCAGCCCTGGCCTTACCTCCAGCAATCTGACAGCACAGAACAATTCTAGCTGTTCCTGGATAGCTGTTTTCATTCTTTCCACAAGCAGGTAGCACTACTCTCTTCACCCTTCTCTGTAGTTCAGATTCCTATCCCAGGACATCCTTACCTGACACTAGGAGGATAAACTGTTCAAACAGCACAACTTCAGGACTGCACAATCACCTCTAGGAGTGCAGCTTCAAACAACCCTTTTATTCCCCTGCAGCACAAGTTGAATTTGCTGTCAAATTCTCCAGCAGAGCCCTCTTAAATTGCCAGAAGTGACTGCAACTGACAGTGAAAGCATTTTTATGCCCTCCTATCAGTTTAGGTTTTCCCTCCATGCAGCTTTCATACTCACAATGAAAAGCACAGCCATGTCTGCTGGACTAAATTGCCTCAGCTCCTTCAGCAAGTGTTTCTAAGAGAGGGCTTTCATGAACTCCCTCACCATTTGTATACAAGCAGAGATCACTTAGCCAGTAATGTAGCCTGGTTCCAGTTATATTTAAAGCAAACAGAAAACAAAAACAACTGAAAAGTATTTTACAATACATTATTCAGAGAAGTCAGAGGTTGGGTTGGGTTGGAGGGGACCTTAAAGATCATCCAGCTCCAGCCCCCTAGCCACGGCCAGGGACACCTCCTACTGCAGCCCAGGTTGCTCAATGCTTCGTTCAACCTGGACTTGAACACACCGAGAGAGGGAGCATCCACGACCTCCCTAGGGGGGCAATCTGCTCCTAGGCAGGCAATCTGCTCCTAGGGGGGCAATCTGCCCCAGTATTCTTCATGTTTACTGGGAAAGCTTTGCCCTCCCATTTGTCATCATCCACAGATGTCACCTGAGTGACCTAGGGAAGCAGAGCTGGACTCCTGAGCGTGCAGGGTAGCCCCTGAGCACACAGCAGCCACACAAGTGCACAGCCCCTTGCAAATGCACTGAACAGGCCACACCAAAAGTCAGGAAACTAAAGAGAGTCTCAACAAAGGCAGAAAATGCAATACTTGGGAATAGCAACAAATATTATCATGGACATTTAAAAGCTACTTAAGTGAGACAACAGACAACAGCTGCAACACATTATCACTCTGGGGGCTTTTTTTAATGTATCTGAATAATTCAGAAACTGATGAATCATGAATTGCTTTTCTGTAGTGTTTTAGGGACAGGAGCTCTTATAAAAGCACTGCCATTAATGTTTCCAATATGACCACAGAATCACTGAGGCTGCAAAAGACCTTTAAGATCATTGAATCCAACCACAACCCAATTACCATGACCACTGAACTATATCCTGAAGCACCACATCTACAGCTTCTTGAACCCCTCTAGGGATGGGGACTCCACCACCTCCCTGGGCAGCCTGTGCCAACCCCTCACCACTCTCTCACTAAAGAAGTTTCTCCTCATGTCCAACCTAAACCTCCCCTGGCAGAACTCAAACCCATTTCCTCTCATCCTATCACTGCTCACATGGAAGGAGAGACCAAGAGGAGCCTTACTCCAACCTCCTTTCAGGGAGCTGGAGAGAGCAATGAGATCTCCCCTCAGCCTTCTTCAGATTAAACCACCTCAGCTCCCTCAGCTGCTCCTCACATGATGCCCTCCAAAGCCCTCAGCAGCTTCATTGCTCTTCTCTGGACACCCTCCAGCCCCTCGATATCTTTCCTATGCTGTGGTGCCCAGAACTGAACCCAGCACGGAGTCCAGGGGCACCATCTCTTCCCTGCTCCTGCTGGTTTTGATTCAGACCAGGATGCTGTTGGTCTTCTTGGCCACACTGCTGGCTCCTGTTCAGCTGGGTGTCCACCAGCACCCCCAGTTCCTTTTCCACTGAGCTGCTTTCCAGCCACTCTGCCCCAGGCCTGGAGCACTGCTTGGGGTTGTGGTGACTGAAGTGCATGACCCAGCTCCTGGTCTTGTTAAACTTCATCCCAATGACTTCATCCCATGGATTGAACCTGTACAGATCCCTCTGCAGAGCCTTCCTCCCCTCAAGCAGATCAACACTGCTGCTCCATTGAATGTGGTCTGCAAAGCTGCTGTGGGTGCTCTCCATGAAACACAATTAGAGTCCCTGCAAAAATACCCTACCAGCTGCTGCAGAGCTTGGTGCTTCCAGGCACTGACTGCACAAGAATCAGCTGGTGCTTACACATCCACATAACACAAGGATGGCAATAAACTCACTCTTACTGCCTTGACCAAGGACATTCAAGAGCCATTACAGATGAAATGAGCTAGAGAAAAATCACACTTTGCAGCTGACTTCTGTGCTTCATCACCCCAGGCTCAGCTCACTCTCTTGCTTGCCTTACACTTTTGCAATGCTTGGGTTTTTGCACCTGTTTGATTCCACTCTTAGCATGGCAAACAGATAAACTTTCAAAAACACAAAGACATGGTTTGTAAAATGCACCACACTGACACCAAAGTCCAAATGCAGCCTGGAGAAGGAAATGTTCTGGGGGGACCTTAGAGCTGCCTTCCAATAGCTGAAGGGATCCTGCAGGAAGGCTGCAGAGGGACTTCTCCTGAGGGTGTCTAAATACAGGACAAGGGGGAATGGTTTGAAGCTGAGGGAGAGCAGGGTTAAACTTCTTAGGAAGAAGTTCTCCAGTACGAGGGTGGTGAGGCTCTGGAGTAGGCTGCACAGGAAGGTTGTGGCTGCCTCCTTTGTGGGGGTGTTGAAGGCCAGGTTGGATGAGGCCTTGGGCAGCTGAGTCTGGTTCAGAGGGGTCCCTGCCCATGGTGGGGAGGCTGGAGAAGATGATCTCTGAGGTCCCTTCCAACCTGAGCCACCCTAGGATTCTATGATTCCATAATTCTAGGATTCTGGGAACATGGATCCTGCTCCCATAATAGTTTAGAAAAGGTTTTGCATAACTACCTTAGAAGGCAACAAATCAACGCAGCATTCCCTAGTGAATTTGACATACATCCAAAGGCTGCTTTCAGTTTGTGCATTCCACACCCTGCTAAAGCAAAGCTGTAGGTGTGCAGCATGAGAAACAGACCTTGGCCTTTTTGCATCAAGCCCCTCTCTTGAAAGTGGTGTTGGATAGGAAAAAGGCAACATGACAGCAGGTTCACAGGAGTTGTGCACTTACCAGAGTTAGGGCAGTAGTCTGTGTACTGTGGGATCTGGATTGTAAAGGCCACCAAATCTGGAGCTAGGAGGGATTCTGGCTTTCTGCTCTCGTTGAGCCATTTGCTGCTGTGTAAGTCTCTGGTGTCAGATGGGCCTTGAATTAAAGGAATCAGCTTCTCTTTTCCACCATCACCTAAGGTGAAGATTAGACCCTTTACAGCTTTTACTGTAACAAGGTAAATTTTCAACACAAACATTCACTGGTCCAAAGAGCACACTTATTAACAGTGTAAGTACAGAACCGAGAGAAGACATCGAAAGAGCAATCTCACATAAACTACTAAACAGCTTCCTTAACGCCATCTTGTAAATGCCTTTACATCCAGGAGGACTTCAAATGAAGTAATCAATTATCTTTAAGACAGTCATTTCCATCCCTACTTTATAAAATAACATCATTTAATACCACAGTGACCTCACCATCAGAATGACCTCGATTTAAATACACTACAGATGCTCTTGACACGAGCTGCCTTCTGAAAAGGTCACAGACACTGATTGCAAAAGCGCCTGCATGCTCTTGAAAAAAAGAAGTCTATTACAGAAATTTAAAAGCAATTCATCACAGAGCCCTCAGAAACTTCCCAAGTGAAATACCCACCCCTGCCATTAATGGGAAATGAGACATTCAACAATAAACACATCAACGTTAGGTCCAAAGGAAAGCAAAATGCAAACAGCCTGGGTGAATTTAGTCCAGCTTCCTCAGGGCTCTAAGGTCTATATTTGTCTCATGGAAAAAAACAAATACCTTTTGCTTTTTATTCAGTGTAAAAACGAACTGTCCTGGGGCCAGAAAGGATCATCCTGGGGCCAGAAAGGATCATCCTGGCACACGTAGAACAATAACAATAACCCCTCCCCCAACACAGAGTACCCAAACCCCCTGATTCATAGGAACAATGAGTAAATTCTTGTTTCAGTAACTCTCCTTGTAAAAGGCAAGGCCAATTCTCCTCTACAGGCAATAAAGTTTTACATGGTCCAGCTGCACATACCTGGGGCTTTGGCACAAATTTTTATGGATCCCACGGTCCCAGAGGCGCATTTGACCAACGATGTGCCGCAGTACTTCAATTCAACATTCTGGATTGAACCCTCCAGAGTTGGCAGGGGATTCTTAGATTTCACACCTAATAAAAGAAAACTGCAAATGTACTAGCCTGTTGAATTTAAATATTTTTATATTCCTTCACCGAGGCATTTAAATTTAATTAGACTTTAATTATCTCCCTTAGATGTTCCCTCCTCCTGCTGGTGAAGTCACCGCTCCGAAATGGAAGGAGAGAGGGCTGCAGGTTGGCATTTTCAGACAAAGTGGGGCATGGAAACACCAACAGCCACGGTGAGGGAAACACCACAGACAGACACAGTGAGGGGAAACACACAAGACCACTGTGACACTGGGATAATAAACATCTACACATGCAAGTACATGCACTTTTGTTTGCACTTTATAGGTGCCTGCCTCAACTCTTCTCTTTCAGGTCCCCATATGAGCCTTTCATTGCAGCATCTTAAAATGCCTGAGTGTTTCCAGCTTATCTTTAGACACCACCATTTTTCCTCAGTGGCCATGTAAAGCTTTACATCCCCACTGCCACGAAGCTCAGAAGGCCAGGGGCACGCTTGCCATTTTCCAGAGGAAGCTGGAGTTCAAACCTTGCCTGGGGTCACAAGTGGAAATGTTTTGGTGGTCTTTCCTCCGCCCCCCATTGGTGCACACCAGCAAACTACCACACTGGTTGAAAGAAACTGGTGCTGCTGGCAGGCATTTCTGAAGAGCTGCCTAGAACCACAGCAACAGCAGCAGGGGATCATACGAATCAGGAGTGAGGTATGTTGGCAGGACTGGAAGGCAGCCCCCAAAACAGCCCCAGAGCAGGGATGGGGGAAGCCAGCCCCTCCTATTTGGTACAACTCTGCCTATCAGAAGAAAACACATAAATTCACTGGCAAATTAGAACTAAATAGTTTCAACACCTGTAACAAGTATGAAAGGAAAAACTAACAGAAGTCACCATTTTTAATGGGTTTTTTTCCCCCTTTGTGCAGAAGTGCCTTGGAATTTGTCAGTCAAAACTGGCAAGCAGCCTGTTCATTATGCAAACATCAGTGCAATTATGGCAATGTTTCCTCACATATGTAACAGAGGATTTGATCCAAAGTCCATAATTATGCAAGGAGAGTATTAGGGACTATCAGGGACAAAAAAAACCTACTTTAAAGCATTTTGATATCTGTTTCAAGACAGTCACAGAGAGCTGAACGCAGTACAGAGGCTTCACAGATTCTCTACAGAATGAACTCAGTTGGGTTTTGCACTCTCTCTCGAAGACTTAAACCCAAGAATCAAAAAACATCACAGAATCACAGAATGTCAGGGGTTGGAAGGGTCCTGCAGAGATCACCCACCCAACCCCTCTGCCAGAGCAGGAGCACCTAGGGCAGGCCACACAGGAATGCATCCAGGTTCTCTCCAAAGGAGGAGACTCCACAACCTCTCTGGGCAGCCAGCTCCAGGGCTGTCCTCTCATGTTGAGGTGGAACCTCCTGTGTTCCAGCTTGTACCATGTTGTTCCTTGTCCTGCCACTGGGCACCACCCAAACGAGACCATCACCTTCATCCTGAGACCCACACCTCAGATACTTATAGACACTGATCAGATCCCCTCTCAGCCTTCTCTTCTCCCAGACCAAACAGCCCCAGGGCTCTCAGTCTTTCTTCAGAGCAGAGATGTCCAAGTCCCTCAATCATCCTCATGGCTCTTTGTTGGACTCTCTCCAGCAGTTCCCTGTCTCTCTTGAACTGGGGAGCCCCAAACTGGACACAGCATTCCAGCTGGGGTCTCACCAGGGCAGAGCAGAAGGGCAGGAGAACCTCCCCAGCCCTGCTGGCCACACTTTTCTTGATGCACCCCAGGATACCATTGGCCCTCCTGGCCACAAGGGCACATTGCTGTCCCATGCAGAACCTGCTGTCCACCAGGACTCCAAGGCCTTTCTCCATGGAGCTGCCTTCCAGCAGGACAACCTCAGTCTGTGCTGGTGCCTGGTGCTGCTCCTTCCCACATGCAGGACTCTACACCACTCTTCATGAGGTTCTCCTTTGCCCAGCTCTCCACCCTGTCCAAATCTCATTGTATGGCAGCACAGCCTGACAGGGTGTCATGTCAGCCACCTCCCCACCCCACCCCCTCAGTTTGGTATTATCAGTGAACTTGCTGAGGGGCCAGGTAACTGATCTTTAATATCTATTCATAATCTTCAAGAGGTATTAACTAGTTAGAAAAAAAAGCCTTAAAAAAAATATATATGAAACAAATTTTTGGATTAAACTTGGTAACTGTGCTTCCAGTTCCTGCACACTGAAGTGGTTTTGGTGCTGCATATACAAACCATTTGGTAATTAGACTTCTTGGCATAGATTCACTCAAGTTTTGTTCTGGCAAGACATTAAAATACCCCTCGAACCCCAAGCACTTTCCAAGGTAGGAAGAGAGCAGCAGCAACACAGGGTTGCCACGTGAAAGCAGGTTGCACATTCTGTGCATATTTTCTTATCACAACTGAACCTGTTTCCTGTGTTGGAGGCATGTTCAGCCTTTTCCTCATTTGTGGCTCAGGAAGGCTGCAGGCTCAAAGAATGCTCACTGCAACCCATCTGTGTGCCTGCCTCTGCAACACCCCATCAGCTCTCAGCCTGAAAGATCAGCTACTGATCACACACCCTCATTCCTAGTCCTGCCTGGGGTAAGCCTCTTTTAAAGCTGAAAATCCCCTTTGATCTAAGGTGTGGTATCAGACACCACAC
Source organism: Melanerpes formicivorus (assembly GCF_026170545.1). Taxonomy (NCBI): domain Eukaryota; kingdom Metazoa; phylum Chordata; class Aves; order Piciformes; family Picidae; genus Melanerpes; species Melanerpes formicivorus. The sequence continues at coordinate 1,927,782 of NW_027142408.1, forward strand.
ATGAATTTGCCAAAAGCAGACAGGGTACCTGTAGGCATTTCCTAGCCCTGGCTCTGCCTTCTCCTGCTTCCTAAGCACTTCTGCAAACAGAGGCCACAGTGTTTAAAAAGAGCAGAAAGACAAAGTCTGTTTCTCCAGGTCTTCTGCCAATTCAGTCCCAAAGAATATAAAACACTGTTAGCAAAAGCCAAGGTTACAACCACAGGAAAACAAATCTGAGTTCAGAATTTGACCTCTGTCTTTTCAGTCTCCTGAAAGCTGGTAGCTTCTTGCTAGTTCCATCTTTCAGCCACTCTTTCATGCCTCAAAATCCAAGGTGTGCTGTCAGATCCATCTCTCTCACTTCACTAGGGAAGATTATGTGCTTCTCAACTGAAATCATTTCCACCATGGAGTCCACTTTTAGATTCATGCAGCTTGTCCCCAGCCCCTGCAGTCCCTGACATTCTAAGTACAAGCAGGAGGGAATCAGCTACCTAGAAAATCAAAACTGTGACCTGCCTTTAGAGCAGCTCAGGATTTCTGCTAATGACTCCATCAATGTTAACATTCACTTTGTTTAAAATCAGGTTTTAAAAGTTGCCTAATTAGTCATTTCCCCAGTAGCCTCCACATCCTTCACTAACCCTTTTGTAAGAAGGTCAGCATGCAGTGATTAACGGAGGAACCCCAAGTGACAAAATCTCAACTGAGCAATAGAAAAGACAGGAAGCCAGCAGAAGATTGAGGCCTGTGTGACACCAAATCCCTGACATACAATCACTAATTCTTTAGTAAAAGAGATGCAAAATATGGAAGAGTAAACAAATAAACCAAGGCTAAAACTTGCAGAATTATTCCACAGTAATTCTCCCCAGGTTTAGGTTATGGCCTCAGAAGGGAAATTGCCATTTTTAAAGCATTAAGAACCAATAAACCATGGGTTGGCAACGTGCTAGGGTAAAAGGCCCTCATCTACATGGCAAAATGATTTCAAACTCAGTAAAAACATCAACCCATGAATACAAGCAAGGAGCCATGAAGCAAATGAAATAGCTTTTAGGCCTAAGCCTTACTGGAAGCGAGAAACAAAGTCCAGTTCTTTGCAGAAATATATACTGAGGTTTGCCTAGCACAGAGCAGCCAGTAAACAAATCCAAGTGTAAGAGCAACCTCATCTCTTCTGTGAGAATGGCAAGGTGGCAGTGGTCAGCACACAGGATTGGAAAGGCTTTAGTGGCACTGCTCCTGCTGCTGCAAACGGGGGTTCAGAAAGAGGGGAAGGATGGATTTTCCCTTCTGCTGTGTTTCAGATACCACTGGATCAGTTGAGACAAGTGGCAGCAGCCCAGGTTAATGCACTAAATTAACTTTTGTCTTCCAAGAGATGGCAGAAAAGCATCAGAGTCCGAGCTTCTAGCTCTCAGAACGCACATCCTGTTAATCCTCACATCCAGACACTGTCAGCAGGCAAAGGCTAACGTTTACAGAGAGGCAAAGGCTTCCAGGAGGTGGATAAACAAGGAAGGACTTGAGAAACTTCAAAAGTATTTTAAGTAAGATCCTGCACAAGACAAAACCAGAGAGATGGAGAGAGGAAAGAGCTGACAGTTTGCACTCCAACTAACACATCCCATAGCTGGAAGTGTAAACTCACAATCGCTCGCTGCATCTGAGGTGGAGTTCAGCAGCTCAAGCAGAATCCCTACACACAAAGTAGATTACAGCACATTTTCTCAATGCCATTTGCTAAGATGATCACAAAACCTCTGAACTGCATTTTCTAACCCAAGTTTTTCTGAAATCTAGGTTCAGCTTAATCCAAGCCCAGTTCAAATGTCAGCTCTTCAAATGTGCTAAGCACAAGTTGCAAAGTATCTCAGGCTCTGGAATAAAGCCTGCATTTTACAACTCCTCTGTAGGTCAGAAGGTGCACAGCAACAGAAAAAGGACAGATACAGCTTTCTAGGACAGCAAATCATAGGATGAAAGAGCAAAGCCCTAAAGGAAGCAGAGCTCATCTCAGATCTCATCACCTTCTGGTTCAGCTGTGGAGCTCTGTGTCTCTAAGCAGAGCTGTGTCTCTAAGACACATCTATTTCAATAAGCTCTTTGGCAACCAAAGCCTCCTTTCCCAGGAGTTTGTACTCCCTTGCCTTTCAAAAGCCTCTCTCCCCAGAACAGCTGTAAACCTTACAGTGCTATGTAACACACCTACTATGCAAGAGATGTGCAGTGCCATATCTCACCTGGACCTACACATGGTTGCGAGCTTCCCTGTAACACCTCCTGGTCACCTGCTCACTGTCAAAGAGAGAGAGAGTCCTGGAGAGAGTCCAATGGAGAGTTATGAGGATGATTGAGGGGTTTGAACACCTCTGCTATGAAGAAAGGCTAAGAGACCTGGGGCTGTTTAGCCTGGAGAGGAGAAGGCTGAGAGGGGATCTGACCAATGAGGGTCAGGAAGAAGGTGATGGTCTCTCTTGGGTGGTGCTCAGGGACAGGACAAGGAACAATGGGCACAAGCCAGAACACAGGAGGTTCCACCTCAACATGAGGAGACATTTCTGTACTGTGAGGGCAACGGAGCCCTGGAGCAGACTGCCCAGAGAGGTTGTGGAGTTTCCTTCTCTGGAGATATTCAAAAACCCATCTGGACGTGCTCCTGTGTGGCCTTCCCTGGGTGATCCTGCTCTGGCAGGGCAGCTGGACTCCATCTCTGGAGGTGCCTTCCAACCCTTACCACTCCATGACTCTGTGACATTACATGGAGAAAGGTTAAGATGCACTACATCAAGTCTTAGATGTATCTATGTATATCTTAAACAGATTCCTCAATTCTCCTTCTCAGGCTGCTTTAAAGAACAGAAAGGTGTGAAGCTACCCCTTCACACGTAGTGTTCCACATGCATAGGTGACAAGACTTCACTTCCTTTAAGGATGAGTTTTGGTGCTAACTGGGGTATCATCCTTACTCAGCTGCAGTGCTGAGTATATTGTGCTGCACTTCTTTAAGGTATCACTGTGCTCCTCTCAGCCATTTCAATACACATTCTTCAGGCTACAAACCTGAACCCACAATGCTTCCACAAAAACGTTTACATTTGCTTTTAAACATTCTATACCACTGCTGAGGACTTAGAGAGCAGCAGCACCTTTGGTGCCTGGAATGGCAGTTTCTTACACCAGGAGGATATTAACCTTTAATCCTTCAAATCATTGCAGAAATGTTTGTAGAAATACTTTTAGCCTCTTTATCTGGTCACAGTCCTGGAAGTCAAGTCGTGTCTGTACAAACCAATCATTTCACCAGCAGTTTTATATTTCTTTAAAGCCTCATATAAAAAGCACCTGCTTAAAGTGAGTAATGGAGTTTTATATTCCTTGCACTTAGGAGCAGCGTATGTAACCTATTCCGCTTTCCTCCCTCGTGGAACATATTTCAGCTTATATTGCACAGCACATTACCCATGTGGATAAAGACTCTCTGATCAGCAATTTGGACTCAGACAGCAACCTGCATGAACGCAGGGGTTTTTTTTCCCCTCCTTAAATACAGTACCCACTTGATTCCCCTCCACAAATTAAAACCATCCTTTAAGGAAGGTGATCTCACCTTCGTGATGAAGAGGTGAAGCCCAGACATGCTACCACCCTAACAATGCCAGGCTGCAAGCTACAGCACAGACCCTACACAATCAACAAGCAATACATGTGCTGTCAGTGTTAGGAGGAAACAAGCTGACACAGAATCTTCCCTGGAAGGAAGAAAGAAGAATAGATAACATATTCAAAACAAAACAAAACAAAAACCTATCTATCTAGAGAGAGACTCATTACCTGTGTCCATCATAAGAAGGACACAAAGTTGTTGGAGTGAGTCCAGAGAAGGCCAGAAAGATGATCCAAGGGCTGGAGCACCTCTGCTGAAAGCGCAGGCTGCGGAAACTGGGGTTGTTCAGCCTGGAGAAGAGAAGACTCTGGGGAAACCTTAGAGCTGCCTTCCAGTACTTGAAGGAGTCTTACGAGAAGGCTGCAGAGGGACTTTTCATGAGGGGGTCCTGAGACAGGACAAGGGGAAATGGTTTGTAGCTGAGGGAGAGCAGGGTTAGACTGGAGCTGAGGAAGAAGTTCTTCAGTACCAGAGTCTGGAATAAGCTGCCCAGGAAGGTTGTGGCTGCCTCCTCCCTAGGGGGGATGTTCTAAGCCTTGAGCGGCTGAGTCTAGTTGGGAGGTGTCCCTGCTCATGGCAGGGAGGTTGGAGGAGATGGTCTCCCAGGTCCCTTCCAACCTGAGCCACTCTAGGATTCTAAGATATCATCCCTGGAAGAAAGAAGAATCTATAATCTTCCCTGGAAGGAAGTGTTCATTAGCATGATGAATTTCTGAGAGATTAAAGAAAATCTTACTGCCTATGAAGACACAAAAAGAGAAGAAAATCTAAATGCAGGGCAAGTCCTGAAACAAGCAGATATTAGGGAGACAATTTAACCTTGGAATTAGCATTTGCCCAAAACCATGAAACAGGGCAGTGCTTCCTTACTACAGCTTACTAAAGCAAGTGCTTGGAACATACTTCTTCATAGGTCAGAAATTTAAGGAATTCTTCAAGCTCAGCATATGGTTTCCCCGTGGAATTCTGTATTTTGACAGAAGTTTGCAACAGCCTAACAAGAGCATTCTTTAATTACAGCAAGGGTCATGTGGGACTCCAGTGTGTAACACAGGCAGGAGCTACAAGAAGAACAAACTATTTGTGAGAAAGCTCCTGGGTTTTATTTTTAAAAGCAACAGTGAACTTTCATGGGTCAGATTAAAAATTGTAGTGAGCAGTTCTGCATGATTAAGCAGAACTGCACAATTGTATTAATTGATTGATTTTCATAGGCATCACTACGCCACGCACAGAACTGGATTTCAGCACATTGCAACGTCCTCAGCAGACTGAGTGATCCTCTATGCAAAGAGCCCTACCTTCACAAATACCAGATGCTACCTGCAAGTAGACACTCTTTGCATCTTCTGCCACCCATATATCTCTGTCTTGGTAAGCTTTAAATAACACAGAAAATAAATTTGCCAGAACAACTGAAATTAAGCATAGAATGACCTGTCAATATGATTGCACCCAAGTACTTACTCACTGCACTGAACAGGAAGAAGGGCTACATTACATTAGCTTGATTAGTACCTCATGGAATGCTGCAGAAGTTGGGAGGTCAAGACAAGTTTACACAGCCCATGAGAAGGAGTGGAAGGAACAGATATTCTGCAGGCAGACATTTGAAGAAGGAATATCTGTGACTGGGGAGTGCATTTTCTCCGTCTTACTGCCTTTGGGTTAGTGCTACATGAAGCTTGTTTGCTACAAATTGTAACTCTGATTTACTTAGTGTAGTAAGTCTTGACCTATATACTTAATGTTAAAACCTGGGGAAGAGAGAAATTGGAAGCTTTAAAGAAATCCTGAGGAACCTTCACAGTATCTTAGAATGACCTCCAAAGGAGAATTTGAAAAGAAATTAACAAGTCAATTTTTCAACCCAGAGGAACATTGCTAGGAGCTTACTCCTTGGACAGGGTTGCTCCTTTTGCCAGTCAGGCATCCTTACCCTAATTCCAAACCTGTCTCACAGTATCACCAAGGTTGGAAGAGACCTCAAAGATCATCAAGTCCAACCTATCACCCAAGACCTCATGACTAGACCATGGCACCAAATGTCACATCCAATCCCCTCTTGAACACCTCCAGGGATGGTGACTCCACCACCTCCCCGGGCAGCACATCCCAATGACCAATGACTCACTCGGTGAAGAACTTTGTCCTCACCTCGAGTCTAAACCTCCCCTGGCGCAGCTTGAGAATTTGTCCTCTTGTTCTGGTGCTGGTTGCCTGCGAGAAGAGACCAACCTCTTCCTGGCTACAACCTCCCTTCAGGTAGTTGCTAGAGAGCAATGAGGTCTCCCCTGAGCCTCCTCTTCTCCCGGCTAAGCAACCCCAGCTCCCTCAGCCTCTCCTCACAGGGCTGTGCTCAAGGCCTCTCCCCAGCCTTGTTGCCCTTCTCTGGACACGTTCAAGTGTTTCGATGTCCTTCTTAAACTGAGGGGCCCAGAACTGGACACAGGACTCAAGGTGTGGCCTCGCCAGTGCTGAGTACAGGGGCAGAGTGACTCCCCTGCCCGTTCAGGCTTAGCTGATAGAAAGGAGGCCTCTGTGCCGCCAGCCACATGCTTTTCAACAGGAGGATGTAAACTTCTTTAGCGAGCTGTTTTTCCCTTTCATCTTATCTCCAGTTTCGGTGTAGATTTATAATGCTCATTGTTCCCAATTTTAACAAATCACCTAATGGCAGAAAGGAAAACACCTTCACCTCGGAATTATTTGCAGTTGTAGAAATGCCTTTTGTCTGGCCCGTGCAAGGCCTGCACTCTGTTTGGAACACAGATTGTCTGTCTTTTGTCTGACAGCCACCAAGCTGCACAAATTACTTTCTGCCTGTTCACCTGTTTGCAGCTGTGTCTGTAAGCTAAGGATCCCGCAGCCTGACTGGAGCAGCCACTCCAGGATTGATGACATGTGCTGCTGATAAACTGAGCAATTTGAAGAAATTACTGCCTGGACTTATTGAAAGACATCTGTGCATGAGCTGAGAACTAGAAGCCTTCAATTGTGTGTTTGCAACCTGCAGCGGCGGCGAGCCGTTTGAAGTGATATCCTTCCATCCGAGCTGGCCCTGCCACTAAATCGCTACACCATCTTTGCAACATATTTCCTCCCACAGCGAGAGAATTCTGCTCTCATGGTCTCAAATATACTTCCCAAATCGAGGCTATTACAACAGTTAAGACTCCCTGTACCCATACAGCAGAACTAAGCTGAAGCGTTTCCACTTGGCACTCAGGTTTGGCATTCTGGGTTGTGTCCCAGCCAGCCCTGCTCTCTAGTCTGGTTCTCAGCAGTACCAGCAGCTCACAGCCACACTCACCCTTTTGTTAGCCAACAGGACACAGCTTTGCAGTATTACAGACCTGCAGCCTGGCTCTTCCTTCTACTTGCAGTAATTCATTACCTCTTTGGCTAACTAATATTCATCAACGCCTGAAATTTCTGCCGTAAAGTGTAGCAATCATGGAACTGCAGTTCTGGACAGTGTTTGAGCTTCTGGGGGACATTTGCAGACATGAATTTTAAGCTCAGGAAGCCCCAGACTGCTGTCCCAAGGTGAGTGTCTGCAATTCTTTTGGTTCAAAAAAAGCTCTACCAGACAGGTGTGCAGTGTGAGGTGGCCAGACACTGCTAAACTGTGCATTTTATTTAGCTGCTCACTGCTAAACTCCACAGGGTATCCAGCAAAATTAATTCCTAGGTCTCTTGAGATGCATTCCATGGTGGAACGCTTCAGCGTGGTTCACCTTTTCTTTGCTCCTACAGATTAACCATAAATGTGTTTCTCCAAGTGTACCTTGTGACAGAGTAAGCCAAAGCAGAATTCTACAGATGCTCACACGTTTTAGTAGCCCAGAATAAACACCAAATTAAAAATGACACTGAAATTGCTATCTGTGCTATTTGCCAGCTTTAGCAAATGGAATGAATGCTTCCATTTTAGTTGCATAGGATCCTCAAATTGCTCAGCTTGGAAGAGAATTCAGAGCTCACCTACTCCAACCTCCCCACCACAGGCAGGGACACCTCTCAACTAGACTGAGCAGCTCAAGGCCTCATCCAACCTGGCCTTCAATACCCCAAGGAAGAGGCAGCCACAGCCTCCCTGGGCAGCCTGTTCCAGAGTCCCAGCACCCTCAGACTGAAGAACTTCTTCCTAAGCTCCTAACCCTGCTCTACCTCAAGCTTCAAACCATTCCCCTTCCTGTAGGATCCTTGGATCCTTTCAGGTCCTGGAAGGCAGCTCTAAGGTCCTTCCCAGAGTCTTCTCTTCTCCCTGCTGAACAAATCCCAGCTCCTTCAGCCTATCCCCACAGCAGAGAAGCTCCAGCCCAGGTCGAGTATTTGAAGGCAAACACTGTCTTTAGAAGTATCTTCCCCAGCAAGGCCTGCCCGCAGTGACAACCATTTTCAAAACACATACTACATTTGATGAAAAAAAATATCACTATGCTTAAACACACTGGAAAACAGGAAAGCAAAGCTTCCGAGTTAAGTAGCTCTATAAACTGGGCTTGCACATTTCAGAACCCATAAAGTGGATTCAACACAGATCTGAAGAGACCTCCTGGACAAAAGGATCTACGGTGCAGCGTACGCACATCCAATAAATCAAGTCCTGATTACGTCCAGCTAATAACTACACATCACTAACAATAAAGCCCTTAAGATAGTAGACAGCTAACTAAACACAGTAGGTTTTTATCTTCACCCCCTGTGCACATTGTGAGTGGAAGCATTTTTAATGTCAGCTCTCATTTTAAAAGCCCTAAGTCGTGAGAACATTCTTACGCGCCACTTCGTAACTCCGACACCGAGTATGTATAAAAAGATTAGCCTTTATTTGGTATAAAATCAGTTGGCAGTTTTACATCTGTGCAATGCAACATAAATACCCCAGCTGGCATCTCCAGCTCACACACACATATGGACTTCAAAACAGAAACTTCCTTATTTGCAGCACTGCCAGGGTAATTTTGTATACTCTGCATACTACAGCTATTTGTCAGGCCCCTGCAGGTGTGCACCGCACATAAACACACAGCTGTAGCCGAGCAAGCCAAGTGTTCCATCAAACACATAAAGGGAGACCTCAGCAGCTGGATTAGTCATCCCTGCAACAGGTCCAGGGAGAACAATATGGGTTAGTATTTTTGGAAAAGCATGGATGGTGAATTTATGATTATGCTGGCCTTACCAAATAGCTGCTGGATTGTGTCATTTTTATGCAACGTCTACTTATTAAAGCGGGGGCTTTTTTTTTGTTGTTCAAATGGCTGGGGCAGGCTGGATATTTTGGAGTTTTTAATATAAACAATAAGGTAGTTTATGGATAAAATAGTTTATTAAGTGCAAAATGTTAAAAGGTTTTCATGCTAGTGGTCGGTTTTTGACAGATGTTACAATTATTTGCATTGGCTTGAACAGACAAATCACTGGAATCAATTAGAGTTAGGATATCAAAGTTTCTTACTCGCTCTGTATTACTCTCAGTCATCTTTACAGAGCATTTCTCTGCCTCTGTGTTTTCCCCTGACTGCTTAGATCCCTCCTTGCTTAAAATATGTGTTTAATGCTTTAAAAAAAAAAACCAACCCTAAAGCATAACAATAAAATTGCTCTCTCACAACTCCCTGGAAGACCCCCAGCAGCCACCCAACTTCATGGTGCTCATATGGATGTTAAGAGTATTTTAATCAAGCAGAAAAAGCAGCAAGCCTAATTGTATGCAACTTCATGGGGCAAAAGTAAGAATAAAAACAATCAGTAAGGGAATGAACAAAACATTGGAAACAATTTGCCACCTCTTTATCCACAGGGGTCTGGGTAGGGGATGTATGTTAGTGCTTAGAAACTGCCTCAGAGAAGATGAGAGCATACAAAGACCATGAAGAACAATCCTAGGTGCGTTTCAGCCATTAAACTTTGAGGTCAGCAATAAGCATTCTCCCAGCTCATCCACACAGCTCTCTTTTCTGAAGAGGAAATATTTACATACCCACAGATCCATAGAATGGTTTGGGTTGGAAGGGACCTTCAAGATCATCTAGTTCCAAACCCCCCTGCCATGGGCAGGGACACCTCCCACCAGCGCAGGCTGCGCAAGGCCTCATCCAGCCTGGCCTTCAACACCTCCAGGCTAGGCATCCACAACCTCCCTGGGCAACCTGTTCCAGTGTCTCCCCACCCTCACTGTAAAGACTTTCTTCCTCATCTCCAGTCACCTTCTTAAACATAACCTAATGACATTTCAAGACCATGTATCTGTCATCCACCAGGAACATGTGTGCAGCTCCGGGGCCCCCAACACCAGAGATACGGACCTGCTGAAGCAGGTCTAGAGCAGGGCCAAGACTACCAGAGGGCAGGAGCACCTCTGCTATGCAGACAGGCTGAAGGAATTGGGACTGTTCAGCCAGAAGAAAAGAAGGCTCCAAGGAGGCCTTAGAGCTACATTTCAATATCTGAAAGGACCTACAGGAAGGCTGAGGAGGGACTGTTTAGAAAGGCTTGTAGAAATAGGATGAAGGGCAATGGTTTGAAACTGGAGCAGGGCAGACTTAGGTTGGACATCAGGAGGAAGTTCTGCACAATGACAGTGGTGAAATACTGGAACAGGCTGCCCAGTTGAAGCCCTGTCCCTGGAGACATTGAAGACCAGACTGGGTTTGGCCCTGGGCAGCCTGATCTAGTTGGAGGTGTCTCTGGTGATTGCAGGGGACTTGGACAAGAGGACCTTTGAGAGTCCCTTCCAACCCAATGCAATCTGAAGCTGTGAAGGAATATCACTATTGGTGCCAGCAAGGTACATAAAGGTTACATAAACATTATGACAATGTAAGATCTAATCACCGGAGTTACTGACAGGTACCTAACAATCACACAGTGATCTCCTGACGTGGTACAAAGGCAGCTGCTCTTTTAATCCCAAAAGGTTGCAGTAAATGCTGAAAAAGCAGATGTGGCACTAGAGAGAGAGATGAGCAATACTCAGCCATCCTCAGTATGAGAACCACCAACACATGTGAAACAAAACTATACAGAAACCCTACAGAACAGAGCATGGGTATTCAGGAGAGAGGGGGAATGGAAAGAGTAAAGCTAATGATTCCCCTCATGCAAAAAAGTCTTTCTGAATCAGAACAGCAAATCTGTCATTTCAGGGATACTCACCCTGGATCCACAGCCTACAAAAAGGAAACCTGTTTAAAGCTTTAGCCAAGGAATTACCCTGTCCTGGAACACTGAAGGCAGAGTCCACATCAAAGACGCAAGAACAAATTGAACAGGACAGAAGAGACTGATGGGTTGATGGCAAAGTTATTAAGATTTAATGGCAAATTATACCACTGACAAACAGATCATATTCAAAAGAAGAAAAGCATTTATTAACATGAACTACCATCACAGAAGAGCTCCTTAAAAAATGATGAGTGAGCTCTGCTTCAGAAAAGCCTAAAACATCTTCCTTGAAAAACAGCTAAAGAAGATCCCTTTGCTATGGAGCAGAAGAAAGAGATGTACAGAAAGCAAAGCTGTGTCATTGCAAACTGTGAGTTCTCCTGGCAACACCCTGCATGGTCAGGCAATCTGCACCAACCTGTCCCTGTGAACATCACACGCTATTTTAGAAGAGCAGTTAGTAGTTTTAAGTGTTAACCAATACTGTGCAGTAAACCAGCACAGAAATTAAAGCAGGGGAAAGAGTGAGCGAGCAGAAGGGTGAGGAATATTGGTTTTCCCTGGGAAGTACAGAGATGCAATGGATTATACATGGATCTATCAGCCAGAAATGTGCCTTCTAATCCTGGTTTTGGCAGGTATTTCCTGCCTGGCCTTAAGAAAAACATTCAACTCCTGGGCATTTCTCCCTAGAGAAACAGGAGGTCTTAGAGGGGCATTATTCACCAGCGAGGGGAGGGCTCACGGTTTGAAACAGTTCTAACAATTTTATACTAATTAATCACTGCTCAATTAGCACAGAACTATCACACAGTGTTGCTCTTATATACGTGGATCTACAAGAAGTTTTCTGCTTCTAGACAGAAGTGATCCTAAACTCGCTGTTCTTTGACAATCCTCTGGATGAATTGCATGCCATGGTAATTGCTGTGGCCGTTCTAGAAGCCAAGCTCCCGCATCACCTGTGGCAACGATGGACCCAGGCACACCTTCTACCAAGACCCTACCAAGACTATCATCACATTCTGGTAGGAATGCACAGTGCTCAAGTGCCCATTACTGAGGGTAGGGAGTGGATTGCCCTAGTAAGAGACAGAAGACAAGGAGAGCCATGAACACACTCATAATACTAGGGCTCCACAATAGTGACTGCCCTGCAGAAGCCAGCAGAACAACAGGACCTACTTCCCTGAACAAACTACATATGGAACTTGTTTTGGTGTTCTTGTAGGTATGGATTTGAATCTGACCTGAGACAATCCTTTCCAATTAAAAAAACCCCTAGGTCCATCATGATTCCAGTCTCAGGCTGTTCCCATCTCCAGTGCACCTGCAAGCCAGTACAATCCAAAGTGCAGCCATAAACTCTCTTCTCTAAATGGAGAGCTCAGGTAAGTGAAGCCCTCTCCAGGAAGGAAAACAAGCTTCTTCCAGCTAAGTGAATTTCCAGCTCCTATTCTAATGGCAAAGGGGAAGTCTCCACACAGCCAGCATTGGGTGCATTGGCTTTGCCTATGCAAGTCACAATCCAGACATCTACTCTTTTGTTTCCTTTTCATTTAAAACTCAAAATCAACCATTTGTCCACCTTGGCTGGCTGGGATGTTAGGCACAGTTCTATCAACATCTCAGACTGCCTGAGAAGTGCAGACTGACTGCACCTCCAGAACATTCCAAGAGCCTGATAAAAGTTCCATTGATAAAGACCTTCCTCCATTGAAAACTACACTGCTGCCCAAACAGCTGAAGCAACATTATCAAAGTGTAACCAATTCCAAACCCCTCTGGACATCACACAGACCATGCTTACTTCTCTCTCTATTCCTACCTCCACTTTTCCCCATTTCTCTTCAAATACAAGCTATTTTATAGGGTGACTGCAATGTGATACCATGACCACTGCTGACTGCAGTTAGAAACAGCCCCTTCTAATCCAGCTGCTCTCCACTTCAAATGCCATTTAAAAGCTACTTCACAGCAGCATTATTGCTTCATGCTTAAAAGACATTAAGGCAAGGTTTTGGCAGTTCCATTGCCTTGATTCTATCAGCAATATGCTCAATTTATCATTAGAGCAAAACCCATGAGCACTGGTTTCCAGACTGGAGTTAACGCTCCTCTGACACATTTGGCCCTGGAAAAGGGATGCAAACCACCAGTGCTTTGAAGCAACAGCCAGTAAATGCCACTGTGGTTTACCAGGGGTGGGATGCACAACATCTCAGACCACAGTTAATGAAATTAAACCATTTCTTGTGTTTTTAAAATGTGTCCTGTGTTACTTGCTTGGAAGCTACACAACTGCTTCAGCTTTCAGCTTTTACATTTTTCTCTAGTAAACAGTTATCTCCTGCATCTAGTGGTAATTGAACCAGTAAGTGACTACCACTGCCTTGCATTTTACAAACCTTTTTTAAGTCAAAATAACTCATTAAACATAAGCTCCAGGTTCTTTTTTGTTTCCACAGAAAAATGAAATTCCAACTGTGTTCCTTACTCAAAAGATCTGGGGAAAAGATTGCTGTGAGGAACACGAAGTCTTTGCACACGACCTACTCGTCTAAGATGTGCACTGATAAGGAGTTTTGGTCCATAGCATGCCCACAAAACACGGATTTAATGCAATGCTTTCTTTACACAGTCTGACAGGGGGGAAAAAAATGGCCTGAGAGATATTTTAGTGCTGGAGACTGTTAAAGCCTTAACTTCAGTCTTCATGGACAATTTCTTCAACAAAGCACTGAAGTGGCTTAGTTACCAAAACAAAGCACTCTTTGACATCTGCTCTTCTGAAGCCTTGCAGAACCAAACAGATAATCAATCTTCAAACCCAATTTGCTTCTCCAGCATTTTCAAGTATTTACATGCTACTTACAGATCTATGGCTGCAGCCCAGCGAAATGAAATCCTTGAAGAGGACTACATGCCTCCGTTATAGAGCAACACCCTGGATAGACTCCTACTTGCAGCACACAATTGCAGTAGGGAAAAATAACTTCTCTCTAGCATTCCAATCAGCTGTTGCCTCAAGTTAAGAATTCAGTTCTAAGTCCTTCAAGCTTTCCAAATGGAGTTGATAGAATGGTTTAATTGAAATAGACCTTAAAGATCATCCAGTTCCAACCCCCCTGCCATGGGCAGGGACACCTTCCCGGAGCCCAGGTTGCTCAAGGCCTCATCCAACCTGGCCTTCAACATCTCCAGGGAGGAGGCAGCCACAGCCCCTCTGAGCAACCTGTTCCAGGGTCTTGTCACTCTCACTCCAAAGAATTTCTTCCTAATTTCCACTCTGAATCTGTCTTCCTCAAGCTTCAATCCATTCCCTCTCATCCTATCACTACAAATCCTTGTCAAAAGTCCCTTCCTGGCTTTCTTATATAGCCCCTCATGTACTGGAAGGCTGCTCTAAGGTCTCCCCAGAGCCTTCTCTTCTCCAGGCTGGACAGCGCCAACTCTCCCAGCCTGTCCCCACAGGGGAGGTTCTCCAGCCCTCTGATCAGCATCCTGGCCTCTTCTGGACCTGCTCCAGCAGCTCCATGTTCCTCTCATGCTGGGGGCACCAGAGCTGGTGCAATGCTCCAGCTCTTCACACACTGTATTTTAGCAAGTTAATTTATGACTAAGTAATGTTAACTAATAAACTTTTCCAATTAGCTTAATTAGTTAACAGTCAACTAAGAGCCAGCCAATAGTTCATTTTTCCATAGTGTCTCTACTGCTCTTCCCCAGGGACTATCAAGTGCCAGTTTTGCTACTTACAGTTATTGCTTAGAAACATTTGGCTAAATATTTGGGGAAACACTGAAACCAAAGTCACAACTCTTCTTTGATGGGAGGTGTGTGGTGGTACAGGACCATCTCCTTCACAGAACACACTGCATGAGGTTCAACATGCCAAAGTGCCAGGTCCTAGTGCCTAGGTCGGGCCAACCGCAGACAGAAATCCAGGCTGGGTGCAGAGTGGGTTTAGAATAGCCCTGGAGAAAGAGCCTTGGGGGTGTTGGTTGCTGAGCAGCTCCCAGGAGCCAGCAGTGCCCTCCTGCAGCCCAAAGGCAGCTGTGTGCTGGGCTGCAGCCAGAGGAGTGTGGGCAGCAGGGCAGGAGAGGGGATTCTGCCCCTGGGCTCTGCTCTGCTGAGACCCCACCTCCAAATCTGCCTCCAGTTCTGGTGTCCCCACCATGAGAGGGACACAGAGCTGCTAGAGTGAGCCCAGAGGAAGCCACAAAGGTGATCCAAGGGCTGGAGCAGCTCTGCTATGAGGACAGGCTGAGGGAGCTGGGGGTGTCCAGCCTGAAAAAGAGAAGACTCCAGGGGGACCTTAGAGCTGCCTGCCAATAGCTGAAGGGATCTTACAGGAAGGCTGCAGAGAGACTTTTCCTGAGGGTGTCCAGAGACAGGACAAGGGGGAATGGTTTGAAGCTCAGGAAGAGCAGGGTTAGACTGAGGAAGAAGTTCTTCAGTACAAGTGTGGTGAGACTCTGGCACAGGCTGCCCAGGGAGGTTGTGGATGTCTCCTCCCTGGGGGTATTGAAGGCCAGGTTGGATGAGCCTGTGAGCATCTGAGTCTAGTTGAGAGGTGTCCCTGCCCATGGCAGGGAGGTTGGAGGAGATGAGCTCTGATGTCTCTTCCACCCTGAGCCATTCTAGGATTTCATCATACTGAAGCAAATCACTTCTACCAGATAAAACCATTAAAAACTCAACAGTGGAGCTCTCACTATAGTTTCCAATACTGAATCTGTGATTTCTGTACATATTAAACCAGATTCTCCTAAAGGGAAATAAAATGAGACAGGAACTGTGCTGAAGAGAGAACTGTCCTTATGAGCAGAAGTGTTCAATAACATGGTCTTCAAGACAAGTTACACTGCAGAGCACAGAGGCAGTGCGGCTCAGATCACACAGCCTCATTTCCATAATCATTTTCAGGTGCCCAGAATGAACACAGTACCATCTTCAAAATGAAAAGCAGACATTCCTCTGGAAATTAAGTCAATATTTAGCATGTCACACTCAGGAAAGTTCTCCTCTTAAAATGTAACACAATTGGAACATAATCAACAATTATAAGGATGTTTATTACTTCATTTGCCTTAATTTTGTCCTATAGGCAGAGGCAAACACTGCAGATGTGGGAAGATGGCATTCATGGCCACACCACTGTGTTCTAACCATGGAAGCCAGTCTGCCTCTGAAAAGAAGTATCTACAGAACCTCAAGGAGAAACAAAAATAGGAGATCACCATGGAACCTTCTGCACCATGTACTTCACACAGCTCACACCAACCACTCAGCTCTCACACTAACCACTTTGATCTCAACAGTCTCTGGTCACTTCCCAGGAAGAAACAAGCACACATGACACAGAACTGAGAGCCCTGGGGCTGTTTAGCCTGGAGAGAAGGCTGAGAGGGGATCTGATCAATGTCTATAAGTAGCTGAGGGGTGGTTGTCAGGATGAAGGGGCCAGGCTCTTTATGGGTGGTGCCCACTGATAGGGCAGAGAACAATGGGTACAAGCTGGAACACAGGAGCTTCCACCTCAACATGAAGAGACACTTCTGTACTGTGAGGGTGCCAGAGCCCTGGAGCTGGCTGCCCAGAGAGGCTGTGGAGTCTCCTTCTCTGGAGCCATTCCAAACCCACCTGGATGTGCTCCTGTGTGACCTGCCCTGGGTGATCCTGCTCTGGCAGGGGGTTGGACTCCATCTCTGGAGGTCCCTTCCAACCTCTAATAAATTCTGACAGACTCTCTGCCCAAACAGAAATGTAAGCC
The DNA here is from genome assembly GCF_026170545.1 of Melanerpes formicivorus. Taxonomy (NCBI): domain Eukaryota; kingdom Metazoa; phylum Chordata; class Aves; order Piciformes; family Picidae; genus Melanerpes; species Melanerpes formicivorus. The sequence continues at coordinate 1,944,386 of NW_027142408.1, forward strand.
TCCACCTGTAAATCCACAAATGCCAGCACAGCAGAAGTCAGCTAAGGAGTCCATGCAAGAATGCTACTCAGGAACTGCTGGGAAGATTACTCTTCTTTATGCTGATTTCTGAAGAGGACCAAATTCTTCCCTACAATCTGTATCTGGGCTAGCCATGCTGGAGTTAATTCTCATGTTAACCTAGCTCTGATGCTTATGGAACCAAACTACAGTTTCTGTGTCTGGATCAAAGGTGTTGGTGCTCATTTGTAAATACTCTTTCCAGAGGCAAGCAAGTGGTTCTTCACACCATGGCAAACTGAGCTCAGCTGTTGAACTTTCTTCCCTGTGAAGAAATCAATTATCTCTTCTGGATAAACTTGTGAGAAGTCACTGAAGAATTATCAATAGGTGAGTAGAGCTAGGTGACATTCTCTCTGGAGACCCCACTACAAGCTTTAGCTTTCATCTTCTTTCAGGACTTTTCTTTATGCCAATAAAACAAATTCAGAAGTTTTGAGTATTGGGAAAGGAAATTCATTTTGCAGTGCTCACCACACTGCTGATAAACCACAACAATGACACTATTCAAAAGGCATTCAAGCTTTGAACAACCTGAAGCATGAGAGCAAAGGAGAATTCCTCTTCAAGTTCAGTTATATGACAGAACAAATAAAATAGTCTAACATGGAGCTTCTCTCTTTACATCACTACTCCTTGGAGTGGTTACACAGTATGTGTCAGTGTAGTTCCCAAGACTTCCAGACAACATCAATAAAAATAGGAAAGGACTGTTTTCAATACAACAACTAGAATGCATAATTAATAACCAGGCAGATGGTTCCAGTTAATTCCCAGAGGAAACAGTTACCTAATCACCTCTTCACAGAGTACACAGAAGCAATGTGCAGATCAGCTTGGTGAAATGGCCACTGATGTTACACACACTGGCTTCATCCCACCGCGGGAAGCTAAACATCTGCCCATCCATACAAAGAACTGTGCTGCCAAAAGATTTCATTGCAACAGGAGACAAAACAAAACAAGACCACACAAAAAAGCATAAACAAGAGAAGATCAAGGAAAGATGATGTTAACATGATTTGTGAAAGTCAGTTTCCTCCATAACAGTGACACAAATAAAACTAAAGACTTCTAACACTGGTGGCAAAGCTACAGGAGACAAACCACCCTCATACTTCAGGTTCAAATGCCCTAGGAAGGAGAGAAAATGGCTGTACTGACTTGGAGACACATAAATGCAAGGTGTAACAGAAAGGAAAAAAGAGAGAGGCCTCATTTCTTGTACAAGGAATACCAGGGGCTTTCTTTCCTCTGCTAAGTTTGTCATCACTGGAGGATAAGGCCCAAAACGTCAGACGCTTTAAAAGGAAAGGTTAAGAATTATCTTGCTGACACCCAAATTTTGCTTTTCCAGAAGACAGTTGTCCCTGTTAAAAACAGAGGCTGCAGATGATGCATTTGTCACACATTTTAGAAGAGAGCACACAGCAGGTTTACCATTCAGTGAGCTGCTTTTCCAGCCACACATAAGCTGACAATTCCCAGTCACATTCCCTAAATACTTGCAGAAGCCTAAACCACTTCTGCTGGGATTGCATAAACTGAGTAATTCACAACCAGCAAACGAAAAAGAAAGAAAAAAAATGAATGCAATAAGCATCTTAGAAGAATGCCACCTAAAGAAAGTGCATCTGTGCTGCTTTGCTAGCATAAAAAAACCCAAGCCAGCTACACAAACACATGAAACACTCAAGGGAAATATAAAGAACCAAAAATGAAAACAAAGGAAAACTCTGGTTCCAACTGCACCCAGTCCCCACAAAACAGGTAGACCATTTATGCATTCAAGCAACTGAAGGCAAAGCCAACCTTCCTTAGGAAATAAAAATCCCAAAGGAAATGAAAGTGGAAATGAAATCAAGGGAAAAAAGGTATTTGGCTCCACAGGCTGAGAATTGCTTACAGCAGAGAGGTCTCCGGAGCCTGGCTGCGCTTCGGCAGCATTACACCACGAGCACTGGGTCATCAGTGGCACAGTTGGCTGGTTAAGGGCTGAGGTAATGCATTTGCTAATTTTAGTAAGAAACTGCATAAAATACAGCCCCACAGCCTGATGGACAGGGAATGTTTACAGATAGTAAAAACCAAAGCAAAGCACAGAAGTCAATCATTTAACTAGAAGGAAACAGAAGTGACTGAGAGACTTCAGGGAGGTGGCAGCTTACCTGTCTGCACAGAACACTGAGCAAACCACAGTGACCCCACCACCATACCTAAAAACCCCAAACCACAAACAGGATAGAATCCTTTTTCTTCCAATAATGCCTTTTCTTGTTTACTAAGAATGATTTACAGGCCAGGTGTGGTAGCTGTTATCAAAACCACTCTTGGTGGTTTGATACCATGGATAACATTAATGCTCAGAAGAGTTTGGGATACGATCTGTAGTTTACTTGGCACAGGTTCCCCCATGCAGCTGGCAGAGGCTTCCTTCACAGCTCTCTACAACTGCAGCATCCCCTTGCAAACAAAATCTTTGTATGCACCCTCCTGTAACAAACAATTTCTGTTCTCTTCAGTCCTATTTTAATTTTCTCCCCCTACACCTCCAGGCTACCTTCAATGAGGAAAAAAAAAGGCCCCAAAAAAGGCAGCTGACTTTTTCTATGGCCCTGTATGTGCAGAAACCCCAGCACATGAGACTGGCTAAGTAGTGACAGCTTCTGAAATGGCCACCAAATAGCAGCCTATAAAAGAAAGCAAAATTTTGCTTGACAGAAAGGTAATTGCTACTTCCAAACAGAGAGACTAGATCCTACCTGTAGGCTGACTACAGACACCTGCTTGGCACATCCTCCATGCAGGGATGCTACCAAAACAAATTGCAGCTGCTTTACCTCACCAAGTGTTTTTGGCACAAAGCTGTGAGTTTGTTCCAATGTGTAGCAGAATGTAGAATTCCATCAACTCTGACACCCTTTTGAGTGAGACAGAATGGCTTCAGCATTGAGAGATGAGGCTCCTACAAACCTGTGCAGTGTACACAAGTCCAGTGTAAACAGTAAGTGGGAATTACTATTGTAAACACACAAAGAACATAAATGATCCTAACCTGCAAGACTGGGCATCTTTCAGAAAGTAAAGGAGAAGCAGCTGATATATTGGAATAAGATCTTGAGATGGCTGCAGAGCTTTACACCAGACGAGCCTATAAATTACAGTCAGGTCTGAGCTGCTTCCCCTTGTGGCAATGCCATCATTCCCTCTGCCTTGAGCTGCCTCTAGTGCTCATGTGGGCATGCTGGAAGCCAGATAAACTGCCAAATGGACTGAAAACCCTCAGAAGGAGCAGTTTCCAGCTGGATCTACAAGCTGAACTAACTGCTCACATATCTGCCTGATCATTAGAAGGTGTGGGAAAGCTGCTGTCAGGAGTGGAAGGGAAGACCATCCTCTTACACAACAGCATGAGCCTCCAGCAGCTAAAATAACAGGAAATCACAGCCTCTGGAAGGCAGCACAGAGGAGGTTTGAGAACCCTCTTATCCCTATGAAAATGCCTGCAAAAAGATCTAGCACCAAAGCACCTCAACAGCATATGCAATTAAAAGTAACTGCATTGTCAAAAGTCAGTATCAGCTTTCTTAGAGTTCCATTAGGGAGGAAATACCCATTAAGAAAGAAATGAGGAAGAGAAGTTCTGTAAGTATTGAAGAATGTGAGTTTGCATTAAAAGTTTAATTATATCACATACTACTTCTATGTCATTTTAGACTAACTTCTGAATTTTCAGTCAGTTAGCACAAAAATGGTTCCTACACATCAACAGTTTGCATTCACAATAACACAGAACAGAATTATTACATCAAAGGTCCACCTATACCAACAGCCTGGAACCAATGCTGGATTGGGAAGTGGGGAAGTCTGAATGACATTTCCTAGATGAACCTCCAGCTTATGCTGGAGGCAGTATTGGAGGAGGGGTCTCAGCAGAGCAGAGCCAAGGGGCAGAACCCCCTCTCTTGCCCTGCTGCCCACACTCCGCTGGCTGCAGCCCAGGATAAGGTTTGCCATATGATGACAAGAGGTCCTGGGTGAGTTGTGGGTTGCTATGATTCCTTGCACATTTTCAGCATCCACACTTTTGAAGAGTGGGATCCTCTTTGCATAAACTTGGTCTGCATTCTCTTGTTGAAATGTGCCTAAGCCTGGTTTGGATTCCAGTGGATCCTAGTAACCATGTCACTTAAATCACACTCTGCGACTGCCCTGTTGCCAGCATCTGACTTTCTTCCCAAATGCTGTGTTTTGCAGTGCAGAATGGAAAGGGTTTTTTCCCCAGCAGTTCCATGAAAAGGAATATTTCACCTTTGAATTGCTGGAAGTTGTGGAACAAAGCAGAAAAATACATTTGGGGTGGTTTTAAATTAAATACTCAGAACTTGACACAAACATCACGAGAACCAAACAGATGCAGAGGCAATCCTGCTTCAGGTAAAGGACATATTAGCATGAGCAATCATAAAAAATGCTTAAGAGCAAGAAGGGCATTTAATGAAAAAGCAGAAACGTTCCCATATGTTTTATGAAGTATTCTTTCCCCTTTAAATGAGCACATTCAGATTGAGTCGCTGGCTTTGTTTCAGAGAAACCCCATCTGTACGCTGCATCGCTTACAGGCACATCTCAGTCATGCAATAGCTATGTCACAGCTCATATATCAAATAGCAATCACATCCAAGGCCACACAACCTTGTATACCCCCAGTCTTCCATTCCATTGAAAGGAATCCTCGGAGAGCTCTTACTGCACCTCGCTGCTGCTGTCGCATGACTTGTGTTGGGAAAGGGAGTCCACAACTGGAATATCAAACGGTTCTTTGCACAGAGGAGAATGATCTGCAGGACAACTCCATTGCACTGATATGTTCTGGAAGTCTTGCTTTTATTAGCAACAAAAGAAACAGGTGTGGGACTAGGAGTATAAAAATAGTAGCACTGCACAGCCTTCTGCTGCACTGTGGATAGAACACAGGCAATGCACGGGAGGCTTGAGGAATTCATCTGACACATCCACATTCCAAGGCTAATAAAGTTGATTGTCCACAGCAAGGACAGAGAGTGATGAAGTTGTTATTCTACCTTCCTGGCATCAAAGGGTTTCAGTGCCAGAACAATTTAACATCAGATCCAATAGCAAGAATAACTGATAAGGCAAGAGGCTCCTAGCCACATGCAGGGGAATCCACAGACACATTAACTTTTGTGGCAAGGAAACAGCTTCAACAGCTAAGTCAGAGAGCCTGGAGCTATAAATGCATGTCAGCAGAACACATTCAATTATATTCAAGTAAATGAGAGTAAAACACTGAAACTGCAAAGGAGAGGAATGGATGTGCCAGATAAACACAGAGAACTCTTCCTGCTTTACAGCGAGCAAGAATTTCGAGGCAAAAGTAGAGAGAACCTCACCAAAAATAATTAACACACAGATGCTCATGCCATTTTGAAAGCCTAAGAACAAAGCCACCTGGTGCAATAAAACAGCTTCCAGCTCACCCTGGAAGCATTTGTACAGTAGATGGGTTCCAGAAAAGACTGAGCAATATTATAGGAACCTTAATGACAATCTTCATAACTCAGACCAGCTTCAGAATGTAACAGGGAGGGAAATACATAAATTACTTCTCTAGAAGACCTTTCACTGTACTTGTACATGTGCTTCAAGGTACTGTTATAAAGTCTGCAGCTTTCTTCTCCTGCTGCCCAGTCTGCTCATCAAATGCTCCCACAGCAAATGCAGTGTCTGAGGGAATGCTTGACAGAAAACATTAGAAAAAACAAAAGCAGAAATCTTTTCCAGTGACCTCTCTGGACTGTGCATCACCTCACAACCAGCTCTGTGGACTCCTCAGTGCTTCCTGCCATGCTCTAATACCTGACCACCAGCTCCTTTCTCCTGATTATTGTCCCCTCCAGTGTTTAAGTTATAACAGCTCTTTACAGCTATAACAGCTCTTTTGGCAATGCAGTCACACAACTCTTCTCTCTAGCAACCAGCACCAGAACAAGAGGACACAGTCTCAAGCTGCGCCAGGGGAAGTTTAGGCTGGAGGTGAGGAGAAAGTTTTTCACCGAGTCATTTGTCATTGGAATGTGCTGCCCAGGGAGGTGGTGAAGTCACCATCCCTGGAGGTGTTCAAGAGGGGATTGGATGTGGCACTTGGTGCCATGGTCTAGTCATGAGGTCTGTGGTGACAGGTTGGACTCGATGATCTTTGAGGTCTCTTCCAACCTTGGTGAAACTGTGATACTGACATCATTAGAAATAAACTCCCCTGAAGGTTTCTCTTCAAACTCAGACAAATTATTCCAATGAAGGTAGGAAAGGGACTGGAAAGGCCATGAGACAGTAGGACTAAGATCTTGACAATAGCTTCTACAGGACTGCTCCCTTTTTCAGCCATTTTATTTTCCTGTATTTAGCATGTACCTGCAAAGAGAGAATTTCAAGCCTTTGTGCACATTTACAGGAGGCAAAGTTTATGAATTAAAGAAGTGGCTGCTCTTACTGCTGCCTATGGCAAGGTACTACCCTGGTGATGAGCAGAAATCTGCTGGCAAGCTGCGTCTCATTGATAACATCTGGGATACTGCCACATACAAACAGATAGCAGCATAAAAAGTGATCCCACTGGGAAAGTAGCCTGGACACAAAGTACACATCAAAGCAGGTTTTATAAAAAGCTCTCTTGAAAGACAGAAGATCAAGTGCTTAGCACTTTGCTGATCACAGCCACCTCATCTAAGCCCAGTGGACAGAACACAGAGCTAACTGATGAAACCAGGAGCTGTGAGAGCTAGAGCAAGATGCAATCATGTGAGCTTTCAACAGCACTGCAAATGCTGTCCTGCCCATGCCTCAAAGCTGTGCTTTAAAGCTTACACTCAGTGTATAAAGAACAGACATAAAAAACTATGGACTCCTAGGGCCCCGAAGTGATCTGGTTGGTTGGCACCAACAGGACGGTTTCAGATGCAATTTCCTAACACCAAGCCCAGAACAGTGCAGGCCACCCTCCTGACCTGCACATTATTTTCCTCAGAACACAGCTTCACAGCACTGGAGGAGCTGCTGAAAGCACACACAAACTCTGGGCTCTAGAAGCTAGGTGCGACTCCAAAGGGATCTGCATAGAGATTAACTTTAAAAGATCGCTAACAGGGACCTGAGACTGGGTAGCCTACAGCTCTAAACTTGACATTTACTGCCAAGGCCCTACCAAGCACATGGCCACAACTCCTACCAACAGCAAAAGACTCAGCTAGAGGCTTCCAGCAGTCCCTTCCAATTTGAATTTTCTGATGACCCTATTCTCCTTCCAGAAGCAGTGAAATATTTTCCTCCTGCTCTTTTCAAAAGCACTCTTTAGTAATTGGTATCATGACTGGAGTCAACATTTCTGTTGCAAGACCTCTGCATGCATCTTTCTCTTAAACACAGGCACCAAAAAGCCACCATGGCCTTGCCCTTCATGCTTTCTTCTTCTATCAGCAAACCCTAAAGGCTTCCTGCTTTGCTCAGAATTTGACAATTTCCCTGGGCCCTCCCCCAGAAACGAGTATTTCCTTCTGTCACCCCTGAAGCTTTCACTGTCTGCTCTGAGCTTTCCTCAGAGACTTTACAGTTTCTGTTATTCAGCAGATTCATAGATTGGCTCACGTTGGAAGGGACCTCAGAGCTCATCTCCTCCAACCTCCCTCTGTGGGCAGGGACACCTCTCAACTAGACTCAGCTGCTCAAGGCCTCATCCAGCCTGGCCTTCAACACCCCCAGAGAAAAGGCAGCCACAACCTCCCTGGGCAGCCTGTGCCAGAGTCTCACCAACCACATACTAAAGAACTTCTTCCTCAGCTCCAGTCTAACTCTGCTCTCCCTCAGCTTCAAACCATTCCCCATTGTCCTGGCTCTAGATAGCCTCAGGAAAAGTCTCTCTGCAGCCTTCCTGGAGGATCCCTTCAGCTATTGGCAGGCAGCTCTAAGGTCCCCCTGCAGTCTCCTCTTGTTCTTCCCCTGTCTTCTTGTCATAGCACTGAATGGCAGTAGCTCAGTCTCAAACATGCTCTGTAACTCTTAGCAAAGAAGCCATCACTTCCAGCTGCCTGTAGTTTTTCAACCCAGTAGTTGGAAGGCAGCAGAAGGGCAGCCTACCTGCCTGCTGTCCAAACACCTTTCTTAACAGGACAAGAAATAACACCAAGCCACCAGCTGAGCACACAAAACAGGTGCTCTCAGTCACAGCTTCCATGGCTCTTTGTGCAAATAAACTCCAGACTGGAGGAAGGGCACTATTTATAGCTCCCAGCTTAAGTGTCCTGGTTTTGGGAGCCCACCTACATAACCAACAAGAGTTCACTGTTAATGTCACCAACCAGACTGAAATGAGCTCTCCTGCCATTCTGAAACACAATTCACCTTCAGAAGCTTACATGCACTGTTGGATACCTACAGATTTCACCTGTATTTGTGTTCCTTTCCCAATCCATAGCTTTTTTCAGCTTCTCTTTCTCTCTCTGAATGTGTACACACTACGTACACATTCACTTGGACCACAACAGACATTTCAGAAGACTCAAGTGGACTTTTCAGCACATTAGATCCTTTAGCACAACATTACCAAGCAGAGTTAAGCTCGTTTGAATGCCTCCTGCTATTCTTTCACCAGAATGCTGTGCTTCTCACAGTTTAATAGTACATAAGTAGACCAGAAAAGAAGGCAGATTTAATTACCAGTCACATGTTAGTTCCTCATTGCAGGCCACTACAGACCCATTGCTTCAGACACAGGATTTATTAAAATACTCAACAGGCTGAGTAGCTTAACCCCACTGATGAATCCTAGAATGGCTTAGGCTGGAAGAGACATCAGAGATCATCTCCTCCAACCTCCCCACCATGGGCAGGGACACCTCTCAACTAGACTCAGTTGCTCAAGGCCTCATCCAACCTGGCCTTCAACACCCCCAGGAAGGAGGCAGCCACAACCTCCCTGGGTAGCCTATTCCAGAGTCTCACCACCCTAATACTGAAGAACTTCCCAAGCTCCAGTCTAACCCTGCTCTCCCTCAGCTTCCAATGGGCAATCTCTCTTTCTATGAAGAACTTCTAAGAATAAGCCTAAACTTCCCCCTGCACAGCTTGAGACTGTGTCCTCTTGTTCTGGTGCTGGGTGCCTGGGAGAAGAGACCAACCCCCACCTGGCTACAACCTCCCTTCAGGGAGTTGTAGACAGCAAGGAGGTCTCCCCTGAGCCTCCTCTTCTCCAGGCTAAGCAACCCCAGCTCCCTCAGCCTCTCCTCACAGGGCTGTGCTCCAAACCCCTCCCCAGCTTTGTTGCTCTTCTCTGGACACCTTCCAGCAACTCAACATCTCTCTTGAACTGAGGAGCCCAGAACTGGACACAGTACTCAAGGTGTGGCCTGACCAGTGCTGAGTATAGGGGCAGCATGACTTCCCTGCTCCTGCTGGCCACACCATTCCTGATCCAGTCCATGTCTCAAGTCATTACTGAGGAGAATACACACTGACACTTTGATCTGCAACAGAAAGCTTCAGTCATGCCCTTCAAAACAAATGCCAAGAGTGGCCCCGTTCTGTGGAACAGAGATTAAACACCAATAAGCTGCCAGGAAGTGATTAGAGCTTAACAACCTGCCTTACCACTGAGCCTGGAAACGTGGGGATTGTGCTGGGTTTGGTGTTTTGGGCTGTAGTGGCAGGGAAGCAGGTAGAAAGGGGGGAAAGAAGAGAAACAAAAGGCAGTTTTAAAGGCAGGGGTATTAGAAAGGCAAGTTGCTTATTTCAGTCTTTTTCCTAAGTGGTAAAAGAAGTATGCAGCAGCTCCACAGCCCCTTTTTTATACGTACACCTGGGAAGAACAACTGAATCCTGTTCCTTTTCTCAGGGCTACCCTGATGTGGTCGAGACCAGATGTTTAAATGTTACAGCATGTACATTTTCTTCTCTTCTTCCAAGGCACAAGCAAAAATAAGAGGAATATTTGACTTCACTCCACAAGAGACCTATTTAATAGTTTGGCGGTTATGTAAGGAAAGGTAGCTTGGCTAAGTCAATGTTGACGACATACAGAACGACATGATCCTAATGAGTTGGAAAATATTGGCTCTCAGGAGATTCCACCAGATGCTACTGCGCTGAGAACGCTACTGTATTATTGAATTTCATTTTTATGAGGTAAAATTTATTATTCAACCATTAAGGTATCCCACATGAAATCTTGCATAAAATAGTTTTACAGTTACTTGCTGGAAAGGAGATTTTTGTTTTAACTTTAAGACATCATTTACATGGGGGGATTCAAATGCCTGTTTGATCACCTTCAACAGAGAAAACCTAAGGTCTGCAAGCAATTTCCCCCCCACCCCCAAATACCAGATTAATGGAACTGAACTGTCAACAAAATAATGAACTACCTGAACGGGACGAGGAAAAAGTGGTAGCCAGTTCCATTTTTCCAGAGTAAACTAAAGCCATGTGTGACTGTGTATATGTTTGCTTGGCAGGCTGAAAGGGTTAGAAAGTGAGTGCTCCAGGTACCTAACAGCAAATAATGCAAAAATATACAGTCCAATTACTCCACAGGATTAACTATGCTCGGCCTGAAAATGATCTTAACTGGCACAGTTCTTTTGCAGTGTTTTGGAGGCTTATTTTTGTCACGAGAGAGTATAACAATAACAGTCTCAAGCTAAGGAAGGCACAGTGTTTAGACACATTTACAACAATACTAATATTAAATAAACCAGGTTGGAAGAGACCTTCAAGATCATCGAGTCCAACCCATCAACCAATCCAACCCACCCAAACAACTAACCCATGGCACCAAGCACCCCATCAAGTCTCCTCCTGAACACCTCCAATAAAGAGCCAATGTAAAAACCACAGCATCCTTCTTCAAATTCTCATTCTGCCTGCCCCACACCAGAACTGAGCTCAGCCAGCTCACTCACATCTATTCATAGGCAGTTTTAGGCTAACAGACTTAGCACCACACATGACAAAGACATACTCTGAGTGGTACAGACACATCATTCCCACATTCTGTCAGAAACCAAACACACACAACTTGCTTTTCAGGCATCAAACCCAGCTGGCCTTTGGACAAGTTCATCAAAAGAGAAACTCTTGGACTATCTGCTGAAGACAGTAAGTCTAATAACCAACAAACTATGAAACACTTGAGGAAAGTTGCTTTAGGTTTTGTTTTTTTCTCCTAGTTAGAAAAGGGTTTCTGTAGAGTAGAAGGAGAAAGGTAGATGGAAGACGTAAGAGTGTCAAGCTTCATGCTGTTTGCACCTGCTGGTACTCCATTAATCTATTCCCCAACAACAATTTGTGGAGGGAAGAGCCTGAGTTTGTTCTGAATTCCTACACCACCTTCCTTCAAAAATAATTTAGGCTGAAGTTTTGGAGCAGAAAACCATTTCTGCTCCAGCATGGAGCCATAGGACAGAACTCCAGATACTAGCTATCAATTTTGCTCCTGTGTTTGTGGAAATGTGCAGAGCTCCCTTTTTAAACTACATCCAGAGGAAGTCTTTCATCAGTTTCCCAGCAGACAGGTTCCCAAAGAGGCCTTCATTCCTTATGGACTCTCCACAGCATGTCAAAGGGCCAGCAGTCAAATGTTCTGGGATGTTCTCTCCTCCTCTATGTGTACTTGTCATCCTCCTAGATTTTGTCTTTCTTAACTTCTACTGCCTTTCTGCTTTAACTCTTTCTACCTGCTTCTCTTGGTCTTCCCCTGAATCTCTCTTCCCTTTTTATTAGCTGATCACCTTTCTCTTTTTCCTTCCTTTGTATTTTCATTTCCTTCCTCCAGAATTCACCTGTTGTTCTTTCCTCTACAGCATCTCTTAGGCCATGTTACAAGCACAGCCTCAGTGATGCAGTTTTGAAACTGGAGGAGATGGCTGTGTTAGAAAAAGCATAGCTAGGGGCCATAATTCCTGACAAAAGAGAAGATATAAATATGTAAAGGTAAAGGTTCCATTAAGACTGGATCAACACAGTACAGAGGCACATCACCCCCTCACAGCAAGCACCTAGCAGAGGTAGCACAACTGCAACACTTCTGCAAGAGGGCAGAGTTTGTTCCCAAAGGACAAACCAGCAGAGTGATGTACTCTATATCAAGAAGGATCACAAGCCTGTGACCCAGAGGGTGGGCAGGCAGACTTGCTACAAATCTTTGGATAAAGGCAAACCATTAAAAAACTGGAAAACAAACTACAAGAGTCCTTTCTTTTTTGGAGAATAATGTCATGTCTGCTCAGGGCAGGTTTATTGCACAGGTGGATAAGAATCTAAGAGAGAGAGAGAGAGACTATCTGCTTGTCCTGTTGTATTTCTAATTTGTTAGCAAGAAGGCTTTTTAGAATCTTGAAAACAAAGGCAGGCAAGGACCCAAACCAAGGACTCCCAAGGAACATTCCTCAGCTGCTGGTTTATGGTGGAGAAACTAAGCTGAATGTTAGTGAAAGAATACCAGTGATTTAACAGACATGCATGGCCTACCAAAATGTTCCTTACTGACTACATTATCTTCAGAGTTACTTCATAGAAGAAGAAAAAGAAGGGGGGAAAAAGAATAAAAGAAAAAAACAGCTGAAATCCCAGCTTCCCTGTGCCCTTCCAGTCAGGCTTTGTCAGAAGCTTAGGGCTGGAGATGTTGCTGTTACAGTAGAAGGGAGCTGACCCTAAGCATGGGGATGTTTTTTCAACACACAGCTAATTTGACTGAATTTTCCACAAAGGCATTCCAACACAAGGTAACAGACTTAGACAAGCAAGCAAGCCAAGAACTGGGACAAAAGGATAGACAGCAATCATTTCACAGCCTTGAACTCAAAGCTGCCTTCAGCTAGTTCATGTGGAGTATCCCTGCAGAAGTTTAACATTGACCAGGCCAATCATTAAGCTGTGAACAAGAGGAGATCAAACCGAGTGCGCTGCACTGTTTGTTTGCTTTATTGTAAGTGCTTCCAGCGTGGGCTCCAGATTGCTATTCTGCAGCTATATGGTTAGCAGAGTTGTGTCACAGTTCACTGAAGGACTGAAGCATGTTAAATGATGGCTACTTTGGAACTGTGCAAAGCCTGAGACCACCTGAAACGTGGCTGACTGTATTTTCACATTTCTCTTTGAGGTATGGATTGGAAACCTGCTGCCTTCAGAAATACCAGCACATGGAACCAAAACCTCACCACCTCATCCTTGGTGAGCCACACAGAGTCAAGGAATGAAGTGAAGCAGTGACTTTTGGATGAGAAGGGAAAAACTAAGCACTTAAAGCAGGTTACAGACCTGAAAACACAGCAGTACTTTTGCACCATCAGGATCAACACAGATTTAACTGTAAAAACCAACATGAGTGGAAGAAGGAAAATAGGACTGATAAAAACAGGGCTGGTAAAGATTTCCAGTGATGTTCTGATCTGCCATTCTGCTTCAAGTCATCATTTACTGTATCTGAATCAGTCTCCTAACACGTTCTCCGTGACTAGTAATGATGGAGATTCCAAAAGACCTCGATTATTCTTGTTAGCACAGTGGATGCCCAGCAGCAGGTCTAAATTATTCTAATCTGTACTTAAAAACAGATCAATAAAGTATTTTTTCTTCTTCTGGATGACCTTTATGCGCTTGAAGACTATGGTCAACTGTAAACTGGTCAAAACCCATAACTTACTCCCCAGATCCATGGGTTCCATTAGTTACATTATCACCACTAAGGCTTGCAGATCTTCAGCAGTTTCACACCACTGAAGCAACATTTATTTATGAAACTGGGTGAGAAACATCTGCAGTCCTTTAAAATCAAACTAAATGTATGCCAGTGATTAATAAAGCCCTTAAATGATCCAGCTTCACCTCTGTGAATGATCTGAAGTTACAACATTGTACCATGCAAGGTAGCAAGGGTGGATGTCTCATGTGAGGGAGGCATGGAAAAAATATCCTGCATGGGAAAATTAAATGCATCCAGAAATTGGTGCCAGGGAGTGAAACTCAGTGGCTTAGCTTACATCCTGGAGCTATAAATACCCAAGCACACACAAAAACCACTCTGTCCATTAACTACTGCAGGCAAAAACCTGGATTTAAAGGATCTAAGTGCATGCACATTCCCCAGCAGTGCCCTGCACCTTAAGAGACACTGAACCCAAAGGATCCCACTTGTTTACCTGAAGTTTGGAAGACCTCATGCAGGAGAGCTTCATTCACCACCACAGAACTGAAACTTCCAGCGGGGTGACACCAGCTCTGATAAATGGTTTGAAGCAGAAGGGTTTGAGCTCTGGTTGCTTGGATTGCCAAATGAGGCAGCTCAAATATGCACTCGGTCAGGGGAACGTGAGCTCGCTTGGTCCTGTTCAAAACAATCAGGGGGGAAAAAGAAAAGGGAAATCATTATTGTGGTGCACAAGAAATAATGCCAAAGCCCACTCACTGAAGAGCAGATACCAGGCAGCTAAGTTTGCAAGGCTGGAGCTGTGTCTGTTACATTTCTTCTTGTGAGATTCCACTTACAGTGCAATTCATCCTAAATGTGACTTCCATTACCTGATTTAACTTTACACCTCCCTCCAAAACATGACAGGGAAACAAAACAAACCCAAAATGTTTAATGTAATCTGATTAACTCTTCCTTGCACAATATTTAATAAAAGCATTTCCAAGTGCTCCCACAAAAGTAAGAGCAGCTCACAAAGCTGGGCTCTTAGCTACAAACACAGAAAACAAAACTTGCTCAGGACTTTGCTTTCCTGAAAATTGGATTTCAAAGCTTACAGTGACTCACCAAATGGAATTTGGGCAGTGATCAAGGAAACCATACAGACAACAGCCACACAACAAACTACAAAGAGCCCCACAGCCCAGATTTCCCCCTCACATTCCATATTGGGCAGGCAGAGCTCATTAGGTGATTCCAGTAACTTTCATTGCATTACACTTTATAATTATGGGAGAGGAAAAGGTAGGAGCAGGCTTTGGGAGGGCAGTGCAAGGTAAAGGACATTCTGGGTGGAAGTAAAACACTTAAGAGACTACACAGACCACTACCAGTAAAGTCACAGAACGCCAGGGGTTTGAAGAGACCTCCAGAGATCATCAAGTCACGCATCCAGGTGGATTTGGAATGTCTCAGGAGACTCCACAACCTCTCTGGGCAGCCTGCTCCAGCACTCCAGCACCCTCACTGTAAAGTGACTCCTCAGGCTGAGGTGGAACCTCCTGTGTTCCAGCTTGAAGCCATTGTTCCTTGTCCTACTGCTGGGCACCTCCCAAAAGAGACCATCACCTTCATCCTGACACCCACCCCTCAGATAAATGTCCAGTGGAAAAAAGATCCTATGGGGACAGGCTGAGAGAGGTGGGGCTGTTCAGCTGTGAGAAGAGAAGGCTCCAGGGACACTTTAGAGCAGCCTTCCATTTCCTGAAGGGGACTACAAGAAAACCAGGAAAGGACTTTTGACAAGGGCTTGTAGTGATAGGATGAGAGGGAATGGATTGAAGCTTGAGGAGGGCAGATTTAGACTGGAGATTAGGAAGAAATTCTTTCCAGTGCGGGTGGTGAGACACTGGAACAGGTTGCCCAGGGATGCTGTGGATACCTCCTCCCTGGAGACGTTCGAGGCCAGATGGGATGAGGCCTTGAGCAACCTGGGCTGATGGAAAGTGTCCTTTCCCATGGCAGAGGGTTGGAACTGGATGATCTCGAAGGTCCCTTCCAATCTAAGCCATTCTACAAAAGGAGTGGAAAAGCTTTTCCTCTCAAAGCCTGACTATTCACCTAATACAAATCACAGCTACTGCACTGAACTATGCTGAACTTAACACTCAAGTTTCACATAAACTATTCCCTCATGGCTAATAACACTGTATGAATTTCTTTATTTTCTTACAGAATATGCAAATTCTACTAGATTGGGCTTTAACAATCCCACAGGAATAAATTCTACTGGTCCTTTTCAGACAACTTTGGAGGAATGGGAAGTAGAAGGAAATAAATCCTTTCTTTATAGGATGGGGGGGGGGGAAGTATCAGACCATGTGTGCAGCAAATGCTGCTTAAAGGAAATTTTAACTGGGCCTGGCTAGTGATGAAAGCACATTTATAATTCAGGATTTATTATAATAGTTTTGAAACACAAATAATGCATTTCAAATAACTCAGAATACAAGTTTGCTACCAAACTGCACCTGTTAATACAGAAAATCCATCATTAATAAGGTACTGAGCTATACTGAACCAAGTTTTACGACCCAAGAGATACATTTGGGCAACAAATGAAAACACAAGAAGAAATAACTTGTCTTTTTTTTCTTCAGTAAACCAATCTGGGTTGCTATATTGTATCATTAAATTTGTGTTAAGCAACTGAATGTGACTTCATATCAAAACTCATCACCATATCAAACCCGCTCTGGCACACGGCTGAAACCTAAACCCCCTGTTTAAACAGCACTTAAACTGGAACAACAATAGAAGTCATTATTGCTCAAATCTTTACTCCCAAAGAGTTAAGATGCAGTTTCTGAACATATGTTCATTTAAGTGAGCAGGTTAAAAACCTACCAATTCCAACATTCTTCTCCAGGGGAAAATAAATCCTAATGTAACTAGCAGGATAGGCTACTCATTAAAGCTCAGCTTGGCCGAGTTCCAGGGTAAATTGAAGGAAATATGAACAAGCAAGTCTTGCTGTGTAGTGGCATGGAGTGAAAATGAATCTGTCCTAATTAAATGATTTTTAAATACACTTTGGTTGTACCCAGTTTGCTGACAAACTGTAATGCAGACCTGCTGAAATATTTGGATAAATCTGGCGCAGCATTAAAGAAAATCATTCTCCTCGCTGCCCTTGAATGAAAGCATGAATTGGGCCTTCTTATCCACCAGGCACAGGCACCCACAGAACCAACCCAGGCAAGTTCACAGGCCTGCTATGAAATAGTTGGAGTTTGTAGACTTTAGGAACAGCAACTCATTCTTTTAAAATCAACACCTCCAAGTGATTGAAAGGATTCAGCGGTGAGCAGCTGGGTCCAGAGGTTTACACAGAGTCCCCAACTGCAAAGCTGCAAAAGGCTTCCAGAAATTTCATTTTTGTTATTACTCATATCCTGCACAGTAAAATACCATGAGTTCACTTTTTCCACAATAACAAAGCCAGGAACCTGCTACTAGAACCAGCAACTGTGCCTTAGAAGAACCTGAAGGTAATTTAAATGCCTGGATAATTTCGCTCAGCATTTGCAAACCTTTCCACTTAGGCTAAAAGAAATTGCAGGGTGGCTTTGTGTTTGACAGGAGCAAATGCTTCACCTGCAGTCCTACCACAAATCCATATTTCTCTGTCATCTCACCTTTCATCTCAACTTTAAGTAACCATTTTGATCCTTTGTCTCGACTTTTAAGCAACTATTATTGGGTAAGGGAAAGGATGGCTGTCTGCTACTTAAAAAACCAAAGGTCAGAAGGGAGGGCACAGGGAGAAGAAAGGAAGGAAGTTACAACTACCTTATTGCTCTCTACAACTACCTTAAGGGAGGTTGTAGACAGGTGGAGGTTGGTCTCTTCTCCCAGGCAACCAGCACCAGAACAAGAGGACACAGTCTCAAGCTGTGCCAGGGGAGGTTCAGGCTGGAAGTTAGGAAGAAGTTCTACACAGAGAGAGTGATTGCCCATTGGAATGTGCTGCCTGGGGAGGTGGTGGAGTCAACATCATTGGAGGTGTTCAGGAGGAGACTTGATGGGGTGCTTGGTGCCATGGGTTAGTTGATTAGGCAGGTTGGATTGGTTGATAGGTTGGACACAATGATCTTGAAGGTCTCTTCCAGTCTAGTCTAGTCTAGTCTTAACCACTGCAGTCTTGGGATTGTTGCTGCTTAGAATGCAGGACTGAAGTCACCACTACTCAAAATCCAAAAGCCCTATCACATGTCACACCCTCTTTAGTCTTCAGACAGTTATTTGTGCTTTAGGAACAAGTTAATTATCATCAAAATAACCCTCAGTTAAACCTGCTTTGGAACACTTCACTCTAAAACCATCTCCAAGACCTCTTCTGCAGGCTTCACTGCAGGCTGCCAGAAATGTCATCACTTACACAGGTGCATTGTCTGCAGCTGCAGCTGCCCTTGCCTCTTATTTATAGGAAACACTGTTAAGAATAAAAATGACTCCAAGGAGGAAATGATGATTTTCAGGAGTTATTTGTCAGAAGTCAGTAAATAAAACCTCATTTTTTTCCTTTCTGAAGATTGTAGATGTTGGATTAGAAGGGTAAACCATGATCACTTCATAACTGACTTCTGGAGAGTACCTTTTTAACATCAGAGGGAGGAAGGGAGAGAGGGAGAGATCGAAATAAGACATTTTGTCCCCAAAAGTTGCTTAGAATTTGGGGAGGTTCTGTGAATTTATTCTACTAAACCTTTTCCTGAAAGCACCCCAGAAGCCAATGCTGGTATCCTTTAAGACAGAAGTTGCAGCATCAAAAGGAAGCTGCTGGAAGGGGGAAGGGCATTTTGGTTTTCCCATTACCACAAAAGCCTTTAATATAGCAACAGAGGGATCAAGGGTATCATCACCAGCAAGGACAGGAATAGACAAGATGCCTTAATGATTCCCAGGTACACACTGCAGAACTGCAGAGAGAGTTACAATTATTATACTGTGGCCTCATTAATTAGCAGCCTCAAAAGAATGTTACAGGATATCAGACACTGTATTTAAAGCAAAACATGAAATCCCAGAAAATGCATAATACTTTCTACTTCAAAGGCTACAATTACTGTTAAATCCAAATTAGGCACCTTAAGTCCTGACTCTGCCTCAACCTTTGAGGCAGTCACGTGGATATAGGGGCTTGTGCTCAGGTTTGGGCTTAAAACGCTTCACACATGCCAAGGAGTCCTTAAGACCAACAAAGTTAGCACCTATGTGCTATGAATCATAGATACATAGATTGGCTCAGGCTGGAAGAGAGCTCAGAGATCATCTCCTCCAACCTCCCCACCCCAGAGACACCCCTTATCTAGACTCAGCTGCTCAAGGCCTTATCCAGCCTGGCCTTCATCACTCCAGGAAGGAGGCAGCCACAACCTCCCTGGGCAGCCTATTCCAGAGTCTCACCACCCTTGTACTGAAGAACTTCTTCCTCAGCTCCAGTCTAACCCTGCTCTCCCTCAGCTTCAAACCATTCTCCCTTGGCCTGTCTCCAGACACCCTCAGGACAAGTCCCCCTGCAGCCTTCCTGTAGGATCCCTTCAGCTATTGGAAGGCAGCTCTAAGGTTTCCCCCAGAGTCTTCTGCAGAAGAGAGGGATCACTGGGGAACTATACTGGGAGTCCTCATGCATGGAAGTGATTTTTTTCTTCAAGTTACTGTTTTGCCAACTACAAATTTCTAAAGCAGTGCTCTTGATCCTATCAGCTCCCATGGCACTGTCTTAAAGAGAAGATGCAAAGGAAAAGGCAAAAAAAGCAACTACAATACCAAAGTACCTATCTTCCAAATCCCTCAAATGGGGCTGGCTCAAATGGTCCTTCTGTTTCAAGAGGCAAGTTTCAAGCAGGTTTTGTCCTTATTTGCCAACTGAAGAAGGCCAAGCAGAGGCTCCAGTGAAGGTCTGCAGCTGGGCACAGTAGCTCAAGTCCTGCCACCCTCAGGCCACAGAAGCTGCCACTTTCTCAAACAGTGCTGAAGGGACTAAGCATGCCAGAAGCTGTCCCAAGTCTGAAGCCTGACCATATCCTTCTGACTTAAAGGGTTTCTTCCCCCCACTTCTTTTGAGAGTGGAAGGGAAAGCTACAGGTAGGCATGTGGGTATGAACTGAGGCACAAGAGACCACTAACCTCAGGACCACAGACTGGTTTCTGGGATGCTTTATTTAGTAGGAAACATCACAGAATCACAGACTGTATTCCTCTTTGTGCCTCACAGCTACACTTCGAGGAGCAAGAGTGAAAAAAGCACCAAATACCAGCAAAATTCTGGAGAAACACAGGACAAACACTGCATGTCAAACTGCCAGCAGTGGAGCCTTCTGGCCAAGGTTGGCACAGGGCAAGCCTCATAACTGAGAATATCACCAAGAATCCTAACCACACATTTCCTTCAAACAGTGGAAACAGTGAGTAAAAGAAACACTTTCCAAAGAGATAGCAGAGATTCAAATTTCCTTTCCTGTTTATGCTGCATACCAGCACTGGAGCTTTAAGACAGTAGAGGCTTTCTGTACCTTTCACCAGTCCCAAGGAAAGCAAAACATGGCTCTAGCACTGAAAATCCTGCACATAACAAATACTATTTGCTTGTTTCTGGTACAAATGCCAGCCTATACTGATGGCAACAGTTACCACAGCCAGCATGAAGTATTTACCATGTGCAATCACTTTCCCTGGACAGGTATTAGTTAATAGGCTTCATTTACTCTCACTGAAGAGCCTTGACAATTAATTAGGCTAAATAACCACACTGGAAACACTGCAGATGACCACCCTTTCCTGTCAGCTCTGCTGAATTCCCTCCTCACGGACAATGCTGAGAAATACAACTGCTTCCAATTGACATTGATTGAAAGTGCACTATCCATGGATGTGCTGAACGCTGCCTGCCACAGCTGCTGGGAAGCAGTAACCTTAGATCTGCACTTGATTTAAAATAAAAATAATTAAACCAGAGGTTTCCAACTGCAGTTAATTTGTAGTCACACTAATCAAGCTGCAAGTCATGCACTCAGAATGCAAAGCCCCTCTTGGACAGAGGGTGGCTCTTGGTAAGCAACAACAGCTCCTTCCAGAAGGGTACAGCTGAGAAGGACCCCATAGTGTTCATGCTGATATTTAATGTATGATCATGGGAACACAGAATGCACTGGGCTGAAAGGGACCTCCAAAGGTCATCCAGTCCAATAACCCTGCAGTAAGTAGGGACATCCCCAACTAGATCAGGTGGCTCAAAGTCTCCTCAAACCTGACCTTAAATGTCTCATGGGCAGGGCCTCCACCATCTACCTCCCTGGGGAACCTGTCCAAGTGTTCCACTGCCCTCATTGTAAAAGGCTCCCTCCTAAGGCACAACTAGCATCACTGCAGATTAGAACATGTCCCTCACAAGTTCCTTCTCCTACACCTAAGCAGCTTCAGCCCTCTACAGAAGCATAGCCCACTTTAACAATAACCAATATGTTAAGCTGTGTCGTCAATGAAAATAATCAGACTCCTGGCAAAACCAAGCATCAAAGGACCCTGCATTACTGCTCACAATCTGCTATGACACACAGGCCTGCCTGCTCTTCAAACACGAAGATGCACAGTCAGCCAAACCAAAGGCACTGCTCACAAGAGCATGCTGAAAACAGCTACTAACAAATTTGCAAGCATCTGATTTAGTATTCTGCTCTTTGATGCATTTGCTGGGCAATGGCAAAGCAGAACACAAAGCAATGCAGCAGGCTCCCCAGGCTGAATGTTCACATCTGAGGCAACTCTACCCAAGAGAAGAACTGCTCCTCTCTGCTTTTGCACAGCCCCTATCACTGGCACACCTCCACAGCTCAGCTAGCACACTTCCACACATGCTAGCTCTAACTCACAGGATGCTGCTGTGGCTGAAACCCTCTCCTGTCCCACGCACTGATGGCATCTGCTCAGGCATGCAACCTCAGAGCTTTTCTGCTCCAAAGGATACCCTGAATTTTCATCTGGCAGCTCTGTCCAATTACTGACATAAGTAATAGTCACAACTGAATGCTACAAAATCAGTTTCATCTGTCTTCAACCTGTTTCTGCTTCTGACCCAGGAAACGAGCATGGCCCTGGACTGCCCACGTGAAACACAATCCAGCCCCGGTCTCAACTGACGTGACTCGATGTGCTGTGACTAGTCAATAAAACAGGCTGCCAAAGTCAAGACTCATGTGTCAATTTATTGGAAAACCTCCCAGATTTATGATCTAATGCTCATAATCTCTGCATATCTGACTCTGCATTGCCTGCCAGCAGGGTCCACTTGCCTCTTACTAGCACAACTGCACTGAACCGTGTGATGACTTCATGGTGGTTGGGTTATGGTTGGACTTGAGGTCTTTTCCAACCTTGGTGATTCTGTGAAAGTCAAAACAAGGTAAGAAAACACAAAGTGCTGATCTTCATGTTGTTGGCACAGTCTGTCAGTGTCATTGTATAATAGTTAGCCAAAAGGAGGTACTGCCCTAAGGTGCCAATCTAATGTACGTGTGAACTGCTGCAGAGACACAGGAAACATTTACCTATCCAGTTAAATATTGTGCTGAAATACTGCCAACAGCTCCATTATAGAAACATTTGAAGGATTCACAGAAACAAAGCCTACATAAAAAACACACAAACATTCCATGGCAGCATCTCTGCACCTAGATTACTTTAGTGATGCTTCAGCACTGTGAGAACACAGTAACTAGGTCAGGACTGTCACAGGCTCACAAGAGAAAACAAGTGGCAACACGTCTCTGAGCAGCTGAGGTGTAACTGAAGGCACAGCAAGTTTTACATTTTCACCAGCTTTTCTCAGTAATTATCAGCTCTTCAACAGAAGACTTGAAGAAAAGAGACAGAGGAAACAAATCAAATCTCATGTTGTCAAGAATTCCTCCTCATTATATGGCCTCTCCCTGGAGGTGTTCAAGGCCCGGGTTGGATGAGGCCTTCAGCAACCTGGGCTAGTGGACGGTGTCCCTGCCCATGGCAGGGGGGTGGAACTGGATGATTTTTAAGGTCCCTTCTTGAATCTATGAATGAGAAACTGTTTGACAGAGTTTCATACACTGCCTATGTTTAAGAAGCAGTTTATTCCCTAAGACTGGCAGAGAACAGCTCAAAAGAGAATTGCAAAATCTGCATCCTTTGAGTGTCTCAAAGATTTGTTTGTCCAGCAGCAGCTATCCAGGTCTGCTTGCAAGCTTCCATCTCAGATTTTTGTTCTGAAAGAGTAGCAATTCAAGAGCAATCAATTAACTCTGTGCTCTCTAATAATTACAGAGCAAGCCATGAAGTCTTAGGTCCTAATTCACCTATCATGTCCACAACTTCTTCACAAAGAGTTCAGTCTCACATTGAACATGGGCAGCTCTTAGCTAAGGCTGTGCTGGTGCTTCCTTGCAGACACTGAATCAGCAGCTATTGCTCCAGTCTCAAAACCATAAAAAGGAAACTCATCAAGGAAACAGACTCTCCCTAAAAGTAGACTACTGGGTCAAGTAGCTGAAAAGAAAGGATGCAGGGATCACATCACCTCCATTTATGAGCTTATTCCAGCAGTGTTTTGAGTCTCAAAGGCTGTCAGAGGTGGAGACAGGTGAGGGAGAGAGAACCTTCCCCCAGACCTTATAAAGGAAAAGGAGAGTCTGGAACACTCACCATGACAAGGGAATGTAGAGAAGATGGCTCAAGAACGGGAGAAAAGCAATAAAGCAACACACATGACTGGACCAGTATTTAGCTCAACATATATGGCTGACAGATTAGCAGCAGTCCAGATATCAACTCCAAAAACATAAGGAAGGCTATTCAGAGATGATGCAACTTGAATGTTACTTTCACAGCCCTCAGAAGCACAATTAAGTGATATTTTGTAAGTGAGAGAAGGTTACAACACTGAAGTGTCTTAACTAGATCACCTCATCTGTCACTACAGACACTGTAGCAAAAACCAACAAAGAAAAACCAAACCCAACCAAAACAGAAAACCCAACCAACCAAAAACCTCAAACCCCAGAAACCAACAAATCAGCAAACTCCTCTCAGATTTCTCTTTGCCAATAAACAACCCTGCAATTCATTCTAGGCTTTTAACCATCTTCTGCTAATTCTCAGCTGCTGTTAGACATCCTCCTGAAAGCTGCTTTACAAGCTGGCATGCAACACTACATCAAGTAGCTGCAAACTACTGACATCAGCATTGTCTTTTGCATCTTGTTATGCTTGACAAAAAGAAATCAAATGCCCAGATGTTTTTGTTTGCACAGAAAGTACTTTAGAAATGTCCAAGGCTTAGTTAAGCAGGGGGCTTGAACACATTTGTAAGCAGAAAGTGTATTAACTGCAATTAGAGCAGACATCAATCCATTGGGTGAATGGAACTGGAGCATTTATGGCTATTTATTGGAATTCACTGGGCTGATATTGCTGACATTTTATCTGTTCAAACAGGCTACCAATGTTTACCAGCCAGCTTCAAAAAACCCAGACCCCCATTCTACAGCATTTGATGCACATTTGGAGAGCTTCACACTGCAGCAGAAAAAGAAAGGTATTCTACTGATTTATGTCAGAAATCAAGTTGAGATTTTCACTGCTAACTCAAACCACACTACCTGGGGGATTCCATAACAGTCCATAAAATGTCTTTGTTTTTAAAAGCTAGGGTCTGTTGCAGATATTTTCTAGGAAGAAATACCAGAACACATGTAGCATCAGATGTGTGGACTTGAAGAAACTCTGGAATGTGAAATCTACAACAAAAAAAAACCCCAAATAAAGCAGGTGGGATAATTTGGGGGCTGGGGGGGAAAGGACTGAATTTAGCTTTAATGACATTACCAGGTTATCCTAGCAGGCTAATTCTCACTCACTGCATGACTTCAATGAGGCTCTCAGTCCTCATGCTGACTTCGATTTAGCTCAAGTGCTATTTGATGTGTTTCATCTGGACTTTTATTCACTTCAGACTACACTTCATTTAACCAGCCTGCTGCTCTACTCATTTGGTCTTCTACTTTATTACCCGCAAATTGGAGTTGCTTAGTTTGGGTAAATGGTTGGAATAAAGTCATTTTCTGTAATTGTTTCACACTCTTAATAAATAAGCAAGCTTTAGAGAGGTATCAGATTGTAAGGGGGGGGGAAAAAAAAAAAGTGAGAAGGCTATTAAAAAGATTTTTAAACAGAGCAGACCATAGAGAGTGTTGGTCTCAAGAAGAGAAAACTCCGTTCTGAGAGATGATTTCCATTTTAAGGCAGAACCATTCCCTTGTCTTCACTCCCCAGGACTACTGCACAGCTATTTTTCTATGTTATTAGCCTACAATACTCTGTTTTCCAGCTGGGCACACATCATAATATTTTTAAAAGGGAGAGTAAGTGAGCCAGAAAGCACAAGAGAGAGAAGAGGAAGATGCACACTGAACAGAATGTGAGCATGAGCTGGTGTGCACACGAGACAGGGCACTATGGTGAGGGGGATTCTGCCTCTGCTCTGCTGAGACCCCAACCCGAAGACTGCATCCAGTTATGTTGTCCTCAGGGCAGGAAGGACACAGAGCTGCTGGAGTGAGTCCAGAGGAGGGCCACAACCTCTGTAGGCCTACTGCAGAGTCTCACCACCTACTGAAGAGCTTCTTCCTTAGCTCCAGTCTAACCCTGCTCTCCCTCAGCTTCAAACCATCCCCCCTTGCCCTGTCTCTAGACACCCTCAGGAAAAGTCCCTCTGCAGCCTCCCTTCAGCTATTGGAAGGCAGCTCTAAGGTCCCCCCAGAATCTTCTCTTCTCCAGGCTGAACAACCCCAACTCCCTCAGCCTATCCTCACAGCAGACATGCCCCAGCCCTTTATCCTTCTGTAGGACTCTTGGCACGCATTGAGTCATAAAACAGCTCTACAGACAGCTACTGCTCAGAGAATTAGTGTCCTGGCCAAAGCACTGGCAAAACACATTTCCTTGAAAATAGTTTTTATAAGTACAATTTATTAATAAAAATTACTACAGGAGGACATTTATGATGCAAAATTTAACCTGTAGAGGCAAATTTCAGTTTCAGTAGTGAATTTCCATGGAATTGAAGGTAATAAATCAAAGCAATTATACAGCTTACACAGAAGTGCTTTCAGAACCAAAGGGTTTGCACTTAAAAGCTTAACTACTACAAACAGCTTACTACCTGCTTGCTATATTAAAAACACTTCCAACCATAATGAATAACACAAATAAAATCCTTATGTGGGTTTGGGCTGATTTGGGATTCATTCCTCCCTCCTCCCCCCCCCATCCCTACATTTGTTGCTTTTTATTTGGTTGAGTTTAACAAAGCTGATGTGTTCAGTTACAAACATCAGGCTTGCCATCAGTGTGTAACTTCAGCTTTTGCATCCACTCAAGGAGGACTGGAAAGTGGGTCACAGAACTTTTCAAGGGCTAGAAGAAAGCCCTTTACTGCAGGGCTTGTTCTCTCAATCAAGCAAGGGTCTCAATGTCTATTAACAGCCATCCTCACAAAGAAACTTATTAGAATAGAATAGACCAGACCAGACTGGAAGAGACCTTCAAGATCGTGTCCAACCTATCATCCAACACCACCTAATCAACTAACCCATGGCACCAAGCACCCCATCAAGTCTCCTCCTAAACACCTCCAGTGATACTGACTCCACCACCTCCCCGGGCAGCACATTCCAATGGGCAATCACTCTCTCTGTGTAAAACCTCCTCCTAACCTCCAGCCTGAACCTCCCCTGGCACAGCCTGAGACTGTGTCCTCTTGTTCTGGTGCTGGTTGCCTGGGAGAAGAGCCCAACCTCCGGCTGTCTACAGCCTCCCTTCAGGTAGTTGTAGACAGCAATAAGGTCACCCCTGAGTCTCCTCTTCTCCAGGCTAAGCAACCCCAGCTCCCTCAGTCTCTCCTCATAGGGCTTGTGTTCCAAGCCCCTGCTTGTTCTGTCAATCAAGCAAGGGTCTCAATGTCTATTAACAACCATCCTCACAAAGAAACTTATTAATGATAATAGACTTGGGTAGGAGAACACAACAGAGGAGGCAGAAATGTTTAGGGATGATTCTGGAGCTTGGCAGATTGAAAAATCAGTCATTAGAAGTACAAAAGTGTTTGTGCCCATGTTTTAAACACAATGCTGAATGCTCACCAGTACTTGGGAAACTTGATCAGCTTGCCATAAAGAGCAGTACTGAAGGAGGGGATAACTGGAACTGGGAAGCAGTACAGCCCTTTGCTGTCCAAAGAAGTCAGCGCTGCTTGAAAACCAAATACCTGAAACACATTGAAGTGGTCAAAGGGCACAACCAGATCACTTCCAAGTGACTTTTATAATATACTATACATGTTTTTAAATACATTAAATAAATTACCTATTGGCTTCAGATAATTCCCCTTCCCTCCCCGCCCCCCAACAACTACAACTAGATAAAGCTACCTAAAAAACCTCTCAACAGCAATAAATACAAAAACATTTCCTTCACTCAAAAAGTGCTAACTGTGCTCTGTTCCATTTGTCCCAAAGCTGAAATAATTTATCAGCTAAACTATATTAGTCTATATCCTCTCCACCTGCAGATTGCACCCTGCCTTTCATACAAAATAAAATCACTTGCTGTAGTTACAACACTGGCCTAAGAAAAGTGGCATTGAAGGAAACAAGCAGCTTGTCTTCAAAGCTGCTTTTTTTTCCCCCCCATTACTAGAAGCATCTGAAGAAAAATTCATCACAGCTATTTTTTATGACTTGGCCCTGGCCAGTATGGAAAACAAAGCACACACTGCTGGCTCATGTCCAGCTGCTCACCCACCAGCACCCCCAAGTCCCTTTCTCCAGGGCTGCTTTCAATCTCATCAACCCCCAGCCTGGACTGATAGGAAGAGTGAATAGAATAGCATAGAATAGACCAGGTTGGAAGAGACCTTCAAGATCATCGCGTCCAACCTATCACTCAACACCACCTAATCAACTAACCCATGGCACCAAGCACCCCATCAAGTCTCCTCCTGAAAACCTCCAGTGATGGTGACCCCACTACCTCCCCAGGCAGCCCATTCCAATGGGCAATCACTCTCTCTGTGTAGAACTTCCTCCTAACCTCCAGCCTAAACATCCCCTGGCACAGCCTGAGACTGTGTCCTCTTGTTCTGGTACTGACTGCCTGAGAGAAGAGACCATCATCCGCCTGTCTACAACTACCTGGCCCCAGTCTAGGTACAGGACCTTGTACTTTGCCTTGTAGACCCTCCTGAGATCTCCAGACCTCTCTTACCTTCAGGTAGCAGTGTGAGTAGCAGTAATGCAGCAGGTTGTCAGAGGGGTGGCTGAGGCTGCTGACCACGTGCACCAGCTGCTCTGCATACATGGGCACCGAGTGCTCCAGGTTGACCTTATCCACCAAAACTCGGATGGAAGGTAGCGGCCGCAGGGGCTGGAAACTTGCAGCATTTAGCAGCCCACTTAAGTTCTAGAGGAGAAGGGAAAAACATGCAGTTACCACATGACAGATGTCTTCTCTAACATGATTACAAAACCTTCCCTACACACACACACACACCCCCCAGCAAACCCACAGGCAAGGAACTGTTCACAGACACCATTTGAGTCCTCAAACCTCCACAAAATCATTTCTTCAGAGTTTAAAATTCACGTAGCAACTGTTTATCCAGAGCTGCCTTGGGTGTAGGTGCCCAGGTGCCGGCAGGGGAAGGCTGCAGGGGGGGTCTGTGTGAGGAAATGCC
Organism: Melanerpes formicivorus; assembly: GCF_026170545.1. Lineage (NCBI taxonomy): Eukaryota > Metazoa > Chordata > Aves > Piciformes > Picidae > Melanerpes > Melanerpes formicivorus. Next base: position 1,972,969 of record NW_027142408.1, read on the forward strand.
CCATGCCAGGCACAGCCAGTGCCAAGTGATGCCAGCCACTGCTGCAGTTGCTCCACAGTGCAGCACCCAGCTGAGCCCATCAGCCAAGCTGGTGGCAATTCTGGGGGAACATTTAAGAAACAGCAAAAATGCCACACAGGCTGAGCAGGCTCTGGGAAACAAAGTGAGAAAGAGCAAGGTCAGAGAAGGAGGAGAAGGTGGTGGCACTCAAGCACCAGCACAGAGATTCCCCTTCAGCTTGTGGAACAGCCCATACCAGAGCAGCCACACACACCGCAGCCCATGGAGGACCCCATGCTGGAGCAGGTGGACAGGCACTGAAGGACACTGCAGCCTTGTGAATAGCCCAGGCTGCAGCTCACTTTCCCTCAGGGCCTGAAGCCTGTGGGAAGGAGTCACACTGGAGCAGGGGAAAAGCATGGAGAAAGAGGGAGCAGTAGAGATCAACTGTCATGGACTGACTGCAGCTCTCCGTTTCTCATCCCCCTGTGTTGTGGGGTGGGATTAGAGGACTCAGGGAAGGAAGGAGTGAAGTCAAGCCTGGGAAAAAGGTGGGATGGGTGAAAAATGTTCTTTGGATTCTTGTCTTTCTTTGTCACAATTCAAATCTACTTTAATTGGCAATAAATTAATCACCCCCAAGTCAAGTCTGTTCTGCTCATACTGGAAAGCGGTGATCTCCCCCTCTCTCACCCTGACCCATTCTTCCCCTCTTTCCTGTTGAGAAGTGAGAGAGTGGCTGGGTGAGCAGCTGGCCAAGGTCACTGCACCACAAGAATATGCAAGGTTGAAATATTTTGTTTACATTTTCACCACTCCAAAGCACCATGACCATCCTCAAGGCATGCTGCTGTAACTCTCACACTGCCCTATGTTATGTATTCAGACCCACACCAGACATCTCAGGTGTTGTGCCAAAAAAGCAGATGCCACACCAAAAATGTAAGTCAAACACACAGCCATTCCACACCTCCAGCTCCATTTTCCATAGCATCCATGAAAATGAAGCACTGCACCTAGTGCAGATCAGAATGCACCAGCCACATAACACACCACATTTGTTGGAAGGCTACCAAAGGGGTTAGAGGATTGAGGCACAGGAGGCCTCTGCCAGGTCAGACTGAGAAAACTGGAGCCATTCAGCAAGCAAAAGGAAAAGGGAGAGCCTACTGGGAGGGTACAGACAGGAGAGAGCTGGACTCTGCCAAAGGTGTGCCCTTAGCAGATGAGTGGCAACAGACACAAGCTGGCACAGGCAATTCCAGTCACGTCTATGGGAGAGCTCCTTATGGAATCTCTATGCTTGGAGTCAATTCAGCACTTCACATTCCCTGGAGCAACCTGCTCTGCTTGGGCTTGCTTTGAAGAGGGTGTTGGATTCCTGGAGGTCATCTCTTCCAAGCCAAATTATTCTAAGGCTCTAACATTTGAATTAAACTTGCAGGAAAAGAGGACAGTAAGTGGCTGTATGTGTGACTTCCAGTCTGAAAGTCAGAATTATTAAAGTAGGCTTGGCTTTAAAAAAAAAGGGGGGGGAAGTTCACTTGAATTCAACTTCTTTTGCCTCAAATCTACAAAAAATATGGGGCTGTTCTCCCATTACACAAAAAGATGATCCATCCATGCCCATGAGGTGCAAAGCACTCCAACCCATCAGGCTGCTCCAGGATGAAATAATGCTTCCCACAAGGCAGCTGTCAACATCTCACTTTCTAATGTGAGAAGCTCCTTTACAAGCCTTCTTTGCTTCCCAGTTCTTTGTTCCTATGAGTACACAATGACACCTTCACTTTCCAAGTCCAGCTAGTCACCACTCACACCACTCATCTCAGGCATCTGAAGTTAAGGCTCCTGGGCACCAAACTGCACTCAGCAACACATCTGGCCCAAGGAGTGAGAATGTTTCTCTGAAGCAGCACATGCTGGTATGAAGAAGTGAACAAACCTCTGGGCATACAGACCTTCTCACCCATGATGATGGGCATCAGGTGGTCCAGCAAATTGAACTCTGCCACTGGGATTATAACTGTACACTTCAGAACAGTGAATGTTGTGAGTCGAGTGGGAATGTATTCCTCCAGTGCTGCTACTTCTTCTGAGCTTGGCATCGTCCTGCCTCCATCACTAACATCTACAATAAATCAGAACCACCTGTTGGACTCAAACATATAGAATGGCTTCTACAGCTGCTCTTCAGAAATGGGGAGGGACTGGGGAAAAAAAATTGGAAAGCTTCCCCCCCTTCACAATTAATAATTTTATTGGACACAGGTTCCACCTCAGGCTAAAAGCAATTGTAACTGGAGCTTCCTTACTTTGAAACCTGCACAGCTCCCTCAGAAACTCATCCTAACTTTCCACCATAGTTTCTTTCCATGCATTTGGATCCTGTAGAACTATTTCAAACCAATAAATAGATACTAACAGGGACACCTTCATCTCTAAGACTTCAAATTTGAGGAAGACTTCCCAATGAAAGAAGCCCTCTTTACTCAAAAAGAAGCTTGTGGCTGAAGCAAATGGCCTCCAAAGTGTCCACAATTATTTCAGTCCAGAGTAAAGAAGAATCCAGGAGGACCTTAGAGCTACCTTCCAATAGCTGATGGGACCCTACAGGAAGGCTGCTGAGGGACTTTGCCTGAGGGTGTCTAGAGACAGGACAAGGGGGAATGGTTTGAAGCTGAGGGAGAGCAGGGTTACACTGGATCTGAGGAAGAAGCTCTTCAGTGTGAGGGTGGTGAGAGTGTGGAATAGGCTGCCCAGGGAGGCTGGGGCTGCCTCCTTTGTGGGGGTGTTCAAGTTGGATGAGGCCTTGAGTCTAGTTGAGAACTGTCCCTGCCCCTCAGGGAGTAGATGATCTCTGAGGTCCCTTCCAAGCTAAGCCATTCTGTTCTGACTTCACGCTGCATGTTTGTGTGCCTGCAGCAGGAGCACACCTGGCTTGGCTCTGCTGTATGGCTCATACTCGTGCTCCAGAGCACACACCACCATTTTCATGATGCGGTGCACCGCACTGCTCTCCAGACGGAGGCTCAGGGGGCCCACGATGAGGCTCTTGGTGGACATCTCCTGCACGGTGCCAAAATCTTCACTCTTTGCTGAAGCCAGGTCTTGCTGATTCCCAGAAACTGGAAGTTTGGTAAATAAGAACAAATTACACCAAACAACTGACTTGTACAGAAAATACACCAACACCTCAGTGCCCTGTGACTGCTTTAACCTGGCTACACAAACATTGGTCCAGTCAACACAGAGCAAACAGGACAAGATTCTGCCTTGCCTCCCAGCATAGCTTGGAACAGCACAACTTAGGAACCCTTCTACTACCTTTGTATCTCTCAAGGTGGGGATTCTCTGGAGGTCTCTAAAGTTCTGTGGCCATAGCTCAATTTAATTCTGACTAAGTGCAAAGAGAATGTGACAGAAAACTTACTGGTTCTACAACTGCAGGTGATCACAGCTTCCCTTTTGAAACTTCAGAGATGCATGAAGGAAACTCATTTCTGATCACCAAGTATTCAGCTCTCTGTCAACTGTGTGTCTAATTTTAACTCACAAAAAAATAACTGAACAACTAATAAATACATTCAAAGGGTAATAAAAGTCTTACAATGAGGCTGCTCCATAATAAATTTGCCACCAACATAGGCAGGCACACATTATAAAGAAAACAGAACCTGAAAAGCAAACCCTCTTAGGTCATGCAAATCAGAGATCCAGGGACAGCCAGGGTACACAGCCTTTCTGGGAAATCACTGGGTTGTGCTGAAACACCAACCCCAAACTAGGCAAATAAAGCTGGAGAGGAATGAGAGGCAAAGTTTCATAGTGAGACTACTGTGCATGGCTGTCTTGTTTTCATTCAAAATACTACAAGTGATTAACACACTTCTAGGAGTGCCAGATGGAACTCCTGAGGTTAATGCTATCCAGGAGGCACTCCTGGTTTAATCAGTAATCGTATGCTCCAAGGAAGGTTAAAGGTGCAGACAATGTGTCAAACTAAAATTGCCTTGACAGATAGAAATCTTACAATCACAGTAACTGCATCCTAGCACTTCAGCTGGGCTAGGGCTTTTTCAGGGGAAGGTGCTGTGCACTGAGTGAAACTAAAACCCTGGCTAATGTCAAAACAAGAACTAGTGAGATGTAGACTTCCACATATTCAAAATGGAGCAAGACTTATATTGCTTGCAAAAATCCTGAGAGGTATTTGCAGCTTCACTTTGAAGAAATCACCCACACCTATTTCTCCATGTTCCAATAACTGCATATTTGAGTTGTAATACAGAAAAATTAGCTTCAAAGTAACTAGCAGAAAATGTTGCATTTGTCTTTCCAGGGAACAAAGCTACCTGAAAATTTAAGTTCTTATTCTAGAGCTTTAGCAACCACTTCCACCATCCACTTAAAAATTAATTGCTCCATTCTGTTATGTAGTCAGGTGGCTGCAATCAGAAAAGGAATACTTGAAGTGCAAGCAGGGCTTAAGAGGAAGCCAAGCTACGTTTTGTGGGGGGTTTTCCTGGTGACTGATGCAAAAAATAGAAGCCAAGGCTCTGAGAAAGCAGAAGGAAAGAAAGAGAAGGGAAGCTGTGAAAGGGAAAAGGTATTCCCATAACACCAGCAGCCTGGGCCTGAGGGGGGGAAAAAAGTGTTCCTGAGTTCAGCAACTCCTGCAGAAGGTTAGAGTCAAAACGATGTCATTCCATTCCTTGTGTGCTCAGAGCAAGAAGACAAAACACACCACAAGGATCAACTTGCATAATAGCCCCAAAGAAGCTGCCTGTGCTTCCTCCACTCCTCTAGCAAGGACACAAGGCTTAGCTTCTTTCTGTAAAAGTTCTGTCACTTCTGTCTATAAAAATGTTGTGTGCAATTCAACAGCTCTCTCTCTATTAAAGCCAGCAGGATGCAGGAGAACCTTGATTCAGGTACATCCTCAGCTTCACATCACAGTCACAGCACAGAGGGAGAAGTGGCAGGGCCAGGAAAGAACTATGAAATTCCCTGGGGTATCCCTCTGCTATCAAAGGCAACACCATCATTCGTTTCTTTTTATAAGCTTTCCATGATCAATGCTCTAACTGAACTGCTTTTCTTTCCTACTCCTCTTCTACTTAATATCCAACAACTCCAAAAAGCAGAAACATTAGGAGCTGCAACTTCTCTTACCCAGAGACAAAAGCCTGCCAAAAAATAAACCCATACCCAGACAAGCAGGGTTAGGCAGCAAGAAGAGAGACATGTACAGCCACAAAACAGCAACAAGTCCCCAACAGCTGTCCACAGAAATAGAGCTCACGATAATAAATGCACAGGTGAGGACAAAAGAATTACTGAGGCACTAGAACTGCTGCAGCAGCTGTGGATGACACTGCCTGGGGCTGGGGAGGGAATCACATGATGATTCACAACAAGAATCTGTATATAAATACACACATCAACTCCTCTGGCCTGGCTTCTGTGACACAAAAGCAGATCTGCTCATCACATTTAGTCCACTGGATTGCCTCAGATTTACAGGAATCTCAACAATTACTTAGAATTAGCTAATATTTCCATGGTGCACATTTTAGGTTTACATTTGCTCCCAAAATTATTCAGCTATGCATCCTTACAGATCCATTCTCCCCACTCTCTCTTATTGTAGCATTTTCCTTCGTAGGAGAAAACGACAGCAGAAGATCAACTTCATTCCTCAACCAAGCTTTCTTAAAAGATTCCTTCCTCCCCCAAAATCAATAAAAGCAACAGCTTCAAAAACCAAGACATCATACTTTATAAACTTCACCACTTCCAGAATGCAACTGCTGTCAGTTTAGCCACTGACAATGAAAGAGATCATTGAGATTAGTTATGCAGGGGCAACAAGAAGAGAATAAAAATGGGAAGGACACCAACTACCAACAGCTAATCAAAACACTTAAATCCCAAACACATCAATGAAGATGAAACCATTTTAACAACAAACAGGATGGTAAATCTAAGGTAAGTTAGAGGGCAGTTGGTCAAAGACCAGCTGGGCATGAAAAGTGTTTGTTTCCAGTATTTAACAAGGTAAACAACAAAAGAAAAGGTACCTTTGCCACTGGTGCTTTCCATTGTGTACAGGTAATCCATGTAGAAAGCCCCAAACCTCTGCATTCCAGCTATCTCTGTGTATGCCTCCTACCAACAAAGCAAACCAAACAAAGCAAATGTTGTACAAGGAAAGAATCTTCAGATTGCCAGCTGATAGGTTGGGATGAGAGAGATATATTGATGTTTGGATTTGTGCATCAACACAAGGAAAGGCTTATCAAGACAAAGGACAGAGGTTATCCCAAAGAATTCACCTTTCCAGCAGGTAATGTAACTTCTATTTGAGGCTGCACAAAGGCACATCCATAATTCCAGTGGACATGCTGACCAATTCATCAATAACATTTAGTTAATTAGTACCTTTAATGGAGTAAATATTCCCCACTTGACCTCCTACATCCACCAGATCTGCCTCATCAGCTACACTGAAAACTGGAGCTTTATTTAAGGAATATTGTGGCTTTAACTTGAAACAGTAGGAAGCCAGCCCTGGGATTTCGCATTTTAATCATCACACAGCAAGTTTGCTTCCCCTCTTGCCAAAAAGTAGGCAAATCATAGGAGCAAAGACAAGCCAAGGAAAGAGTAAAGCTCAGAACCAAAGCACACTATGTGATTTCATCAGTTAATTTTATTCTTTGGGTAATTTCATTCTTTATCCTTCAAGGTTACACTTCACCTAAAAAGGTGAAATCAGTAAAACTAGACCCATTCAAAATTGTCAATGTCTTACCTGTACAATGATAAAGCACAGAGCTCTACCTGTGACCACACCTGAGGGGACCACTGGGTCATTCCAGCCAGGCTTTAATAATTACAGTCAGGGAATAAAGTTTTGCCGCACAACTGACACCAAGAGGCTGTTGCTGACTGAAGATTTGTCTCTACCAAAGGCAGAATTAGCAAGGCTTCCTCCATGGATACAAACAGAGCATTCAGACAGTAAGGTGAACCATGCCCAAGATCTGTTTTCCATGAGAGCAGTGTGAAGACCATGAAATGCTTACTGTTAGGGTTTAAAGGTGTTGGTGAAACTGGACTTTTTGCTACCATTCTCTCATAGCTCTCTCACAGGTGTTCTGCAGTTCATGCTTTTGAAAATTAAAGGCATTCAGTCAGCTTTTGGGGCAGGAAGGGGTTGAGATTTCTCTTGGACATGTTTCTGTCATTTGATTTCTTATCAAACATCAGCTGCTTCACCTTTTTTTGCCTGCTTTACCTTTCTTTTTTGGCCATCTGCAAAGTAAGATTCAGTTAAGCACAGCCAAGTGCTGGATGTTAGGAAGAAGTTCTTCACAGCAAGAGAGACTGGCCATTGGAATGTGCTGCCCAGGGAGGTGGTGGAGTCACCATCCCTGCAGGTGTTTATGAGGGGACTGGATGAGGCACTTGGTGCCATGGTTTAATTGATTAAATGGTGTTGGGTGGTAGGTTGGACTTGATGATCTTGAAGGTCTTTTCCAACCTGGTTAGTCCTATTCTATTCTAAGTAATGACTACCAGTCCTCTAGTAGTACCTAGACCTAAATAATCATCACTAATATCTTAGAGAGCATTAGAAGGTGTTTTTTTCTCAGTCAAATGTAGCTGTCTGACCTTATGATGAGCTGCATCCAGTATAAACTCTGCACGAATACCGTTGTTTTCTGGACTCCTGTAATCGAACAGGGAATTGGTGAGGTAGGTCATCCCTTTTGCACTCAGGTTTTCTCCACAGTTAAAGAAATAGGCCTCCTTCATGAGGTAGCAGAAAATAACAAAGGAGGGGAGATAAAAAAAACAAAACAGTTTCAGTTCTGTCATAACACACCAATGGCATCACAGCATGTCTCAGGAGCACATTTCATGATGAATGAAAACAACTACAACAGCTTCAATTCCGATAATGCTGAAGTTCCTGTCCACTCCCTCCCCTTCCACCCATCCCCCTCAACTGAAGAGATATGGATTTGACTGCTGGACTGTTCATTAGATGAGGAATTCATTGGATGACTGCATACAAAAGATAGCAATCAACAGCTCCATGTCCAGATGGTGACAGGTGACAAGTGGTGTCCCTCAGGGGTCTGCGCTGCTCAGTATCTTCATCAGTGTCACAGCCAGAGAGACTGATGATGATGCCAAGCTGAGTGGTGCAGTAGATAAGACTGAGGGAAGAGATGCCATCCAGAAGGACACAGACAAGCTAAAGAACTGGGCTCAGGAGAACCTCCTGAGGCTCAGTAAGGCAAAGTACAAGGTCCTGCACCTAGGTCAGGGTAACCCTTGATACTAATCCAGGCTGAGATTGAGAGCAGCCCTGCAGGAAAGGACTTAGGGGAGCTGGTGGGTGAGAAACTGGACACTAGCTAACAGTGCACACATACCAGAATCCCCTGTTCAGCAGGTCAGCTGTATCTCAGCATACTCACCTCATCAGTCCTATTCATGTTGTCTTCAAAATCCTTAATCCCCATAATTCCTTTAAGGCACATAGCTTGGCAACCAACAAAACCGATTTGGCAATCAAAGAAAAGTTCACCTTTCATAAGGACCTAGTGAGGGGAGGAGAAAAAAGAAGAGATAGTTTGAAGAATTCTACTCCATGAGAAACAGAAAAGGTGGAGAAAAGTGAACCACAATATGTTTAGGTTTCTATCTTTAGACTGAAATAAAACCCCAGCTAATCCAACAGGGCACTTGGAAGGGGTTACTGCAGTGTCTGATCACTGTGGCACAGAAAATTTAGAGAAGTTCTAAGTGATCATTATAATAAATTTACCCAATTAGAGCAGAATAGGTATAGCAAAAAATCAGTAATGAAATAGTTTCACAACATTTTCTTGGTAATGACTTCCTCCATTACTTAAAATGAATCACAAAGCAAACCTGCAAGGGAAAATTACCTCAACTGTGGTTCCTTCTTGTTCCCAGCACAGAACTTCTTTGGATTTGACTTTCTGAGGGCTGTAATAACTGCTTTCAGTTTGCATTTCAGTCAGCTGTGAAACAATAGGATAAACACCTTATAGCAGTTAATATCAGCAGTAATGTCATTAATATACAGCACTCCTGAAGACAAACTAGGGGCCCAAACTTAGTCACAAGCAGGAAAGAGGTGCAACAGCTGCAAGGCATTGCCCTATCAGAGCTCCTTGTATTCAGCTTGGGGTTTAAGGCTGCTACAACAGAAAGGTTTAAATCCCCTGCAGTATTTTTAGTTTCTAAAGAGAAATTGTGTGAAAAGATGAGGCAGATACAGAGCTGCCTTACTAGCACAGCATCAAATCAGCTTCTAAAGTACTGTTAAAATCAAATCATACAAAATCACAGAATGGTAGGGATTGGAAGGGACCTCCAGAGATCACCCAGTCCAAACCCCCAGTCAGAGCAGGAGCACCCAGGGCAGGTCACACAGGAACACATCCAGCTGGGTTTGGAACGGCTCCAGAGAAGGAGACTCCACAGCCTCTCTGGGCAGCCTGCTGCAGGGCTCTGGCACCCTCACAGGGACTAAGTTTTCCCTTCTGTTCCCTGGCACCTCCTCTGCTCCAGCTTGCAGCCCTTGCCCCTTGTCCTGCCCTTGGACATCCCTGAGCAGAGCCTGGCTCTGTCCTCCCCCCACTGCCCTGCACATCTTTATCACCAGGAGTGAGGGCAGCCCTCAGGCTCCTCTGCTCCAAGCCCCAGCTCCCTCAGCCTGTGCTCACAGGGAGATGTTCCACTGCCTTCAGCATCTCTGTGGCCCTATGCTGGACTCTATCAAGCAGTTCCCTGAGGTCCTTCTTGGAATGAGGGGGCCAGGACTAAATCCTTATTCTTCCCAGCAAATAATTAAGCAGCAGGACATTAAGTAAAGATTTTTTATAACAATTAAACTCATTTTTGTCACAGCAATCAACAGCAACATGCATTTATATGTCTTGCATGATTCCATTGTAAGAATTAGAAGTGGCAAAACACACATTCAGGTTACAAACCCTGTAACCTGCAGCTAAGCAAAGAGGGAAGAGAGTCACCAAACAACGAAGCTGTCACATTATGCATTTAAAAGAGTACTGAAGTTCACTGAGCAGCTTCAGTAGCTTTGTAACTTCCACATCAAACTATCCCTAAGGTCTCAGTATTTCCAGGAGTGGATGCACACAGATGTGGTTTCAAATTGAAATTTTGTAATCCAACTGTCCTCAAAAATTGGATTGGGGGGGGAAATATAATAAATAACAAAATCACTGCTCACCCTTCAGCTGTGTGCAATTATTGGAGAGGAAAAGCAATTAATTGATTAAAAGAACTCAGTCATTACAAGAGCCATTTTCAGCATTATTAGAAAGTGCTGTTTCATTTGGCAGGCTGTTTAGCTGGAATGATATCAGCTGTTCAGAATGCTAATGCAGAAACCTGACCTGATTTTGTCCCAAAATCTGGACCACAAATTAATTCCATACATTCTTTGCATGCAAGCAGAGCAAGGAATTCTGTTTTCCTCCTGACACCATGTTAGTATCCTACATCATTTACAGAGTGGAAGATGTTGCATTTTGAGTCGTTTTTTTATCACTTCCTAAGATTGAATGCATAAAGCTGGCAGTGAAGCACCAGGAAAGCTCAGTCCAGCAAAGAGACCATGCCATTTTTAATGAGTTTTCTCATGTGAGGAACGAGCATAAAGGTTCCTACTGCACAGCACAGAGCAAAGGGAAGAATATGGTGAGCTTTGATAATGAGAAATTAGGTTTGGCCATTTGTTTGGGTGCACCAGACTCCCACAATATCCTTCTCTCTAAGCTGGAGAGAGATGGATTTGGTGGCTGGACTGTCCAGTGGATAAGGAATTATCACATCCAAAGAAGTGATTCTTGCTCCTCTGCTCTGGTGAGACCTCACCTGCAGTGCTGTGCTCAGCTCTGGAGCCCTCAGCACAGGAAGGACATGGACCTAATGGAGAGGGTCCAGAGAAGGGCCATGAAAATGCTCAGGGGGGCTGAGAAGCTCTGCTATGAGAACAGGCTGAGGGAGCTGAGGTTGCTCAGCCTGGAGAAGGGAAGGCTCCAGGCAGACCTAAGAGCAGCCCACCAGTACCTGAAGGGGGTTACAAGACTGCAGGGCTGGAAAAGCTCTCTCAGATCATCGAGTCCAACCATTCTCTAACTATGCCAGGTTTGGTGCTACCTTGAGTCCCTCAGCATCACATCTCTTAGCCTTTTCAAGCCCTCCAGGGATGGGGATCCAACCACCCCCTGGGGAGGCTACTCCAGAATTAGAAATCCTGTCAGTGAAAAATGATCTCTAATCAGAGGCACACTTACCTTAAAAGTCACTGTTGCCTTTGTACAATAAAACCCTACTGAGATAACAGGATCCTTGAGGGACTGAGACTTCTGCTGATGTAGCATCATCCCATCATCAATTCCACTAGAGTCATTCTCCTCCTCCTCATAACTCACAATAGCAGGAACAAAAGACCAAGCCCAAGAAACCCATCCTTGTTGCTGATCATCATCTTGATGCAAATAAGGATCTTGACTGCTATACTGTGCAGGATATTGCATCACTGAGCTTGTTTCATCCTCTGCTCCTTTTAAAACAAAATCAGATTTAAAATCCACGGTGCTTGCAAATCCATTTGTTAGATTCAAAGTTACAGGATGTGACATTTACCCAGGACAGGGTTTCACACTTGGTTTGTAAAGACAGAAAATAAGTAGAAACTTTACATTTCTGAATGTTTCCAACTGCTTGACTCCATGTTTTCCTCTCCCTCTAAAAAACCACAACAACAAAACCCAACCTGGGGAACTTTCCAACAGTTTTATTACTGTACAGTGCACCAACCTGGCCTTGAACACTGCCAGGGAGCAGGCAGCCACAGCCTCCCTGGGCAGCCTATTCCAGAGCCTCACCACCCTCAGACTGAAGAACTTCTTCCTTAGCCCCAGCCTAACCCTGCTCTCCCTCAGCTTCAAACCATTCCCTCTTGTCCTGTCCTTAGACACCCTCAGGAAAAGTCCTTCTGCAGCCTTCCTGAAGGAACCCTGCAGGTACTGGAAGGCAGCTCCAAAGTGCCCCCAAGGTCTTCTCTTCTCCAGGCTGAACAACCCCAGCTGCCCCAGCCTGTCCTCATAGAGGGCTGCTCCAGCCCTTGAATCACCTTTGTGGCCTCCTCTGGACCCTCTCCAGCAGCTCTGTGCCTTTCTCATGCTGGGGACACCAGAACTGGAGGCAGGGTTGGAGGTGGGGTCTCAGCAGAGCAGTTTAAAGAGGCAGAATCCCCTCTCTTGCCCTGCTGGCCACACTCCTCTGGATGCAGCCCAGCACACTATTTGCTTTTCTGGGCTGCATGAGGGCACCTACAATTTCACTTTTGCATTTTGAATGTTTTCAGCTTAACAGAATTTGAGCAAACTTTGCTCAGGCTGCAAAAGTCTATGTTGTGTCCACCCTGCTGTCCTATCTCAAGCTCTTGCTCTTATGTTTTAGGTATACAAGAACAAACTGCTGCTGGAATATTCTTAGAGAGAGAATTTATTTTATCATGCCAATATTGGCATCAGAAACATAAAGTCCAGCCAAGAGAATAAGAATCAGTGATAACTGAACCCAGCAAATTCTTTAAACTGAAAGGAGGGGCTTTAAATTGTTTAATGACTCTTCAGAACCCTTTCAAAGAGTCATAAAAATAGAATCTCTGAAAGAGGTCTGTACATTATTAAACTGTAAAAAATGTAGGCACAAATCCAGTGGAATTAATCTTGGATTTCATGAAGCCTTGGGGTGGATTTTTTTTTGGGGGGGGGGGGGGGGAGGGGGAAGGAAAGATGTTTAAAAACTGTGGCTAATAAAGCTCAGCAGATAATGCATTTCATTTTCTGTTGTACTTGATTACATTTGGTTTTCCTGAAAATAATTACAGCACATTTGAAGGTTGCTCAGAACAGTTCACATCTGTGGTTGGAAACATGGAAGAGAAGTGGCCCACAAAGTGCTGAGAAAGTGTGGGGAGGTTTTCCTTTTTTGTACACAGACAGAACATGAAGCCAGAAGTGAAAAAAAAACCCAAGTGAAATCCCAAAGTGCTGGCATGGGTCACCTGCTCAGTGTCACTTTGTCACTCCTGATTAACCACACTGAGTAAGAGGGGAGGAAAAATAGATATTTCCAAGTTCTCTTTCACAGGCTCACAGGATGTCAGGGGTTGGAAGGGACCCAAAGAGATCATCAAGGCCAACACCCCTGCCAGAGCAGGGCCATACAATCTAGCTCAGGTCACAGAGGAACACATCCAGACAGGCCTTGAAAGGCTCCAGAGAAGGAGGCTCCACAGCCTCTCTGGGCAGCCTGCTCCAGGGCTCTGGGACCCTCACAGTAAAGAAGTTCCCCCTTGTGCCGAGGTGGAACCTTCTGTGCTGCAGCTTCCACCCATTGCTCCTTGGCCTATCCCAGGGAGCAAGTGAGCAGAGCCTGTCCCCTGACCCCCAGCCCTCAGATATTGATAAACACTAATAAATGTTTATAAACCTATGCCTGTCTGTATGTGCAGACTGGTGTCTGTGCCTACAGACACTGAACCGTGCAGGACACAAGCAGAAGCAGCGTGAAAGAAAAGAGTTAATGACAGTTTTAGCCTCTCTGTGACAAAATATTTTGCAGTGAAGACAGAAATAGACTTCTAGAGCTGTTTCCACAGCTCTGGCTTGGCCACCCAACAACTGCCATCTGGTTTGTGTTCTGAAGGAGATAATTCCATCAAACAGATATGAAGCTGCAATGAAGTGCAATGACAACAGTTGAGCATGGAGTAGTTGAACAAAAACTGCATTGGTTCTTCCCACTGCAAGATCAGCTTTGCTGGCCCTTCTGACAGCTCTGTGTGCCCAGGTGAGGAGTTACACAATCCTGCCTTCTTTAGATGGCTATTTGATTAAAAACCTGAAGTCACTTTCACAGCTGTCATTTGCATTCTTCTCTTGAACATTTACAGAAAGCAATTCAGCCTTCCTGAGAACACAGGTGAGAAACAAGGATGACAAGAGATGCCTTGCCAAAGATTTTACTCATATTTGGACCTAAGAATCTCTCATTCCATTCCAGACTGAGCACTTCTAGGCAGATGCCTTCTGTTTTAACCTTACCTTCACTTAAACTGTTTCACCACCCAGAGAATCCTGGATTGATTTGGGTGGGGAGGGACCACCAAAGGTCACTTAGTCCACCCCCCCTGCAGTCAGCAGGGACATCCTTCACTAGATCAGGATGCTCAGAGTCTTGGTGAGCCTGACTTTGAACAGCTCTTCAACTACCTCTCTGGACAACCTGTTGCAGTGTTTCAGCACCCTCACAGTGCAGAACTTGTTCCTAACACACAATTTATCACAGTATCACAGTTTCACCAAGGTTGGAAGAGACCTCAAAGATCATCAAGTCCAACCTGTCACCACAGACCTCATGACTAAACCATGGCACCAAGTGCCACATCCAATCCCCTCTTGAACACCTCCAGGGATGGTGACTCCACCACCTCCCTGGGCAGCACATTCCAATGATGAACGACTTGCTCGGTGAAGAACTTTCTCCTCACCTCGAGCCTAAATTTCCCCTGGCACAGTTTGAAACTGTGTCCTCTTGTTCTGGTTGCCAAAGAGAAGAGATCAACCCCTTCCTGGCTACAACCATCTTTCAGGTCTGCTCTTCTCTCATTTCAAACCACTGCCCCTCATCCTGTCCCTGCAGGCCTTTGCAAACAGTCCCTCTGCAGCCTTCTTGTAGCCCCTTTCAGGTACTGGAAGGTCTCTATTAAGTCTGTCCTCCTCTTCTCCAGGTTGAGTAACCCCAGCTCACTCAGCCTGTCCTTAGAAATTCTAGATTTTAGTATAAACTAAGCACCTCTATGCCTTACATCACTGCAAATCCCTAACAAATATAAACCCCCAACATACAACCAGACCAAAGATAGATTTATATATAAATGCAGCAGCAAAGTTGGTAAACATAAAATTGAGGCTGGAGTGAGAGGTTCACCACTGAAAATCCATCACTGGTTTAACCCTAGCAATATTTGGGAAGTAGCAGGGGGCAAGCCATCACACAAAGGCAAAGAGAGTATTCCCCTCATGAGTGCACTGCTCCTCAAGAGAGCATGTCACAGCAGAGTTCCCAGGAAGGATCACATAGAAGAGTCCATCCATGTTACACAGAAACAACCAGCAGAGGAGACCAGGCAATGCAGAAGGAGAGCAAAGACAGTGCAAAGCAGTGCTCTGCTGGCTAGAACTGATGCTGATACAGCCACTCTCACAGGCAACTTTCAAAGAAAGATTTACAACCAAGCCACTTTGAAACTGGCAGCAACCACCTTGAATTGAAAGAGGGAAAGGGAGAAAAGTCCAAGCTGCCTAAGGACAGGCACCCTGCATGACACAGTGACAGATAAATCCAAATGGATCCTGATGGATCACAACTTCTAAAATGATCTTATCTGAAGTATAACCTGAGTTCAGCCAGGACCACCAGAATATTTTTGAGAACATGACCTAGAAAGAGATGTCAGAGCACTGCACCCCCAGCCAGCCTCTACCCAACTGCAGACTGCCAAAGCACTTTGCAAGCACTGTCCCTGGTCACTTACATTTGTAGAAAGCAAAGAAATGGTTTTTAGATGTATCTCCTCAAACAGTCAAAACTGTACTTACCTGTGACATTGCCCAGCATATCTTTAGTGTGGCAAACCACATCTTCACTTTCCCCATCCTTGAAGCTGCCTATCTCTCCATAATACAGAGCGATCCCAAGCTGCATTATGCGGATGAACATCGGCAGCTGCTGGTCAGAGATGGAAAGCTTCAAACTTTCAACTAAGGTGTGGATCTAGAACAGAAAACAGCACACAAGCAATGAGCATCCAAGGTCTGCCATCACAAAAGCCACCCCTCCAACCATGCAGCCCCACATTCATCTTGTGTGGGCATTCTGATTGCTACAAACAAAAGCTGCGACGCAGCACCAGGCACAGGGCTGTAAATGATGAGTAGCAAAGACAGACTCAGTGCATTCCAGCCTGGGGTTAGTCCAGGATCCACTACAAACTGTAAGGAAGATGACAATGCATTGTCCTTTCTTATAATAACATTAGCATTTTTAACTACATAGAGGAACAGCCCCATGCAGCAGTACAGCTTAGGGGGTGGCCTACTGGAGAGTAGCTCCACAGAGAAGGACCTTGGAGTCCTGCTTGAGAAGTTCCCCATGGGACAGCAATGTGCCCTGCCAGCCAAGAAGGCAATGGTGCAGTAAGAAGAGTGTGACCATCAGGTCAAAGGAGGCTCTCCTCCACCTCTACTCAGTCCTTGATAGACCACATCTGGAATATTGTGTCCAGTTCTGGGCTCCCCAGTTCAAGAGGGACAGGGAACTACTGGAGAGAGTCCAACAGAGGACTACAAGGATGTTTAAGGGACTGGAGCATCTCTGTTAGGAGCAAAGGCTGAGAGACCTGGGGCTGTTTAGTCTGCAGCAGAGAAGGCTGAGAGGGGATTTGATCAATGTCTACAAATACCTGAGGAGTGGCTGCCAGGAGCATGAAGGCAGGCTCTATTCAGTGATAGCCAGCCAACTTTTTCACTGTGAGAGCAACAGAGCCCTGGAGCAGGCTGCCCAGAGAGGATGTAGAGTCTCCTTCCCTGGAGACATTCAAAACCACCTGGATGTGTTCCTCTGTGACCTGCCCTGGGTGTCCCTGTCCTGCAAGGGGGTTGGCTTTTTTTCTTTAGAAGATTATCTGCAGGCTATGTTCCCCCCGCCCCCCTCCCCCCTTATAATGATTGTGGTTTGTATTTCAAAACTTCAGGAAAACAAAAAAATATTACAGAGCATTCCTTCCTTGCAAGCTGCTACTGTACACAGACTAATTGCACCACTTGAAGGTGGCCAGAGAAGGGCAGTGAGGCTGGCGAGAGGTCCTGAGCACAGCCCTGTGAGGAGAGGCTGAGGGAGCTGGGGTTGCCTAGCCTGGAGAAGAGGAGGCTCAGGGGAGACCTTATTGCTCTCTACAACTACCTGAAGGGAGGTTGTAGCCAGGTGGGGGTTGGTCTCTTCTCCCAAGCACCCAGCACCAGAACAAGAGGACACAGTCTCAAGCTGTGCCAGGGGAAGTTTAGGCTCAAGGTGAGGAGAAGCTTCTCCACAAAAAGAGTAATTGGCCACTGGAATGTGCTGCCCAGGGAGGTGGTGGAGTCACCATCCCTGGAAGTGTTCAAAAAGGGATTGGATGTGGCTCTTGGAGCCATGGTTTAGTTGTCAGGAGCTGTTAGGTATTAGGTAGTAGGTTGGACTTGATGATCTCTGAGGTCTTTTCCAACCTGGTTGATTGATTCTATACGAGCAAAACACAAGCAGAACATCCCTTTAGCAGACAGCAACAGCCTGGGCTTTGCACTTTAAATTTCAAGCTAGACTTTGAGAAAAAACAAAATAAGAAAATCAGACTTCCACTAGTCAGCAGCAAAAACCCAAGCAAGCAAGCCAAGGATCCTGTGGATACCTACTTTAATGACAGATGGCATTTTGGAGTTGAGGTTATCGTACGTAAAATGCAGACGAGTCCTGAAGGAACATTTATAGAGCAGAGGCTCCTGGTAGAACTCAATTTTACCACTGGCATTTCTCTTATCAAGACAAACTGTGCAGTCAGAGAAGTTGATCATCTTTCTCAGGACCAGATCAGTGGCTTTGGAAAGAAACATAAAAGTTAGAGGGGGAAAAAACAGAAAGAAATCTATTGCATAAGAAAAACCAGTGATGCATCCATGCTCTTAGCTAGAGGAAAACAAGACAGGACACTTGTGGAGCTGAATGTTTAGATCATCAGCACATAGCTCCTGTGGCTAAAGAGAACAAGTTAAGGACTCAGACTTCCTCAGTTGAATACTTCAGAAGTGAGGGTGATTTGCTCACATCCAATTCAGATTTTCATCCCTTCATTGTACCTTCCATCTGTTCCTATCAGAAGAGTACTGCTTCCTGTGCAAGCAAAGGCCCAGCAATACTGCTGGCATCAGTGAACACCCTTGGCATCGTTCTTGCCTCTAGTGAACATTCCTGGCATCACTCTTGGCATTAGAGAACACTACTGACATTAAAGAACATTATTGACATTACTCTTGGCATTCTTTCTGGCATCATTCTTGGCTTCAGTGACCACTACTGGCATCGTTCATGGCTTTAGTGACCACTACTGGCTCCAGTGACCACTACTGGCTTTAGTTAGTGACCACTACTGGCATTATTCTCTCAGGAAGAACCTTGAATATTTTCCCTCCAAAGTCTTCTTTCCAATCTTTCAAAGCTCACTCCAGTGATCTCCACAGGAACCATTTTTTAACTCTGAGGTATTAGTTCGCAGTAATTTCAGCCAGAACAAAGAGCTGAGTCCAGTGGTCAGAAAGCCACTGCATTCCCCACTCTACCATGGATCATCTGTGTGACCTTAAAACACTTCCACTGCGCCCAAATTCCACCTCTGCCAACTGTCAGAGAGAACACTTTGGCTTGCAGGTCAATGTTGGCCACTCCAAAACCTGTGATTCTGTGAAGAGTGCCCCCACTGTGACACCTAAACCAAAAGCTTCTCCACTCACCAGAGATGTCCATGAAAGCTCTGTCCCAGAACTCATTCACCGTGTAGCACTCGGCAGAAGTGATGTTGACCGAGAGGACAATGTCATCCTCCACGTACTTCAAGATAAGGTTGTTGATCACAATGTTGACATTGTTCACCACCCTCCTAATCAAACTCTGAACATAGCCTGTGGAACAAAACCAGCTCTGAGTTACAGGAAGGCAGGATGCCACACTCCTTTATTACTAAGGTCATTACTTCCAACCTGTATACTCCTTGTAAAAGCCACAGCTGAACCAAACCAGCTATCACTGGCCTTCACCCATCCCCACACCACAGAGCTTAACACTCTTCAACATTCACTGCAGTTAGGTCAGGAACCTCCCAAGACATTCAATAGATCATAGAGGAAAAAAGCCTGAAAATACCAAGAGATTGAAAGCAAAGATGATTCATCCAAAGGTTGGAGCACCTCTGCTACAAGGGCAGGCTGAGGGAGCTGGGGTTGGTCAGTCTGGAGAAGAGGAGACTGCAGGGGGAGACCTTAGAGCTGCCTTCCGATACCTGAAGAGATCCTACAGGAAGGCTGCAGAGAGACTTTTCCTGAGGGTGTCTGGAGACAGAAGGGGGAATGGTTTGAAACTGAGGGAGAGCAGGGTTAGACTGGAGCTGAGGAAGATGATCTTCAGTATAGGTGTGGTGAGACTCTGGAACAGGCTGCCCAGGGAGGCTGTGGCTGCCTCCTTTGTGGGGGTGTTCAAGTTGGATGAGGCCTTGATCAGCTAAGACTAGTTGAGAGGTGTCCCAGCCTGCAGTGGGGAGGTTGGAGTCTTTGAGGTCTAATTCCAGCCTGAGCCATTCTAGGGTGTTTGATGTGCATGTTACATCTGTATCTGTGGAAACACATCATCTGGAATGTTTTAACTTCAACATTACAGTAAGCAGGCCTCCAGACACACTAAGAGCAGGCCTTTCTGGGAGGTCCACAGGTACCACTGCCACAGACTTGAGCCAAAGTCCTAAACCTGCCACTGAAGGTAAGAGAATCATCCAACTCTTTGCCAAACCTTGGCCTCCTTTTGTTCACAGGTGAGACCTAAAGAACCAAAACCCAAGGCACTGCCAGAGCTGAAGCGCTGTCCATGGTAGGCAACTGTGGACGCCAAGAGCTCTGCAAGTCCAAGCCACAGGAGTTGCTTGGATCTCAGAGCTGAGAAAGCCTCCAGATGTGATTCCTCAAGCACTCATTCCAAAGCATGACAATACTGTGTAGTACCTAATGCCCCACTCACTCAATGCCACTGCTCTCTTTGGATGAGAGGTAAACACAACCATTCTAGTACCAAAAGACAGAAAAGAAGACTAACAAAAAACTGGGGTCTTTAACCCACCCAGAATCACTTGCCCCAAGAATGCACACTGCAGTTCATTCCAGCACTCTCCCATTTCATTTTTCCCACACAAAATTGTATCACATACTGCAGATTTCTGTACAAACTCAGAAATATTTACATAGCTGTTAACACTAGAAAGCTCAGATGACTGTATCTAGATTTTTTTCTACGGATGTATTTATACCATATAGAAATCTCCCAGTTCAACTGAGCTAAATTTTATGTCAGGGGGAGAAAAAGAAGTGGTACTTCTGTAGATATAGGACTTGATAATAATAGAATCCTAGAATGGAAGGGACCTCAGAGCTCATCTTCTCCAACCTCCCCACCATGGGCAGGGACACCTCTCAGCTAGACTCAGCTGCTCAAGGCCTCATTCAACCTGGTCTTCAACACCCCCACAAAGGAGGCAGCTACAGCCACGCTGGACAACCTATTCCAGAGTTTCTTCCATCTATGGAAGAATTTCTTCCTCAGCTCCAGTCTAACCCTGCTCTCCCTTAGCTTCAAACCATTCCTCCTTGTCCTGTCTCTAGAAACCCTCAGGTAAAGTCTCTCTGCAGCCTTCCTGGAGCATCCCTTCAGCTATTGGCAGGCAGCTCCAAGGCTCCCCTGAGTCTTCTCCAGGCTGAACAATTCCAACTCTCTCAGCCTATCCTCACAGCAGAGGTGCTCCAACCTTGGATCACCTTTGTTGCATGAGAATCTGAAAACAAAATGAAAATACACAAGAGAAGAACTCTCAGGTGAACCACTAAGCACTTGATGAGCAGAATACAGAGTGATCAAAAACCTCTACAGCACGTTTCCCATGCTCATCTACCTCACACTACCCATGAGTTCTGTGAATGTATGTATTCAACAAAAGGGCAGGAAAAGATGGAAGGGTTAACTGTGGCTATTGCAATTTGGCTCTGTTTTATAAAATACCCAAGAATTTCACTCACCTTTACATCTCTTGTAGGTGAGCAGAGATATAACAGGAGATTTAGACTGGATGTTAGGAACAAGTTGTGCACCATGAGGGTTCTGGAACACTGCAATAGGTTGCCCAGGGAGGTAATTGAGGCCCCAACACTGGAGATATTCAAGGTGAGGCCTGACTAGGCTCTGAACAACCAGATCTAGAGGAGGATGTCCCTGCTGACTGCAGGGGGTTGGACTAGATGACCTCTGGAGGTCCCTTCCGACCCAAACCATTCTATGGATCTGTGAACTGAAACCCTGTGGCCAGCTGGATGAAGTGTGGGTATTTCGTGTCAGTGGAACGCAGCACAGCTGCAGAATGTCTGCATTACCTGGAGGTAAATCAGGGTCAGGGGAAGCAGAGTGCTGGACCCGCCGTGGTCTCACCGCTGCCTTCATGCTTTCCGTGGTGCTGCGGTTTGTTGAGCTGGAACCACAGCTCTCGTGGTCTTCCTGCTAGAGGAAACGAAAGCAGATGAGTCATGGTGATTCACCTGCTGCTGCTGCTGCTTTTCCAGCAATTCCCTCCTGGACATGCATCCAACTACAGACAGTACAAAACCATGTGGGCACAAGAAGCAAAGCAAATACTCTTGTAAGTGTATTAGGAGAGCAGGTTAGAGAGGAAGCAAACTTACAACTCCTGACTCAAGCCAAAGTCTGTTGCTTAGGGGTTGCTTAGCCTGGAGGAGGCTCAGGGGAGACATTATTGCCATCTACAACTACCTAAAGTGAGCTTGTAGCCAAGTGGGGGTTGGTCTCTTCTCCCAGGCAACCAGCACCAGAACAAGAGGACACAGTCTCAAGCTGTGCCAGGGGAGGTTTAGGCTGGAGGTGAGGAGAAAGTTCTTCACAAAAAGAGATTGGCCATTGGAATGTGCTGCCCAGGGAGGTGGTGGAGTCACCATCACTGGAGGTGCTTAAAAAGAGACTGGATGAGGCACTTAGTGCCATGGTTGATTAGATGGTGTTGGGTGATAGGTTGGACTGGATGATCTCAAAGAGCTTTTCCAACCTGGTTAATTCTGTATTCTGTTTTTTCTTGCAGAACAAGAGCAAAACAGATCATGACACTGCTAGGATCACACAACAAGGTCACAGAAAGAGGGGTCTGGAGAACAAATGCTAAGTACTGCAGTAAGAATCCCTAATATTCTTAATTCCCCTAAGCCCCAAAAAGCAAACAGCTTGAGCTCTGCTGGGTTTTCCTATGGGATAGCTCATGGTTTCCCTGCAGGCTCCCTTGGCACTTTCAGTCATCTCAGACAGATTACAAAGTGGAATCTTCACACTGCCTGCTTCTTCATGTGTTTTGCAGGGAAAATTTACAGTGCAGTGATACATTTTTAAGAGAAATCTTCAACTTCCAAAATAACAGAAGGGAGAGTTCCACTCCTTCCACTCTGTATCTCAATAACCAGAGGAAAAACTCTCAATGTGGAAAGAGCATTTCACTGAGAAAAAACAACAATGAGCAATATAATCTTAGCCTGGGGGAAATAAACAAACAGAAAGATGAATTTATCATTGTTCATATATTAGAAGACAGCTTCTAAAATCAAGGATTTGCTGTTTCCCACTCATTAAGGAAGTGCTGATCCCAGCTGGGGGTTATTATTGTTTCACAGTTCTTTGGCCATTTCAGTCACACAAGACTTTCCCCATCCCAACCCATGAAAGATGAGGGTTTAGCATCAGCTGTGTTTAGAGGGCAGTTGTTTGCTTTCTTATTTCTTATTCTGGAGGCATGAGTCTTGTAAAGACTCTCTCAGAACTCCTAACCACAGCACAAAGTCATCAGAAACTCTCTGCTCTCCTTGTGGCACATCTGAGCAATAGTGACAACTTGAAGCTCTTGGTTTACCTTTAAGCCTGGGGTGATGGAAACCTCTTCATCAACATGCAAATTCTGCAATCAGCAAAGCTCACCTCTCCTTCACACCTCCAGCTTACCAAGAAAAATTAGATGACAGACCTGTGAGCTGAAATGTTTGGAACTGCTTTTACCCATGCCCTGCTTCTTGGCAGCTGGCTCCTCCGTAGCATGACAATGTTGGCTCAGATGAGTCACTGCACTGCTAGCCATGTTTCAACTGCTAAAGAAAACCCCAACCTGTCAGACTGACCAAGCAGCTCAACTACCACATTGCCTTCTTTCCTGAGCCCACCTTTTGGGCTGCACAGAATGCTGTGGGGAGACCATTTAACACTTGGATCCAAGAGGATCACAGCATGCTTGCCTTTTGATAGTTAGCTTAGCTACAAGCAAAAGAAAGGGGGGCTGGGGAAGACAGTCTGTTTTGGAAGTGTTAACTGTATCAAGTCCAAGTACACCCAAGCCTGACTTTTCTATCTGTGCACTGACCCAACCTGAAGGTTCATCAAACTGATTCATCCAAGATTCATCATGCAAAACCTATGCAAATTCTAAAGTCCTACTAATACTTAAAGTTGAACTAAGAGTGGTTTAAGCTTTCAGCACTTCAGAGGTAGGACTATACACCAGCACTCTGAGAGTTTGGGGGGAGTTCTTCATTTTAATGGGGCAGAGAACCCCCAGATTGAGTTCATTTTGAAAGAAATCCCCCAATCTGAACCCATCAATATAATAAGCTCTTCACATTTCCCTCAGCTGCAAGTCTGTTAAGAGGGGAAAAGACCACAACCATTTAGAGCAAACTGGGTATCATAGTATCACAGTATCAGTCAGGGTTGGAAGGGACCACAAGGATCATCTAGTTCCAACCCCCCTGCCATGGGCAGGGACACCCCACACTACATCAGCCTGGCCAGAGCCTCATCCAGCCTGGGCTTAAACACCTCCAGGGACAGGGCCTCAACCACCTCCCTGGACAACCTATTCCAGGGCTTCACCACTCTCATGGGGAAGAACTTCCTCCTCACATCCAGCCTGACAAAAGCAATCAACCCAATCCAGCCTGATAAAAGCAAGCAACCCAAAATGTACACACTGAGAGATGGTGCCACAATGCAACACACAAACTGACCCCAGAAATCCATCTCTGTGATGTACCCCACACAAAGTGCCAGAGTGCACCTACATCTATGAAGAAATCAACCTGACCAACCATTGGAAGAGCAGTTTTTTAGGCCAGGATAACATCCCTCCGTTTCTCCTTGTTAGACAATTAGCAGAAATGCTGGAGAGCAGCACAGCATTATTAGGAGCAGGACCACACTACCTTTCACAACAGCTCCTGCCAGTTTGTAAAGCAAATGCTGGATTTTTTACTTACTGGAGGATGCTAACAGTGGCCATGAGCTTATAGATTCCTAAGTGGACATACACCCCAAAGCTTTCTGTATCTGCACACTTGTGCTCACTGTTAACTTTAAGAGCACACTATTAATTTCTCAAACATGTGGCTGCCTCATAAGCCCAGAAGTAAAACATGTTCATTAAAGAGATGGGAAAAGGTTCCAAGCAAACTGCCAAAACTAGCATAATTATGAAACTATTTAACACTGGAACCAACTAGAGTCACACACTGTGTCTAGATCACAGTGATGTCATCAGAAACACCCAGCCAAAAGGCACTAAAACTTCTGTGCTCCCATAAATCCACCTCACACCAGATGACAAACATTTTTAAGTTACAGTCAAAATGATTCTGGGGGTGGGAAGGGAGTTCTAAAAGTTCTAATAACTATAGTTAAGAGATTTGACAAATGCCAATTCATTTTAGCCTTAAGGATGACAGAATGGAAGGGTTTTCCAGAGATCACCCAGTCCAAGCCCCCTGCCAGAGCAGGAGCACCCAGGGCAGGTCACACAGGAACACATCCAGGAGGGTTTTGAATGTGTCCAGGGAAGGAGACTCCACAACCTCTCTGGGCAGCCTGCTCCAGGGCTCTGGCACCCTCTCAGTAAAAAGAATGATTTCAAGCAAGAGTCACAAGAGCAGAAAGCTAAAAATACTCATCATGTATCTGGAGAGCTGATTGTTAAAGAAAACACCACTCACTTACAAAAATATCCTTTCAGCCTGGAAAAGCTACAAATGATGAGGTCCTGCTCAGGGAAGGTGTTACACAAACACACCTCCGAGCAGGGCACACAAGTTTGCACATTCAGGCTCCTTTTATCCCTTGTGGCAAATGTGCCAGAGCAGGTACTCAGCTGAAATGTTTTCCTGGAGCACCATGGTTACTTCTGAAACCATGCAAGTCATAAGTGACATGCTAAAGACATCTCAGCTAGCAAATCCACATGCAAGAGACTCAGTCAATTTTCTACTGCCATCTCAGCCAGACACTGCCAGGAGTTCCTCTTCATTCCTTACTCTGTTTTCCATATTTAAAATGCATAGCTCTTGCTCTTCAAAAAGACACTGTCTCACTGTAAAATATCCTACTTAACAGCAAGGCCTCCAAAATGCCTCCTAAGTTTGCTTCATGGGGAAAAGAAGGCTTTCTCCTGGGGAACACTTAGCTATTTATGCACATATTGCCCCTCTGCTTTCATCAAATCATGTAGCCCTGAAGATCAGAGAAAATTGGTTCCACTCAAAAGAAAAACAGATTAGATGGTCCAAAAAAGAAAGCTCCACTTGTTCTTAAAAGCCTGCTTATTCAGGAGGGTAGGAAGTATTTGCTCAATAAATACTTCCTCAGATGCTGACTGCTTAGTGCCAAAAAGGGACAGACTAGCAGATGATCAGAAATGGTGAGGGGATGGTACAGAGATGGCAAAGGAAACAAGAGAGCAAGATGAGAGGAACAAACCCCAAATGCTTCTTAAAAGCAGCATCTTTACTGCACAACAAAAAACAGCCTCCAGGGAAGAGTGTGAGCTCTAGCATGGCCAGCAGCAGACACTGCCTTCATTCTCTTTAAGAGACACCTCTTTTGCTATGCAAAACTCCAAGGTGCAACTGCCTCTCTGTGTCATTTTTAAGGGACTAAAATTTACTCCAAGGTTTATTGCATGTAAGCTCTCTAAGTTTACCAAAACAGTTTGGAAGGAGTTATGAAAATGACTCTGAACTAGAGCCAAACCAACTTGCATGAGAAAATTCCCATAAGCATCTCACAGCAGCACTTCAATCAGCTACAACACACTAAGCTGAACTCCACAGAGTGGTAAATCTTAGTTCCAGCATTATTAAATGGAAAAAGAAGCCTCACTCACGTTGAACAGGACATTTTCATTTGGCATCTGAATGTGCAGCTATGTCCAGTAATTGATTTTGATCAGGTAGAGATAATTACACAGACAGCTATTACTAGATGGGCAGTAAATGCTGCAAGACCTATTAAAAAGTTATTGGAAGCAGGTTTTTCCCTGTGCTAATGCACAGTTGCTAGATGACCACCTTCGAGCCATCTGCATACTGCAAGGCACCATGATTAGAAACCAGGGGCCAGCATCACACAACCACAGAATGTTGGGGGGTCAAAGGGACCTCCAGAGATCACCCAGTCCAAGCCCCCTGCCAGAGCAGGAGCACCCAGGGCAGGTCACACAGGAACACATCCAGCTGGGTTTCGGATGTCTCCCGAGAAGGAGACTCCACAACCTCTCTGGGCAGCCTGCTCCAGGGCTCTGGCACCCTCACAGGGAAAAAGTTTTCCCTCTTGTTCCTCTGCTCCAGCTTGCACCCCTTGCCCCTTGTCCTGTCATTTGGCATCCCTGAGCAGAGCCTGGCTCCATCCTCCTGACACTGTCCTGCACATCTTTATCAGTAGGAATGCAGGCAGAACAAACCACTGTGCCCAAGCAGCTCAGGTAAGTACTATGAGCCATGTTTATTAACTCCAGACAGCTGGCAAGCTTGGGGCTTTCTCCTTGCCCCCTCCTGGAGGAAGCAGCTGTGGTTCTCAGGTACAAAGAGGCTCCATTTCCGAGTTCCTTTGCCCCAGCACTACCCTTTTCAAGCAGAGTTTGGGACAATCTCCAGCTGAGGGTGGGGAGGCAGGAGAAGGCCAGCAGGGAGGGAAGACTCAATTCATTCAAGCTTTTGCTGAAGTCCCTGCAGGTGGATTATTGTAGGTATATTACAAAATACCACCATGAGTGTCTAACAGCAGCTTGTTAGGAGAGATGCAGTAAAACCTTTTATTAAATAGAGTACAGCAAAAGCAGCTGTAGCAAGCCATGCCCTCCAGAGCGCCAGGAAACCACCTGCTACTCCAGTGGTGTTTCATGCAGAAGCCACTGCTAAGTAGGAAATTAAAATGGCTAAATATTTTCAAATTAATCTTGGGGCAACCAAACTACTGGTCTCAAAATTGCATTAACTAAGAGCAAGGAAGCACACTGGCAACTACACATGAGTTTTGACACATGGGGAACCCCCTGGGCCACACACAAGGTGAGGAAAGGGCTGTGGACAGCAGTTGATAAGAAGGCCAATCTTGGGAGGCAGAGCCTTTGCATGCTTCTCAGCAGGTACTCAAGTGCTGTAAAGCAGCAAGACTCCTGTGCACAAGCTGATCTGCTGCTGCACCTTGAACACTACACCCTGCAGCAACAAGGAGCCTTCTGCACAGCCCACCAGGAGCCTTCTGCACAGCCCCCCAGGAGCCTTCTGCACAGCCCACCCACCACAATCAGTGCTTGGCCCAAGCTAAAAGGACAATTAGCTATCTGCACAGGGAACACCAGCAGGCAGCTAGTTCCAGCTGAACACCTACAGGTACCACCACTGCCATTTCACTGGAAAGAAAACATTGCTGTGCAGAAATTGTTTTTATCCTAAAATGCCAAAAGCAGAAGTGCCTGAGCAGCTTCAGCACGCTCCTCTTGCGACTGAACTCAGGTTCTATGTGCAGCAACAGGAGTGAATCTCAGCTTGTCCCACAACTCCATGCACAGCTCACTTGGCTTGACTTTACTGAGGACAGAGGTGCTGAAACAATCAGCATCTAGGTAATAAACTGTCATTTACAAGCACCACTTTTGAGTGGCATACTCTCAGATCTGTCATGAACAACAAAAAAAGATGAGAGTCTTGACATTTAGGTGACTGTCCTGGGAAAGTTAGCTGCAGAAGGTTTGGTAGAATGGAGAGCCACAAGGACAACTGGGGGATTTGAACATTTCTCCTGCAAGAGACCTGGGGCTGTTTAGTCTGCAGAAGAGAAGGCTGAGAAGGGATCTGGCCAATGTCTGTAAATATCTGAGGGGTGGGTGTCAGGGTGAAGGTGATGGTCCCTTTTGGGTGGTGCCCAGTGACAGGACAAGGGACAATGGTACACACTGGCACACAGGAGGTTCCACCTCAACATGAGGAGACACTTCTTTATGGTGAGGGTGCCAGAGCCCTGGAGCAGGCTGCCCAGAGAGGTTGTGGAGTCTCCTTCTCTGGAGACATTCCAAACCCAGCTGGATGTGCTCCTGTGTGAGCTGCCCTGGGTGACCCTGCTCTGGCAGGGAGGTTGGACTGGGTGATCTCTGGAGGTCCCTTCCAACCCCCAACATTCTGTGATTTCAGGTGAAGAGAACAGCTGTATGCACATGAGAAGATAAAAAGAGATGTCCACTGTTATTTCCATGCTACCCAATTGCTCCCAGCTTTTCCATGGATGCAGCCAGAGCTGAGCTGTGTACAAGGCAAGCAAAGTAGACCATCCTGAACAGGGCAGGAAACGAAGTTTTATTTGTTGGACAGAATAAATCAAGTAAGATGTAATGTCTGTTGATGACAATCAAACTGCTAGCATATGCACTCAGGACTCTGATCTACTCTGGCCACCAGATGCTCCCTCCTCGTGGCAGGCTGCTACAAAGAATGCAGAGTTTATTGTGGCTTAAGCAGATTTTTCTGATGCTGTTAAGTACTTTTCTAAAGTTTTACTGCAAAAGCTTAACATTCTTCATGATTGTAAGCAAATATCTAGGATGAGCAACCTGTATCCCACAGGCTATAATGCAGCAAGGCAGGACAATTCATCTAGGTTGTTCCCTTTGGCCTCTTCTCCTAAGAGCCTCAGCTGCACACCAGATGACTGCACTGGAGCAGGCTGCCTGCTTCCCACCACTGCTTTGTCAAGGAAGCTTGCAGCCTCTCCCTCACCTCTCTGAGAGTCCAAATGGAAATGCACACTGGCAAAAGGGCAGAAGAATTTGAAGAAGAGATGGCCACTTTCCCCTTCCAGGACAATGCATTTACCCCAAACCCTGCCACTTTCTACATCAGAGGCACATATGGGAAAGAGGACCAACAGAAGCAGGCTGCATGAATTACATGGAGTCAGCAGCACACCCCTACCACCCTGCTTCTCAGGTCTTCATTAGGCTCTGCTAGGGAAAAACTGCAGGGCAGACAGTTTAAACACCTGGAATCCAGCACAGTCGCTTCCAGAAGGCAGCAGAACACCACACACACAACACAGTCCAGACTGTCCTCACCCACAGAGTGTCCCAGAAGCCATAAAACATGACACTCACTTGCCACCAAGAATGGAAACAAGCCCATGGGTGGCCAACCCACCCAAAGGACTGGGACACAACTGCTGCCTGCAGCAGACAGCAGAGCAGCACTGGCTCTATTCGTCAGGACACCACTCAGCTCCCAGAGCTGCATGGAAAACCACTGCGGTTCTTTGCAAACAGTCCCTAATGACCAACACAATTCAAAGCATCAAGAGTAATGAGCCTTGGGCCCAAGTAATTGAATACTGCTGCAGCTCTTAGCTCATTTCAGGGATTCATCCCCTAACCTGAAATACTGAATCATGCTGACAGGCTCTTGAGGGGGAACAAAAAAACAGTGCTTCACTATCTAATGAAACCAAAGTACATTCTCAGCTCTGACTGAAAGCACTTGCAATTAATAAAGCCCTTTTACATGACAAAATGTTCCAGAGGAATGATTCATGCATGTCAAACGAGAGTAAAGCAGCTTTGTGTAGCTCATCCTCCGATCCGCTGCAATGTGTAAGGGCAGCTTATCAAGGTCTATAAACAGCTGAGGGGTGGGTGTCAGGATGAAGGTGATGGCCTTGTTTTTGTGGTGCCTTCCAACCCCTAAGATTCTTTGATTCTGTGACTTACACTGAAAAAGAAGGGCACCACCTTACAGCAGTCTGGGCTCTTTGTATCTTTGCATTTTGACAGACAGCTCTGATAGACACCAACTAGCTCAAAGCTGACAGGTGCCTGGGAAAAGGAAACCAAGGGAGGACCTTCAGCAAGCCAAGGTGACAGCCTCAGGACATAGTTTCTTAGCAAGTCAGAGGCAGAGCCACTAAAAAAGGATGCCCAAAGAGAAGGAAAAAAAAAGGGAAAGACTAAATTGCCCAGGTTCTCAATAGAGGGATGAAGTTTAACTGTAGTTACTGATTTGGTGTTGCAGTCAAGTCCATGTTTATTTCAGAGTTGGACTTAAGCTAAGAAGATGACTGAGACAGAGTTTATTGTCCCTAAAGTGTTCAAAATAAAACACAATCTACATCACCTGTGCATTGAAATAATTTAGCAGGAGTCACCCTCTAAGAGCAGCTATTGTCAAGTGACAAGCAAGAACTGAAACACAGGGAAGCTTTCTGCCTAAGTTCAATACCTGTAGCTAATAAACTATAATGGAATCTCCTGGTTTCAGGGCAAAGGCCACTCTTACCAAAAGGAACAAGTTGTCATTGCAGAGCAGACTTTGTCCTTGAAGGAATTAAAAGCATTTTGTCTTTTGGAATTTCAAGATGTGTTTACCAGAGGTGGGTAAATTACAGGGGGTTTCCACTACAGAATCTGCAATCATGCCCATGCTGGAAGAGTAGGTTTTGCTGTAATGAGGAGCTAAAATACATTCCAACAAATTGAACTCTGCTTTAATCTATCAGCAAATGAGGAAAAACTGCTTCCTCTCCAAGGAAATCTCTTCAACTGCATTACCTCACCTTGGTCCCCACTAAACTGCACCAAGCCAAACTCTTCACCCGACTACACGAAACAAAGCTGGATTGTAGGGGCCAGATTTGATGTCAGCTGGATTGGGATAAATCTGGAATTACTCCAAAGTAAATCAATTGAGGCATTCCAGACCTATGCCAGGGAAAGCTGAATCAGAATCTGACCCCAGACTTCTAGGAATGATGCCAAAGATGCTATATAAATCCTTTCACCCTATACCTTGGAACAAAGACACTGACTATGGGCATTACATTTCCTTGCTGTAAGTAGGTCAGAAAAAAAGCAAAGTAAAACCAGTGGAGGTACAAGGATTACTCTCAATCTTTCTGCTTTATACACCTGCATCTACACAGCAGAACAGCTCCTCTGTACTTTTCATAAAGACACCACTTCAATATTATTATTTGCATTTGCCTCAGTAAATCACTTTTCTGGACTATAAATCTGGGAGGCTGTGGTACCTGAGTTGCAAACCTTACATCTACTTGCCCACAGGCAGAATTAAAACACAGAAATACTTCTGTTGCTTTCTACTTTCAAGTCTATCAAACAAGACTAATGGAGTTGGGGGTCTTGTAACTCTGAGATGGGATTCTGTAGCAGTGGCATTGCAGTGATCCCTGCTTTGTTTCTCTTCCTTCCCAAAGCTCAAGAGCCTGCACCATGACATGACCTCCAATCACCAATCCACCACATTCAGAGAGTCACAGAATGGTTGGGTTGGAAGGGACATTAAAGATCATCCAGTTCCAACCCTGCTGCCATGGGCAGGGACACCTTCCACCAGCTCAGGTTGCTCAAGGCCTCATCCAACCTAGCCTTGAACACCTCCAGGGAGGAAGCAACCATGACCTCCCTGGGCAACCTATTCCAGGGTCTCACCACCCTCATGGTAAAGAATTTCTTCCTAATCTCCAGTCTAAATCTGCACTCCTCAAGCTTCAAACCCTTCCCTCTCATCCTGTCACTACAAACTCCTGTGAAAAGTCCCTTCCTGGCTTTCCTGAAGGCCCCGAGGTACTGGAAGGCCACTACTACGTCTGGAACCTTCTCTTCTCCAGGCTGAACTACCCCAGCTCCCTCAGCACCTCACAGCAGAGGTGTTCCAACCCCCCCAGTCACCTTCATGGCCCTCCTCCGGGCCCAATCCATCAGGTCCATGTCCTTCCTGTGTTGAGGGCTCCAGAGCTGGACACAGCACTGCAGGTGAGGTTCCCCCAGAGCAGAGGGGCAGAATCTCCTCTCTCCATCTCTGGCCCTGCTGCTTTTGATGCAGCCCAGGCTGCCATCAGCCTTCTGGGCTGCAAGTGACCGTTGTTGCTCCACCAGAGCTCCCAAGTCCTTTTCTGCACAGCTGTTTTCTATCACCTCATCCCCCAGCCTGCATTGCTAACGAGGATCATTCCAACCCAGGTGCAGGACTTTGCAGTTGGACTTGTTGAACCTCATGAGGTTCACCTGTGCCCACCTCTCCAGCTTGTCTAGATCCTTCTGGATAACAGCCCATCCCTCTAGCATGTTGACAGCACCATTCAGCTTGGTGTCACCTGCAAGCTTGCTGATTAGGTCACCTGTGCCCTATGGCACACTACTAAAATAGTCTCAACAAATAATGAGTGGGATGAGGCTGATCAGAGGATGGTGCATTTAGGTAACACAGCTAAGAGGAGCTGAGACTTTCCCACAGTTGAGGTCTTCTCTGTGTGCCAACTTTGGCCTTCACCACATCACCCAGGATGCTAATTCAACACACTAACCCAGTATAAACAAAGACATCAAGACTCTTCATCACCTTTTGAGGGCAGATTCTGTTTTCTGAGGTAAGCAAACTGCAATTCACCTCACAGTAAGACCCAAGCCAGCACGTGGAAGTAGGCTAAAGTCAGAAGAAAGATGGAGGACGTGGCATGAGGTCCACCAGCTACACAAACCAAAGGGAAGACAAGAAGGCACAAGGCAACATAGAATCATAGAATCAATAAGGTTGGAAAAGACCTCAAAGATCATCGGGTCCAACCTGTCACCCAACACCTCATGACTAGACCATGGCACCAAGTGCCACCTCCAATCCCCTCTTGAACACCTCCAGAGACGGTGACTCCACCACCTCCCTGGGCAGCACATTCCAATGACGAACAACACTCTCAGTGAAGAACTTTCTCCTCACCTCAAGCCTAAACCTCCCTTGGCAAAGCTTGAGACTGTGTCCTCTTGTTCTGGTGCCAATTGCCTGGGAGAAGAGACCAACCCCCTCAAAAATACTCACAAGCCTGAGGAGAGCTGCTATTATTTCACAGGTTTTTTTGTCCAAATCATATTTTATAGAACTTAGAAACACTGACAGGGAAAGAGGAGACCTAACATGGAAGAGTGAAGAGGTGAGAAGAAGAAAAATCCATTTCTATAGTTAAATATGAAAGCACAATCACAGCTAAATTGGAGTTCTCAGTGTAAAGGAAGAAGCTGTTCAGGGACTCAGTGCCCACATTTCCAATGCTTATGAAAGAAAAAAATCCAACACTTAGAAATAAAAAAAAATAATAATAAATAATGACAAAACAAAACAAATCAAGGTGAGAAAGTGAAAATAGAAGATTAAAAGAGTTTGTCCAAAAGCCAAAGGCTGTAAAAAAGTGCAAATCAGAAACACATGGCTCATGGAGCACTGATTGCTGCTGAGCTACAAGATGATCCAGAAAAGAACAAGCCCCATAGCCACATCAATTTTAGAACAAAACCACGGAATAACTGGGCTCCAGGCAGCTGCTCTGAAGCAAAAGAATCATTCAAAGCATAGGGGAAACTAAACTACTGAAATATTGAGAGAAGTGCCAGAAATTCAGCACTGTGCAGGATTCCCTAAAAGATCTGTACACGTAGAAAACTATCCCAACACGTCCAAACTACAGCATCCTGACAAGGCTCCAAATTGAATGAGACTCCTTGGCTAGTCAGGTGTTCCAAGGCAAACAAATTACATCTGCATGAGCAAATGAAGAGCAGGCTATCCAAGTCTGATGGTTAGTCCTCTGACTTCAAGCCTCACCACGCTTTTGCCATCACTGAACAGCACACACACGCACCCCAACAAAACCCAGCACCACCTCCCAAAGCAGCCGCATTCAGTGCAACCACTGCAACCCAGGGGAGGGCAGAGACAGCAAAGCACTGCTCCAGATCTGCAGCTAGCTTCACCACCCTGACAAAAACTTCATGGCACTATACAAGCCTTCTGTCTTCATAACCAGCCTGCACGCTCTATCTGCCGCTGCAATCGTCTCCCCGTTGAGCTCAGCTCCTGCTCTCAGCATTCTTTGCTGGCAGCCTCGATGGCTGTCAGATAGGAAGGTGTCTGCTGCTCTGACAGTCATGCTTGTGGGCTGCTCCCCACTTTCTCAATTTATTATTATATGCCTTCAAAACCTGCTTTGCAATGCCTGATAAAAGGAACAGTGCTTAACTGTCTGTATGCTGTGCCCTTCCGAGTGCTTGTATCCTACAGTCCTCCCTGATCCTGTAATTAGTTATCCTTGGGGTAGAGAGTTTTCATCTGTCTATACATCAGCATAATCCTGATGCACTGTGTCCTGATCAAAGGCAAGGACTCAGACGTGAAGCAGTAATACAGATGTTACATTTCTCCTTGAATCTCCTCATCTGCATCAGTTGCAAAACTAAAAACCACAGAATTCAAGGTTGAATACAAAGATTAGTCTTGTGGTCAGTTACAGTGTCAGGAAGGTGAAGGAAACAGGCAGGAAGACTGGCATTCCTGATTTACACAGTCCACATTCAGAGCATCTAGTTTGGGCAGAGGAGTGTTGAGGCATGGACAGAGTTGTAAATTTTAGCTAAGAGAAGAATTTAAGTAGAAAACAAGTTAAGGGTCCAACAGGACAAAAAAGGAGAAGAAGCCCAGGAGGAAAATCAGCATCAGCAGCGATTTAGCAAGGGGATTGCAACTGTAGAGAGAAGTCCTGGGATTTAATATATAGAGATAAGTAATAAGAATTTAATACCCTCTAAAACAAGACAAAACATCCATGAGGAAGTCTCATGAGAGTCAATGACTGCCTTCCAATAGCTGAAGGGATCCTACAGGTAGTCCCTGCAGAGGGACTTTTCCTGAGGGTGTCTAGAGACAGGACAAGGGGGAATGGTTTGAAGCTGAGGCAGAGCAGGGTTAGAGTGGAGCTTACAAAGAAATTCTTCGATAGGAGGGTAGTGAGACTCTGGAATAGGCTGCCCAGGGAGGTTGTGGATGTCTCTTCCTTGGGGGTGTTGAAGGCCAGGCTAGATGAGGCCTTGGGCAGCAGAGTCTAGTGGAGAGGTGTCCCTGCCCATGGTGGGGAGGCTGGAGGAGGTGAGCTCTGAGGTCCCTTCCAACCTGAGCCAGTCTAGGATTCTACAACCTTTGAGAACTAAACTAAACTTTATTGCTAATTATGCTCTTCACTAAGTTCCCTGCAGAAGAGTTCCAGTGGGAAACCAGAAGTTCATTTTACTCCCATACTCCACCACAGCAGTATTCTGTTTCATTCAGGTTTCTCACTCAGTGACTACAAAGATTTTCCTGCCAGCCGGTTTTAACTGCCGCACGGAAACCTACAACAGAGGAATTTGTCAAAACACCTTCTTGTTACAAAACACTTTCAAACAGTAATTGAAGAAATAAATTTCAAGCTGTCAACTTTTTAAGCCTTATCCTCAGAAAACAGCAGAAAAGTGCTCTCATTTACATTCCTGTTAGTCGATGATAATCCTTCTGTGGTGCAGCCCCAGCTCTGCGCCTCCTGAGTGTACACAGCACTGAGTCATTTGCTCCAATGTCAGCTGCAATTTTCAAGCATCCTTTCTTGCCTCTGAACCTTAAACATCTGTAACAAATACTTGTTTTGAGAGTGCTTTACAGCCCCAGCATCTGACCTTCTGCTGCATGCTCCACAAAACTTCAGTTTCCAATGCCATGCAACCAGGCTATCTGGTCACTGCAGCAGTAGCCAGTATCAAGGATTAGTTTTGGCTGCACAAAGTCATGGGCTCCAAATCCTGTTCTGCAGCTCTACAATTAGTTGCAATTTGCTGCTTCTAAAACCAAATTTCTCATGGACCATTTGGTCTTCAAGAATCTTACCTTAACACTGGAGAAGTCCTCAGCATGTAGCTGTTGGCATCCACAGGTGTGGATATGCACATCTGCACAGATTCTAACCACAGAATGCAAGCATCTCACAGCACATCTCATCCCCTGCTATCACCAGGTGACCCACCTGGATGAGGGAAAGGCTGTGGATATTGTCCCCTTGGAATTTAGTAAAGCCTTTGACACCATCTCCCACAGCATTCTCCTGGAGAACTTTGGGGCCCATGGCATAGCCCAGTGGACTCTGCTGGATTCTCAACTGGCCAGATGGGCCCCAAAGAGCTGTGACAAACAGACTTAAATCCAGCTGGTGGCTAGTCACAAGCTGTGTTTGGGTTGTGCCAGGAGAAGTTTAGGTTGGACATAAGGAAAAACTTCTTTAGTGAGAGAGTGGTGAGGGTTTTGAACAGGCTGCCCAGGGAAGTGGTGGACTCACCACCCCTGGAGGTGTTCAAGAAGCTGTGGTGCCTCAGGACATGGTTTAGTGGTCACGGCAGTTGGGTTATGGTTGGACTTGAGGATCTTAAAGATCTTTTCCAACCTTAAGGACTCTGTGATTCCACATGCTTTGTGTCTAGCATACATAGGACTAGAGAGTTCTGCTCCAGCAACAAAAGTCTCTTAGCTCTGGAGCCAGAAAGAATTATTACAAGAAAGATCCAATGTAATGGAAAAGTAGTTTCCAACATTCTTTCTGTACCTAATTATTGATGTCAAATGTTATCAGCTCATCATGCTGCCTATCAAACACTGAAGAGCTTTGCACACACTGGAATTTTCTTTTGCATGACCCTGAATGTAAGTGGAAGATTCTGTGCTGAAATTGAAATGTGAACAAGGCATTAAGAAGAAAACCAAACACACACACACAGAAACACAAACCAAGCCCACAAAACCTCTCAAAAGCACCACACCTGACTAAAAACAGGTTACCACTGACATACCCAATGACCTCTTTTAACTAAATCAGTCACACAACTGCATATTTCAGCTTCACTGTGAGAGAAGGAAATCTTCCCTGAGCGTGCAAATCAGTGCAGTGGACAAATCCTTGAGAGGAAGCAAACAAAAAGCCCTTTGAGACTCTCACACAGAAGAATTCTCCCAAGTACACTCAAGCAAGTACTGTAACTTCTAAAGGGAAAAGAGAATTACACTCCAGGATCTTAGAGCTCTCCTTCACTAACAACAACACATCTTCTGAGGAATGCCCAGTGTTGAGTGGTGCTACACGCAACTGTCTCAAGCAACCAGCACTGCTTCTTGGGAGGCAGAAATTGCTCTTGAAATCCATTTCTTGTCTAGTCACAGGAAAATCCTGGCAGAGCACTATGAACATGCCTTGACACTTGCAAGAATACAGCTACAGCTCATAAAGAATTAAAACAGGCATCAAGAAGGATGCTAACCACGTTGAGAACAGCAGTATGAGCCCCTCAGAACCTGACAGGGACTACAGCTTCACGTGTCAGATCCTTCAGAAGGCTTGGAGAAGAGGGACCTATAGGAGCTGTTATTCTCATCAACCTCCCAAGTGTAGGAAAGCACTCAGCATGTTTCTTACCTGAGCTCCATCCTTTAATTTCAAGATGCATTCCATTGTATTGATAGTGATGACAACTGGCTCTGATCCCAGCTTTGTCCATGGCACATGAATTCGAAGTTCATGAATATGACCACTTAAAAAAGTAAAGGGAAGCTTCAGCTCCTAACAACAACAACAAGAGAACAATGAGTTAATTAATTAATGAAACACACCCACGTTCAAGATGAATCTGCAACACAAACCAGCACAGTTCTAGCACAAGACACAAGCCAAAAATCTCTTCTCCCTCCCCAGATCAGCAGTATGCCATGGGGCCTGGCAACTGCCTCGACGTTTGGATTATCACATTCGTGATAACAAAAAAGTTTAAAACCAAATCCCTCACATGAAGCTACTGCAAAACCTGTCACTATTCAAGAGACAAACAGAAATGACTCAGGGGAGCACAAATGCTTACACTGACAGGCATTATTCTGAAGAGCACAGGTCTGGAATTAAGCAAACATGGAGGAAGCCAGGGGATGTGGTTTGCCCTCTTGGCTGCCAGGGCACACCACTGGCTCCTAGTGAGCCTGCCGCTGATCAGCACTGCCAGCTTCTTAACTGGTAAAGTCAGGGGCAGAAATCTTTCTTCAGAACTTCAGAATTCCCTCAGCAATGCTGGGCAACCCAGGGTTTAGACACCATTGCACCTTGGCTCACTTCAGATACTTCATGCTTTGACTCAGTACTACTAATGAATGAGCAGAAGCTAAGCAGAGAAGGTCCAGACAAACGTCTGGAAGCGGCCCCAGGAAAGCCTGACCTCCTGCACTGCTTGACCCTAACCCTAGCCTTGCTTTATATAAGATGCACATGCATAAAATTTGAGGACAAGTGGATTTTGCATTTAGTATTTGACATATAAAGTCTACCTACAGAATATTTCTGTGAGGCTAATTAATATCATTACTTGCCTAACACCTTGAAACTGTCATCAAATCTCACTGGCATGTTTTGAAAGGCCATTAAAAACTCTGATTTTTCTAAGTACTTCCCATACTCTAAATTCAGAGTTGAAGTAACCACAGCTGCAATGGTGACAGGCTAGCACATCAACATGGTCTCTCATTACTCACCCAGAAGAGAAGGCAACTATTCTTCTACATGCACACCTAGCACCAACACAGTGAACAGCCCCATCTCCCCCAGCCTGTCCTTGTAGCAGAGGGTCTCCACCCCCCTGATCATTTGTGTGGCTCTGCTCTGGACCTGCTCCATCAAGCCCATGTCTCTCCTGTGTTTGGGGTCCCAGAGCTGGACACAGCACTGCAGGTGAGGTCTCCCCAGAGCAGAGCAGAGGGGCAGAATCTCCTCTCTCCATCTCTGGCCATGCTGCTTTTGATGCAGCTCAGGCTGCCATTGGCCTTCTGGGCTGCAAGTGCTTATGGTTGGCTCATGTCCAGCTTACACACCAGTGGCCCCAAGTCCTCTGCAGGACTGCTCTCAATCTCATCACCTCCAGCCCAGATTGGTATCTACAACTGCCCCAACTCAGGTGCAGGACCTTGCACTTTGCCTTATTGAATCTCATGAGATTCTCCTTCCACCTCTGCAGCCTGTCCAGGTCCCTTTGGATGGCACCCATCCTGCCCTTCAGTCTTACCAACCACACTCAGTTTGGTGTCACCTGCAAACTTGCTGAAGCTGCCTCAGCCTTGCTCTTGATATCATTGATGAAGATATTGAGCAGCACTAGTCCCAGTACAGACCCTTGAGGCATCCAAGAGTTAAGAGCAGATAAAGTGCAGCCACTGCTGACCAAATCTTCGGAAAGGCCAGCTGGACAAAACATATCTCTACTTCATTGTTTTTTCAGTACATCTTGAAGTGGGAAGGCAGTGGTATTAACAAGCTTTCATTAATGAAGTTAAGCACATCTGCATCTGTCTCAAGTCAAGGAAACTCTTGGCTTCATCCTTGCCCAAGCTTGCCCAAAGCCATGCCTGATTTCTAGTCCCCATTCCAAAAGATGCCACTTACAGACTTCCTTACAAAAACACTTTGTGGAAACAAATTAATAAGGCTCTTCCAAGTGTTTTTTCTTCATCTCATTCCCCAACATACTAAGGGATTGCAGCTAAAAGCCTCTCTCCTACAAACTCTGCCTCAGGCTCACAATCACCACTAATAAAATTTTAATCCAAATGGTCCCAGTTAAGCCACTGAAAAGCAAAGTACTGGGCACTTCAGCTACAGATGGTGAAACAGCACCTCATGGACCACAGCTTTGGGGGGGAGGGGTGGGGCAGAGTGCTGACAGATAAACCATAGAAATAAAATGCAATCTAAACATACAACTTAAAAGGCACTGTTTTTACTAATCAAGACAGCAAACTGTGACTATTAAGAGAACTAAGTTCCCTTTGCAGACTAACAGGCACCTTAATTCCTGTCACTCATCAATACTGTAAAGCCTATTTAGATCCTGACGTGCTCACAAGTATGAAGCTGACTTCAGACAGCACTCCACAACAGATCTTTTTCCACTGTGTGCTGGAAGAATTTAACACATCCTCATTTTTGTCTAGTTAACCTGAGGATATTGCAAGAAACAGAAGTAGGAATTCTTGCAAAACAAGGTGACAGGCCCAAATGCACAGCACATTTAGGAGGCACAGCTGTGCTTTTTCAAAGGAATTTGGATACAAATGCTGTCTGACATGATCCTAATTGCACAAGCAAATTTCCCTTAAAGCAACACAGAGAAATCTTTGTTGTGCTATTTCAGCAGACAACACAAAACAAACCAGATTTAGCAACTTGTTCATAATACAACCTAACAAAGACCATTTTCATTCCTCCTCCTTTCCTGCCAGAGCAGGATCACCCAGGGCAGGTCATACAGGAACGCATCCAGGGGGGTTTTGCAAGTCTCCAGAGAAGGAAACTCCACAACCTCTCTGGGCAGCCTGCTCCAGGGCTCTGGCACCCTCACCATAAAGAAGTGTCTGCTCATGTTGAGGTGGAACTTCCTGTGTGCCAGTTTGTACCCATTGCCCCTTGTCCTGTCACTGGGCACCACCCAAGAGAGACCACCCCTCAGATATTTACAGATATTGATAAGATCCCCTATCAGCCTTCTCCTCCCAAGATGAAACATTCCCTGGTTTATTCTTCTCTCAGTGGCTACATTGTCTAAATCTCCCCTTATTTTTGCTGCATTTCTCTCAGCTCCTTCACCTGGATACATCAGGACACAGGAGTCCAGCTAAAGCTTGCTACACTACACATAACAGAAAACAGCTTTATCTGTCTCTCACACTCAACTCCTTGAGCTGTCAACTCAGATAAGGACAAATGGAAACAGTCTCTCCACTAGGACTTAACCAGTTCACATTGGCAGCAAGCTAGAAATCCTGTGTCAGGTGTTTCACTTGGTCAAGTTTGTCTTTGTAAGACAAAGTTTTAGAGCTTCTGACCTAATCCACACAGAACAGCTGACAGATCTGCCCCTCGGTTTCTCCTAAGTTCAGATACAAGTGGAACAATGAAAACTGAAGAGATAAACCAACACAGAGAACACAAACTTGTTTAGCATGCATCATGACAAATACATCCTACTTGGCTCTGTGACATTTTGAACTCATTACTGTATGCAATCACTAAACACGACTGGACAAGAAATTTAGCTCATTCCTGCTGCAAAGCCAGAGCTCCTGAGGAAGAAACATCTCCA
Organism: Melanerpes formicivorus; assembly: GCF_026170545.1. Taxonomy (NCBI): domain Eukaryota; kingdom Metazoa; phylum Chordata; class Aves; order Piciformes; family Picidae; genus Melanerpes; species Melanerpes formicivorus. The sequence continues at coordinate 2,014,286 of NW_027142408.1, forward strand.
CAAAAAAAGCCTTCTTCTTCACTTCAAGAATGGGCAAAGAATTACCATCCATCAATACAGAAATGACATGGAATTAATGGGTTAGTTGATTAGGTGGTGTTGGATGATAGGTTGGATGCGATGATCTTGAAGGTCTCTTCCAACCTGGTCTATTCTATTCTATTCTTTTAAATGCAGGGGGGGCAGAGAAAGGACTTGGACATGAAGAAATATTCATAGCTTCATAGAATACCAGGTTGGAAGGGACCTCAAGGATCATCCAGTCCACCCTTTCACTGTTTGGACCTGTGCAGAGCAATCTAAACTATTCAGTCAGCTTCTTTTAAACCCAAGACACAGACACCACTGTAAATACAACATACCTGTTCAAGCACATCCAGCTTTAACTCAAGTTTACTAAGCACAACATCTCCACCCCAGAGTGACAACTGCAGATCCGAAGGCTTCAAGTTCTTTATGTAGCGATTCACATAGCTCATCAAAATAGGAGTTACATAGGACTCCAGCATTCTGGAAGATCTCTGTATTACAGGTCAAGCACTGGGAAGGGGGGAAAAAAAGGACAAGACAATGATATATTCTTTCTAAATCTGCCAGCCTAATTCTGAATAAAGCAAGAGCCACGCTGTTTGGGTGTACTTCAGACTCTGCTTTTCAGACAGACACACCTCCGTGCAGAGACACGCTTACATGGAAAGGTTAAGCACAGAGCAAGATGAAAGCGCAGCTATCTGCGTCCGAAGAAGGACGCGAAGCAGCGGATCACGCTGTTGGTCACTTCGGCTGGTTTCAGTCCACACTAACCCACCACCTGAGGTCCACCTCACCGACCCGGACACCTTGCACACTGCGCTCACTGCGGAAACGTCAGCGTCGTGCCACCCTCACCTCTAAGCAAACCAACACCCTTCATAACCTGCAGCTACGCTAACGCTTGCCACCACTCCACTCCACTCCCCTCCCACCCCGCACTCCTTCCGGCACCCCTGCCCTCCCTGCCACGCCCAGGAGACCCTTCCCCACCTTCGGCATCGCCGCAGCCTCTCCCAGGCATCAGCACGAAGCCGGGAACCCCGCGCCCGCACCTTCGGGACACCCTTCACACCTCCCTACTCCATCCCCGCGTCCTCTCAGGACCTCCTTACCTGTCCCTCCGAACACCCGCGAGGTTCCGTGCCCCCCGCCCAGCCACCGCCCTCCCCGGGCCGGCCGGGCCGCGGGAGCCCCGCGCAGGCAGCCGCCGCCGCTCGGGCTCAGCCGCACGGACGCTTCCGGGTTCCCCTTCGCGCCTGCACCCCCTCGTCCGGAAGGATTCGGCCGCGGCGCAGCCGAAGCCGGAAGTTCGCCTTGAAGCCGGCGGAAGCGCGGCGTCCTGCCCGGCGCTCTGCCAGGCGCTGACGGCGGGGCTGGCGCGGCCGCGCGCTGCTGCAGGGAGGGGCCGGGGCGGGAGCGGGAGCGGCGGCGCGGCCGAGCCCTGTGAGCGGGAAGCGGCGAGGGAGCGGCGGCTGGCGCGCCCGGCAGCCCTGTCTGCCGTTCCCGAGCGCGGCGGAGGAGGCTCTACCAGCGCGTAGGTGTCCGCGCCATGAGTTGAACTGCCCGTTCGGGGATAGCGAACGTGCTGCCCCTGCCTTTCCTAACGTTTAACCATAACGTTTCATCATAACGTGTGCTCCCGAGGGCAGCTCTGCTGAGCTTCCGAGTGTCACAGTTTCAAACACGACAAAAAAGTTAACTGAGAAATACCGTCAGTGTTCTGTGCCCAGAGCAATCCTCAGGATGTTGATCATAGGGGAAAAGTTCTCCCCACAGCCCTGAGTCCTTCTGGGCTTGCTCCCTGCGGCAGGACGTGCCCTGGGAAGGCCTTGGCATGACTCGGCCTAGGGATGAGCTGGAAAAGAGCTGGGGCTCGGTTTTTTACCAGGGTGAAGAGCGAGCATGGCTTTGATGTGGGTAATGAATCACCTCACAAAGGCCTCAGCTTGGGGTTTGAGAGGAACGCCTGAGGTGTGCCCTGTTGGGATGCATGTTCCTGGAAATCTGAAATCCTGTGTTTGATCTGTGTGCTTACACGGCTGAAAGCAGCAGTGTATGGCACATGGGGCATGGGCATGTCAAGTGGTGCCCAAACTGAGCTCCTCAGGTAGGAGGCAACCTCCCACAGCAGTGTCTTGAAATTGCCTGAGCTAATCAAGGTCTGAGGGCTCCTGGTGGGTTCACTGCCTGTGCTGCCTCTGGCATGCCCCTGCTGAGTTAATCCTAGAATCATAGATCCATAGGTTGAAAGGGACTTTAAGGATCATCCAGTTCCAACCCCTCTGCCATGGGCAGGAACATCTTCCACCAGCCCAGGTTGCTCAAGTTCTCATCCAACCTGGCCTTCAACACCTCCAGGGAGGAGCGTTCATCACCTCCTAGGGCAAGCTGTTCAGTGTCTCATCACCCTCACTGTCAATGAATCTACCCTCATTTTACACAGAGCATTGCCTCACCAGCTGTGCCCTCTTCACTCACGAATCACAGCCTGCAAACTGGTATTCACCTCAAAGAGTTGACTCATCTTGGACTGCCTTTTGTCTTGTGGGGGACACCACTCCCACAGCTCTTACTCAAGCCCATTTGACCATTCTTCAGCCTGTTAACCTGTGGCTAAGAGATGGTGGCAGACAGGCAAGGGACAGAAACACTTTAACAGCATCAGAGCTCTTTACATGCTTCTGCCTTGCAATTTGTCTCATGCCAATATCCTTGAAGAGTTCCTTCACACGACTGCTACGCATTTCTGCTCCTCTGAGAGGGCTGTGGGAGTGGTGAATGTTACTGGTGCAATGCTGTGGGAGTCTGCACTGCAGGCCAGCTCAGTGAAATGATCTGTGTTCATGGAAGCAACCTCATTTCTAGCATAGCCTCCCCATAGAGTTACATTGACAGAACAGAGGGGTGTGCCAGCAGATAAGTTTCACGTTGAAGCACACCCTAGGCACGCATAAAAAAGCCTTCATTTCAGCAGAAAAACATTCCTCTCTTCCTCTGTCCATTAGGTGATCACTTCTGAATGACACATCCCATCAACAATGGAATGCTTTCTGAAAGTGTGGAATTGAAGAGCTACGCCCTAGTTTGATGAAAGTCAGTAAACTAGAAGAAAAGTAGGGGAGACACATAGTGCTCCTGGCAGCTGCTTGGCAGCTCTAGCAGCTCAGAGCAGCTCTGTAATTTTCCTGGCAGTTATTAGCATTTCATTATAACTACCTCCATCTCAGTTCCAGTTCAAGTATGTTGACGCCCTGAATAATTTATTTCCTACAGAAGGAAAAGAAAAAAAAGAGAAAAAGTGGAAATCAGTCTTTGACAGAAAGGAAATGGGTGGTGTGAAAGTAGCTGGAGAGAGTTACAAGAGGTCTCTGATGTGCAGAGAGGTGGAGGTCAAATACACAGAGAATGTGCAGGTGACAGCAAATGGTGTGTAGCAATGAACTCGGGCGTAGTAAAGCCAGGAGGGCACGTCTGCTGGACATGCCAGCTGCCTCCACCAGCCCAGTCTGCTCCATATTCCAGCCAGTCAGTGAAATGTGAGGAGAGGTATAACCAAAAAGTGCAGATCTGGTTCACTGGAATCACTTGAGCAGTTGTGAATCCCTTGAAAAGCTACCAGAGGTTTATACAGGTTGATCCGGAGGCTGGGAAAGCTCACATGAGATTGTTGTCGCGTTTGGCCAGAAGTGAAAAGAGGACAGGAATTCAAGGAACTCCTCTGGAAATTGATCTACCTGCAGAAAACTAACTTGATTATAATCAAGAGCTTCTGGTGCCTTCCTAGCTTCAGAGCTGTTGCTGCTCGGGGTGATTTGCCATTTTCTACAGCAGAGGCATGATCAATGAAGTGCAAAACAGAGGGGGAAAACAGAGCTCATAAAAATGAAGAGAGGCAAGAAAAGGGGAGAAGAGGATTAAGTGACTACCCCACTACCTGAGGCTGCAGGCAAAACCCAAGGAAATCACACATGTAAAGAGATTTATGCTTTTATTAACTTGGCTTAGGCTGTTTGCAGGATTTGAGAGAATCTGAGGTTCCTGACACAGAGGCTTGGGAGACAACCTGTGAGGAACTCCTTTTTCACTATGAAATAGCTTATTAATGATGGTATGATATCTGACTAGTCAATCATATGGCTATAGCCATCAAGAACTGGGGAACAAAAATTGCCATACAGCTTTTATTGCTCTGGGGTTGACCAAGCTGCACCCAGATTAGACACTGGGGGGGGAGCATTTGAAAAAGCATGACAGAGAGATTGTCATTGCAGTCTGACTGTTAGTTACATTCTAGGTTTAAAGGTGCAAACATCTCTCTGTTGTAAGTTTTGTTTGTACTTCCATTCCCTAATTTTTGCCTGAGCATCATAGCAGAAAACCTTTCAGCTGTAGGCTTGAAGTAGTCACCTTTTAATTTTTTGGGGGGTCAAATATAACAAAACCAGGCTGATTTTTGACACATTTAAAATGAAAAATCAATGTGAAAAGAAAAGAAAACTCTGGGGAAATGGTGACTATGCTTATGAGCAGGAGTCTGTTGAAACAGTCATGTTCACACCAAGTAGTTTTTCAGTGAATGAAGGTCATGAAATTCTGGAAGCCAAGTGGCTTTGGATCCCTAATCCCAGCTCATTGCTGCCTCAGATGGCTTTTGGGGAAATGGCTTCTCCCAGCACTAAATCTCTGGTAAATTGAAATCCCTGTAGCAGCTCAGGGCACTGGGGAGCGAGGCACATTACTGCAGATCTGGATTTTAACCACTGCAGGCTGTGCAATGGACTCACAACCAACTTCAGCAGCATGAGCAGGGCTGGGTTGGAAAGGGTCTGGTCTAGACAGTAATGGTGCATTGAAGTGTAAGGATTTAGCTGCAGTGACTGGTGGTTTAAATGTAGGCTACAGGCATGGATTCCTTTCCCATACATTCTGATTGCTTGGGGAATTCTTAGCCCTTCATTGCAGAGGCAATCTTGTCTCTGCAGAATACCTCTGCTGCTGAGCCTTTATTCACACACCAGAATGAGTAAATGACAAGGTGGGGAACCTGAGTGGAACAGGGGGGGAATGTAGAGTCCTGGTCTCCTAAGAGTATAATTTCCAGGCAACTCATGAGAAGCATGCATGCCCCTCTGAACCACGAAGGCAGAACTTAGAAGTGGTTTCCAAGTTTTTGTTGAATTGCTAAGAAAGGAAAACATTTCCTGTCCTGCAGCCATGAAACTGTAGGGTATGCAAAGATACTTAGAATCACAGAATGGTTTGGCTTGGAAGGGACCTCCAAAGGCCATCTAGTCCAACTTCCCTGAGTCAGCAGGGACATCCTCTACTAGATCAGGTTGCTCAGAGCTTTGTCCAGCCTGACCCTTATTATCTCCAGGAATGGGGCTTCAACCACCTCCCTGGGGCAACCTGTTGCAGTGTTCCAGCACCCTCATGGTGCAGAATTTGTTCCTCACATCAAATCTAAATCTGCTCTTCTCTCATTTCAAACCATTGCCCCTCATCCTGTCACTGCAGGCCTTTGCAAACAGTCTCTCTGCAGCCTTCTTGTAGCCCCCTTCAGGCACAGGAAGGCTGCTCTAAGGTCACCCTGGAGCCACCTTCTCTCCATGCTGAACAACCCCAGCTCCCCCAGCCTGTGCTCACAGGAGACGTGCTCCAGCCCCCTGATCTTTTTGTGTTCCTCCTCTGGACCCACTCCATCGGGTCCATGTCCTTCCTGTTCTAAGGGCTCCAGAGCTGAACACAGCACTGCAGGTGAGGTCTCAGCAGAGCAGAGGGGCAGAATGCCCTCTCTCAACCTGCTGGCCGTGCTGCTTTCAGATGCAGCCCAGGCTGCCATTTGACCTGTTCCGATATGCCTAAAGGGTTTCTGTATCCTTTGGGTATGAAGAGATGTCTTTGACTTCTACACCTAATTATGGCATGCATCAAAAAAAAAAGTCAAGCAAGAAGATACAATTTCTGGTTCCAGTACATGAAATGTCTGTTTGACAATTTTTAAATGGGTATGTAAAGAAACATGTAATTGATTCCTGCCTGCAGGCACCAGGAGATTTATGTGTGAAAAGCTTCACACAGGTTCTTGCTTGACTCTTACTGCAGTGTTCATGCAAAAGATCTGTATTTCCAATGGCAGCTTCTAGCATGCATGCTCTGAAACAAGAGTTAAATGATCACTTTTCTCTCAGCTTTATATACTTACATTTTACCCCCCAAAAATCCAAACAGATTGTTTCAATTTGTTGTGCTTATTAATAATCTTCAGTAAATGTTCAGTGCACATACTGTAGATACAGTTAAAATATATATAAGTATCACTCTGCTGCCATACTCTTTCCTGGTTTTAACAATGTTATGTGTTATCAGAAGGTAAAAAGTAACTGGCACCTTTTCTTTCTGTCGTTGATCTGTTCTTTATAGGGTGAGGAGAGAAATGGCTTCGCTTGAATTATGCTGAACTCGAGTTCCCTTCATTATTTGCTGGCAAAATGAGTTTCACAGTCAAGCTGCAATACCCTGTGATGCCCCTTCTTTGGCTTGTCCTGCAGCTGAAGCCAGGAGATTTCTGCAGGAGCTGAAGTCTGTAAAGAAGTCAGCAAAGCTGTAATGAAGATACTTCAGAGTTTCTTCTTAGCATGCACGAAAATGTCCTTAGGTTTGATTTGCATATTGGTAGAGCTGCTGTTAATGAATGTCAGACATGTTGAACAGCTGCAAGAGCTGCAAGGCCAAGAAAATGTGTGTCAGCTCCAAAAAGCCACTCTTGGAACTTGGCAGCCCCAGCTCCATGTGAATAAAATCTTTATTATTTCAGCACTGATCTCCTGGGTTTCTTGGACTTTATAGGTAAGCAAACATGGGTCCTAACACTGAAATCAGGCTGTAGAAATTGAAATCAGACTGTGAAAGCCACAAAGAACTAAAAAGAGAACATGTGAAGCATATAACTGAGACACTCAGATATTTTATGAGAGACTTTTTGTCATTCCCAGAACTTTGGGTGATTTTTTTGTCCTAGCATATAACTTAGAGGCCTTAGGCTGCCTTATTTTTTTTCTCTCCCAGAGTTGCCAGATGTTAGCATCCAATGATTTTCTGACCTTAAGTAGCTTTTTCACACCTCTCCAAGAATCAATGGCTAGCAAAGCTCTGCAAGGATCCCACTTCTGATGGAGTGACTGTTTACAATTCCCTCAGACCTTGAAAAACGAGGTAGAGTTTGGGGAAAATGTCTGCCCAAAGCAGGAGAGTTGGAGGCGGTGACATGTCACCTGAAAAGATCAGCAAGGAGTGATCATCCTGAGGCCACAAGGGAGGCTGCACCCACACTCAGAGCCAGAAGCCTAAAGATCCAATTTCATTTTCAATGGAGAAGACAGAGCAGGTGAATATGACACTGAGGAGGATGTGGGAGAGCCCTGGCAAAGGTGGATAGGAGGTAGGTGCAGTCTTGAGACAGTTTGGTTTTGATTCGAAGTTTTGAGACACTGTGGGTTTGGTCTTGCTTTTAAACAAGGGCTTCTCAATGTCTAGGCAGTCATTATCAGTTCCTTGCTTTGCTGGGGTTTTTATTTTCTTTGGTGTAATTCTCTCCACCTTTCACATTCAGTGTTGCTAACAACATCAATCTAGACACAAAAGGGAAGCTGGAGAAAGTGGAAATCTCTTGGTTCAGTCTTCAGTCCCCCAAGTAGGCAGCATTGCCTGTCTCGTGTTTTATTCCAGGGGCTGACTTGTTTATAGCCTGATGGAAGTGAGAGATTGTGATGATGTTGTGTGGAATATTGCAAAGCATTTTATTAGTGATGGCTCTCGCTCTTTTCTGCCTCTTGTTCCATACTGGAAATTCCTAAGGTCTGTGTGAAAACCAATGATGACTAACTCAGTCGGTTAACTGACTCACATAGCCTAACTCAGTCTGTTAACTGACTCCAATAGCCTAACTCAGTCTGTTAACTGACTCACATAGCCTAACTCAGTCTGTTAACTGACTCACATAGCCTAACTCAGTCTGTTAACTGACTCAGATAGCCTAACTCAGTCGGTTAACTGACTCACATAGCCTAACTCAGTCTGTTAACTGACTCAGATAGCCTAACTCAGTCTGTTAACTGACTCCAGTAGCCTAACTCAGTCTGTTAACTGACTCACATAGCCTAACTCAGTCTATTAACTGACTCAAATAGACTAACTCAAGTCTATCAGTCGTTCACATTTGTGACACGCACTGCAAAACCAAAGCTCACTGACCTCTGGGCACCAAGGTTTTGAAAGCTTGTTCAAGATATCTCATGCCTAAGAACAAATATATGTTCATCTTTGAGCTGGACAGAACTCTCCAAGTGCATTCTTAGTTTCTATTTGAAGGCTGACCCCACATGAATCACTTGCTTTGTGGTGATGGATCTCATACCCTTGCACCCAGCTGTTTTGTCATCACCTTTACTGTGTTTCCAAACATTTATGCAAATCAGGCCTAACTTTTTAGTGTGCTGCAAAGATGTTGCCATCCCAACAGAACACAGCTGCTGATTTTAATTCTAGTAACAAACTACCAGGGAAAGCTGAGCCATTTCAGGCTATGTTCTCTTTGGAGGCTTGTTTTAGGGAAGCTGGACAGAATAATTATCAAGGTAACCTAAACTTTCCTAGTTGAAAACCTCTGAGAGCAAGGCAGCTGCTACTAATTAGAAAAGATAAAGTACATGTTTCCATCATCTTCTGTCTGAGGTACCACAGCAGGCTGTTCTACAGCACCTGACAACTGCAATCTACCTTATTTCTCCTCTCTGCAAAGTCCTAACCTCCCCTTTGCATGCCTCCATTAAATTGTCTGAGTTTATGACAACAGATGCAAAAGATTTAGGTTTGAATGCCTTGCATTTCTTTCAAGCACATCACCCTTTCTCTCTTCCCCCTTGCAGCAGATTGACACTGACTTCTGCTCTGGCAGTGATGCAGATCACCACCAGGTTTTTCCCTCTGTGTATGTCATCACCTAAGAGGTCTTTCATACACGGAGACAACATGTTTGAAACACCTACAAAGGTCCTCACTGCCTTCTCCTTTCTCAAAATTTCCTGTCACTAGGATGTCTACCAAAATGACAACAGCTGGGAGCAAGGGAACTGATAGCCTCCCTGTCTGGTGGCTCCCTGTCATACAGTTATGTCCTTGGGCTCATCCATCAGTCATATCTCCATGGTGTCTGTAACCTTAGGACACAATTAGGTGCAGCATTTTCCTGTGGCAAAGCTGATGTACAGAACACATGCCAACTGATGACACCTTTATGTTGTGTGTTTTTTAGGCAGGCACCATCTTCTTGTTCTGGGTTTGTACAGTGGCTTGTAAAATATTGCTTTAATTCCTGACTGCAGCTTTTAGCTCTGCTGCAAGGCAGATAGGTTTGGCAGCAAAATCCTTTCAAGGACATCCAGTACATGGGACTGGAGTCATGCAAATCTGGTTTGCACTGCTTGGATGGCCTTTAAAACCATTTGAGTTAAAGGCAATGGCCATTGGCTCATGGCTTCTAATCTCTTCCAGCTCAAGGGATTCCCAACAGTGGACTATGGGAACTGGCAAGAGAATTAAAAACTTTCCAGTTCACTGCAGTTCTCAGAGCTGCACACTAGATAAAGAGAGGGCTGTAGTGGCTGCAGGGAGACACAGCCAAAAGAAAAGCAGTGTGTAAATGTGGCTGGGAGAGGAGAAGAAACCAAATCTGAGTTTAAACCAAAACATCCTAGAAACTTCATGGAGCTAGGAGCACCTCCAGCAGGTCTGTCTTTGTCCAGATGCAACAAGAATACAAAGCACTTCTTTCCAGACATTGAGACCAAGAAAAAAAGAATGGCCAGCAGATGTGTCACTTTTCCCAGCTTAGCAAACTCCTGATGGACTGTTTCACTCTCACTTTACAAAGATGAAAGAACAGAGTAGTACAACCCCTCTTAATGAGGTTGTAACAGACAGACAGACCCTGATTAACTCCCTCTCTGGGGCATCCTTACCTTTTGTGCTCTTTCATGGATGGTTAGTGCTAAAACCACTACAACATTACCATTTCCAGTTGAGTGAGAGGACAGGGCCATATCACAGGAGTTCTTTGCTTCTGAATCAGTGGTCAATCCGTTCTGAGAAGATAAAAATGCAGAGTAAATATTGGTATTATCCTACATCTCCTGGGAGAATTGTTTCAATCTGTGGGTTGTAGGGTCTGTGAACCAGAGCACTGCTTAACACTGCAAAGGCTCCTTTCAGAACCTGGCAAGTTAGAGCATATATTATTTTAATGAAAGCATAGATTGTGGAGGCTACAACAAAATCCACAGGAAGATCCTAAATCCTCCAACACTTTGGATTTTTCAGCAGCCTGGATTTGGGTTGACCCTAATAATGTGTATACTTAGTGCTTAGAATCACATGTAGAAAGTCCATAGAAAATATAATTTACCAGCTGTGCAAGTATTTTTCTAATGACTCAGACTCTCTGCTTTTTTGTTTTTGTATAAAAATGTGATGCTTTTAAGCCCAGCAGCATAAATTACATTGTTGCTTCTCTGCCCTAGCAGAGTGTAACCTTTCCCCACAGTTCTACCCTTACCAAGGCTGGCATGGAGAGTTCTGTGTATCCAGTGCACCTCCTGGAGTTGGGGGGGTTCTCTATTTTTAGAGTGGCTTTGGGGCACTTTTGCTATCATTTGCTTCCTAATCATCAAAGATTTACAGTCCTCTTGGTTGCTAAGTGTGCCATGAGTGGTGTGAGATGTGGGTGTCTCTCTCTGGTCGAAGGGACACCTTCAGTTCTTAAGTACTTCCTTGCTAGGGCAAAGAAAGGGTCACTGTCACAAAGCAAAGCTATGCCATAGAATAAATTACCTTACATGTTAATTTGCCTCAGCCTCCCATGAGATGAAACCTGCTCAAACAAACCCCTGCATGTGAGGCAGTTGCTCCACAGGGAAGAATGTGGATGGATGACAAATGTGTTTCCAAGCAGGGAACTCAGCAATTTCATTTTTCTCATCATTGAGAGCCTCACTGAGATAAATAGGATCAGGACTTGACTGAGACCTGCATGTAGCAGTTCTGGGAGAAGTGAGTCAAAAGTATTGCATTACAAAACCATCAAACATTATTTTTTGTTAAGTTTTGGCACAAAGGTTGCACCAAGCCATTAATCATTAAAAGGCAGGTGCAAAATACAGCAAATGCATTGAGCTGCTGCTGCTGGCATTGGGACACACCTCCCCCAGTAACTCCTCGGGGCTGAGCCCTTTGCCTGCTCAGCTGGGCTGGGAAATGAAACCATTCTTTTTCTTCCAGTCACAAGTGGTGTTCCCCAGGGCTCAGGGCTGTTGCTGGTCCTGTTTAACATCTTCATCAATGGTTTAGATGAGGTGATCAAGGGCACCCTCAGTAGGTTTACAGACAACACAGTATGAAGCAGCAGTGTTGGTCTGCTTAAGGGTAGGAAGGCTCTGCAGAGACACCTGCCTCACTTGGATCAGTGAACTTGAGGTCAGTTGTGTGAAGTTCAACACAGCCAAGTCTCAGCTCCTGCACTTCAGTTGCAGCAACCCCATGCGATGCTCCAGGCATGGGGACAAGTGGCTGGAAAGATGCCCAACAGAAAAAGACTTGGAGGTGGTGATTGATAGCTGGCTGAACATGAGCTAGCACTGTGCCCAGGTGGCCAAGAAGGCCAACAGCATCCTGACCTGGATCAGAAATTACTTGGGCAGCAGGAGCCAGGAAGTGATTGTACCCCTGTACTGGGCACCAGCGAGGCTGCACCTCGAGTACTGTGTCCAGCTTTGGATACTGCAGTGTAAGACATTGAGGTGCTGGAGTGTGTCCACAGAAGTGCAATGAAGCTGGTGAAGGGTTTGGAGAGCAGGTCTGGTGAGGAGAGGTTAAGGGAGCTGGGATTGTGTGGTGGTGTTTTCCATGCAGGACACACATGACCCATGACTTGCTGAGTGTCCTGCCAGTTATGAAGCAGCCTTCCCTTTAGTGGCACTTGCACATGAGTGGATTAGTTTGCAGAAGGGCTTTAGGATCTTATTCTGTGCTCACTTAACTGTGTGGCTGAAGGATCATCAGCAGATTTGACTGTGGCTTAACAGGTATCCAATACACAGAAGACAATCCCAAGGGCTACTGACTGCCAAGCTGACCCAATGTGTATTTCAAGAGGCAATGTAACATAAACTTTTGTTTATAATGTACCACATGTTGTGCTATAGCAGCCCAGGTTCCAGTATGATTTAAGTTTTCCTCAAGCTCAGCTCCCTGTTGCCTGCATCTGTCCCTCTTTCAGGATGTTGGATGAAATTAGCCATTATTTTTCCCCTCTACAATAACTGCAGCAGTTTCAAATGAAATACAGAAAGCTGGAGGTGGGTTTTTTATGTTTGCAAAATGAGTATAGAGAGAGAGCTTGTCTCTCAGGAAAGCTTTACAGAAAGATTAATAAGTGATGCAAAAATCTGACTGCAGAAACATCATTTTGAAACTAGAAGCAGCATTCATTTATCCTCTCTACTAGGGAAAGGTTTTCCACCCTTCTAGAGAATTAGGTTTGTAAATTGCTGTTTCCTTAGAGATTGCAGTGCAAGAGCATTTCTGTTCTTTTAATTGCTTGAACTTCTCTTTAACTTCAGTACCAGAGACATGTTTGCAAACCCAGCTTTCAATAGCAGTCCAGCATGTAGATGATTAGTAATCAGGCCTTCAATCATTCTCCCTCTCATGTTCCACTCTTTTCCCGTACTCCAGCACAGTTATGTGCCCTTTAAGCTATTTTTATCAAGTGTGACAACTTTGAACTTGTTCCAAGACCATATTGCCTTAGATGTGACCTTCTGGTGTGGAAGTTAAATTTCTCTGAAAACCTTGCATATAACATGTACCTCTCTATATTTACTCTTAATGTAATATCTTCAAAGAATACCAAAAAGTCAGTGAAACATGAACTTTTTCTATAACAGCCCCCGAGCCTGATCCTTGAGACATGACTTCAGTAGGATTTACACATGTGTAAGGGCTGTGGACCATGTGTGCAAATATGGACACATGTTGTATCATATTAAGGTTCAATAATAGGGCTGGCCAGGAAACAAGGATTCTGTTTCGTGAAAAATGCTGAGGTTTTGGCATTTGGTTTCATCCTGATGGAGAGGGAAGTCAAGACTTTCCAACGTGCTTTCAAAGCAAGGTAGTCCACAAAGGAGGCAGACAGGCAGACAGACACACCGCTAGGGCTAAGCAGTTGCCTCTCCTGGTGAATCCCCAGTTCACAGAATCACACAGAATATATTAGGTTGGAAAAGACCTTGAGGATCTCCTAGTCCAACCTTCAAGATTATCCAGGCCAACCTTTGATCAAGCACTGCAGGGTCACCACTAAACCATGTCTCTAAGCACCAGCTCCACATGCTGCTTGAACACCCCCAGGGATGGTGACTCCAGCACTGCCCTGGGCAGACTGTTCCTGTCGCTGGAGCTGTTTGTGTGTTCAGCTGCAGAATGTTTGTCTGAGATGTGCATCTCTGGGGTGCCAGCTTTTCTCTGGGTTTGCAAGGAACCAGCTCTCCAAGGGAGCAAACTTTGTGCTTCATGAATGGTTTATGGTTAGAAATGAAATGTTGAATGAGTGTGATCACAGCAGCACAGAATGTTAGAGGGTCAAAGGGACCTCCAAGAGATCATCCAGTCCAAGCCCCCTGCCAGAGCAGGAGCACCCAGGGCAGGTCACACAGGAACACATCCAGCTGGGTTTGGAATGGCTCCAGAGAAGGAGACTCTACAGCCTCTCTGGGCAGCCAGCTCCAGGGCTCTGGCACCTTCACAGGTAAAAACTTCTCCCTCCTGTTCCTGTGGCACCTTCTGTGCTCCAGCTTGCACCCCTTACCCCTTGTCCTGTCATTGGACATCCCTGAGCAGAGCCTGGCTCCATCCTCCCCACCCTGCCCTGCACATCCCTTTCACCAGGAATGAGGACACCCCTCAGGCTCCTCTGCTCTGAGCTCAAGAGCCCCAGCTCCCTCAGCCTGTGCTCGCAGGGAGATGTTCCACTGCCTTCTGCAGCTTTGTGGCCCAGCTCTGCTTTAGTTGCTCTCAACCAAAGCCAGCACTATTTGATTTTCCCTTCAAAATAGAACAGTGTTGATAAAGACTCTGAGCTACACAAGCCTTTGAGATATCCCTGTCACTGCAACAGCAATGAGCAAATGAAAAGTGTGCTGTGAGCATTGTGTGTCCTAAAAACAAGACAATATTGTGCTGACTTACTCTGCAGTGATGTTGTAGACACCGATAGCAAAGCAATTCTCACGGGATTTGCACTTCCATTTGCATCACACTATGAAAAAATAACTTTTCCAGGCTAGATAAAAGCTCTAGCAAAGATTAGCTGATCATTTAATGCAATTGGATGTATAGATTTGAGTATTGATTTCCAGCAGTTAAAGCCCAAACCAGAGCTCTCCTCAAGCTTGAGCAGAACTGCAGTGGGCAAATGGAATCTAGCTTCGCCCGTGGGTTGAAAACGTCTTGGAAATATTACTGGGTGTCTGTTTTGTTCAGCTGCTTTACTGTCTGCAAGCACTGAACTGTGATAATGATAGGAAACAGTTAAAGCCAGTAAAGAAAACTCTCTTTAAGAGGCAATAGCAATTGACTGATCCTGCTTATTTTAACTTTGAGCAGTTAGAGAACTGATGAACAGTGGGGGGAAAAAAAAATCCCACCCCCAACATTTTCTTTCCTGAGTTTCCAAGACAATTTGTCTAAATTTAGTCTTTATGATTGAAAAAAAAAACCCAACCCCAACCAAACTCACAGACTCTATTTTAAATAAAAGATGTTTCCTTTCTTCATCACTTGTTGCTAGAATGACCCAAGAAAAGTTTCTGGTACGTTTTGCCTAAGGGCTACAGTAATAATTCCTGTCTGAATGTAAAATACTCTCCAGCAGTCTCTCCCAGATCTTGACATAAGAATTGGCCAAGGAGACTTTTCTTCTGGTCTCTTTTATTAAAACAGTATTTCAAAGGGTAATTTGAAAAATAGAAATACTCATTTTTTAGGAAGCAGAGAACTGGAGCTCCCTTTTTTTGGGGTGATCAGCTGATGGTTAAGTTTCCACATGGATGTGGTAGCACCAAAGAGGTACAAGCTGGTTGGGCAGAGGCAGCTGCACAGATGATATGAAGTGTAAATGCGGAAGGGCTGCTCCAGTGTGCATGGTAAGAGCTATAAATATGGATTTTTCCCCCCCTACCCCATGGATGTAGAAGCAAGTCAGGAAGATCCTAACTAGATTTTGACCAGGACTCTGAGTTAGAGACAGGATTAGAATTCAGGAGTTGGTTACTGTGGAGTTCAGTTCATGAACTCCAACTGCTAGGCATGCTACCAGCTCTCTGGAGCGCTTGTGGCTGATGGTCACACAGAGGCCACCCAGTCCTAACAAGCACAGCTCTGACTGCAGCGTTATTTCTTGCTCTCTGAACTGGCCAACTCTGTTACCAGCTGTGGTGCTTTCATCCTTACACTGTAACAGGCCACAAGACAAAGCACCCAATGAGTTCTTCCTCAGACATCCTCAGACGGAGCTGTGCATTTCAGCATTGCATCCCCCACTGGCTGTGCATTCAGATCAAGTGATGCCCAGCTGAGCATGTACCAAATCTTCCTAAAATCAAGCTTTGGTTGTCCTGTGTTCCAGAGCTCAGCTGGGAGTGGCTGTGTCAGTGAAGCAACACGAGTGACCTGTCCTTGTGGGGAAGAAAACAAGGCCACTAAGGCACACTCATCCCAATAAACCATTTTAACAACCAAATTTGTGAATGGCCTTCATGGACTTCAAGACCTCTTGTCTGAAGGATCACAGTGGTCAATCTTTATGTTTGGTCCACCAAGGGTGGTGTGACCAGCAGGGAGCTCGTAGCCATGTAAAAGTGCAGTAAGCAGAATGTTTTAGAACTCTTTCTTCTGCAAAACTCGGGGAAATTGGTCTGTTTGTATCTTGCTGTGTAGAAGCAAATGCCAAGCAGCAGAGGGAGTGCGTGTCAACTGCAAATCTGTTCCCAGAGCTCCACTGACTCAGTTCGTTTATCCTGCTGACAAATACAGCCATGTTGGCAACATGAAGAGAGATCCCAGCTTGCCTGCTGGAAAAGGTCAAGCCTGGTCAGAAAGAAACTGATACACACTCCATTGAAATCCCCTGGCAGAAGTATTTCCAAGTTTAAGAGTGGCTGGATTTGAGACAGGCATGTGTGTCCCTCTTGTTCTTTCATGTCCATCACTCAGCTCATGGGTGCAGCAGCAGGCTGTGTGCCGTGCCGCTGCTGCTTACGTCTCACAGGGGCATCACTTAGGTAGGTAATACGAGTCATTCCTTCCCATCCAGAGGCCATCAGCATTCATGGTTTTTCTCTTGGTCTCTCTTCCCTCTTTTGCCCACTATCTGTGACCCTCTTTACAACAGGTTTTGCTCTTCCTTATTTCTCTTTCTGCTCCATTCTCCAGCTGTCCTCCCCTCACCTTGTTAGGCACCAAGATGCAAAGAAGAGGGGAAGCTGCAGAGGTCTGGCTGCTTACAGCATCTCTGCTGCTCTTGGGCTGCTCACCCTGCTCGCAGAGCAAGTACCGAATGACTCCAGACATAGCTGGCTGCAGCTGGATCTGTTGGCAGGAGTGCTTGGCTAAGGGAGGTGAGGTTTCTCTGCCACAGGATTCTTTCTGCCATCTTTTTCTGCTTCCTCTGACACTGGACCACAGCTCCAAGTAGTTCTTTTGGCGTCAAGGCTGCACAGCTATGACCGTAGGGTGCCTCAGAGGGATTGCATGTGGATAATTGGGCAGCACGGATTGCTCCAAGAAGGATTTACCAATTCTCCCTTCAATTTAGCACTCTTTTGGCGAAGTTCCTTCTCCTCCCCTTTTAGCTTTTCCACCCTGCCCTCATTTTTATGTAGTTCTCTCTCATTTTATTCCCCCGCCCCCCTTTGGCTTCTTATGCTCTTTCATCTGCCCCCACTGACCCTTATCTTTTTGTCCTTCTCTGTCACACTCTGTACCTTCCACTCCCCATTTCCTATTGCTCTTTTCATCCTTGTTTCCTTTAGCTCCCCCCCCCCCCCCCCTTTTTTCCCTTATTTTGTTTTCCTCTTACTTGTTTTCATCACTACCTCTTGATCCCAATCCCATCTCCAAAGTGACAGCTTACATCTTCATCCTACCAGAAAATAGTCCTGCTCACAAACCCACAGCTGTGCTCCTTTCTCCTGCTGGTCATGCCACTTCGATGGAAGCAGGCTCTGAACCAGGTTACAAACATTTATGGTCAGAACCGAACAAGTGCTTGAGGAATATTAATTCAACAGATTATTTTCCCATTAATGTTTAATGTGTTTGCTTTTCAAACAGTCAAATTATTTTATAGCCTATTTCAGTCCTAACAGCTATTCATTAACAAACACCCAACTTAGAATCATCAAAAGCAAATGGCAAGCTTCATTTTCATGTGCAGTTTTCCCAGTCATAGGTGTAAGGTGACGTGCCTGCAAGCAGAACCTGAGAAGCTGATTCTCTGATTCTTCTCTTTCTAAAAAGTCTGCCCTATGATATGACTTTTTGCAAACAATGATTTCAAACCATTATGTAAAATACTTATGTAAATAATTATTTCAGGAATCATGCTACCAATTACTACCTTGAATTCATTACTGCAGCAGAGCCAGAAAGCTTTTTTCCCCTTTTATATTACGAAGGCCAACAGAAGAGATCTCGGTGACAGTTTCATTTACATACCATGATGGGACAAGAGACATTTAGGCTTTCCATAGTGTAGATTAACTAATATTATTCTTCTCCATCATTTTTTTTTTTTGCCCTTCTGAGCCACTGAGCCCTTGATCTTTTTAAACAACATTAGGTCAAGTCAGCTATCTAAAGAATAGTTTGCTAGAGAAAACACGAAAAGCAATGGTGTCTGACAGTCTTCAAATGCACTTTGTACCTTGTTGTTTTAGTGTCAGCTATTGACAGATCTAGTTGGGGAAATTTCTGCTCCTATCAGCAGCAGCAATAGATCAATCTGCTAGAGCACTTTTCACATCAGAGCACGTTACAAACGGCATTATCATCCCTCTCTTAACAGCACAGGAGCTTGGAGAGCTGGCAATTTATGGGCAAAGGAAAGATCCTGCTGAAAGAAATACAATTCCAGCAAAAAACAAATGCAAAACTGGATATTTTGGTGACGCTGCAGGGGGTGGGGGGGAAAGTCACTCAAATAACTTTTCAAACCTTGCTGGAATTCTATTTCCTTTGATCTGATTTCAGCTGTAGTTGCAAAAACAGTGACATTAAATTAGGGTCATTTTTACCGACATTGTTTTGCATTTGTCAGGTCTCTCTCTCTTTCTTCCTTTCTTCCTTTCTTCCTTTCTTTCTTCCTTTCTTCCTTCCTTCCTTTCTTTCTTCCTTTCTTCCTTTCTTTCTTCCTTCCTTTCTTTCTTTCTTTCTTTCTTTCTTTCTTTCTTTTCTTTCTTTCTTTCTTTCTTTCTTTCTTTCTTTCTTTCTTTCTTTCTTTCTTTCTTTCTTTCTTTCTTTCTTTCTTTCTTTCTTTCTTTCTTTCTTTCTTTTCTTTCTTTTCTTTCTTTTCTTTCTTTCTTTCTTTCTTTCTTTCTTTCTTTCTTTCTTTCTTTCTTTCTTTCTTTCTTTCTTTCTTTCTTTCTTTCTTTTCTTTCTTTCTTTCTTTCTTTCTTTCTTTCTTTCTTTCTTTCTTTCTTTCTTTCTTTCTTTCTTTCTTTCTTTCTTTCTTTCATTCTTTTTCTCTTTCTTCCTTTCTTCCTTTCTTCCTTTCTTCCTTTCAATCTTCCTTCCTTCCTTCCTTCCTTCCTTCCTTCCTTCCTTCCTTCCTTCCTTCCTTCCTTCCTTCCTTCCTTCCTTCCTTCCTTCCTTCCCTTCTTTCTTTTTCTTTATATCTTTTTTTTTCTTTTTTTCTTTTTTTTTCTTTCTTTTTCACCTTTTTTTTTTTGCCATTTTTTTTTGTTTCCCTTTTTTCTTCTCTCAAGTACAAGCCCAGTCTCTGAGGAAACATTCCCTCTCTACCACACAAGTGGTAAATAAAACGTACAAATAAATTCTGCTATTTCCCCAAATGTATAGGATACAAAAAAATGTATTCATTAGTGTGAGATATAAAAATGTAGACTCACACTTCTGAGATCTACGGCTGTTCCTTTCACACTTATGCCAAAGGCAAACAAACATAATTCTCCCTGGCAGCTGGACGACATTCCAAACAGCCACCACATTAATTCACTCACCTCCATCAGCCTCCGCCTGCAACCTGCACAGCTTGCTGCCAGGAAGCCTGGCAATAAATTCCACCTCTAAATACCAAACAAGGTAGAAAATGCCATACGATGCATTATTCCAAAGGGCAAAATGGGCTCCCTCCACTGGGATCCCAAGGAAGGGCTGTTTTCAGAGTGCCTTTGGGAATTCCCCTTACTGCGCCGGTGGAAGTCGACAGCTGCTGGCACAGAAAATGTAGGTTTCCACTGGCAGAGTCTGGATATTTCACTCAGAATTTGAGTGGGTTTGTCAGCGAAGCCTGTAGCTGTATGGTTGAATGAAACTAAGATCCCATGTGCTGATGATTTTCAAGGCTATGATAAACCTGCTGTGATGATAAGGGTTCCAGTTCTGTGTATTCAGCTGCTTCTAGAGAAGGGTGCTGTGGACACCACACTGCAGTCCTGCCACAAACCCTAGTGCAGGGCTGGTTGCTTTTCTCTCCAGCACAATGTGTGTGAAAATGAAGGCAAGTATCAAATAACACAAATAACCCCATCTATAGTTAGAGATTATGTTTACAGCCATATGTTTGGATTAATGTATACTTTATATGGATGCATGCTTGTACACAAACCTTTTGCCTCAGCCTTTAAGTTGTCCTTCTTTTAATTTCACGTTGGGAACCAAGAAATGAAAGTGATTCTGTTCTTGAAGGAAACGGAGTGCGCCTCTCTTGCCTCACAGCCTCTGCAAATAAAATGGCCACTGCCTCAACAGACAGACAGTTTCTCATCAAGTTAAAGGTACAGAATGCAGGGAAGACACCATGTATTCAAAGATGGTCAAATATAGGCTGTTCTGTACCTTTTTTCAATATATATATATACATATTCCCCCCTTTTCAGGACAGCTGTGAAATAAAGCAACCGCAATATGTTCTTTTTGGTTTCCCTGCAACGATTTTCAGGAGTTCAGCTTGGAACAATACCCAGCAATCTACAAGTTTTCCAGCTTCTCAGGTTCTTATGAGTGTGAAGATCTGGGCTGGAAAGCTGGAGGGAGCAGCTGTCAGAAAAGGTTCTGCCTGGTTTTGGCTGAAGGTTGCACTCAGCACCTAAGAAATTCAGGCACTCTGTACGTTCTGGCCCCAGCCAAAAGTAAGCAGAGCAAGTGGGATAGTGGATGAATAAAACCATGGGACAGTGAAGGAATAAAATCATTCTCCAAAGTGAAACAAGCACTTCAAATCTCACCAAAGTTTTACTTTGTGTTTTGAGCAGAGTTGCTGACAGTAATTTCAGGCAAACTGCTTCCACCCATGTTAGTTTTACTAACTTCATGTTAGTTCACTGCCTGTAGGGATGGCAAGAAAAAGCTCCTCTGTTTGATTAGTCTATCTTGACTTTATCTTTTTAGAGTTATGCAAAGCTGATAAAAATGCAGAAGTTCACACAGAACAATTTATTTGGATTTCAGCCAAACCTTTGATAAATTTGTGTGGCATGAGCTTCTGTCTCAGCAAACGTCGCTGGCTTTTGAACAGGAGGATACGTGGCTCTTTAAAATGTGTTTTACACCTCGGAGAAGCCTTCTAGTAAGGAAAACCTTCCCACGTTTTCCTTCCTACTCCACCTTACACCAATGACTTCTTTTCAGTGTTGCTTTTTGTGAGGGTAGAGAGGTTGCTCATTTGATCTCCACTTTTCTCCTTTCTGAGGCTGCCCCAGGCTCACACCTGCAGGCTGCGTGTTGTGTTCAGTGGTTGTACCTTCTGCAGAATTAGGGTCACAAGGAGCTTTCTGATACAAATTTAATTCAACCCTTGTTTTCTCCCTCCTTCCAAATTCTAACTGCACTACATTTCCTGCCACTGGATCCTTTCCTAGGACAAGTTTTTGGACTGTAGGGTACAAATTGTGCAAGTGTTGCCCTGTTTTTATGACAGCATAGTTGAAAAATGTCCTTACATAAGCTTGATTTAGTCCACTTCCGCAGGAGGATTGGTGCTTTCGAGTTGCATGCTTTTCTTCTTTAGGATTTGCTCAATCTGGGAATAATACAAGCTGGTTTGTGAGCTTCCTAAAATATCCCACAGAAGGTAAGGAGCTGTAGAGTCAACAGGTCTCACTATAATGCCTCACTAGACGAGGACTAAGTGCTGCTGTCCTTTCACAGTGAAAACTCCTGCTGACCCCGATGAACTGCAAGGAAATAATCAGTTTTAGTCATTCTCACCTCAAAAAGGGTACTCACTGGGCTAAGAGGGCTGCAGGACAAAACTACTTCATTTTAAGGACAGCTAGGAGACCTATGCCTTAATTTGCCCTTGCAAGTCTTCCAGTGCTTCAGTTTCTTTTCAATGCCAGCTGCTGAGATCTAAGTGGCTTTACTTTTGGGGACCTTTTTTTCAAGTTATTTTCTTTTTACAGCAATAACACTGTTCTGCTGTAATTTTGCTCTGCCCTCTTAGTGGAGATTTACTGACTGAATTCTAGAATAAGAGCTGCTTTGGGTCCTGGGGGGGGGAGGGAGGATGGTGGTGCTCAGTTTTGAAAAGTCTCAAGATTTTTATCTTGAGTTTCAATATTTGCTTCTTCCTTTCTAACTGCCAGGCTGGGACGTGAATGAACCCATGACCGTTTTAAGCTGCTTTTCCTTCAAGTGTGTTTCTGCCCTTCACATCTGTAATGACTGAAAACACAAACATCAATTTGATAAAAGGTTAGGAGTTAAAAAAGTCCATCTTATTTTCCTGGGACTTGAGATTTTTTAAGACAGTCTCATCATTTCTGACACCTGCAGGATGCCAGGTTTGGAGCTAGCAGAACTGTATGTTTCAACAGGACTTGGAAAGCAAGGGACTGAGCCTCAAAGAATGGCTGACAGAAAAAACAAACCCAAACAATAACCCAATACAAACAGACCTTTGAAAATGGGTTTGTAATTCTTTAGCAGCAACAAAATTAAGATCCTTGTTTTTTTATTTTCTATGACTTCCATATCATATATGCTGAGTTTACAAGACAAAAATCTGCTTTTCCAGCTGCCAAACTGCAGCTTCCATCTGAGATTTAAAAGTAAAAAATATTCCTTCTGCCTCACAGACCATTGCTGGTAACAAAGATTCTGCAGTGGGAAATTAGCTGAGAAGTTCGTTGATGATGTGCAAAACAGAATAGCAGCCAGCTCACCCTCCCAGAGCTCCATAGCCTTGCGGCACTAGTAATAGCAAAACCAGGCTTTTGGTCAGAGAATTAAGCATCCCTACCTCCAGGGCAGGCAGGGAGCAGCTCAGCTGAGTAAGAGCGCAGTCCTCGGTGCAGCAGTGCCTCTGCTTTACGCTGCCAGCAGGCAGCACCGGGGCGGCGTTGGGTTCCAGCGGCGCTGCCTGCCTGCGGAGGTGCGCCGCCAGCCCCCAGTACTGCCAGGCTGGGCTCTTCCCTGCTGGAGGGAAGGAAAAGAAAAGAGCTACCAGGTTTTCCTTCAGACAGAAATGCCGGCAGAAGCAGGCTGTGCTTTGCTCGGTTGCAATCGGGAGCAAACGGGATTTAACTCTCCTAGGTGACTGCCTGATGGTTGGGGTTATCTCCGTCATGAACCAGAGCTGCTAGTTTCCTTTCTTCCTGTCCACACTACAGGAATTGCAGCTGCTCTAAGAAAGACGTGTTGTTCAGCCTAGGATTGTTTCCCTTGAGTGTTTTTTCGTGTGAAAGTTCATCTGTATCAAAGAATCTTCAGGGATTTTGAAGGGGTTGTGGCTCTGTCTCTTATTCCTCGCCACAGGAGAGGGAGAACAAGTCATGAACAGAGACTGAGAGTCGAAGTCTGTTCACAGTCTGTGCCTTGGGAAGAGCAACTACATGCACGAGCAGCCTGCAACCCTTTACAAGGTTAAAATCTTGCCTGTGGCAAGGATTAGTTTAGTGAAAATGCATAAATAACATGGGTTTGTCTGCAGTGGTATATTCAGGTGTTTAACTCAGTATTATTAGCAAGAATAATGAACTCAGCAACAGGGAAAACACACACGTACCAAACTGAGATGCTGATTGATAATCATGAACTTTTTCACCTGCCTTCTGCTCAGTGTGCCATCTAGGTCTCTGAGACTGATGTGAAGCAACCTAAAATATGTTGCTAACCAAATGGCCAAAAATGCAAATTACCAGGTAAAGTTTTCCTTTCCTTTTTGGGGTGGAACAAGCCCAGGTCTCAGACAAAGTGATGCTTCATGTTGAGTCAGGGGTAGATTCGATGGGGGAGACACTGCAGGAGAGGGGGAGATCTAGAGATAGCAGAATGCAAAATTATGGCATTATGAAACATCAAGAAGGTATTTTAGGGTCATTTTAGAGAACTCTTAAATCATAAAATGTTCTCCAGTAGGTTGTCTAATTTGACTCAGGCAAAATCTGGTTTTAGAAGAGAGAGAAGATACATTCAGACTGAGATGGTGTTTAACGTTCAGGTGCAGAGTTCTTCAGGACCAGGTTGTTACCCCCAGCACTTTCTAACTAGTTTTGTTGGCAAACCCAGTAAAGAACCACAGATGTCTGTCACTGAAAGACTCTATGCAGTTTGCTTCTTCCCACAAAAGTAGACCAGCATAGCATTCCTTTGGCTATTTGCCAGATCTTTGGGGCCAATGGGATAGAGATGGCTCGGAGTTGTGAAGGGTTGTCCCTCTGCTGTGAACCTACAGTAGCTCTGGTTTGGTTTGTTGGGTCTTCTTGCTGTGAACCTTGCTTAAGAAATGCCTGCTCTGTGGGGTTTATCTTCTCCCTCCCGGCAGGATTCTGAGTACAGTTCCATTCTGGGCCAGCCACATTGCTGGCCACAGGAGGGTCATTGAGAGATCAGTTCTGGTATTGCCCTCAAACATCTGCTGAGCAAAGGAGGCTGAAGCAGCAAGAATCATTCTCCTTGCACCAAGCAAGAAAAGACAATGGCACAGTGCAGCACTTCTTATCAACCAGGATTAAAAAAAGCAATCCCTCTGTCCTTTCAGCAGAGGAAAACCTTCACTTCACTTCTGAAGATGTTTATGGAAGGGAATGAGAGGACTGACTCTGGGAGATGTGTGTCTCCTGTTGCAGAGCTCCAGCCCTGAGTCAGGCAGCACTCTTTCAACGCCAAATGACAACACTGAGAATTTTGCTCTGGTAAGGCTACAGAGCTTGGCCCATTAAAAATTAGCAGATTAGCCTCATTTTTCAATCAGCTGTTCCCAGCCAGTTTCTTTATTCTTGTTTACATTCATGCAAATCCATAGAGGAAGTCCAATGAAGTCATTGGTCCCTAGGTTATACCACGGTGAATTTTTGTTTCCCTGAATTCCATGACTCAGCTGGTAGGGCCTTGTTTTGTTATCATTGTAGCAAACATTCTGAATCCCAGGGAAGTTCATCACCTGGCAGGCTGTTTTTTTTTTTTTTTTTTTTTTTCCCTCAGAGGGAGTTTAATACTGAAAGGGAATCAAAAACCACTTAGGAGGTTTTACTGGGGCCTAGGAGCACCGTGGAGGCGCAGGTTTTGCCAAGTTAGCTGCAGGCCAAATGCTGCAAATCCCAAAATGGCGTGAGTATTCCCTTCTACTTGAAAAAGACTCATAATTTGAAAGGCTGCTCTCCTGAGCAGGGATCTGCAGCATTTGGCCTTTCCTGACAAGGCTGAACTCAGAGCTTTGCTGCCTGGAGTTAACCTGCATTTTGTTTAAAGGGATCCCATCAGGAAACTGGAAACAGATTTTTCTTAACTAAGTGCTTACAGTTGAATTTAGAAATGCTGCCCTTGTCAGAGGTTAAACTGTTCCCTGCTTTGCTCTTATAAGCATTTGAAAGTGTCTCCATTAAATACTGTAAATAGGAAATACAAGGAATGAGGCTACAGTCTAAGCACAAGAAAGTCTAAAACAAAAGGGCGGGTTCGTTGCCCTTCTTAAAGCATATTAAAAGTCCACCCAGCTGCTTGTATTTAACCGAGCAGCAGTATGGTTTCACACCAAAAGAGCAATCTAGTCTGTGAATTCAAATATTTAGGAGGCCTCATTGACAGCAGAGAGCAAAGCCAGTGGCTGCGTGCACACAATGAAGTAGTTACTACTGCAGATAATGCTGCAAAACTGGGGTAAAAAGGGTAGAAAATAGCTGAGCATTGGTTAGAAATTAACCTAAGCAAAGCCTAAAGATCTGAACCACTGCAGTAAAATGAATGGAGATGTGTATACATAGAAGAAACTCAGCCCAGTTTCCAATTTACATGGCATCCCTTTCTGTCTGATTGGGCAGGGTTCAAATTCTGGCAGCTTAGACCTGTCTCTGTTGCTTACTTTCTAGAAGGTCTTGACTTGTTTTCTGTGTGGAGAGAGTTGGAATTCCTGTGAGGGTGCAGATAGAAATGTTTACATCCACATCACTGAACCTATTGTGCCTCCTGTCCACCTTCTCTCAATGTCAATACAGTCTGCATAACATGATCAGTAATGCAGCCGTGTAATGAGCTACAGAGACCTAACTGTGTGGAAGGAAAACAAACCCCTCTCTTCCAGCAGGAGTGCCTCTATAAACATTTGTTTCCAACCTCCTAGGCTTTACAGGAAGGTGCAGTGCATCCCTATCCCTGACAGTACAGATAAATACACAGGCACTGACTTCAGGCTGGTTTCACTCCCTGAAAAATTACTCACTGGCTTACTACTCTGCTACGTTGCTCTACAGCTTCCTTTAGTTTCTTCCCACCATCCTAGACTTCTTGTGCAAATTCTGCTGGGTTTCCATTTTCCTCTTTTAAATTCTACTTTTACTCTATTTTTTGTTTGCATGTCACTTTATTTCCTCTACCTATCAAATTATTCTGATTCTTCATGCTCCTTTTCTTCTCTTCCACTTTTTTTGTAGCCTGTCTCCTGACTGCCCTTGCTTTGTTTTATTCACCTTCATATCCTTCTCTCTGGCTCTGTACTCCCAGGGCTCCCCTTCACCGATTCTGTACTCCCAGGGCTCCCCTTCCCTGGCTCTATACTCCCAGGGCCCCCCTTCACTGATTCTGTACTCCCAGGGCTCCCCTTCCCTGGCTCTATACTCCCAGGGCTCCCTTTCACTGCACCCTTTATGTTTATATCTCACCTGCACGTGGAAATCCTGACTGAGTAGTATGGAAATCTCTCAGGCAAGCCCAGAAGGGAAGCTGTTGTTATCATGATTCCCTGCAATGGGTGTGAACAGAATCAATTGCATAAGGGATGGCAGAGGGTTTCCTTTAACATGGCAAAATCTGTGGAAGTTTTCAAAGGTAAGGCTCTCTTTTGGTAAGTGAATGGGGCAGTTGGAACACCAACCAGTCACAGTGGTGCAACACAGGTGCAGCTGATAAAAAGCCACCTCTTGAGGGGACTTCTCAATTCAATGAGGAAAAATTTTGTCCTAATTGAAAAATAAATGAGAAAGACAAAACCATGAGAGAAGCAGCCAGCAGCTGGGACTGACTGGGGGCACTCTTCTGCCCCTGCAGTGCATTTTACACCAAAGGAGCAATAATCCCCATCAGGAAGCACTCACCCTAGAACACTCAACTTAGCAAAAGTTGTAAAAGCTGACTCCATGCTCTTTGCATTTCTGCAGTGTCTTCACACTTCCTGAATTTCTCCTCTTTTGCTCTTTGCACTTACAACTGTTGGTTTCTCCTCTGCCTTTTGGGTGCTGTCCACCCCTGTCTCTTTGGGTCACTCCTATTGCTCTTCCTCCCTCCTGTGTTCCTCAGTCTGACTCCTTGTGTGCTCTCTCTGTAGTAAGCCTTTAGCTCAGAAGTTTCATCATACTTTCAACATCTTAGAGGTCTTCTGTGCTGGCATCTTCCCATGCTACAGTTTATAAGTCCATGCTCTGCTGGCACAGCCACAGAAACCACCTCTTGCTCTCCTTCTTTCGCTTGCATGTGCTCTCATTCTCTGCTCTGCACACACATTGCACCAACACTTCCAAACCAGAACAAATCTGTGGGTACACAAAGATTTCCCCAATGTGTTTGTGCACATGCACAAATCTATTCAAAAGCCACTGACAGGCTTTATGCCAGACCCAAGTCATGTGGGGATTGTAACACATGTTCAGCCTCCCTTCAGCATATGCACCCCACTTTCTTCTACATCATTCTTCCAGATGTGCACACAACTTCCTTCTTGTGTCTTTTCTGCTCTCCTGACTGATCCATCCTCAGGTGACTTCTAAATAAACAGGTTCACTTTTGGAGTGATAAGGTATCACCTAGACTGAAAGTAGCTGAGTGAGTGTGGTGGGGGACAAGTTTGCTCCTCTAGTTTGGAAAAACTCTTCTGGTTTTTTTACTCCTGAAAGCAACAAGGACCATCTTTGTCCTGAAAGGCAGGAGTTTGATAGCAGCTTGCTAAGCAGGTGGCCTGGACCAGTATCCTTACTTAGGAGAAAGCTCATTTGACTTTTTCTGACAGTAATTATAGCATGCTCTTGTCACACTTGGTTTTAGGCCTTTGTGCTTGCCCTCAGGCATGTCAGAGAAGAAACTGAAAACTGAGATACCAGCAGTTGCATCACAGAAGTTAGGTTCCCAAAGCAGTGAAAGGGAGGACAACCATAACTGTGGACTCCTATGTGACTAAAGACCGAGGTGTAAATGGTACAAAGCTCCCCACTACAAAATGGGAAACTACAAAGTGTTTTCAGGGCCACCAGTTTATAAGTAACCTTATCTCATGATGCCAACCAGGGAGGCTCTCAATGCCCATCAGCAAGAAACGTTGAAAGCCTTGCACCTTGCTTGTGCCCCAGGAACCTTAGAGTGGTTTCTGTCTTACACATAAAGCAGGAGTAGGAAGTAGGATAGACTTGGACAGCAACTCTGGGAGCCAGTGCTTGTTTTAGAGCCAGCTATGGCCAGTCTTTGGTAGCAACTGGACTAAACCATCAATTAAATGTTTGTATCATTGCAGAATGAAATACCTGCATCCAGTCAGTATTTGCATAAAATTATGGCAGTCACTTAATGTCTCTTATGGTAAGCAGTTTTCAGACTGATTCACCTGTATGCCAGTTATGCCACAGAACAGACCCTCATCCACTGGGTTTCACTGGGGGCATGATGCTCCTTTAGTTTAACACCTGCATGGCAGCAGCTCGGTGCTGTATTACAGGTGTGACAAAACAGCTGCACACAATCCCCATGAAGCCCCACAAAAGTACTGAGTCTTGTTCATTAAATAATGTCCAGGAGCCTAGGAGGGCTACCCTGCTGGTGAAGAAACCTCTGCCTGAGCCTGTGTGGGCTGATAAGCAGCAGCAGTGCAGCTGAACGAACGGGTTCTGCCTTACGCCATCCTGCTGCCAGCCCCTGTCTGGCTCATTTACACAGCACTCACCTGGGCCATGCCAGCTTGCTGACGTGGCTCACTGGGAGCTGAGGGATCACTGCTGGGCTCAACTTGGAGACAATGCTAACGACTAGCTGACTCCCAGGCGGTGGGCAGGAGCAGGAGATGCAGAGAGGGAGAGGAGGCTGGCTGCTCTCTAATTGTTTTCCATTATAGTCTCATGTTGCATTCTCATCAGCTTATTTATACTTAGCTTTATTACTTAGGTTTAGGCTTTTCTATACTATTTTATCTCCTTTCTCTTGTAAGAGAAAGGATATATCTACTGGTATTTCTTCCAAGACTCTTGAATGCATGGGAAAGCTTATTCTTAGTGCAGCTACTGGAGAAAGATGCCTTAGGAAGAAGGGAACTTCAGCATGATGCTGCCATCCCATCTCCTATAACTTTAAATGTAATGGTTGTAGACAGTAGGCAAGCATATGATTCTTCTCTTCTCTTCTCTTCTCTTCTCTTCTCTTCTCTTCTCTTCTCTTCTCTTCTCTTCTCTTCTCTTCTCTTCTCTTCTCTTCTCTTCTCTTCTCTTCTCTTCTCTTCTCTTCTCTTTCTCTTCTCTTCTCTTCTCTTCTCTTCTCTTCTCTTCTCTTCTCTTCTCTTCTCTTCTCTTCTCTTCTCTTCTCTTCTCTTCTCTTCTCTTCTCTTCTCTTCTCTACCTCTGAAGTCGAATTGAGGCATTGCACTGAAGTCAGAAACATCTCTTAGCTTTTATTGTCAAGGTCACTCTCACCAAGGGGGCAAAAGCATGCACTGGGGTGAGTGTCTGGCAGTACAGCTGGGTGTGCATGTTTGAGGGCAAAAAGTCATAAACAACTTGTAACAAGAGCTTCTGGCACTGCAAAACTGGATTGCTTCTGTATGGATAGATTTCATTTTTGGCTAGAGCAGCCCTGCAGCCTTAAAACAGAGAAAATGAGTATGTGCTCTGACAGACAGAAAACCCAGCTATACACCATTTTAAACCAGGGATTGAAAACCAAGTGAGTCTCTACCCAATGTATGTGTGAAGTGGATGGCTTTCCTCTTTTGTTGTACAGCTGGGTTCAAGGAAGGGATTTGGAAATTATCTGAAACCAAACTTTGCAAGACAAAGATTTACAAGTGCTTGTGTCTAGGCCTCTGATAGGGTAGCCAGACATCAGAGAAAAATTTTGCTTGCCTCTCAAAAATATTGGAGCTATCAGGATGAATCGGGCAGAGAAGATGGTGTGTGTGTGTGTGAGGGCAGCTGGATGACTGAAAATAGAAACTCCTGAGGATAAAGCAGAGCCATTTTGGAAAAGAATTCTGTGCTTGGAGAGCCAGAGG
This sequence comes from Melanerpes formicivorus, assembly GCF_026170545.1. NCBI lineage: Eukaryota > Metazoa > Chordata > Aves > Piciformes > Picidae > Melanerpes > Melanerpes formicivorus. The sequence goes on from NW_027142408.1 coordinate 2,044,353, forward strand.
CCCAGCAAACTGGCCAAACTGTATCAAGGATATCCAGGAACCTGGTGAGCAGATGTGAGATGTGGGGAAATGTGGTTTGAACAGCTAAAGAGACTATGAAAAGCTGCGGCATCCCTAGCAGGCCTGGGAGCTTTGTAGGAATGGCCCTCTTGACAAAATACACCAAAAGAAGCTCCAGGTTTGAGCCAGCAGCTCCTTAGACCGTAAGCATGCATAGGTCTCTTGCAGATGCAAATGCCAAGTGAAGGCACTGTCGGAGCTGAGTGCCAGTTTACTCCATGTTACTTTGTTTTCATGCTGCCTGTTATAAATTGGGACTCCCAAGAGAGAAAGAGTAACTTGACCCAGGGGTGAGTAACCTGGGTGGTTGCAGTCAGCTGAACTGAAACTCGGTGTAGGAGCCTTTACCTCTGCAAAAACCAAATGAAATATATATTCAGCAATTCCTGAGTGAAAACCCACACACACCAAGAGCCTGAACAGCATCCTGAGGCCACAAAGAGCGTCACCTGCACAGTTGTGTATCCACAGCCCCAGTATTGCTCTCAGCAGTGGTAGGGAGAGGCTGAGGAGAGCAGTGTGTACGAGAAGGTGCCACCAAAACCCTCACTGGAGGAGACTGTCTTGTAACTGAGGATCTCCCCAGCTGAGGAAAAAAAAAACTCAGAGCACTGAAGAAGTAAATTCTTGTTGCTAAAACACAGCAATGTGTTTCTCTGAGACATTGTTACAACACTGAGCCATTGGCATTGCTGGGAAGGATGTGAAATCTCCCTCCACTGAGATATGATCAGCACTGCCTTGAGAAACTGCAGCCACCGGAAGGACTGACTGCGAGACAGCCTCTTGGCACTGCCAGAACATAAACACTCATTAAACTCCTACAGGGTATATCCAAGACCCTGTGCTACAGCACAGTGTGGAGCAACACCTCCCCAAGCCCTGAGGAAAACATCTTAGATCCCACACACAATTAAAAGAGAAAGAGAGAAATGAGTGTGCTAAAATATGTATTATGCTAATGACTTTATGACTTCAAGGGTGTGTAACAGACTGCTAAGCACATAAATTGGCCATGGGTATTTTGCACTTGAGTTTGGTGTTTCAAATAAATGCAGTAAATGGGTCATTAGTATAAATGTATTCCCTATGGAGACATGTCACAGTAATTTACTGTATAAAACATATCCACTTGTGGATTCAGGGAATGGTTTGGGTTGGAAGGGACCTTAAAGATCATCTAGTTCCAATGCCCCTGCCATGGGCAGGGACACCTTCCACTGGATCAGGTTGCTCAAGGCTTCATCCAGCCTGGCCTCGAACACCTCCAGGGAGGGGGGATCCATGACCTCCCTGGGCAGCCTGCTCCAGTGTCTCACCACCCTCTCTGTGAATTCCTGAATGTACTATTGGCTGATATCAGTAACATCTATGCTGCAATAAACACTGCCAGTATCAGCAGTGATACCTATACCAGCTTCCATCTGAATGGTTTCTGCCACCACAATGGCTGGTTTACTTCAGTGCTTGTGCAAGTCATAAATTACTGATGACATTTTCTGGAGTGGTGCAAAGATGATTACTCATTCTCCAAAATTAAGCATAAAGTGACTTTGAGGAGATGTTAGTCAGAGAGACAGCATGCAAGGCTGAAGGGATACTGCCAAGCTAGTGAACTGTCTCTCTCTACCCTTGCTTAAAAAACTGAGTGATCCAGGCTTTCACTATTACACAGATGTGCAGAAATCCACCTCCAAGCACCCCCTTGCCTCCTTCTTTACAATCTCCTAGGAACAGTGATGCTGAGGGAGGGGATGCCAGAGGATGTGCCTCCCCCAGGCCCAGCTGCACTGCACTGTGGAAAGGTAGGGAGCAAGGTCTGCTGTGGGTGAAGCCACAACTTTCTCTCTGCTCTTCGCTTTTATTGTTGCTCTGGAGTGGAGCACCTGAAGGTCCTCTTTTGCTCCACTAAGCACTAAATCCGTTGCACACAGCAAGATACCGAAACACACGTGAGAGAATGAATTCTTTCCTGTGCCCAGGAGTTCAGCCTGGATAGAACTTGGCCCTACATAAGGAACCTAAAATCTCTTCTGATAGATTTTTTTAACTTGTAAATTACTGATAACATTAAATAAATGAGTTATCTCTGAGTGTTTAAGGTCAATAACCTGCTGAATGTTACCTCTCAATGGGCAATGAAGGCAAAAAAGGATTCAAGGGATGCAGTAGCATATACAAAGAGTGAGGAAGATGATGTGATTGCTACACCTAGCATTGGTAGGACTCATGATGGACTACAGTCCGTGCCCAATATTTACAGTCCATAGAGGATACTGATAGATTTACACAGGCTATGGAGAAGAGCCAAGGGACTCATTAAAGAATCCAACAGTATGCTTTATAGCAGTAGACTCAAAGAGTTGATTCTGCTGTTTTAAGAAAGAAAAGGCTAAGAGATGAGATGACCACAGACCATAAGTATCTATGGCAGGGATATGATTTTGATAAATGAGAGTTAGTTTAGTAGGCAAAGGCAAACTAAGATTTAACTGCTGGAAGCTGAGTCAAGAAAATGAAATTAAAATAAAAATCAAAAGGGGGCACAAAGATATAAGGGCAAGAACAGCTGCTCCTTGGAACTGTTCACTAAGGGCTGCTGTGGGCTCCCCACCACTGGAAATGTTTCAATTGATATTGGCTGCTTCTCTAAACTTTGTGGTCCAGTTCAAACAGGAATTAATTCAGGGAAGCCCCATGGCTTGTGTTATAGAAGAGGCCAAGCCAGATGATGGCAGTGGTCTCTTTTGACTCTATAATTTATGAGCTCTGATAGAATCAGGCCCTAGCACCATCTAGCCACAGGCCAAAGCACTTCCTATTCGTCACAGATTATCCTGAGAAATGTTAACATCTTCTCATTATTTCATCAGGATGAATCAGGCATTACAGTTTACGGCTGTATTAAGCTGCTAAGACATAGCTGTAGTTTCACGTGTCTAACTCATTTACCTTAAAAAACCTCCAAGCATTTATCCAGCTCATCCTAACTATTCAGCCTTTAAGTGCCGAGAACAATGAGTCCGGGCTCCAACAGCGCTGAGCTGTCCTTCAGTAAGAACACACAAACTGTATCCTAATAAATGAGCAACCCTAGAGTAAACCCTGCATCACTATCACCTGCGTGGAACTACACCTCACGTCCCCTTGATCTTTGCACAGAACTCTCGGTGCGTACACAGCCAGAGCAGTAAAGGGCTCGAGGAGGCAGATACTGTTTCACAAAAAGGCTTAAGACAAACACAGAGACCAGGGAAGTGCTGATTTAGTAACAGAAGATTTTACAGCGGAGGGGGTCAGCGGCTGGCGGCGTTCGGGGCTCTATTTTGGTTAGCTGACAAGCTCGAATAAATGCAGTGCAGAACAGGTAGTCAAGTGCCAGCAGTATTTTTCTTTTGAAAATGTTATCTTTGCTCAGATCTTCTTCAGCAGAATATATCATCAGTCAATCATAAAGCTGGCTGCTCCAGCTGAATACTTTTGCCATTACACAATCCTGCCTGGATGCTGGGTTCACGCAGTGGAGACATAATCCTGCAAACCCCGAAGAAGAGAACGCTTTCTAATTTAAGAAGAGGCCATTTCCCCTTTACAGGTTAGGAAATTCATCTTTTCACAAAGTGTCTTCTAAACCAGGCTAAATTCCTCTCCCAGAGGGATTGGTTGACGAAATTTATGGAGCTGGACGTTACTAGGCAGAAAACCAGACCAAGTGTTATCTCCAGCGTGAATTTCATGCGCGGTCAAGGCAGTATCTTGTGACCAGGTTCACAGAGCACAGCTTTTTAACTAATGTATAAGGGCTGAGAGCAAGCAGGGGTCTTAACAGTGACTTAAGGCAGAAAACAGGAATGGGTTGAAATACCACACAGTCAGTTGAGTCCTGTCAGCATTTAGCTAACAAGTTACATTTGGTACCTGAACTGTCCAGATCAGACCGGTTTTGTGCTTCAAGTTCAGGAGTTCTCTTTAAAAATTAGAATTCTGCTTGTCATAATCATAACAAAAGACGTTTCAAAAGAGCAGCACAGTCTCATTTGTCACCTTTTCTGCAGAGCTAGGTCGTGTTTTAAATGGCAGTAAGGAGATGTCACAGAGCGTTGCCACAAAAACATTTACATGCTTCTCATCGGCAACACAGGCGATTAACAAAGCCAGGGGATTGACTTAATGAGCTGACAAGCAGCAACTTGTGGCTGGAGTTTAAGCATGCTTCAGAATTAGCAGCAGGAATCAAAATGGATAGTATCTTCTTTGTTCCTTGTTACTTTTTAATCACCCTCACTGCATCTCTACAGTCACATCCTCCAGATCTTATCCCTCTCTGGCTGCCTGTGACACTTTCCCCCTGCCCTCTCCTCTCGACACCCTTCTGACATTGTCTCTTCTTTCGTAGCTCTTTTTCACTGCAGTGCGTTTCTTTTTTCCTCTTGCTGGACATTTGCCTAATTTATACTACTTGAAATCAGTTTAAGCCCACTGAAAGTAGATCAACATTTAATCTTATTCCTCGTAGCACACAAATGTTATGACTTGAGTCGTACTCCCTCGCTTTTCACCCCCAAACTGGTACTTAGTGAAAGCAAAGGTACAGTAAATACATTACCCATAGCCATAATCATTTGAGCACAAGCAGATTAGATTAATGGTTTCAATAAAGGCATTGCCTTTGGGTAAAGGAGCTGTCTTTGCAAAAGGTAGAGCTTATGCCTGCCAGAGATTCGTGGACTGACCTGCATACGCCGACAACTGACAATCATGTTGGTGTGTGCTATCAGGGGAAAGACAAATCCATTGGCTGAGACAAGAAATGAAAGGCTGTTTATTTCCACCCCAAGGAAGAAGTAGCAAAGCCACCCAAATAAAAGCAAAAAGCAAACCCCCTGTAAAGATCACTGCATCTCTGAGGAGATGAAAGGGGGGTGTCAGGGATACCTATGATTTATAATAGCATTGCAGTTGCAGGCTGTGGTGTGTAAAAGGGATGTGTTTTCCTAATAAGAGGAGTAAGTGCTCTGAGTTGATCCTTAAATAAATGTATCAAGTGCTGAAAAGCACCAGCACAGAGTATGGCTTGAGAAGTGTAAATACAGATATGAAATGGCTGCTCTTGAGTGCAAGAGGCTGGGTGATAGAACAATGAGACTGAAAGAATATATTGTTCCTTAAAGAGTTCACTGTTTAGGGAGAAGAAAATGAATGTACCGTCTTCAGTCCTGCACTCCCCCTTTCTTTCTTCCTTTTATCATCTTGCCAAAATTGTTTGCTTTTGAAAAATAATGAAGATTTTTTTTCCTTTTAAATAGCAACCCTCCTTGTTCATTAATACAGTGCTTCATTCCTTCAAAGTGCTCAGCAAACATTGCTAAGTCTTCCTAACAACATGGCTCTAAAATACTGCTGTGAGATAGGGGAACTGAACCCTGGAGATGAAATGACTCAGCTGGGGTCCTGTATTTAAAGTTTCTAAGTGACACTGTTATACAAATAATGATTATATTAATAAACAATGCCATTAAATAGCTGATAGTGGAATCAAAGCTGGGACACAGCATTTACTGCTGCTTCTTTTAACATTGTGGACCACACAGCCTGCCTCCAGGAATCCATTCAGTAGCATTCTTCTTACTTTGCCGTATGAGCCTCCTTCCAAAGAGTAATTGATAGCTGAGCTATCAGTTTAATAAGTTACATATTATGCCTCACTTGCATATTTTATCAAATGGGATCTAGGATCTGCTCTAAACACCTTAAAGACTTAGATTATGTTGAGAATGCAGTGTGACCTGGGCATATCCAAGCACTCCCGGATGCTCCATGACTCCAGCAAATTAGTGTGATGGTCTCCACAGCTTTCTGACTAGGAATGGGTCCCTGTGTCAGAAAAATGATGAGGCAAAGAGTAAAGCCTGCTAGTTCACTCAGATTTTATCACTTACTGAAATGAGAGTTCCTTTCATGCCCAAGCTGAAGCAAATGTAAGGGCCAATATGAGTCCATCGTGTTGTAACTGCCCGTGCTTTACTTTTTCTGTAAGGAAAGCTTTTAACCTATGAGCAACTTGCAGAAAAGGCAAATTTGCAATATCCTACACACTCTCACTTACCTAAATACCTAAGGTTCAGGTTTGCCCTGTGCCATCAGTAACAGGCAAAAATCAGTCATTTGTAAGAATACAGCAGGACTGAACAAGTAGTGTGGCACACTGATAGAATCCACTAGCATGCAGAAAGCTGTGCAGGCCAGAGAGTGAGACAGCAATGATTTCTCAGAAATGGGTCATCCTCATGCAGACAGGCTCTCCTTTTTTAAGATCCTAGGGAGCTTTCTCCACACACACAAGAATCCCTCATTCACAGGAATGGCCAGTGTAACTGCTCTGACACCTGCCTGCTCTGCACCTTCTGACAGCCCGACCAGCGCTACGGGCCTGCGGCTGAGAGGAATCCGACCCACTGAAATACCGAATCCGGTATTCTGGATTTGGAACACTCCCTTGAGGACTTTGTGACCATAAACCCATAAATGGATTACATTCATTCAGATGTTTTCTTCCCACCCGTGACAGATAATGAGGCGTGCCACGGCGAAGGTGAAAGGGGATGGTCAAAATGCAGTTTCTTTCACGGCCTACAGTTCATCGAGAAGCACCGAGACAGATGCCGAGGCGTTCAGAATCTTGAATCGAATGCAAAGGCTCAGCAGCAGAGGTTTAAATAAGGACACTGACATTTTTTAGTGTCTGGATGGGGACATGGCTGTCACAGAGCAGGAGCACTCACAGCCCAGCTGCAAATGGGTAAAAGTTGCACTGAAAGCAATCAGCTGGGGCGTATGAGGCAAGAACTCCCACAGCTTGCTTTCCTCCTCCCCTAGCCAGCAATAAAAATCCCACTGAACAGAAAAAGTTCCTTTCAGTGCGGAGTTCAGCTCTTGAAAAATAGGTATGTCACTTTGGTAGAAGGCAGCCAGTCTCAAGTAACAGGAGAATTCTTATATAAGCCAGTGATCGGTGGACTGGCTTGTTTATAATACGCCAGCAGTAAATGCAGGAGGAATTCATAATCATATTTTCATGGGGAGTAAGCCAAAAGCCCTTCTGCAACTCAAACAAACTGCTTCGCTTTTGCATTTTGAACAGGTTTGAAACACAAAGAGAGATGACAGCATGTCAGATGGATTTGTCTTGTGGCATTTTCCCCACAGGGCTGACGCAAAGGAAAGTCAGAGATTAGCTCGTTGTGTCCAACGTGTATTTGGTAGTTACTGTACAGGTGGATGGTTACAACAGACTGATGACAAAATCCCTGCAGGAGAAGAATTACCAAAAAATTGCTTCACTAACAACATCTTCTATTCTTCCTGCCAGTTCTGCACTTTTCCCCCTCCTCTCCAAATGTTCTTCTCTTTCTCGGCATCTCTCTCCAGTAGACTTTGGGTTTCTTCTTTCTTTCCTGCCTCTTTTAGACTCTTGCAACAATGGAAATTAAATGGGGTTGACTGAATTAGTTCAAACACAATAGAAATACAGTTTCAGTGCCTGGAACTTAAAGACAGATTTCCCCTGACTGACATCTGCTAGTCCTAGTTGTTCTGAGACAGTGTTTGAAAATGCTTTCTCAGACGCTTCTTCTTCAAGTACAACGGTCCCATTCTCAGCAGGGAAAGACGCAGTATCTTCTTCATTTCCTCTGCTGTTGACCAGCAGCTGCTTTTTCTCCTAGACTTTCCTCCTTCCCTCCTCCATCCACACCCATCTCTAGCCTGAAGTGTCTCTTAGAAGAGATTTCAGCTAAGAACATGCTTGAGCACCCCCAAAGCCTCCACACACCTCTCTAACTGTTCCTGTGCCTGTAGGTCTGTGTTCCTGTGCTGCCTTGGCTGCACTGGGATTTACAACATGGTGACACCGTGAGAACATCTTCCTGATCTACTCATGAGCCCCCAACCCTTAGACTTCTGCCCTTTTTTGCCTTTGCTCCTCACGAGCTGGGTTTGGTTTGGGTTTGGGTTTTTTTTTTGCTAGTTCTTTCTCCTCTGGGGAGGTCTTGACACTTCAGTTAGCCTGTTAATTCCCCAGCCAGCCTTCAGCTGAGACTAACAAAAGCTTCCCTGCTCTACCATTCATTCCTGCTCAGAAGAAAGGGAGAAAGGGTTGGCATGCTGGGGAGGGAAGGGGTGGAAACAGCAAGCAGGGCAAGGCACAGCTGTACTTTCAGTCTGTGAATGGAGGCTGTAATGGAGAAACCCTGCAGGCAGGCCAGTCTGGGAACAAACTGGAGAATGTTCTCTTCACCTGGAAACATTTCACTGACACTGATTCATCTCACAAAGTCCAAACCCTACCTCGGTTCAACCCCTATGTCTATGCCATAGTTTCAAAGGCCAAGATCTCAGCTCAAAGTGGTGCAAAGCTTCCATTTTTGTTCCCTTGGATTTCGGGCAAAGCACTTGGGCAAAGGAGTTTTGTCTTTGGTGATGAGGCTGAGAGATTTGTGCTTGAAACATTCTTGGTAACACAACTTCAAGATGCTTGGCACAGCTGAAATCATGTGAAAGAATCTGATGCAAGAAAGCAGATGAAAGCTGCAACGTGGTTGAAGGGAATCGCAGAGATTGGACTGAGGACAGGATTTGGCTTCTACCACTGAGCATTCATGAGGCCAAACATGATATGGAAACTGTTTCAGTAAAAATGTACTCCACAGAATCAACATGCCAGTGAGCCTGAACAGTTTCATCCAGCGCTGCTCCACTGCTGGTGCTGGTCTTTATACAGGGTTATAACTTTTTCCATTAAATCCCATGTCTGACTCTCCACCCCTATTGATTTCTAGGGACTCAGGAAGATGTTTATAACCAAATCTGTATATGATTCCTTTTTTAAGAGAGAGCTACATGCTTCAAATCCTTCTGCCCAAGAGCATAAGTGTTTCCATGTTGCTCTGAAGCCACCGAGGGTGAAAGAGGGATTAACTGCTACAGAGAGGTGTGGAGAATACTGAATGTTAAAAGCACTGTCTTTAGTGTGGAGCAGTGCTTGTGGCAGTACCCTAGCGTTACAAACATGGAGAGAACTGTGGAAAACTTGAGACCTTGATAACACAGAACAAAATTAGTTAAGGATGTAGCTGTTCTTTCACTCGCCATCTCCATCTGATTAATTTATCTTACTGTTCCCACAGTGTCTCTTTGAAGTAGCCCAAGTGCCACTGGCTAGAAGAGCTTTCCACTGTATTTTTCCCACAAATCTGTTGAAAGCTGTTCAGAAAAAGATTTCACACATATACACTTCTTTTCATATGGAAATCTTTAACTCCTGAGATGAAGAGAACTCTTTGGTCTCATATCCAACGCTCGTCCCCGTTACACACTTTTGAAGAGATGATACTGATTTGCACCACTAAACAAAGAGCACATTAGTATTGCAAGCAGTCATTTTCCATCCAGCTAAGCTTTCTTTGGAATGTAGCTGTCAATTTTTCCTTTTTCAAACCCTGAAGGAAGTATCCACATTTATTCAAAATAAAGAATCCAAACTCTTGGCCTCCTCAGAGCAAAATAAGCCAGAAGGTGGAGTTGCAAATGTAATTATTATCTCTTTAGCGCCCCAGGACAATGTCTTTAGTTAACTAGATGCATTCCACTGCTACTAATGCAGTCTGCTCATGTTGAAAAATGTTTATTGTGTCCTGTCTGCTCCTAGCTTTCAATGCTATTGACAAATACAAGCAACCACTGCATCCCATAAAGGTGTGAGAAGAATCCCTGAACGCATCCCTTTCCTATTGGCCCAACATCAGCTTCAAAGAATCCCTTCACAAACTCTTTGCCATTCTCTTGTTTTATGCAAGTGTAACAGAAGCAATGCTTAGTACATCCTACCAATGGGCTTTAAATTGGTTTAGAACAGGATCCATGTACCTAGAATGGAATTGACCTGACCAGTATTCCATAGGAAAACCCAAAAATGCAGAGAGTGGGGAGCTGCAGAGGTCAGGGAAGCCTTTGTGTGCCGCAGGTTAGAAGCAATTTATCCTGGGAAGAAGGCACAAAGCTCCAACTTCATGAGAGTATTTTGCTTTCACCTTTTGCACACTCAGTTCTGCTTTCATCTTCACTTGCACTTAAAGCTCTTCTAAGGTTCTGTGCTTCAAGGAAGTATTACTCGAGATGGGAAGGAGCTTTAAGACTGCGAGCTGAGAGATGCAATGCACTGCAACTGGGCCTGCTTCAATTTTTAATTTGAGATGTTTTGGGGAGTATTTCTCATGGGAGGACAAATCTCTCTCTGACATGATTACTCTGCACCTTCCTATCAAACTGGGATTAGCAGAGCTAAAGAGTGACTGGCTCAATACTGTAAAAATTAGCACTTGTTTGAAATGTGAGAAGACTGCCTTGTTGCAGGCATTCAGAAATGATACTCAGCTGTCAAGGGGTTTTGCCCTTATTTACTTATTTTCCTTTGACAAAAGTTCGTGCTACAGATCTGAGATAAGCTGTGCTGGTGTAAAATCAGTGTGAAAGCTTGTCTGCAACTGCGAGTTGTGAATGATTTGAACAGCTATGAAACCATTCTGTGGCTTTGTTGCACTACAGCTTACAGAGCTGCTCCAAAGTCTCTGTGTGTGTGAGTGTGTGTGTACCTCTGCATGTGTGGCTGCAGGTTGTACCTGTATGGAATTTTCATGGCTGTGGGATTTTCACATCTACAGTCACACACCTGAGAAAAACTAATGGAAGTGTCTGTCCTTCCAGCCAAAAGAAAAGAGCAATTTAGTCCTTCAGGGAGTAGGAGGCTGAAGATAATGGGAGGTGCCACCCAAAACAAGTGAGGGGATTCCGCCCCTGGACTCTCCCCGTATGAGACCCCACTTCAAATACTGTGTCCAGTTATGGTGTCCCCAGCATAAGGAGGACACAGAGATGCTGGAGTGAGGTCAGAGGAGGGCCACAAAGATGATCCAAGAGCTGGAGCACCTCTGCTATGAGGACAGGCTGAAGCAGCTGAGATTGTTCAGCCTAGAGAAGAGAAACCTTAGACCTGCTTTTCAATACTGAAGGGATCCTACAGGAAGGCTGCAGAGGGACTTCTCCTGAGGGGGGGAATGGTTTGAAGCTGAGGGATCTTAGGAAGAAGTTCTTCAGTAGATGGAATGAACTTTGGAATAGGTCATCTAGGGAGGCTGTGGACACATCCTCCCTGGGGGTGTTCAAGGCCAGGTTGGTTGAGTCTAGTCGAGCGGTGTCCCTGCCCATGGCCTGGAGGTTGGTGTAGATGATCTCTGACATCCCTTCAACCTAAGCCACTCTATGAACTCATGCCAGAGCCTAATCAGAAGTAGGACTGAGCTCAACCAGAACTCCCTATGGCATGTGGAGGTTAGGAAAGCCAGCTGGTTAGATGGGGGGGAGTAGCATGTGCATGCCTCACTGTCCCTAAGAAAGAACAGCCAGAGAAGCAGTCCTGCAAGGGGCCCAGAGCAGCTCAGCTCTACAGGGAGCATGCTGAGCTACAGAAGCAAGTGTGGAAACTTTGAGTAAAAGTGTCTGTTGTTTGTTTCTACTGCATTCACAGAAACAAAATTCTGAGCACATGCTTTGTAAATAAACCAAAGACATTCCTGACTCCTATCATCAATTCCTCCTCCTAATGGAAGAGATCCAGCAAGTTTCCACTCTGTGAATAGGGGCAATAATATCATTACAAACACAGGGTCAAGTCAAGTGCTGTCCTCTGGTACTGGTACAGCCCCACTCAAAGCAGTGCAAGAGAACAAGTCCCTGGAGAGAAGACTGGGAGATACTTTCTCTTTTATTTCTCTTTTCAAATCCAGAAAACTAAATGTAGAGGGATCAACTGTCTTCATTCTTTTTGGCTGGAGGGAAGGTTGCACTTCCAAAGGAGTGAGCAGGATTTGATTTATCTGAAAAGTTTTCATTTCTAGCCCAGCTTTTTTCTTCTCCTGCATGTCTGCAGCTTGCTTGCTCAAATCCCTTCTTCTTCAGCCTTCCCAAATGCAAGACAGCTCTTGTATTGCAGTACCAGGCTGCCTCATGAGGAGATAAGAGACCTGATTTTTTCAGACTCGGATGCTATGAGATCCTTTGGACAGCAGGGAGTGGGCAGTCAGTTTCTGTATGGTAAAGCAGGTCAAAGGAGGTGATCCTCCCCCTCTACTCAGCTCTGAGGAGAGCCCACCTGGAGTACTGCCTCCAGTTCTGGAGCCCCTATTACAAGAGGGATCTGGAGGTGCTGGAACACGTCCAGAGAAGGGCCAGGAGGATGAGCAGAGGGCTGGAGCACCTCTCCTATGAGGACAGACTGAAGGAGTTGGGGCTGTTCAGTCTGGAGAAGAGAAGGCTCTCAGGTGACCTCATTGTGGCCTTCCAGTATCTGAAGGGGGCTACAAGAAGGCTGGGGAGGGACTGCTCAGGATCTCAGGTAGTGCTAGGACTAGGGGGAATGGAATGAAGCTGGAGGTGGGGAGATTCAGGCTGGAGGTGAGGAGGAAGTTCTTCCCCACGAGAGTGGTGAAGCCCTGGAATGGGTTGTCCAGGGAGGTGGTTGGGGCCCTGTCCCTGGAGGTGTTTAAGCCCAGGCTGGCTGAGGCTCTGGCCAGGCTGATCTAGTGTGGGGTGTCCCTGCCCATGGCAGGGGGGTTGGAACTAGATGATCCTTGTGGTCCCTTCCAACCCTGACTGATACTATGATACTATGAAAAAGCATTTTCCCCTAAGTGCAGGTCTCTGGAAAATACAAGTGAATATTTCATATTAAAAATGTCTCACAATGTTTTGTAATATAAACAGAAAAGGTCCTCAGCAGAGTGACTCTGACTGCTGGCCACACACAGCCTTTAGGACTGGAGTTCATTATCAGTTGATAATGTTGCCTCCACATCAATGCCATATTACAGTTAAACACTAGCAGAAGCCTGGACATTTTCTACCTTCTATTTCAAAGTCACCATTGAAAAATTCCCTTTATTCCCATAAAAAGGTTGTGTTTGAAGGCTTCGAACTTTTCCTCCCAGGATACTGTGGTGAAAAAAGTGCCTGTGGGGTTCAGTGTGGCCACTGGTGTAAAGGGCATAACTGTGCAGCACGCAGGCAGGGTGGAACAAGTGCATTCATGCAAACAGCCTCATGCACTCTGATCACATCTTGCAGCAAGACAGAGAGGAGAGCACAGAGGAGAGAACTGGGGCTGAACTGAGTGCTTTGTTCACAAAGACGTTCACTACTCTAGCCCTCTCTTGTATGGGGGAAGTCCGAGTGCTCCTCACCACTGCAATAAATGAGGCAAAACAGCTAACTAGCCTGTGAGTTGTAAGACAGGCCTGTCAGTTTTATCACATTCTCCACTAGATTTCTTGCTGGGGTTGGATTGAAACAGCAGGGCAGCAGCCAAGGAAGTGCAGTCGCCCAAACGGCATCAAAGAACAGCCAGGAGGGAATCTGCCCCTCCAGAGCTGCAGGAGCTGGAAAGACACAACAGACATCACTGTGTGCTGGACTGGGAAACAAATAACAGCTCTATGGAGGACAAAGTCTTACAAGACAGTTGATTTGTAGTTAGAAATGAAGGATGAAGAATAACCCCCAAATTAAAAAAGAAATCCAAGTTCTAAAGGAAGCTGCCTCAAGGGGCCAGAGGAACAGCTAGAGTGAAAGAGTGACTGTCCTCTGGTCTCAGGGCTTCTCTGCACCTGGCTGTGTGGAGGCCTAGATTCAAGAAATGAGAAAGGATAGTATTTCTTTTGTTTGAAAGAAGGCAAAAAGTGAAAGGCAGGAGGAGGAGGCAGGAGATGTGTAGTGGCTTTGTGAATCATTAGTGCAATAAGGACTTCTGCCTTTCTGGTTCTGGAGCAGGTGGTCCAGACATGAAGTGTAGAGAAACCAGGGAAGGAGATCAAAGCCAGAACCTGAAAGAGCCCTTTGCATGAGAAGAGAAGCATAAGAAGGAGTTTCTAGCAGGGTTATTTAAAGAGTGATTACAGAGCTGGGAGAGAATCACAAGAAAACAGAGAGGAAACAAGGAATAAGAGGGCAGGATTTCAGGAAGATGCTGTAACTGCTGAGGAGAGAGCATCAAGTTGGGAGAGCAGTCCAAAAGGAGTAGGACTCAAGCATGGGGAAGGTCTGAAAATCCTTCCCTGATGCACTCACACTGTTCACAGGGAGTCTGTGCAACTGATGAAGTGCAAGGCCAGTTACATCCCCACCTCCCAGCCAGACAAGGATCTCTTCCCTAAGCTGGGCCAATAACCACTTGCCAGTAGTGGAAGCCCCACTGTCTGCTGGGTGACCCAGGCCCTCTTGCTCCCATCACAGCTGCTTGTGGTCCCGCTTGCTCCTCTGGTGCTTACCCAGCCCTGCATTAAGCCAGAGTAGAACTAACCCAACAAAGCAAATAGTTTTCCACCAGCTTAATGTACTATTAAGCAATACTTTAAATAGCAAAGAAAATACACAGGATGACATATGGAGACACTTTCCCACAGGAGCATTAAAAGGGAGTTTAGCACAGTGCTTAATTCCAAGATGTGAAAATATCTTTGATGTGTGTAGCCTCACCTTTACTACTGCTTGCAGCCCCAGAATACCAGCTGGAGAGCAGGATGGGTATAAAGAGGCTAGTGTTTATTCTGAGCATCAAACTAAAAAGGCTACAATAAGTATTCAAACAATAGGAAATCCATGCAGAAGTATTTATGTTTCTCTCTGCACAGACTAAGAGCTCCCTAAATGTAAACTGCAACTTCTCATGACACTATGATACACCTCAGATATTTAACTGCAAATACCCCAACCAGATGTAGCTATAACAGATCACAAATATGGAGAGAGAAGGTGGAAAGCCATAGAATCATAGAATCAACAAGGTTGGAAAAGACCTCAAAGATCATCCAGTCCAACCTGTCACCCAACACCTCATGACTACTAAACCATGGCACCAAGTGCCACGTCCAGTCCCCTCTTGAGCACCTCCAGGGATGGGGACTCCACCACCTCCCTGGGCAGCACATTCCAATGGCTAACAACTCTTTCTGGGAAGAACTTTCTCCTCACCTCCAGCCTAAACTTCCCCTGGCACAGCTTGAGACTGTGTCCTCTTGTTCTGGTGCTGCAACATGTAGCCTGTGTGGGATCTGTGCTGGGCTTTGCACAGGATGCTGATGTAAAAAAATTAACCTTGTAATGTCTTTGCAAATGCTTCATCTAGGCAGCAGAAGAATGGTGTTTGGTCATACATGTGTACATTTAGATCAGAGCTGTACAGCTGCATAGAGTAAATCTGAACTTATTGTTAGATTTGGGGGGTATAACAGAATGTCAACAGTGCAAGCTATCAATAGTATTAAGATGGAACATAGTTACTCCCCAAAAAAAAGCTGAGAGACGTGTGATGGTGTAAGTGTGTGTGTGGAGGCAGCTACTCACTGCAGCAGTATATTTCCATATAGAGAACAGCCAAAACATACAGACAGTCGATTTGCAGAGAACATTATATGTGGAGGAAGGACTAGGAGCTGAGCATTTCACTCTCTTGGCTCCATTTCCGTGTTTGCTCACAGCAATCGCTGACTCCGGCCGAGTCCAGCTCACTGTTCAGCCTCGCCTCGGGGCTGACTGTCAGCGCTCCCATTTTCAAGCCTTTGCAGTATTGTCTGCTCATCACAAGCATGGTTGGAGACACACTTGAGCTGGAGAGGCCCTGGTACACGTGTGTCTACCAGAAGAATCTGTTTATTTGGACAGTTGGGTGACACTTGTCACTCAGCTTTCTGTCAAGCCTTTGGGAAGGGCAGGCTGCCAGGGTACATATGCCAAGGGCAGTGCTGTCATACTGTGCCCAGGGTGGGAGGGCATGGCCATAATGTGATATCACTGACCCAGTTTGTTCAGGTTCAGAGCACTTTTATGGAGGAGGAAGACACGTGGAATGGAAGCTCTGCTGTCCCCAGGTTGCATAGGCTGTGCACCTGTGGGGCTCAGGAGTCCTGCCTCCCTGGGCGCAGAGAACAGAAGGTGTGCAGGCAACAGAGAGAAAGGTCCACAGAATCTGAGTGTTAGGCCAAACAGCAGCTGGGGTGGAGCTGAGTGAGTGCTGACTGCAGAGGCAGGGTGGAAGGCAGAGAGCAGAGCTCCCTTTCCCACAGAAAACTCCCTGGACTTTGTCAGGGATTCTGTTAAAGATGTTGTCTGCTGCTGCTGGTCGCTCCTCAGACTCTGTTTAGTCTTTGTAAACAAACAGGATTTCACCAGACAATTGTCATCAATCTCTCATCCAAAGGAGACACCCAAAAAGGCCTTAAATGTGGGCTCACCTCTTAGGCCAGACTACAACAATAGAGCTGGTCTGGTTTCTAGTGTCCCCAAACACTTGCCAGAGTACCAGTGCCAACTGGCAGTGCTGGGCACCATCCCAGCCCCTCAGTGTGGGGAAGGAGTTGACCTTTCTACAGGAGCCTGGCTCAGACCAAAACCTGCACACGTGGGGTTAAACCCCCAATGTGGGGAGCATTGGGGGTCAGAGGGTCTGAGGAAAGGAGTTGTGCCTAGGCCTGGCTGAATGACTTGTCTCTTGTACAGGAACTGTACCATCTGCCTCAAGCAGTCTTAGTGCCATTGATATTTGAACACAA
Organism: Melanerpes formicivorus; assembly: GCF_026170545.1. Classification (NCBI taxonomy): domain Eukaryota; kingdom Metazoa; phylum Chordata; class Aves; order Piciformes; family Picidae; genus Melanerpes; species Melanerpes formicivorus. The sequence goes on from NW_027142408.1 coordinate 2,061,068, forward strand.
CTGGAGCTGTGCTCCATGGTAAAAGGTGAGAACAGGTTTGCTGGAGGTTAGATCTCTTTTTGAGCAGCTTTAGCTGGGAGAGGGAGAGGCTGGATCTCAGGTCTCATCCTGTGGGTGCCTCACACAAGCAGTCCTTCGCAGCTTCTCCAGGGGTCAGGTTTTGTCCTTTGATTAAAGTGAGCAAGACTTCACCAATGATAGCCTCATCCTTCCGTGAGGCAAAGCCAGTTGGTTAAGTTCATGTCTCTTTTGGCCTGTCTAGAACTCACAGAATCATAGAATGGCTTAGGCTGGAAGAGACCTTAGAGATCATCTAACCCAACCTCCCTGCCATGGGCAGGGACAGCTCTCAACTAGACCAGGTTGCTCAAGGCCTCATCCAACCTGGCCTTGGACATCTCCAGGGAGGGGTCACCCACAACCTCTCTGGACAATCCATTCCACCCCCATAGTGAAGGGACATAAGTTACTAAATGCAAAGTGGTACCTGGCAGCTGCTGGGGGAAGGCAAAAGGCCTCCTTCAGATTCAAACTTCAGATGGAAAGCGTGTGGGCAGAATAGAATCACTCGTGCTTATCCACCCTCACTGCCAGGCCAAACTCTTTGGAAACATTGTGGGGGACCTCTGTCATGAATGGCAGTGGCTGCTTCCACATCTTATCCCCAAAGACTCCACTAAAGATCCTGAGGAATTCCATAAGTAACCACATATGTTGAACTGTTAGTTATCTTAATGAAAAAAAGCTAGGCACTTAACAGGAAGATATCCAGAGATGAGTTCACGCTATGGATTGTGCAGCATGTAACACAGACACACACCCCCCTCCAAAAAAAAAGAGGCAAGCTTAATTTATCCATGAGCAACTTTTTCATCTGAAAATGCTAAATGCAATTGTTTTGCACCACTGGAAGGAAGTCCTGGCTCCACTCCTATGGACTTAACTGGCTCGGGACTGCAACCTTTGCCTTTAAGAACGTGCCGACCGATTCAAACATCTTTCCTTAAAGAAAAAAAAACAAGGAATCAAAAGCAAAATGTGCTTGTATTTAAAAGTTTTGATGCCAAGTTTTGTCCCAGAGTGAATTACTTCAGCCTTGATGTAAATCTATCAAAATAGGTTTCAAAAATGTAAAGATGAACACACCCTTAAAGAGCAGCCCTGCTCCCCTCTTCTGCTCAGGTCCCTGCGAAAGAGTTTTGCACAGGCAATCATGTGAATGAAGGAGGGAAGGTAAAATTGCAAGCCAAGTAACATCCAGCCTTATGCATATAGCCTGCAGCTTAGAAATACACAGTATGGCACAGGCAAAATGCTCATTTGCCCAGCTGTCATTTCCTTGCTAAGACCAGTGGTCAGGAAGGAAAATTAATCTATTTAAGTTACTTTCCAACAAGTGAAATTAGTTCATTGCAAATATTTAATCTGACATTTTAGAAGCTGCATTTTCCATTTCGTTTCATGCCTTGCATAATACAAGAAAGTCGTAGTTGACCTTCAATCCCTCGCCGCGTCCTGCCTGTGGTAATGTTTAGAAGCAGTTGTTTCAGAGCGAAGTGTAAAGCCAAGGCAAGTGTAGAAGTATCTCAGGTCAATATCTTCTGAGATACAGAGTTTGGGAAGAGGATTTATTCTTTCTTTAAATTACCAGGAGGTTTGCTTAATCTCTTCTGTATCTGACAGTTTTGTCGCGTGGAGATCAGTAAACTGACGCTGCGGTGCACCGAGCGCATTGAAACTTCTGCTTGAACAAAGCATTTGCATCCTTCCCCCTTGCCCCCCTGATTCATTCCTACTCATGTTAATCACGAAAATAAAATTCTCCTGGGCTCTCACAGTTAAGTAAAGAAACAGCTGGCGTCTTTTGACTCCGTCTGAAAATTAATCAAGCTGCTAAACTCAAAATAATACCCAAGATGAACAAGTTATGCCGTTTTCCCAGATGCTCTAGCCTAGCTCATTGATCACTGCAGTGATAGTATGACATGATACTGATACAGTTTTGCTGTATTACAGTGATATCAAAGAAAAGAAGGGGGGGAAAGGACTTGACGCTGCAGGATGTTGTAGAAACAATTTCTCTACTTTCTGATTATGATTAAATCTCGGTGTGCTTTGAAATCCCTAATGTGTAATGCAAACCAGGATTTGGGGTGTTAGGAATGCATCCCCACCCATCTTCCCAAGCGCTCTGTGAATTATCATCTGCAGACCCCAAATCCTTCAGCGGAGCGGGGGGGGGAAGGAAGGAGAGGGAGGCAGAGGCGGGGGAGAGGGAGAGGGGGGAGAGAGAGAGAGAAGAGAGATTAGAAGCACTTTTCACCTCTTGGTCCCGTCAGTGTGCTCAGCGCCGAGAGCCGTGCTTCAAATCCAGTGTTATCGTTAGGCCCGATTCAAAGGGAGTGAAATGGTCTACTGAGAAAACAGTGGAAAAAGTAAAGGTCCTGAAGAAGTAAGTGCTGCATGTTGAAACGTATGCATGTCACACCCCATTTGTCTTTCATATTGAAGAATAAAGCAGGCTGTCCCGCAGCAGTTATTATACACCATATTCTTTACTTTAAAAATGCAAGAAATTTGGCACGAAGAACAAAAAAAATCAACTGATGAAAAGCATTTATGTCATGGTTTAAATTAAGACCTTTGTAATGCAAGAATTACATCAGCAGTGGGCTTAGCCTAATGAAAATAAGACAGTGCTTTTAAAGACCATGAAGGAACAAATCGTCTCCGCTTTCTGGAAGAGAGGAAAGGCAGATAGAGATAAATAGCTGATTGGGGCTGGAATCAGAGCAAATCACACTTTGCTACCTCTAGGAATTGCTGAGCCTCTCAGTCCATTGACAATCCTGGGTCAACGAAGTCAAGCGAGAAGCAATTTTATACTCACGTGTGGATCTTAAACGTTTGCAGGGAGTATTAGGTATTGCTAAGCCTCTTTGATATTCTCATTGCTTGAACTCCCAGTTAAGTTTAATAGAAATCTGAGATTTCCCTCTCCTTTGATGTGTTTTTGGGTTTGGGTCCACCTAACAAGAACAATGTTCTACCTGATCGACTCTTAACAAATATTTATTGCCGTATTATTTTGATAGAGTGATGGTTAAGGATTTAATAAAAAGCCATTTTGGATGAGAGGAAATGAATTAATGTGAGCCATTTGTGGCTACCAGCAATGGTACAAAAATCATTTGACTCATGTCAAAACACAGGGCTGGAGGTAGCAAAAGGGAAGTGGAGTCTCTTTGATATGTGTTGTTCAATAGAAACTTTTCTCTTCTGTTCTTTGCGCACATTTTTATCTGCCAAATGCTGTATGAGAATGTAAGCAGTAATTTGCTGGGGAGAAGCAGCAAGATCAAATAGTGGTTTCTGGTGGATATGAGTGCAGAGTTCAGAAATCTAGACAGAAAACTCTCTGCTGCAGCGTGGTGAGTGTAATTAGACACGATTTTAATATTCCTTTGGTGCATTTGTGTGACAGAGAACTGCGAAGCAATTGGATTGCGTCCACGGTTTGCTGTTATGGATGACAAATGCAACTGGTTTAGTCTCAAACCATCATATATTTTGGGAGGAGGGGGATGTAATGTGCATGTGTCCAAATTTGTATGTGTGTTTTTTAGTCTTTCTGAAAATAACACAGACAACTAGGAAAAGTTGACAGTAATTATAGCAGTTTTCTAGCGGGGGGTGTTGGGAAACAAAACACCCAACCTCAAAAAACTCCACCCCACATTGTTTTGCATTACTCTGCTTCTTTTCAGATATGGACTAATTCTGAATTAATCATCCACATGTTGCAAAATGAAGTGACCTTAAATACTGGGGAGTGTAGGTAAATGAGAGGGCCACCAGTATTTATGGTCTGTAAGATCCTTGTTACGGGCAGTGTGCTCCAGCTACACAGCTACTGCCAGTATCTGGGACGATGCTATTAGCACATTGCTAGTCCAGCTGGTTTAAAGAGTCTCTGAATTAGTTATGGAGAACAGATTTGGTTTTTAAAAAAAGGATCCTTTATCTTAACATTTCTTGATGTGTCCATTGGGATTGATTTCCAGGAAGGCAGTTGGGTTTGTGGTGGAACAAGCCTTGTCTTCTGTGCCTGTATGCACTCTCAATAATGAAAGAGGGAGCAGCAGAGGTTTTCTCAAAGAGTAAAAAAGAGGTGATGTCAGTGGTTTAGAAAATAATTGTTATCTTCCACTCTTGGAGAAATTCTGGTTCTGTTTGTCTCATTTTGAACAAGTGCAGAAAACAATTTACTTTCATTTTCTGCTTCCTTTGGGATATGGGAATAGAAGGGTGAAGAGAAGGGACTTGGAAAGAAAGGGCCTGATTCTGAACCCTGAGCAGGTCAGCAGCCGAGGCTTGTATCGGTGAGACCTGCTTGAAAGCAGGACTGAGCCAAGGGTGATCTGATGTGCGAGAAGGAAGGGAGATGAGGGAGATGAATTTGCTGCTCTTTTTATTTGCACACACACACACAAATTCCCTATCACTCCAGTACAACCCTTCCTCTCACAATCGGTGTCTCGCTCAGGGAGGACTCAGAAGGTTGTTAGGAGCTTCTCCAGCCCTTGAAAAATAGCAGAAAATGCACAATGTTTACCAAGAAATCCCCCTCTCTTGCTAAGTGTTGACTTCAAGGAACTGAAGTAGGAGCTCAACAAAATAAAACTATTTCAACCTGTCTGGATGGGGGAAAAAAATTATTTTTCCTTCCAAGGATTCTTCCCGCCTTGATTTCTGTCGTGTCGTGTCAGATACATTGTGCTTCCATCACTCACAGTTCTCAGGATATCCTGAGATATAAAGGTTAGCAGCAAAAAGGGGGGAAATGTGTCAGACTTCATGCAGGATTCCAGAGGAATCCAAGCAAGAGATAAAAAGACCCTGGCACCTAGACTCCTTGCACAAAAGCCAGTACCAACATCAGAGTTCCCTGAGGGGTGGCTGCTGCGTGCTGTGGGGGCAGCAGGTGCGAGAGGATGGGCTGCGAGGCGGAGAAGGTCGGTCCTCACCCAGCAGTTCTTGCCCTGTTTTACTGAGCAGTGTCTGCTGTACGACACCATGCTTCTTCAGAATGCACTAAGCACTCACTGGGATGGCTGCTACTGCTGGCTGGCCAGAGGACTTGACACATGCTGCTAATGAAGAGGTAACATTTCTTTTCACCCTGTCACTGCTAGTTGGGTTTGGGAGGGAATCCGATCTCCTGCCCTGCCAAGGCTTCTAAGCTTTTAAAACGCTCCCCCAGGCAGAAAGGGCACCGACATGAAAAGCATTTGTGCCAAGGGACTTCTTGTGGGCAAGGTTGTGACAGCTGAGACTGCCAGGCAGGATGCTGAGCGAGGTTGTTTAGCCCACAGATATTCCTCCCGATGCACTAAGTCGAAACAGCAGGTCTTAAAACGTGGTCAAGGAGGTATGATTTCTGAAGGGCTGGCCACTCACCTGGTGCTCCGTTCCATCCTTCTGCTGACTGCTAAATCACATTAGACAGAGGCAAAACCCCATCGGAGATTTGTCCTCACGTTAATTTTCTTAGTATTAATTTTCCATGTTGGGAAGGCTTCTCATTACCACAAATATGCTGTGCAACTACGGGCTGCATGGCTAGGTCTGCATCACAACTGCTCTCTATTAAGGTATGAGCCACAGCATGAAAATATTAGAGCATGTCTGCCTTTCAAAAATTGCTATCTCCTGGTTAAAGCAGATTTATAGTAATAGGGAGGCTCGCCTTAGTCTTTTGGGGAAACAAGGCATCCCTAAGAAGCTTGATGTGGAGCTGACATTTGTGGGGCCTGCTCTCTGCAAATGCATGTGTTCCTCAAGGGTTTTTCCTCATGGCAGGAGCCGTGCAGCTTGCGAGCTGGTTCTGTCAGATGCCACGCAGACGTGTCTGCAGCGTGGCCGTGCAGGCAGCCATACCAGCCCGAGAGGCTGCACTCTGCTACGAGGCAGGGGAAGAATCTCAGCACCAAAGGTTATTTAAACACATCTGCTCTTTCCTAGAATACAGTGAGAGGTGCTACAGCTTGATACTTCAAAGTTTTGAAGATGATTTGTGGTTAATCCATGGCTGTTACAAGCTATAACAAGAACTCTGCCCATGCAGTGAAAAACCACTAATAAAGCTACCTTGACTCTAGAGCTCGGCAGCCGCCCGCTTTGGGAGTGAGCGATCGGTCTCTACCTTCCCCAGCTGGATGGTCAAATTACAATAAACAATCATTAGCAAATTAAAACTTAAATAATCTTCCTGCTTGCTTGAAAGGGTAGGGGGGAATGGTTATAAATGCATTTTTCTAATGCTAAGCTGCTTTTCATTGCATCACGGACCCGTGAGGGTTTTGCTGCAGCCAAGTCCAGGTTTAACCTCTTCAACAGCTACAGCTGAGCTTCACGCTCAGACGTGTGTTTAGACACAGGCAAATTTTTGCCCTTCCAGCTCCAGCAATTTTCATCTTTTCATTTGTAATTGTCCTGACACATTCCTGCTTCCACTGATCTCAATCACCTCAGAATGTGACTTTTATCGGGAAACTGGAGTCCTTGGACACCAAATGGGGAGCAAAGAAATGCTCCTTTGCGCGGCGTGGTGTAACTCCTTACAAATCGCTGGGGTTAGACCACTGTAGTAACAGAGACTGCCTCTGCTCTGCTCTGCTCTGCCTTTCTGAAATGTTTACTTTATCCTACCCAAAAAATACCTCATTAAGCCTCACGATCAGCCTCGCTGCATAAATAAGTGCTAGCCTCCTTGAGCTGCTAACAAGGACGCCGAGACGCAGAGGGGTGAAATGGGTTGCTAAACGCCACACAGTAGCTGCACTTTTATTAGAAGGGGTGAGCTCGCAAGGGTAGCTTCACTGATTTAAAATATGAACAAAGGAAAGAGAATCCATATGAAAAACAACTGAAAAAAAACTCACCCTCTGTGGACAAATTTCTGGTGAAAAGGATACGCACGGTGATCAAAGCAAAGTTTAAAGCACGAGCGTCTGGAAAGGGGGAAAAAAAACCTTTAAAAGATGTTTTAGTTATAATAATGCAGTTATCCAAATGTCAGGGAATTTGATCAAAGCTGATCTGCAGAGCTCAGGTTTAGCATTAGGTGAGTCATTTTCTTTTATTAGTGATGCTTTTTCATTCAAATGGGTAGAAAGGTGAGAGTTTGGATATGTTGAAGGTTTCATTGGCTTACAGTAGGGAGAGACAAATGAGGCCCACCTAGTTTTACAATCTGGCCCACAGCTACTTTGTTTTTAATAAAATGCAGCAGATTGGAAGGGCATGTCTCAGCATGTCTTGACCCATCCAAACTGGATCAAGATGGAGAGCCCCATATTGAAACCAGTGCACTCCCAGGACAGGGCCTACTGTCCCCAGGGAGTGGGAAGGGTTCCTGCCTTGCCCTGCGGCAGAAACCAGACAGCCTTGCTGCTACCAGCCACGCACCCACCCCTCTCTTGCCTCCTTTTGGGGGGAATATACTTTCAAGCTCAAGTGCAAGGAGTCCTGGGAGTTCATTCAACCATCTTGACTAGTCCTTGTATATCACAGAGTGTCTAAATTACCAGTATGGAACTGGAGTGACATCAAGTCCCTAGGGAAAGTTTGCAAACCCCACCTGATCTGGGGGCAGAGAACTACTCCCCACCAGCACTTCAACCCACACCTGGATAAAAACCATCCCTGGGGCTCCCAAGGAGAAGGAATAAAGTGCTGGCCAAAACCCCAATTACACCTCTCGTGGCCCCCAAACAGGATCTGTCATTGCTATGAGGCAATGTTTCAAGCCACCTCTGCTGCTGCCTGGCAGAAGAAACTAGGTTTGAAAATAAACCACCTCCCTAACCCTCTTTATTGTGGCTGGGACACTGTAACATGCTTGGGGGGGTGCTGGGATGCTTGGACAGCAGGCTGTGCAATGGGGCTTTCTTGAGCGTCATTGGGAGGGTGCCTGCTACAGCCAGGCCCTGATCCTGCGTTGGTCTGGGTGCTGTTAGGTGAAGAGCCCAGCACTGACAGCAGTGCTAGAGCTGAGAGCTTGGGGAACTGCTGCTTCCACAGCTGGCCACTGAAGCTGTGCAAGTGTACTTCACAGCACCTTTGCCCGGCTGCAAGTTCCTCCTGATCAAACCTGAAGAAGTTGGCTCAAGCCAAGCTGCTGCCTGCAACTGGCTGGGGGGCAAAGACCACTGAGCAGGGAAGCTCCTGTGCCATTCCCTCACCTGAACCAGGACTTCACAGTGGGGCTTTTAGGGAAATTAACCTGTTGTGCCCCAGAGTTTAGAGACAGCCAACTGCAGGACAAGGTAGCATCAACATACAGTTTGGCTGCTCTTGGGTGGCCAGGTGTCCACGTGCACTTTTCTCACCTGCTGGGACCTTGCAGCAAAAGCTGGGTATCTGATCAGTTATGGGAGAGGGGAAGTGAATTTTGTGTTTATGAGGGGGTTAAAGAATACATAACAGAGGTTTCTTGGCAGTTGCTGAGATTGCTGAACTTTCACACCCCCTATTTTCCCTGCAGTAACTTGTTCATCTGCCTGTATTCTCACTTCCCAGTTGGAAAACCTTGCTGAAGCACACAAACAAATGCTCTAGGGTTAGACTTGGGCAAAGACAGTAAGGTCCCCTACCTACAGCCCTCACTCCTGTGCTGTTATCCCAGCTCCTTAGGTCTTAGTGGGTGATTTTAGGGAACTGATCCCATTGTGTGCCCAGGAAATGCCAGGGCCGTGCAACTGCATCAGGGCCTGATTTTTTTGTTACAATCTTTGTGTGTTTGGGGTTGGGTTTTTTTTTTTCTTAATTAGGTGAAGGAGACTCAGAAACACTTGAGCTGCCCACAGCTGAACTACTGAAATTTTGCTAGGGCAGTTTTAGGGTTTTTTTTTTTAACGGGAGTTTGGAAATATGAATCATGGCAAAAGTATGGCTGCAGCTTGGCAAGAACACGCCGTGTGATGGTATGAGCTGCCACATGCCTCTTAATGCAGCATTAATTCTGAGACCCACTTTTCCGTAAAATAAAATTAGAGGATAACAGGCACATGACAAAGGAAGACAGGGAGGGTCTGACCCGCTCACCCAGCTTTGCTCTGTCATCTGTGCAACCCAAATCCCCTCCAACTCGCCCGTGTTTTTCTAGCATTTCTCTGTTGCAGTCCGTGCCTGAGCATCTCCAGGACAGGATCAGGCCATCCTTTCCACTGTGGAGTGGGAAAAAGAGGCCACAACATGGAAATGAGAGGCAGAGTCATGGGGTTCTTGTGTGGTTAAATGATTCATCCCAGCAGAACCAGCTCCTGGACTAAATCAGGGCTGGGTTTACGTTGTACACCAGCCAGGCAGCCTTGACAGGGCTCTGAAGGCCAGGGTGCCCTGCAGGCAGGTGCACTGCATTTGCATTGCCCCCCGGGCTCCCTGAGCGTGCCCGGGGCTGGAGCTGCCCACAGATCCCATCTGCCGTGGCAGCCGGGCCTCGAGAGCTTCCAGAAGGGCCCCTGAGGGTTGCCTTCCCGCGCCCTCCTCGGCAGCGCAGCACAGGCAGACAGGGCAGCGCGCAGCCAGCGCAGCGCAGGCAGCCGCGGGCTTGTGCTGCAAGTATTAATTAAGTATTAATTAGGACTGTCCCCAAAACTGGCTTCAAGGGCTCTCTAGCAGGCAGCCTGTGACCATAGGTGGGGCTGAGCTGTTTTGGTCCTTTTCCTGCTGATGCACCAAATGCCCTGCGTTGTCACCCAGTTTTAGCCCGGGGGTGCCATGGGACCTGAGGAGAAGAGGATGTGACCGTGGGAGCACTCACTGTGCTTGCTGACTGCAAGCCCCGGATGAGCAGAATCCATCCATCTGCCTGCGTTCACCTGGCCAAACGATTCACAAGGTTTAAGTGGAAGTACCATAATGCAGCAACAAAAGCTCCTAAAGCACCTAACCTGTGCAAAAGCTTCCAAGCCTGTGGCAGTCACAGAGGCTCAAACGCGAGCTCTGCCTGTGTGTGCTCGGCACGACACGTGGAGCACAGGCTGCTTTGAACGCAGGCAGGCTTGCATTAACACGATGGGAAGGAGCAGCTACATTCTAGCTCACCAGTGATCCATGCAAAATGGGTCACCGGGAGATTTAGAAACTGTACCTTTCAATCCCAGCCAAAGAGATACATCAAGGCACGCTGACGTGAGGCACGGCTGACACACCTTGAGGCATCTTCAGTGCACCGAGTGCTAGTGACGCCAAAGGATGTCAGCGGGCGATACTGGAGACAATGCCTCCGAAATAATCTCCAGGGGGGAAAAAAGAAATAAAGCGTTTACTTCCTCTTACGCTTGGGGGGGGAATAAATAAAAAACCCAAACACGATCAATCAATCAATCAATCTCCTTCCCCCAGACAGACGAGTGGGTCTCCAAAATGCTCTAGCGTGTAGGAAAGCTCTCGGGAGCTGCAGCGAGGGAGCCGCAGGTCAAGGCACTGCTGCCGGAGGAGTGGGAGTCTGGCAGCAGTGCCTGCAGCAAGGCACCGCTGGCACCTCCTGCGCCGATAGGTTTCCTCCCATCGGCACAGGGAGGGTGAAGTTTGCTCACTACGCGGCCAGAAGTCTGGGGGATTTCTACACAGAGGGGAAACTAAAAGAGTGGGGGGTTGTGAGCTTCTCCCAGCCGCAGCCCTCAGCCCTGTGAGGCGATGGAGCCACTCTCTGGATCCTACGAGAATTTCAGGGAAGCACAAGTCCTGCTGCTCCCCTTCTCCTGCTGTGAGGAGGGTGATGGACCTTGAGGGTCTGAAAATTAATTCGGGCAGTGCCGAGTGGCCCAGGGACTGCCCAGCACCCTCTTCTGCTATGGTCTCAATGGAATCGCTGGCAGGATGGCTTGTGGGAGCACTCTCCCAGCTTCCAAATCCAAGCCAGCCCTGTGGCAGCGACCAGGCTCAGTTGCTGGGGCTAGCAGTTGCCTGCAGCAAACAGAGATGCCGCCTTCAACCAGCGCAGCCAAGTCTGAGAGGAGACGTCTGTCTGTCCCCTGGGGCCACTGCATCTCCCAGCACGGCAGGCGGGCGCTCTGCAGGGGCAATGCCACCTGCGTGCCCAGCGGTACCCCTGCCCGTGGGACGGCTCGGGACGTGACCTCTTTGCTCTCCTCCTGGCACAGCCGTGCTGGCAGGGCCCTGCTGCATAGACCCCTCGCTTCAGGCAGAGAGAGCTTTGTGTTTTCCCTATCGGTCGATCTTCAAATCAGTTTGAGTCAGTCAGCACCGCGAAGTTTTGCCCCAGTGCTTGAGGGGCCACTGCTCCGGGGAGGGGGGGGGTGGGGAATGCTTTCGGGGTCCCACCCTGCTTAGCATAAAGTCTCGGGCAGGATTTGAAAGCTGCGCCTGGGAAATGGTGCTGAGGGAGGCTCAGAGGAGGGGAAGCAGCCTGCACTTTGTATTTCCTTAATTCTGCAGATCTAGGAAAGATGTTTAATGTTCTCAATGTAAATATTTTTGCATCTCTCGTTTGATAGACTGGAAGCTTTCAGAAAAAACAGTTTCACAAACATCTGCATCTGGATTTTTGAAAATAGAGATTAAACCGAATGCTTTGTGCAGATGTGATGCCTTTTTTCTAAATGTAAATAAACATCATAAAATCCGAGTATTCATCTCTTTAATAACCTCAACAAAAATAACATTCTGGCCAGCAGCTACCCGATTTTTGCCATACTTACACCATTATAAGCAGGGGGAAAAAAAGAACTAATGAACACTGCTGTTATGAGGGAGGAAAAGAGATGCTGTCAGGAGGGAAAGATACGTTGAAAACACAGAACAGCGCTAACGTAACAGCGACGTGCGCCTAAATAATGTAGCTTGGTAAACATCTCTTTTCCACACATAAAGCACTACCTGCAGTGACAATATTTGCAGCATGGAGTGGTGAGAGGCTCTGAGGCACCAGCGCAGCGTATCTGACTGACTGCAAACTCAGTCGTGGAACGCTGTGGCCGGGACGCTGCCGCTGGCTCCTCTTGTTCTCTGTGAGGGCTGTGGCGTTTGTGGGTTGCAGCGCTGCTGCCAACAGCACTCCCAGCCCCAGTGACCAGAGCCCCGACCACCTGCGCCACTTGTCCTGGTCCTCCTGGGACCACACTGCTGTGCCACGGTCTGTGCTAAACCCAGCATGCTTAAAATGCTCTTAAGTATATCTAGGGCACCTGCACTGATGGCTCCTGAGAGCCGCGTGAACGTGGCATTGATTAGTGGAGAGGGCACTGCGTGCGTGAGAAGTGCCAGGTATGAAAAGCAAGGTCTGCATTAGTGAAGAGAGGGCTGCTCATGAAGGCTGGTGGCTGCAGGACAGGTCAAGGCAACAAGTGGAAGCTGGGATGGTTCATAAAGACAGAACCTGTGTGAGTGAGGGAATTTGCTTAGGAGAAGATGTGTTGAAACGCAGGGTGAGGCATGGGAAGGAGAACAAAAAAATAGGAGGGAAAATGTAGTGAAGGAGATGGAAGGGAGACTATGCAGGAGGCAGTGTGTAATAGAGGATGAATCTGGGGTGAGAAAAACAGCTCCCGAAGCAAACACCCAGAAGGTGAGCAGTGAGAAAAGGAAGTTCGATAAGTAAGGACTTCTCGTGTTTTGCTCAACCAGTGGGACCATCAGAATGTTACTTTTCAGATGCAGTCTATAGGGCTGTAATTTTTTTTATCTGATTTGCCCCCAAAAATGGAGATTATGACCAGATTATATCTGATTATCTGCTGGGTTTTCTCCCCAGTACGTGGCACAGCTAGTCCTTCCCCCGGCTACTCCACTGCAGCTGCTGCCTCTAACACTGCAAACGTGCCACAACAAAGGGAAAAAAACAGTGCGGAAAAAGAAGGGGCAGTGGGAGAGAGAGGAACGTGGGGAAGCAGGAGGCAGGTGGTTTGGGAAGCTGCAGGAAACTGTGGAAGTGCAGAGCTGTGTGCTGTGTTCTGGGACTGAGCTGCGGAGGAAGGAGGATCCTTCACGCAGACAGCAATCAGGAGGATGTTGGTGTACTTAGCGTTTGCTTTGTGCAAGCCAGGATGGCACTTTATGGCTGTAAAACTCCTAGCCCTGCCCGAAAGATAGCTTTAGAGGGCTTGTTTCTGTTCCCAACAGGTCTAAACCAAACGAACCGTGTGTGTATTTTAGCATGTTCTTTATAGCTGCCTCTGAAACTTCCCAGGGAGAGATGATCTTGTAAAGAGTGAATGGAGCGTGTCGGTGCCATAGGCGAGTGTACTGATAGTGAAAAGCAATACTAAAGCCTCCTCTGACACTTTGGGGTTGTAGCTACTGGTTTAAAGTTAAAAAACAGTCCAGGGACCAACTGTCAGAGATACTTCAACTGCCTCTCTTCAGCAGCTGGGGCTTTGTTCTGGCCACTGAACCTTTTAAATCCTCTGAAGATAAATTTCCAGCCTGTGTCTGCTCAGGAGGAAGATGATTAAACAAGCAACCCCAAACAATTAAATAAAACCTTAGATATATGCAATCATTTTAATTTAGTCCTTTGATATGGCTCATCTGATTAAGTTCTTTCCAAACAAACTGCAGACAGAGCTTGGCCCAGGAGTGGTGGGCTAAGCCCGTGTGTGTATCCTGACAAGGGTGTTTACTCCAGCGGAGTTATCCCAGCCTCACTGCGCCGACTTGGGGACGCAAAAGGGCCTGGGGACAGGAACTTGGAGAACAATAAGGATAGAGAAACTTAGAGGAAATAACCTACTGGGAGAACAGGAATGCACTGGGACTGAAAAAATCGGTCAGTGAGGAAGAAATCAGCTATTCAGAAGATGCCCATGGAGAAGGAGTGAGAGGTACCCATGGCAAGGTTTGGACAGGGGCAGCTTGGAGAGCAGAGCAGCTTGGAGAAGGACAGGAGCACTGCCAGTGCAGGATGGAGGGAAGAAGGAGGGAAGGGGTGGAAGTCAGGGGGAGTGAAGAAGAAGAAAGCAGATAGCCCTTAAATAAACTTTGACTAAGGAGGCTGTTCTTCAGTCAGCAGACCAGCATTTCTGCTACAGAAACAGTTCATTCTCTCTCCATCTTACTGGACAGGAACAGATGCAGAGTTAGGTTTTGACCACTGAAGAAATTTTGGCTGAGTTTCAGCCTGCCATGTCTGCTGCACCAGTGAAAACTCACCTGGCTGCCTTGGGCTGGGGTAGAGCAGGGCTGGCTCTGGGGTCCCTGCCCCTTATCCCAGGCTGGGCATGGTAGCCCTCTGTGGGAGGCAGCAGACAGCAACACAGCCCTTTCTGCACCGATGGCCTGAGCGCAGCCCCGCCGCTGCTGGTCTTGACTTGGGACTCATTAACAGGGTTCAGGCAGTGGTCCCTGCCGCAGGACCAGCGAGGCTCACGGATGGGGACGCTACAGCCACCCAAGCTCAGCATATGCTGCTGTGGGTCTGCTGGGACGTGTAAACCCCCCCACGAATGGACCATACGGGAGCTCTGACACCCTGCTAGGTAGGGCTCTTCTCTGCTGGGCTGGGTGCAAGGAGATTGTTCCCCATTTGGACTGAGCTTCCTGAGCCAGGGTGGAAGATTTCTCCTTGCCATTCTAAGATGGGTGTCCCCAGCCTGAGAAAGAACTTTTGGGAGCCCAAACTACCCAAGACACTGCAGGGAGGGTGCTGAGATTGACAAAAGCAGTGGGGTGGCAAAGGAGGGGATATACATCCAAGCCACCCTGCAGTGCACCAGGGAAAATGCCTCAGCGCTGGCAGCAGGACTTCCTGGAGAGGACCAGAGGCACTGGTAGGGGGCTTGCAAGGGTGACAAGGGAGAAGAACCTGGGGGTCACTGCCACCATCCTGCTACCCACATACTGGCTGCAGGCACTGATCATGAAGCCCATGGAATGTGTATGACGGGCTGCCCAAACTGTTCCAGCCGCAGGCAGCTGGGGTCGTAAGGGAAGGTGGAAGAAGAAGCCTCACAGGGTGAGGCTGAGGGTCTCTTCGGATGGGGGAACAGACCCTGTCCTCAGCACCCCTCCCTCTGCTCCCCCCAGCCATGACCTGTGCTCAGCAGCACGGAAGGGGGAGGATGGTTGGGGGAGTGTGGGGGGGCGCTCCAGCTGCCAGCGCCGCTGCTCTGCAAGGGGCCTGCCGAGGAGCCCCGGGGCGGGGGACACTATTTATGCTTCCCTGTTTGCTTCCAGATCTGCCGGGAAGGAATCCTCTTCTGCGGGATAAAGTCCCTGTCTACGCGGGTGAATTGCCCGTGTCCAAAGTCTACTGCAGGAGGCTGGCTGCTGCAATCTCCTGGAGAGGGATGACTTTTACAACGCATGGGCTGATTGCAAATAAGTTACTAATCAGCCGCTTTGGCGTAAGAACGGCTCTGAGCATTATTTCCTAAGATCTGTTTATTTGCAAGTGTTGCTTTCTTTCTCTTCTTTAAAAAAAAAAATTAGAATCGTTCATGAAAATAATAATAATAATTATTATTTAAAAAAAAGTACAGAAGTTAATGTTTAGACATTTATACTATTAAGTAATAGAGCTATAAACTCTCCAATATGGCACTTTCATTTTACTTAACAATAGATAACACAACAGCGACAGTGAAACAGGCCAAACAAAAGCGATCACCAAAATTGTTGTGACAGTACAATTACCCAGCTAGGAAATTTATTCAATATGCTTTACCATGCCATTGACACAGCGGGACAAGAAAAAGCCCAAACGTTCAGAGAATAATACAACAAGGCAGGAGGGATTTTGGAAAACAAAAAGGATTTATTTGGAAGTACACTTTGAAGAAATCCTTTGCCTCCCCGATTTGTTATCGATGTGCCTCTGACACGACGATGCGCAACAAACAAAGGAAGAAAACCCACGTTCTGTACAGAGCTCTAAAATGAGCCGCAAGTATCTACAGGATGAGCTTGACAGCCTGGGTGTGGGGTGGAGAGGGGCCCGATCCTGCAGCCCGCACTCTCTAAACGAGTTTCGCAGACGTGGTAGGAAAGCTTGGCCCCGAGTCTGCCTGTGTGTCTCCGCGCGTGTGCGTGTGCGTGAGCGTGTCTGTGAGCTCCTACAGCACAGTCCTTGAGTAAAATGGGCAAGTGGGAGCTGCCGGAGCGGGTGCGGGGGTGCCTGGCTGCTCTAGAAGTCCTGCCGCGGGGTGTGAGTTAGACTGTGCCGCCGTAGATCACAGTTTCGCCTGAACACTTTGCCGCACTGCTCACAGTTGTAGGGCTTGATGTCTGTATGGGTAAGAAGGTGAGTTTTCAGATTACTTCTTTGATTAAAGGTTCTTCCACATGTGGGGCATTTGTGTGGAGATTCCTGTTCAGATTTGAAGCAAGCAAAGGATTAATCCTTCACAAACTACCTGGTTTAACGTATTTTTAACGCACTTTTTTTTCTTATCGCAACGCACAACTTGAAATATCGGGCTCGGACACGAACGAGAGAAGCCCCGGGTGGACAGGACACCGTCTACCTCGTCCCGTCCTGCCCCAGAAGGCTTCTTTTTCTAGTTCTCGATTCGTGGTATTTCGCGCTGCTGGGGCGCACGAAGAGCGGCCGCCGCGCCGCCCTCTCGCTCCGGGGCTTCCGCTGCCCGCCGGTGGCCGCAGCGGTCCCGACGGGCAGGCGGGAGGCTCCGCACCGCTGCATGCCACTAGGCTGTCCCCCTGTCCCCGCTGCTGCCGCCGCCGAGGTAGGGCCGGGGCCCTCAATGAAAAACGGCTCGAAGCGGCGACTTGGGCAAACCCGAACTCAGGGCTCGCTCTGCGCCGCCAGCCTCATTCACGCCGGCGTTAAGACCGTCTTCCGCGGCCGCCGATTTTACGCGGGTCTCCTGCGGCCGGGAAGGTTACAGCCGGCCGCTTCCCTCCTCCGAGGAAGCACGGAGCCGTCAAGTGCTGGAACCGCCTCACTGCCCTCGATAGCCCCTTCCCCGGCGACAGCCACTGCCCCTTTCCCCGCGGCGGGCCCGGCCGGGTCCGCGCCGGCGGCATTCGCGTGGAGGAGGCCGGGGAGTGCCGGGCTCACCTGCATGTGGAGGGTTTTGTGGACCGCCAGGGTCCTGGACTGGCAGAATCCCTTCCCGCACTCCTGGCACTTGAAGGGTTTCTCTTTGGAATGGATGTACCTAGAAGGCAAGCCGAGGGGTGAGCGGCGCTGCCGGGATCGCTGAGCCCCCCGGTCCCCAGGCCCCTCTCCCCTACGCCCGGCTCCCCATAAATGCCCCCGCGCTGCTCCTTCCTTCCCCTCCCTTCCTTTCATTCCCCTCCCCTCCCCCCTGCTCCCCCACCCGTATAATTCTGTTTATGGTTAAACTCCTCTATAGGTTCAAACTATTTGCAGTCATTCGTATCGAGGGGTGGTTGTCCTCCTGGGGACAGATCGGGACGTATCTGCTCCGCCAGCGGGACCCGAGCCCTACTCTGCCCTGAAGGAAGCGCGGGTGCGGAGTTGGAGGGGGCGAGCCCGGGAGCGCCCACCTATGCCCCGTCCTCCTTCCGCGCTCCCCTGGGACGCGCTTCAGAAACGCGACAGCCCCAGGGGCTTCACTCCAGCCCCGCCAACGAGGGTGTCTGCCCCAGGCAGAATGCATGTTTTGGCTGCCCTGGCCCCTCCGCGGCCGCGGAACCGGAGCGGGAATTTCTCCTGCTGCGTTCCCGGCTCAGCCCAGAGCTCCTGCAGCGGCTCAGCGTCACCCCCCCGAGGGGCTCCCCACAGCTTGTCTCCTCACGGCCCGACCCGGTCACGGTGGTTCCTCACCGGTGGTCTCGCAGGTGGTCCTGCCTCCGGAAAGCCTTGTGGCAGATGTCGCAGGTGTAGGGCCGCTCGTCCGTGTGGGTCCGCTCGTGAATGAGGAGGTTGTAGGACTTGGTGAAGTGCCTGCCGCAGAACTTGCAGATGAACTCCTTTTTCGTCTTGGAGGGCAGGCGGCCGCGGGAGGGCTTCCTGTCCGGGGACAGCTTGCTGATGCCCGACAGAGGAGAGGCTAGTCCGGGGCTCAGCTTGGCGAGCTCCCCCACCTTGGGGGGGTCCTCCTGCGTGGCGGCCACGGCCAAGTTGGCAAAGTCAAAGCGTGGCCTGTCCTTGTGCAAGGCTGGGAGGACGTGGGCGATGGCCCCTTGCTTGGGGTGGAAGAGGTGCGTGGCGAAAGGGAGCGCAGGGAAAGGAAAGCGGGAGTCCACCAAGCCCTGGGCGGCCGCCATCTCCGTGATGGTGGACCGGGTAATTTCATGCACATTGGGGTAGCCCAGTGTCCAGTGGTTCATGTGCATGGTTTGCACTGCGCTGAGTCCATACAGGCCTTGCAACTGGTCCACAGCTGCAGGGAAGGTGTTCACAGCCTGGAGGAAGGAGTAGTTGGTGAGTTGGAGGGACGGGTGCAGTGGGATGGGGGCTGGCAAAGCTTTGCTTCCCATCTTCCCGGGGTGGGCGCCGGCCGGTGGTGCAGCTGGTGTCTCTGCTGGGCTTTCGAGACGGGGAGAAAATCCTAAGAGGAAAGAGGGGAAAAGGGGAGGAAAGACACTTTAACTGAGAGCAGCGTGGTTCCCTTTAGTCGAGACGAACGCAGTGACGGAGCCAGGACAGGCCAGGCACGGCTCCGGTGCGCTGCCTTGTTGCGGCCCCAGCGCCCCAGCGCAGCCCCGGCTCCTGTCCTCCGGCAGGGCCGGCGGCTGCCACCGACCCAGCGAAGCCATCGCTTCGAGAAAAATTAATGTGTAAAAAAATATATGTTACAAAATAGAGCTCGCAGAAGCACCCACCCCAAGATAAAATGAAGGAGAAAACGAAAACCCTAGCGCCAGGACAACCGAAAGTACCGCAGATTCCAGTTAAACGAATCGGGGAAAAGGACACCGGGAACGGAGCCGGAGCGGGGGCTGTCCCGCTCCCCGCCGCCCCGCTATCGCCCCCCTCCACGTCCACTGCGAGGACCTCCGAGACCGCCTCCCTTCTGCCCCCCCGGCACCGACCTGGCCCCCGGCGTCGCTCTCACCCTCCGCCCGGCCTCCCGCGGGCTCGAAGGCCCCGACCTCGACCCCTCCTGGCTGGGGCCTCCCCGGGAAGGAGCAGGGTGCTCACGGAGAGCCGATGCAGGCCCGGGGGGAGGCGGAGTGGCGGGGAAATAAACCCCGCGTTTCTCTCAGCTCGAGTGCTTATTTTTCTTCCTTCAACAACAACTCATTTATCAAGATAACCGAGGAAAGAAAAGGAGCTCCTGCCCCGCACGCACACCTCCTACCCTGCCCCCCGCGCCGCAGGTCCTAAATAAATCCACTTTGCGCTGAGATCCCTTCCAGATGGCCGGGGCCGCCCCACGCAAGCTCTCCCGATCCCATCAGCGGCGAGGAAAGCGGACGGCCCGGAGGCCTCCCCGGCCGGCCGCGGGCTGCCCCGCAGCCAGCTCCCTCCATCCGTCTGAGCCGGGAAGAGTGAGCGCTGCCCCGGCGGGACGGAGGCGTCCAGCCGAACACACACACCCCACCCCCCGCACCCTCTCCGTTGTCCCAGGGCCGGGAGCTCCGGCAGAGCGGCGGGGCCGGGCCCTAATGAGCGGTGTGTGACTGTCAGAGGGTTTCACTCAGCCCATTCAACCGAAACCGCCGGGCCCGCTTCTTCCGCCGCCCAGGGGACCCTTTGGCGTCCCCGGGGAGACGCTCCCCTCCCGACAGGCAAGGGACATCGGCGCGGGGGGTAAACCCTTGCCCTCTCTGGTTTTTGGTTTCGGTGAGGGTTCACTTCCAGCAGCCAGGCAGCTGCTGTGATCCAGAAAAGCGGTGAAAGCGAGCGCCGGGGTCTCTACAGGCCTATAAACAAGAGGCAGGGCCGAGGGTGCCCCAGCACCTCCTGGGATTTGGGTGGAGGGACTGGTAACTTGTAGCTTCCAAAATAAACAGGACAGCCTGTCCCTAAAATCCCAAACCAAAACCCCCCAAACGGCAACAAACATTCGGGAAGCTCTCGGGGCTCGGAGCCTGGCCACAGGAGCAGCGCTCTTGCCCCTCCGGGCCGCTGCCGCCTTCGCCGCTGCCACACAGCTCGGGCCGCTCCTCTGGCACTCTGCAGCCCCCGGGGAAAATCTAGCTCTCCATTTTCTTTCTCCTAAAATACTTTTTCTCCCCGTTTGTGCCACCGCACTGAATTGGCCCTTGGGGGGGAGGGGGAGAGGAGGGGGAGGAATGGGGCAACGAAGTCGGGTGTGAATGGCAGCGCTGCCCGCCCCTGTTTTCGTTTTCCTTGTAACCTGCCTCTCCTGGATTTCCTCCTCTGCTGCTTAGTTTTTCTGATTTGCGATTGTATCGCGACCGGGGACAGAGTTATCCATACAATCTTATTGCTTTTTTTGTTTTGTTTTGTTTTGTTTTGGTTTGGTTTGGTTTGGTTTGGTTTTTTTGAGCGCGGGTGGTAATATAGAGAAACTTATTTTTAAAGAAGTCGTAGTGTGAGTTCCTATTCTCTTTCCGCCAGGAACCGACACGAAGGCAATAAAATCGCTTTTCGCTGGCTGCCTACCGCGGCTCCTGCCTTCATCCCGGCTGTCTGCGGCGGCGTTTCGGAGCCACCACTGCTGAGCTATGACCGAGGTAGGTACGGTATTGCTGCAGGGCAGAGCTTCGTCTGTTACAGCCGCGTTTGGTGGCTGTGTGTGAGGATGTCATCGCACGGAGCTCGTGTTCATGTCCAAGAACCAAGTCCGAAAAACTATTCCGAAAACGAAATCCGTATCTCAGTGCAGAAACTTTTAAAATGCCACTGCTGTCTGAACCACGGTACAGCTGTTACTATGGGTACTCAGGGTAACTTTATTTAAACCGATCGAAAAATGCCAGAAAATGCCTTTGTGCATGATTTTAAAGTCTACTTAGAATAAAGTACGGGGGAAAGCCAACCAAAAACGGATGTTACCTAAACCTTGGCACTTCCTTTTCCCTTTCCATTTAGAGCGCTTAATTAAATTAAGCCCGATGCCTCGGCAGTGCACCCCTCTCTACCTGTCTGTTTGCTGCCTATCTGCTGGCCCGGTGGGCGCTTCTCTTGCTCTCGCAATGGGGCCGGGGCCGCGTCCCGAGGGCGCTGCTGTCGTTCCCGGGGAGCGGGAAGGCCCCGGGGCACCTCTGGTCCCCGTCGGCTGCCTGTGCAGCCAGGTACAGGTCCGCTTTCAAGAGCGATCCGCGGTCAGCCCTGTTTCGCGCTCGGACCGAAGCCCACTCGCAATGAACTCCGCGGGAAGGACACTGACCGCGCACCCCAGCCGCCGCCGAGCTGTAAACTGAAAGTAAACCCGGCGGTACCGCGCTCCCCGCAGCCGACGGGACGCTCCGCTCCCGGGGCTCAAACGCGTCCCCGTCGCTCCGCTTCCGCCGACGGCAGCGGGCAGGGCGAGCCGGGGGGAGCCACTTACCTACCGCGGCCGGATGCTCCTCCCGGGGCAAAGCCGAAGCGGCGGCCGCAGCACCTTCACGGAGACATTAGATCCACAGCGGGGGCGCTCAGCGGGGCCAGGGCCCGGCGGCGGCCGGCATGTTGCGGAGGGCTGGGCGGCGGCTGGGAGTTCTGGCTGCAGCAGTCCCGGGGCCCGGCATAAACCGCCGCCCGCCACCCGCCCGCAGCCTCCCGCCTTCGACCCCGGCGAGGCTCGGCGCGCGTCTGAGCCGCCCCCTGCCCGGTCCATCACATTTCAGCGGCGAGTGGCGTGGAGCGCTGTCCCCGCCCGCCTGCCGCCGCCGGCCCACCCCGCGGCGCGCACAGCCCCGCGCTCGGGGCCGCGCCGCTCCGCCCCGACGGGACGGGACCGCCCCCGGCTCCGGCCCGGCCCGCCCCGCCGCGACGGCCCCACTGTTTACTTGTGTTTGGGTAGCAACTAGGTTTTAAAGGGGCAGAACGCCCCCCGCAACCCCCACCCCTCCGCGTCACCTAAGTTGACATTTCTCTCCGAGAGCGGCCCGCCGGCCGCGGGGACTTGCGCCGCACCGCCCGCCTCGACCGCCCGCCGTGACACACGCAGTGCACCTTGCCTAAATATTTTAAATAAGCCCCCCACGCCCACAGCGAGGGAATTTTGTGGGCTCCCACGTCTCCGAGGGGCCCTGTAGGTGCAGGTAACGCTCACGTCCGAATGGCTTCGTGGCCGTCTGATAGTTCGCTCTATGGACCTACAACCGAGCGATCCTGCTCTGCCCTTTGCTGTTATTTGGGCTCCTCATGGCAGAGCCAGGAGAATCTTTGTGGAAGCATCCCCATGAGCGGTGACTAAGCACACAATCCCTACCTGGAACAAACAGCTTCGAGAGCAGTTTCGATTTATTACCGGGGAATTTACTGCTACATGGGGCCTCTGTGACCTCTTCAAATTTCTCGATTAAAGCGTTATGTTCAGTTTCGTCGTCAGTTGCATTGCCCGTGGTTTCACACAACACATTTCAATTTTTATCTGTAACGTTATTCTTGTTTTGTTTGTTCTTTGGTTGTTTGTTGGTTTTGTGCATTACTTAAATCACAGGTATGGGGAATTTATTGTATATTTCGGACTGGAGAACTGAAGTAGGCTTTGAGAAGTAGAAAAAGATGTTAGAAGAAGTAGCATTTTAAAGCGGCTTTGAAAAACTGTCAAGGTGAAGGCTGTGCCGGTACATTCGAACCCGTAGAAGACAGTTGAACATAAGTAATGGCTGCATCGGGATTTCCAACCCCCACCCCCCTTTTAATATATGGTGGGAAAAAAAAAAAAAAAAGAGAAGAAGAAGAAAGAAAAAGAAAAGAAATAAAGGGATGGAGTAGGAATTCGCAGAGGGAGGTACGGAGGTGTCCCTTTGCAGGGCAGCGCAGTCAAGACTGGCGCTCGTTGCAGCCCGCGGGTCGTCCGAGCTCTTTTTCGTTTCTTTTCAGAAAGTCCTGCTTCGAAAATGCCCTATTTTAAATCCCAGTCGCCCTAAATAAATCGTGTTTCAACTCCTGGGCTGTAAGGACACCGAGGTTCACAGTTCCGGGAGTAGGGTGATTCCCCCGGGCCGGGAGCGAGGTTGCTGTGAGCGGCCGCGGGAGCTTGCGCGGGGCGAGAGCTCGGCGGTCGCGGCCGTGCTGAGGGGGCTCGGGCACGGCGCGGGGGAGGCCCCCGCATGCCCTCGTTGTTTTGTCTTCTCGAGCGAGGCCAGTTGCTTCAAGAACGAAGAAGAAGGGGGACTTAGAGCCGCATTTTCCGCGCCGCACTGCTGTCTTGTGAATGCCAAGGAGGATCCTCCTCCGGCCACAAGAATAGGAGGGGAATTGTTTGGGAAGAACCATTACTTCTTGCCCTGTACAGCAAGGGAAAAATACTCGAAATTGCTGCGGGGAGAAACAAAAAAACAAAAACAAACAAACCAAACCAAAGCAAAGCAAAGCAAAACAAAACAAAACAAAACAAAACAAGATAAATAAGAAGAAAGAAAATCAAAATAAAATCAGTCACAATCAAAATGAAGTAACAAAAAACTCCCAACAAACAACAGCCTCCCCAACGGAAAAGCCACAAAGCGGCGGGACTGTGGAGGGGAGCGGAGCGGTGCGGAGTCGCCGCCCGGGCCGTTTGCGCCCCGGCAGCTCATGGCAAGTTCCGGCTACGCCGGGAGAGGGGAAAAGACATTCTCGTCCGCTGCAGGCAGCGCGGTGGCAGTCCGGGGCGTCTGCGCTGGCCGGTAGTGCCCGGTGACCCCGGCGCGCCGCCGCCCGGCCCGGCCAGCAGGTGCGCGGCGAGAGCAGGCGGCGAGACTCGAGGTCGCTCGCACGTCGTGGGGATCCAGGACAGCGAACACTCGTCGAGCAAGGGTGACACCACGGGGGGCGCGGGCAGCTGGATGTGGCTGGAGCCACTCTCTTCCGCGTCACCTTTCCGCTTTCCCCCGGCCTCTCACGTCCCCGCGGGCCTTCCTCTGCCGACCGGGGCGTTGGGCCGCCACCGACGGCCATCCCGCGGCCGGCGGAGCACGGGCGTCCTGCCGCGGCAGGTGCCCTGCTCCAACTCTGCAGAGACCTTCGCCCCGCTGTTCCGCGAACGGGAGCGGAGCACGACCAGGGCTGTGCCGTGGGGCAGGGGGTAGCGGGCAGCGACCGGAGCCCCGCGCCAGGCGGCGGCGGCCCGCGGTGCTGCAGCGGCCCCTGGAGGCCGCGTGGAGCCCTCTCTGCTCCGCCAGCTACCGGCGCTTACTTCGGCCCGCGGCAGCCCGGCGGCGGCGGCGGCACCGCACCCGGCGTGGAACCCCCTCCGTACCGCCCGGGAGATGGGGACCGCGGTGCCATGAGGAGGGCAAGAGACGGCGCCGCTCTGCGCGGGTACCCAACCGCGCACCCCGGACCGTCGGCTCTAATATGTGCTTCCCGCTGGTGCCGATACCTCTGTGGTCATCTCAGCCTCCCCTCGCTCTCTCCCCTCCTACCCCCGCAAAAGTCCTCCGGAGCGCTGGACTTCGTCCAGGGCAGCGGGATGATGGGCAGCGTTTGTTCCCGCGGTGAAGGACAGAGGCGCAGCACACGCACACGCGCAGCCTGACCTTGACCACCCGCCCCATCCCGAGCGCAGAAACGCATTCGCGAGGTGGAACGGTGATGGGACCGCGGCTCGGCAGCAGCAAGGCCCCGCGGCGGGGCTTGGCAGGAGCTCCCTCTGAGCGCGGTCGCTGTTCGCGCTGCTGCACGGAGCGGCTCCGGCCTTCGCGAACCGCCGCTGTCAGCAGTCGGTGGCTGCGGTCGCAGGGGATTCACCCCCGATGAAAAGAACGGCACAAAATCTTCCGTGGGAGCCGGGGATGCTCCCACAGAGGCAGAGAAGCGTTCGGCAGCGGAGAAACCGGCCGGTGCTGCTGCAGCCCCGACCCACGGGGTTATCTGGTCCAATTCCGGCTCATGACAGGGTCTCTGCCGAGGGAAAGGGCCGGCGGTGAAGCCCCTGGTGCAGAGCTCTTATAGCGCCTTGGCTCGGGAGGCGCTCCGACGGGTCCCGAGGGCCTCTGTCTCGGTGAGCGCTGCCGGGGCGCACAGAGCAGAGGCGCCGCTCGGCATCCAGCGCACCCGCGGCCCAGATCGCAGTCCCGGTTTGCCGCCCGCCGACTGACAGGTCGGTGCTGCGAAGGACTCGGGCTGCACACCGAGGACTTAGTTTTGTCTTTCTTTTGAGGAAAGCAGTGAGCGGCCGCCGATCTGGCACAAGATTCCGCTGGTGTTTCTTGGTGACTAGATCGTCACCGACTTAACTCGCCTTTACTGGGGTGAGATTTTTTGGTCTTGTTTTTAACGTCCCAGTCAGGAAACGTCAAGGTTTGACCTTGCGATGCAATTCCCGCTCAGTATCTCCCTTTCCCCGCTGAGATTCGAATCCCCGTAAAACATCTCTGCGACTGATTTCCATACACGAAGAAATGGATTAAACGCACAACGACCTCATCGGGTTCGATCTCGCCCGCGTCTTCCACAAGCGCGCAACCCCCTCTACCCGCTCGCCCGTGGCCCCTGCCCGCGGGGCTCTCCCCGGGCAACAAGGAGCGGGCCGAACCGCCCTGCCCGCGGCACAGCCAGCTGCCTGCCCTGACGGGCACCACCGCTGAAACCAGCCCGACCGGGTGCCTGTTTCCTCGCCCTCCCCTCGCTAGGGAGCACCAAGCCCTAGGGAGGGGGATTTTGCTCTTCAGCCACCGCCGTGCCCCGGCTCCCCGCTCCCAGGATCTCCTGGCCCCACGTCAGGCGACTGCGGAGCTCGCAGGCACGCAAGGAAAAGTGTCAAAATGCCCATGGCCGAGGGCGGCTTTGCCGTGTGCACGGCGGAGGGGGTTCCCTCATCCAGAGGAACTTGCAAGTTGTGCCGTGGTGTAATTGCATGGTGAGGATGAGGCGAGGGAGGACGTGGCGGCTGCGGCCGACGCTACAGGGAGTGAGGAGAGGACACCGCCCGCTGCCGTGCTGCCACCTTGCCCCGACGGCAGGCACCGAACCCCTGATTGCTCCGGCGGCTTCTGTGCAGCCAAATCTCCGTGGCCGGGAGAGGGGCGGGCACAGCCCACCTGCTCCATCGAGAATGCTCTGCCCCGGCCCAGAGGCCAGGGATGTCCGTCTCCTGCCACGAGAACCTTGCCCTTTGCAGCAGTCCTGTCCTGAGGTGAGCACATCCGGCACACTCTCCCGAACACCCTAGTCTGCTGCCTGCTGATCTCCTCAAGGAAGAGGGGGAGAAAAGCCCTTGATAAATGGGCTTTTCCAGCCCAACAACAACAACAAAAAAGATGTTTTTGTGGTGCTTGAAATGAGCAGTTGTCAAGACATAAAGAAATACAACGTGCCGTGCCTTATTGTAGTTTGGTTTAAGCAACCATTTGGCTAAAGTCTTTCCTGCCGTCAGCACTAAAACACTGAGCAGGGCTGTTGCCTACAGCCACGGCTGGAAGCCCAGACACCCATCGCACACGAGTGGGCCCCTTTCTCGTCTCTCCCTACCTCACTGCCCCTCCCGAGCTGAGCCCGGGGATCGCAGAGGCTGGCAGGCTTTGCTTACTCTCTGGTGGTGACATTTTACCTGTTTTTGCAGATGTGTCAAGCAGCAGCCTACAAGGTGGCGGTGGGCAGGGCTTCAGGGCTACCTGTCTGCTGCACAGACCTGGGCTTGTATGCTTCTCTCCTGGGGAAAGGGGGATTTCAGGCACCGATGAAGTTCTGCAGCTGCCTCTGGCTGGAAGGTTCATGATGTTTTCAATCTCCAAGCCAACCATTAGGGGGGGGGGGGAACCTAAAAGAAATATTGTACAAAAGCAATAAATTGGTTTAAGAAATGCAGTTGTACATTTGGTTGCATGCCTCGTAACTCACCTAGGACATGAGAACTCCAAGGCAGCAGAAAAGGGGGCCCATACATCTTGTCCTGTGATGTATATTAAATAACTCCATTTCCTTTCAAGAACTTTCTATATCCCAGCGAGCAACTTGCTTTCCACAGATAAAATTAATACTGTAGGGTGAAAGTCAGCAAACGATAAAAGAGCTCAGAGGGGGTTTTCCAGCTGTAAACATGCAGAATCCATATGGTCATTAGATACATCTGTGGGTTAAGCACTGATTTGTTTATACAAGCCTGATGCTTATGATACTCTGAAACTGGGAATATTCTGTCCAATATCTGTGTGCTGTAATCCCCCTTTACCTACCCTCTGCCTGTGTGTTTCCTGTTTGCAGCATGCATTCTCCATGTGTAAACTGTGGTGAAGGATATGTTATAAACCAGGATACTACAGAGCGCTTCAGACGTTTCTAGAGCACTACAAGCACAGTGCAAGCATATGCAAATCATCACTCACAGATGTGCACAATGTCCATGTTAATCTCTGCGTGGTTTTTGGGGTGTTTGTGGCATCTAATTCAAAGAAAAGGACAATAATGGCTGTTACGAAAAAGTACCAATTGTTCCCAGGCAGGCTTCCCCTAGAATGCCCAGACCTTACTGATGAAACCCTGCATTGCTTAAGAAGATCAGGGTCTTCAATGCTGATGTTCCCCTCAGCTTCTACTCTTGCCACCTCATGGCACCACTGTGGGCACCATTCTGTTGGGTGAAGGACAGTTGCTACCATACAAAATCTATGGATGTGGTGCTTATTGATACACCTTGGAGATCTTTCAGCGTGGAATAGCTTGGACCTAGCTTGTGGCATGGCTAAAGGAGGCTTTTTTCCCTATGAACTCTCCATAGCTACTGTGGAGAAAGATGAGGGCAAGATCCCTCTGGAGTAGAGAAAGGCTGCATAGGGCACAGGAACAGGTACAGCTGGGTACGGGAACAGAGCAAGTCAAGAACATATCTGCATCCTTTTCCTGTTCCCTCTCCTCTTCCCTTTCCCTTTCCCTTTTTTTCCCTTTCCCTTTCCCTTTTCCCCCTTTCCCTTTCCCTTTTCCCCCTTTCCCTTTCCCTTTTCCCCCTTTCCCTTTCCCTTTCCCTTTCCCTTTCCCTTTCCCTTTCCCTTTCCCTTTCCCTTTCCCTTTCCCTTTCCTTCCCTTCCTGGTGCAGGGATACCCAGTGTCCGGTCTCTGGGTACCCTGTACCAGCAATAGGATAGGATAGGATAGGATAGGATAGGATAGGATAGGATAGGATAGGATAGGATAGAATAGAATAGAATAGAATAGAATAGAATAGAATAGAATAGAATAGAATAGAATAGAATAGGATTAACCAGATTGGAAAAGACCTCTGAGATCACCGAGTCCAACCTATCACCCAACACTATCCAATCACCTAGAGAGAAAGCATGCAAAGCTAGCATGAATGTAGCAATGGATTTCTGCCTTCTTTGCTCATGGACTTCTGTTGTCTGTTCACATGGTGATACAGATCCCTGCTCAGAGGCCTGGCATTCCACTTGCTCTCCTTAGTTCCCTTCTGCAGACCCCTCAGAAGTATGTGAGTGACCTACACAGACCCAAACAGCAGGATGCAATCCAGCAAACAGATGTTTCCCCTGGTTTGTCCATGCTAGATGGAGTGGTCCACTTCATAAAGACAATCAATGATTATTGCAGATCTGCCTTGTGTGCATGAACTATTCCATGTATTTGATCTGGTTACCTGTGGTAGGCTGGTGAAAGTTGTTTGTTGGGTATGTTGCTCTTTCAAAGGCCCCTTTGGGAACTGTTCCCAAGAAAAGTACAAACTTCAGCATTAGAACCCATTTTAGCACCAGAGGTGCTGAAAGCTGAGGGCTCTGCAGCAGGAATGGAATTGCCTCGAGGCCTCTTATTTTCAGCTTTTCTGGTCAGTGGAGAAAGAGATACTGCCAGCCACACTGAAAACTTTGAAGCGTAACATGTATTCCTCTTTCCCACTTCATTTGCCCTGCTGAATCCTGGTTGTTCAAATGCAAGCCTGAGCTTCACTGTTCTTGGGAGTCTGCTTGTCTCTGGACTGCTGGATGGAGCTCACCTGTGCAGGTTCAGCACTCTGCTGTGCCAGGAGGTAAGTGTGTGCATGGCAAGAAGCATCAGAGACCCTGGGACAAGGAATGCTTTGGAATGACAACACTCTGGGCTGTGATAGAAGTAAGGATCAATGGTTTCTGCAAGAGGAGGGGCTTTCAGAAAGCCTAGCTCAGTGCCTATAGAGAGTTGTGAGGAAGCCTCCATAGTTGATAGACATTCTCAGGACAGAGAAGTCAAAGCTGGTTGTAGTAAGTGAATAAGTATTTTCTGAACCCAAGAAAGGCTCCACAAAAGGACTTATGGAGCCACCAGAAAGGGTTCTTGAACAAAACCCATCCTGTAATTGATCTCTATGTGAAACCTGAAAATAGAGAGTCTCCATGACTTTGGCCAGAGGGCTTTGACCAGCATGGCGTGGTAAGAACTGCTGCTGGGAAGAGCACCAAGTAAATCTAATACAGCCTGTTTATTTCAGTGGGAGCTGGTATGAGAGGCAGTCTGTGGCCACAGCAGCATCACTGCCACTCCTGAGATCTGAAAAGGAGACCACCGACAAAGGTCATTAGCTAAGGTTAAGCAGGGTCAACCCTGACCTTTCTCCAGTCTCCAAGCAGACAGCTCTTGAGCAAATACAAAACCACAAGAGAAGCCTTAAACAACGACAATAACAAAATAAGTGGAGTCAAAACTGCAGATCTGTTTTTATTCAAAGCATAATATTTATAGATGATAGATACTGAAAGGCAGCAGAGCTGTTTGAAGTGCCATCCCTGAAGCCAGATAGAGAAGGCACACTCGAAAGCACTGTGCCTTTTGAACCCCAGTGAGACATGATTTTGAGCTTTTCAGAAATGGTATTTGCATCCCTAGAGCTTGGCAATTCCTACAGGCTTGGGAAAGAAGAATATCAGGAATACCTGACCTTCTGTTAGAGCTACAGGTGGAGTCTGAAATGCCAAAAGGCTGTTCGAGGCATCACTTAAGTCTGATCTAGTTCAGAATGAGTTTCATGTTATCTTTCCCCTCCCCAGTGGTTTCAAGAAGATATATAAAACCAGACCAGAGCTGATGTTTACTTTTACAGCTAATGGTTCCTCAAATCTACAAGAACTTCTAAGCAGTAGATAAAAGCAGCTGCAAAAGTGATCTAGAAATAAACATCCAGAAGAAAACAGAACTGCAATCAAAGTTCCAGCTGTTCTTGTCTTAATTCTTATCAGTATTCTTTTTAATCAGGCACATTTTGAAGTCAAAGGCTTACTTCCAACAGCTTTTGTCCATCCATACATATGGATGTATGGAAGTCCCTTGAAATACTACAGAAGTTCTGTTTCACATCAAAATAGTGCCTGCTGTCACTGAAATTATTAATTTTCTCTTCCTCATCCCCCATGTTCTCTCCGGGCCCCTCTTTTGCATCTGGCATGTGTACTGATACTCAAGATGACAAATACTGATAACTGCAAAGCTGCAATGCTGCACACTTCCAGAAGGCAAAGCTTAGCCAAAGTTAGTCACTGATTTATGTCCTGTGTTCTGTTCAACAGCACAAGGTTGTTCTTTTTCTTCTTCTTCCCCCCTCCCCCAATTCCATACCTTTAATCCTTGCCACCTTCAACCTAGTGTGTGTCAAATTTCCATCTTATTGTTGCAGCTGTGGTTTCTTGAACAGAAAGTGTGCTTCTCCAAGGCAGTGACACATTCTTCAGTTTATTCACAGAGTTAAATGCTCTGTTGTTCCAAAATGCCTGAACTCATTAAAATGTGATGGGGTGGGGTGGGGTTTTTTGGGGTTGTTTAGTTTTGTTTTCTTTTGCCATATTGAATGGTTGATGCTGAGGTTTTAAAACACAAAGCAAGGATCTTGGGATCACTGTTCCTGTTCAGTCCAAGTCTGTAGAAAGAGTGGGCAGGGGTCATGAGGCCAGGCTTGCGGTGTTGGTTTTGGTTTGGGTTTTTTTTTTAGCAGAGGTTATTTACAAAGCACACCACACAGAAAAAAGCTTTCCCACCCCAGAAGTGCCTCCCACAGGTGTCCAAACTCTGCACCATCTAGGTACCATGTTACTTAGGATGACTTCACGACCCACCGCTGCAGCCAGCCCGCAAAGCAGATTGGGTTTGGAAGAATCTGGATGCTTACAGAAAGAGAGCTGCAGAAGTTGAGTGCTTTCAGCACAACCTCTGCTGTTTTATGGGGACTCCCAGCTTCCCTCTGCTCTCCCATATCACCCTCCCAACCCTTTCACATCACCCTTCCAACCCCTTGGACAGATGTCTGGGAAGGGTTACTCTTCCTCTGAAGGAGCTGGTGAGAAGGACCATACCTTTGCTTCAGCCTCCTCAGTTCAAAGTCCAGCACAGTAATTCAAACCCACTTTTATCCTCTTTAAAAGCTCAGAGGTTAGTGTTTTCCACCAGAGCAGCTGAGACATGTCCCGGGCCTGGAAAAGGCCAAGAAAATAGCTGAGAGCTGTGCAGCTTAAACTGCTGCGAAAAATCTGCCAGAGGACATCTGTCAAAGCCCAAGGAGTTCCAGTTACATATGATTTCATTTGATCCCAGAGGCTAAATAATGTACAGGAAAGATTTAATAATGTTATGTAGCTTATGTGTGGAAATGTGAAAAAGGAAGGGGATACAATGCCAGGCTGAAAAACCTTCCTGTGCTCAGAGCACTGTTATTGCTACACAGTCAGAAAACACAGCTTGAGCAGTGGGCTGTGATAATAAAATTAAAAGCTGGAATGGCTGGAGTATTTACTCAGGTGAGACTACTTGATTAAACTGAGAAAAAAGCAAAAAGAAAAGGTGACTTCATATTTTCCAGGAAACTGCCAGGAAATTGTCAGTGGAGAGAGCCCCTCTCCTCTTTCTTCCACATCAGTTCCACTGCCACATGAAACCCTGACAGTGCAAACAGGGTACCTGAGGCTGGCTGCTCACAACACTTCCAAACAGCAGTGCAAGGGAGGCTTTGGCTACTAAAAGAACAAACCCAAATGGCCCTCAGCTATTCCTGCTGGTAAGTCTGAGTTACAGCACCTGCTGAGCTGCAGGTATGGTCCCTCTCACCAGGGTAAGTCTGAGTTACAGCACCTGCTGAGCTGCAGGTATGGTCCCTCTCACCAGGGTAAGTCTGAGTTGCAGCACCTGCTGAGCTGCAGGTATGGTCTCTCTCACCAGGTCACTTCCAGAAACAGTTATTTGTGGCAGAGAGGGTGAAGAGGCAGCTGGAAGGGTGATGTGAAGGGCCACTGCAGGATCTGTCAAGTGTCATCTGTCAGGGCTTCTGACAGTGTCATGCTCCAATGCCACGTGACACCACTTAAATACTGGGGAAGGAGGGATCATTAAACAGGATTCATAGCCAGGATGGTCATGGGGTGAAAGCAGGAGCAAATGGATCCTGTCCAGTAATACCTAAAAACTTCTGTGCAGTCTCACAAAGGAAGCAAGTGTAATGTTTCCTAGATTTCTTGAAGCTGGCACTTGTGGTAGTCTTTCTCTGGCTGGTGCTTTTATCTCCCTTGGGATAGCCATAACTGTTTTAGCAGCTGAAAACTTCTGCTCACCGGTTTTTCTTTCACTGGAAGGGGCTAAGTCTTTTTCTTCCAAGGTTGGGTCTTTATTTGCAGGGAGTTCCAGCAGGTTTCTTAGGTTTCTCATTTCCTCTTGTTATTTCTGCTCTCATCTGTTTTGCAAATGGCCACCATAATGTTAAGCTTATCTAATGGCCAGGCCTCTGGCTGGAATAGTGCCAGCAGCATTCTGAAAGTCAGTCATCTGAAAGCATTCAGAGGAGATGGCCATCACCTTCTCCCTGAACCTCAAACATAAAACTTCCCTGATAAGCACATACTCCAATGCCATGAAAAGCAAGAGGTTACTCTTACATTCAGATACCATTTGAAGCAGCTTCCTCAGGTGACTCAGTGTCACTCAGACACTCTGCTGCGTGGAATCTCACTGTACAAACTCTCAGATCTTTTTCCAGTGTTTGGGGAAGGTACCACTTGTACATACACAGAGTGAGGAGTGAGTGTCTCCAGGGTGGCTTCACAGTGAAAGCAAGCTTCGTTCTACAGTTGGCTCTCCTTACTTCATTAATTGAGACACTGTTCCTTCGCTGGCAGGGTGTTGTTCAGTTCTGCCTACTCCTGGCTTTTGACATCAGGTGTGGCTTGGCAGCTCCTACCATCAGTGAGACTTAGGGGCTTTGCCACAAGTCCTGCTGAGAAGAGTGGCAAGGGCAGAACAATTTTCTTTCCCATGTTCAGGGGAAGTCTGCAAAAATGCAAGATCTGTTGCAGGTCTTTTTTTTGTGTGCAGACATACACAGAGCACAAAACTCTCATTAATTTTGCTGTTCACCTCAGTGAGTTCTGGATTTTATTCAAAAGGAGGAGTTCAGTAGGAGTACTGGGTCTCCAATTTAGAAACTTGAGAAGAAGCCCAAAAACTTGACCAAGGTCTGCATGAGTCACTCTGAGGACACAACATGTAGCAATAAAGATTAATGTAAGAGCTAAGGAGCTTAGCCTTGCAAAGAGAAAACCAGAAGTCTGTTATTGTAACATTTATTTCGCTAAGACCTGAGAAGGAAGCACTGAGAGTAGTTCCTATGCACACTCTGGGACAATCAGCTTTGTAGGAATGGGGTCTGTGTGGAAAAACCATTCCTCATTTGGACTTCCCATTCCCCAAAGAGAAGGAAATCTGACCTTGTGGGAGATAGGAAAAACAGGCCCAGAGGAGGGAACTGCAGCATGAAGACCCCTCCACAAGCCTCCAGAGCAACCTTGTTTTGGAAAGAGGGCTGACAATACCAAGAGAAAGATCCTCTGGCCACTGCCGTATCTGCCTGAAAGGGCTGATTCAGTGGCACTGACTGAGAGCTCGACTGAGAGCCCGCTGGGAAAGCAGCGTTTCCCAGCTCCGAGGGATCCTGCTGCCTCAGCGCTGCGGCAGCAGCAAGGCTGCTGAGTCAGCCACCGAGCGTCAGTCGGACACTTCCCACTCTGATCTAGCAGAGGGCACAGGAAGCAGAGGCAGGAATGCATGACGACGCCAGAGAAGGTATGGCAGTACGTGAGGGAAAGGCTCTTCTGGAAGGGACAATCAGACATTTCATAGTGGCTTAGTAGACTACAAACATTGGCTTGGGTTACTCGAGTATGTTAGAACATACTTAGGAGAAAGCTGACTTGCAGTGGCTCTACTGAAAAATTCAGCTTAAATCAAGAGCTGTTTGTGCATAGACTGGCAGAGCTCTAGGGATAGCAACTGATGTCTTGCACGGGCTGTGGGTCTGCCTTGGCACAGTCGTTTATTGATTAAACAGACATTCCTCAAGCTGAGCAGTCTGCATAACAGTAATGTGGCTCCCCCCAGCTTCTGACTTGTGTGATGAGGTCCTGTGCCAGCCTTCCTGTCCTAGGACTGAGACCACCAAGCACAGGTAGAACTTCTGCCATTTGTTGCCATTTTGAAGAGTATTACTTAAAAACCGGACCACGAGAGGTGATTATCACAGGCCCACCACTCTAGAACAGCCTCCCTACCAGCACAGCAAGTTCAGGGAAAAGCCTCTCTCACACACAATCCCCCTCACTGCAAGACACCTGTTCTCCTTAAACCATTTCTTTTTTCCCCCTTCTTATTCTTTTTTTTATTAATATTTTTTTTCCAGTGGAAGTCACCCCAGCTGAATTAAATTTGTTTCCCTTGGGCCTGCATTTTCTTTAGCCAACACAACAGCTGCACCATGTGGAGATGAGCCACGAGAAGTGTAACAACACATGTTTGTGATTGCTGTATCAACTCTGGCAGATTTAAGTGCAGAGGTCTTTAGCTGCCTCCTATTAGAGAGCCAGGCTTTACAACATCTTGCAAAGTAGTAGCAATAATAGAGAGGTTTATGTATTCCTTGTCCATGCTGGTACAGTAAAACCAGAAAGGCTCTGACTATTACTTATAGCTATAAAGATTGGATTAAGCACAACCATTTTCTTTTGCATGTTAAAGCAGAAACAGGACCGGAGGATGGGTTAACTACAATGGAATCCCCTGAGACCCCCTGCTAGCTGTTGCCCACTCCTGCAAAGACACTCAGGCATTCAGCATGTGCAGTAACCCTGTTATTTCAAAGCTGCAGTAAATTTAATCTCTCCAAGAAATTGCTGAATTCCTGGAAAATAATGCATAATCTTGGGTCAGTGTGCCTTTCTTTCCCCCTTCTTTCCCCCCACCCCCTCATTTCAGGAACAGGTGCCAAAAACTGGTCTTGTGCAGCCTAACTCAATGGAGGTCAGTTTAGCAGTTTTAAAGCCTGCTTTTGAGGCATTCAGTTAAAAGCTGTTGAGTATTCCACACCCATTATAATGAGGTACTTGTTTTTGAAAGACCATTTGGAAAGGTCAAGACAAACGCCAGTAGCACAGCCCGGAATCGAGCAGTGTTGTGCCCGCTGCTTTGTGCATAATTAGTGCTGCCCGTGTTTGTGGGGATGCTAACACAGTTGTGTGACTTTAATCTTCCTGCACCTTTTCTCACTTAAAATTGCAGTACCCCTGCAGATGGCATGATGTGCATCTCCTGTTCTCCACTGATATTGTTATGCATGATGCACTACAGATTAAAATGCAATGCAGATTATACAACGTTGCCTATGTGTCCCTGTGACTCCCAACAGCAAATTTTCCCACTGGCTTAAATTTCAGATGCTTAGTATCTGTTCCACAAGGAGGGGACCACTTCTCCACTGTTTATCTTTCCTGACTGCATCGTTTCTAATCAGCTGAACCTATGACATATTATTAAAAGGCTGTCAAATAGATGGTAGTGTCTAATGTGATCTGCCTCCAGTTTTGACCTTTCCTCCATTCTCCTGGGAGATGAATTGGGCTGAGGATGGAAACACTAGTCAGGCAAAAATCCACATTTATATGCACACTCCCATGAGCAAATTAGATAGGAAGCAAGCCCCTGTAGATGTTAACAGACTTTGTATCAGGTCCTAGAGACCTAGCCTGAGCTGCCCAGAGCAGGGATTTCCTCTCTGTTGATCTTTCTGAAGGAGAGATGCAGTGTGTGTTAAAAAGCTGTAGTTTGGCTCCTCCCTCGTTTCAGTTTTTCCTCGTTTGCCCCAGTATTCAGATCAGCACATTCATTTTAAACTTCAGTGTTCAGGAGTTTAAACTGTGCCTTGCTAACTGGATGAGGGCAGCTCAACACTACCAGTGTCACAAATTAGATCATGGAACTACCGAAGGGCTGAAGGATGAAGCAATCAAAGCTGTGTACCGGCCAGTTCAAGGCTACACAAAAACACGAAGCCCTCTCTTGTTTAGAAGACATTGAAATGTGATCTATGGACACAGAAGAAGCAACGTCTTTAAATCTTAACGTGATTAGCAGCTTTACTCTGGAGGGATCTTCGGGAGGGGATGGACTCCACCCTGAGGAAGATAAAAGACTTCAGTTTTCTCAACTGGAAGGAGTGATTCATTTTAGGTGGAAGGGGTATGCATGTGATATTCCTCATGTGGTAAATTAACTGTTTCCATTAAGAAAGCTCCTAGCATATGGAGTTGCTCTATTTTCCCCTGCTCTGCACAGAAAACTGTACAACCAGAACACGTTCTTTTTGCTAAACCCAGCCCTGGTAAAACTGGGCAGTCCTGGTGGCTGGTGGGAAACTCTCTCTCTCTCTTTTTTTTTGCCTGTTAAATAAATCCATTAACCTTCCACTGCTGTTCTGCTTGCAACTGAGAACATTTATTTTGGGTGAAGGACCAGTGAAAAAAGCTCAGGTCTCACATGTAATGGGGCTCATTAGCTCTCTAGGCAGCAACTCGCTTTACGGTCTGCTGTGTTTTTCTAGCCTGACCTATGAACACTCAGTCACTTTAGCATTTTGTTTTCAGCAGAAAGTTCCCTTGCTTGGTAGGGACAATTGCCCCTATACTCATCCTGAGCAGCACTGAGGACGCCATAAAACTCTTCCCTGCTGAAGCAAACCGAACCTGCTGAGACTCAAACCAGCGCATCCCACAGACCCGCTCCTGTGGAACCTCATTCTTTGCTGTTTCTTCAGAGCGCAGGCTGCTGGGGGGAAGGCTTCCCACTGCTTTTAAGAGCAGGATGGGAACCTAAGAGCACAGCTTAATCTTTCTCTTGTTTTGAATACATTTCTCCTTTCCACGGGACCTTATCTTGTAATCAGAGCCCCTGCTTTACGGTCAGTCATGAAATGGCTGTTATGCCACTGAACTGTTTGGGTACAGTTTTAAGACCAGAATTGTATTTAAGTCTTTCCTCCCCCCCCCCCCCCCCCCCCCCCAAGTGTGACTGTACATGTTATATGAGTAGCTTATTTGGAATTGAATTATGATCTTCTGGCATGTTTTGATTGGGAAATGTTGGAAAAAAGTAGGAAACTGAAATTTTGTGGTTTCTGGATTTGAAAGCATCTAGGATGACTGATTCTTCCACACACAAACCGCTTGCTTTGTAATATCTATGAAGTAAGCTGCAGATGTGCTTCAGAAATAAATAGGGAGGGTTTGAACAACAAGGACAAAATAATAAAACAAAACAAAACAAAAAAGAGAAGAAAAAAAAAAACCAAAGAGAAAGGAAACAAACAAACAAAAAGCAGCTCCAGAACCAAACAAGCTGCAAGCACTTCATGGCATTGCTTTTGTAGAGCCCAGCACTCACAACGTGCTTCCCAGTTGTTTGGGCTCTCCATAGTTGTCTTTTGCTATTCTGTCCTTGTGTTTCCCAACTTTTGTACTTCTTTTCAAGCGTTTCTGTGAAACTCCCACAGGGCAAGGAGACTTCCCTTCTTCAAATCTGAAAAAATGGGTCTTGTAGCCTCTTGAAAGCCGCAAGTTTGTTTCCTGTAGTACTGGCCTCATCCAGTAACAAGGACTGAATCATTTTGGAGTTGTTATTGAAAGTAGTTTCCATTCCTAACGCAGGAATTAAGCCTTGCTCGTTAAATGTTACTTATTTATTCTCCAGGGTGTGAGCACACCCCTTTGCAGGCTGGAGAACAGATGGTCCCCCCCAGAAAGACAGAGCGGATCTTTATGTAGAAGGGAATCCAGAGTAACCCTCGGTATTGCCACAACAACAGCAACGGTTTTACAAACCAGAGCGAGCTTGTGTTTTGTTTGGGTTTTTTTTCTTTGTCAAGTTGATGGCAATCTGTAGCTCCCCATGAGCACAATCAGTGCAGCTGTAGTACAGGCTGGAATATCTCCTGTGCTTAACTGTAAATAGCAACTGGGTATCCATGGTTTATTTTTACCGCAGTGTGCTATAATAGGAAAAATATCAAATGCTAAGTCTATATTTAGCCTGTTACTAAGAGTGTGAGCTAAAGGGTTAGTCAACAGAAAAACCCTATCCTAATCAACAAATGCAATAAGATTTTGGATGCCAAAATGATGTATCCTAGGCAGTGAGAGGAACTGCAGCAGTGCTGATGATATTTCACTACTGCAGGTTTTTGCTGCGCTTTGGAATAGAATAGAACAGAACAGAACAGAACAGAATAGAATAGAATAGAGTAGAATAGAATAGGAATCTAAATAGAATAGAAATAGAAAGAAATAGAAGTAGAAATAGAAATAGAAATAGAAATAGAAATAGAAATAGAAATAGAAATAGAAATAGAAATAGAAATAGAAATAGAAATAGGAATAGGAATAGAAATCTAAATTAGAATAGAATAGAATAGAATAGGAAAGAAATAGGAATCTGAATGGAATGG
Source organism: Melanerpes formicivorus (assembly GCF_026170545.1). Lineage (NCBI taxonomy): Eukaryota > Metazoa > Chordata > Aves > Piciformes > Picidae > Melanerpes > Melanerpes formicivorus. Next base: position 2,099,794 of record NW_027142408.1, read on the forward strand.
AATGGAATGGAATGGAATAGAATAGAATAGAATAGAATAGAATAGAATAGAATAGAATAGAATAGAATAGAATAGAATAGAATATAAAATAAATAGGAATCTAAATGGAATGGAATGGAACGGAATGGAACGGAATGGAATGGAATGGAATAGAATAGAATAGAATAGAATAGAATAGAATAGAATAGAATAGAATAGAATAGAATAGAATAGAATAGAATATAAAATAAATAGGAATCTAAATGGAATGGAATGGAACGGAACGGAACAGAATAGAATAGAATAGAATAGAATAGAATAGAATAGAATAGAATAGAATAGAATAGAATAGAATAGAATAGAATAGAATTAACCAGGTAGGAAAAGACCTTTGAGATCCTCAAGTCCAACCTGGGGACTTTGTGAATCAGGTTGATTTTGACAGAGAGGATACCAAAGGCAGAATCTGTGCCTGTATTTCCTGATGATTGATTTTCTGCATCTTTCTCTTGCAGGGCCAGCAAAGAGTCAATTTCCCTTGGCATGACACTAATTCACCACTAAGTTGTCAGTAGTTCAGGAAAAGAAATCAAACCCCAGTTGTTCTTTATTCCTAAATGTGATCAAAAACTCACCTAAAAAAATGAATCATCTACATTTCAATCCCAACTTGAGAATGTGCTGCTTTGGTATTTTATTTATAGCTATTTCATGACTGACAGGGTTAGGAAAGTATATAACAAATTCTTAGATAAGCCTTCAAGGTTACTTCACATCAGCCATGATAGGTGGGAAAAAATGCAGACAGAAGTCAGTTTTTCTTATCTTCTGTATAAACAAGCTGGTATTTCATTCAAGGCCTTTTCTTTAACTTCCAGCATACCAGATTGCTATCAGGCAGTCACAAGGAGAGACATGCAAACATGTTGTTATTGACTGTTTGTCTACTGAATCTTTGAATTGGTTTCTAAGGAAATCAGGAGCTGCATTCATTCTGCCCTCCTGCTTCCTTACCTTTCTCCCCTTCACAGTCATTTGTGTTCGAGCTGGCTAGAATACACAATCATGTCTGACAAAAAGCTGGAGCTCTGTAATTATACTAAGTTGCTTGGTTTTTTTTTTCCAGAGCCCATAGGTGATGGGTAGAGGAGGGAATGCCTTGTTTACACAGGGCTGCCCACCCTCCCTGGGCAAGGGAAAAGGCAAACTCTCTCAGGTGCTAGGTTGGAGACCATGCTGTTGACTGACCTGCAGCCTTCTCCTGTGAGCTAAACACCTTCTGCAAGCCAAACAGCAGGATGTGGTGCAGGCCCAAGATACTTGGGATTCCATGGGGTGATGTCAAGGTGGGCCAAGGCACAGTGAGATATCAATGGTGGTTTAAGGAGTACAGAGCTGGGGGCAGGCCTGGGGGTCTGTGCAGGCACAAGGACATTGAGGGTTTTGGGATGTTGAGGCAGGGAGTGGAGCTACTGTAGAATGAAGAGGACACTGAGGGGGAAAGCTCTGAGGACCCTATGAAAGAGACTCTGGAGACTTCCAAGGCCCATCTGGATGTGCTCCTGTGACCTGAGCTAGACAGTATGGTCCTGCTCTGGCAGGGGGGTTGGACTCAATGATCTCTTTAGGTCCCTTCCAGCCCTGTGATCCTGTGAAAGAACTGGGGGCTACCATGGTTAAAGGGTAGAAAGCATATGGGGAAAAGCACCATGGAAGATGATGAAGGACTAGGAGGTATTTTGTCTGAAGAGTGCAAGGTGTTTGTGAGGTACCTCTTGGAAAAGGGGTGCTGCTAATCCTGCTGTGTTCTTGCAGCCCCTGTCAGTTACAGTGCCTCTTGCTCAAACGAGCCTGATCAAATCCCTTTGGAAGGAAATGCTGCTTTTATTTGCTACCAGAGGAACTAGATAAGGTCCCTGCTGGAACACACACAACTTATTTGCATGACATTTAGGAATGACTTTGAAGTATGTATTTGGAATTTAAATCTTACCATTAGTACTACCTGATAGAAGCTCAGATCTGAGTTTCTCAATCAATTTTTAGCCTTGCCAGGTTTATTATGGATTATGTGCAACTGAGCCAAGATTGACATCTTGCAGCTTTTTGGTTCTTATACTTAGGGGCTTGGGGACTGTCTTGCTTTGTGGCTATACAGCACCTAATACTTGTCCATGCCATCATGATTCCTGATCCCATTGCAGTAATTATCCTGTAAATGATTTTATCTGTTTACAAACCTACATTATAATATGCCAGTACTCAAAAACTAAGTATGGTCTTCATCCATCCTTTGGTCTGAGGAATTATATTTGATGCTGATGCCAGTTCTGCAGAGAAGGGAATCTTAATGCTTGCTGGTAAAGGGTGAAGTTGATGAAATGTTTTTGAAGAAAAAGAGGAATTTGGTTAGTTTTCTTATGAATTTTTAAGACCAGGCAACAGTAAACCATTTCTTACTCACCTGCTTGCTTAGCAGTGTTACACAGTCCCACTGTTGGAAGAAATCATGGGAATATTCATGCAGATTGTCTGCAGCTCCCTCATCTCCATGTTGTCTAGACACCAGCAATCTCATAGTATATTCATGCCTCCAGAACATCTAGACTTCCCTTGATAGAAAGCCTAAATGAGGCAGTAGAACAGAGGGAGTGTTTTCCCTTTCAAAGTTCCTTCTTTGCTCGTGGCTAGGTGCAGTGTTGTAGGGAATACCGTAGGGAATACCAAAGCAGGGTAGTACTTCACAGCATGGTTCCCAAACAGATGTTGCAGGGAGAAGGGGAGATGGTGTTATTCATACCACATCATTGGCTAAGAATACTATTTGAAATGGTAAGAGATGAATAAAGTCATCCTGAAAAATATTGTGCACATTATATTAGCTTCTTGTTGACATTTTCAGCACAAGTGTACCTAGAAAGCGTTCTGGCAGTTGCATAAAGCACAGCTGAAGCTTCTGCTAGAAGGGGATGGAATTGGTCCATGGTTTTTGGCACTCTCTGCTTGACTATGTTATAAAGCCAGGTTACATAACTTTTTCTGGTGTGGGCATCTTGGGTGTTTTCAGAGTTTTCTTCCTGCAGTGGCACAGATGGAGGACAGTCCTGCCCCCTTCTTCCTCAATTATCAGGTAGCTCAGGGTATTTTCCGGGAGTGGGGCCCAGAATGAGGAGAGTGAATATCGAAACGGGCTCCTCTTGGACAAGCCTGGTTTGGATTTGTCCTCATCCACCGTTGTGAAAGGGCAGGTTAGAGAGTGGCAGGTTAGCCTTCCAGAGAGAGAAATAGATGTCTGAATGGGGAGAGGGAACACTTGTTTGATCCCTTTCTTCGTCTTGCTGTTAAAACTGTACTATAGTACCTGTGGTTTTCCTAGGGCTCCTTCTCCTTGCTTGAATGTGTGACTTGTTGCAGCTTTGGCTCAAGGAATGGAGTTGGAAAAAACCTGCCTCATCTGAAATAACCCAGCAAAATATTGCCTTCAAGATTTATGTTGAAGGATGTGGGGACAGCCTTTGCATTCCAGGAGTCTCATAGCCAAGTAGGGATGCCAGGCTTGCCTTCATTAGGTGAAGCTGGTGAAATGTAAGTAATAATTGGTCAGTGGGTAGAGCCAAATACCCTGTAACATGAAGCTGGACACCAGCCACATGGCATCCTCTACCTGGTCCTGGAACAGGGAGACAGAATTCTTGTGGGGTTCTTCCCCACCACTTTCTCATGCACTCATACCACGCTGCATCTGAGGCATCTGCTGGCTGCTTCTCCTGGGTGGTTTTTTTTGGCAACTCCTACAAACAGTTGTCTATGGTATGAACACATCTGGCAGTATGGCTAGTGAGCTACTCTGGCTTGTGGGATGATACTTGGAAGAGCTCTGCATTAATCTATTGTGCAAAGGAAGATATTCTATTGCAGTTTTTCCATGACTCAGAAAAACAAAGAAACATAAAAGGTTATATGGTGGTGTGTGATTTGTTTTATGGGTTCATTCAACATTGCCATTGTGCATTTAGCCCAACCACAGTGAGTCAACTGGGTTGGAGTGACTCAGCCAAGGACTGAGGATTTGTACAGCAGTAGGACTTCAGTTGTGCAGAATTCCCTTGCTAATGCATATCAAAGAGATGAAATTAGGTGTGGACTTTTCTTAGGGGGAACTGCTGTTGTGCATCTAAAACTTAAGGTGGAATTTGGGCATCTCAACAGTTTGTATGGATCGTGCTGAACTTCTTTGAGGCAAACAAATGTACTTCAGGCAAGGATACAGAAATTGGCTTTAACATTTGAGCCTTTCTCGTACTGATGTGGCTGGATCCACTTGGATGCTTTGGCAGCATCTTAAACTTCTGCAGCAGAAATTCAGAAGTTGTCAGGTGTAGGATTTGCAGACAATGGTCATATGGTACTCTGCAGCCTAAAATCTGCTGTGTGATAATTTACATGACAGCCTCCTACGGCACTGCAGGGTAACTTTTATGTTCTGTCATCAAAAAGTGCCAAGAGCCAGCGTTTTACACCTCAAAGCTGTGCTGTCGCCTGAGCCACCTTCCCTGTCCTGCCATGACTAACTGCGGACTTCTTCTCTACCGTGCTCTGCAGCCAGCTGTCCATGGAGGTCTAGCACTTCCAGGAAGGGCTGGCTGCAGCTCAGCGCCAGGCGCGGCTGTCCCTTGGCTGGCGCAGACAGGTGGATGAAAGGCGCAGGCCGCCCGGCAGCGCTGCCCTGCGGCCACAAGGCCGGGGGGTGGCAGCTGCAGAAGAGCGGTTCTCAGCCGCCCCAGGCCTGCTCCTGCCCGAAGGCTTAGCTCCAAGAGTCAGGGGCTGAGGTGAGCGCGTAGGAGAGGGACGGCTGTGAGCCCGGGCCTCGGGGCTCCGCGTCTCCGTTTCTTCGCCTCCCGGCTCGCCTCGCCCGGCCGTGCCACCCCGGGCGCCGCTCCTGCGGGGACGGGTAGGGGCAGTTCCCCGGCAGGACTACACCTCCCGGCATGCCCCGCGGGCCCCGGCCGCGCCGAGCATGCCGGGAGCGCCGCGCCTCGGCCCCGACGGCGCGGCTCCTCCCACTCTTCCCGAGGGGAGGGGGTAGAACCTCGTGCCGCCTGCCGCTCTGAGCGACTTCCGCGCCGCCCAACCAGCGCTTGCGATGGCGCGGGTGGCGACCACTGAGCGGCGCGGGGGCGGGCCCCGGGCGGCAGCCGGGGTGGTAGCGGTAGTGGCGGCCGCCTGAGAGAGGCCGGGAGCGGCGGCGGCCGAGGGAGGGCGCGAGCCCCGCTTAAAGGGCCAGCGAGCTGGCACGGAAGTTGCGAGGAGTTTAGCGGCTACCGGCCGGTGGTGCCCAGGGAGTCGGCTGGACGCCCCCCGCTTTGGACACCGGGGCCGGGGGGCCAGCGGCGGCATGGAGCAGGCAGCGCCCAAGAGGTAACGACCCTCCCTGGCGGCCCCTTCCCCTCCCGGAAGCGGGCGCGGCGGCACGGCCAGCATGAGGCCTTGGGCCCGGGGGGCAGCTAGCCCTCGCCCCCACCCCGACCCTCCTCCCACCTCGGGAGGCTCCGATCCCGGGGCTGTGAGGGGGGCGGTGGGACAGCGGCGGGGACCGAGACTTGCCTGGCGGCCCGAGGGGTTTTGTTGCGGAAAGTCTTCCGTCGGGGGGAGGACATCCCCGAAATAACCGTCCCGGGTAACCGGCCGGGTGCAGGCAAGCCCCTCGGGGCTGGCGGAGTTCCGGCGGAGCGTTTTAGTGTGCAATGAAAACTTCATCGCCGAGAAGATTTTGTGCCCTGGGAAGTCTCTGCACTTCAGTTGAGGTTCCTGGGAGCAACCGAGAGGAGTTGTGATCCTTCCGCATTAGAAAGTGCCCTTGTGTCCTGCTGGTGGGGGATGCTTGCGGGGGTGGGGGTTGCATAGCTGCAATTACAAATGAGGGAGTGGGAAGAGGCGAAAATCAAGTGTTCCCACAGTGTGCACATTACACAGGCTATCTGGTCATGGTAATTAGACCGGGGGGGTGGTGTGGGGGGAGCATTTGTCATTTGACTTCTTGTGTGCATCTGTAATGAGGTTTCATAGTTTCATTCAGGGTTGGAAGGGACCACAAGGATCATCTAGTTCCAACCCCCCTGCCATGGGCAGGGACACCCCACACTAGATCAGCCTGGCCAGAGCCTCATCCAGCCTGGGCTTAAACACCCCCAGGGACGGGGCCTCGACCATGAAACCATGAGCTGTCGTTTTAAATGCAACACTGCCAGCTTGCTGCACGGGATCATTTTGCTTCAGTCGCATTCAACTCTGTTCCATGCAATCATGTTTGACCTGGAACAGCTCCTTCTGTGCCGTGGCTATGTCTTACATAGGGTGCAGCAGTGTGGAGTACTGAATGCAGTTACACATCTTGCCTGATGTGCTTACTGGCTGAGACTTCCAAGCATTTGACTCTGGCTTCCTGCTAATTGAATGACAAATCTGGGGATTCTACAATAGAAGCCAGTGGTAGAAGATAATAAACCAAACTTTTGATTCTGTTTTAAGATATGTCTGTTTTACATTGAATATTTTTAAAAGCAGCTTTTTGCAGGACCTGCAGAGCACCACAGCCTTGGGCTCCACTCTTTGCTCCAATGATGCATCAACATCAGGATCTCGACGTGACAGCTTTGGCCCAGTAGTGATTGGTAGTTGTTATTTAGTGTGTTTTTAGCAGGCAGTGCAACAGTATCTACTGCTGAAAACTTTGACCAAGAGCTGGTTTGTAGTTGTGGTGCAGTGGGGCAAGGAGGGCCAGGCCTGCGCTGTCGTTTCAGGCTGGCAGTGCTGCATGTCTGAAATTAAGGAAGTAGGACAGGCACCAGCAAGGGGAGTTACCAGAAGGAATAGGAAGGTATGAGGAATAATCAATGTTGCCAGTGCAAAGCTTGGCATGTATCATAGTATCAGTCAGGGTTGGAAGGCACCACAAGGATCATCTAGTTCCAAGCCCCCTGCCATGGGCAGGGACACCCCACACTAGATCAGGCTGTCAAAGGATTGAAAATAAAATGTAAAGGTAGCATAAGATTCTCTAGTATTTAATTTTGTTTATATATAATTGTGGCCTTCCAGGATCGGCAGGGGGCTACAGGAGGGCTGGGGAGGGACTGCTCAGGATCTCAGGCAGTGATAGGACTAGGGGGAATGGAATGAAGCTGGAGGTGGGGAGACTCAGGCTGGAGGTGAGGAGGAGGTTCTTCCCCATGAGAGTGGTGAAGCCCTGGAATGGGTTGTGCAGGGAGGTGGTTGAGGCCCTGTCCCTGGAGGTGTTTAAGCCCAGGCTGGCTGAGGCTGTGGCCAGGCTGATCTAGTGTGGGGTGTCCCTGCCCATGGCAGGGGGGTTGGAACTAGATGATCCTTGTGGTCCCTTCCAACCCTGACTGATACTATGATATATTTTTTTTAAGCTCTAGGGTTTACTCTAACTTTATTACCTAGCTGGAGGTGTGTGTCTGGCCTAACTGAGAGTGAGGAACTGTTTAAATCTTCAGATTGAGTCAGGAGGAACTCGAGAGCTGATAAGAAAGCTTCTGCATTCTCTGGCACTCTGTTGTTTTAAATACTTTTCATGGTTTTTTGAAGCTTGTTTCTAGAAATCTGAATGTGGTGAGAGCTTCAGGGATTTGATTCTTTCATGGGAGGGAAGCTTTCAGCTGAATTTTTTCATAACTAACTCAGGTTAGATTTGAACTCAGTTTGTATTAAAAGTGCATATATATAGAATAGAATAAACCAGGTTGGAAGAGACCTTCAAGATCATTGTGTCCAACCCATCAACCAATCCAACCCACCTAAACAACTAACCCATGGCACCAAGCACCCCATCAAGTCTCCTCCTGAACACCTCCAGTGATGGTGACTCCACCACCTCCCCAGGCAGCCCATTCCAATGGGCAATCACTCTCTCTGTGTAGAACTTCTTCCTAACATCCAACCTAAACCTCCTCTGGCGCAGCCTGAGACTCTGTCCCCTGTTACAGGCTTCTGATTGTTCACCATTCTCAGCCAATCCCTTTTGTTGCAAGTCCAGAAGGAGGACAGATTATTTTCTGTGGGCTGAATTCTTCTGATGCCTGCTTTGGATGTAGTAGTGGCTTGGAAAGGTCATGCCACGTTTTCCTAGCAAAGACATGTAAGCCCTAGGCTTCTGTGGTGCCTGCTGTCAAGCATTTCCAATGCCTTGGCCTTAAGAGAGCTGCTGGAACCCTTCTGGTATGGAGTTTAAAAGATCCAGTATTGATTTGGTGTTTTTCCTTGTCATTTCAGAAGGTGTTGCTCCTCTGAGCAGAGGCAAGTGTTCTCAGAGATCTGTGGCTGAGCTTAGTGAGTGTAACCGTTCTCCTGCAGTTAATGCAAAGTTCAGTCCCTCCATTCTTCACTCGGGTACACCTTCTGTTATGCAGCTCTTTGGTGGAGTGAAAGATTCAGCTAATGGTCATGCCTTCTGGGTTTTGAGGCTCTGCTGGTCTCCTAAGCATCCCGTGCATGCCTCATGTGGGTGGCAAGCAAAGGGTGTTTACAGTAACCTATTCTGTGAATGGTGCCGTTAAAGCTGCAGATAACTTGATAAGAGGGGGAAAAGAACTTGAAACAAAAGAAGCTAAATGAATGGTTTGTTTCTTTAATATCTACCTACAAAATCTCTCTTTTTTTATCCCCCCACATCTTCTTTAAGTATCTTAAGTGGGCCTACAAGAAAGCTGGTGAGAGACGTTTTAGGGAGTCAGGTGATGATAGGACTGGGGGGAATGGAACAGAACTAGAAATGGGTAGATTCAGATTGGATGTCAGGAAGAAGTTCTTCCCCATGAGGGTGGTGAGAGCCTGGCACAGGTTGCCCAGGGAGGTGGTGGAAGCCTCCTCCCTGGAGGTGTTTGCAGCCAGGCTGGATGTGGCTGTGAGCAACCTGCTGTAGTGTGAGGAGTCCCTGCCCATGGCAGGGGAGTTGGAACTGGCTGAGCCTTGAGGTCCCTTCCAACCCTGACAATTCTGTGATTCTGTGATTCTTTGTCTCAACTTACAATTGTTTGGTAATGAACTTCATGCTTCCCTGCAAGATTCAAGTTCCATCTTTCTGCTTTCTTGTCTCTTAAGAAGCAGAAAGAGGTAAAAAGCCCCAAAGCAGAGCTCTGTGTTTGATTTGTTGGCTGCTGTTGCAGCCTGTGTAGCTGCTCTCATGTGAGTTTTGTGGTGTTTTTCTTTGTGTTCATCTTGTGCCTTTTCTTTGCTGTGGAGATGTTTCTTCTCCCATAAATGCCTGTGCTTTCCACCTGTGGCCTCTTTGCTGTGGCAAACTGCATGCTCTTTACAGCAGCTTGTGCACCTTTCTGTGCTGATTGTAGGTGCTTTTTATGTTCATGTAATTGCTGCATCTGTGAAACAGTTCTGATATAGATGTGTAGACCCTCCCCCAGCTCTTGCTTTCCTTGTCTAATGCCAATCTCTGACCTGTGCTTCTGTGCAGTTACTTTATTGTCCTTACTTTGGTGGCTGGCAGTAACAAGTCTCTTCTGACTCAGGAATTCCTTCATCAGCCATTTATGTTGTATTAGTCCTGTTCATCACAGAACAGAGTCTCTTAATATGAGGAAGTTTCTTTGTGTCACTGTTCTTCCAATACTAGGTTTGACACTCTTTGCTCTCTGTGCCCCCCTCCCTTCCCCTCTTTTGGCTTCATTTCCAGACAAGTGTCACAGGATAACTTATTTTCCATAAGGTACTTCCCAGTTTCTTTCCCTTCTTCCTCCTCCTGCATATCACAGTATCACTAAGGTTGGAAGAGACCTCGAGGATCATCGAGTCCAACCTACCAACACAGACCCCATGACTAGACCATGGCACCAAGTGGAATGCATTGTCTGTAGCTAACATTATAGCACCTGCTATTCTTCAGCTCATCTTCTACCCCAGTGGTACCCTTGGCTGTCATAGAGAATGAGCTGCTTGTGTCAGCCTTGCAGCACAATTCCCTGCACCTTCTCGGCTGAGGGCTGTACAGGTTGCAGCCACCCAGCCGCATCGCACTGTGTCTGCACTTCTACTTTCCTGTGCCCTGGTCAGTGTCAGCTCCATTGTGAGTCTGTAGCCAAGCTGTGTTCTGACAACTGCCAGGGGTCTGGGGGATGTGGGTGGATGGGAATGCTGGAGACTGGCTAGGATTGCCTGCAAAGGAGCAATGATTGTGGTAAGAGGAGATTGAAGGTGCTGGGAGAAGTCATAGTCGTGGCAGTGTGTAATCAGAGATTTTGTTGCCCCTGTCCCTGGGTACCTTCACAAAGGTGCAAAGGAACTGGCCCAACAACTCTTAGAGTACTCAGCTCCTGGAAGTTTGGTTTTCTGCTACCACCTGTGTAGGTGAAGTGCTGCCATGTGCTCCCAGAGTCATCTTGACTCTGGCTTCTGCTTTCAGCTTGATGTAACTTGCTGACTGAGGAGTGGTGTAGTGGTGTAGGAGTAGATAATGTCCCCTGAGTGAAGGATTGGTTCCTGCTTTCTTGGGTAACAGCATGATGTACTCTGTGTGTGTGCTGCCTGCTTTTTGGTGAGAGGTGAGCCTCACTGCATCTTTTGGCTGTTTCTGCTTCAGCAGAGGAGGTGGTTTGTGGTAGTGAGTTGGTCTCACGCTGCTTTGAATGAAGCAAATGCTAGTGGGAAAGTGATCATGACAAAAATGGTCATAACTTTCTTCATCATATGTGATGATTGATTCAAATCTTTATTACCCTAATTAGGTGTTTTATTTGAATTGTGGAGTTGGTGGTTGTTTTTGTTAAAGTAATCTCTCCTTCTGACTGCTGCTTTCAGGAAGATTTGCTGGAGCTGTGTCTCTCTTTGCCCCCCCAAGAAACAAATAACTCTTGTCTGTCTTTCAGCAAACTGAAGAAGCTGAGTGAAGACAGTTTAACTAAGCAGCCTGAAGAAGTTTTTGATGTTCTGGAGAAACTTGGTGAAGGGTAAGTGCGGATGATTGCCAAGGGAGGGGATCAGAGGGAAACTGTAACATGGATTGGAATAGTAAGTTACAGAGGCAGCAGCTTCCAATGTCCTAAGCAGTGCTTCTCTAGTCAAGTGTTAATAGCAAAGCAAATCCCTCAGCAGGCTTCCATGCTCCCCCAGGGGCATGGTGGAATTCAGGACTGTGCCTGATGAATTTGGTGGCAGTCTGTGATGGAGTGGCCCTTTTGGCAGATAAGGGGAGAGCAGCTGATGTCATCTCCCTGGACTGGCACAGAGCATTGACCGTGTCCCACATCACATCTGTCTCTCTCAAATGCAGAGACATGAATTCTGTGGATGGGCCACTTGGAGCATAAGGAATTGGCTGTGAGCTGTGATCAGCAGCTTGATGTCCAAGTGGAGACCAGTGCTGAGTGGTGTTCCTCAGGGTTGGTGTAGGGACTGGCACTGTTTAACCTCTTTGTCAGTGACATGGACGGTAGCATTGCGGCACCCTCAGCAAGTCTGCTGGTAACACCAAGTTGAGTGATGTGGGAAGGGATGCCATCCAGAGGGACCTTGACAGGCTTGAGAGGTGGGCCTGTGCAAACCTCATGAAGTTTAACAAGACCAAGGGCAAGCTTCTGCACATGGGTTGGGACAGTCCCAAGCACAAATGGGTGATGAGTGGATTGAGAGTAGCCCTGCAGAGAAGGACCTGGGGGTATTGGTGCATGAAAAATTGAGTACCATCCAGCAGTGTGCACTCACTAGCCCAGAAAGAATTGCATCCTGGCCTGCATCAGGAGAAGCATGGCCAGCAGGTCAAGGGAGGTGATTCTCTCCCCCTCTTGCACTCTCATAGTACCTCCTCTGGAGTAAGCATTCAGCTCTGGGGCCCTCAGAATAAGGAGGACATCAACCTGCTCAGGCAGGTCCTGAGGAGAGCCATATTGATGATCAGAGCACTGGAGCACCTCTGCTCTCAGGACAGGCTAAGAGAATGGAGTTGATCAGCCTGGAGAAGAGAAAGCTTTGAGAGACCTTGCAGTGGTCTCCTGGTACCTAAAGGGAATGTGCATCCCTGGAGCTGTGCAAGGCCAGACTGCATGGTGCTTTGAGCAACCTGATCTAGTGGCAGGTGTCCCTGCCCATGGAACTAGATGATCTTTAAGGTCCCTTCCAACCAAAACCTATTCTATGATATGATGTGTATGTATTTTTGCTGTCCCTTGTTGATTAAGGCAGCAAAGGTGCTTGCACCTGTGCTGGAGTTAGATACACTACAGCTTGAGGCACTGATGCCGCCTGAGGTTCTGGTGGAACTGATGTTTTCTTAGCCTGAAAAGCCTCTAAGACTTCTGCACCAACACAGCTTTTGTGGCTTCTGGAAGTTTCTGGGGAATGGAAATGAGCAGCAGCTTATCTTGTTTTTTATCTTTGGTTTTAGGTCTTATGGCAGTGTGTTTAAAGCAATACACAAAGAATCTGGTCAAGTTGTGGCCATTAAACAGGTCCCTGTGGAATCAGATCTTCAGGAGATAATTAAAGAGATCTCTATAATGCAGCAGTGTGACAGGTGGGTATGGCAGTCCTGCTGCCTTTCTGAGAGTCTCTCTGGAAATGGATTTGTGCCTCTGCATACAGCTGAAACATGCTGCTGCAGGCTGCTGTGTGGCAAAGGAAGGCAGTCTCTTTGACAGCTTACCAGATTGTGGAGCTTCTCCAAGAGCAGTGTGGGCAGCAGGGCAAGAGAAGGGATTCTGCCTCTTCGCTCTTCTGAGACCTCACCTCCAATCCTGCCTCCAGCTCTGGTGTCCCCAGCATAAGAAGGACACAGAGCTGCTGGAGTGAGTCCAGAGGTGGCCACAAAGATGATCCAAGGGCTGGAGCAGCTCTGCTGTGAGTTCAGGCTGAGGGAGCTGGGGGTGTTCAGCCTGGAGAAGACTGCAGGGGGACCTTAGAGCTGCCTGCCAATAGCTGAAGGGATCCTGCAGGAAGGCTGCAGAGAGACTTTTCTTGAGGGTGTCTAGAGCCAGGCCAAGGGGGAATGGTTTGAAGCTAAAGGAGAGCAGGGTTAGGCTGGATCTGAGGAAGAAGTTTTTCAGTGTGAGGGTGCTGAGACTATGGAATAGGCTGCCCAAGGAGGTTGTGGCTGCCTCCTTCCTGGGAGTGTTGAAGGCCAAGTTGGATGAGGCCTTGATCAGCTGAGTCTAGCTGAGAGGTGTCCCTGCCCATGGTGGGGAGGTTGGAGGAGATGAGTTCTGAGATCCCTTCCAATCTGAGCTGTGATAGGATAGCAGCAACTGTTGAAAGAGCAAGTACTTGCTTCTGCTTTGAGTTGTCATTGTGTGCTTCACTTCCCTTGCACTGGCAAGCCCACAGTTCATATTTCCTGTCAATGCCTTGGGCCTTGTGAATTCTGAGTAACCTATTCCATATTTAAAGATCACTGAAAGCTTTTGGGGTTTTGTGTGTGTACATACATATATATATATAGAGAGAGAGAGAGAGAGAGAGGGAGTAATGCCTTCAGAATTTTATTAAGCAGCCAGACTCTATTGTGCCAAAGCCCTGGTTAGGTTAATTGCAATTGTGAAATGGGTTTGCTGAGCCTTGCTCTTCAGCTGTGCTGGTGTGTGTCAACATGAGCACTTGGGAGTCATTTCTATGCACTATTTCTTTTCCTTGCTCATAATTCATCCCCTTACAAATGTCTGTGTTTTTTCCCCATCCAGTCCCTATGTTGTGAAGTACTATGGCAGCTATTTCAAGAACACAGACCTGTGGATTGTTATGGAGTACTGTGGGGCTGGCTCTGTTTCAGACATAATCAGACTCCGTAACAAAACGGTGAGTTGGGTATTTTTTACTCCAAAGATGTGCAACACTGATTGAAATTCAACTGTGAGTTAAGACTAGAAGCCAGAATGAATGTCAGAATTCCCAGGCAAGGTCTTGGCTGATGCTGAGGGGCCTGTCTGTGCCGTGGTTCCTCAGGAAACAAGCTTGTTGAGTTGTTCTCGCTACCTCTTTGTCCTTGTCTCTCTGGAATGATCACCAGCAGAGGCAAATGCACTTTGCAGTAGGAAGATGCTAGAAGCTTATTGAAAATCACTGCCTTGTACAGGCAAAATGTGTGTGGCTTCTTCCCCCTCCTCCCTTTCACCTTGCAGTCTGTCAGCAGGCCCTGGTTTGGAGACAGGCATAGAACTGCCTTGCTCCCCCTCACTAAGCAGGGAATTCCAATCAGAAGTAGCTGCCTGAATGAATGTTGAACAGGTCAGTCCTCATTTGGTGCTCTGTACACACCTGGCATCACAAAACACTCAGAGTCTTACTCCTGTGCCACTGAAGGGTGGAAGCTTAACTTTGTTGCCTCCCTCAGTGCTCTTTTCCCTCTAAGAACCCTGTCATTGTTTGCCTTGGAGAAGCATCAGCTGAATTGTTAGTCTTTTCAGCTCTGGCCTCCACTGGTAGAATCTCCAGTTCCCCAGCATTTCTTTCCTAGTAGCCTGAGCCTGGGCACAGTGATCCAGATGTGGCTTCACAAGTACTAATAAAGAGGAACATGTACTTGACCTGACTTGTTGATCATGCTTTGCTAGTGAAGACCAACATATGGTGAGGCTTCCCTGCTGTGAGAGTGTTTTACTGACTCATCTTCAGCTTGTCTGCTGGAGCCACCCCAGAACCTGTCCTGCAGCAGTGCTATCTGCTCCACTGATCCTCAGCCCACACTGTTCATGGCCTGGGGCTCTTCCCTCCTAGGTGTGAGACTGCCTTTGTGGAACTTCCAGCCTAATTCCTGCAACTTGTTGAGGTCCTTCTGTGTGGCATCCCTGCTTTTTAGGGTATTGATGGCTTTCCCGTAGACAGGCAGAGGTTGGTCTCTTCTCCCAGGCAGCCAGTACCAGAACAAGAGGACACAGTCTCAGGCTGCGCCAGGGGAGTTTTAGGTTGGATGTTAGGAAGAAGTTCTACACAGAGAGAGTGATTGCCCATTGGAATGGGCTGCCTGGGGGGGTGGTGGAGTCACCATCACTGGAGGTGTTCAGGAGGAGACTTGCTGGGGTGCTTGGTGCCATGGGTTAGTTGTTTGGGTGGGTTGGATTGGTTGATGGGTTGGACATGATGATCTTGAAGGTCTCTTCCAACCTGGTTTGGTTTATTCTAAATAAGGGTTTATTCTGACCCCCACAAATGTGATGGGGGTGAGCTCTCACTCACTGTTCAGGTTGCTGATGATGTTGGAAGTACTTAGCCTGGTGTCAAGCCCTGGGGATGGCTTAGGGCTTACTTACAGGGCTGGCTGCTGGTTAAATTTTGAATGACTGCTGAGCCTGGCACTCCAGCCAGTTACTCTTTAACATCTCCATCATTCCCCAGATTTGGCTGGAAAGATATAATTGGAGCCTTTGTAGATCAAATGAAGTTACATCCTCAGCTCTCTCCTCATCCTCCTAGGAAAGTGGCCAGGTTAATTTGGTGTGATTGCCTCCTAGGTGACTCGTGCTAACTGATTCAGATCACTCTCTAACTCTTTGTGAGTCTAGGAGTTAGCTTCTGTGAGGACTTGCTCAGTGATATCCTGGAGACTGAGGGTAAGCTGGCCAGCTTGCACTTCCTCAGCAATTTTATAAGCTGTTAAGAAGTAGCCTTGGGTGGGCACTAGCCAGCATTGTGGCACCTGTGGATGTGGCCCATCTGCTCCTGTGGACTTGGGTTGGTCTAAGCCACTGGAATAATTCCTAACTCATTCCAGTTTGCTGCTGGGCAAAGAGAGCTGGGGGCCAGAGGAAGCCTCCTGCAGACTGATGCAGAGAAGATACTTTGACAAATGATGCACAGATTTCCAATAGGTTGATTAGTTAGGAGCAGGCCAACTTATTTTTAAGTCATATAGAGCAATAAAGCTCTTCTTGTCCAGTTTCAAACCCACCCTAGCCTTGGCATTCCTCATTCTGCTCCTTAGTATCCAGGCAGTGCTTCTTTATTTGTCTCTATTAATCTGGTACAGCTCTTCATATGCCTTGGGTTTTGTACTTTAGCTTGGTCAGGAGTTCCTGGTTCACTGAAGAAGGCTTCCTGCTTTGCTTGCTTGCTGTCTTGCATGTCCAGAAGGACTCCCTTCATACTTGAGGGAGGTTGCCCTTTGTGCTGAACCAGCTCTTCAAGGTTCCCTTGCCCTTCAGGGCAGCATGCCTGAGGATCCCACTTACTAGTTCCTTTAACAAGCTGAGGTTTGCTACCTGGAAATCTGGTTCTGCTACTTGGATTTGTCACTTCCCTCCACTATTTGACCACCACCATCTCAGTAGCTGCTTGCCAAGCCTGTGCCTTCCATCCCTGGCAAGCTCTTACTCTGCTCACGAGTGGCTGGTCTAGTGGAACGCTTCCTGTAGTAGGCCTGTACAGGACCTGCAGTCACAGTTTGTGCTGCTCACTTCAGAATCAGTATTTTACTGTTTTGTACCCTGCTGTGTTGCCCTTTCTGCAGGTGTTGAAGTCCCTGACCTTCTAACCACCCCACCTTGCCCTGCAAACAGCAGCCTGTGATGGGAGGCTGCTTCTGGTGCTGTGGATGGCATTATCTGCTTCACCTTTCTAACTGGGTGGGTTGCAGCAGATGCCATGGTGGCATCCACCTTTTTGGGCTCCCCTTCTGACTTTCACCTATAAACTCTGGTCTGTACCCTGTCTGCCTTACCTTGTCTCAAAAGGAGGGAGAAAGATCCCTCTGGAACCCTGCCCAATGTGTGCTTCCCTGTTCTGCCTTCCTCTGCTTGCCTGAAGGCTTTGGTTTCTGTTCTCTGGTGAACCTAGTGTAAAGCTCTTCTCACTAGCTTAGCAAGCCTGTTGGCAAAGATGCCTTTGTCAGGTAGATCCTGTTTCTCCCCAGTAGTCCTCATTCCTCTGAGGATCCTGTGCTCATAAAAACACGCATGCTTTGCTGCAGTCAGCAGCCCTGCTGGAGGCTGATAATCTGCAGGTGCATCTGCTTCTGCTTGAGGCTTTCCCTGGGATTGGCAGGATCAAGAAGGCTGCCACACTGACCCTTGTCCATTCAGTGCAGGTTATTCAAGGTGTCCCTTGGCTGCTGGTGGTGTGACCAGGTGTGTAGTTTGGGAGCCAAGTGATCTGTCTGCAAAGAGTGTTTTTGCATGATGGTAAAGGTGTTGTCACACAGTGACATCTCAGATGCCTCCTCTTTGAAGGGGGTGTGATTATGTTGTTGTAACTGATCCATGGAGGATCCTGACCTGATCCATGGAGGATCCTGACCTGATCCACAGAGCTTTGTCAGAAAAGGACTTTGAAAAGCAAACCAATTAAATGGTTGCAGGTCCCAGGTGTGTGTAGACATGCCAGCTGCTGCTTCTTGTCAGTTGTGGTTAAGTTTGGCTTTCCTGTGGTACCTGTACTCAGCAGCTGAAGGAGTTCTGCTCAGTGTCTGCTTAGCCAGTTTAGTACTTCATAGATGTGTAGCAGGCTGGAACTTGGTAGTGAATAATAAGGTCTAAGGAGTCCCCACTTCCCTACTCCAATCAACTCCTGATCTCCCTGAGGATGCTCCTTAGTGCTTGCTAATGCTGAGGATGTGACTGTGGGAGGTGCCTGAGGAGATTGCCTGAAAGAGTTTTCCACACAAGCCACAAGATATGTTTTAGATCATTCTGTGTTGCTGCTAGGCTGTAATAATTCTCAAACTACAAGGAGGAGACTCTGATTTGTTAGTACTGTCCAGAATTACCCAGCATAAAACTGCTACTTTAAGATGAAGAGAAGGTGGGGGTCTGTTGCATACTGGGTCCATGTGTGACTGGGATTACATAGTCACCAACACAGAGCTGAAAACGTGTCACTGCTGGTCAGCACCTGCTGCTCCCAGCATAAGAGGGATGTGGAGCTGCTGGAGAGTGTCCAGAGGAGGGCCATGAAGGTGATCAGAGGACTGGAGATCCTCCTCTACAGGCACAGGCTGAGAGAGTTGGGACTGTCCAGCCTGGAGAAGGGAAGGTTCCAGAGAGACCTTAGAGCAGCTTTCCAGTACCTGAAGGGGGCTACAAGAAAGCCAGGAAGGGACTTTTTGCAAGGGCTTGTAATGATAGGACAAGATGGAATGGATTGAAGCTTGAGGAGGACAGATTTGGACTGGAGATTAGGAAGAAGCTCTTCCCAGTGAGGGTGGTGAGACACTGGAACAGGCTGCCCAGGGAGGTTGTGGATGCCTCGCCTGGAGGTGCTGAAGGCCAGGTTGGATGAGTCCTTGAGCAACCTGGGCTGCTGGGAGGTGTCCCTGCCCATGGCAGGGGGGTTGAAACTGGATGATCTTTAAGGCCCCTTCCAACCTAAGCCATTCTGTGAAGAGGCACTGCTATGTTTGTTGAATGTGTTTTCTGTGGGGCTGTAGATGCAGCACCCCTTGGGCTCTGTAAGAAGAACGGGACACTTTCTGCCTCGCTTCCTTCAGGTGATCCTGTGCCTAACTTGTTGCACTTGAGTAAAACTGCTGATTCTCCTATGGCAGTGAGTTCTTATTTCATGCATTAGCATCGTACTGACTTGTCCCCTTAGCTATAAAATGGGAAGAAGAAAGGGCTGATGGCCACTAGATTGAGGCAGTTGCAGTCTCAGACCACACCGTGTCATTGGAAGTAAGTTCAATGTCACAGTTTGGTACCTCCCTGGAGACACAGCTGTGATTTTCTCTGAAGAGCACTGTCTGCACACACAGCATGCAGAGAAGCTGAACAAAAAGTCTGAAAGTGAATTGCTTTTAAAGTGAAGCCCAATGGAAGTGGCTGTGGAAGAGCCTCACTGAAATTTATCTCAGTCAGGGGAAACCAGAATCTAATGGTGGCCTCAGGCTGGAGATGCAACCACAACAGTGCTCTCTGAAGGCTTCTACCTTCATTCAGGTTACACTTCAAATGTTCCAAGCTGCAAGGCTATCATAACCATCCTCTCCACTGCTCATTTGCTCATCTCTCATCTCAGCCTCTGTTAGTCCAGCCTTGTCCTCACACAGATGAGGACTACAAGAGGTGTGCACTTGTGGTTGGTCATCTTTGAGCTTCATAGCTTCTAGTGGAGGAATGGTTATAGCATGATGCCTTTATTTGCCATGAGAGTGGACTTCCCCAGAGTGCTTGACCTAATCACCCTATTTAGATGCAGTAATCTGAGACTTCCTGGAAGCAGCAGGCTTAATATGCATGTATTACTTAGTGTAAAAAGAGCAGCTGGGAATGGACTTAGGCAGTTACAGCAATTCAGCTGACCCAGGCCCCTTCGGAGGGGCCCTGGGGAAGGAGAATGACTGAGCAGAAAACCTGTAGCTGAGCTGTCCCAACAGCTGCATGGATTGGATAGCGTGTGCTGGAGTGTACAAAGGCACCCTTAAGTCTCTGTTGTGCGTGGCAGCCATAGCCAGTTAGATGTCAAGATGTGATTAGCTGGGCTTCTAACGATGGGGAACACCTGAATGTGCTGCAAGCTTCTTGCTCCAAATTTCCTTTTCAAAGACTGGTTTCATGGCTAGTGCTTCTATGTAGGCTGTAGAGTTGTTCACCTTTATCATTCATTTCAACATATAACCTGCATGTGGTTTGGATGATGAAGGATTTTAAGCTGCTTCATTGCTGGCTCATATTCAGAAGGGAGTACAAAACCATCCAAGGGACACAGCATGCAGAATCAGAACTAGCCCAAGATACCAAGCAGGGGAATGTTCCACAGGATTTCAAATGAGCATTTTGACCCAACTGGAAATCAGAAGCAAAGTAGAAGGATGATGACTGTGAAGTTATACTGAGGTGCCAGGTATAGCATGTGCTGTGCTGGTAGAAGAATGCTGCTGTGTCTTTGAAAGCTAAGAATAGAAGAGACCTGTTTTGACAGGAAACAAGGTAATTGTTTGGTTTGATCAGGACCAGTATGGTGTAAGAACCATCAATCTAGACTGCAGCACACTTCTACTATTGAAATACTGAATGGTTTTGTTTCTTTTGCCTGTTGTCTGTGGTAGTTATCACTGGCATGATTTGTATGTCCCTGTCAAACTGCTCTTAGCACTGGAGAGTACTGGATGTTAAGCAGATGACCAGGAGTGTGCTGTGACAAGGCACTGCCTGGGGGCTGATTCTGCTCTTGGCTGTGTCCTTTGTAAGCTGTAGGTCACTTGCAGAGACACAGGCACTGCACTACCTGTGTGGTGCCTTTTAACCATCCTTATGATGAGAGCCTGTGATTTAGGACAGTGAAGGGAAGAGGCATAATTAGAAAGTATTTTGCTGTAGGTTTAAAGAGTGGATTTGTGGGATTGCAAGATTTTGGAGATCAGTTTTTCTACACTTTGCTCTGTTGCTTCTTCCATCAGTTGCTAGGCTCAGAATGTGCTTCTACATCAGGCTTTACATTTGCTTCTGAGCCAGCTAGTCTCTGATGTAAAGGAGAACTATGTATTGTGTTTTGTTGTGTTCTAAACCCCCCAACATATTGAAGAGAAATCTCTGCAGAGCCTTCTGAGTGCAATTTCTCCTAATACTTGTCTTGAGATGAAAGCAGGCAGTAAGCTGCATGCCTGTTTGTCATGGCAAAGGATTGGATCTGGGGCCATGGTCAGGATTAACTGCATGGAAATCTCTGGAGATTGAGGACTTTGGATTGCTTCTGAACTGGGGTGGATTTGGCAAAGCTATGGCAGAAAGTGTTACACCCTCAGCATGTCACAAACCATGTAACACTTGTTAATAGTCAGGGCTTCAATTGCCTGTGGGGTGAGTCTTCAGACAATCACAATTTTAGTGCCACTCCCCTCAAAATTATTGGCTCACATAAGGAGAATTGTCTCTTTCTCCAGGTATCCTTCCAAGCATACTTACAGTTGGTTGAAGTCCCTTCTTGCTTGACTCCAGGTCAGGTGGATGGTTTTACTCCCTTGGTGCAATGGCAGGAAAACCTTCTTGTTGGAGCTGTGTGTAGCAGGGGTTTCAGTTCTGGCATACAGTCCCTTGAAGCAGCACAGCAGTCAGCATAAAGCTGCACCACTAAGAGCTTTGAGCTGTGTGCCACTGAACAGAAGGCACTGCAAGATCTCAGAGACCCATTGGAGGCAAGGGATGCCTGATGTGCAGCAGAGGCAGTGGCTCCTTGCTGTGGAGCACAGAGTGGATGCCACCATGCTTCTGCTCACACAGGGAAATTGGTCCTCTTTGGGTACTTGGGAAGCAGTGCCAGTTTGAGCAGCTCTTACTCTGCTGCATCCCTGACTGTGCCATGGATTGAATTGGGGAACTGATGTGTTGGAAAAAAGTTGGCAGGTTTGTTTTTAATTGTTTGGTGGAAGGGTTGACACAGTGGGGACTGCTGCTGGAGGTTGCAGTGAAAGGAGGGACTGGAGCTTGGCACTGCTGTTTAGATAAAGAGATGTGGAACTGTGCCCTGGGGTTCTACAGCCAGGTTTTATGGGGCTGCTGAGAGGCTGGAATAGGAATAGAATCATAGAATCAATAAGGTTGGAAAAGACCTCAGAGGTCATCGAGTCCAACCTGTCACCCAACACCTCCTGACAACTAAACCATAGCTCCAAGGCCCACATCCAAGCCTTTTCTGAACACCTGGAGGACCAAAGATGGGTCACCTGCAACTGGCAGCAGAGGCAAGGTGCAGAAAGTCACCTGCCCTGCCCACCCCAGGCAGCAGCTTTGGAGGGAGCAGCCCTAAATGAAGCCACAACTGTCCTGAGCTTCAGTTTGACCCAAACCCTCCTCTCATCTGCTCCTTGGCCAAAACCCTCCTGAGCTCCTCCCTGGCCCAAAGCCTCCTCAGCCATCCTCACAGTGGTTGTGTTTGATAAATAATTAAAGCTGGTTATTAGCAACTGAAGTGCAGATGCCTTTTCTGCAGAGTCACTGCAGTGGTGCTGAGTAGGTTTTTTGTTTCTCACAGGCTTCTGGTGGTGCCTTTTTTTTTGGAGGGAGGTGCAGATGTGCACCAAGGCTTTCAAAGCTTACACTGGAAGGGGTTTCTGTACAGGACTGGAAGAGCAGAGAAAGAGAGGCAAATGCAAGGCCATGTTGCAGCCAAGCTACGCTATTCATCTTCACTCTGCAGTTCCTTGCAGTTCCAGGGGTGTGTCGAATTCATTTGCTTAGTTCTTACATGAAAGCATCAATGAGTGCAGTTAAACAGCATCTCAGCTGCATGAATAGTGTCTCTGTGTTTCTTTGAGCAGTTGGGTCACATGCAATGAATTGTGTGGGGTTTTTTTTTTTTGCTTTTTATTCTAGAGTAAATGATGTAAACCTCAGAAGTGCTCCCAGGGAGTCTGGTACCTGCTAAAGGTTCACTCTTTCTCTGGTAACACTTGTATCTGTTCCTATTGCATTGATCTAAAGCAGTGAAGATAAATAACTGCTGGTGACTTGCTCAGTGGTCTGTGTAGTTTATTTAGAATAAACCAAACCAGGTTGGAAGAGACCTTCAAGATCATCATGTCCAACCCATCAACCAATCCAACCTACCCAAACAGCTAACCCATGGCACCAAGCACCCCATCAAATCTCCTCCTGAACACCTCCAGTGATGGCGACTCCACCACCTCCCTGGGCAGCCCATTCCAATGGGCAATCACTCTCTCTGTATAGAACTTCTTCCTAACATCCAACCTGAACCTCTCCTGGTTATTAAACAGAGAAGTGGTTTGAAGCTGAGGGAGGGCAGGGTTAGACTGGCTCTTAGGAAGAAGTTCTTCAGTACAAGGGTGGAACAGGTTGGCCATGCAGGCTGTAGGTGCTGCCTCCCTGGAGGTGTTCAAGGCCAGGTTGGATGAGGCCTTGAGCAACCTGAGCTAGTGAAAGGTGTCCCTGGCCATGGCAGGGGGTTGGTACTAGCTGATCTTTAAGGTCCCATTCAACCCAAACCATTCTGTGGATCTATGAATTTGGCTGTAAGAATCAAATTAGCAGATTAGGGGCTTGAAGTGTAAATGCTATTTGGTATATTCCTGTATGAAAGTAACTAAGGTGTACTGTTTGTATCTACTGTTTCATTATGAAGTGGTCAGGTTTGACATAGTTAAAACACTTCAACTCCACCTGTGTGCCTGAAAATGATTTTGTGTTCTCTTGCAGCTAACAGAAGATGAAATTGCAACCATTCTGAAGTCTACTCTTAAAGGGCTCGAATACTTGCACTTTATGAGGAAAATACATAGAGACATAAAGGCTGGAAACATCCTTCTTAACACTGAGGGACATGCAAAATTAGCTGATTTTGGTGTGGCTGGCCAGCTAACAGTAAGTGCCCATGGAAAGATAATTTAAACACCCTTTGGTGCTCCTAACCATCTTCTTTTGTCTTCTTCTGCCTTGAATCTTGTGTCTGAGGACTGGTAGAGTTACCATTCTTTATCATGATGAGTATGTAATACATTGGAAGGCTCTTTACTTTTCAGTTGTTTTTATAACCCAGTGTACTTCAAGTGCCTGATGATCCACCTTTAAACTGGGCTTTATGATCATTATCTCCACTTTGGCCCTCTGTAGGCTGATGGGCAGAATCTATTTGGTCTGCTACCATCCTTTGGGGGGGGTCATTTGAACTTTTAAATATAGAATTGATAGCAAAAGAACCTGACAATGAACAGCTCTGTGTTAATTGTGTAACTGATATGATTGCAGGATACCATGGCAAAACGAAACACTGTTATAGGCACACCCTTCTGGATGGCCCCTGAAGTGATACAGGAGATTGGCTATAACTGCGTGGCAGACATCTGGTCCCTTGGCATCACCTCCATAGAAATGGCTGAAGGAAAGCCTCCATATGCTGATATTCATCCAATGAGGGTAAGTTTGTGTGGTACTCTTTTCTTGTTTGTTTGTATTGGGGGGAAAACCCCCACACCAAACAAAAACACCCCCCAGCAAACAACCCACAACAAAAGAAGCACCACCCCAAAGACACAAACACCTTCACCCAAACCAACCCCCTGCACCCTAACCTAACATGTCAAAAAATAATCCTGGAATCAGAGCAGATTTCAGCTGGATGGTAGGAGGAAGCTCTTTAACCATGAGGGTGCTGGAACACTGCAACAGGTTGCCCAGGGACCCCATCCCTGGGGATATTAAAGGTCAGGCTCAACAGGGCTCTGAGCAAGCTGGTGTAGTGGAGGATGTCCCTGCTGACTGCAGGGGGTTGGACTAGTTGACCTTTGGAGGTCCCTTCCAACCCAAACCATTCTATGATTCTGTGTTTGTGCACAAAGTTCTTAAGACTAAGGATTTTTGCTGCTGTTGTGCTTCCTATTTGCTGCACTTTGCCTCTGTTTAGCACATCTGTAAGATTCCAGAATGCTTTTATCTCCACTTAGGAGTGGTAAAGCAATAAGTGTTTAGTTAACTAGAAACATTATAGTGCCTATTCCACACTGTACCTGCACTTAGAGTTCCATAACAAAGAGGCCATTCTCCTTTGAAAGGGAGTTTGGAAGCCAAGATGACCTGAGGAAGGATTGGGTGAACACTGTTAATATTAATAACCCTTGGGAGTTGTTAATTTGTTAATGATTGGAACACCTCTGCTATGAGGACAGGCTGAGGAAGCTGGGATTGTTCAGCCTGGAGAGCACTCTGAGGGGAACCTCAGCCTTCCAGTACCTGAAGGACTCCTACAGGGAGGCTGCAGAGGGACTTCTCCTGAGTGTGTCTAGAAGCAGGCCAAGGGGGAATGGTTTGAAGCTGAGGCAGAGCAGGGTTAGACTGGAGCTGAGGAAGAAGTTCTTCAGTATTAGGGTGGTGAAACTCTGGGATAGGCTGCCCAGGGAGGTTGTGGCTGCCTTCTCCCTGGGGGTGTTGAAGGCCAGGCTCGAGCATTTGAGAGGTGTCCCTTGCCCATGGTGTGGAGGTTGGAGGAGATGATTCCTGAGGTACTTTCTGGCCTGAGCCACTCTGGGATTCTGTTAATTGGTTTACTTTTCAAAAACTGAATTACCTGGAGAAGTTAATGCAGAGCAGTGTTGATAGAGGTAGAGCTGTTGCCACTGCTAGTCATGCTTGTATTTTTTCAAGTGGGCTGTGGAAGAGCTACACTGATTGCACTGAGCAGCAGTAAGTAGCCCTTCTCCAGCTGTTCATTTTGCAAGCCCCTTTGATGTTCTGAAGGCACTTGATATTGCTCAGAGAGATGAATTGTTGTTTCATCTTTGATCTGTTGCAAAAGTGGTGTGAATACTTGATTATTTCATTGGATTTTCTTTTGTTGATGTCTTGTGTTAGGATCTTAGTATAAGGAAGGACTGTAAGGAGGTCACCACTGCCTTGATGGGTTTGTGGCTATGATGCAATCAGCCTGCCAGTTTCCCCCCTATTTATATATCAGCCATCATCCCCTGTGCCACAGAGGCTTTGCCCACTTGGCCTTTTTGCTTGCAGCACACATTTCACATTCATAGACAACCTGTGCTATAGTGTCCCTGGTTAAGTCCAGCCCTTGACCCCGAGCACATCTCTGTTCCTTGATGGCCTGAGGCATCGTGGGCCTGAGCTAGAAATGATTCACTCTTATGTTGCCAATCCAGATCTATCTGAGGCACTCTAATCTTAGCAGCTTGATCTACCTGCTGGTTGTTGTGATGTTCTTCAGTGGCTCAGCTCTTGGGTACCTGGGCATCTGCATGACATACTTTGAGCACTGAGTTCCCTGCTTGAGCAGCAATATTTTGCCACAGTTCAGCTGCCCAGGTGGGTTTACCTCTGTGCTGCCAGTTGTTTGCCTTCCATTGCTGTAGCCTCCACAAAGCATTTGCCACCAGTCTGGAAACTGGGGAAGAAACACAAACAACCTGGAAGAGGAAACTTTGCAAGCACTAGAACATCTCACAAGTCAACCCTGGCCAGCCCCTTTCCTGCCATACAGAGAGCATGCTGTAGAAGATAGGATCCAGCTTGCTCTGTGCTACTCTGTTAGGGGGGCCCCATGCCTTGTTGCCCCTACTGTGGCCAGTGAGCTTAAACCAGTGCAGTGGGGTTCTCAGGCTTGTTTGTTTGTGTGTGCTTTTTGGAGCAGGGATGTTTCCTGAAGAGTTTTGTGGCCGCACACAGCTCAATTAGAGCTAGTAAGTGTGTTGCAATTAGAAACACTTTACAGTCTTGGAAGCACAGCTTAGGAATTTTCCTGCATCATGTGTTTGGGGATTTTTTTTATTCCCCCCCCTCTTTTCCTGTGTGATTAGATATTGTAAAGTTCCTGTTCCAACCAACAATGCTCAGGCAAAAGCTGAGAACAAAAGTAGTATCTCTGAAGCTTGTTGTTGATGAGAGTTTAACTTAAGATGAAATAACAGTTGGAAATATTTTGAAGAACTATTGATGACAAATTCAAGAATATGATCAGGCTGAGGGTTTTGGTTGTGGCCAGGTCTGGGCCCCTCACTTCAAGAAGGACCTCAGGGAACCACTTGTAAGAGTCGAGCGCAGAGCCAGAAAGCTGCTGAAGGCAGTGGAACATCTCCCTGGGAGCACAGGCTGAGGCAGCTTGGAGCAGAGGAGCCTGAGGGCTGCCCTCATTGCTGGGGATAAAGATGTGCAGGGCAGTGGGGGGAGGACAGAGCCAGGCTCTGCTCAGGGATGTCCAGTGACAGGATGAGGGGCAAGAAGTGCAAGCTGGAGCAGAGGAGGTGCCATGGGAACATAATAATAAACCAGGTTGGAAGAGCCCTTCAAGATCATCGTGTCCAACCCACCTAAACAACTGTGATGGAGCCCTGGAGCAGGCTGCCCAGAGAGGTTGTGGAGTCTCCTTCTCTGGAATGCCTGGATCTGTTCCTGTGTGTCTGCTCTGGCAGGGGGGTTGAACTGGGTGATCTTTTGAGGTCCCTTCCAACCCTAAACCTTCTGTGATGCTGCACGATTCTGAGTTCATTTTGACATCATTCCATGCACTAGCTGTTGAAAGGTGAAGACTGTGTTATCAGAGAGGGTTTTTATATGCTTGACAATAGGTGCTTGTAAATCAGAGGTCATTGACTTTGATAGCTTGTGAGTCTGTTTGATTCTTGTAATCAAATGAGACCTTTCAAAGGCCAAAGTAATTCAACACAACAATCGTGGATTACATAGAACATGTGTTCTTGTTAATAAATTAGGTTATGCTTTTTAAGAACTTGTGTGCACTTGGTGAGCTTGTACATTTGATACCTACAGTTTTCCTTCATTTTTATTAGTGAGTTGTTACAGTGGTTAACAAGAAATACACAGATTTAAGCTGCACTAGTTTTCCCAGTGTCATTCGATACCGCTTCACAGGGCTCTCGGGCATATGCAGATGCTTTCCTACTTTGTTTTAGCTGTGACACAGAATTGATCCAGGCAGGCATGAAAGCTTGGGCAAATTTTCCTTGCTTTTTCTAGATGTTGCTGGAGTCCTGTGGTATTTATGTAAAGCACAGTTTTGTTCCTTGGGAATGCATGTTGAAATTGCCATGTGAGCTGTTTTGCTGTAGGCTGGTTGGCACTGCCACAAAGGTAATGCGCTGCCAGTAGGCCATTTCCTTGTCAACTGCATTTACAGCTTAATAGAAATATTACATGACTTCTTTAAACAAGTGTTTTGGCAGAGAGGAAACAGCAGATTCCATGCAAACAAGCATAGCTTCCTCTGCTTAACCACACTTAGCTACTCCAAAGAATTGTACTGGTTTCAGCTGGGAAAGAATGAAAAGTGGGGGGGTGCAAAGTGGAATTTCATGGAGGGAAAACCCAGCAGGATTCCTCTCTTTAAGTATGACTTTGTTAGCATATTGGACTGCATACGTGTCAGCAGTGGATGCAAAAGCTGAGTTTCAGCAGAACCTGCAGTTGTCATACTCGGTTTGAGGCTCAAAGGTCAGGACCACTTGCCAGCCCAGTAAATGTAACGCTTTATTCACGTCAGGGTTATGGAATGCCTCACATACTCGGTGTCAGAAGCCGTTTGTGCTCTTGCTGATGATGAAAAGTGAAGCTTTCTTTGGTGAAAACTCAGAGAACATACAGAAGTGTTTTCAAGTAGATTTAAAGGAGGACAAAGTACTCTAAAAGGTGGTGATACAGCCACTAGAAGCGGCGTGGAATTTGCTGATGCATCAGAAAATCGTGCCAACCCATCCAGCAGGGCTAAAAGCAGGTTGATTGCAGGAGGCTGTGAAGTAACTGGGGTTAATGTGGCTAACGCTGTTTGCATCTGCCTTGGATTGCTCTGCTGGGATGAGCAATTACCGAGTTGTAGGGGAGCTAATTAAAGGGGACTTCACAGTGGCTCTAGAGCAAGGGTCAGCTGCAGCGATGTGTTTAATAGCTGTGCTCTCATGTCCCCCATTGCCTGCAACATGTGTGCTGTCCTGTAGTGACAGGAGTATTTGTGTCCCACCGCTGCCTGGATTTAATCCAAGCCATTAACTGCTTTCTGCAGTCTCTCCTTTTCAGGCCTTGTTTTTCTGTATTATTTCTGGCTTTCTGATTTTCTTATTGTTTTATTGCAATAATTGGGTGATGCCTGTGGCTGGGGGCTGGAAGGGGCTGCTGGTGGATGCTTTTTCAACACGTCCCTGTACTGGCCCTTGTTTCTTTCTGGTGAGGTTTGTTGGAAATAGACATGTGGGTATCACATGTTCTGCAGTGAATTAGAGGAAGCCAATTTGAACTGCTTCCATTTGCCTTAAGTCCAATCATGATATTTATTTTTCCATGGCACTTACCCAGATTATCAATGCCTCCTGCTTAGCCTGTGTCGTTTCCACTCCACACTAATCTGTTTGTAATAACCTTTTATTCCTGATGGGTCTCAGAACAATCTCCCATTTTCCAGGTTTTTTAATTCTCAGCACACTGCATTAAAACTGGAGAGTGAAGTGAGAATCATTGCTTGTTCAAGCTGTAACGCCCAAAGGAAGATGTCACGTTGAGCAGCACTCTCTGATCGAGACACCCCAGTATTTCAGTCGCTGAGGAAAGCAGTTTCCTCTATGCCTTTTGTGCCAGAAGTTGAGGAAAGGGATAAAGACAGACAGCTTCTGGAGACATCAGATGTCGCTGCGTGGAGTCGCTTCATCTCCAGCAGATGGAATCCTCCCCTTGGTTTCTGTTTCCTGTGGGAGCTCACCTATCTTATCTCAGCGCTGCTGCTCTTCATTCAGAGCAGGCCTATAAAAGTATGCTAGATGGCTTCTGCCTGTCTGGAGAAAAGAGCTTAACTTCTGGAAGGCCTTTTCTTTTCAAGAACACTCTGAGGCACTCCCTGTTAATTTCTCCCTTGGGATGTTGCTGTTTCTAGACAGAGCAAACTAATGTTTACAGGGAGTTAAAATAGGTGGCTTGTGATGGCACCTTATTGTTCCTTCTGGTGCCTATTGAGTATCATGTGCACAGCAGCGAGCTGGGATATGACTCACTGTGATTCCTCAGAAAGGGCTTAACTCTCTGATATTCCTGTTGTGCAGTCTGTGTTATGATAGCTTCCTTACAAGAAAATCCCCTCTGTGCTTTGTCGATGACGTATCACAAGCATCATCTGAAAAGAGTTCAATCTTAAGGCTTGTCACAAAGCATGTGAGGTGCACTTTGGGACCTGCTTTAATGGCTGTGGTGGGGTTGGCTCAGTGGTTGGACTTGATGGTCTTAGAGCTCTTTTCCAACCAAAACAGTGAGATGATTCACTTCTGTGATTCTATGAACACATGCAGTTCCTGGAGTGGTAGAGATGCATGTCCTTACAGGAACAACAGCCAAGTGACTTCTCTCTTCCTCTGGTCTTATCTTGTTGTTCTTAGAAGAATCTGACTTCTCAGGAGCATGCTCTGGTGTGTGCTGTCTCAAACAGTGTCATAGTAATTCCAAATGCATAAATCATAACTGTATCTGATATGTAGAAAAGTGTGGATAATGCATGTTTGCAGTGGAGACCTGAGACACTTGATGTGATATGGTGGAGGCTGTAGACTGGAACTGGAGAAACATGTCTTGCTGTAGGCTTCCTAAAAAGCTGCTGCAAGATTTTTGGGCCTCTGTAAGCTTTAAATGGATTTCCCTCCCCCTTTTGATTTGAAGGATAGGTTGGACTCGATGATCCTCGAGGTCCTTTCCAACCTAAGCGATACTGTGATACTGTGAAGTGGTCTAAATGCAGCCTATGGCTGTGAGGAGTGACACAGGAGCACATCCAGGTAGATTTCTAAAGTCTCTGAAGGAGACTCCACAACCTCTCTGGGCAGCCTGCTCCACAGCTCTGTCACCCTCATAGTGAAAAGGTTTTTCCTTCTGTTGAGATGGAATTTCCTGTGGTTGAGTTTACATCTGTTGCCCCTTTTCCTATCACTGAAAAGAGCCTGGCTCCATCCTCCTGACAGCCACCCTTCAGATATTCGTAGACATTGATTGGTTTCCCTCTCAGCCTTCTCTGCTGCAGACTAAACAGCCCCAGGTCTCTCAGCCTTTCCTCCTGAGAGAGATGCTCTGGTCCCTTAAACATCCTCCTAGCCCTCCATTGGACTCTCTCCAGTAGATTCCTGTCCCTCTTAAACTGGGGAGCCCAGAGCTGGATACAGTATTCCAAATGTGGTCTCACCAGGGCAGAGTAGAGGTGGAGGAGAACCTCCTTTCACTTGCTGGGCACACTCTTCTTAGTGCCCCCCAGCACACCATTGGCCTTATTTGCCAGCAGTGCACATTGCTGTCCCATGGAGAACAACTTCTCAGGCAGGACTCCCAAGGTTCTTCTCTGTGGAGCTACTCTCCCTAACCTGCACTGGTGCCTGGGGCTGTTCCTCCCCAGGTGCAGGACTCTGCACTTACCCTTGTTAAACTTCATTAGGTTCATCTTTGCCCAATACACAAACCCAATGAAGTTCAACAAAGATGAGTGTGGACCTCTTTACCTGGATGCTTCTAGTGTGGTAAGTTCTTGCTGAGGTGTAATTCCTAAGACCTTGCTTAAAGCTTGACTTCTTTCAACAAGGTTTCTGGAACTGAGAGGATGAGTGTTGGACAAATGAAGTGATTGCATGCCTTTGAACTTGCACATCTGTGCCATTCCTTGGTGAGCAAACACCTGATGTGCACTCCTAAACGAGAGATTTACATAAACTTTGCTAGATCCTTAAGTTTTAGGTATCAGCTCTCCTGATCCCCTGCTGGGAGTCAAAATGCCACAGTTGGTGCTTGCTGTAATTGCAGTGAGAGTTGGACTTAGCTGTTTATTTTGTCAGCATTCTCTAGTGGGGGCATAAAAGCAGATTTTTCTCTGGGTTGCTCTGTGTAACTGAAGGAAATAAGTTTGGGTTTTATGGAATACATTTAAGGCAACTTAACTCTTGCAGCTATGTCATTTTTACTAGGTGAGAAGAGCCACTTCTTAGGCACCTGGCAGTTGTGTCAGTTTGATGTTAGTTTTGACTGCGGTTGACTTTTTAGAGGAGGGCTGAATGTAAATGGATTGCTGGCTGTGATCCCGTGGAAACATTGTTGTCAAGGTTGGACTTCTGGCTCCCAGGCAAAGTGCTCCTAGAGCTGCAGAGATCCTCCTCTGTAGTTTGCTGTTTGTTGTTGGGTTTGTTTTTGATGTCGAGGTGTGTGTGGTTCTCCGAACTTTGAGTTCTGAATTCTGGTTTTAGTTAAAATGAGCTGAGTGTGTGTGTGTAGGATGAGCTAGGGAAGGTTCAGGTGCTTTCCTAGGCTCCTGCTCTCTATCCATGCAGATGGAGAACCTTTCAATGTAACTTCCTTTTTTAGCATTTCATGTCTGAAGGATTCATGGAGGAAGCAAATTTCAAAAGGCATTAACTTGCTTACTTGTTACCAGACCTTTTGGACTCGCTGTAGAGGACACAGTGGGGAGTTTTCTGTGTAAATAAATAGGTCAGCCCAGGCGAGTAGCCCTGGGGTATAGTTTAGTTTGTTGTGATACAGAAAGAGAGTTTCTTCCCATTTCTCAGTGTGCTTAGCATAGAATTTCAATGACAGCTCCTATGTACCAAGCACAGCTTATCCCAAACACATAAAATGGAGTAAAAAAACCCAGTGGGATGTCCTCAGAGCGAGGTGTCTGGTTACAAAACACATGAAATAAAGCCTGTGACAGGGACTTTATTTTCTTCAACTGCAATCAATAATTCAGTGCTGGAATTTACCAGATTGAGTTACGTGTGCCATGCCTCCTGCAGTGATGTGCTGCATGGCAGCATCCAGTTCCCAAGACTTGACAGCTTGCTGTGCAGAGGGGTAGCAGGCTTAACATCAGCCCAGCTCATCTGGAGAGCTTTTTTGTCATGCTGTTGTACATGCAAGGCAGGGAAAAGACCATTTGTCCTCTGGCAAAACTTAGAGTTGATTACTCTCCTTAAGACTGGAAGGAACTTTTTGAAGAGTTTTTTGCTGCAGTGCTTTGTCAAGGGTCTTGTCCTGGTTTGAGGCCAGGCAGATCCTGTCTTGCCCCTGAAAGGGGCAAAAGAATGACACTCATCACACAAATGGATTGCAGCAGTGATGGGAAGTTTAAATGGGAAGCAGTAAGTGTTTTACAGAAGCTACAAAGCGTAGTGGCAAAAGAATCCCAAAGCACACAGAGTCCCCTGTAGCACACCCAAAAGCCTCCCAACACTTCCCATCTCTCCACCTGAGGGTACACCCAAAACCCCCAGGGCTCTTTCTTCCCCCACACTGCTGGGCAAGTCTCAGGCTGGCCAGGGCTGAGACTGCTTCCTCCCTTCTCCTCCTGGCATTAGGCCTTGAGAGACTCCCCCAGCGTTACCTGATAGGGAGCATCTCCCATGGGAGCAGAGAGGGAAGAAAGAGGAAGAGAGAGACTTTGCAGATGGATTTATAAGGAGCAGGATATTATGGGTATGAAATATGCTGCTTCCTGTGGGCTGGACCCTTGGGACACTGGAGGTGTAGCTTGTGTGGCAGGAGCAGGAGGCAGCCGGCCTCAACTGCCACCTGTCTGTACTCCCTTTTCCCACAGAAATGTCTGGCAGGTTTCTCTGAGCTGTGGCACTCTGTGAGTGCAAACATCATAAAAGGCTGGGTACCAACAGTGGTTCAGTTCTGTTGCATTAGAGAGTCACAAAGGGTGCAGAACTGGCCTGATCATCTAATTTCTTTTAATCAAGATACTGCCTTGGCAGTATCTGACTCTTCATGGAGAGGAAAAATGATGTAGGGCAGAATGTAAGGAGCAGAGGAGGGTAAAAGATGGGGTTAATGGCAAACAGAGTTGGATGGAAGGGTTTGGAGGAGCAGCTGAGAGAGCTGGGGTTATTTAGTCTGGAGAAGAGAAGGCTGAGGGGAGACCTCATTGCTCTCTACAGCTCCCTGAGAGGAGGTTAGAGTGAGGCTGCTGTTGCTTTCTTCTCCCAGGTAAGAAAAGATAGGATGAGAGGAGATGGGTTGAAGTAGTGCCAGAGGAGGGTTAGGTTGGATATGAGGAAAAACTTCTCTAGTGAGAGAGTGGTGAGGGGTTGGCACAGGCTGCCCAGAGAGGTGGTGGAGTCCCCATCCCTGGAGGAGGTGATCAAGAAGCCGTAGGAGTGGTGCTTCAGGACGTGGTTTAGTGGTCATGGTAGTTGGATTATGATTGGACTTAAGGACCTTAAAGGTCTTTTGCAGCCTTAGTGATTCTCTGATCCCCTGCCCCCAGGTTTGGCTGCGTGTGTGCACGCACAGGAAACACTAATCTGTTGTGTGTAATGAAGTAGCAGGAGCTGAGAATACTTGAAATTTGCACTGGAAGTGGGGTTTAATTTGAATTAAATGGAAAACATTGCTTTCATGCTTCTAAATGAGGATTTAATTAAAACTAAATTAGTTCCTCTTTTTAGACTTACTCCTGAATAGGAAATTTGAAACATGCTGCAGTTGATGGTTGGTTTTCTCCAACTTTGATTAATCACTTTCAAAGTAAGCAGAGGATCAGTGTAGCAGTTTCATAATTACACACCACTGAGTTCACTTCAAACCTTAACTAAAAGAACTGTAAAGGAAGCTTCATCTTGGTTAATTTTGTGTAATGCTGCATCCAGAGGAGCGTGGCAAGCAGGCCAAGAGAGGGGATTCTGCCCCTTGACTCTCCTCTTCTGAGACCTCACCTCCAATCCTGCCTCCAGGTCTGGTGTCCCCAGCATGAGAAGGACACAGAGCTGCTGGAGTGAGTCCAGAGGAGGCCACAAAGATGACCCAAGGGCTGGAGCAGCTCTGCTATGAGAATAAGCTGAGGGAGCTGGGGGTGTCCAGCCTGGAGAAGACTGCAGGGGGACCTTAGAGCTGCCTGCCAATAGCTGAAGGGATCCTACAGGGAGGCTGCAGAGGGATGACTTCTGAGGGTGTCTAGAGCCAGGCCAAGGGGGAATGGTTTGAAGCTGAGGCAGCGCAGGGTTAGACTGGAGCTGAGGAAGAAGTTCTTCAGTCTGAGGGTGCTGAGATTCCGGAACAGGCTGCCCAGGGAGGCTGTGGCTGCCTCCTCCCTGGGGGTGTTCAGGGCCAAGTTGGATAAGGCCTTGATCAGCTGAGTCCAGTTGAAAGGTGTCCCTGCCCATGTTGGGGGGGATGTTGGAGGAGATGATCTCTGAGGTCCCTTCCAACGGCAGACATTCTAAGCTTTTATGGTCTTGTGTGTGTGAATTAGCCTCTTAGGAGTGCTAATCTGAAGGAGGGCCCATACCATGGTACTTCCTGTTTAATTGCAAGAGACTTAGCAGGGAAATGTTTGACCTGGGTGTACTGTTGTTCAGAGGCCTTGGAACAGTGATCAGAGTCATGAAATTAATAGAAGTATTCTTGAGGTCTTAATTGAGCCCTGTATTAAGCCCTGCATCTCTAAGCATTGCTGAAGATTATTTGGCAGAATTTACTGTGTGTAAAGCAATGCAAGTATTCAACAAACCTAGTGCAGCACAAGTTAACATAATTCTCTACAGGCTGCCTTCTCCCTGGGTAAATGTTACAAATGGGCAAGCAAACAAGCCCTCAACCAAAACAAGCTCCTTCAGAAGTTTTAAATCTGCTCATTTGTCACGTCAATAAAACTGTAAACACAGAACAGAGTGCGAAGCAAAGCGTTTTGCAGCTTAAAAATCCCCAGAAAACATTGTTTGGAGCAGGCAGTTGGTAATAAACCATCAAGATGCACTAAAGCTGCAGTCCCAGTTTCACTCTTACAAGACTTTAGTTATTAATTGCAGACATTCTTATTTGACAAAGCTTTCCCATTGTTTGTCCACAGCATTTTCTGCTTGATTTCCTCCATTCCTTTTCAGCTTGCCCTGTGGACTTGGGAAATCATTCAGCAAGGTGTTTATGCTCAGACTTAGAACTCCTCTTACTAAAAATTCTGCAGTGCTCTGCAGAACACTGTCACATATCCCCCAGCCTTACACCCCTTGAAGGGAAGAGCTGTATATGTTTACGGCATGTGCCTCTGCTTCCTTTCTGTTTCTCTCACCTCCCAAGTCCCAGCCTGAACAGAAAACACACCAGGTTAGTTTTTATGCAGAGCTTTGGCAGCCAGCTTTATTGAGGAGGAGGGAATTTGTGTAGTGCTTTGAATTGGAGCAGGGCTCTCTGGCTTTTTGTATGTGACTGGTGTCTCGTTAAGCCAAGAGAGCAGTCAGTAAATAGTTTTAAGAGGTTGTTGGAAGCTTGAATCAACACTTATTTATTGAAGGGAGTTAGCTGTATGTTCCTTTTTGCCTTCCTCTTTGACATGTTTTCTGTCTGTGTAGCTAGCTGACCCGGAGGAAGTGCTCTAAAGAGAGTTGATTATTGTATTGCCAAATTCTTACCATGTCACTGCCCTTTGAAAAAGCAGCAGTGCACTTTCTTGGGCTTTGCTTAAAGGCAGATTTATTTGACTTTTTACTGATGTGGGAGAAAACCACAATCAAATTAGGGGGAAAATATTAGGGTCCTGTTGCTACTTACTGTAAGATTTTTAAACCCTTTTTAAGACTCCACTGGGTGTTTACTTTGTACAGAATGCTCAGAATTGCTTAGCCTGAAAGGGAGGTAAAAAGTGGAAGGAAGAGTGTGTGTACCCTGTTTCTCTCCTGGTATTATATTGCCTCCTCAGAATGTACACTTGGTCATTCTTAAAGATGCATATTTAATGGCAGAAATTTATTTATTTAAAAGGCTGGATTGCCAATCAGCCTAAATTTGTTTCAGTTAAAATTTGATGGTCTAAAGACAACTTATAATCCTTTTCTTGTTACAAAGCATTGTCAACTTTGTAGTAGTATCAGTTAAAAAGTTTATGGAAACTTTGTTTTAAGGTGGTTTAAAATGGAGCTAAATTTGAATTTGATGGCACCTGTTTCCATTTTTGTTTCCCTGGCAACACCACTGGTATCAAAAATTGCCCCTAGACCACCCTGGGTTTGGGGAAGAATGAAACCAGCCCTGGCTTTTTTGTGTCAGCCTTTTACTGACTCGATACTGAAAGCTCTGCCGCACAGTCGCTGGCTCGTGAGCTGGCTCCAATGACTTGGGTGTGCAGCTGGCCCTTCTCCTAGGGGAATGTTCTCTGTTAATGCCACTTTGGGGTGTCACACTCTCTGAAACATGCATTGAAAGGCTCTCCAGGAGTGGCTTTTGGTAGCCATGGCAGGAGAAGCCCGCAGAGAAGTAGAGTGGAAGTTCCTGGCTTGTAGGTAGCGTGGTCTGGTTTTAAAGCTGTTTCCAGTAGGGTATTCCTTAAGAAATGTAATGTCTGTGAACTCTGACCTTGTCTACACTGGGCAGGTGGCTACAGATACAAGTGAGCTTTGCCCATGTTGTCCTCCTTTGACTTGTTTCCAGGAGTTTCTCCAGATCAGCTGGGTGTGCTTTTCAAATACATTCCTCCCTCATCAGACAAAAAAGTAACTCCATCTTGCCCTTTGTTTATTCTCTGTACAATGTGACTAATTGATGCAGACTTCAGCTTTTGTATCCAGAAGTGGTAAGCAGTTGATTTTGAGGGGTGAAAATAGCACGTGTAAGTGTTAAACGTTTGAAACAAGCTGCAGGAGAAGCTTCAATGACTGCAGTGCTGTGCAGCAGTCAGGATAATTGAGTTGTGTGGAGACATCAACACAGAGTTTGTTAGAAGTTGATCCTTCTGGCATTGAAGTGAGCTGCCCTATATAAATGGGGACTCTGGAGCAAGTGGATGTGATGCCATTTCCTTGGCTTGAGAATCTGTGGAGTGTGAAGGTAGCTCTCCAATGATTCTGTGGTTCTTGCTAGGCTGGAAATACTGCAGTAAACTGGTGGTACTAGAGAGAAGTCTGACTACCATAACCTGGGATGAGCTGTAGGAGAGGCTAAAAGCCAAAGGGCATGTCTGGCTGGCTGGGTGCTGAGAAGCTGATGGGTGCTCAGATAGCAGTGCTCCCTGAGGGCAGGACGTGACTTGGCTCCAGCTCAGGAGCAGTACCCTGTGCTAGTGAGTGTCTGCATCCAAAGTGACATCCCTGCTCCCTGGGCTCCTTTCATGCTTACCTCTCTCCATGGAAAACATCCCTGCTGTTTTGGGCTGTAGTTCATAACCTTTGATACCAGATCCATTCACAGTGCTGAGCACTCTGAGTTTGGGCACAGAGGTGCATTTCTTTGTCTGGCTGAAGCCTGTGCTGCAGTACTGCTGCTGCTGACTTCGTGCCAGTTGAGAGCAGATTAAGATTTGGCTCACCATAAATTTAGCTGACAGAAAGTTTAACCTATTAAATTTCTCTTTGTCATTAACTCACAGAAGGAGAGGGTGAATTCTGTTGCAGAGTTTCAGCTCTGGCATCGTGAGTCCAAAAGCTGCTTTAGTGTTTTCTGAACAGGGCTTTGATAAACTCCACAGCAGGGTCACCCAGGGCAGGTCACACAGGAACACATCCAGGTGGGTTTTGAAAGTCTCCAGAGAAGGAGACTCTACAACTTCTCTGGGCAGCCTGCTCCAGGGCTCTGGCACCCTCACAGGGAAAAAGTTTTCCCTTCTGTTCCTGTGGCACCTCCTCTGCTCCAACTTGAAGCCCTTGCCCCTTGTTCTGTCATTGGACATCCCTGAGCAGAGCCTGGCTCTGTCCTGCACATCTTTATTAACAGGAATGAAGGCATCCCTCAGGCTCCTCTGCTCCAAGCTCAGGAGCCCCAGCTGCCTCAGCCTGTGCTCACAGGGAGATGTTCCTCTTGTCTTGAAAGTGTTTTGCTGGGATTGGACTGGGTGGTCTCCAGAGGTCACTGCCAACCCCTATCAGTCTGTGATTCTGTAGCTGAAGTGCTCCCTGCAGTGATGATATTTTCCTGTCTGTGGCTGCCAGGTGGTTTAGGGAAGACTGTGGCCTGTATTTAGGCACACTTTGCTTTCAGCAAGTCTGCTGTCCTGCAGAGCATTTTCCTCCTACTTGGACAAAAGGAAATCAGTATTTAGTGCCTTTGGACTTTCTTAATAGTACTGTACACATACACAGGAAAGAGTTTTATTGAAGAAACATCTCCCCCTTCATTTTTGTTTCCTTTATCACCTCTCTCTCTGTAAATATTTTACCATAACTGCAGAGCAAGTGTAAAATTGTCTCCCAGTAACAGTGTTTGAACTCTGGGGTTAACTTAATGTCTTAATTTCTCTTTTTGAGGCTCTGCCATGAACCTCAGGGGACTTCACCCACATTTAAGAGCCTCTCAGCCCAAATGATGCATTGTGGCAGATACTTGCTCAAGAGCTGGGCAACTCGCTGCCTAGCCAAACAGGTGTTGAGGAATCAAGAGGAAGAAGGGATCTTGATGAATTCTGGCACCTTTCTCAGAAGCAACCTGCTATTGCTTAAAATCCTCCTTCCACAGAGTCTGAGAGATCTGGATCACTAGGTGTCTTGAAGAAGCTTTTCCATCACTGAACTTGAGCAAGTAGTTCCTTAGTGAACAAGGACATGGTTCTGAAAGCACACATTACATGGCTGAATCCAGGCAATACTGCTTTGATTAATTTAGTCCTGTTTCACCATATTTTCTTTTACCCTTGATTCAGTACTATCTGGAAAATTCATAGGAATAATACCTACAAGGTTGCAACTCTGTTATTCAGACTGAGAAGCTTACTTTCCCTGCAGGAAAACTCCCAACAATATAGCTTGCTTCAATAATCCAAATATTTGCTCTTCTTCCCACAGTATTTTCTGCCATTCCTGAGAAAAGGAGGCAGTGATTGCATCCAGAAATATATTAACATTTGCTGAGGCAGGAAGTGGAAAGGCTGCCTTTGCAATTCTATTTACTAATATAGAGGGTTGAGAGTGAGTAACTTATATTTGTGAGAACAAGCTGTAGTAAACTTGCTGGACATGAACTGCAAGCCCTCTGCCATAACCACACACAGTAGTAATAATAGAAGGCATTCAAGAAATATGCAGCAGTTCATTTTTTCAGTGCATGTTAGACCTCCAGCAGCAGTATTGTGTTCAGTTTTAGGCATTGTGCTGGCACAGAATGTTAGGAGTTGGAAGGCACCTCCAGAGATCATCCAGTCCAACCCCTCTGCCAGAGCAGGAGCACCCAGGGCAGGTCACACAGGAACACATCCAGGCAGGACTTGAAAGTCTCCAGAGAAGGAGACTCCACAACCTCTCTGGGCAGCCTGCTCCAGGGCTCTGGCACCTTCACAGGGAAAAAGTTTTCCCTTCTGTCCCCTTGGAGCCATTGAATCCTGATTCAAATGAGAGGGGTAAAACAGTAAACCAAATTCTGGACAGGATCAGTAGATGAAGAAGGAATTATCCTTCTGAAATGGAAATGTGTCTGAACGACCTCCCCTGGTATTGATTTGTCATGATTTAATAACTGGCACCAGATACAGCCTAAGGAGGGTTCTTCCAGGAGGGAAACTATTCCAAACAGACAAAACTCCAATGACAACTATTATTGTTATTCAAACTGAAGACAGTCAGAAGGTGAACTTCACTGGCAGCCCAAGCTGGCTCCCTCCACTTCAGGTTTGTTTATCAAACTGAAAAATCTCTCCCAACTTTCTCTTTTCCTGTGTAAGGCCCAAACTCTGAGATGTTCTGTTTGGATTACAATTACACTAATTCAGTGCAGGTCACTTGCTTTTTACTGAGTCCAGATGACATTTAGTAAGCTAAACAGGGGCCAATTAGCTTAAAAAAAGGGAAAGAAAAAGAGGCGAGGCTGGCTGCCTCGGGGCAGGTCACACAGTGGCTGCAGAGCACAATTGCTTGGATTACAGTTTGGCTAACATCAAACGCAGAACTGAAGTGAAAAACTACCCTTTGGGTTTTTGTCCTCTCCTGCACCCCTTCTAGGTGTCTTACATCAAAATGTGCTCATTTAGAAGCTGTTCCTTTCCCACCTCCAGGTGAGAGTCATGAACAGACTCACCAGAAGTTTTTGTTGTGTCCTCTTCCTTCACACAGGTTTAAGGCCCCACCACATTTTTAACATTGAGAAGTACAAGCA
Source organism: Melanerpes formicivorus (assembly GCF_026170545.1). Lineage (NCBI taxonomy): Eukaryota > Metazoa > Chordata > Aves > Piciformes > Picidae > Melanerpes > Melanerpes formicivorus. The sequence goes on from NW_027142408.1 coordinate 2,140,212, forward strand.
GTTTAGTTTCCACTTCATTTTTAATATCCCCAGTGGCTAGCTGATCTTTTCAAGTCTGCCTGCTTTAACTTGCTGCAGTAGAATACACAGGACTGGAGAGGTAGTGAACACCACACATAACAAGGGTCTGGGGCTCTTCTATTTCTGCAATAATACTTGTATTCCTAACTCAAGCTGAACTGCCATGCAATTAGCCATACTGCAGCCTCTGCTGCTAATGCAGAGGGGCTGGAAAAGCCTCCAGCTTATCTGTAATGAACACACAAAGAATATGTCTTTGTTAATGGCAGCTGGGATCAAGGGCTGAATCGCTTCTGACCAGAGCACTGGCTATTAAATGATGATTAAGATCTGTGCTACTGAATAAAACCATCAATTTAGACTCAGTGTAGCTGCCTGCAAATCTGTCACTGCTCTTCTTTCTGACCATGTCTGCATTCAGCATTTATTTCCCCAAGTTTTCCACTCCTCAAACATTAGTATCAACTGCTACAATAAAATGTAATATGCTTTATGACTGCAAACATATCTCTGGAAGGAGAGGGGAAAGGCCATTTACATGTAACTGTATATAGCTGGCATGTCTTGAAGAACCTTTGCATTCGAAATTCCTTCCTCCCTCCCTTCTGCCTGGAGGTCTTTTTGTATAAACTGGGAGCAAGCTGCTAGGAATTAGGAGTATGATATGGCCCATTTATATGATATCAGCATTTCTAGTCACTGCTGCAGCTAGTGCTGTGCTGTTTGCATACTTCAGTGATTGCAGCAGCCACATTACTGAACCAGCATTTTCCCAGTAATACAGGCTGTAAACTTTTGTCCTTAAACTGGTTTTGCAGGAATGTGATTTCTGTGTGTACCTATAGCAACAATCTCGTCTGCCTCCCCCTCTACTCTGCCCTGCTGAGGCCACAGCTGGAATATTGTGTCCAGTTCTGGGTCCCTTGCTTCAAGAAGAACCTCAGGGAACTGCTTGAGAGAGTCAAGCACAGAGCCACAAAGCTGCTGGAGGCAGTGGAACATCTCCCTGTGAGCACAGGCTGAGGGAGCTGGGGCTTGGAGCAGAGGAGCCTGAGGGCTGTCCTCACTGCTGGGGATAAAGATGTGCAGGGCAGTGGGGGGAGGACAGAGCCAGGCTCTGCTCAGGGATGTCCAAGGACAGGACAAGGGGTGCAAGCTGGAGCAGAGGAGGTGCCATGGGAGCAGAAGGGAAAACTTTTTCCCTGTGAGGGTGCCAGAGCCCTGGAGCAGGCTGCCCAGAGAGGTTGTGGAGTCTCCTTCTCTGGAGACATCCAAAATCCAGCTGGATGTGTTCCTGTGTGACCTGCCCTGAGTGCTCCTGCTCTGGCAGGGAGGTTGAACTGGATGATCTCTGGAGGTCCCTTCTAACCCCTAACATTCTGTGATGCTGTGATTCTCATGATATTCACTGAGTAAGCCACATGGTTCATGTCCAAAGCATCTCAAAGAGCATCCTATCAAGACTCATTGTGGTTTAACAGCCTCTGCATGTCACAGTGCTTTACAGCATCTGTCATCATCTTGTTAGAACAGAATGAAGGCTGAAGCTAGAGTAGGCACCCTGAGTCTCAGAGATGCTGCCCATGTTAGTTATGAGCTAGCACAGGAGGCTGAGCAGAGGGGGTGTGAGCATGCCTCTTACAGACTGCTGGGCTGTAAGGCCCTACTGCTGGTACAAGCAATGATGTAGAGAGGAATTGTGTAAAAAGAAGACAAACAGTTCAGTGCTTGAGTTGAAATTCAAGCACAGATCTCTCCTGAAAAACAGCAGATCAAAAGCAGCAGCAGTTTCAGATAGGACAAATCCAGGACCTCTTCAGTCAGAGGCTTGGTGCCTGTGATTCTGTTTTTCATAGGACAGTGTCTAGTGGCTGGAAGTAAAAGTTCAAATGTTTGCCTGTGCAGCTGCCCAGCAGTACAGATAAAGACAGCATGCCTTAAGAGGAGCTGTGATGAGTTCTGCATACACACTCTCCATGCTGTGTCTGCAGCAAGCAGCTACTCTCATCTGGACTGCCCACCACATACCCAGAAATGATTCTCTCGAGGCAGGACAAACCATCTTTGGTTGACTATCACTGGAGTGGTTATTTGAAACCAGCAATCACTGAGTTCTTTCAAATTCTTACCCTATTACCAATATTTTATCAGAAGCAGATGCAAGCAGCACAACTTAGTCAGAATTATTGAACAACTTTTCTTTCAATTTCATAACAAATGAGGCCACGCTTCGTCGGTGCAGCTGAAAAAAGTTACAGCATGGCCGGCCCCAAGGCCCAGGACTGGGTGTCATAATTCAAACCATCACCAGCTGCAGTCCAAAGGCATTGGAAACACAACATTTTACTGTGCAGAAGAAATTTCTCTTGCAGATGAGACTCTTCATTTGCTAATAAACTCTGAGCTCTCAACAGCAACCAGGAGCTACTGTTCCAATACCAAAGGCCTGGTGGAATCTTTATGAACTTGATCCTGAAGCACCCTGAATGTTTATGGACTGGCCCTGGAACCCAAATAACTAAATCATTTCATTAAAGGCCAGCTTGGGCATAGTGATCAGGAAAGCATAAGAGCTTTAGATTTGTAACACCCTCCCCCCCCCCCCCAAATTAAAGTTAGTCAAGGGGATAACAGAAATAGAATAGAGCAGCTTGGAAGAGACCTTCAAGATCATCATGTCCAAGCTATCATCCAACACCACCTGATCAACTAACCCATGGCACCAAGCACCCCATCAAGTCTCCTCCTGAACACCTCCAGTGGTGACTCCACCACCTCCCCAGGCAGCCCATTCCAATGGGCAATCACTCTCTCTGTATAGAACTTCTTCCTAACATCCAACCTGAACCTCCCCTGGCACAGCTTGAGACTGTGTCCTCTTGTTCTGGTGCTGATGTATGTAATGTAGAAGTCCTCTCACCTTGTGAGTCTGCTGGAGCAGTTGAGCCTGGGTAACAGTTCTCCAATTAAATAGAAGGGAGGGTAGTTTTAGTGCTTGTCTTTAGCTCCAGATGTGGTGCCTTGGCCCCTAGTAATCCAGATCACAGCCTTGAAAGTCACTCTGCAAGGCTATTCATAAAAACAGAACTGTCAGAGGAAACAAACCAAAACCAAAAGGTGAAGGCTTTTGCCAGTTGCTGAAATTCTGGAGTGTGGCATTGTTTATTTTGGTGTCATGCATGAAAAGAGCCTTTTAGATCCCAGGGATGGTACAGCGGGCAAAACCCAGTAACTGCCAGGGTTGCTGGTCTCCAGCTAGCCACCAGCTGCCTTCTGGTCACTGTTATGAGTCAACTGTTACAAACACAATTGGAAGGTGCAGTGTAGACCATTTCCTGCTGTTAACAGTAAAGGTTACTTTAATGGACAAGAAGTTCCCTTGAGGGCTGAGAGAAAGCTGACCCTGCAGTGGCTTTATTTCTGAATAGAGGGGAGTGGTCAAGAGAACATCCCAAGCAGGCTCTTGAGTGGCAGTGGGGAAAGAACACACTGCATGAAACAGTGCCTGGAGGATGCTGACAGCTCTTAGTGGCTTGTGAAAATCAACAGTTTGCTCTCTAAATAATAGGATACTCACTGAACAGCAGCAGCCTCACTAATTAATAGTATACTCACTAATCAACACTAGTAGTGAGAGGACAAGGGGGGGGGGTGGATCAATGAGATCAGTTGTCCCAGGAAGCCAAAGTGTGCTGTTAGCAACATCTATGCCTTGAAGTGAGGCTTGTCAAAGGTATGAAGTCAAGAGATAGACTCTTCAGATCACTTGGCAGTATTAAGAGTCAGTTATGCAGTGCTGCCTGTCAGCAGCAGAAGGAAATGTTCCCTTACACAAGTGTGTTTAAAAAGGCCTTGTTTTACAAGCCTCTGGCAAGTACACATGTAATGAGGAGGGTAAAGCACTCCATTCTTCTTTCAGCCTAAGGACAGCTTCATAGCCATTTCTTTTTTTCCTGTGTTAACTCTCCCCCAGCTCTTCCCCTCCTCAAAAGAAATCTTAACCCCCATGTCCTGATTACACGTACCCAGCTCACCCAGTGCTGAGCTCGAGGGGGGTTTCAGAACCAGCATGAATTCATTTGTGGTTTCATTTAGGTTTTCCTCTTGGTGAGTACAATTTTTGGAAATACTCTCCCAGATAGTGTCTGAATGCTTGTGGCTGCCTCTTCCCTGGGGGGGTTTGAGGCCAGGCTGGATGAGGCCTTGAGTAGCTGAGTCTGGTTGAGAGGCATCCCTGCCCCTGGCAGGGGAGTTGGAGCAGGTGATCTCTGGAGGGTGGGTGTCAGGATGCCCAGTGATAAGACAAGGAGCAATGGGTAGAGGCTGCAACACAGGAGGTTCCTTCTCAGCACTTTACAGTGAGAGTGCCAGGGCCCTGCAGCAGGCTGCCCAGAGAGGTTGTGGAGTCTCCTTCTCTGGAGACTTTCAAGTCCTGCCTGGATGTGTTCCTGTGTGACCTGCCCTGGGTGCTCCTGCTCTGGCAAGGGGTTTGGACTGGATGATCTCTGGGGGTTCCTTCTAACCCCTAACATTCTGTGATTCTATGAGGGAAGTATCACAGAATCATAGACTCTGAATTTGGAAGGGCCCCATAAAGGCTTCTTGATGCCAGCTCCCACTTTTGGTAGCAAGAGGAAGTTTAGAAGTGAATCTGGAGGCACAGTTCTGATGCACGGTGCTGCTCACAAGGTGAGGGCTGATTCTGTTGAGTACATTTCCAGTTGCCCTTCATTATTGCAAAATGTTTGAGCTGGGTGAAGAATTTACTGCTACCACCTGTAATGCTGGCAAGATGCTGTGGGCTTCCTAGTAGTAATAAATACACAGTTCAACAGCAAGAGCTTATCTGTCAGCAGCCCATCTTTGCTGCTGATCAGGTGAGGATTCTTTCCATTATGTATTTTTCTCTGTCTTTATTACTTTATTGCTTTACATCTTCAGTGAATCATACTTTGCTTTGAACAGTAAAGGTCATGATTCCAGAGGGAAGCTTGTGACAGGGGATGGTTCTACCCCACTGGTTACTGTTGTGTGTTGGTGAGGGTTTTGCATTTCCTGGGGTTTTGGTTGTTTCATTCTGGGTTTGGTGGTTGTTGTTTGTTGTGGGCTGTTTTGTTTTGTTGTTAATGCTCCTGGTGTTAATCTGAGTGTTTGTTCCTTTCTCCTGAACTAATGTGAATGCAGTTTTGTCTGTAGATGTAGTATTGAGTACATGATTCATCAGTGGGCACTGCTAAAGAGCTGTTGACTTGAGCACAGTGGAATTGCGTGGTCAGTGTCTCACAGAGTCATAGAATGGTTTGGGTTGGAAGGGATCTTAAAGATCATCCAGTTCCAACCCCTTTCCAGGGACACCTTCCACTGGAACAGGTTGATCAAGGCTTCACCCAGCCTGGCCTTCAACACCTTCAGGGAGGAGCATTCACAACCTCCCTGGGCAACCTGTTGAGTGTCTCAGCACCCTCACTGGAAAGAATTTCTTCCTAATCTCCAGTCTAAATCTGCCCTCCTCAAGCTTCACTCCATTCCCTCTCATCCTATCCCTACCAGCCCTTGTCAAAAGTCCCTCCCCAGCTTTCTTGTAGCCCCCTTCAGGTATTGGAAGGCTGATCTAAGTTCTTCTCAGGGCCTTCTGTTCTCCAAGCTGGACAGTCCCAACTCTCTCAGCCTGTCCCCATAGGGGAGGTTCTCCAGCTCTCTGATCATCCTTTGTGGCCTCCCCTGGACACTCCAACAGTTCCATGTCCCTCTTATGCTGGGGGCACCAGAACTGGAGGCAGGGCTGCAGGTGAGGTCTCACAGAGCAGAGTATATCTTCATGAAGATTTTATTCATAACAGTTACTTCAGTATTATAGCTTCAGAATGTTAGTTTAGATATGGGAGAATCAGTTCTCCAGTCAGTGGCTAGAGCAGCCTGCAGTGTTGATTTGTATTCTCCTAGAGTGACTCAGGTTGGAAGGGACCTCAGAGCTCATCTCCTCCAACCTCCCCACCATGGGCAGGGACACCTCTCAACTAGACTCAGCTGCTCAAGGCCTCATCCAGCCTGGCCTTGAGGTGCTGGGAGGTGTCCAGAGAAGAGCCAGGAGGATGAGCAGAGGGCTGGAGCTGCTCTGCTGTGAGGACAGAATGAAGGAGTTGGGGCTGTTCAGTCTGGAGAAGAGAAGGCTCCCAGGTGACCTCATTGTGGCCTTCCAGTATCTGAAGGGGGCTACAGGAAGGCTGGGGAGGGACTGCTCAGGATCTCAGGTAGTGATAGGACTAGGGGGAATGGAATGAAGCTGGAGGTGGGGAGACTCAGGCTGGATGTGAGGAGGAAGTTCTTCCCCATGAGAGTGGTGAAGCCCTGGAATGGGTTGTCCAGGGAGGTGGTTGAGGCCCTGTCCCTGGAGGTGTTTAAGCCCAGGCTGGCTGAGGCTCTGGCCAGGCTGATCTAGTGTGGGGTGTCCCTGCCCATGGCAGGGGGGTTGGAACTAGATGATCCTTGTGGTCCCTTCCAACCCTGACTGATACTATGGTACTACTATGATACTAGCCCCATCCTCAACCTCCCTAGGCAACCTGTTCCAGAGGAATTAGATGGGGAGGACAGAACTTTAACCCCAGCATTTCAGGCTACCTGACAAAGGGAGTGCTGGGAGCTGGGGGGAGAGGTGCCCATTAGCCAAGTGCATGGCATAGTGACTTGGGCCCAAGCCTTTGGAATAAGTAGTTGCTATGGATTTTTCTTGAAATTCTAGCCCAAACCTAATCCAGCTCCTGTCACATATCAAGACTTTTAAAAGCCTTCATTTTAGGCATTAGTGCATTCTAACAGGGATTTTTCAGAGACATACAAAGCATAAAGGTGGATTTAGGACCCTAACTCTAGCTCTTTAATACCTCCTTTGGTGACTTTTACTGCCTGCCATAAAAGAATGATTCATGAATTCCCTCTTTCTTCTCCTTGTCCTTTGTGAATTATAAAAGAAGTCTCTTCTTTGCTGTGGCTTTTAACTGCCTGCAGTTGGTGCAAACAATTGGCAAAGGCAAATAGCTTTTCCAGAAAACATTGGAGCTGAGCAGGACTCTGAAAGTAAGCTTTGCTTACCTGCAGTGAGGTAAGCAAAGTCAAGCAGGAGGCACAGATGTTGTCACCATGTAAACAGAAGGCAGCAGCCTCCTGTGAGAGCAGTGTGTTTCAATAGCTACTGCAGAGCTGGCTGTTCAGAGGAGTTGCAGATAAGATTAAAAGTCATCAGTTCAAAGTTTGGAAGAGATCATTACTTTCAAGGACAGAAGCAGCTGAATTTGTTAGCCACTGCTCCATGGCAGCAGCACTTCACTTGTGCTGACAATTGCTCTGGGGTCATAAATGAAGTAGGTAAGGCCAATTGCGTGGTACTAGAGTTCATACAGAGCAGCTGGGTCTAGTTGAGAGGCATCCCTGCCCGAGGTGGGGAGGTTGGAGGGGCTCTGAGGGCCTTTCCAACCTGAGCCATTCTGTGAGGAGTTCCTAAATCTTATTAGGAAAAGCAAGCTTTAAAACTACCTCTAAAGAATTCTGAATGCAGAAGGAAGCAGCAATCCTACCAAATCTGACCACTCCCCAGTGCAGTTGAGAGAGGAGGAGGTGAACTTGGCTCTTCACAGCAGCTTTGTAGGTGTCCAAGAAGGCCAATGGCATCCTGGCCTGCATTAGGAATGGTGTGGCCAGCAGGAGCAGGGAAGTCATTGTGCCCTGTACTCTGCATTGGTTAGGCCACACCTTGAGTCCTGTGTCCAGTTCTGGGCCCCTCAGTTTAGGAAGGACAGTGAGACACTTGAAGGTGTCCAGAGAAGGGCAACAAGGCTGGGGAGAGGCCTTGAGCACAGCCCTGTGAGGAGAGGCTGAGGGAGCTGGGGTTGCTTAGCCTGGAGAAGAGGAGGCTCAGGGGAGACCTTCTTGCTGTCTACACCTACCTGAAGGGAGGTTGTAGCCAGGAAGGGATTGGTCTCTTCTCCCAGGCAGCCAGCACCAGAACAAGAGGACACAGTCTCAAGCTGCACCAGGGGAAGTTTAGGCTGGAGGTGAGGAGAAAGTTCTTCACACAGAGAGTCATTGGTCATTGGGATGTGCTGCCCAGGGAGGTGGTGGAGTCACCATCCCTGGAGGTGTTCAAGAGGAGATTGGATATGGCACTTGGTGCCGTGGTCTAGTCATGAGGTCTGTGGTGATAGGTTGGACTTGTTGATCTTTGAGGTCTCTTCCAACCTTAGTGAGACTGTGAGACTGTGATACTGTCTGTCAAAACAAGCAGTGCTCTCATTCCTACAGAGAACAGAGTAATCTCTTGAGCTTGATAAACAGCACTAGATCCAATGACAAGAGATGTGCCCACTGGGGTGCAGCTTAAAGAGAGAAAAGCTAGTGGGCAGTAGCTACATGAGCTGCAGATGGATTTGCTTCCTGAGTGTTGATCTGAGTGGCAATTCTAGCTTGCTTCAAATTTGTCTTCCAGATTCTTAGCCTGATAAAAAAGGTGGATAAATAGAATAGGATAGAATAGAATAAACCAGGTTGGAAGAGACCTTCAAGATCATCATGTCCAACCCATCAACCAATCCAACCCACCTAAACAACTAACCCATGGCACCAAGCACCCCATCAAGTCTCCTCCTGAACACCTTCAGTGATGCTGACTCCACCACCTCCCCAGGCAGCCCATTCCAATGGGCAATCACTCTCTCTCTGTAGAACTTCCTCCTAACCTCCAGCCTAAACCTCCCCTGGCACAGGCTGAGACTGTGTCCTCTTGTTCTGGTGCTGGCTGCCTGGGAGAAGAGACCAACCTCTGCCTGTCTACAACCTCCTTTCAGGTAGTTGTAGAGGGCAATAAGGTCACCCCTGAGTCTCCTCCTCTCCAGGCTAAGCAGCCCCAGCTCCCTCAGCCTCTCCTCGCAGGGCTTGTGTTCCAAACCCCTCACCAACTTCGTTGCCCTTCTCTGGACTAAAGCACTTAGCTGACTTGGCTTCAGTGCAGTGACAGTGGGTTTTGTTTCAACTCAGCAGTGTTGTTTGCTCATTCTTTGTTTATTTTTGGGACCTAGGCCATTTTCATGATCCCTACAAACCCTCCTCCCACCTTCCGCAAGCCGGAGCTTTGGTCTGATGAGTTCACCGATTTTGTGAAGAAATGCCTGGTGAAAAACCCTGAGCAGAGAGCTACAGCAACACAGCTGCTGCAGGTCAGTATTGAAGTCACTGAGAAAATGCAAGTTTTGTGTCTCTCTCCCCCCAGTCTCAAACTGCTGTGAAAGTTTCTGGGGGCAAATTTCATTTTACCTGTCCTCACTCCCCACCCAGCCTGGGTTTGTGCTTGGGGCTGCCCTGATCCAGGTGCAGGACCTTGCACTCAGCCCTGTTGAACTTCCTGAGGGTGGCTTGGGCACACCTCTGCAGCCTGTCCAGGTCCCTTCCCTCCATCTGCCAGCTGGACCACACAGCTTGGAGCCATCAGCAGGCTTGCTGAGGGTGCCTCAGTGCCTCTGTCCATGTCACTGACAAAGATGGCAGACAGCACTGGTCCCAGTGCTGACCCCTGAGGGACAGCACTTGTCACTGGTCTCCCTTTGGACACTGAGCTGTTCCCCACAAGCCTCTGGGTGCAGCCATCCAGCCAATTCCTTACCCAGCCAGTGGCCACCCCTCAAGTCCATGCTTTTCCAGTTTGGTGACCAGGATGTCCTGTGGGGCAGTGTCAGATGCTGCAGGCATAGGGTCCCAGGCTTCCACAGATCTGTTCCTGTGGAGGAGATTTTTAATACCACATTTCTGAGGGGCTTGCTGTTAGCTGGTGCCTGGACTGCATTTGCATATAGTGCTGCAAAGAGCAGAGTTTTCCTAACAGCAGGTGGCAAGGAGGCAAATGGTATCATGCCCTTGGATTAAAAACTACTCCTCCTGCTAAAAGGTTGGGGTTTGCTTTGCTTACTCTGCATTTCACAGTCAGAGATCAAGAAATGCTTTCTGACACAGAAAGTACAACTTTGTTGAAGTAGGCAGCCAGAGTTGCTCTGCTTACAGCCACTAATTTATGCTGTCAGTTTGTTAAGATTAATTAAATTCTGTAACTGAATATCTGCAGAAGTTTGTTTTTCTATGTCAGACAGTCACCACAGTGTTTATTTACTACTTACTGCATGTTTCCTTTGGAAAAGCCTACCCTGAACTGTAAAACAGTTGTGAGATGGTTACATTTCCCAAGGCTTCTTGGTATTAAAAGTGCTTGAAGTAAAATTTCAGTTAGGAAGCCACAAAAAGAGAGTGCAGGTTCATGGAATGGTTTGGGTTGAAGGGGGCCTTAAAGATCATCTCAGTTGCACCCCCAGTGCCGTGGGCAGGGACACTTTCTGCCTGCCCAGGTTGCTCAAGGCCTCATCAAATCTGGCCTTGAGCACCTCCAGGGAGGGGGCATTCACAACCTGCTTGGGGAGCCTGTTCCAGTGTTTCACCACCCTTACTGCAAAGCATTTCTTCCTAACCTCCAGTCTAAATCCATCCTCCTCAAGCTTCAATCCATTCCTTCTCATCCTATCATGACAAGCCCTTCTAAAAAGTCCCTCCCCGTATTTCTTGTAGGCTCCTTCAGGTGCTGGAAGGCTGCTCCCAAGAGCCTTCAGTATTTAGGATTAATCAATTATAAGCAGCTTTTCCATCACATTTGTAGTAATGCTATCTATGAACCAAAGAACTGCTGCAGTTAATTCTTTAGTGCTAAGAGCTTGTCCAGTGTTATGTAAAGCATCCAAGTCCCACAGATCCTGTGGCAGTTGTGTGTTGTGTTAGTGTAGGGTTTAACTGATGTGTAATGTCAAATCCTGCTTACCACTGAAATCTGTGCTGGTCAACACCAGTTGTACTTCCATGGGAAGCATAACTCCTGTAGTGATGTTACATGATGTCATGCTGTCTGTTTTTCTTCCTAGCACACATTTATTAAGAATGCCAAGCCAGTCTCAATTTTAAGGGACCTGATCACTGAAGCTATGGAGATCAAGGCAAAACGCCATGAGGAGCAGCAGAGAGAACTAGAAGAGGAGGAAGAAAATTCAGTGGGTACCTTTTTTAACCTATAGCTATCTGATTTTTTTTGTAGATAATTTGCTGTCTTTCCCCTATTTTTCCTCCATGAACTTGTGTTCAGATACTTTTCTTTGCAAGGTTTGTACCTGGTTGGTTTTTTAGCCTATGAAGACTGAGACTCTTGTTTATGATGAGTGGTGCTTCTGTGAGCCAGAAGCCAGCTGTCAGCACTGTTCATAGAACAGTTTGGATTGGAAAGGACCTTAAAGATCATCTGATTCCAGCCCCCTGCCATGGCAGGGACACCTCCCAGCAAGAAAAGAAAAGAAAAGAAAAGAAAAGAATAGAATAGAATAGAATAGAATAGAATAGAATAGAATAGAATAGAATAGAATAGAATAGAATAGAATAGAATAGAATAGAATAGAATAGAACAGACTAGACTAGACTAGACTAGACCAGACCAGACCAGACCAGGTTGGGAGAGACCTTCAAGATCATCATGTCCAACCCATCAACCAATCCAACCCACCAGCAGCCCAGGTTGCTCAAGGCCTCATCCAGCCTGGCCTTGAACACCTCTAGGGAGGGGGCATCCGCAACCACCCTTGGCAACCTGTTTCACTGTCTCACCACCCTCACTGGAAGGAATTTCTCCCTAGTCTCCAGTCTAAATGTCCTCTCCTCAAGCTTCAATCCATCCCCCCCTCTTCCTGTCACAGTTAGGGCACTGCACATCATCAGGTGGGAGCTATGTGGAAGCTGCAGGGACCAAATGATGTCTTTGTTCAGCAATTTTGCATTGCATGGCTTCTGAAGAAGGAGGGCCTGGAGTCCCACTTAATAAAGTGTCATGCTATAGGTGAGAGATGATAATCAACATATCACTAAGTTTTTCATCACTTAGAGGCACCACAGGAGGTTGGAATGGCCAACAGAACCAAGAAACTTTGTCAGTTAGTCGTTCTGGAAGGTCAAGTAAGTAATGTCCTGGGAGGCAGGAAAAGAAACCATGTGAAATTCTGGCTGTTGAGACTGACAGTAAACTGGACTCATCTGGGCCTCTAGAGAAGGGGCTTGATTTTCACTTCAGGGCACCTTTTTGGGGATAAAGGAATACACAAAATGGTAGTGATGGACAGTAGGTTGCAACAGCTGTGAAGTGGAAATGGTGACAGCATTTCATGGCTCAGCTGGCACTGTCAGCATGTGTGAGGAGAGAAGCAGGTCGTGTGATAAACCAGATTGCATTCAGAGTTGTTGGGCAGGGCTAGGAGCAAGTCAGTGTTCCTGGCATTGTTACTCTCCCTGTGTGATTGATTTGAGGGCAGTCTTGTGCAATGCAGCAGTGTGTGCTTCAAAGAAGTGCATTGCCACACGTCAGGAGAGCCAAGGTCACTCTGGAGCAGCACACGAAGATGAAGCCTGGAATGTTAGCAGAAGTCTTACAGCTTTGAGCAGATGAGAGCAGTGCAGCAATGCAGGCTGTGCAGAGGCCCTGTTACATGTCACAGAGGGGCAGGGGATGCTCTGTGCATAGAAATCCTTGGCAAGCAGGCTCTGTGGAGTGTTTTATATCCCAACAGACAGCACAGGCTTTTGTTGCTGGATGTTTGTCTTTCCTGAGAGTATGTTCTCTGAGCATTGATAGCTATAAAGATGGTTTACTTTGGGCTGTATTTGCTTAGTAATAAAGCAGGCAGGGAAGGTTGGGAGTTTTATTCTTCTATTGTTTTTAGCATTAGGAAATGTTGCCTGGGTGGATATGTGTGACTTGTCATGCAGAGCTGATGTCTGTGACTTGATATATTGAGCAGCTGATCTCTGAAGCGACTGGTTTGTTGCTGACAGAAAGACCTTGTGTCTTTCCTAGCATGCTTTCCTCTCTGTATTGCCTTGTAAGCTGCAGACCTCAAACAGCTGAGCCTTGCTGATGTCTTCAGCATCCATCCAAAATGTGGTGTGACATATTTACTTAGTCTGAGGTTCAGACAGGGAGCCAGGTTGCCAGGCATGGTCAAAACAATGGCAGCTCAGTAGGTGGTGTACACCTTCTCCCTCCCACTACTGGCTGGAAGGAAACAGCAGAAGTTTGGTCTGCTTCAGCTGAGGAAACATTTAGCAACTCCTCATGCTTCTTGCATGGGTCCAAATGTGACACTGCCTTCTTTCTGCCCCCTGCATTGTTCAAGGTTCAGTATAAGGGAACCTCAAATCCAGGCCTGGGGCAGGAATCTGTGTCACCACTGCAATGCAAGGGAGCATTGCCACATGCTTTTGTGGGACAGTCAAGGGGACAGGCTCAGCTGAAAAGACAGTGGGACTCCGCTTGTCAGCAAGTGTGAAAGATGTCTCACACCTGAAAAGAACAGAGGTCTCCTTGGTTAGCAGGGCTGACAGAGCAGAATCACAGAATGGTTGAGGTTGGAAGGGGCCCCTGGAGGTAAGCTTCCTTCTCAGGCAGGTTCACCTGGAGCCAGTTGTCTAGGACTGTCAGAGAGGTTGAGCAGTAGACTAGGCTATGGCAAGAGTCCTGTAGTCAAATTTCCTTGCTAAGGGAACTCAGCATGAAGCTGTTGTCACCCAGTTGCCAGGCCCAGCACTAGGCCTTGTTGAACCTCATGCTGTTGTCCTTGACACACTGATCCAGATCCCTTCATAGAGTCTCCTGACCCTCAAGTAGATAAAAACTCCTTCCTAACTTGGTGTCATCTGCAAACTTACTGAGGGGGCACTTGGTCCTCTCACCCAGATCATTGATATAGATAACAGATGAAAACTGAGCCCTGGGGCACCCCACTTGTGACTGGGCTGTCTGGCACAGCACTGTTAGGACACAACGCTTTAAAAGTGGGTTTTTCACTGTGAGGTCCTCCCTGTAGAAGCATAAAGGCAGACTCAAAGCAAGAACAAATGTTGATGTTAGTGTTAAGCAGTCTGTCAAAGACCTCTCCTGGGCAGAGAATTGAGACCAGAAACTATTGAAAAAGAATGGTTTCAGTTAACCTGTTGGAGGCTTGAATTCATTGATCTAACCCCCTAAGAATTTCCTATGTAAAGCATGAGCAGTTGTGCTCATTGCTTGCTCACTGCTATGTGTTTTGGGACCTGCTCCTTGCTCACTGCTATACATTTTGAGACCCATCAAGAAGAAAGGGGCAAGATGTTGTAAAAATGATGATCTGTGTGTTAGGAGACCACATTTGACCCCAGCAGTTACATTGGAATTCCCTCATGTCTGTGTGCTTCCAGGGAGAATAGGAATAGAATAATAGAATGGTAGGGGTTGGAAGGCATCTCCAGAGACCATCCAGTCCAACCCCACTGCCAGGGCAGGTCACCCAGGAACACATCCAGGCAGGCTTTGAATGTCTCCAGAGAAGGAGACTCCACAGCCTCTCTGGGCAGCCTGCTGCAGGGCTCTGGCACCCTCACCGTACAGAAGTGTCTCCTCCTGTGTTCCAACTTGTATCTGTTGCCCCACAGGACACAAAGTGCCCTTCCTTCCTCCACAGATCCCTAAATGTGTCGTGATTTTTGCACACCATGCCTCTTGCATGCTGCCTGAGGTTGGCAAAGGTCTGAGGTGAATGCCACGGCTGGAGTGGGCACGTTGCAGACCGTGCGCCCTGCCTCGATTCTCTGCCTGTTATCAGAGCTGTGGGTGTGATGAGAACCAACTGGACCTTTGGATAGGTGACTGTTTTAATCCAGCAGAGATTGCCAGTGGTGTGTTCTAGAGGGGGCTAAGGCCAATCTGAAAGCTGAAGTGTTGGTGCAGGCAGTACTGAACACAACCAATCTCCGGCCTCAGGCAGTGAGCAGGATGCTGAGGCTGGGCAGCTGCCTTGTGGGAATGTAAAGCAACTGGTTGCCAGGCAGCTCACAGGAAACATGTCTAAATATTTATTTCTGGGGATCTTTAGAGGAAGGAGCTAACAAGCAGCTCTTACTGTATATTTTCTTTTACATTTTAATCTCTCTATTATGTGAGGAATGCTTAATTAATGCAGAGTATTCAAACAAGTAATTGCTGCTTCTGTCCGGCCCATTTGGGCTTGCTTTGACACACGGAGGTGACAATCACCAGCTTAGCCAGCTGTCAATAATCAATTCTTGCCACATGTGGGCTTCTTTATTCATGCAAAGGTTTTGTTGGTTAGTGATACATTAGTGGTGAGAAGTTAACTCTGGCTTTAGAGACACTAAGAAATGGCTGCTGGAATTGCTCCTTTGGATTTCTCCAGTATTTGCTCAGTTACTTTAAAGGAGCTACTGAATTTATTTGAACTCTGACATCCCAGGCTGTATTTATCCAAAGGCTTTCAGATTTGCTCTCATTCATCTCTCCTGTGTTGAGCTGTGTGATACACCTATCTACCTGGCTCTGCCTTTTATGGAACTTTGCATGACAAACTGTTAACACTTTCTGTTTTCATGGCACTTTTCCTTTGAGCCAAAGGACACTTGGCATACAAACTGATAAATCTGAATGCAGCCCTTTAGCTAGCATGGAATCATACAATGGCTCAGGTTGGAAGGGACCTCAGAGATCATCTCCACCCTCCCTACCATAGGCAGGGACACCTCTCAGCTAGACTCAGCTGATCAAGGCCTCATGCAGCCTGGCCTTCAACACCCTCAGGCAGGAGGCAGCCACAACCTCCCTAGGCAGCCTATTGCAGAGTCTCAGCACCCTCCTACTGAAGAACTTCTTCCTAAGCTCCAATCTAACCCTGCTCTCCCTCAGCTTCAAACCATTCCCCCTTGGCCTGTCTCTAGACACCCTCAGGAAAAGTCTCTCTGCAGCCTTTCTGTAGGATCCCTTCAGCTATTGGAAGGCAGCTCTAAGGTCCCCTTGAAGTCTTCTCTTCTCCAGGCTGAACACCCCCAGCTCCCTCAGCTTGTCCTCATAGCTCCAGCACTTGGATCATCTTTGTGGCCTTCCTCTGGACTTGCACCAACAGCTCTGAAGTTAGGAATATGTAAAGATGAATTGTTAAGTGAAATGCAGCAATGCAAGGGGGCACAGGCAGCTTTTTAAGAGCATGTTGTTAAAATCCACACCAGTTTAGAGCCAGAAACCACTGATGGGAAGAGTAAACATAGGGAGGTAGTTGTGTGCAGCAGGTCATCTTTTCTAGGTATATCAGTTCGAAGGAGAGGGAGAACAAGGTGAAATGCTGCTTTGTGAGATCCCTCTGTTGAATCTGGGAGGGTTTGAGTCTGTGCTGAAAGTTCAATCTTTAAGCTTAAATGTGTGTTCAGTATTAGGAATCCACTGGAGTTATGGTTGGGCTTTGTACAGCAGGAAACTCTACAAAGTCCTTGTTCCTGTCCAGACTATAGGATGTGTTTATGGAGCTCCTACAGTGCTTTTACAGAGAGATAGCTGTGGCTGCAGCCCTGCTTTTCAAAGGTGATGATGAGGTGTTAATAGTAAATGAAATGATTTTACAGGATACTCACTTTTGCCAGAGTGTAAATCTTCCTTTCCTGGGTTGCAGCCTAGTCAGCTGTCTTTGGTGCCCTCTTGTGTTCTGTCTCCAGGCACAAACCTAAGGAGCTTTGGAAGGCAAGCTGCTGTGCTTCCTTCTCCTGGTCTCTTTTTTAATCAGTCTTCATCCCTTCTTTTCCTATGAATGCTAAAAACACAGCAGAAAAATCCACTCCTGTGTATCAGCTTGGGGCACTTGTTTCTGTCATGATGCAGATTTCAGGTATGATCATGGAATCACAGCATCACAGTATCAGTCAGGGTTGGAAGGCACCACAAGGATCATCTAGTTCCAACCCCCCTGCCATGGGCAGGGACACCCCACACTAGATCAGCCTGGCCAGAGCCTCATCCAGCCTGGGCTTAAACACCTCCAGGGACAGTCAGAAGGGTCCTGGGAAGGCCGTGTAGTGCAGCCCCCCTGCAGTGAGCAGGGACATCTGCAGCTAGAGCGAGTTGCTCAGAGCCCCATCCCACCTCACCTGGGATGGTTCTTGGGATACAGCTTCTGCCACCTCTCTGGGGAACCTGTGCAAGTGTCTCACCACCCTCATCACAGAGAGAGTGATTGCCCACTGGAATGGGCTGCCTGGGGAGGTGGTGGAATCGCCATCACTGGAGGTGTTCAGGACGAGACTTGATGGGGTGCTTGGTGCCATGGGTTAGTTGGTTAGGTGGTGTTGGATGATAGGTTGGACATGATGATCTTGAAGGTCTCTTCCAACCTGGTCTGGTCTGGTCTATTCTCTTCTATTCTATTCTAAAAAGTGTATTCTTTTTATCAAGTCTTCCCTCTTTGAGTTTCAAACCATCACCCCTTGTCCTATTACAGCAGGCCCTGCTGTATGGGAAGGCCACAATAAGGTCTCCCAGGAGCTTTCTCTTCTCCAGGCTGAACAACCTCAGCTCCCTCAGCCTGTCCTCATAGCAGAAGCGCTCTGGGCCTTGGATCATCTTTGTGGCCCTCTCTGGAGCAGGAGGCTGTTGGTGGTGTAGCTGCTTGAGGTGATTCTGTGCCTCATTTCAGGCAGTCACAGGAGCCTCTCATGCTGCCTCTCTGCTGCTCTGCAGTGGTGAACCAGAAACCCCTGGCAGATCCAAGCTCGGTGCTTGTTACTTGTAGACAAGATAACTGTGGAGGGTTTGATCCCAGAGCTAGCTGCTTTTGTTGCTTGATTCTTGGATCTGTTTTCATAAACAGAATGATAACATGACACTTCAGCTTTAATATCTTCTGCTTTTTTTCCCTGTTAAAATGATGTTTGTTTTTATTTAATCAGTGAGTTTACCTCTTGAAACAACAGATCAGAGGGTCTGCATCAATATTTATGAGCTGTAAAGCATGAGTCAGAATTCCTATGGAGGGATCACTTTCAGCTCTTGTGGCAGTGTGCACTCACAAGACTTGGATCCACAGGATGCTTTTCTAAAGTCCTTTCTTCACATGCAGTGCAGGTTATTGCTGTATGAGCTGAATCTCCTAGCTGTGAGAAATGCCACTGTGACAGTGCTGGAGGCAGTCTGGCTTAACCCCCACAGCTGGGGGGCTGTGGCAATCTGCTAGAGGGTGAGGAGGCTTTACAGCAGGATCTGGACAGGTGAGAACCATGGGCCAAAGCTCACTGGATGAAGTTCAACAAGACCAAGTGCCAGGTCCTGCGCCTGGGTCACAACAACCCCAGGGTGAGCTACAGACCTGGGGATGTGTGGTTGGAAAGCTGTGACTTGAAGAGGGACCTGGGAGTGTTGGTTGCTAGTTGACTGAACATGGGTCAGCAGTGCCCAGGTGGCCAATGGCATCCTGGCTTGGGTTGGAAACAGGGTGGCCAGCAGGGACAGGGAGGTGATCATCTCCTTGTGCTCAGCACTGGGGAGGCCACATCTCAAGTACTGTGTTCAGCTCTGGGCCCCTCACTCCAGGAAGGATATTGAGGGGATGGAGCCTGTCCAGAGCAGGGCAGCAAGGCTGGAGATGGGCCTGGAGCACCTGGGCTATGAGAAGGGCCTGAGGGAGCTGGGGCTGTTCAGGCTGGAGAAGAGGAGGCTGAGGGAGACCTCATTGCTCTCTGCAGCTCCCTGATGGGAGGTTGTAGCGAGGAGAGGGCAGCCTCTGCTCCTTGGTGGCAAGAGGCAGGGGCAGAGGAAATGGTTGCAAGCTGTGCCAGGGGAGGTTCAAGCCGGGTGCTAGGAAATATTTCTGCACTGGAAGGGTTCTCAAACGTTGGAATGGTCTGCCCAGGGCAGTGCTGCAGTCACCATCCCTGGAGGTGTCCAAGCACTGTGTGGACCTGGTGCTTAGGGACATGGTTTGGTGGTGACCCTGCAGTGCTGGGTTGAGGGTTGGGCTGGATGAGCTTGCAGGTCTCTCCCAAATAGATGTATTCTGGGGTTATTCTGGGGCATGCACAGCCCCCCCCCCCAGGTTTTATGTTGTGCTGAAGGACATAATTCCTGACCTAGGGAAAACTATAGACAAAACTGGCCTGCACTGCTCCTTTGGGGACTGCTCTGTTAGTGCTGATGTGGGCCTCTGCTCCTGGGGCTTCTAGCTACTAGAAAACAACTGATTTCTGCCAGGGGACAATACAGTGAGGTAAAGGCTTTTGAAGCTCTTCAAAAAGAGCACTTAATTTTCCAGCTTTTAACAAATCCAGACATTTGTCTGAAGAAATGAATTGAACTTGAAGCAATAAAATACAGGATATATGACACAGTCCCTTTAGGACTCTGGGGGGAACCTTAGAGCTGCCATCCAGTAGCTGAAGAGACTCTACAGGAAGGCTGCAGAGGGACTTGGCCTGAGGGTGTCTAGAGACAGGCCAAGGGAGAATGGTTTGAAGCTGAGGGAGAGCAGGGTTAGACTGGAGCTGAGGAAGAAGTTCTTCAGTATGTGAGTGGTGAGACTCTGGAGCAGGCTGCCCAGGGAGGTTGTGGCTGCCTCCTGCCTGGGGTTGTTCAAGGCTGGATGAGGCCTTGAGCAGCTGAGTCTATTTGAGAGGTGTCCCTGCCCATGAATACATAGAATAAACCAGGTTGGAAGAGACCTTCAAGATCATCATGTCCAACCCATCAACCAATCCAACCCACCTAACCAACTAACCCATGGCACCAAGCACCCCATCAAGTCTCCTCCTGAACACCTCCAGTGATGGTGACTCCACCACCTCCCCAGGCAGCCCATTCCAATGGGCAATCACTCTCTCTGTGTAGAACTTCTTCCTAACATCCAACCTAAACCTCCCCTGGCGCAGCCTGAGACTGTGTCCTCTTGTTCTGGTGCTGGCTGCCTGGGAGAAGAGACCAACATCCACCTGTCTACAACCTCCCTTCAGGTAGCTGTAGAGAGCAATAAGGTCTCCCCTGAGTCTCCTCCTCTCCAGGCTAAGCAATGGTGGGCAGGTTGGAGGAGATGAGCTCTGGGGTCCCTTCCTGAGCCATCCCATGATTCTGTGACTGCACTCCATGCTTGTTCCTATTGTTAGGCTCCACTTGTTCCTGCTGATTTCTAAAATGAAAACCTGCCTGCTTCAGCAAAATGTTTCAGTTCTGGTCTGCACTGCAAGTGAGTGTTGCCGTTGACATTAGTCAAGCAAATCTGTAAGTCAAGCTTAACTGTTGCCTTCAGCCCAGGGATGTGCCTGCCTGCCTGTTGGAGGTGCCAGGCTTGTGTCAGTCTGGCACTGCATTGTGCCACTCCACCAAGCACTTGGAAATATCAGCTCACTTGTCCTGGTACTTTTCAGCTGCAATGCAGAGATACACTTCTGGGCTTTGCTTTCTGAGCACCCTTGTTAGAAAGGGGAAGAAGCCAAACAAAGCAGCAGAAAAGCCCTGGGTTTAGCTGGAACGTCGGTGGGGGAAGGGGAAGGCAGTGATGACTGAAGAGAAGCTGCCACCAGGAGGAGCAGCACCAAAGTATTCTCCCTTAAGTCCTGGCACAGTCCTGCAGTGCTCTAGCTGTGAGCTGTCTGTGGCTTTGGGGATGTCAGAACCTTTTTAAGGGTAGGGTATAAATAGAGTGTTGGAGAATGCAATTAGAAGGCCAAGAGAGAATGCAAGTGGAGAGCTTAATGCTCTTACAAATTAGAATCTGGAAGAGAAGGGTTCTTACTACATGGGGAATTTTACTCCTAGAGAGGCTCAGGTTGGAAGGGACCTCAGAGATCATCTGCTCCAACCTCCTTGCAGGTTCCCAGTGCAGCTGGGTCGTGTGGAGATACAAAACTTAACAGATGAGCATCTAAGTCATTGCTCCTGAGCTGTGTGGCTTGTTGCTTGCTTGGCTGGGTTTTGTGTCTTGTTTTGTTTTGTTTAATAATGAGCTGCATTTGGTCAACTGTTTCTCCACAGGATGAAGATGAGCTGGACTCTCACACCATGGTGAAGACCAGTTCAGAGAGTGCTGGAACCATGAGGGCCACCAGCACCATGAGCGAAGGCGCTCAGACAATGATCGAGCACAACAGTACAATGTTAGAATCTGACTTGGGGACCATGGTAATAAACAGTGATGATGATGAAGAGGAAGATGGGACCATGAAGAGTATGTCATGACCTTACTTTTCTTTCAATGGCACGTGTTCTCATCCTGCAGGACTGTATCATTAGTGGCTTTTAAGTGGCAGAGTCAGTTAGCAGGTTTTGGTTGTCTGGCTGAGGTGTGGTTTGAACATCTGTTGGAGTGTGGTGCTGTGAGGCTTGATTGGAGGCAATGATTGGGGAAGCAGAAGTGTGAAGTCCAGATTCAATTCAGCAGCATGGGAGGGAGGATGTAACAAAAGGCAAAACCATTGGAGGTTATTTGAAGTCTAAAACTGTAAGTTGCACTGAAATGTGCCTGAACACACAGCTGTGAAATAAGCCCTGAGATGCTGATGTGCTCATTATGGAGCTGGAGGCCAGTGCAGAGTGAGGCCCATGGAATCATTTGCTTAAGAGAGCAGAATCAATAGGTGAATCTGACTCAGGCTGTAAGTGCCTGATTTCATGAGGCACAAATGTGACCCTGAACTCCAGGCAGTTGTCTGGGGAGGGAGGCAGTGTGTAAAGCTAAGGTCTCAAGAGTGGAACCCACTGCCAACAAACCTGTGCTGCCATTCAGCCTGAGCCCTGGGTGGGGTTAACTGAATGAAATCCAACAAGGGCAAGGGTGGAGTCTTCCATCTGGGGGAGAACAGCCCCAGGGACCAGGATAGGCTGGGGACTGACCTGTTGGAGAGCAGCAAAGGGGAAAGGGACCTGGGGGTGCTGGTGGACAGAAGGATGCCCATGAGCCAG
Source organism: Melanerpes formicivorus (assembly GCF_026170545.1). Classification (NCBI taxonomy): domain Eukaryota; kingdom Metazoa; phylum Chordata; class Aves; order Piciformes; family Picidae; genus Melanerpes; species Melanerpes formicivorus. The sequence continues at coordinate 2,162,053 of NW_027142408.1, forward strand.
CAATGTGCTCTTGTGGCCAAGAAGGCCAAGGGCATCCTGGCATGCTGGGGGCACCAGAACTGGACACAGCACTCCAGGTGGGGTCTCAGGAGAGCAGAGACAGACAGTCACCTCCCTTGTCCTGCTGGTCACACTGCCTTTGGTGCAGCCCAGGATACACTTGGCCTTCTGGGCTTGGGCTTCTCCCCTTCTACCTCTCTGTATTCTGCATTTTCCTCCCTCCTTCCAGGTACCTTCTGCATGGTCTCTGCTCAGAGCATGCCCAGGCATACTGAGGAGAAAGGCATAAAGGCTCTTTCTTGCAAGGCTCTATGCTGTATGGTGGGGTGGGATGACAGGCCTCTTTTTGTTCCAAATCCTAATTTTATCTGGGCACAATTCCCTATTTGTGGAAAAAAAACCCCAACCCTCAAATAAAATGTGGTTCTAGTTATTTTCTGTCATGGCTCCCAGAGGCCTCTGAGCATGGGTACTTATAAATAAAAACTTATTCTTGTTGCTTATTTTGTCCTTGAGCAGGGAAACAAAAGGCAGAAGGAAACAAAACATGAAACTGAACACAAGAGCAATTAAAAAAGAGTTGCCATAAATACTTTGTGTCTCTAGGAAGGAGATGAAATCCTCTTGCCCTGCATCACTTAGGTTTATGTCTCCAAGCTTCTTGTTTCCAGTGTTCTGTTATGGAGAGGCATCAAGGAGCACCTTGAAGCTACCAGTTCTGATTTAACAAATCACACAAACATCTCCCAGCTTGCCTGTAAAGGTACCCTGGGCAAGGCAGCCAGACTCTTGTGCCTTTGTGGAGCACACAGCAGCACAAAGTCTGTCTGCCTCTCGGGGATTTGCCTGTCCCTTCCTGGTGACAGATATTTAGGGCACTTGCTCTGGCTCCCATTTCAGCCAGTAGCACATGAATCACAGAACCAGGGCAGGGCCAGCTGCAGTGGGAGTGGTTTATATTTACCTTCATCTGGGAGCTGTGGAGGTACCATCCTTGCACTGCATCACTTGTACAGGTGCAGACACAAATGCAACTTTATGGTTGCTGGAAAGTGTTCTACAAAGTTATTTCACAGCATCACAGAAGGTTAGGAGTAGGAAAGGCCCTCCAGAGATCACCCAGTCCAAGCCCTCTGCCAGAGCAGGAGCACCCAGGGCAGGTCACACAGGAACACATCCAGCTGGGTTTTGGATGTCTCCAGAGAAGGAGACTCCACCACCTCTCTGGGCAGCCTGCTCCAGGGCTCTGGCACCCTCACAGGGAAAAAGTTTTCCCTTCTATTCTCTGGCACCTCCTCTGTTCCAGCTTGCAGCCCTTGCCCCCTGTCCTGTCCTTGGACATCCCTGAGCAGAGCCTGGCTCTGTCCTCCCCCCACTGCCCTGCACATCTTTATCCCCAGCAGTGAGGGCAGCCCTCAGGCTCCTCTGCTCCAAGCTCTAGCTGCCTCAGCCTGTGCTCACAGGGAGATGTTCCACTGCCTCCAGCAGCTTTGTGGCTCTGTGCTGGACTCTCTCAAGCAGTTCCTGAAGTCCTTCTTGAAGTGAGTGGCCCAGCACTGGACACAATATTCCAGCGGTGGCCTCAGCAGGGCAGAGTAGGGGGGGAGGAGAACCTCTCCTGAGCAACTCACCACAGCCCTTCTAATCCCCCCCAGGATGCCCTTGGCCTTCTTGGCCTCAAGGGCACATTGCTGGCTCACCAACATCCTTCTGTCCAGCAGCACCCCCAGGTCTCTTTGCCCTTTGCTGCTCTCCAACAGCTCAGTCTCCAGCCTATACCAGTCCCTGGGATTGTTCTTTCCCAGATGCAAGACTCTACACTTGTCCTTGCTGGATGTCCTTGGAATCATTCATTACCCTAAGGGATGCTCAGGACCTTATGTTGTTCAGTCTGTGTAACAAGTTGGTATCACATGAAGGAACGTCTGGTCCTCCTTGTGTGAGCAACTCCTGACATGTCTCCTGTGTTTCTCCACATTGTGTCTTGCTACACAGATTGTATCCCTCATCCATGACCATTTATGCCAAAGATTCTCAGGGGACAAAGAGAGGCTTCCCCCCATGCAGTTGACTCTGTTAGTTTCTGTAAAAGCCAAGAAAACTCACCAATGGAATTTATTTCAGAGTGCAGCAAAGCTTCCAGGAGTTTAAACTTTGTTCTTCCTTCCTTTCCACTCAGGAAATGCTACTTCACCACAAGTTCAAAGACCTTCTTTCATGGACTACTTTGATAAACAAGATTCCAAGAATAAAAGCCCTGAAAACTGCAATCAGAACATGCATGAACCTTACCACATAGCCAAAAACGTTTTCCCTGACAACTGGAAAGTTCCTCAAGATGGAGACTTTGATTTCGTGAGTGCATTGTTATTGTTTGCTTTCCTGCATGCTGTTTGTTTCCTGTGTGCCAAAAGGGTGAATCCCTCTATGCCTTTGTGTTAAGCTCCAGTCTAACCCTGCTCTCCCTCAGCTTCAAACCATTCCCCCTTGGCTTGGCTCTGGACACCCTCAGGGAAAGTCTCTCTGCAGCCTTCCTGTAGCATCCCTTCGGGTACTGGCAGGCAGCTCTAAGGTCCCCTTGGAGTGTTCTCCAAGCTGAACACCCCCAACTCCCTCTGCCTATGCTCATAGCAGAGCTGCTCCAGCCCTTGGGTCATCTTTGTGGCTCTCCTCTGGACTCACTCCAACAGCTCTGTGTCCCTCTCATGCTGGGGACACCAGAACTGGAGGCAGGATGGGTGGTGTGGTCTCAGCAGAGCAGAGCCAAGGGGCAGAATCCCCTCTCTTGGCCTGCTGGCCTCACTCTTGGCTGCAGCCCAGCACACAGCTGCCTTTGGGCTGCCTCCTGGGGAGCTTCTCAGCAACCAACACCCCCAAGACTCTTTTTTCCCCTCCTCAACCCTCTCTGCACCCAGCCTGGATTTGTGCCTGGCATTTGTAGATGATGATACCTGTGTTTCAGCTTTGTTATGTGTTTCTAAATGGCTGAATCTAATTGATCTGTTGCTGATTAGCCATGATCTTAATGAAAGAGCAGGAGCTGAGTGCCATCATGGGACCCTGGTTTGAAAACCCAGTTGGGATCTGGAGAAAACTGTTGTGGTTCATTTTAGGTGCCAGCTGTAGGTGGGGGATGTTTTTTTCCCCCCCACTTTTCACTCCCTGCGTTTCCACATGAAGCTGACTCTTAAATTGGCTGTGGCTGCTGGAGAGGTTCTGTAGTTAGAGTTTTGGTTTGGGTGGAGGTTTTTGGGTTTTTTTCTGGTTTGGTTTTTGACTGTAAAATGCAATCATCATCATCCTCCTGATAGCTGACTAACCAAACAGTTATTTGCATTATTCATTGGAAAATAACTGCCTGTTGTTTAAGTGGGGTTATTGTGGCAGTAACATTCCCCTCAGAGCAATTTAAAATTCATCCTATCTTTCCTGTTACTTGGGAAGGAATGCAAGCAAAAATGATTCTGCTTGCTAAGTGAGTGAATAATTGGTGAATGCTTCTTGCATGGATAAGCCTTTGGAACTTGTTGGCATTGCTTGTGCATTTGAAGTTGCCTTTTTGAAATGGGAGTTTGTCCTAGAACAAAGCCGGAGGAGTTTTCTGGTCTTCAGCAATGTGATTGCTCTCTGTCTGCTAGTGGCCTTAGACTGGCAAGTCAGAGGCTTCAGAATCACAGAATCAATAAGGTTGGAAAAGACCTCACAGATCATCAGGTCCAACCTGTCACCCAACACCTCATGGCTAACTAAACCATGGCTTCAAGTGCCACATCCAATCCCTTTTTGAACACCTCCTGGGCAGCACATTCCAATGGCCAATTGCTCTTTCTGGGAAGAACTTTCTCCTCACCTCCAGCCTAAACTTCCCCTGGCACAGCTTGAGACTGTGTCCTCTTGTTCTGGTGCTGGTTGCCTGGGAGAAGAGCCCAACCCCCACCTGGCTACAACCTCCCTTCAGGCAGTTGTAGACATCAATAAGGTCTCCCATGAGCCTCCTCTTCTCCAGGCTAAACAACCCCAGCTCCCTCAGCCTCTCCTCACAGGGCTGTGCTCCAGACCTCTCCCCAGCCTCACTGCCCTTCTCTGGACACATTCAAGTGTCTCAATGTCCTTGTCAAATTGAGGGGCCCAGAACTGGACACAGTGCTCAAGGGGTGACCTAACCAGTGCTGAGTACAGGGGCAGAAATGGTTAGGGTTGGGAGGGACCCTCAAAGGTCACCTAGTCCAGCTTCCCTACCATGAGCAGGCACATCTTTCCCTAGTTTCTCCAGGCCCTGTCCAGTCTGGCCTTGATCAATTCCAGTGATGGGATGTCCACAGCTTGTCTGGCCAACCTGTTCCAGTGACTCATGGAAGTTACGTGATGTGCAGTTTGTTCTTGGCTTCCCCAAACGAGAGTGCTGGAAGGCTTGTGGCTGCAAAACACTTTTGATTGAAGACCAAGGGATTTGAAACCAAGAGAACAGTGATTTGCATGGGCAGTGTATGGAGTTGGGAGGTGGTGGTGGGGGAATTGTAAGCATGAGAAAAGCCAAGCACACCCATAGAGAAGCCAGCTCAAGAAGATGAGGAAGATTCTTGAATAAGGGATGTTCTGTTTCAGAGTAGCCCACTCAAGGGTACATTGCTGTGGGCCACACAGGGTGCTGGCTGTGGGAGCCTGCTGCTTGCAACCATGGGCAGGTATTTTGTATTCAGATGTTATGGAAGCACTTCTGATTCTATTTTAGAGAGTGAGTGGCAGTATTGGTGAATGACCTGCCAGAGACTTTCTGAAAGGATCAATCAGTGGGCAGCAGGCATAAAATATTGTCTGCTCTTTGGGAGGTCCATGTGAGCACTTCCAGTTGCTGACATGAAGGCTCTAAGTGATTCATGGAAGGGATAAATAACAGAAGCTTCTTGTGGTAAAAGTTAGCCTCCATGTGATCTAGGAGGGGATCCCAGCATTAACATCCTCTGCTCCTGTGAGACCCTGCCTGGAGCACTGTGTCCAGTTCTGGTGCCCCCAGCACAAGAGGGAGCTGCTGGAGCACCCTCATGTAGTGTAGATGTCCCTGCTGATGGCAGGGGAGTTGGGCTAGATGGGGGTCCCTCCCAACCCAACCCAATCTGTGACTCTGAAAGCAGCAGTCTCTGAAGAAGTGAAGGTGCAGTCAAGCTGTGCAGTGTGTGGGTCTGGTACTCACAGGAGTGGTGATGGTGCATAGCTTAACCAGCCGAGCAGAATGAGGCCTCACCGCTTCATTGGCCAGCTTCAGCTCTCAGCTCACAAGCCAGCAGTTTGCTGGGTTAGAGCAAATGGTGTTTGCTTCACCCAGCTAAGTGACCAGTCCTTCTGTGACCAGCTTGTACCTGTATGCCCATCCTGCTCTCCTGGTAGCTTTGCTCTTCCCACAGGGGATGCTTTGGAGGGGGTACAGCTGCACGGGAGGGAGCCGTGTGTTAAACGAGCAGTGCAGCTGCAAGGTGTGGTTGGGAGCAACTGGCTCAAACTGGGGGCTGTCTTTCACAGGGTTTTGTGATATTTTGTGTAGCACCTGTCACCTTTTTGTGGGCATTCCAGAAGGCAGTTTTTGCCAGAAAGGTGAGCAAGAAGCGCTCAGGATTTGCATTGTGAGGGGAAAGCAAGTGAACCTTAGCTTGCTGGGTGAGTGGTGGATGACATTCTGCACAGAGATTGCCCACTGGAATGTGCTGCCCAGGGAGGTGGTGGAGTCACTGTCCCTGGAGGCATTTAAAATAAGACTGGATGAGGCACTTGGTGCCATGGCTTGGTCGATGAGATGGTGCTGGGGGATAGGTTGGATTGGATGATCCCAAAGGTCTTTTCCAAGCCGGTTGACTCTGTGAACGTGCTATGTGTATGTGTTGTTAAAGAAACTACTGCTTACACTTGGGCTGTCATGACAGATCAGACCTCATTAAGATATAAAAGTGCTCTGTAAATCCTCCTGCCCCTTACCAATCCATCTTCCTGTGGGGCACAGCCTTAACAAAGGGTTTAGGTGAGGTGCAGGGCAGTGGTGTCTCAGGGGTGCTGCCCTGTGAGTAAGCACTGCTCAGGAGGAGCTGCTGCCCTCCGTTCACACCTGTTGGATGCATTCCTTCATTTCAAATGAGTCATTTGCTTTCTGCTAGGAGATGCTCAGATGTAAAAAAGGCAAATCTATTTATTGTAGCAATGCTGGGGTAATGATTTCCTTCTCTAGCAGAATTATTTCCAAACAAGAATGTTCTCCAGATTGTTCAGTATGAAATGGTGAACACGTAGATCCTGCCTTGCAGTAACTGCAGTATCATGTTTAAGTAGATGCATTTTGGGTGACTTAAAGATTCTGGAATAGCAACAAAAATGTTAAAAGCCATCTGTTACCCTAAGCAGAATATTTCCCTGGGCTTCAACCAGAACAAATAAAGAATATCAGCCTTGTGAAATAATTGTATTGCAGATACCAAACACTTTACTTAATGTTTATAAACTTATCATGTCACAACTGATTTGGGAAGGCAGTCAGTGCTAGGAACTGACTGCAGCTCACAGAGCATTTCATTTAAAATGCAGTAATGAGGCTAGGCTGGGTTAGCTTTGGTGGAAATTTTTTGTTCAGGCTGGGCTTGCCCTGATTTTATTTTAGCAGCAGAGGAGTTTGGTTTGGTTGGTAGAGTCTCCTTCTAATTAATGGGAATGAAAATAACCCAAACCCAGCAGTGTGCTCATGCAGTCCAGAAGGCAAGTTGTGTCCCGGGATCCAGGAAGAGGAGTATAGCCAGCAGGGCAAGAGAGGGGACTCTGCCCCTTGACTGCTCTGCTGAGACCACACCACCCTTCCTGCCTCCAGTTCTGGTGTCCCCAGCATGAGAAGCACACAGAGCTGCTGGAGTGAGTCCAGAGGAGGCCACAAAGATGATCCAAGGGCTGGAGCAGCTCTGCTGTGAGGATAAGCTGAGGGAGCTGGGAAAGTTTAGTCTGGAGAAGACTCTGGGGGTCCTTAGAGCTATCTGCCAATAGCTGGAGGGATCCTGCAGGAAGGCTGCAGAGGGATTTTTCTTGAGGGTGTCTAGAGACAGGCCAAGGGGGAATGGTTTGAAGCTGAGGGAGAGCAGGGTTAGACTGGATCTGAAGAGGAGGTTCTTCAGTCTGAGGGTGCTGAGGCACTGGAACAGGCTGCCCAGGGAGGCTGTGGCTGCCTCCTTTGTGGGGGTGTTCAAGGCCCTGCCCATGGTAGGGAGGTTGGAGGAGATGATCTCTGAGGTCCCTTTCAACCTGAGCCATTCTGTGATTCTCTTTTCAATCATTGGAGATTCTCCCCTAAGTAATTGGAGCATTTTAACTGAAGTATTAACATATATTCATCTTGCCTCATTTTTAGTTAGTTGCTTGAATATCATGAAGCACTTCCAGATGCTGTCAGGAAGCATTCTTTCTTAACTAAACAAATGCAGAAGTTGGGTTTCTGGGTCTGCAGGGCTGTGTGCATATGAGGTAAACAGAAGATTACTCACAATGTCATATAGCTAATGAAAGCATTATTGGTGTTGGCAGTCTGCATGCAGAACTTGATTCACTTCAATTGAGGGATGCCTAACAGAGGGTTAGACTGGAGCTTAGGAAGAAGTTCTTCAGTCCAAGGGTGGTGACACCCTGGAACAGGCTGCCCAGGGAGGCTGTGGCTGCCTCCTGCCTGGGGGTGTTGAAGGCCAGGTTGGATGAGGCCTTGAGCAGCTGAGTCTAGTTGAGAGGTGTCCCTGCCTGTGGTGGGGAGGTTGGAGATGATGAGTTCTGAAGTCCCTTCCCACCTGAGCCAGTCTGGGGTTCTATGGAAACACTCTACAAGTCAGATACTGACCAGCTTAACTAAACCCCATACTGAACATAGGATCCTCTCTCTTCTTTCTGTCCCTTCTCCTGTTAGGATGGAAGTAACAAGCCTAACAATGTGGTTTCACACATAGCTGAATTGTTTAGGCTGTGAAAAGAGCCAACTCCTCCTGTTGATCTCAAATGACAGGATTCTCTGAAAGCTGTTACTCTGCTCCCCAGGCCAGTCGTGCCAGGGTGTCAGTGCAGCTTTGGGAGGTGAATCATGCCATCTGACAAAGACTCTATCAGTGTGGTATGCTAAGGCAGCACAGAAACGCCCTCCTGGGCCAGAAAGATTTTTACTTAGAAGAGAAGTCAAGGACTTAGGCTGGAATCACAGCAGCTGATTTGGAGTTCAGTAGTAAGAAGAGGTTACCAGCCTACAACAGCAGATTACCTCCAAGGGCTGCAGGAGCTTTTGCAGTCATGTTGGGTGGTGAAGGCCTGGGTAGGTAAACACATCAGGAACAGTTTTGGTAGGGCTGATCCTGCTCAGAGCAGAGGATTGTTGCAGGTAACCTTTCCCTGTGATTGTTTCTGATGGCCTTATTTCCTGTGATTATTTAAGCTACTGCTGGTGGCTGCTGTTTGTAATCAGGGAAGATGTTGAGAGCACACAGGTCTTACAAACTCAAGCTCTCACAAATAATGAGACACTTAATTTGTTTATTAGGAAAGTCAATATTTTGGAAGAGGTAGCCCTCCAGCAAGCTCAGCAGTGCTGACACTCAGCAGTCAGCTCTCGTTCCCAAACCTGGGGCTGCCTGGGGAAAGTTGCAGCCAAGATGCAATCAGTAGAGCTTAACCATGTTTGCTCTCCTGGAAGCTGAAAGTGCCCCTGCCATCTTATTTTATCATGTCAGGTAGTTTCCATTGTTAGGTTCAAGAGAGGGGGTTCTGCCCCTTTGCTCTGCTCTGCTGAGCCCCCACCTCCAATCTTGCCTCCAGTTCTGGTGTCCCCAGCAGAAGGAGGACACAGAGCTGCTGGAGTGAGTCCAGAGGAGGCCACAAAGGTGATCCAAGGGCTGGAGCAGCTCTGCTGTGAGGAGAGGCTGAGGGAGCTGGGGGTGTCTATGATTGTGTAATGTGGGGTTTATTTGCAAAACAGTGAGAATGCACCTGAGGACTTAATTTTCATCCTACTTTCACGTTTTTAATACAGCACTAAGAAGGAAACTGCTACCCCCTGCTCCGTTTGGATGGAGAGCCTGAAGTGTAGCTCCAGTTCATGCATTCAGCTCCAGGGCAGGTCTGTCGTTTGTGCAGAGTTTCAGGAGAGCAAAGGGAAGAAAGGAGTGAAGCTGATGAGCTGGGGCAGTGCTGGTGGTTTAAAGTAACATCTTGTTACCGTAGTAACCACTTGTCTGCACTAATACACCTCCTTGAGCTCATTGTGTAATGGCTAAGCAATGTGGATAGCCTCGAAAGAGCTGGGGGAAAACAACTGGGGCTGCACAAATTGTAGGTGATCCTTTTTTTTTGCCTATCAAACCAATCCAGTTCCAGGTCTGTTCTGTTTTTCTCTTACCAGAAATAAAAGGGAGGCAAAAAGAGGGGAGAGGTGGGAGATAATTTAATCCAAATAGTTTCCATGTTGCATGAATCACTGTTCGTGTCAAGACAGCCTGCCACACCTTTATGTGTAATGTCTGATCCCCAGCTGAGTGCTGCACTGAACCCAACCAAACCACAGAACTCATTTGGCAAGTCTTTGCACCTGTTTTATACCCATCTCATGCCTGCAGAGCTCCTACTGATGCCAATGTTAAGTGCAGCTGCTCAGGTTCTTAAAGAAGCCATGTTCATTTGTGTGCCTAAAGGTGAAGCTGCATGGTTGGAAATGTCCCAGCCTGGGCTGTTTCTCTCAGTACTCCTTGGTTTAGGGCATGTGAAGCTAGTTCCAAGGAAATGGATACCTGGGAATTTAACACTTCTTTGGCATCTGCTTAAAGATTTTGCTGTTGCTTACATTTACCTTTGTGTTGTACAGCTACAAGAACACTGGTAAGAAAAGGTGGGGGTTTTAACTTAAACAAGATGCACCAGAACCCCGCAAGGTACAGTAGCATAGTTCTAGCTGCTTCAAAACCAGTGCAGCCCTGACTGCTTGAGCCTCTGTCAGCATGCTAGAGTGCTTGGAGGCTTGAATTAAGTGGCACTTACATGATTATTTTTTCCCCCTCCCTCATGGTGTCACTACAGCCCAGTGTACTGAGTTGTCCTTATCCTTGAATATCCTTCTTTCAAATAAGAGCGGAGGAGAAAATGTTCATCAAAGACACTTAGAGACCAGACTTCCCCAGCATGCCAAAACGTTGTTTAGATGCAAGAAGTTCTCTTGGTCATTTTGGGTCATCTCAGTTTTGGGGTGCTCCTTATTTTGTTATGTCCTCTTTGCAGATTGTGGGGTTTGACAGAGGGAATTCCTGAGAGGAAGAGCAGAGATCTGGATAGGCTGCAGGGATGGGTGGGGATAAGTTGAATGAAATCCAACAAGGGCAAGGGTGGAGTCTTGCATCTGGGGAAGAACAACCCCAGGGACCAGGATAGGTTGGGGCCCTGCCTGTTGGAGGGTGATTCCTGGGAAAGGGACCTGGGGGTCTTGATGGACAGAAGGATGCTGATGAGCCTGCAGTGTGCCCTTGGAAGCCAAGGCCAAGGGCATCCTGGGGTGGATTAGAAGGGCTGTGGTGAGTTGGTCAAGGGAGGTTCTCCTCTCCCTCTACTCTGCCCTGCTGAGGCCACAGCTGGAATATTGTGTCCAGTGCTGGGGCCCTCACTTCAAGAAGGACTTCGGGGAACTGCTTGAGAGAGTCCAGCACAGAGCCACAAAGCTGCTGGAGGCAGTGGAACATCTCCCTGTGAGCACTGGCTGAGGGAGCTGGGGCTTGGAGCAGAGGAGCCTGAGGGCTGCCCTCATTGCTGGGGATAAAGATGTGCAGGGCAGTAGGGGGAGCACAGAGCCAGGCTCTGCTCAGGGATGTCCAAGGACAGGACAGGGGGCAAGGGCTGCAAGCTGGAGCAGAGGAGGTGCCAGGGAACAGAAGGGAAAACTTTTTCCCTGTGAGGGTGCTGGAGCCCTGGAGCAGGCTGCCCAGAGAGGTGGTGGAGTCTTCTCTGGAGACATCCAAAACCCAGCTGGATGTGTTCCTGTGTGACCTGCCCTGGGTGCTCCTGCTCTGGCAGGGGGCTTGGACTGGGTGATCTTTGAGATCCCTTCCTGCCCCCAGCATTCTGTGATGCTGTGAGAAGAGAAGAGAAGAGGAGTTGATAGGAACATGTTGATCATAGTGCAGCTTGGTGTGTACAAGCTTGGCTGTGTCCTTTCTGTCTCAAGCTGGTTATGTTCCCTGTCACGTGTTTCCAAGAGACCTGCTTTGCAGTGGTTGCTTTTCCCTAGATGAAGCTTTCTGACAGTTGGAGGCATGTTTTGACTGCAGCCTTTTGAAGGAATCCAGTTGTGGCACCAGGCACACTCAGTGCTGGACAGGATTTAACTCCCAGATCGTGCAGTGCCCTTTGATTTGCAAAGCAGACCATCCTCCTTTCCCCCACTGCAGCCTACAAAACCCAACCCCAGAGAGCCCCACAAGCAACCACACAAAAGCCCCAAGCAGTTTTGGGATATATTTACATAGAAAAAGGGATGGAAAAGCAGTGATGCCCTGGCAAGGGTTTCTGAAGGCTCTGGGAAAAAGAGGAGTAGGTGGAGGAAGGCCAAACTTGCTGTTGCTTAAGCAGCCCTCCCTATGGCCTGTGAAATTCAAGAGCCTGCTTTTCTCTTCTCTTTGGCTGATGACTCTACAGCAGCAGCCCACTGATCATCTCAGGGGTGGGCTGCTTCAAAACCACAGGGCAAGCAGTGCCACAGGAGAGAGTGGTTAGTTTGAAACTGCCTAACCTGCTTTCCCTGTTGTGAAGAGCTGTTGCCATAGCAACTCACCGAGGGCTGAGTGAGCACTGCTAAGTTTCAGAGCTTTGGCTGCCATGTGTGCATGGAGGGGCTGCTTCACTTCCAGCCCCAAGCTGTGTTCCCTGCACCCACTTTTCCTTACACATACCTGTGCTTCCCTAGGATGAACCAGATGCTGCAGAAAGAATACTGCTGAAATCCTAATGCAGACATTGACTCAAACAGCTTCATTTCACCTGAATTCTTCCTTTGTTGTCTCCATCTTACTGCAGCTTCCCAAAGTACAGCACAGATTCACAGGTTGCATCAGGTTGAAAGGCACCCTCAAAGATCATCTTGTCCAGCCCCACTGTAGTGAGCAATGACATCCCCAACTCAATCAGATTGCTCAGAGCCCCATCAAGTTTGACCTTAGATGTCTTGAGGGATGGAGATATTCTTGTATCAAAGCCTATGTTGCTTCTTCGTCCACTTCTGGCATCCCCAGCATGAGAAGGACACAGAGCTGCAGGAGTGAGTCCAGAGGAGGCCACAAAGATGATCCAAAGGCTGGAGCAGCTCATAGGACAGGCTGAGGGAGCTGGGATTGTTCAGCCTGGCTAAGGCTCTGGGAGGACCTTAGAGCTGCCTTCCAGTACCTGAAGGGATCTTAAGAGGAAGGCTGCAGAAGACAGGCCAAGGGGGAATGGTTTGAAGCTGAGGGAGAGCAGGGTTAGACTGGAGCTGAGGAAGAAGTTCTTCAGTAGAAGGGTGGTGAGACTCAGGAATAGGCTACCCAGGGGAGCTGTGGCTGCCTCCTGCCTGGGGGTGTTAAAGGCCAGGTTGGATGAGACCTGAACTGAGTCTATTTGAGAGGTGTCCCTGCCCATGGTGGGGACATGGGAGGAGATGATCTCTGAGGTCCCTGTCAGCCTGACTCTCTTGCAGCATGTCAGCACTTCTGCAGCCTCAAGTTCCCTTTGTTGCAATACTGACACCAAATCAATAGCTTCTGAGAACATTGCTTCAAGCTTTGACAGACTGCAGCTTGTCAACTCTAGCTTCAGCCTAACACATTAAAGAATCTCAGTAGTGTGAACCTGGTGTGTACCTGTGGCACTGTTCATAGCAGGGTTGAAGTCTAAGAGGGATTTGCATTGGTAATGAGGGAAGCCCTGGGAGTGTGTACAGATGTTTCCTGGTGCAGGGAGGCTGCTGCTCCAAAGCCATCTGATCACATTTGGAAAATTGCTGTTGCCTGGCTTGGCAGCTGGGTAAGAACTCCAAACTTGAAGTTAGCTGGGAGTTGGAGAGACTCAGTTCAAGGTCACTTTCTGTTTAAATGCTGTTTTGTTTGCAGTAATTAGACCATGCCAGGTGTATTAAGTATGTAATTAAAACCACAAGGTTTGCCTAATTCAGAGTAAATGAGACTGAAATACAAGGTCATTACTCCTCTCTAGCAAGGCTCCAGATGAACAGCACACATGGAACTGTTTATCAGACATTTTGCATGGTCAAAAATTGCTTCAGGTTGTTGTCCATGGCTTTTAAAGCAAACTGCTCACAGATTTTACAAAAGTACCTGCAGCAGAGAAAAAGAAAAGGTTCCTGTGGCCAGTGTTGAATTTGAATGGCATCAAATATCTGTCATGTGAAATGTTAGGGCAGAGAGGGAAGGGGAAGGGAAAGGGGAAGGGAAAGGGAAAGGGAAAGGGAGAGGGAAAGGGAAAGGAAAGGGAAAGGAAGGGAAAGGAAAGGGAAAGGAAGGGGAAGGGGAAAGAGAAAAGGAAAGGAAGGGGAGAGGGAAAGGAAGGGGAAAGGGAAAGGAAGGGGAAAGGGAAAGGAAGGGGAAAGGGGAAGGAAGGGGAAAGGGGAAGGGAAGGAAAGGGAAGGGAAGGGACAAAAGAAAAGAGGTGGTAAGAGAGGCTGTGAGGCACTCTGCAAAGGGCTGCTAGGCTTAGCTTCCCCCTGCCTGGTGTGTGTCCATCTCACAGCTGATGAAACTTCTGTGCTGGCAGCTAGCAATGCACTGGGAGACCAGAACGACTCCATGCACACGCTGAGAGCTGCACTGGCAGGGTTGTAACCATGCAGCTCCTGCAGCACCCCCTGGCTGGGCACATGCAGTCTCCTTTGCAGCAGCGCTGGTGCCAGAGCCATGGGGGTGTCTGTTACCAGGCCTTGATTGTGGAATGCATAAAACTTGAAATGAGTGTCTGATGTATGAAACCAGGCACTCAGGAGCCTGCTGATCCTGCCAACTGCTTTTGCAGGCCTGACTACGTTAAAAGCATAATCATAGAATCCTAGAATAGATTGGAAGGGACCTCAAGAGATCATCTCCAACCTCCCCACCACCTCTCAACTAGACTCAGCTGCTCAAGGCCTCATCCAACCTGGCCTTCAACACCCCCAGGCAGGAGGCAGCCACAGCCTCCCTGGGCAACCTGTTCCAGAGTCTCACCACCCTCAGATCTTTCTCAGCTCCAGTCTAACTCTGCTCTCCCTCAGCTTCAAACCATTCCCCCTTGGCCTGTCTCTAGACACCCTCAGGAAAAGTCCCTCTGCAGCCTTCCTGCAGGATCCCTTCAGCTATTGGCAGGCAGCTCTAAGCCCCCCTTGGAGTCTTCCCTTCTCCAGGCTGAACTTTCCCAGCTCCCTCAGCCTGCCCTCTGAGCAGAGGTGCTCAATGAAACAAAAAGCTCCACAGAACCAAGTCATTCTCACTTTGGAATCTGCTGTCTCTGAGAATATCTAAACACAGAGTGTAAATCATATCTGAAATCAGATTTGCTTTGCCTCCTGTAATCAGCAATACAAAGGTGAAAGATTAAAATGAGGCACATTCTGTTCCTGCAGTTAAATGAAAGCATGTTTGTGCTTGACATGATGGGAAATGGCTCCAAGAAGATTTGATTTGATTTGATTTGATTTGATTTGATTGTTTTTTATTAACAAAAGGGGAAAAAAAAGAAGAAAAAAAGTAAAAGGGTGTTTTAAAACTGCCAAGAATTTTGGATGCAGGTGGTTATCAGCTGAGTAAGTGTCAGGTCTTTCAGTGAAAGCTGGCTGGCTTGCCCATATGGGGGGGTTTAGGAGTAGTTTTGGGTTTTGAGCCAGTTGTGCCAGCAGCAAGCTTCGTGCTTTGTTTCACCTTGGACTCATCTGAGTGCACAGGACTGGGTGCCAGGCACCCCTTGCTCACAGCTAACCTTTAGTGCAGTGGAGCTAGAATGGCTGTGTCCTGTGCATTCCTCACCATGGAATGTGTGTTTTTATCTCCCAGCAGTGCCTTGTGTACTTGATTCATTCTTGAACAGAGCTGTTGTGCTTCCTGTGGTGGTTGCTGTTGAATCTTTGCTACATCTGTACATAACAAAGCAGATGTTGGTTGATGGGGAAAAACACAAAGTGAAAATGCTGCTTTTCATTACAATCATAGAGTCATAGCACCATAGAATTGTTAGGGCTGGAAGGGGCCTCAAGGGTCAGCCAGTTCCAAGCCCCCTGCCATGGCCAGGGACACCTCACACTACAGCAGGTTGCTCACAGCCACATCCAGCCTGGCTGCAAACACCTCCAGGGATGAGGCTTCCACCACCTCCCTGGGCAACCTGTGCCAGTCTCTCACCACCCTCATGGGGAAGAGCTTCTTCCTGACATCCAATCTGAATCTACCCATTTCTAGTTTTGTTCCATTCCCCCCAGTCCTATCACTCCCTGACACCCTACAAAGTCCCTCCCCAGCTTCTGGAAGGCCTGTGAATAGCAAGCTTGTCTACTGGTGAGGCAGGTAAGAGAGAGACTTGTGAGTCATGTTGTCCAAATTCAGCCAAGGTGGAGATTTCAGAGGAAGTTGATTTGATACAAGTTTCCATACTACTGCTGCTAATTGGCCTCTGAGAAGGGGCATCCAGAGCAGTAGCTATGCTGAAGCACAGGTGGTGATCTGAGGTCAATAGTCAGCCTGCTGGCACATTGCCCTTGGCCCCTGTAGTTAGGAACCAGGGATCGATGGGTGCCATCTTACCCCGGACTCGCTAAGGAGATCAGGTTTGTGAAGAGAGGCATGGCAGAAGGGAGGCATCTGCTCATTTCTGTTGCTCTCCCTGTATCAGTCCTAGCAGTCAAGCAGCCAGAAAGCTGGGTCAAGTGGCCATCCTCAACCCCCTGACACCCCTTTGTCCACCCCTCTCCAGCTCGCCCTGCAGCTGCAGCATTGGCAGATCTCGCACAAGGAAGCAGTCAGGAGCCCGAGGGTTTCACACAGCAGGCCTGACCTTCTTGGCTACCTCCTGTCATTAGATCACATCCAGTGCAGAAAGAGGCTTGATGAGACTCTTGTCTTCAGTGTGGGTGCATCTCACCTGAACTAACTTCTGTGTTCCAGAGTTCCATTCTTTAGCTAATGGTTTCCATACGTCTCTGACCTCAACTGACCATCTTTGGTTTGAACTCCCCTTTGAATCCCATCTGCTTTTCTGTCCTCCTTTGAAATGAGAGATGGGAAGGGAGCGTGGTTTTCCTTGATTGTGCTCTCAATACAGGGCAGTGGAGAGCATCCAAAAAGGAGTTTTGCTAGAGAGAGCTTTGATTTTTGGCTTGGTTAATTCTTTAAACAAAGAGCTGTAAATGTATTATTCCTTCTACTGTACACAAAACTTTGACTTGCCTGCTCCATGTGCTCCATGTGCTGATTGCAGCTTTGATACAGAGGCATTTGTACAACATTTTTATTTGGGGAGAAAGAAATGCATTAAAGATGTGTTGCTGCTAGGTAGGAATGTCCTGCTAATCCAGCCTGTATGCCTTCCATGTTAAACACGAGTCAGGCTCCAGGAGGTTTGCTGTGAGAGGTCTCTGGGAAGGTGAGGAGCAGAGATGAATTGATACCATCTCAGGTTTACATTTATTGTACACTGCAGTAGTGGGGTGACCTACAGGAAAATAGATCCCCACATTTGAATTCCTTCATAACTTCCTAAATCAATTGTTAGTTCCTTCTGCTAGAGGGAATTTCAGAGCACCATGCAGGGCTGGCAGCAGTTTAGCTCTTACTGTATTCTCCTTTTGAGGGCTTTTAACTGTTTGTGCCATGCCATACTGCAGCAATACTGCTGTAAGCAAGAGGTGTAAGCAAGCAAGCAAGCTGCTCTCATAACCTCTGCTGAATTTTTCTCTAATACCTTCCTGGCCTGGATCAAAACCAGTGTCCAGCAGGAGCAGAGCAGTGATGGTGCCCCTGTACGTGGCCCTGGTGAGGGCACTGCTTGATAAGGGTACCACAGCATAGGAAAGACATTGAAGGGCTGGAGGGTGTCCAGAGAAGAGCAATGAAGCTGGGGAGGGGTTTGGAGGGCATCATATGAGGAGCAGCTGAGGGAGCTGGGGTTGTTTAGTCTGGAGAAGGGAAGGCTGAGTGAGACCTCAGTGCTCTCTACAGCTCTCTGAAAGGAGGTTGGAGTGAAGCTGCTGTTGGTCTCTTCTCCCAGGTAACCAGTGGTAGGACAAGAGGAAATGGGCTTGACTTGTGCCAGGGGAGGTTTAGTTTGGATATGAGGAAAAACTTTAGTGAGAGTGTGGTGAGGGGTTGGCACAGGCTGCCCAGGGAGGTGGTGGAGTCCCCATCCCCAGAGGTGTTCAAGAAGCCTTAGGAGTGGTGCTTCAGGCTATGGTTTGGTGCTCATGGTAGCTGAGCTATGGTTGGACTCAATGAATTTAAAGGTCTTTTTCAACCTTAATGACTCTCTGATTCTATGTAATCTCTGCTGGAGGACACTGGCAGTGTGCCCTGTAACTGCCTTTTGGCTTTCTCCACCTTACCTGCCCTTTTCTGTTTCCCCACCTTCTCTCTTAATTGTTTGTGCCTAAACTCTTCCTGAAGTCCAGTGCTGACACAGCTTCTATTCTTATCTGTTTCTATGGCTTTTCATCCTTTTATTGCTCAGTGTTTCCTTACACAGTTTTCTGTGGTTGCCATGGCAGCAGTAAACAGCAAATTTGTCCATTTTCAAGCAATGCTGCTGTTAAAATTTCAGTGGCTCTTAAATTGCTGTGCAAGAAAGGAAATCTTTGCAGCACAGTTAAGCAAATGAATCTGATTAAATTGCCTTCTAGCTTTGCAATATTGCTGCTTCTAGGCAAGGTGTTACACACTGAGATGCTACCTGGGAGACTACAAATAAAACACATTTGTGGAGGTAGGAGAAATTGTTAATTGATTGGAACTACTCCTTTGCTGCTGTTATTCTCATGGCCAGGATCTGGTGAATGTGGTTGGCATTCTGGCAACATTGGCATCAACCAGGTTAGCAGGCATCTAGTTAATAATTACTGGGGGTCTCTCTGCAGACCATCAGATGGCCTAAGTGTGAACAGAAAATCTTCCCAGAGTGGAAGATGTGTGGAGATGCTAATTGCAGAGGCAACAGAATTGAGATGTTGCCTGGAGAAGAGGAGGCTCAAGGAAGACCTTATTGCTCTTCACAACTGTGTGAAAGGAGGTTGTAGTCAGGTGGGGGTCGGTCTCTTGTCTCAGGTCACAAGCAACAGGGTGAGAGGAATTGGCCTCAAGTTGCACCAGGGGATGTTTGGATTGGATATGAGAGGAAAAAAAGAGCAGCCAAGCATTGGAAGAGGCTGCCCAGGGAGGTGGTGGAATGGCCATCCTTGGAAGCATTCCAAAGCTGTGTAGATGTGGTGCTTAGGGATGTGGCTTAGTGAGGGGCTTGGCAGGGATAGGTGAATGGTCTTGGTGACCTTAAAGCTCTCTTCCAACCAAAACAATTCTATGATTCTCTAGGTGGTGTCTGATTCTCTGAGGTTGTGTTCAAAGCAAGAGAACATGCTCATGGTGTTTTGGGATTGAAGTGAGTGAGGAGTGGAAGAAGCCAACACAGCAACTCTGTGAATGGGCGTTTAATGCCAGCATCACTAACGAGAGTGGCAACAGTCCAAGTGGGGCCGACAGAATTTACTCTAGAGATGCAGGAGTGCAACAGTGAGCACTGTGACTTGAGACTGGGATTAATGACCAGAGTTGGCAGAAAAGCTTGCACAGCACCTGTTTGCATTGAGTGGTAAATCACAGTTAGGTGTGCAGGTTGTCATCTGGAGAAAGGTAATTAACCAAACCAGCGGTGTTCTGTACTCTGTGACACAGCAAACAGATCAAATACTGTCCCCCTTCCTAAGAGGTACCACTGTGGAGGTAAAAGGTCTGTGATAATATTTGGCCTGGTTGCATGAATGTTTGAGTCACAGACAAAACATCTGATAATAAAGCATGTCTTTGGCAGCTGATTTTGGCAGCTGTGGGCTCATTAAGTGAACGTGCCACCGAATCGGTGAGCCTTCTTCAGCGAACAAGTGGAGCTGCCGAAGTAACAGAGAACCAGCATCAGGCTTGCCACAGGGAGGCTTGTTTCAGAGCACAGGACAAGGTCATAGTGAAGTGTTGAGTGCTGAGATAGCCTGGATGGCTTGGGCTGATTTTGCAGTTTAGTGTTGCTTTTAGGCATGTGTGGGTACATGAGCTTCTGGAGTGCAGGGCTTTGATGGCAGTGATGGTCACTTCTTGTCTTGTTCTGTCTTCTCCTACTTTGGGCATATTTCTTGGTGTCTTGCTTGTAGTGAGAGCATCCTGCTACGTGCCTGTGAAGGAAAAGGTTCTGTGTGTGATTCAAAAGCTGCTAAGTAAGTGGTGCTTTTGACAGATTATCCCATTCTGTCTTTGTTCTCTTAGTTTAGATCTAATTTAGTCTGCATTAGAAGCAAGACAGTAGCTGCCCACCACTTGAGGCCACTGCAAGGTGGATTTCATCAGACTGATTCAAGGTTATTTGATAGTGCTTGTTTAAGCTGTGTTTCACAAATGGGAGCTGGTGCATCTTGACAAAAGGAAAATGAAATCCACTTTAATGAACCAGTGGAAGCTCTGCAGTATCTGCCTGGCATGCTTTATAAATAAGACTTAATAAGCAGGCAGCATTAGGTCAGGTTTATAAAGTACTGCTTAAAGTGTAAAGAGATTTCAAAAGAGGCTGCTCAGTTCTTGAGCCACGATAAAAAATGTTTCCAAATAACCTGAGTCAGTTTTGAGCCACAATATCTGCTGGCTGGTGGGCTGTGGGCTGGAGAGCAGGAGGGGAACAGAGCCCTTCTCTGCACCCAGGACTCTCTGGGCTGTGCTGCTGCTGTGGGGAACCTGAATCCTTTAGGAAACTGTATTTCAGTGCTTAGGAAAACTGAGCCACAGCAAACCAGACCAAAGGAAAAAAGATGTGAGTACAGACAGGCTCAGGCATTCTGTAACAGCCAGCAGTGAGTCTCTTAGAGCTCTAAAGCTGCACAGAAGATAAAACTTGGTGCTGTCTAGCGAAGGTGCTGGGAGCCTCCAGCTAGCAGATTGCTTCTCACAGCATCCACACGCTGTGTGTTGGTGCCTAAGCTCAGGTGGGCTCAGCAGCTGTCCTCTCCCAGGGCAGAAGGCTTTGCTGGGGCATGGATCTCCTCCCTCCTGTGACCAACAGCTCAGTTCAATCTCCTTGCTGAGCCCTGGCTTTGTTCAGTTGCTGCGTTCAGCTTCTGCTCTCTCTCATACTTCGCAGGCCTCTGCCAGCTGCTGGCTCACTTAATACTGGCTTTTTACTGTCTTTGCTGTCTTTTCTTCCTTCTCCTAGTGATGTAGAAACCTGGCATTTGTTGCTTAGGAATTGCCCTAGATTTCTGGACTATAGGATTGGGGTTTTAAAATTGCCTTTCATCCCAGAAATGTTAATCTTCATTGTGGCATTGCCATGACAAAAATGTAGCACTGGACGTGTGAGAAACGATCCTGTCCTGGAAGAATCAGGTGGCAAGGAGGCAGTGCCTTCATTTGAGAGCACTTCTTGAGTATGAAGGTAGCATTTGGGCTTCTCTTGCTGAATGATAGCTGCAGCTTGCTGAAATGTGCTGTGGTGGGCTCCAGGGCACTGTAACAGAGCTGCTGCTGAAGCACAGCTAAAAACCACTGGCCCTGGAGAGCTACTGATGAAGAGAGAAATTGCTCACTATTTGATGCTGCTTAGCACACTGAGAGCTCTAGGTGAAGAATTCCTTTTTGGTTTAGTGCTTTGTATCTTTGCTTGGCAGTATTTAAAAGGTGTTTTGTGGTTTCTTGGTTGGTTGGGTTTAATTCTCATGCTTTGGGGAGAGAGGGCCAGGGGGAAAATCCTTTCTATTTTTAGATCAGGTGTGGGGGCTGCTGTGCTATCAGCACTTAGTGGGTCTATTTGCAGTCAAGTTTAAACAGCATGGTGAGCAGCCAGATGGAGTTTTTATTCCTAAGCTTGAGATGATTTACTTTGTTGGGAGCCCCAGCCAGTAAACCTTTATCGTGTTCTTAGGAGCTAACTGTACCATGAAGCTGGGACAGAAAAATGCCTGCTAGAGAAAATCACAGTACATAAAAACCAACTGAAGTCCTCTCTAAGGCATTGCAAAGTGTGGATTTTTGCCTGTAATACCCTCAGAGTAGTTCTACAAAATATCTGTGATGGGTGAAGCAATCCTGACAAGAGAGTGGTGGCAAAGTGAGTGTTGTGCTTCAGCAGGCTCCATTTCATGTAAGAATACCCTCTGGAAAGAGTGACATAGGGAAGGGCAGGATCTGATTTCCTTCTGTACACTTCAGTTTATTTATTCAACTCATATCTATCAGATACTAAAGGTTTGACCTCAAAGATCCTTATTAGTTAAACTCATTATCTATCAACTACTAAAGATCCGCTCTCAAGGGTGCTTATGACTGTGTGTTTAGTGCTGCCACTTCCATTGCTTGCAGTTTGTTTCCCTGTGTTCAGATGTTTCTGGTTTGTTTATTTTGGTGCAAACCCTGTAGCTCACACCTGCATGAGCTTCAGCTGCTACAGGAGGTAAAACACCCAATGTTAATTACATCTGAACTGCTTAGGATGTGAGAAGCCATTAATACACACTACAGTGATACACACTGCATGCCTGGTTTGGTCAGGAGCAGGGTGAGATTGGGACAGGCAGCAATTGTTAGCATTGATGCTAATTTTCCACTGTGTTGTGCAGTGGTGTGTGCTTTGCCTTAAACTGCAGTTCCTCCACTCAGAATTGCCCACTGAACCTCTTGGCTGCTAGGTTATTTTTATCTCGACCTTTCAGCCTTTTTAGTTGCAGCAGTGTTTATACTCTAGTTGCCCCCTCCTGACTCAGACATGAAAAGGCAAAATACAGCACACTTCCCTCCTCCTAAACCTCCCTCATTTTAGGAATCTAAGTTTTCAGGGTAGTTTCATGAAAGTGAAGGCCCCAGCTCATGATTTTGGGGTTTTAGGGCTGGCAGTACTTATTACACTCAGAGGAGAGAGCCCTGCATGGTATTCGGCAGCGGTCTGCAAATGATAGCATACACTAGTGCTACAGAAATCCTTCTTTTCCCCTTGGTGGTTTGCTGTTGAAGTTTTATGCAGCTAACAAAAATCCTTCTAGAGCTGAAAAGCTTTGATGATGGTGACTAAGAACTAGTGTTGTGTTGTGAAGGTAATTGTCCAGTTTTAATGTCTCAGCAGAGAGAGTTCTACTAGTGAAAACAGGAGTTTCATCATGAGACATTGGTGCACAAGTGTATCCCTAAAAAGACTTTTTCAAGTGACATGAAGCTGGCTGTCTTTCATTTCCTCTTGGTCCTCTGTGCTTATTTTACTCCCCAAAAGGCCTGAGACCGCTGCAGTCGTGTGGAATGGCCTTTGGCTTTGGGAAGTTGGGCTTTTGGGTCTTCTCTGTCAAACTGTCAAAACCAATGATAGGAAATTAGATCCTTTTCATAGTTGTGTAACCCCCATGTTTTGTGTTTTGCAACAAAAACTTAGCTCCTCAGGCATTCTGAAGTCAATGCTTTCACTCCATGCCCTGTCCAAGCTTGTTGCCATGACTGATTTGCCCGCTGTAGCAACAGCAGGGGTGGGGATGGCAGCAAGTTAGAGCTCTGATGTGGTTGCCTGAGACAGCTCCTCACCTGACACAGCTTACACAAGGTCAGCACGACCTGCTGCACAGGCAAGCACAGAGCAGTTCTCCCTGCTGCTGCTGCACAGGAGCAGCTGGGGGGAACAGGAGCTGTGCAGCATTTCCTTGCATGCAGCCCTGAGACAGCTGCTACCCAGGTGGGATTCACAGATCTTTGTGGATGAGAAAAATTAGAATCAGTGAATCACAGAATGTTACAGGTCAGAAGGGACCTCCAGAGATCATCCAGTCCAACCCCCCTGCCAAAGCAGGATCACTTAGGGTAGTCCACACAGGAATGCATCCAGGTGGGTTTGGAAAGTCTCCAGAGAAGGAGACTCCGCAGCCTCTCTGGGCAGCCTGCCCCAGTGTGCCATCACCCTCACTGGAAAGGAGTTTCTCCTCACGTTGAAGTGAAACTCTCTGTGTTCAAGGTCTGATCCTGACTCAACTCTTAATTTTTTATGCCAGTAAAAAAGAGTTTCAAGTCATCAGTGGAGCTCATTCCACTAGGGAAAAGAAAACTCTGCTCAGCAGAGGGGACAGCTGGAAAGAAAAAGTTTCTCTTCCTTGAGGCCACTGAGAGCACAAACCCATCCAAGGCATGCACTGGTTAAATCTTAGAAAGTGCTATAGGCAACCCACTCCTGCAATTGCCATAGAAAATGATTGTTGTTAGCCACTCTGTTGATAGTTCATGTTGTAGGAATTACTAGCAGATGGGAAAATAGATGACTCAGAATATAGCATTAACAATCCATATTTTTTTAATCAAAGGCTTCTAATAAGGCATGCTGCATCTGCAAGATTCATTTAGGCAGTTGCTAGGAAGAATTTGTTTCTTTCAAGTAAACACAACAAACTTGATACAGATTATTTTTTGCCTGCATATCTATTTTCTTAACAATTTAAAACCTGAAAATGTTTTTGCTTGCTTCCCTTGCACCAGCTTCGTGGCAGTGCTCCATACCTCAGTGTGATAGACTGGGGCTTTGCAGAGGTAACTCATGCATTGTAGAGTTACTAATGACATCTAATTTTATCATATTGGAAACATCACAGGCCTAGAGCTTTATTTACCTCTGTTAGCTGTCAGGGGTGGATGGAGATTATAGTGTGCTACATCCACCAAAACTTTGGCTTTTGGCCCCTGCAAACTTTGGATGGCTATGGATATGTGCTGGCCAAGGGCAGCTAATGAGTTCCAGACTCTCTTCCAGACCCCTTTGCCTCAGTCCATGGAGTGCAAGCACCACTGAGGATCTCAGATGCATGTCCTTCCTTCTCACTCCTGTGCTGGACACAGGTGGAAGGCAGTAGTCAGGATTTACACTGCACCCTTTGCTTTGTCCTTCCTTCTCACTCCTGTGCTGGACACAGGTGGAAGGCAGTAGTCAGGATTTGCATTGCACCCTTTGCTTTGTCCTTCCTTCTCACTCCTGTGCTGGACACAGGTGGAAGGCAGCAGTCAGGATCTGCATTGCACCCTTTGCTTTGTCCTTCCTTCTCCCTCCTGTGCTGGACACAGGTGGAAGGCAGTAGTCAGGATTGGCATTGCACCCTTTGCTTTGTCCTTCCTTCTCACTCCTGTGCTGGACACAGGTGGAAGGCAGCAGTCAGGATCTGCATTGCACCCTTTGCTTTGTCCTTCCTTCTCCCTCCTGTGCTGGACACAGGTGGAAGGCAGTAGTCAGGATTGGCATTGCACCCTTTGCCTCAATGACCTCCTGGGAGTTCATTTTTTGGCTCTGCTTTATCTCCTTCCCTCTCAGCTTATTGCCACAACACTTGGCTCTCTCGGGAAATACATCTGTGTTCTTCTCAAGTGCCCACTTTGGCCTGAATGCTTGTCAGTAGGATTTGAGTAGGGCTGTGAACAAAATCTGCAAGGTGTGATGTGGGTCCTCCTGCAGGCAGAATTAGTATTGACTGCAAGTAATTACTGTTTGGTTTGCTAAAAATAGGGATCAAAATGAAGCTGATCCAGCTGGGATGCAAGAAGTTATACTCAAAGACTGAAAAAGGGGAAAATGGTTACACTCCCCTTGCTCAAGGTTGGTTCTGGGAGATGCCTGCATCATATCAGGAAGAAAGAACTCCTTGTGTGTCTCTGTTTGCAAACATGTGAAAAAGGCAATCCACCTGCAGCCAGCACTGCCCAGAGTGAGAATGATTCTGCACAGGAAAAATTCTTCTGGTGCCATGGTAAACTGTGCTGCCTTTACCCAGCCTTGCATGGTAACACTCAGCTGTTTTTCCTTCAGCTGCATAACTCAGTGACTGCTTCTTAACCCCCCAGACTGATTAGCAGTGGTTCCTGCCACCTTCACACAGGGGGAGTGCAGCTCTTGCTGCAGCATTTGTAGCTCTGACCTGTGCTCTGAGCACAGGTGGATCACTTCATGGCTAGAGCTGCCCCAGCTTCTGGATTTGTAGTGTGTCCCAGCTTAATGAGGATGGGCACATTAAGGCAAGCTTGCTAATGATGCTTCATCTGTTCTGTTGCTTTTGAACAGCTGAAAACTAGAGCTCAGTTAAAAGGTAATTTATGCTCTGATTCTCTGCTGGTTGGTTGTCCCAGCCTAAGTTGGTGCTGCTGAAAGGATCTTCTGTCACTGGAAGCTTAGGTTGATGGAGCTTCTTTCCCATGGGTACCTTTCTTCCACCACAGTTTCCCCTGTGTCAGGGAGAGGAGAAGGTGGGGCAGGAGCTTCTGGCATCCAGCTTGCAGCACTGGGAGTCTGCCCCAGAGAGATGACAGTTAGCTTGGTCTCTCTGTAGGCAAAGCCAATGTCCTTTGCTGTAGCACATTTCAGTGGAGCTTCCCTGAGTGCAGCTGTGTCTTGAGAATCCACCAGCATGTAGAAGAAATGACTCTGTGTTACCTGGCTCTGGAGGCAGCTTTGCTTTCATTTCTTCCCCCTCACTTCTCTTAAGCATTGCAATCTCTTTAGTGAGGAGGTTAACAAACAGACCTCTCAGGAGAAAAGGGTTTTTTTCTGTACACATCTAATTTTCCTGCTGGCCAAGTAAGTTTGTGTAGCTGCTCTGAAAGAGTGCACATGTGTGCAAACCCTTCCTGAATGTCACATACTGCTGCATGGCATCCAGGCATGGCATTAACAGTCAGCCAGCACACCTAAGTCTCTTTCTTCAGAGCTACTCTCAGACCACTCTGCATCCCACCTGGGTCTGTGCCTGAATGTCCCAAGCAGCCTTCATTCACCCTGTGCACTGAGTCCTGTGGCTGGCTCCCTGTGTCCCCTGGGTGATGTGGCTGAGATTGTTTGGAAAGATTCTCATTCTCAGGCTTTAAAAGTTAATTCTCTTTCTCTTTTATTTTCCATCCCAGCTGTCTGTGATCTTTAAAGACTATTTAATTCTGTTTGCTGGCTCTGCTTCTTGATGTGAAATGTAAATAAAAGCTCACCCATCACATTCTTCTCTGACAATTTATTAAGAGGGAAAGTTTCTCAGTGCAGCATGGTTTTGTGATTGCATCAGCTGCAGCCTGTTCTGTGCAGTCCAAACCTGATGCCTACAGTGGTGGCTGAGAGGGAATAAATGGCTGCCTGGGCTGGTCCAGAGCTGGCAGGATAGTTTGTCAGTGGCAGTGCTGACCAAGCACCCCCAGGGTTACTCGCAGTGACTTCCTCAGTCCCTTTGCTTGCCCACGAAGCCCCAGGTATGTTTCTCCTATCACAGGTGCTAAACACCATAGTTTATTGCTCCTCTCATCCATGCTGTGGTTGGATCAGTTAACCAGGGGAACTGGCACTGTCATCTGTTCATACACTGCAAAGCTCTCTGACATTGCAGTGCTGTAAAAGAGCATCTCCACTGAAGGGTGTCTGTCATGTGCTGGTTACATTTACCAGAGGACTCTAAATGAAAGAAAATGGTGAGGGGTTTCATCTTCTTTCTCTGAAAATGGAAACAGGTTTTGCTGCAAAAGTTCTGGTGGCTGAGGAATTTTGATTCCTTTTCCTCATCCTTTCTTGTGTGTTTCACTTGGGAGGAGTACAGAAAACCAAAGGATATTGAATTCTTTGGGAGGCAGCTCGTTCTTCCTCTCACTGTCCACGGGAGAGAGAGACACTGCTGATGAGCCTCCTGAGTGCATCTGAGGTCTCTGAAGGATCTTTGGTCCTGGAGGATATTTTGGCACCTGGGGTTTAATTCTCATCCTCACTAGGAATCTTCTAGTTGAAATGAGTTGAAAATGTGCCTGTGTTTCCAGATGCTCCTCTCTGAATTTCTGAGCTGCACCCCCTCTTTAAGACAATGTGCAGTTACTTAAGTAGTCTATTAGTAGAAGTCACAACGCTGGGCTTAGCACTGGGTTTAGCAATGTGTGTTGCTAATTTCTGTGCCTCAAAACAATAAATAAATAATAAATGATAGAAATAAAGATCAAAAGCAGCATTTCATTCCTCAGGGAAAAGAAATCAGACTGTCTGGATGGAAGGCTGCCCTAGATTCCTGAGCAAAGTATTGACTCAGGAGTAGGTGGATGCAGAAAAGGTTTTCTTTTCCCCACCCTGAGCTAGGTGGTGTGCTTGTTTGCAATGTCAGAATATTTGCAAACACAGATATAGATTATCCCTTCCCTAGGATGAAATTATTTGTGCTGTTTGAAATTTGCTGCTGTTTGTCATGCTCAGTGAGGAGTAATTGGCACGTAGGCAATGCTGACAATAGAAGTGCAGAGAGGCGCTGAGCTCCATCGGGAGAAAAGTACACGGGAGAGCCAAAGGGAGCATATGTGAGAAGTAGATTTATGGCAGTTTCCCTTTGACATTGTTTCCCATGGAATTCTCAGGACAGAGCTGGCTGCTGCTTGGCTTGGCTGAGCACAGGCTGTGCTGGACCAAACACTGGCTGAGCCCTGAGAGTGCTGGGCAATGGAGTTCAATCCAGCTGGCAGCCGGTCACAGGTGGTGCTCCTCGTGGCACAGTGCTAGGACCACATCTGTTGACCACTTCTCTTCTCACAGGTAATTAGTGATAGAACAAGAGGGAATGGCCTCAAGCTGCACCAGGGGAGGTTTAGGCTGATGTTAGGATTTTTTTTCCCTGCAGGGGTGGTCAGGCTTTGGAAGAGGCTGCCCAGGGAGGTGATGGAGTCACCAAGCCTGGAGGTGTTTAAAGGTCATTTAGATGTGGCACTTAGCAACAGGGTTCAGTGGGGAACTTGGTGGAGTAGGGTTAATGGTTGGACCTGATAATCTCAGGGTCTTGTCCAACCTGAATGATTCCATGATTCTCTGATTCTAATGTGCCCCAGCACCTGACAAGACTCCAACCTTTATTTGCAGCATCCAGGGAGCCAATTAAGCGATTTCCTTCTTCTCTCATCTGTCATTTGTAATGGATGAAATGGAAGGAACTGTTGAGCATTGTGAGCAAATGTTGTTACAAAGAAAAGCCCTTGGTCAAAGGTAGCTCCCTGCCATGAATTCAGGAAATCATTTCATGGCTCATTCAAACACTCTTAGCAATTTGCTTTGACTGCTTCTGGCAGCAGCCTGTTGAGGAAAACAGGTGCCTTGTCTTTCTTATCACAAAGCCCCTCTGAAGGCCTGCCCTGCTGTTCCCTCCAGCAGCTGGTTGTCAGGCCTCCCCCAAAGGCTGCAATTCAGTAAGTATTTGATTAAGCAAAATAATTTACCTGCATGACTATCCCTGTGCAACCTGTGGCATGCTTTAGTTCAATGCCAGTTAAACTGTAGCCCTCTGTTTATTTGCAACCTGTTTGTAAGGTTTGAAGAGTGCTTGGCTTGGGTTTATTTTTCAGTTCAGGGTGCCCTGTGTTTATGTTTTGATAAAGCTCTCTGATTGTTTCCTGGCTTTTGGTTACACAAGCAGTTGTGTGTGTGCACACATAGCCTCCAAGCGTGTAAAAGCACTGCAGCTGTGATCTCCTGCCCGTCTAATAGTCAGCAAAGAGCATTGGTGGCCTCCTGGGTGACAGAAACTAATTCAAAATGTAATTTAATGAATTACTTGTAATGGAAAATGTAATTAAATTAATTAACATGCAAAGTGAGTTTGATTTCAACCTCCTGTTAAAAAAAAAAAAACTACAAAAGAAGAAAAGACTCAGTCCTAGAATGGCTCAGGTTGGAAGGGACTCAGAGAGAAGAGACCTGTCCAGCCACCCCACCATGGGCAGGGATACCTCTCAGCTAGACTCAGCTGCTGGAGGCCTCATCCAACCTGGCTTGGAACAGTACACTCCACCTACAAAACTTGCCTCCAGCTGCTGATTTCAAGGAAATAATAGAATAATAGAATAATAAACCATGTTGGAAGAGACCTTCAAGATCATTGTGTCAAACCTATCAACCAATCCAACCCACCTAATCAACTAACCCATGGCACCAAGCACCCCATCAAGTCTCCTCCTGAACACCTCCAGTGATGGTGACTCCACCACCTCCCCAGGCAGCCCATTCCAATGGCCAATCTCTCTCTCTGTGTAGAACTTCTTCCTAACATCCAGCCTAAATCTCCCCTGACACAGCCTGAGACTGTGTCCTCTTGTTCTGGTGCTGGCTGCCTGGGAGAAGAGACCAATCTCTGCGTGGCTACAGCCTCCCTTCAGGTAGTTGTAGAGAGCAATAAGGTCACCCCTGAGCCTCTTCCTTTCCAGGCTAAGCAGCCCCAGCTCCCTCAGTCTCTCCTCACAGGGCTGTGTTCCAAACCCCTCACCAACTTTGTTGCCCTTCTCTGGACACCTTCCAGCAAGGCAACCTTCTTCCTAAACTGAGGGGCCCAGAACTGGACACAGGACTCGAGGTGCGGCCTAACCATTTTGGACTCTTTCACCAGGCTCCATAGCCAGTTCTGCAGGGAAGTTCCCAGAGTATCACCTTGGGCAATGGCTGTTCACTTCAGGAAATGGTTTAATGGCTGTGGTGGTCTTAGGTTGAAGGTTGGGACTGGACGATCTTAAAGGTCTCTTCCAACTGAAAGGATTCTGTGACTCTCTAACTGTGACTTAAAGGGTTATGGAGGTTGGTGGTTTTCATTTGTGTTGTAAGTGTTTAATCCTTTTTGTGTTTTGTGTTCTGCTCTTGGTTGTGTTGCAGTTAAAGAATCTGAGTTTAGAAGAGCTACAGATGAGGCTAAAGGCTTTGGACCCTATGATGGAACGAGAAATTGAGGAGCTTCGCCAGAGGTACACTGCAAAGAGACAACCTATCCTAGATGCCATGGATGCAAAGAAAAGGAGGCAACAAAACTTCTGAGCTCCTTTTGCTTTCAGAGTCAATATTCTGAGTCAGTGTGGCCACTGGGAACTTTGTAAGTCTGAAGGAATTCCATTAGGAGAGTTTTCAAAAAGCCAATCTTTTGACTTTTCCTTCACAAGCAATGACAATTGGAGCAGTGCAAGAGAATACATCCAGTGCTCTGCCAGGGCAGTGACACACAGTGCCACCTGGCTGTGTTTGCACATGTCCAGTGTCACAGATGCTATGATTTAATCTGTTACTTCCCAATCTCTTCCAGGTGGGTAGTGGTAACTTGGTGTTGTACATTAGGAGTTGTGTTTGGGAGCGCCTGGAGCCGGTTCTTGATTGTGCAACACTACAGGGCCTTATGTTGCAATATATTTTCTTCCCACTTAGTACCATATTTATTATGTAATCTTTGGTTATCCTATTTATTTTATGCCTGTTTGGTTTTTTTTTTGGTTTGTTTTTTTGATGAGGAGGTATTGAGGTCATACTGTGGAGAGCAGAGGCCAGGTGAGATAAAGTCGTCCTTGGAGCATAATGGAAAGCAGCTCACCACTGTGCTGTCTTTTAAAACTTCAGTTTCAGCAGGCATCCCAGTTCAGGGCAGCACCTGAACATGTATCCAGCCCATTCACACCATTAGCATTTAAGCATCAAATAAGCCATAGGCTTTTCCTGCTCTGCTGAAGCAGAAGCTATGGCTGTAGCTGAGCAATGCAGAGCATCCTTCTAGAGAGCCTTTCTGTCCTTCTTACACACACCCAGTGATCTCTCATTAAACAGAACAAACCAAGTGCCTAATCAGTCTGGATTCTTCTGTTGCTCAGGAGAAGCAATACTTGCAGTCACTCCTTCAGTGGAAATTTCCAATTGCTACTGCAGTTCTGACCAGTGTAAACCTCTATATTGCACCCTATTTTTCTAATGAAGTAGCAGCTACACTTCCTGGATATGGTTGTTGGGGTTTTTTTTCTGTTCATTTAATTTTTCAGCACTGTTTTGAGGGGAAAGGGGAGTTGTTAGTGGTTTAGGTTTGGTTTGGTTTCACATTATAGATAGGAAGGGGTAGTAATTTAAAAGCCAAAGAAAATGGGATTATTACTTCTAGAGAATAAGTACTGAAAAGAAGCAACAGTTGGCCGTCGCCTGAGGGGGTCTTGTCCTGCAGTTGCTAAACATTCAAAATTCCTGTAGTCTTCCATGGTAGATTTTGGGGAACCAGAAATGCAGGACCAAGCTCTTGATGCCTTTTGACAAATTCTTCTGTCTGGTTTATATTGTGGGGTGTCTGGTAGGTAGAATTTATAACATTGCAAGAACTGTTTCAGGCTTAGCAGAAAGCGCGATCCACCTTCTGAACAATCTGCTGCGTTCTCTGTTGGTATCTTTCCTGGGGTTGCCTTTTGTCTGCATAACCTCACTGTGATAGCTATGCTGCTGTAAATGACAGCTGAAAAGATCTTTGCATTCAGCCTTCAGCTGTTCCATTTCTAAGGTGACTACTGTATGGGCATCTTCTGCTAAATGCTTTCTGGAAGTCAGCAATCATCTCTTACCGCTGAACATTTACCGTCAGCACACGTGGACCATTAGATGGAAGAGTGGGGTGCATTGCATCATAAAGCTTGTGCAGAAGGAACCCAAAAGCTTTGGCAGGCTCAGCAACCTGCAGCCATACTGGGCCCATGCCTGGGGTTGAGCTGTGCAGAGCCATTGCTGTCACTGTCATTCTGTGTCTGTGTGTGTGCGTGCACACCATGCTGCAGCGTCTAACCCCTAGGGTCACACAGATCCTCATTGTGATTATTAGAACATCCTTCTCCTCCACTCTCTTCATCTCTCATACAGCAATGAGCATCCCTCATGAAAAAGCAAGAACACAGAAGATCTATAAAAATTGCTTTAGGCAAGATAAAATTCACCTGCTGGTCTCCTGCCTCACATTTGTACACCAAAGGGAGGGCAAGTCAAAAGCGGTGCAATGCCAGCACGGTGGCATTGGATTGGGATCATCGTGGAGCAGCAGAGCACCACCAAGCTCCCCCTGTGCTATGGGGTGATTTCTTTAAAATTACTTTAGAATTCATGGCCTTGGTGTTCCTGAAGACTCCACTGTGTGTGTGCATACACATATTTGTGTATGGATGCACACACACATAAGCATGTCTCTCTCTATAAGAAATACATACAAAACAGATTGAAACCATCAGGAGGGGAGCCCAGCTCACCTCTTCTTGGTGTGCCTTGGAAGCCAGGTGTTTTTGTCCAGGCACTCCTGCTTGCACCATTTGCAGCTTGCTTTTCCTTTATTTTCTCAACCTTTTCCCACCAAAAGCAAGCCTTTGGTTTGCAGTGTAACAGACAAGATAATAAAGCAGTCACTGCTGTCATGTCTTGTGTGCTCTGCAAACTTCAGCAGTGCAGTGCACCAAGCAGGAATTGCCTGTCCAGAGGGACTCCAGTAAAAGGCCTTTTTTAGCCTAGAGCTGTTGCAGTCTAAAGGGTATCAGAAGACAAAGGACATCCTCCATTGAAACAAGTCACCTTCTGTGCACAGGCATGCACACAGGTGTGGATTATACATGCAGGAGAAAAATCTGAAAGCCATGGAATAAAGTAAAAAGCCCAGAATCCCTGCATGGTTTGGGTTGGAAGGGAGCTGAAAGGTCATCTAGTTCCACCCCCCTGCTGTGGACACCTTCCACTAGACCAGGTTGCTCCCATCCAACCTGGCACTGGAAACTTCCAGGGAGGAGGCACCCACAGCTTTGTTGGGCCACCTGTGCTGAGCAAGCTACTTAAACTGAGAGAAAAATAGCTTCTGATCCACTGTGAAGGGGGTGGATCCAGGGCATTCGTGACCAAAGAATACTCCCAACAATTAACATTAACTCAGTAATGTCCTTCTGGCTGCAGTCAGTGCCAGGGCTGCTTTCTGGCTTCGGAAGCCACAGTGGTACTGGGCTCTAAATGAAGTGCCAGCACAGCATACAGAAATAGATTTTATACTGAGAGATGGAGAGGGCTGCTTTTTTCTGTCTTCTGGTCATACACATGAATCAAACCATCCATGCTGATGACTACACATCTCTACTGGAGGGTGAGCACCTCTGTGAAGAAAAGCCAGCAGTACAAGAAGTAAGACATTTTAAAAGCAAGCCTTGCAGGAAATCTGATAGAACTACTGACAAGTTAACCCTCAGTACAACTGTAGCCCAACAATTTCCTTGTTTGCTTCTGGGTTTGTATGTCTAGGTCTAGTGAGTAAACCAGAAAACTTAAAATTGAGAACTCCTTACCTATTACTAAACATTTGTAATAAAAGCTACTTTTTCATGTATGATTGCTGTCTTGTTGTTCATTCTAGCTGCAGTGGTACTATGTCAACAGGAGCCAGTCATGTTGCTTTCAGCAGTCATCTCTCAGGCTTGAATCTCCTTCCTGTGATCCTGTGAGCCCAGCTTGAGTGCAGAAAGCCACACCTCTCAAAGTCAGCTCTGGACATGGTGAGGTTTTTCCACCTGAAGACTTTGCTGCCAGCTCTACCACTCTGAGGATCTCAAGAGATCAGTGTAGGACAGAAATCCTCCATGCTTTGTGGAAGTCCCTCTCTCTGCAGTCTAAAGTTGCTAAAGGTCTAATCCTGAGAAAGCTGAGCACCATCCCGAGACACTGGAAGTCTTCGTAGACATCCTTTACTTGGAGGTACCAGCAGACACGAGCAGCCTCAGAGGCTTGTCTGAGAGGCTTGTCTGAGAGGCTTGTCTGAGAGGCTTGTCTTGGAGATTGTCTTAGATTTTCTGGTGTAGTGAGATCAACCATAAGCTTAATTAGGAGAAAGTGAATGCATTCAGTCTCTCAAATCTCATTCCATAGCAGCTTTCTTTCCTGATTTTTAAACATGGTTGCTACTAATTTGCCCTCAAAGACATTCCAGTGAAGGGACTCATGGTCAGAACTCTTCAGTGAACTGCTGTGTGTTTGAACTGGCAAAATTCTACTGCTGATTGGAATGAATCTGACCATTATTGGGTATTAGAATCATTTCCTGTTTATTTAAAGTGAATCATGGCTTGCCTGGCTTTGCCCAGGTGCATGCAGGCTGCAGCTTCATCCAGTGTGCTGAGCTTCCAAATACAAACACAGCTCAGAGGGAAGGAGTCTGTGCACATCAGGTGCTCACTCACCACGGCTGGGCACTGCAGCTCCCAGAGCAGAATGTGTGCTGTGCTACTCCTGGGAAGCACTTGGTGTGCACTGTCCTTTACCAGATGATGAGGGTTACCTTTTCTTTGGAAACATGCTCACAGAACCACAGAATGGTAGGGAGTTAGATGTTGTGCCAATGCTGTGCCCTGCAGGCAATAACTGGCCCCCTCCTGCCCTCTTCCTCCTCTCCCTTCCCTGCTGTAGTGGAGGCACTGAGGCTCCTGCAAAGTGTGAGGAGGCAACCCACAGCAGTGGGTACTGCTTTGCCACAGAGGTCTACCATGTATCTGGAAGCTGTTGCTCAGTATCAGGGTAGCACCATGCTGAAAGCAGCACCTGCAATCTAGGACTCTTCTCCCTGTGCATGGTTCTTCTGAGGACACACATTTTGTATTACAGTATCAGGTTGCCCAGGTGTGACACTACCACACCAGGGAGCTTGTGGATGCTTCCCCCCTGAGGCGTTGAAGGCCAGGTTGGATGAGGCCTTGAGCAACCTGGGCTAGTGAGAAGTGTCCCTGCCCACGGTAGGGCATTGGAACTGGATGATCTTTAAGGTCCCTTCCAACCCAAACCATTGCATGAATCTTTCCCTAGCCAAGGCCCAAGAGAGAAACAGAGTCCTCCTAGTCCTGCTTCTCTCCCCAGCTTGCTGAGCAGTGGAATGGTTCTTTAGCTGTACCCAGGTGTGCACAGACACCCACCCAGACTTCCCCTCTACCTCCTGCTTGTCCTTCCACTCCCTTGGTGTCACTGAAGGGACCAGTGCATGAGAAGATGGCCCTCAGATGTTTGCAACCCTGCTTTTCCCCCTCCCTGCCTCTCTCTGCTGCTTTGCCCTCCTCCAGGGCTTGTGTGGTTACTGCTAAGGGAAACCTCACAGCCCATACATCAAAGAGGGAGACGAAAGCTTTGATTTGATTTATCTGCCACTGAGCCTTTAGTGTGCTGCATCAATTGATATTTCATTTTTATTGCAGCCCCATGGGCTGTGCAGGCTTAGCAGCAAGAGGTGGCTTTTTGATCTCTCGGCCCGCATGCAAACAGGTGTTGGAGCCCAGGGATTAGGGAGGTCAGAGATTATTTGAGGAAGGATTAAGCAGAGTTACAATTTTTCTTAGCAACCATATCCAAAAGCTTGAGAGGCTTTTTAAAATGCAGGCCTTGTTTCAGTCTGTAGATAAGTTGTATTTGTTTGCCACACACTGGTCTCACCAGAGCAGGGCAGAGGGATGGATGTGATGTGGCTGAAAGCAATGCATTAGGTTTGATAAACCTCTTTCTCCTAGTTGGTGCAGTGCTCCCCTTTTGTTGACACTCAGATGTTCAAACAGCCCCCAAATCTGTAATTATTTGGGTAAATAGAGAATGGAAGCTTTAGGGCCAGCAATTCAGTAGCTCTGCATTGGAACAGCTGATGCAGATTTATTCTGAGTGGGTTTAAGTGTAAAGCCTTTTAAATGTGGTTAACGCTGATGTAGTCAACTGACACCATCTTCATACACCTCACAGCACTTCAGGTGCTGGAAAAAAACATGATGGCTTGGTCCTGTCTTGCAGCTGAAGTAGGAAGAGGTCTTCTCTGCTTGCCCAGTGTTTGGTTTTGTGGACAGATGCTGGACTGTTCTAGAACAAGTGATCATAGAGGTGATTACTGCTGCCTTTCTGAGCCACCTCCCAGCTTTTGTCCTCATTAGCAGAAATGAAGCAGCTCAGGGCTGAATGAGCACCATGCTGCAGATCCAAACAGCTGCTGTGCTCCTTCACCACAGCAAGCAGCAGGAGCTGCATGGCCTTCCTTTGCCAAAATACCACGAGACTGCCAGCTTCAAGTTCAGAGCTCCCTGTTGCTGACCCAGGTGAGGAGAGAGTATCCCTAACACCCCTGGCTGTGCTTACAAATGGTAGCTAAGAATCTAAGCTTTGGAAAGCTGGTCTCAGACCTTTGGTCCAGATCTCTAAATGGAACCAGGCAAGACATGGCTGTGCTGTGCACTCTGCAAGAAAAACCTAACACCTGGAGCTGCCAGCCCATGACCTGGAGTGGGGATGAATTAGAATTCACTTGGTAATTCACTGGCTGGGAGTTAAAGGGGCTATGCTAAGTTGTCAGTGCCCAGAGCATTGCCTAGGATGGGACAGAGCCATTCAAAAAGTTGCATAATGATTGAAAAGGACAATTCCCACTGAAAGGTGCTGCAGTGGACACTCCCAAGTCAGGAACTCCAGCCACTGGCTCTGCTGTCTCATGACCCCACCGTGTCACCCCTTCAACATACGTCAGGAGGCCTCAGGAGCAGCAGAGAGAGGGAAGCAAGGGGTACAGGACATAGGATGGGCAGAGCAGTGGCTGCTGGCAATCAAACCACTTTGATAAGTGAGTACCACTCTTCTTCCAGATGGGACTGAAAGTTGTCTTTGAAGGGCACAGAAGTGTGCCCCACACAGAGCACTGGCACCCCCAGTGACAGCCAGCAGATGCTGGGAGTGGGCAGCTCTCTTAGGGTGCTCTAGATGTGGAGAAGGAATTGGCAGATTTATAGCAGACTTTGCCCAGTCCCCCAAAAAAACTTGGCCCTGTTTATTTCTGAGCAGGCATCAGTGGGAAGCCAAACCCCACTGGTACCCTGAAATGAAGAAGAGTGGGAGGTGCTGATGTTTCTTCTACACTTGTGTGAAGCTGAAGTGTTGGATTTGTGCCACTGCCTGCTACAGCCAGATGCATTCATTTATCCAAGTCACAACTCAGGTGATTCAGGATTGTCTGTAAAGGGTGAGACTGTGGCAGGCAAAGGCATTTCTGTTGTGTCCAGTGGGAGGTCAGTCTGAGCCTCAATACCTCTGGGACAATTCTCCATCCTCTGAATGAGCAGGAGAAATAAATACCAGAGCCAGCCCTTTGCCAGCAGTGTCACGCTGTCTTGGAAACACTTTCTAGGCTGTTTGGAGGTTGCCTTCTCTAGCTGATAACCCATCATTTTCTATGCAAGAGGTGAAGGGATCCACAGTCCTTAATGAAGGTGATATTTATTAACAACTGCAAGGGCTGCTCTGAAGGCACAGATATTACAGCTGCCCCTGAAGCAGCTGAGCAGAGACCTGCTGCTTTGGATAATGCATTGCCCATTGCTGCATTGTTAACCCAGCTCAGGTCAGAAGCATCATCCCTTTTATTAATGTTATTTGACTTCTTGTTAAAGAGAAAAGGCAAAAATCAGTAAAAAGATCTTTTGGAAACAGAATGGAAATATTCTTCTAGCCCTGCCTAAGCAGTGGGTGGCTTGAAAACAAGCTCCAGGAGACCAGCTCACTTTCTGGTGCAATTTAATGGGAAGCCAGGTGCATCAACTGGGGGAAAAAAAGAATAACAACATGATGAGAAAAGAATGGTTCTGGCACCACACCTCACTGAGGGATGTGAGTGGTGACTGTGGGGTGAATGTTGTTTGAAAGCACCATCAAAGGTCCTTTGAAAGTCAGGAGCGTTGGAAGAGGAAATGGATAACTAGCCCAGCAAGAGCAGTTACTCCAAGGCCTTTCTGCTGCTTATATGTGCACAGCTGGGGCCCCTGAGGATGGGGGATGTTTTGGAAGAGATGAAAGGTCATGTCAAGTTGATTTAGCACCTATGAGTGCTGTTGGTATATTGCTTAGTCCCTAATCTGTGAGGTAGAGAACAAGAAGCTTGCACTATTTGCTCAACTGAAAAATGTGGGTTCCCCACCACCAGCTGAGAGCTTTTTCAACATTGGAAAGGTAGCCTAGCATTTGTGTTTCAAAGAAACCTGTCTCCACAGTGAGACCCAGGCCTCTCTTTGGTTGTCATCTATGCTCAGAAAATCCTGAAACATCAATTAGTTCTTCCTCCCTGCTGAAATGCACTTCTAAAATGCATTTAATTTCCATTCTGTGGCACAGACCTGAGCTCTCCAGCGTGCTCTATGCTGCTGGCACAGGAAAAGCAGCACAAAGAGCACCAGGTGCAGCACTGCCCTGCAGGCTCAGAATGTCCCAGGTAGAAAGGTAAAAAATATTGGAGGCATTGAAGGTGGAAAATTAAATGTGAAGTTCCTTAAGCCTGCAGTGTGAAGTAGCTCCTGCTGTACAGAATAGGTGAGGCAAACCCAGTCTGCTTTCAGCATGGATACAGTAGCCTGCAGGGAACGAGAGAATTAGCAGCTGATGAAAGTGAATCATAAACCAGGCAAGAATACAAAATCTGGACACATATAAAAAGCTTAATCCCAATCTATATATAGATTTTACATCTTGGGGAAACAAGACAAGATGTTGCTTCTCAAGAATATCTCTGACTCTCATAGTGGCCTACATTTGTACTAAAAAGCAAGCTTCTCTAGCAGCTTATTCCTGGCAGTGAAATAAGCTGCCTCACTTGCAGTGTTACCATAATCCCCATTTAGGCAACCAAAAGCTTTCAGCTGAAAGAGAGCAGGAGCAGCATTTTCACCAGGGCCAGGAAGGTGCCAGTCAGAAGGTAAGAGGAAGACCTTGAGTGAAACATCCCTCATTAAACTGCACATCCCCAGTGAGCACATTTCTGACCACTACACTTTTCAGGTGTCAAACACTGCAGAGTGCCTCATTTGTCCTCCATCATTTCTGACCTGCTGGTTCACTGAGATGAAGATGGCCCTGCTCTTACAACACAGGTCTGGCAAAAGCACTGGCTGCTCACAGGCACACCACCTCTGCTCCTCATTTGATTTGTCCTTTAAAATGGAAACATTTCTCTGTCCCTGTCATTTAATGAGAGATCAGGATTCTCAGCACTTCCTTGGCCTGAGCCCTGGAACAGAGGGAGTTGGAGATATTCAGTCTGAATACGAGAAGGCTCTGAGGAGATCTTACTGTGGCCTTCCAGTATCTGGAGGGGGCTACAAGAAGGCTGGGGAGGGACTTCTGAGGGTGTCAGGGAGTGATAGGACTTGGGGGGATGGAGCAAAACTAAAATGGGTAGATTCAGATTGGATGTTAGGAAGTTGTTCTTCCCCATGAGAGTGGCGAGACACTGGCACAGGTTGCCCAGGGAGGTGGTGGAAGCCTCCTCCCTGGAGGTGTTTGCAGCCAGGCTGGATGTGGCTCTGGGCAACCTGCTGTAGTGTGAGGTGTCTCTGCCCATGGCAGGGGAGTTGGAGCTGGCTGATCCTTGAGGTCCTTTCCAACCCTGACAATTCTATGATTGTATGATTCTAAGAGAGGTTATTTGATAACCCAGCAGGAGGGATGTGCCTCATTCTTTCTCACCCAGGTATTTTCAGGGAGCTAAGCCAATAACATCAGTGAAGTCAAAACCATTGTTAGCCTCCCCTCAGTGAGAAATTCTGTTAGTCATGAGCAAATGTCAAAGTGATAGACTCCTGCACAGTGCAGGCTCAAACAGATCAAATCCAAGCAGCAATGCAGACAAAAGCCGAGGCTCTATCCCCATGGCTGCTCAGGGGATCGTGACTTGCAAAAAGAAAACCAAGAGGAAGGCTGGCAGGTGTCATCCTGTGAAAATAGGCATGTGAGGGCATGTGGCCACTGTGACCACACCATGCATGCACACACCAAGAGGAAAATGAAATGTTGAAGGTAAAGAACAGTGGTGGCATGAGGGGGGAAAAATTCTGATTGAAAGCAGCCATTAATAAAGCAACACTGCAAGCTGCACAAGCCTTGGAGAGCAGCATGGCTCTGGAATGCTCCTCCAGAGGAGAGGGGGAGCAAGACTTTGGCTGCTTTTAACGTGGAGTCAGGTAAGTTTGTGAAGGGAGTGCCTGTGTGCTGTGCAAAGTTGTCCTGCTCATAAGATGTTACATTTCAGTGCTTCCTTTATTTCATCTCTTTGATCCAAAGCACTTAGAAAAGCACTAATGAAACATTCCTTCCAAGCAGGACAAGAAAAGTCCTCATTCCTTGGGGTATTTAATTGTAGTGAGACACACGCTGGGCACGTTCCATTCGATGTCTGCA
Organism: Melanerpes formicivorus; assembly: GCF_026170545.1. Lineage (NCBI taxonomy): Eukaryota > Metazoa > Chordata > Aves > Piciformes > Picidae > Melanerpes > Melanerpes formicivorus. Next base: position 2,202,262 of record NW_027142408.1, read on the forward strand.
GGAACAGCGGAGTAGCAGCCCCACACACAATAATCAATCCAGAAGGTAAGACAAGCTGGAGTTAGGGAAATGATGTGCTGCAAGGTTTGGATCCAGCCTTTCCAGTGCTAAACCAGCAACAGCTGAGGGAATTTGTGACTCATTGGCCAGTTGAAGGGGCTTCAAGGACCTGCCCTGAGAGTCTTTGGCTCTCGGCTGCTTGTGAAGCAGAGAAAAACACTGCTTGCAGCTGAGCTCTTTGAAGGCCCCCAGGCAGCAGACCTCGTGAGAACTTGCTCTGTCCTTGATGTCAGTGGGAGAGTTTGCCACCTTTGCAGCACAGAACCTGGCCAGAGTGCATGTGCTACACAGGCCCTCCTCTTCCTTCCCTCATACCTCCCTGGCCAGAGTGCATGTGCTACACAGCCTTCCTCTTCCTTCCCTCATACCTCCCTGGCCAGAGTGCATGTGCTACACAGGCCCTCCTCTTCCTTCCCTCATACCTCCCTGGCCAGAGTGCATGTGCTACACAACCTTCCTCTTCCTTCCCTCATACCTCCCTGGCCAGAGTGTATGTGCTACACAGCCTTCCTCTTCCTTCCCTCATACCTCCCTGGCCAGAGTGTATGTGCTACACAGCCTTCCTCTTCCTTCCCTCATACCTCCCTGGCCAGAGTGCATGTGCTACACAGCCCTCCTCTTCCTTCCCTCATATGTTCCACAGTATTTCAGTCCAACAGGCAACCTAGTGCTGTCTCTTGGGTGAGTGTTTGTAGTGTGTGATAGTTTACACACATGCAATATGAAGCAGGGGCAGGACTATTGACTTCATTCCTGTGACCCAGCAGGGAACTTTAATGAGCCCTTCAGAACAGAAAATCCTAGGAAAATGGTTCACATTTGGACACCTAACTCAGCTTATGGAGGCCTAACCTCAGGGTCAAGTATCCAACTCTTCAGCTTTGAGGGCCAACAAACAGCCTCTTGCCTGTTGACTTTGTAAGTGGTGCAGGCTATGTAGAAATCTTCAGGAGTTTTATTTGGTATGGTTAGAAAGAATCCATTTCCCTCACACTTCACGGCCTAAGTCAAGTGCTGACTGATGTGTGTGGAGGCTGTCTGAAGGAAATGGGGACAGGTAAGTTATTTCCCACTGTGTGTTCTGTGAGAGATCACTGGGCAAACAGGAATCTGGTCCTGCTCAGCTTTCTCTTTTTAGGGGGAGCTGATACAGCAACAGTGGCAAAAGGTTCAGACCAGACAGCAACCTCTTAACAGCCTGGAAAAGGGAACTACCTATCAGTACCAGACTGGCTGCACTCTGCCAGTTGGGCCAATCCCTGTTGTACCCAAACACAGTCTTGCAAACATGACAGGTTTTGATTTAGTGTTTTAATGCTTCTTCTCACTAGTTCAGCTTTATTTTCTCAACCTCTCTGGTCTTCATGAGTAAAACACAGAAACAAAAAGATTAACAAATCATGAACTGGGACATTCTCTGTAATAAATGGGATGGAAAAGCAGCAGGAGCTGAAGAGAAATGCTGCTCTGCCCACTGAGAGCCAGTTCCATAGCACAGATCCTCAGTAGTATAAGGAGAGAGGAGCAGCAGCTTCTGCTTGCTGGCTACAAGAGTCTGATCTCTGTACAGCTGTGTAAGGGAAGAGATTGAATCACAGAATGTCTCTGGTTGGAAGAGACTTTCAAGATCATCCAGTCCACCCAGCACTGCAGGGTCACCACTAAACCATGTCCCTAAGCACCAGGTCTGCACAGTGCTTGAACAGCCCCAGGGATGGTGACTGCAGCACTGCCCTGGGCAGCCTGTTCCAATGTTTAAGAACCCTTCCAGTGCAGAAATATTTCCTAACATCCAGCCTGAGCCTCCCCAGGTGCAGCTTGGAACCATTTCCTCTGCTCCTGTCTCTTGCTACCAAGGACAAGAGGCTGCCCCCTCCTCGCTCCAACCTCCCTTAAGGCAATGAGGTCTGTCTCAGCCTCCTCTTCTCCAGACTGAACACTCAGCAGCGTTCTGTTCAGACTGAACAGCCAGAAACCCAAAGCTTGTGCAGATTTAAGGTTACTCTTGAAAACCCAAGAAACCCTCAGGAAAATGAACAAACAAACAAAAAACACCACAAACAAAGTAAGTAGAGAAATGGAGGCCAGCACAAGGATTTATCCAGCTCTGCCCCAGGAGCAGGTGGGAGGATCTGCCCACAGTCAGTGCAGTGTGAAGCTCTTCACCAGTTCCTTTCTTAGGCCCTTACACTCTTCCTCAGCTGCAAGTTCCTCTCTGAGGGACAGTGTGACTTACAGGGGTTTGTTTTCTCTGTTTTTCCTTAGAGATCCCTTGGCAGAAAGCTTAATGGACTTGTCTGCCATCAGCACCTGCTTTCAAGCTTTCCTGTTAAAATTAGATTGGATATCTCAGCACCACATATGGCAGCTTTATAATTAGTCTTTTTGCAGCACACGAATGTCAGTTCCTAAAACGCTGCCTGCACTGTTGGTGTGGGAATATTTTGCTTCATTAAACAAAGCCAAGCTTCTCATTGGAGCTTCTAAGTGTGGAAAGCCCACGGGTTTGTGAGCCTGAGCTCAGAACCATCTTGATGGACTGAAATACAGCACATCTCCAGCTTCACTGGAAAGCCAGCTCTCTGCAGGTCACTTCTAGAAATGGAAAGCTGAGATGTCTTTTGGGGCCTTCATACCTACAGGCACCTGTGGAAGTGTGGTCTTTGAGCGTGTAGCTATATGAGAATGAGAGGTGGGCTTCTTCAGAGGGCTCAGTGCTGACCTGATCTCTGAAGCAGAGGTAGGTTTATGCTTAGGAGCGTCTGAAAAATACCATACATAACGTTTCAGAACAAGGACACCCAGATTTTAGCACACATGCTCCAGGGTAAGCAAACTTCCACTGAAATGTGAAGCTCAGAGGTGCTTTCAGACATGTGAGGACCAGAACTAGCAGTCAGGAAGGTGGGGAGGAGTGCTCCTGTGCCAGTGACTCACAGGTGACTGTTTTAAACATGCACGGGGAGTCCCACACCAGTACAGATACCAGCATAGGTGACAGGTGATTTGTTCATGACCCGTGTCACAGCTGAGAATTTTTATTCCACTTGGGTACATTCATTTCTCTGCTTAGATGAGGAAATGCACAAAGGAACAGCTCACTGCCCTGCTAAGGTCGTGGCAGCAGTAGCATCTGTATGGGAAAGTCAGCACTTAGGACCTATGCAGCAGGATGACAAAGTGCAAACTGTCAAATCGTCCTAGAAACGTCTTTACTTTCTCAAGTGCAAAGTTGTGTCAGCAACACTACCCTCTAGGAGAAAAGGAAAAGGAAAAAGACAGAGAGGAGAACATTTATCAGCACAGCTCTTGATAGCTCTCATGCAAACTGCTGTCAAACACTAATGCAGTGAATCATTCAGGCTCAGCTCACTGGGGCTACTCCTGCTCATATTGGTAAGACTGGCCATGAGAGATTTAACCTTATAAGCATAGTAGTCCCTTAAGTTGACTGACGGAACTTCTTTCATGCCATCACCAAAATCACAGCTCCTCATGGCGCTCTCTAACTGCTTCTGACGCCTATAGAAGTGGGAGAATTTGTTGAAGATGAGTGTGATGGGAAGCACAACCACCAGGATACCGGCTAGGATGCATGCGGATGCCGTCAGCTTGCCAGCCGTGCTCCCCGGCACCACGTCCCCGTAGCCAACTGTGGTCATGCTAACGGTAGCCCACCACCAGCAGGCGGGGATGGTGGCCAGCCCCTCGTTCTCTTCTTTCTCAATGGTGTAAGCCACTACTGAGAAAATGGAGATGCCAACAGAGAGGTAAAGTAAAAGAAGCCCCACCTCTCTGTAACTGTACTTCAGGGTGGCTCCAAGAGACCTAAGACCCGTGGAGTGTCTAGCAAGCTTTAAGATGCGAAAGATCCTCATGAGTCTCAGGACTTGTGCAACCCTGCCTAGATTTGCTAGAGTCGGGCTGCTTTCCACCACCAAGTTGACAATCAAGGTAATATAAAACGGGAGGATAGACATGAGGTCGATCAGATTAAGGGCATGCTTGAAAAACTTCAGGAAGTCAGGAGCTACTGCAAATCTCGCCACCAGTTCAAAAGTGAACCATGCAATACCAAAGTGCTCCACGATTTCAAAGCGAGGGTCTTCCTCGGGGGTGCCACTGCTGTCAACAAGCTGAAAGTCTGGGAGGCTGTTCAGGCACATGGTCACGATGGAGCCCAGCACCACCACAATGGAAAGCACGCTGAAGATTCGGCTCAAGACCGAGTACCCAGGGTTATCCAAAGCAAGCCAGAGCTGCCTCCTGATGTTCCCAAAGGGCTGTTTGTCAAATTTAGAGGCATCGTTGTAGAATGCCAAAATCTCATCAAAAGAAGACGTGGTGCTTTCCTGGTCGCTTTGTTCCTCCCATTTCTCTTGGTCTGGTTCCATTTTCCTCCCGTGGTAGCTGTAACTGCAGCAGGAGTCTATGAAGAATTCATTGATCCCCCAGTACTCGATCTCCTGGCTGAAGGAAAACACGCAGAGCTCGCCCATGACGTGGAGCTTGCCAGTGTTGTAAAAATGTAGCACGTAGGGAAAGAGCTCGGGATTCCTGTCAAAATAGAATTCATTCTTGGTGTCATCGTAGTCATCGCAGAGCTCCAGGATCGACTCCTTTGAGTGGCAGCTCAGCAGCTTCCCCAGCCTGGTCTCGGGGAACCTTAACAATGTGTTGGATCTCATCTTTTTCTTAAAGCCTCCAACGTTGATGCTGATCTCATTGTCTTCGAAATTTCCTTCAGATAAAGCCTTCAGACTCTGCCCTGTCATAGTGAGCTCCTTCCAGAGGTGTACAGGGACTGGAAACCTAGGATGCGATTGCACGGAAAATCGGCAGAGTGAGCAAACCTGCAGCATGGTCACCTGCTGATGCTTTCCTTGGTTTTCTTTTTTCTCTCTTTCTTTATTTCCTTTTTCCTTCCTCCCTCTGTCCTTTCTTTCCCTCTCTTCCTCTCTCCCCCCCTTTTCTTCGCCCACCTCCCATTAACGACACTAAGGGCGGCTCCTTTGTTCTCGCCGCAGGCTCCTGTCCCTCCCCGTACCCTTCACCTGGGCTGCGGCTGTCGCCCCGTTCCTCGCGGCCCTTTCCCTCCCTCCCGCCGCCTCCGGGATCAGCCGGACGAGGACGTCCCCAGACTGCCCGCCCGAGCCCCCCTTCTCCCCCACACCGCCCTCCCTGCCGCACCCCACGGGCCAGAGCCTCACGCCACCGCCTTCGCCCGGCGCTCCGCTCAGCCCCGGGGGCGCCGCCTCCCCCACCCCATCCCCGCCTTGCCCGGTGCCCGCTGCGGGGGAGCCGCCCTGCCCTGCCCTGCCCTGCCCCGCTCCGCCTCCGCCCTACCTGCTCGCTCAGCGGCCGCGGGGCCCCGCCGGCGCGCCCTGCTGCCCCCGGCCCCTGCCCGCCATCGCCGCCGCCGGCGGGAGCCGCCAGGGCTCGCCCCGGTGCCGGTGCGGGTGCCGGCACGGGTGTAGGTGCCGGTGCCGGTGCCGGTGCGGGGGTAGGTGCGGGTACCGGTGCGGATAGCCGTGCGGGTGTGGGTGCAGGCGCGGTACCGGTGTGGGTGCGGGTACCGGCGGCGGTACCGGTGCGGCCGCGGGCGGCCGGCGCGGTGCTGAAGGGACAGCGGCCGCGCGCCGCCCCGCTCAGCGGCGGGAGGCGGTGGCACGCGCTCTCGTCATGGCGACGACCCCCGCGGCAGCCGCCCGCCCCCCGCCGCCGCCGCCTTCCCCCGGACTCGACCCCGCCGGGGGATCGGGGGTGCCGCCGCGGGGAGGGCGGCGCAGAGCCGGGCCCCGGCGCGGCGGGAGGATGGCTCGGGCGGGTGGGCGGCCGGCCGGGTTGGAGGGGATGGGGGTCTGGCGGCCACGCTGTCCGGCGGAGGAGACTCGGCCCGGCGGAGCCGGTGCTCCGGGAGTGCCTCCGCTCGCTCGCTCGCTCGCTTTCGCTCCTGCCCCCGCGCACGGCAGCGGCGCCGCAAACTCGGCTTTCCTCCTCTCCGTGGTCCTGCCTCACGCCGGTTCCGAGCGGCACAACTCCCCGCGCGGGGACGCCCACCCACGCGGCTCTAGGCAGCCGTGGGCCCTGTCCCGAGGCGGGGACGCTGCCCTACGGCGCCGGGGCAGCCGGGGCGGGGGCTGGGGGGCTACTGCTCCCCCTTCACGCACGGAACGAGCGGGTCTTGCCGCGGCCCCCGCGCTGCTCCCCCGCTGTGGCGCCTGGGCAGTGCCAAAGGATGGGCACCATCGTCACAGCAGTGTGGAGTAAGGAAGCGGGGGTGCCCGCACAGGCTGCTCGCACAGGCTGCTTGCAGGGGCTGCCCGCCGCCCCCTCGGACGCCGGCTGGGAGCCCCCGGCCTCCGCACACGGCCCTGCCCAGCCTCTTCAACGGCAATAATGGTGACAGAGTGCACCCAGGTACAGGGGCCGGGCCCCCCCGGACAGCTGCTCCCGGCTGGGCACGGTTTCGATGCTGGCTCCATCTCTACCCATGCTGGAGGCAGCTGTGAAGCAATCTGCCTCCTCCTGCGGACCCCGGCAGGAGGCCGAGCGTGCCCGGGGAGTAGCCGGGTCCTGGCAGCGATGGAAAGCGGTGGCAGTGCCTGCGAGCAGGAGCCGGCTGTGCACCTGAGCCCTCCTGAGCAGGCGGCCGGCAGCGCAGAACTTGCATGCTCTGAGGCAGGAGCTTTCCACCAGGCCAGCCCACAGCATCTCCTGCCAGCTTCCCCATGGCACCTCTCAAGTTCCCACACATCCAGAGTCCAGCTCCTGGAAATGGGTTCTGTCAACACTTTATGGCACTGGAGGCTGTTAGGACATGAAGCCACCTTGCTTGTTTTGCCCCAGCCCTACACATCTCTCCTAGCTTGTTCCTCAAAGCTTTGCAGGTGGAGAGAGATTATACAGCCCAGCTGCTGCAGCACCTGAGCCCTATTTGCAATTAACCCCTCGGTATTTAAGAGCAGCCCTACAGGTGCCCAGCTAACTGCGCAGAGACATGGCGCTGGAGTTGGAAGTCCTGGTGTGTGCCCGTGGCTCCATACCTCTGAGAACAGTCCCACAGGGATGTGCCTGGACCCACAGCACCCTCAGCTCCACAGAGATGCTTCAGATGCTGCCCCCGTTTGCTTTTTCGTGAGTGGTGCTTGGTCTTGCTTTGCTCTCGCTTTGCTCTCCTGCTGCTGAACGCTTCCCACCTCCCTTTCCCCCTGCGGTCCTCAAGAGTGTCCCTCCCTTTACTACAGATGCCCTGGGTTGGGGCTCTGTGTGCCGGCGTGCTTCACTGCACGTCCGGTGGCGTCTCCCGGGACACTGAATCCACACCAAATTACGCACACCAGGCTCCCCTCCCGGGCAGGGAAAGTGCTGCTGCTTCTCGATTCGGTGTCCCCTAGCTGCTCTTCCCCTCCTGGAAAGGGGCACCGGGGGAACAGAGACCATACATAGCAGGGAGGAGGCTTTGCAAATGCAGTGGCGACCTGCACATTTCCTTGTCCCGGCGGCTTGTCTCCCCCAGAGAGGCTCTCCCGCTGCTCAGCAGCAGCGTCGTTAGGTTACTTTGTGCCAGCCTCCTGCTCTCAGGGCTCTGCTGGCGAACCGCTCCTGGGGGAGCTCTAATTATACTGACTGGTAACACCTGGGGCAAAGGGCGGCAGGACACAGGGCTGGGAACCACCATGTTGGGATTTCAGAGCTGGATGCCCAGGGTTTGGATAAACCACAAGGCTTCTCTGCTGTGGTTTCCCCTTCACTGTTAGGAGAACAAAAATAGCCCCTAGCCCTCAGTGACGCTCTGAGGAATAGCAAGCAGCTGCTGGTCGTGCACTCAAGTGCTGTCTGTGTTTTCACCACCTCTGCACTGTCCTGGGTATCTCGGGGGGGTGTACTGAAACGTCTGTAGCAGGCTTTGTGAGGAAAAATTACTTTTCATTACCTTTCACTCTCGTTTTTAAATTAGATTATTATTTTTTCCCCTCTCTGATGCTGTTTTGGAAGAAACTAAGTGTGCCCAGGTGGCCAAGAAGGCCAATGGCATCCTGGCCTGCATCAGGGACAGTATGGCCAGCAGGAGCAGGGAAGTCATTCTGCCCTGGACTCAGCACTGCTCAGGCCACACCTTGAGTCCTTGAGGAAAGATGTTGAGATGCTGGAAGGTGTCCAGAGAAGGAACACAGCTGGGGAGGGGTCTGGAGCACAGCCCTGGGAGGAGAGGCTGAGAGAGCTGGGGCTGCTTAGCTTGGAGAAGAGGAGGCTCAGGGGAGACCTTATTGCTCTCCAACTCCCTGAAGGGAGGTTGTAGCCAGGTGGGGCTTGGTCTCTTCTCCCAGGCAGCCAGCACCAGAACAAGAGGACACAGTCTCAAGCTGTGCCAGGGGAGGTTTAGGCTGGGTGTTAGGAAGAGATTCTTCCCAGCAAGAGAGATTGGCCATTGGGATGTGCTGCCCAGGGAGGTGGTGGAGTCCCCATCCCTGGAGGTGTTCAGGAGGAGGCTGGCTGAGTCCCTTGGTGCCATGGTTGAGTTGATCAGATGGTGCTGGACAATAGGTTGGACTTAATGATCTTGAAGGTTTTTTCCAACCTGGTTCATTCTAGTCTAATATTCTTAGAGGGCTTTCAAGCTTTTCTATATTGCTTTCACCTTCTAAGCCACTTGGGCTGAGAAGGAGGATTGTAGGCAGCCTCCTACTCATTTATCTGTGTTCTCTACCCTGAAAACCTACTGGTCACTTGCTAAGGTGTATTGGCCCTAAAAGGCACAGTGAGGGCTATGCAAAGGTACTGGAGATAAACAGCAAGTGTAACTGCCTAAGGATACAACTCCCCCTAGTCTAATATAACTGCTCCTGTAATTAGGGCTAATTGGCTCAGCCAGAGCATTTTGCTAATGAGGCTAAAATGCTTCCAGCACCCAGGACAGTAATCCAAACCCCACCTGAACGTTTCTGCAAGGCATGCACCCTGCTCCACAAGCAGCTCTGTTGCTTTTGCCTTCCCCAACAGTGAGTACAGGATGAGCTGCTGTGGGCACACTGTCACTGGAGGAATCCAAGGCCAAAGATCATCTTTGACATGTCAAAGGGTATGAGGTGCATCATTTTTGCACAGGATGAGCTTGTGGTGAGTCAGGAGCAAATTGAGCTGCAAACCAAATAAATACAAAAGAACACTTAGTGTTCACTGCCCTGTGGATGCTGCTTGAGCTGGGGAGAATGGAGGGGGAGTGCTGAGGTGGTGAGGGTGGGAGGGAATGTAAGGAAGCCTGTGAGAATTGCCTGCTGAAGTGGAGAGATAAGAGTGACTCATATCACCCCAGGGCAATATCATAAAAGCTCTACTAACTTTGAGCCTGCTGATTGTAGTTGTTGACTTTGGGGCTGTATGAGAGAGTCAGGGCTGCTTTTAGTGCTACATATGGTACTGTGCCCTTTAAGGAACACAAGGAGGACCCAGCACTGTGTAAAAACAAGGGTGAGGTACAGGTGTCTGTCAAGGCCAGGCTAGGTCTGGAGACAGACTAACTGCAGTGTTTTTGACTATCCCCTGTGCTCTGGGTTGTGGTGAGCTGAACCGTGAGGGAATGTTGAAATTCCCTGCTAGTGACAGACTCGGTGCAGGGAGCTGCTGCCTCAGGAGTCACGTCCTTGGGCAAAGCTGTCCTTGTTGGCTGTCCTACCACTGCAGCAGCTCTGTGACCTCAGAGAGAGCTTTGTGCTGATGAGGACAGGAGTGGCACTCTGGCCCACAGGCATGACATGCTTGTGAGCTTTGAAAGCAGGGAAACCACTCTGACTGCCACTGCTTCTGCAGTGTTGATGGAGTGTTCAGGAAGACCTGGAGGAAGCCCTGGGACCTCAGGCAGGGGTTTTATTGACACTTCCACCGAATGGTGGACAGACTCACTTTGGGCTTGAGGACACAACCATCTCTCAGACTGAAGGTGTAACTTCAGCCTGAACTTAATGCTGCTGGAAGGTCTCCCTCTGGCCCTGGGGCCTGATTCAAAGGTACATTCTTCTCTGCTATTTCCTTTCACTCCAGATAAGATTGGAGAATCCTGGGATCGTAAAGTGTTAAAGATCAATAGATCCAATCTGTTTTCCTTTGCAAAACATCTCAGCTGGCTGAGAGCAGGGCTGACATCCTTTCAAGGGCAGCATTTCTACTGAGACAGCCACTGGTCATGGCCCACTGGTGAACATGATTAAAGGAAACCAGAGTGGGTTTGCACACAATGCTTACTTAAACACTGGGGAAGGACTGCTACAGAGTATTGCCAAGTCTGGAAGAAAGCACCAGTTGAAAATAGTTTGAAACACATTCCTGAAGGCTGTGTCCCTCTCTGGATAGTCATCCAAATGATCTGAGCACAGCCTGAATTTGACAGAAGCCCTGCCTGAGAGAATATTGCACAGCAGGGACCCTTCCAGACATGCTCTGTTCTTACCCCCTCACATCAGCAAGGTAGCCACTCCCATGATGTTTGGTGGCTGCAGCCTACAGCCAGGAACTGGCTTTCCAACTGGGAGTTTAGAGAAAGATGAGGTTATCCCTGCTGCATGGTCTTTCCTAAACCTCCTCTAACCACATTTGTTTAGCAATCTGCTCCTTCTGTAAGCACCCTGACAGACATCCCTGCTGTTCTTAGGTGCCACAACCTCCTGTGGCAGGTGGAGCACACAACTGGGGAGGGAGGAGTATCAAACACTTCATTAAGCTAGGAGTTAATGTGGCAGTGATAAGGATGCCTGAATGCAGGCCCCCACTGAGGCAGAGTGGAACTCCAGTGGAGCACAGAAAGGCCATCTGAGGGATGCAGGCATTGAGCCATGAGCTGAACGTTTCGTTGTGGCTGCCAGCGCCTGGGTGCAGTGACAAGTGCTGGTCCTTCTCAGAGCACTGCCTGCGTGAGCAATGAGCTTGCACGGTGGTGACTCTGCAGCCTCATGCCTTTTGTGGTGAGCTGACCTGAGAGTCCTGTGGTGCCTGCTCCACCTGCTGCTGCTCTGTGAGAGACACAGGCTAATACTTGCTTTTGCAAGCCCTGTGGGGAGTGTTGTCTTAATTAAATCACTGCATCCCAGAAGCATGCAGGTTGGAAAAGACCTGCAGGACCACCATGCCCAACTGTTAACCCTAATATACAGGGTTCACCCTTAAACCATGTCCCAAAGCACCACATCCAAACCACCTTTAAACACATCCAGGGCTGGGGACTCCACCACCTCTCTGGGCAGCACATTCCAATCCCTGACCACTCTTCTTTGGAAACACTTACCCTAATGTCCAGTCCAGACCTACCCAGTCACAACTTGAGGCCATTCCCTCTTGTTCTATCACTGATCACCTGTGAGAAGAGACCAGCAGCAGCCCCTCCACAATGTCCTTTCAGGTAGTTGTAGACAGCAATGAGGTCTTCCCTCATTCTCCTCTCTTTCACACTACCCATCCCCAGCTCCCTCAGTCAGTCCTCATCAGATTTATTCTCCAGCCCTTCCCCAGCTCCTTGCCCTCCTCTGCCCTGCCTCCAGCACCTCCACATCTCTTGTATTGAGGTGCCCAAAACTGGACACAGTACTCGAGGTGTGGCCTTGCCAGAGCTGAGTACAAGGGGACAATCCCTCCCTGCTCCTGCTGGGCACAAGCCAGGATGCCTTTGGCTTTCTTGGCCACCTGGGCACACTGATTGCCAGGCAAAAATAAAGGATCAGCAGATAATTGTGGCTTTCTTTTAGTGTAGCTTGTTGAATGTCAGCTTTTTGTCCCCTACTGAGGACTCGTGTCTGAGATGGGTTAAATGAACCACATGTTCAGACCTCACTGGCAGTGTGTTAGAGGACCCTACAGTATGTTTCCATGAGCATTTCACTTGGGGTCTGGATTCTGCTTTTGAAGTGACCCTCTTGATCAGCTCCACTACTTGGTTGTTTCCCTCCCCTGCTGTCATAGAGTGAAAGGTTCTGAGGTTTCTGAAACATGTTGGGACATCTGTGCTCATTTTCAATGCACCAAGCACAGAGCCCAAAACTTCATGGGAAGCCTTATTCTGAAGGGATGCCTGTCCAGATCCATGCTTGAAAGCCTTTCATATGGTTCAGATCAGTTTATTAAGGGGGAAAAACAATCTCTGAACTGCTATATCGTGAGCTAAGGTGATTTTAAAGTTTCAAATAGAATCATGGAATTGTCAGGGTTGGAAGGGACCTCAAGGATCATCCAGCTCCAACCCCCCCTGCCATGGGCAGGGACACCTCACACTACATCAGGTTGCTCACAGCCACATCCAGCCTGGCTGCAAACACCTCCAGGGATAAGGCTTCCACCACCTCCCTGGGCAACCTGTGCCAGGCTCTCACCACCCTCATGGTGCAAAATTTCTTCCTCACATCCAATCTCAATCTATCTACTTCTAGTTTTGCTCCATTCCCCTTGGTCCTATCACTCCCTGACACCCTACAAAGCTCCTCCCCAGCTTTCTTGTAGCCCCCTTCAGATACTGGGAGGCTACAATTAAGTCTCCTCAGAGCCTTCTCCTCTCCAGACTGAACAGCCCCAACTCCCTCATTCTGTCCTCATAGCAGAGCAGCTCCAGCCCTCTGCTCATCCTCATGGCCCTTCTCTGGACACGTTCCAGCACCTCCAGATCCTTCCTATAACAGAGGCTCCAGAACTGGACACAGAGCTCCAGGTGTGGTCTCACCAGAGTAGAGGGGGAGAACCACCTCCCTCACCTTGCTGGCTCTGCTTCTCTTGCTGCAGCCCAGGCTCCGCTTGGCTCTCTGGGCTGCAAGTGCTCACTGCTGGCTCATGTGGAGCTTCTCATCCACCAGCACCCCTGGGTTCTTTTCTTCAGGGCTGCTCTCAAGCCAGTCCCTGCCCAGCCTATACTGGTGCTTGGGATTGCCCTGACCCAGCTGCAGGACCTTGCCCTTGGTCTTGCTGAACCTCATGAGGTTGTTGTCATGAGCTCACCTCTCCAGCCTGTCAATTGAATGAAACACTTAACAATGCCTTTAATTGTGACCAACCTCTGGTTTTCAGAGCCATGCTTCTTTTTGGTCCCCTGGAGATTGCTATTCCTATAATACAGAGTAAGGGGAAACAATGAAGTCGTTTTCTTTCAAGAGCACGGGCCATGGCAACACGAGAACCCAGCAGCAGTCTAACCTTTACCACTCAGCTCCATTTGGTATCAAGTCCAATGAGTGCCAGGCTGCTGTGAGCACAGGAATGCCTGAATTTGGTTCTGTTTGTTTTCCTTGCCAAAGTGCTGCTTTGTGGAGTAGCTCTGAACTTTGTTGCAGTTGGATTATTACACTAAGCAGCTGCTGATCAAAGCCTTCCCTAAATCTAGGTCAGGACCAATTTGTGAAGCTGGCAGCAGGACCAATTTGTGAAGCTGGCAGAGTTAGTCAGTGTGGCAGCTTTCTGAAAGGTACAGATGGAGCAGCCATGAGCTGTGGGATCAGAGTCGTGGAGCTGCTTCTCACCAGCAGTTTTAATGCAATTTGGTTTATTTCCTTCTTCCAGGAGTTCCTTTCCATTAGAGTTCCTAGCAAAAGAGAGATTAACTGTGACAGCCACAGCTGTTTCAGGGAATTCCCATGGAGATATCAGATTGGTAGCTGGCTGAAGGGATGTTAGAAGTGAAGGCTTCTGGTCTGAGCAGGTGGTCTATGAGCACTATGAAAACTCTGCAGCCTTTTATAGTGGCTTTCATCTCAGGATCTCCAAGTGCTCTATAAACATCAGTTCATCAAGCCTTACAACATCCCTGTGAGGTGATCAATTTGTAATAGAAGGTTTATGGCTCACCACTCTGCTGCTGGTTGTGAAACCCTGTTTGTGGGATGTTGACTGCTGCTGTGCCTGGAAGTAAGAGCTGTTTGAGAGAGAGCAGCACTTGTGCCACTGGTGCACAGGTGGCTCTTCCTTTCTGATCTACTTGCCCCCTGCCAGGGCCCACAGTGGCTTTCTTTTGGATTATCCTTGCTGCTGGCTGGTAAATCCTTGTTCATTATTGTCAGCATTCTGTAAAAGATGGTTGCCATCCAAGGTTGCAAGCAGAACCTCTGCAGTGTTAGTCTGGAACTGGTAGTGCATGTTACACCTCTTAGTATAATAATCAGTATGGTAATTCCAGCCAGGATTTGCAGCCCAAAGAAATCACAGAATCAAGCAGGTTGGAAGAGACTTCCAAGAGCATCAAGTCCAACCAATCACCCCACCCTAACTAATCAGCTAGACCATGGCACTCAGTGCCTCATCCAGGCTTTTCTTAAGCACCTCCAGAGACATGGACCCCACCACCTCCCTGGGCAGCACATCCCAATGGCCAATCTCTCTCTTTGTGAAGATCAAGCCTAAACTTCCCTCTGCACAGCTTGAGACTGTGTCCTCTTGTTCTGTTGCTGGTTGCTTGGAAGAGACCAAACCCCACCTGGCTGCCACCTCCCTTCAGGTGGTTGTAGACAGCAATAAGGTCTCCTCAAATGCATAGCTGTTTGAGGGGTTTATGCTGTTGCACCAGAGGAGAGCCTGACATCAGGTCTTTCAAGCTGCTGTCATTTTTAAATCATAAACTTATAAAAGACTTCACCTTCCCATCTCCATAGCAGTCAGCACACCTCCATCTCCACCTTGCTTGTGGCCTCTGGGCATTGCCTTAATCTAAACATTAAACAAGTGTACTTATTGATTAAAAAATGGGTAGGTGATCTCTTCCTTTGACTTGTGGGAAGATTTCCATGGGGATATACATTGTGTCTACTCTACAGCTGCCACCAAATGAATACAGTGACCAGCATGTGAAGATGGTGTCACTGAATTCAAAACCTGAGGATCCTTTCCAAGGGCTGAACCAAAGTGACTGAGTTCAGCTTTCAGCCCCTTTGCATTTTGACTAATCACAAAGTGCCCCGGATTTCTCAGCCAGAAAAAGAGAGGTTTGAATGGTCAGATGGAACTGAAAACAACCTGGGAGGACTGGGAAGTTTTACTGGGTGAGAGAAAGTGAGCAAGAAGGTTACTAGTGTGAAAATGTGCCTGCAGCACCAAGAGGGGAGCAAGGAGAGGAGTTTCTTGTCGTTTAGAGTGTGTAATAGCAGGCAAACCTTGGTAGACTCAGAGCATCCAGTCCTCAGCACAGCAAACAGTAACCTAGAAACATGTGGTGAGCAACAACACATAAATCTGAAGAGATTATGTGTTCCTAATGTGAGACTTCAAACTGATCTGTTCTGTGAAGAGCCAAGCATCAGCATGATTCACTCCAGTTTTGCCTAATCTTGAGTTTATTTGCTCTCTGTGATGGTGATTCATTGGACGTGTCTGTGGTCCAGTCTGCTGCAGTCGTTTCTCAGGCAGCCTGATGGGCTGCTGATTTGTCTTCTCTGGACATATCAGGGTTTGTTTGTTATTCATATCATCTGGGTCGTGCAGAACAAGAGTTACAGCTCTGCTAAGAGTGAAAGTCTCCTCAGTGATGCCTTTAGGCACAGGCAAGCCTCCCTAGGTAGGTGTTCTTGTTGCAGTGTAACCAGAAAAATAAGCCAGGAGAACTCTTCTTTATTTACTGATCCAATTCCCCTAACTCACAGAATGGTTTGGGTTGGAAGGGCTCTCAAATTCATCCAGTCCAATCCCCTCTGCAGCCAGTAAGGACATCCTCAACTAGATCAGGCTGCCCAGAGCCCTGGCCATCCTCACCTTGAATATCTCCAGGGATGGGGCCTCAACCACCTGCTCAGGCAGCCTGTTCCAGTACTCTGACCTTCATGGTGCAGAACTTGTTCCTGACATCCAATCTAAATCTGCTCTTCTCTAGTTTGAAGCCACTGCCCCTCATCCTGTCAAGACAGGCCTTTGGAAACAGTCTCTCTCCATCCTTCTTGTAGCCCCCTTCAGGTACTGGGACTAAGTTCCTATGTTCACCTGGGCAGATATGCATTAGAGACACAGCCTGGCAAAGAGGGAGGGACAGCAGTGGTGCAGTTTCTCTGTGCAGGACATGGGCATTCCCTGGAGGCTGGCCCAGGAGTCTGTGTGATCCCAATGAGAAATAAGACACAAGAATTGTGCTTGCAGAGGCCACCTAACATGCAGGTACTGCACAGAGAGGCATTCTCATGCTAGCTGTCCTTTGGCACCTATGGATAGCAGCAGCATGAGACAGGCCAGGATGGAGTTCAGGATGAGCTGGCAGCTTACAGACATTGCCAGAATGGCACTTGAGCTGCTGCTCCCTGCTGAAGCCCATAGCACCACGTTGCTGTGGCCACTTGTCACACCCAACTCCGGAGCAGCTGGATGCCTACCTTCCACACAGGTGTGTCGCTCTGGCCTTCCCTTTCCCAGGGAATGGATCTCAGCAGAGGAGTTTCAGAAAGACTTCCAACTCTCTACCTGCAAAGGAATCAAAGCATAAAGGTGGGGAAGAGGCAAACTGTTTCCCAGAGTGGGAGGTGCTGATTTTCCATACCCATGGGTACAGAATAAGAATCTTCTCTTGTCCAAAGAGCAGTCTGGTGG
The DNA here is from genome assembly GCF_026170545.1 of Melanerpes formicivorus. Lineage (NCBI taxonomy): Eukaryota > Metazoa > Chordata > Aves > Piciformes > Picidae > Melanerpes > Melanerpes formicivorus. The sequence goes on from NW_027142408.1 coordinate 2,218,852, forward strand.
ATCTGGGCAGGGAAATGGCCATGGCTGAAGTCAGTCCAGGCAAGGGACTTTTGTATGACATATGAGGAGAGGCAGCAAGAGCTGGGGCTGCTCAGTCTGGAGAAGAGAAGGCTCTGGGGATCTCAGTAACATGCATAAAGTCTGACTGGGTAAAGAGGTACAAGTCTGAAGGCAGATTCTGCTCAGTGGTGCCCAGTGACAGGACTGGAGTCAACGAGCACAAGCTGGAAATTCCACTAACAGCAGAAACACTTCAAGGGTGGTCAAGCACTGGAACAAGCTGCCCACAGGGGCTGGAGAGTCTCAGTCCCTGGAGATAACCAAAACCTGATGGAACATGATCAACATGGCCATGCTTTGGGCAGGGGGTTGGGCTAGAGGACCCCCAGGGCAGGCTGCCAGGTTCAACCATTCCCTCAGATCAAGTGGAACAAGAGCAAGTACTTGTTAATGTGGATTTTCCTGACAGCTGAAGGTGATGAGCAGAGCATTTCAGTGTATCAAGTAGATGTTGATCCTCTGAGGCACAGAGTGCTCCTTTGGTGAGCACCCAGAGAGTGGATATGAACTCACAGGCTCACAGGATGTTAGGCATTGGAAGGGACCTCCAGAGGTCATCAAGTCCAAGCCCCCTGCCAGAGCAGGACCATGGAATCCAGCACAGGTCACACAGGAACACATCCAGACAGGGCTGGAAAGTCTCCAGAGAAGGAGACTCCACAACCTCCCTGGGCAGCCTGCTCCAGCGCTCTGTGACCATTACAGTGAAGAAGTTCCTCCTCATGTTGAGGTGGAACCTCCTGGGCTGGAGTTTATATCCATGAATTAGAGACCAAGCACCACTAACAGAGCACCAGTACTAGAACATGTGTGCACACATGTGTAGCATGAACATCACTTGAGGGTGTGAGGAGGAGGAGGGAGGTGGTTTAAGGACCAGTCAGATGTGCTTTGTTTGCCAGCACTCAAGGACTGGTGTTGCTGCCATACAACTAAGCTTGAGAAGTGGGCATCAGGTTTTGGTCCCTTTGCTTATTGTTGCTGTTTCACAGCCTACATCAGCCCTGGACTTGGCTCCAAGCCTTCCTCAAGAGTTGTCTCATTTAGGAACCTTACCCAGACATGAGAAACAAAGAACAGGCAAAAATCTGCTGCTGTGTGGCTTTGAGCTATAGCTCCCTGGAGCTGTAAGCAGCAAGGAGCAGGCAAACCCACGTCCTGTCTGACTCTGAAACTCTGTTCTGGCCTCCCAGTGTACTGCCTTGCTTTGTAGCTTAGCTAGCCCTGAGTCAAACAGCAGCAACAAAACAAATCAGCCAATCAGTTTGTGTTTGAGGACACTGAAACACATCTGAGCTATCCCAAACATAGCTGACTTGTTTAAACACATCCTTTCAGCTTGTCCTCCTTCACACAGCTGCTGAGTGGTGTTAGCAATAATGTCTGGGGGGGGTTGGCTGTTTGGTGTTTTGTTGGGGGTTTGATTGTTGGGGTGTTTTGTTTGGATGATTGGTTCTGTGATTGTTATTTTCACACCCCAAACACAACACTTCCACCCTTGGTGTCTCTGCTTCTTCAGGGGGAATGCATTAGACTCCTTCACTTATTTAAGGCATTTAGAGCTGGAAGACCAAGACTCATTTGTAAACAGGTCTGAAATTATCAACCAACCAGAGGTACTTGAGGTCTAATTGTTAATGCCTCTATGTTGGCTTTGAGGTCAGAAGTCATTAATTAGACATACAGACATGGGTATTGGGTCATTTCTGCCAGCCCCAGGCACAGATCCAGGCTGGGTGCAGAGTGGGTTGAAAGCAGCCCTGGAGAAAGAGCCTTGGGGGTGTTGGTTGCTGAGCAGCTCCCAGGAGCCAGCAGTGCCCTCCTGCAGCCCAGAGGCAGCTGTGTGCTGGGCTGCAGCCAGAGGAGTGTGGGCAGCAGGGCAGGAGAGGGGATTCTGCCCCTGGGCTCTGCTCTGCTGAGATCCCACCTCCAATCCTGCCTCCAGTTCTGGTGTCCCCAGCATGAGAGGGACACAGAGCTGCTGGGAGTGAGTGCAGAGGAGGCCACAAAGGTGATTCAAGGGCTGGAGCAGCTCTGCTGTGAGTTCAGGCTGAGGGAGCTGAGGGTGTTCAGCCTGGAGAAGAGAAGGCTCCAGGGGGTCCTTAGAGCTGACTGCCAGTAGCTGAAGGGATCCTGCAGGAAGGCTGCAGAGAGACTTTTCCTGAGGGTGTCCAGAGACAGGACAAGGGGGAATGGTTTGAAGCTGAGGCAGAGCAGGGTAAGACTGGAGCTGAGGAAGAAGTTCTTCAGTCTGAGGGTGCTGAGATTCTGGCACAGGCTGCCCAGGGAGGCTGTGGCTGCCTCCTCCCTAGGAGATGTTCAAGGCCAGGTTGGATGAGACCTTAAGCTGCTGAGTTTAGTTGAGAGGTGTCCCTGCCCATGGTGGGGGAGGTTTGAGTGGATGATCTCTGAGGTCCCCTCCAACCTGAGCCATCCCATGATTCTCTGATTTACTGTGGGAAAAGAGCCACATTTCAATGATGGGAAGGCTCTGTGTAGCACTGCTCTTGCTTGCCAGTGGTGCTTCTCTGAAGCTAATGCTGTGGCAGTCAGTGTGAGTGGAAGCCCTTTAAACCTGTGGAAGATCAGAGCAGAGATTTGTGCTCTCAGTCTTATTTTTGACTCAAAAAGCAGCACAGGGACTATGGACAGTTTCAGGAAGAATGTTCTTAGCTTTCCTGTCCCTGTAGAGATCCACAGTGGGTTACTTGTCCCTAAAATTTCTAGAGACAACTGTAGCCAACTGACTTTGTTAGCCAGATGGCTTGATCTTTGTCGTGTGTGGAGTGTAGCCAATGCATAGCTCTAAAATTGAACCTGAGGGGAAGAAGCTGGAGTGCCAGAAGGAGATGTCAGTTTGTTTGAGGAGTATTTTTTTCCTCCAGAAGATAAGAGGTACCACTGCTTTCCCCTGGCATGCCCAAGTCAGGTCTGCAGCCATGCAAATGCCAACCCCATCTGACAGCAGCAGCTGCTCTGCCAGTGTCTCACCTGCTGAACCACGCTGAGGGTGCAAGAGTTCCAGTCCTGCTCTTTACCCAGCTGTGCATCAGCTGCTTCCACAGGAAGAATTCTTCCAACTTGCTTGTGTAAAAAACCTCCAAATTACTTGAGGCAGTGAAACAAACAAACAAACCCCAAAAGAAGCTCATAAGGAAAGAGCAATGATTGCCCAGCCAGGGTCAGGAATGCCAGAACTAAGATTGGCAGAGTTCAGGTCCATTGTTGTCTGTTATCTCCCAGTTCCTGGCTGTGTGACCACAGTCTGGTGGTGGTTTGGTTTTGTTTTGATTTGGTTTGGTGATTTTTTTCTCCCCTCACTGCAGAGGATGGACCTGCTGTGGGATGAATCATTGCAGAAAGTGGAATTTGGAGGGTGATGGCAGAGGATCCCAAGATAGGAAAGGATTGTGCTGTGCTTTGGGAAGCTGAGTGCTGTCCTGGTATTGGATTTTGTTGCTATTATGGAGCTTGTTGCTGCTCTCCTCAACATCATTCCTATGTAACACTGAGCTGGTTGCTCAACTCAAAGCCTCTCACAGATGGTAATTGGGTTTATGGAAAACCTGACAACTGGAATTTGCTGTGGGACATGCTGAATGCTCACTTATGGGAACTGTTCTTTGAAGATGTGTTTTAGATGCTGGGGAAAAACAACCTAACCCTGTTCTTAAGGATCTCCAATGGGGAAAGCAATGCCCATGGTTTCACTGGGCAATTTTGACTCCATGGCAATGAGTAGGTGTGGAAGGTAGCATTTTCCTTCTCACCTTCAGGAGCCCTGGGAAAACAAGCTGTGAGTGTTTGTAGAGCACCAGGATGCTGTGGAGGGGAAAGCCATAAAATACCCTTTTTTTTGGGAGGGGATAAGAAGCTGTGTCAGCACTGTCAGGTGGCAGCTGCCACACCTAGGAGGAAAGAGCAAGACTCCTCAGATGCTGCTGCCACTATTTCTGTGGAGTGAATTAGCAGAGAAACTTACCAAAAGCTTTGGAAGTTCACTCAATCCATTCTCTTACCTGAAGGCAGGACCAGCTGTGCCTAATATATCATAGAATGGCCTGGGTTGGAAGGGACCTCCAGAGGTCATCCAGTCCAACCCTCCCTGCAGTCAGCAGGGACATCTTCAACTAGACCAGGTGGCTCAGAGCCCTGTTGAGCCTCACCTTGAATATCTCCAGGGATGGAGCCCCAACCACCTTCCCAGGCAACCTGTTGGAGTACTTTATGACCCTCATGGTGCAGAACTTGCTCCTGACATCCAATCTGAATCTGCTCTTCTCTAGTTTGAAGCCATTTTCCCTCATCCTGTCACTGCAGGCCTTTGTAAACAGTCTCTCTCCATCCTTCTTGTAGGCTCCCTTGGATTGCCTTACCCCATAACCAAAACCAGATCTCAAAATTCCCTTGCCCTTCCCTCAGACTGGCTAAACTCCTGAGCCATCTGCATGTCTGTCAGCTCAGTTCCTCTTACTCAGCACCTTCTAGTCCTGCTTCCAAAGCCATGCAAATTCACATTGTGCTGAGCACTCAGCTTTGAAGCTCACAGTCCACCCTGCCCTTTCCTTCTGCTGAAGGCTTTTCAGATTCCCTGCACTTCCTGCCTTCTCCCAGAGAAGAGTAAAAGCTTGAATGGAAGGGTTGGTGAGCACTGCTCCCTCTGCTAGGCTGTGTGGTTAGGGCACTCTTGGGGGGGCTGGCAGAGATGGGCTCAGCTTCAGCCTGGCACAAGGAGCACAGGGCTCAGGGCTCTTGTCTCTGAGGAATAGTGCAGCCCTTGAGCTGTGAAGTGTCAAGATCCCTCATCTGAACCTGACATTTTCCTAGGTGGTGCCTGCTGGTCAGTCACTCACTTCAGTTCCTTGGCCACTCTCTTATCTTTTCCATCAGCTGTCCCCTGGTTTTGTGATTACTGTTCCCTTCCCAGACAACTGTACTGTGAGGGCAGTTTAGGGGAGGGTGAGGCTCACCTCTTCTTAGCACTGTACAACAGGTGGGATGCATGAGCAGACAAACCCTTTCATCTGGACTGCAGTCACCCTGGCTGCCATTGTCTTCTAGATCTGTCCAGTCCACCTTTGCAAAGACCAAAGCTTGTTTGCTGGAGCCCATTGTTCCATGTGCTTTGATACCATCCCATTCTGAGGGATTCAGAGAGGGAACTGTCAGAGCCCTCACGGGTGGCTGTTTCCCAGGGCCATATGGCTCACCCTGCCAGTGAATCAGCTATAGTCCCTTTAGCTTATTGCTGACCCTTGTTCCTCCCCACTCCATAAATCAGTCCTGCTCCTCCTTTGTGATGTTTACGCTGTCCAAACAGATAGAGGTCCCCAGGGTGGTTCCTCACCTCCAGCAGATCTTCCTCCACGCCAGCGCCTGAGCACGCTCTGCCCTCCTTGCTCAGCTGTCACGCAGCCAAACTCACCTCACTGACTTAATTCCTCATAAATCAATAGGTCCAGACACTTACCCTCTTGCTTGCTTTGGGGTGAGGCTGCTCCACGAGCTTACAGCCACTTTGCTGGTCTCTGCTGTTATTAGGACCTTCTGTCTCCCTTCTTTCAGCCCATCTCTCCACTTCATGCCTGCATCTGAGGTTGAGCTTCCTCCTGCAGACTATCGCCTGGTGCCCATCCTCTTGGCTGCTGGTTGCTTGTTTCCAGCCTGGCCAGAGTTCTTTATGCCTTGTGTCTGTCCCCCCTGCTTTACACAACACCTCTCTAATTCACAGGGGCCGTTACATTAGATATAAATTGAATGAGTGTGGTGTTTACTGCTTCCTTCCAGATCATTAATAGGCATTAAATAAAAGCAGACTTTGAGCGGATTTCGAGCCCTCCTCCCCTCCCCACAGCCAGATATTCTCCCATTGGCTCTTTATCTTCATGTTTATCTTTAATTCCTCTTTTGTTTATGCACTCACAGCCTGTGTTCAATCTCTGTGACAGTGCTCATTTCCCAGCCAACTTGCATTCGTTTTTCCAGTCATGTTGTGGAGCTGAGGCTTTGCTCAGGACTGGCTGTAGGCGGCTGCTGCTTTCTCTTCATCTGCTGCTTTTGTGAAGCAAGAAGAAAGGAGTGATCGTGTTTGGCTGGCAAGATCCAGTCCTTATTGACTCTCTGGGGTGGCTTTCGTGCTGGTGCTAAGCAAACACTCTGTCGCTGGTGATGGAGGATGTGCTCCCCTTGGCACCAGCAATGAAACTTCCCTGTGCTCTTCGCTTCTTACGGAGTTTGTTCATAGCATGGATGGGGTTGGAAGGGACCTCAAAGGTCATCCAGTTCCAGTCCCCTGCCATGAGCAGGGACACCTCCCACTTGACCAGATGGCTCAAGACCTCATCCAACCTGGCCTTGAACACCTCCAGAGAGGGGATATTGACAACCTTCATGGGCAACCTGTTCCAGTGTCTCCCCACCCTTGCTGTATTAGAATAGAATAGAATTAACCAGGTTGGAAAAGACCTTTGAGATCATCAAGTCCAACCTCTCACCCAACACCATCTAATCAACTAAACCACAGCACCAAGTGCCTCATCCAGGCTCTTTTTAAACACCTCCAGTGATGGTGACTCCACCACCTCCCTGGGCAGCACATCCCAATGGCCAATCTCTCTTTCTGTGAAGAATTTCTTCCTAACATCCAGCCTGAATCTCCCCTGGCACAGCTTGAGACTGTGTCCTCTTGTTCTGGTGCTGCTTGCCTGGGAGAAGAGACCAACCCCCATTGTATTTATTGATCTAGTCCCTTAACACTGTAAAATATGAGTCACCATGGCCAGCTGGTTGTTCTTTTATGCTGGTTCTCATCTACCCAAATACTTTACCCAGCTGCTTAGGAAGGTCTCAGATTTTTAGCAAGAGGAAGGAGACTGCCATTGACAAATTCTGATAAACCCATGGGGACTGATCTGTGGGAGTGGAGGCAGGAGGATGTCACCTCCAGCAGATCCAGCATCCCTCCCACGTTGCAACAGGACCTGCTCTCTGAAGGCAGCCCCAGATAACAGGAGCTCTTGCTCCCTCTCACTCTTGGCACTGGCTCAAGCACACACATTGGTGCAGAAGAGGTACTGTGGAGACTCACAAAAGTCTTGCAGGAGAGACAGACCCCTGGGGATTAGCATCACTGAGAGCTGATGAGGTCATGAGGGGAATTACTTTATGGGGTTTGCATTTCACTGTTAGGCATTTCTGCTCACTTCCCTGAAGTGCTGAGAAACCCAAGTGAAAGAAAAGGAGTCTTTTCCTTCCACAAGAGCTAGATTTCCTTGTCTTTCCAGTCTCTCTTTGCCCCTGACCTTAGGGGCAGAGTTTGAGCTTTTCAGCACAGAACCCAATAGAACTGTCCTGGCCAACCTGATCAGGGATAGCTCAGCTCATGAGTGGGCTACCTGCTGGAAGTGTTTGCTGGGCAGGCTTTGTAGCAGAGGATTGATTTGCCAAGAGGGCTTTTAAGGTGAGCAGAGCACATGGATGTTTTGGTGTTGAACAAGGCAAAGGCATGAACTCCCAGGCTAGGGCAATCAATGGAAGGATTCAGGAAGAGCAAAGTGAACAGAGGGATGGGTTGTGGGAGAGGCTAGTTACCTTGTGAAGCACTGTTGGGGATTGTTTGTCAGGGAAGCTGCTGGGATGTGCATGCACAGAGCTGGGAAAAGCATTTCCTTGCCTTGCACCGCTGGATGCATGGGTGGGGTGGGTTTGACACTTGAGTGGGAGGAGCAGGAAGGCCACAGAGCTCAGGTCTCACTGTGATGATGGAGATACTGATTACCATGAATGAGACCTGGATCCCTTGGCCTTAAGAGAAGTCTCATTGTAGAGCCACATGCTTTCTGTAAGGATGCTTCAAATGAGGAGGGCTGTAGCCTGAAGATACTGCTTTTGTGAGTGGAGCTTGCTGGCAGTTTTGTCAGCACATAACCAAGACAGCTGTAGCTGCAGATCCACCAGCTGAGGAATGAGGAGATGAGGAGGTTTTTTTCTCTTTTTAGCATAAATGTTGCACAGAGACCTTGGTTCTTGGATTACATGGGAATAACAGTGCATGGGGGGGAAATCATGCCTTCATTACTTTAGGGACCAGGTTTTCAGCTTCACTCTCCACCTAAGCACGTAGCAGGAATAGCATATTAAGGTAAGGGGATGGGGGAGTGCTCTGCCTTCCAGTGAATCCCTGAAGAGCTAAAACCATTAAATGATATTAAGCTTCTCTGACTCAGTTTGAAACCAGAGTACATCAGATTAGAAGCCACTAACTAGTCCCTGCTGTCCTTGCTCCTCAGTTTTGCTAAGTAGTCTCAGCTGCTATGGAGCATCTGGACTTTCCTGTTCACCAGTGAAAAAATGTTCTCAAGGAACCAGGCTTGTAAGGGCATGAAGCATCTCCTGTGAGGACAGACTGAGGGAGTTGGGGCTGTTCAGTCTGGAGAAGAGAAGGCTCCAAGGAGAACTCATTGTGGCCTTCCAGTATCTGAAGAGGGCTACAAGAAAGCTGGGGAGGGACTTCTGAGGGTGTCAGGGAGTGATAGGACTGGGGGGAATGAAAAAAGCCTAGAAGAGGGTGGATTCAGATTGGATGTCAGGAAGAAGTTTTGCACCATGAGGGTGGTGAGACACTGGCACAGGTTGCCCAGGGAGGTGGTGGAAGCCTCATCCCTGGAGGTTTCTAAGGCCTGGCTGGCTGTGGCTGTGAGCAACCTGCTGTAGTGTGAGGTGTCCCTGCCCATGGCAGGGGGCTTGGAGCTGGCTGATCCTTGAGGTCCCTTCAACCCTGACAATTCTATGATCAGCTGCACCAAACCATGCAGCCTAAGTGCTGTGTTTCAATGGCTAAAGCTACCCATGGTTTGAGTGACATCTGCCAGTGTCATTAAAATGATGCCCTTCAGACAAAATGGTGATGCCCAGGAGAGGGTCCCCAGACAGACAGCTTTTGTAAGCTGCCAGTCCAATTCCCAGCCCCACAGCTGTGCTGAAACCACATCTGCAGTAATGACAGCAGGCTTGGACAGCTTGGTGCAGGCAGTGATGGCCAGCTTCAGTCTCTGGAGAGAAGAAAGGGGAAGGGTTTAGCGTGACTTTGCACCTGAGAAACAATGTGCTGCTATTACAATGCCCAGCACCAGCCAGCCTTTGGTCCAGGGAGGCCTGGAGTGCTTTAGAAAGCTTTTTGCAACAGCTATGGTCACTATAAACACAAATGGAGGAAGCAGCTATTAAAAGATTCTTGAAAGGCTCTCTGTTGGTTTCTGCTCTCTGCAGCTGCCTTTGGAAAGGTTAAGGAGGCAGTGAATGCCAAATGATAAGCCTTGCACTCCCCAGCACTCCTGAGACCTGAAAGAAATTTGCTGGTAATCATTTTAAGCTAATGATTCCCTGCAGGTTGATTGGTGCTTATGTGCTGAGCAGTGAGGAGCTGGAGTTATTGGAGTTATGAAAAGAAATTGCCTGTGTGTTAGGGAAAGGCAAACCTCCTGCCTGCTCTGACCCACTTCTGCAGATTTCATTCTGAGGTCTGTTTGCAAACTCTGAGCTTGGGCTCCGCTGACTGAATAGTCCCCTGCTAGGATTTACTGGATGAATCCCTGAACCACAGAAGGGTATTGATAGCAGCATCCTGTCTCTCCCAGTTAAATTAAGGAGCACTTCAACCTGTTGTACTTAATGCAAATCACAGTGGCTATTAAGCTCTTGGGAATGTCCTTCTCTTGGAAAAACAGGACAACAAATGATATTTTCAACAGATGGAAGTTGTGTTTAGTCCCCATCTGTGACTAATCAGCTGCCCCTCAAGGGTATTAGACTTGGGTTGGAGCTGGCCTACAGAAAACCCAGCAAGGAGACTAACTTTTGGGGTTAGATTCTCCACAGGACTTGGGTGTGTAACATGGATCTCCAGGAGCCAGAGCTCAAAACATGGGTTCCCAACAACCCACCCCACAGTTCACTAACTGTCTAATTCTACAGCCTGGGGGAAGGTGCAAGAAAGACAAACTCCTGCTGGAATCTAGCATTAGGTTCCTAAGAGCAGAATAGAATAGAATTAACCAGGTTGGAAAAGACCTTTGGGATCATCAAGTCCAACCTATCACCCAACACCCTCTGATCAACTAACCCATGGCACCAAGTGCCTCATCCAGCCTCCTCTTAAACACCTCCAGTGATGCTGACTCCACCACCTCCCTGGGCAGCACATTCTAGTGGCCAAAACACCTTTTTAGCTCTCAAAAGAGTAAATGCCCAGCCCTGCTGTGCAGTGCCTTTGCAGAGCACTAACCACGTGTGCCTGCCTGGACAGCAGTGCAGGCACACACAGGCAGCTCAGAGGCTGGTGTTGGCTTTGAGCTACCTTTGCAGGTAGGGTCTGGGTTTGGATTTTCCCTTAACTAGCCCTGCAGAGCTGAAAGGAATAGTTCCTCACAGGTCATCAGTCCCTGCACATCATTGGCTGTTGGGATGTCCTGCCCAGCGAGGTGGTGGAGTCACCATCACTGGAGGTGTTTAGGAAGAGACTGGATAGGGTGCTTGGTGCCATGGTTTAGTTGGTTAGATGGTGCTGGGTGAGAGGCTGGACTGGATGATCTCAAAGGTCTTTTCCAGCCTGGTTAATTCTATTCTGTCATGTTAAACCTGCACAACAAGCCCTCTGCAGCAGACTTGCCTGCCTGCCCTCAGCTGTGGGATGCCCCTGCTGGGGTAGATGCATAGCAGCAGAGCTGGGTCAGGCATTCGTGTGCCTGTGCCACCCACACTTTTGAAGGCAGGAGGGATCCAAGTGCTCCCCCCACGTCACATAAAACTCCCACCTGAGAATGGGCACCCACCCAGCCTAGGTACATGGCAGATGATTTGGGCCTCAAACGCAGCCCTTAGGCTTGGCAGGCTGTATGGACACAATAGCTGGAATTCCAGCTGCCTGCTGAAACGAGGGTTCATTCTGGCAGTCTGACCTGCCATCAGTGGAGGTGCTGTTCTCCTTGTTACTTCCAGCATGATGTTCCAGCCCATGCATTAGCTCTAAAACAGTAGCTGGAGCCCTGCATTTTTTCCATCGTGTGCAGGCACTGAAATCACTCTGCCAACGCCTCAGCCAGCAGGACACAAGCTTCTCTTGGAACCTGTGCATTTTATGTAAGATGAGTATGTGATCACTTTGAACTCAAAGGCTATTTTTGTGATGTGGGGGAGAGAAAGGCAGAGCTAAGAGCCTGGAGGATTTCAGAGGCAGGCTGAGCTGAGCTTCACCCTTTTCCCCTCTCTGGAGCTTGAGTCTTTCAGTGCAGTTTGCTGCTACGTTCTCATGACAAAGCCAGCTCTGGGGAAGTATTTGCTGTCATCCACTGAGGGAAGAGGCACACACCAGATACCTACACACAGGGACACTTTCTTTTCCTGAAGAGTTTAAGCTGATCAGATTGGGAAGTAAAGACTCAAGCACACAGCATTATTATTCAATCTGTTGACATGAAACCTGCTCCTTCAGAATCAGCAGGACCTTCACAAATCTTGTAACAGGCAGCTGCTGCTTGGAGTAATGTAAGACAGACCTAGCAGGCAAGTGAAGGCAAGCACAGCAGATTGGCTCTGTGCTCATGTGGGTTTGTTTTGATCTGACTTTTAATTTTATTTTAAAGCACAAATTGACTCCCCCCCTCCCTGAGAAACATTCCTCCTGATGGCAGTGCTCTGCTCAGCTCCAAGTGGAATGAGCTAGTGAGTGCATACACATTTATGTTTCTCTTGGTAATCTTGACCTTTCCATAGCATCCTGCAAGCAAATGCTCTGGCTGTCAGTGATGGAACACAGATGCAAGGTTCTCTGTCAAGCAAAGCTGTGCACTAGACATGCAATCTCCTTGCTCTCGAAATAAAACCGACATGGAAAGGTTTTTATTTTTACAGTGACTTAAATTAGCAGGGAAAAAAAAAGGACTTGCAACTGACTGTGATCCCCCAGCAGCTCAGGGGAATGCATTCTGGAACTCGAGCCTTTTAATAAATAGGCTACTACAATCAATGTGGTCTGCATCCCCTACATGAAAAGAGGGCTCTCTTCCCATCCCTCCACCAAGGCACATAATCACCTCTGCAGGCCAAGAAATCCTCAGGCAAACCTACAAACAAGGAAATAAAGCAACAGAGGCTTACAACAAGCATCTGAACTATGCCTGTCAGTGCTGGTTTGATGGGATCTGTCACCTCATCTTAGATTTCATTAAGTGAGATGTATCACTGGCCAATCACAGCTTACACTTGGCCACTCCAAGAGCATTTCCCTGCTTTTTACACTTGCTGGGAGATGAGGCAACTTTCTTAGCAGTGCAGTTCATAGATGCAGGGGATTTTAATCCCAGAAGGGACTTCCACTTGAGCCTGACCTCCTGTGTATCTCCAGCTTTTCAATTACTCCCCGCTGCTTCTGAGTCCAACAGCTAGCTTTTCAAGCTAAACATTTAGCCTGAAGCCCAGCATTCAGCAGGGGATGTGATGAGAAAATGACAAATCTATCCCTTCCAGTATTTGTTTCCCCAGTGGTTAATTGTTCTCACTGCTAAGGGTCTGCGCTTTTTCCAGCGTGAAATCATTTGGCTGCATCTCCCATTCATGGTTCTTGTTATGCTTTTCTCTGTGAAAGTGAAGAGCCTCTCCAACTTGGGTATTTTCTCCCATTAACAGACTTGTAAATTAGTTCTTTGCCTTCTGATTTATTTTTAAGCAGGCTGATCTCTTTAAGTTTCCCACTATAGGGCACTTTCTCCAGCCCTCAAATATTTTACGTCTCTCGCCCTCCCCCTGTGCTTCTCCCCCCTGTGCTTCTCCCCCCTGTGCTTCTCCCCCCTGTGCTTCTCCCCCTGTGCTTCTCCCCCCTGTGCTTCTCCCCCCTGTGCTTCTCCCCCCTGTGCTTCTCCCCCCTGTGCTTCTCCCCCCTGTGCTTCTCCCCCCTGTGCTTCTCCCCCTGTGCTTCTCCCCCTGTGCTTCTCCCCCTGTGCTTCTCCCCCTGTGCTTCTCCCCCTGTGCTTCTCCCCCTGTGCTTCTCCCCCTGTGCTTCTCCCCCTGTGCTTCTCCCCCTGTGCTTCTCCCCCTCTGCTTCTCCCCCTGTGCTTCTCCCCCTGTGCTTCTCCCCCTGTGCTTCTCCCCCTGTGCTTCTCCCCCTCTGCTTCTCCCCCTCTGCTTCTCCCCCTCTGCTTCTCCCCCTCTGCTTCTCCCCCTCTGCTTCTCCCCCTCTGCTTCTCCCCCTCTGCTTCTCCCCCTCTGCTTCTCCCCCTCTGCTTCTCCCCCTCTGCTTCTCCCCCTCTGCTTCTCCCCCTCTGCCTGATCTCTTTGTTTCCCACTATAAGACACTTTCTCCATCCCTCAAATACTTTGATGTCTCTTTGCATCTTCTTCAGTTTCCCGGAAGCCTTCTGAACACTCGAGGAAGGCAATGCTGATGATGCACAGCATTGTGGTTTCAGTGCCCATACTTGTTGGCAGGCTTCAGTTAGTTTTGCTCACCCTCAGTTCCCTGCACTGTGAATTTCTTGTTTACTGGCACCTCTGAATCACTCATCCCAGGCTAGGATCCTTCCTCTCTGCAGGGATTTGGTCTCCATTGCTGCTTCATCAGTATGTAATGTGGAATGTACCTGTACTAAGGGTATGGGGCTAGACTGACTGCAGAGCCTCAGCCTTGCACAACTGTCCAGCCTGCAAAATTATTTAGGTTTGTGTTACTACAAATCTCATTAGCAATGACTTTATGCTTCCAGATCAGCAGTGAAGATCTCAAACTGTGCCAGGCTCAGCACCCAGCCTGACACAGCCTTAATAAAGCCAGCCTGATTTGATAATGGCTGTCACTACAATGTATTGGTTCCTCATCAGCTCAGTGTTTACTTTATTGATATTTTTTAAGGCTATCATCAGAGCACTGTGCAACACCAGATCTGGACCCTTGGCCGAGGGGGGAGTGTAGTATTTAGACAGATTGTCTTTACCAGCTGAAGATGTGATGAGAGATGAAGTGGGGGTGTTGGGAAAGAGCTGCCCTTACCTATGTATGGTTGTGAATTCACTGAATAAACCTTGGTTAGGTCTAGAAATCCAGAGAGTAACATTCTCTCACCCTGCAGGCAGAGCAACTGCTCGCTGTGTATCTTGGTGTCATGGTCCCAGACATGAGCTTGTGGCCACCAGCAGTTCCCAGAGCCTGCTGAGGGCTCAGCTTCTGCCTGCACAGCCTGTTGCACTCATTGTCATGCTCCTACTCCTTGCCTCACTCCATTTCCTCCAGCTGGAGCAAGGTGCCACTGGGGAGGATGCTTCATTTGCATTCACTTCAGTTTGAGAAGGGGAAGTAAAGTGATGTTTTAGACCAGCCTAGTGTTGTCCTCTGAGCACTTCTTTAGCCCCAGGATGGTGCTTCCTCATCCATAGCTGCCTTTTGTGAAAGTCACTGTGCATCTCCCCTCTGTGGAAATGCCCTCTCCCCTCTCATGAGCCAGGAAGCCTTAGACAGGCTCCATCTGTCCACTTGGTGACCTTCCCCATCCTTCCACCACAGAATACAGAATTAACCAGGTTGGAAAAGACCTTTGAGATCATCAAGTCCAACCTATCACCCAACACCATCTAATCAACTAAACTGTGGCACTAAGTGCCTCATCCAGTCTCGTCTTAAACACCTCCAGTGATGGTGACTCCACCACCTCCCTGGGCAGCACATTCCAGTGGCAAATCACACAACCATCCTCTACAGCTGCAAAACCAGCATCTGGCTACATAAGCCAGCTCTAGGTTACCCTCAGAGTGCCAGAGGGGCTCTGCTAGTGCCAGTGGAGCCAGGATTTGCTGTGTAGCAGTTTGATTGGCAATTGCAACAAACCTTTGGGTGCAGTCCCAAAGCTTGTAGGACTCAAACTAAGTGAAGACCTCTTTCTTCTCTTTGCAGCTTCTCCCCCAGGTCTGATGATTTCTCCTTGATGGCAGGGCTCTAATCTTTTCCTTTGTAACTGAAGAAGCTTATTGCTAGTTTGTGGGCTCCTGGAGAAGTGTCACCCTTTATTGCTCATGTGCAGCAATGATATATTAAAAAGAAACCAGCCAGTTGTCAGAGATCAGAAACATGCCTAGGAATTAGAAACAGACAGTAAGCAATAGCTGGGGAAAAAATCCATGTCATCCGAAGCTTAGAGGCTTGTAGTCTTGTTCAGGATCAATAAATAGGTTTGTATGAGCTGTGAGTGTCCTTATACCCAAACAAATTTTAACTCAGGTTTAACCATTTTCCTGTGGAATCTGCAGCCCCAGCCCCTCCAGGCTGCGGGAGAGGCAGCAGAGGAAACTGAACAGAAATCAGCTCTAAACACAAACAAAGTTAACCTGGGTGTTCTAAATGGTGCTTTAAAACAGGGATTTTTAATCTTTCTTTTTTTCCCTTGGCAAAGTCTCACCCCCCTCACAGAGAGTTCAGAAGTGTTGACAGTGTATCAGAGTATCACAGTATCATTCAGGGTTAGAAGGGACCACAAGGATCATCTAGTTCCAACCCCCTGCCATGGGCAGGGACACCCTACACTAGATCAGGCTGTCCAGAGCCTCAGCCAGCCTGGGCTTAAACACCTCCAGGGACAGGGCCCCAACCACCTCCCTGCACAACCCATTCCAGGGCTTCACCACTCTCATGGGGAAGAACTTCCTCCTCACAGCCAGCCTGAATCTCCCCACCTCCAGCTTCATTCAGCATTGAATGCTGTCTTCTGTAGAGGATTCCATACCCTCAGGATGACAATACAGGAGAGTTATAAATGTATAAAGCTATGTGGGAGCTCTCCTGGGAGCTCTGCTCTGTGCACAGGGATCCTGCTGCTGGGAGCTTTCCTCCGACTGGGAATGCGACGCGAGGGCTGCGGGAGAGGTTTGGAGGGGTCACAACAGAGTCTTGCCTGATGTCCAAGCATCTTAATGGCTTCTCTGCTCAGATAAGCTGTGCACCCATGAAGCAAAGGTTTGTTCTCATCATCCATCTGACACCCAAGGGAAGTTCTCTGTTGATATAATAACACCCCTAGAAGAAGAGGCAGTTGGCAGGCAGGCTGTGATGCTGTGAGTAAATCGTGTGCTGCTCCATACCGTGGGCTACTCTCCGCCACGCAAAAACTCAGCACCCGAGAGAGTGCTGCCAGCACTGGTTTTAACACAGCTCTTGTCATCTTTCTGTGCTTCTGTTTGGGTTTTGCTGTTTTGCTTTATTTTCCTAGAACTGCAAAGAAAAATAATTGAGTAAGAACTTAAAGCTTCGTTTTAAAAGGGAAGGGCAGCAGAGGAAACATTCCCAGCGTGGTGCACACGCATCCTAATGCCTCAGGAGGCACAGGGGAAATCACAAACAGTGAAAGGATTTATTGATCTCTGACAAATCTCCTACTTAAACTAATGCAATGGTTTCCCATTTGTTGGCAGATCTCTGAGTGTGTGACAGCTTTGGGCAGTTCAGATGCTGCAGCGGGAGACCAAACGGAAATACTGGGGAAAACCTGAGTAAGTAAACCACTTTGTCATGGGCAGTCCTACCAGCCCAGGTGAAAGAGCAGCCTGGCTGTGTCTGCACGCTGGGTTTAAGCTAGTGTATGTGTTTATGGACACTTGGGGAGCAGCTCCACACCAGCTGGATGCAGGCCAGTGTTCAGCTGCTTGGGCTGTGGCCCTGGCTGGAGTCAAACCCAACCAAACCAACCTCTCCTTGCTCTGGCCCTGGGGCATGTGTGGTGTGCTGGGGTTCGCATAAGATCTTGGGGCCTGAAAAGGCTGGGAAAGGTCTGAGGGGACAGGCTGGGATTAAAGAAAGAGTCTCCTGGTGCTTTCCTTGCTTGTGAAAGGATGGGGACTCCTTGCAAGGTTGCCTGACTTCATGGTGCTGCTTGGGCAGAGGGCATGGTGCTTCTCCACCAGCAATGGCCCAGTTATTGGTACACCTGGAAACAGGAGCTGCCTAATCCACAACTAGTGGCTGTGCTTGGTCTTCCTGTGACAGCTGCTGGTGGTCTTGTCTGCCTCCTGGGCATGTTGCTGCAGCTCTAGAGTCCATCTCCATGACCTCTGGACTGCACAGTGCTGCTAGGGCCAGAGACAATGCTTGCTTGTGCCATGAGGAAAGTGGGGCTCCTGGCTGAGTGTTCCCCCTTCTTCCACTCAGCAGTCACAGAGATCTTGACTGTGGGATGAAATGTAGTAAGGGAAAGGGATGGCTTCAGACAGGCCTCAGCTGGTTTGGGTAAGCAAATGAACTCATGGCCAGGAATAATATCAGAAGGACAGTAGAAAAATTACAGCTGTGAGCCTGGAACACAAGACAAACACACAAAGCAAACCTTACAAGCCCCCAGAGAGAACTGCAGAGGTGCCTCCACCCTCTTAAGTTGTCAGCAAACATCTCAATGGCAAAGCAAGTGGAAGGCATCGAAATGGACTCAAAACACTGCATCCCTCCGGGCTCGTGATGTGTGCACCTCGCAGCTCAGGAAATGCAGGCACCAACTCCACAGGCAGGCAACACTTTTGAACCTGTATGTCATCTCTTTAATCAGGAGAAAAGAGGTGATTGCACTAATGTGTTCATTTACCTCCTCAAATAGCAAGATGAATCACAAGCTCATCCTGGGTCGCTTGCCCAGTCGAAGAGAAGATCTTAAATCTTCCTTTCACCAACACAAATACTGAAATAAGGAAAAGCCCAGGGCCAAAATCTGACAGCTGCTGCTGGCAAGTCTCTCCCGATGAAAATAGGTGTCCTTCACATGCTGAGGCCCTGTGCAGAGCCAGAACCTGTAAACAGAGTGCCTTGAGCTTCAAGGCCTTTGTGAGCAGGGGCCACAAGCACGGAATCTGTGGCACAAGGACCATGCTCTGAATTACAGCACAGTGACTAATTGGCAGTGACTGACTCGCCTAGGGAGCCTTACCAGCCCTCCAAGCAGCCTTGCCCTAAGGTTCCTAAATGTGTTCAATGTGAGCTGCTCCTGCACAGATGTCTGAGCATTGCCCTTGCCTTTCCTAGCTTGATTGGAAGCAATTAATGATGTTAGCTTTTGACGCTCTGGATTTGGGCTGCAGAAGTCTCAGGAGTGAGACTCCCTCAAAGAGAATGGTTTGTGTTGCTTCAGAGCTGTGGTTCAAGGAAGCATTCAAGCACATGGGATGGATGGATGGATGGGTGGGTGGATGGGGCTGAGAGCAGGCTCCCAGGTTAGATGTGCTCAAAGCTGAGTTGTTCTGGGCTTTTGTTTCTTTGTTTGTCTGTTTTTCCCCAGCAGCATTTGCTGATGCTGCCTGGCTCTGCCTCACAAGCCTGCAATTAGAGTCAGTGGCCAAACTCAGTGCTCCAGGCAACTTTTCCTTACCAAATTTGCCAAAGATTTGTGTTCCAAAACAACCTCATCTTTCAGTTCTGGGGGAAAAAAAAAAGAGGAGGGGTGAGGGGAGGTGTTTGTAGTCCTCATTACTGTGAAATAATGCAAAAAAATGCACAAAACGTGTCAGGGCTGTCTTTAAGCCTTTGATTTTGACAAGTGGAGCTCATTTGAGACTCCAAATGCTCAGAAGACCATGGGTGGATTCCTAACTCCCACCTCAAACAAGCTCTCAATCAACATTTGCGTGCCTTGGACTACATCTTCAACAGCAGTCTGAGTACCACCAGAGAGGGGCTGTGCCAGCCACACTTATTCCTACCCTTTTAGGGCACAATCAGCTGTACAGCCTGCACACCAGCTCCAAGGCACGTCAGAGGATGTGTCCAAACAGCCACAGGATGACCCACTAACGGGCAGCCTTGCAGAAGCACCCAGCCAGTGGTCAGCACAGCAGCCAAGGGAGGAGGTGCACAGGCTGCTGGGTCCATCATCCTTCAGAGCTCTGTAGAGATTAAATGCCAAAGTCACGGGGAAAACAGATGAGGGTTTGAGGCCACAGACTACTGAGAACGCAGCAAAGCACTTAAGCAAAGCAGCAGTCCAGCAAAACACTTAGCATGCACTTAACTTTAAGCCTGGAAGTAATTCATTTTGGAGTGTTCCTAACCGTAAGGAATGAAAAGAAGAGAAGCTGCCCTGTAAGCAGATTCATAGCCCTGCAGTATCATGTCCTAAGGATGGGCCATGCGTTTTCTTTCCTTGCTGAGTGAAATGAGACCTTCCAGAGCTTTGAAATGGTCCTGCTGGTAATTACTGGACCCATTAGTAGCTACTGAGAAGGAAAGTAAAACGATGGTTGGGTCTTTGTTCCTCAAAAAGGCAGCAGGTTAACAGCTGCTCTCCTCTTCCCCCCACCCCGGGGCGGCCGCTCTCCTCTATCCCCCCCGGGGCCGCTGCTCTCCTCTGTCCCCCCGGGGCGGCCGCTCTCCTCTTCCCTCCCGGGGCCGCCGCTCTCCTCTATCCCCCCCGGGGCCGCTGCTCTCCTCTTCCCCCGCCTCGGGGCCGCTGCTCTCCTCTTCCCCCGCCTCGGGGCCGCTGCTCTCCTCTTCCCCCCGGGGCCGCTGCTCTCCGCTTCCCTCCCGGGGCCGCCGCTCTCCTCTTCCCCCCCGGGGCCGCTGCTCTCCGCTTCCCTCCCGGGGCCGCCGCTCTCCTCTATCCCTCCCGGGGCCGCTCCTCTCCTCTATCCCCCCCGGGGCCGCTCTCCCCAGCCCTCCCTTGCAATGCCGCACACCACGGGGCTGTGAATGTACAACACTGATAGCAGCTCCAGCGCCAGGCAGTGCCGGATCCATCCTTGTGTATTTAAGCTGTATGAGTCAGAGAGCATTTGGAGATCTCCTTCCATCTAAGTGTGATCTACTTACAAGCACGAGTAGGTTTCCAGAGTTTCACAGCAGCTGGCAGGAGAGCACCGTGTAGCTGAACCCTCTCGTTTCCTTCTGGCCCAGTTGCTGTGTCAGATGAGTGTAGCTATTACTAATGATTTGATTTGTTTAAACAGAGCCTGACTCCAAACTCAAAGCAAAATCTTGATCCTGCTCTATCTGAGGTGCTCTGCCTGCAACCAGCTTTCTCTTGAGAGGCCTTTGACAATCGGCAGTGGGTGTCTTAATGCAGAATAAATGTGACTTTTGTCCTTATTCCTGCAGAGTCCAGCATCTCCATGTACTGGGCATAGCTCAGAAGCCAGGGGCATCCAGGCAAGTAAAAGCCCCTGGGTTGTGCCTAACACAAGGCTGGTACAGAGCAGATGTTTCACGAGCCTCCCAAGATTAATTTCGACTCAGAAATCTTTATTACCCTCATTCCTTTGTTGAAAGTAATAACTGAAACCACAAACTGCCATCAGAAGAACCACCCAAGCAGCCAGTGGGGCACTGGCAGATCTTTCCTATTAGACCACTGGGGCTAAATTCCATTTGTGCCTGATGTTCCTACTGACTAGCTCCAGGCAGCTGCCTGCTTGCTGCCTCATTTAGGTCCTATGAATCACTCTGAGTCTCCCCCAGTGCCAGAAGGAGATAGGTGAAATTTAGACTGCAGGTTTTTCCACACCTCCTCAAAGGCAAGGCTGATTTCAGCGCAGCTGTGTGTGAGTGTGGGGCTAGGTCTACACAGCTGCTGGCTCCCTCTTCACTCATCTGGTTGCACCTCCTCTTTCTTGCAGATTCTCCATCTGTGTGTCATACCAGTAATGATCTCTTGGATGAGAGCATCAGGCAAAGGCCTTCCTCCTTCCCTTTTCCTCCTGACCTGTATCAGATGGTGTAAAGCAATAAGCTAAACATGCAAATTCCAGGGGTATATGGGGATCACAGGTACTTGGGTTGATTTGTGAAACATCTTGAACTGTATTCATGTTCTGTACAAGCCAGATGCTTTACCATTGTCAATAACTGGCAATTCAGCCCAGCAAAATTCCAGCACTGTGCAGAAAAGTGGAGCCCCTTCTGTTTTAAAGATAGGTCACATTTACATTCACAGGAGATAGCCCTAAAATATTGGAGCTCTGTAGGTTGAAACTATCATTAAGTAAAGAACAACAAGGTGAAGAGCTGCAATGGAACATCAGTCACCTCTGCATGCAGCAGTGGACATGTAGGGTACAGCTCAGTCATAGTCACTGATTATTCACACCAGGTACCTGACTGGGCACAGTGGCTTTTGCCTACACTCCACACCTTGAGTCTTGTCTCCAGTTCTGGGCCCCTCAGTTTAGGAAAGATGTTGAGATGCTGAAGGTGTCCAGAGAAGGGCAACAAAGCTGGGGAGGGGTCTGGAGCACAGCCCTGTGAGGAGAGGCTGAGGGAGCTGGGGTTGCTTAGCCTGCAGAAGAGGAGGCTCAGGGGAGACCTTCTTGCTCTCTCCAACTCCCTGCAGGGAGGTTGTAGCCAGGTGGGGGTTGGTCTCTTCTCCCAGGCACCCAGCCCCAGAACAAGAGGACACAGTCTCAAGCTGCACCAGGGGAGGTTCAGGCTGGAGGTTAGGAAGAAATTCTTCCCAGCAAGAGAGATTGGCCATTGGAATATGCTGCCCAGGGAGGTGGTGGAGTCACCATCACTGGAAGTGTCTAAGGAGAGCCTGGATGAGGCCCTTGGTGCCAGGGTTTAGTTGATTAGATGGTGTTGGATAATAGGTTGAACTTGATGATCTCAAAGGGCTTTTCCAACCTGGTTAATTCTGTATTCCAATTCTGGGCCCTAGGAGGTTGCAGCAGTCACTGTAGGCAGTTCTTGCTGAGGTAAAGAACGGGGACACAGCTTGGGTGCATACCTGAACCAAGATGCTCAAAGGCACTCACAAGTCCAGGAGGCCACACACCACCTGGGTGCCTTGGGTTAGATGATCATCACACCTGACTCTGTGGAATTTGCTCCTGTGGGCAGAAAAGCAAACTTTTAAAGCACCACAAATGGACCAAATGAGAATCCATGAAGAATCCCTCTCCTGGGGCAGCAATCTCAGAATCCCATGAGATGGCTCCGGGAAAGCCAGCTCTGCAGAGAGTCCCCCTCTGTGGTTTCAGGCAAGGAGGAGCTGTGCAGCTCTCACCCTGTTGAAGCAAACAGCAATGCTTCAGTGAAGGAGTTTAGGGTGCTACAGAGCTCCAGCTTCCTTTCCTGACAGCTGGGAGAGATGGCCACAGCTTGTTTGGGCGTATTGGAGAGCAAACAGTTGAAAGGGAATATTTGCTAAGACCCTTCAGGCATGTTCCTTATTTGTGCCTACAGAAAAGCAGGAGGAGTTGTTTCTGAAGGTTAATGCTCTCTGCTTCCCACCCAGCAGCAGCACCCTGCTGTACTGCTTGGAGCAGCTGCTGAGAAACTCAGGCATCTTTTGCCAGGAATAAAGCAGCTGATTTCACTGCTGCAGTTGGAATTGCTTGCTCCCTGTGTGCTGTTGAATCATTTGTTTTGATGAGGATGCATGGAGATGTCTCTCCCTTCTTGGGAAGGCTCACTTGTGCCACACGGCAGTTATTTACAGCTGGGGGTAAAGGCACCCTGAGCCTCCAGTCAGCTCCCTCCTGCAGACCCCATTCCTAGCTGACCTGCTTGAGCAGCAGCATCAGGAGCATGACACTGCTCCATCCTTTGTTTCCCTGATTATTTTCCAGAGAGCCTTTGTAAGAGTTTCTGACACTGCAGGTGTTTCCTGGTCAGGAGAGGGCTCACCTGCACACAGACCTCCTGCCTCCTCAGGGCTGCGAAGAAGTGCTTTGCTTGGAGAGGGATGAAGGGAAACTCCTTCTTGTTGTGAGTACCTGTGAGCCTGTGGAGTCAGATTTAACCCCAGGACAGGGTTTTCTAGGACTGCCTTGTTCAGCATCTCCCATGGAGCATAGTTTTGTCAGGAAAATTCCTCCCCACGCTCCCTGTGCCTGCAGGTCGCCTCTAGAGCCAGCAAGATGCTTCTTGTCAAAGAGTGGACATGCAGTCTCAAGTATGAACCCAAGGGCCCTCCCCACTGGTGTTTCCTATTAGCCACTGCAGCAATCTGTGTTACCTTCCTCATCTTCCACAGATTGCTGAAAGATAAATTAATCCCCCTCCTGACAGAGCCTGACTGATCCAGGCAAGGTGCTCTTCAGAGCAAGGAGCTGCTCTAAGGATCCCTTCTGATCCTGAAAGGTTTATAATAGAAACCTTTTGTAATTGTTCTCATCTTCAAAGAGGTGAGGTGAAAATTCATGATGGGGAGGACAAGCCACAAGAGTGAAGGGGTTTGAACAATAGATCATCTTCCAGGACTGGCAGCTGCTGGGCAGACACTGCATGAGCTGCTTTCCCCCAGCTGCAGAGTAAATGCTCCTTTTGGGCACCTTTTCACAGCTGAGGCTTGAACCAAGAGCCTCATGGTCTGCAGGCAGCAGCTCCACAAAACCAGCCAAAATGTTTCTTGCTCTGGACTAGGCAGGCAGGAAGCTAAAGCCTTCCTCAGCTGGAAGCATTCTTTGCCTACCTCACAACATCCCTTCCAATCATATAAAAATCTTTGAAGGAGAACATCTCCCTGCAGTCCTTCACAGAGGATAGCCACTCAGGCAAGGCATAGTTCTGGGATGGGGCCAGCTTTGCTTGGTGGTCCTGGCTTTTGGCATCCACTGTGACTCAGTAGGGAAGAGAGAATAAATAAAGTACTATTAAGAGGTACAACAATGTTACCAAATGGGATTGTGCCTCTCCCAATTAGAGTTGTTTTTCCTATCTCCATATGTTGCATATTACAGAGCCCTTTTGTTGGTAAACATATCCATGGCTCCCTGCAGGGGTGCCAGGGCCACTCACTAGCGACTGGGAGACTGAAATTGTGCATGAAGCCTGATATGCCATGCAAAGATGGTCTTGTTTCTATGTGTACTGTAACACAGAGAGGCTCTGAGAGGCTGGAAGCTGCTGGCAGTTGGCACAACAATTCTTCCACATATAGCTCTGCCTAAGAGAGGAGAGGAAGGTTGGGAATAGTCTTAGAGATCTTTGTGGGGTGGATCCACTGTAATGATAAAGCCACTAAAGGTTTTCTATTGCTCCCTTCCACCTGAGCATCTCTCTACAGTAACAGCACATTTGTGAGCCAGGCAATGTTCCTGCAGTTTGTAGTTGAGATATGGAGAAGCCAAGTGGCTTTTTCCCAGCACCTAGACACAGGAGCTGGTAACAGGACCTTAACAACTCACAGTGCATCAGCTGAGCTGCGTCTGCTTCTGCTCTCAGCCCACGGCAGACCCAACCTGTCTTCCTCTGTGGACCCGGAGAAGTTGTTACCTAGCCTTTAGTGGCAGACTTAGAGGTTATAAACACATGTACAGACAGTTAATAGGGCTCAGCCACTGCCTGATTATCTGCACGTGATGGTGAGTGGCTCTTGTGTCGGAGCAGGGAAATCACCTGGCACGCTGCTGGCAGAACAGGCAATAAAACTCCCAAATCCTGGTCCTCAGGGCTGTGATTTAAGCACTGGCCTGTCAGTTCATTTAATGCTGCAGCAGACCAGGCTCAACTGTGCAGCAAAGCTTGAACATGAAACCCAGAGACTGGGTTTTCTAGTGTAGGTACAGTACGGGCTTTGAAATAGGATCTGCTGCTGACTCCAGCTGCTATTTTCTTAACCTTTCATGCCTGAGTAAAAGCTTCTGGGCACCAGAAAACTTCACTGCCATCTCTTTTTCCATTAATTTCCCTGGATGTGTGTGATTCAGGAGTGATGTAAATCATCACTGCCACCTCACTCTATAGATCTGTCTCTTCAGCAGGCTCTCATGGTAACCAGCAACTCCTGTATTTAAAGAATGCACTGTACCACACCTACTCAGTACAGCACTTGGCTGTGGAAGAGTGAGAGAGAGAAAGAGAAAGGCAGAAAAGAAGATGAACCCTCACAGCCTTTATCAGGAGGAGGGCAAGATTTGGGTTACTTCTGGAAGGGCTATGAGCACCAGATCAGCTAACAGCAGTTCAGGAGGTCTTTCTCTACAAGCCTACCCATCCCCACTTATTTCAAATGCTGTGTTGCCAGCTGGCCTCTGCAGAAGTCTATTCAGGGTTCAATTCTAAACAGTAATGTTTGGGGAAAGTACAATCTAAACCAGACAGATCTGTATGTGTTTAGGTTTTGCTTTCTTTCCACTTTTAAATATCAGAAATTGACTCCAGCTGTGGGGTACAGTAACGCCCAACCTATAAAGGCACTGACAAATAAATCACAATGCAATTTGCTGTGCATTTTCTGAGGTCTAAACACCAGCTCTTGAAAGGAATTTTCCATGATTACATCCTGGGAGGATATCTTCACTACCAACAACTGCTTTGGACTTTTGGACTTCTTCAAAGTCGTCGCGTTCCAGCAGGGCCAGAGCCTGCCATTGCTTCTCTGGCACAAACCTCAGGAGCTGACTGAGCTCTCTGGAGCTGCTCAGGCCATGTGCAAAGCCTCACTCTCCCCATCTAAGATGTTGTTCCCCAGAAGGGCTGTCTTGTGGTCTGATAAGGCTCTTTTCACAAGGGGAAATCGCTGATCAGCTGTTCAGCTGATCAATTCTGCTCGAGTCCACCTCTTGGCTGTCTCAAGTGTAGGCAGCTTTGCCTCAAGTCAAAGCTTCTGTTGCTGTTCATTTCAAAATCACTGAACAGCAGAAGGTTTCCCACTTCATCAGGGTGCAGCCTAGAGAAGTAGGGTTTAGCTCCTGAATTCTGATCCAGCTCACTCTGTCTCATTTTGTGGCCTTCAGCAGTCACTGCTGCCTGTCCTACATTTCCTCTTCCTCCTCCTCATCTGCTCAGCAGGTTTGCTGATGACACCAAACTGGGAGGCTTGGATCATACAGCTGAAGGCTGTGCAGCCATCCAGCGAGACTTGGACAGACTGAGAGCTGGGCACAGAGGAACCAAATGAGCTGCAACAAAGACAAGTGCAGAGTCCAGCATCTGGGGAGGAATAAAACTGCACCAGTACAGGTTGGGAAGTGATCTGCTGGAGAGCAGCCCTATGGAGAGGGACCTGGGAGTCCTGGTGGATAACAAGTTGTCCATGGGACAGCAATGTGCCCTGGTGGCCAAGAAGGCCAATGGGATCCTGGGGTGTATCAGGAAGAGTGTGTCCAACATATCCAGGGAGGTTCTTCTCCCCCTCTACTCTGCCCTGGTGAGACCTCATCTTGAGTACTGTGTTCAGCATTGGGCTCCCCAGTTCAGGAGGGACAGGGATCTGCTGGAGAAAGTCCAAGGGAGGGCTACAAGGATGCTGAAGGGACTGCAGCACTGCCTGGGGAGGAGAGGCTGAGAGCCCTGGGGCTTTTTAGTCTGGAGGAGAGAAAACTGAGAGGGGATTTAATCGATGTTTATCAATATCTGAGGGCTGGGGGTCAGGAAGGAGGGGACAGGCTCTGCTCACTTGCTCCCTGTGATAGGACAAGGGGCAATGGATGTAAGCTGCAGCACAGGAGGTTCCACCTCAGCACAAGTGGAAACTTCTTTACAGTGAGGGTCCCAGAGCCCTGGAGCAGGCTGCCCAGAGAGGAATGGAATGGACTGGAATGGAATGGAATAGAATAGAATAGAATAGACCAGACCAGGTTGGAAGAGACCTTCAAGATCATTGCATCCAACCTATCACCCAACACCACCCAATCAACTAACCCATGGCACCAAGCACCCTGTCAAGTCTCCTCCTGAACACCTCCAGTGATGGTGACTCCACCACCTCCCCGGGCAGCCCATTCCAATGGGCAATCACTCTCTCTGTGTGAAACTTCCTCCTGACCTCCAGCCTGAACCTCCCCTGGCGCAGCCTGAGACTGTGTCCTCTTGTTCTGGTACTGGCTGCCTGGGAGATGAGACCAACCTTTGCCTGTCTACAACTCCCCTTAAGGTAGTTGTAGAGAGCAAGAAGGTCTCCCCTGAGTCTCCTCTTCTCCAGGCTAAGCAACCCCAGCTCCCTCAGTCTCTCCTCATAGGGCTTGTATTCCAAGCCCCTCACCAATTTTGTTGCCCTTAAGTCATTCCTGCTGCTCTCTGCCCCCAGCTAAGCTACTGCTGCCTCTGTGCCACTGGCTCAGTGTTTTGTGTAGGTTTGTTCTGAGCCTGATCAGGGAAAAATGAGAAGAAAAGGCTCTGCTCTCATTTCTGCCAGCTCAGTTCCCTGACCCAGCGAAGTTTTGCATCTTCCTGCTGAGGGCAATGAGGAACAAAAATAAATTGCTGGTGGTGATGCCTGGGGCTCCCTGCACCATCTGCATGGTCACTGGAGGAACCCTGAAGTGCAAGCTGACTTAAAAAACATCACTGGGCCCACAAAAATGTTGTTATTGTCCCAACACCTTTGCCCTCCTTGTTCAGACACCCACAGATAGGTTCACTCACAGGCAGTGTCAGACCAATCTTTGCCCTCCTTGTTCAAACACTCCTCCTGACACCCACCCCTCAGATATTGATAGACATTGATCAGATCCCCTCTCAGCCTTCTCTTCTCCAGACCAAATAGCCCCAGGGCTCTCAGTCTTTCTTCAGAGCAGAGATATTCAAGTCCCCAAATCATCCTCACGGCTCTCCATTGGACTCTCTCCCTGTCTCTCTTGAACTGGGGAGCCCCAAACTGGACACAGCATTCCAGCTGGGGTCTCAGCAAGGCAGAGTAGAGGAGGAAAAGCCCTTCCTTAGACCTGCTGGCCACACTTTTCTTGATGCACCCCAGGATGCCTTTGGTCCTCTTGGCCACAAGAGCACTTTGCTGTTCCATGCTGAACTTGCTGTCCACCAGGACTCCAAGGTCTTTCTCCATGGAGCTGCCTTCCAGCAGGACAACCTCAGTCTGTGCTGGTGCCTGGTGCTGTTCCTCCCCACATGCAGGACTCTGCCCTTGTCCTTACTGAACTTCAGAGGTTCTCCTTCACCCAGGTCTCAGCCTGTCCAGCTCTGGTTGGATGGCAGCACAGCCTGGCAGGTGTCAGCCACCCCACCCAGTTTGGTACCATCACTGAGCTTGCTGAGGGTGCACTCAATCCCCTCATCCAGGTCCCTGATGAAGATATTGAGCAAAACTGGACCCAGCACTGATCCCTGGGGAACACCACTGGCCACAGGCTTCCATCTGGACTCTGTGCCACTGATCACAACCCTCAGACCTCTGTTGCTGAGCAGTTACCAACCCACCTCACGGAGCAGTAACTCATCAGCCTGCTCTAGCTGGAACTGCTGCAGGGAGAAGGCACAAGCTCTTGGAAAATGTAGTTTGAAAGGTACTCAAAAGCAGTTCAGCAGAAATTTCCTGACAAACAGGAAGAGCTGCATGCACCCAGCTTTGTAGAGTCAGTCCTGGCCTTGGTGCTGTTCCATATTTTCATGAATGACCTGAATGATGGAAGAGCAAACATGCTGATGAAATTCACACATGACACCACCCCAGCAGGCTCTTTGGGGGCCAGGAGAAGAATTTCAAATGATCTTGATAAATGTAAAAAATGGTCTGAAAGCAATTAGGTGAAATTCAATAAAGGCAAGTACAAAGTCTTAGCCTCAGAAAGGGAAAAACCTATCCCATAAAGACAAAATAAATGCAGGAATGTCTCCTTCTCAAAATAAGGCAATTTCTGCAGCAGAAAGGCTCCAAATTGCAGTCCAATTTCCATGGGTGCTGAGGGCAGTGAAAGTGTCATGTCATGAGTGGGCACTGCTCTAAGGCTTCAGCCCAAGCTTTCCACCTATGTGAAAGATCCCCAAAGACCTCACATTTCCACTTCCCAAAAGATGGGGAAGGGGCAAGAGACTGGCTTTGTTCTTCTCCACTGCTGGGACTCTTCCTTACTGCACTGCTGCTCTGAGTCAAGGTTGTCTTTGGAAACCCAAGGAGGAAAGAGTGAGGAAAAAGACATGCCCTTACCCCCCCTTTTCCTTCATAAATATCGGTCCATCCATATCAATAGCAAGAGCCTCTCTGTTTTCCTGGCTGATAATATCCTGCCTGGCCACATGGAGTTAAATCAAAGCAGGCTGTTAGTGAGAAGCTAGCAGGAAATGAAAGAATGTAGAACCCTAAGTGTTACTCTGCGAGGTCCCATCCTGGAGAGCAGAGTCCCTGAGCAAGCAAGGAGGACAGGGGGCTGAGGCCATGGCCCTTCCCGTGGCTCTGCCTGTGTGCAAGCTTTGCTCCTGCAGGGGGATTTTTTCTGTGTGTTTCCTGCTGGGGAGGCATCGTGGCCACAAGAACTTTGTCAAACGGCAGCTCGGTGACAGATTGTTCTGCTCTGATCCCAGCACGGGGTCAAAGGAGAGCAGCGGTGCAGGAGGGTGCTGGTGTGGGATGCAATGTGGGCAGAAGCATCTGGAAAGAGCTGCTGCAGGACAGACACCCACCTGGGGAGGGGAAGGGGCTGCAGAGAAGCAGAGCTGGTGCTCACACCTGCCTTCACTGCTCTGCAGCCCCGGAGGCTGAGGAGCTGCAGCTTTGTTTTAAAGGTGGTGATGATCTCGACTGCCTCAGGCTTGTGTCCAGGGAGAACATTTGCACAGCCTCACCTGCCCAGTGCAAGGCTCAGGGTGGCTTTCAGAGCACTGAGGAGGCTCCTCTGGCCAGCAGGGTGCTGTGTCACCGGAGGGTGACAGGGGAGTGTGAGACGGGAGGCTTTCCCCAGAGCAGGGTTCGCCGCCTTGCTCTGCTCCCTGGGGCAACAGGAGACCTCTGCCTCCCCCACCGTGGGTGGTGAGGCTCTGCGTCTGCTGTGGCTTCAAACCAAAGGCTTTCTGGTGGCTGTAAAGGGCACAGGCACTTCAGAGACCTTGGCAGGTAGGTGTGTGGATGTGCTGCAGACACCTGCTGAGCACGATGCAGGAGGAGAGAGAGGGAGAGAGCGTGCGGTGCTGCAGAAGCTGAGCCGGTGACAAACGCTCTGCCCCTCGGTAAATGAGTAAGCAGTGAAGGAAAAGAGAGGAAGAGGCACTGCTCTACCACAGAGCCAGCTCTTGCTGTCTTCAGCCTGCCTGCCTACTGCTCCTGGGCACCATGCAGTTGGAATGACATCTCTGCAGGTGCCCAGAAATATTTGGAGGAGATCAGGGGGGGCTGATACAGGACGTGTGGATTTCTGCTGTCTGCATTGTAAGCTTTAGTCAGTTGGAGGCAATTCTGCAAACAAGCTGAAGAGCTCAATGTCAATACTCGGCTGAGAGCTGCTCAGCAAGTCCCACCCCCTCTTCCAGGCATGGCAATGGATTAAAACCCAAGCTCCCATCAAAAGCCCGGCAGACTCAGTACTAAATCCCTCTACCCGGCAACAAATGGCTTGGTTGGCTCCTTTGCTCTAATGGCAAAATAGAGTCAACGTTTTGCTGTCATCAGTTTCCCTGGGCTTGGTTTCATGATCAGTCCTGTAACAACCATCAGCTGCCATCCAAAGAGGAGCAGGTTTGTGGCAACAGGACTTGCTGGCACAAATGAATTGTGACTGTGTGGTGAGAAGGAATGGTATTGAACCAGGAGCTGCTGCCTGAAAAGAGACACTCTTGGCAGAGGAAACTCATTTCTGTGCAGAGGTGTTTCAGTGATATTCAGGCACTTAGGGGTTTGCAGAGGGGTGGGTTCCACCCCATGTGTATTTACTGCCCCCTACCACTGACACCAGGTGAGGGAGATCATGGTCATCATCTCTGAAGTACCAACAAGTCTTTGGAGAGGGGAACATCATCTGTGGCTCCCATTTTTGCTGCCAGCCTCCCATGGTCCTGCACACCAGCAAGGTAGGCAATGGAGCCATGGGCACATACAGTTGGGCTTTCCTCTCTGCCAGTGAACATGGCAGGGGTGGAGCTGAGGGCATTGAGCAAAGACTGCAAGGCCTTAGCAAGGCTTTGGCAATGCTTTAGCAATCCTTGCAGCATGGCTAACAGGCACTGTGTGTTCATACAACACATAAAAGGAGTACTTGCAGTTGTGGGTAGGACAGCACTGCAAAGCACACAGAAGCCTTTCCATGCCCAGGATTTCTGGGTTTCCCCCCAGAAGCACAAAGATATTGTCCCTAGTAGCTATAAAATGTGAGAAATTCAAGTGTAGGAGTCAGGCAGAGCCTATCAAGTGGCAACAGGACTTGCTGGCACAAATGAATTGTGACTGTGTGGTGAGAAGGAATGGTATTGAACCAGGAGCTGCTGCCTGAAAAGAGACACTCTTGGCAGAGGAAACTCATTTCTGTGCAGAGGTGTTTCAGTGATATTCAGGCACTTAGGGGGATTTAGGATTCCTAAGTCTCCAGATGAAATCACAGCTGTAATGGAGAACCATGCTGTCCCTGGAGGCACAGCACTCCAAGCTGTTGTGCCTTTGCCTGCCAGCTCAGAAAGGAAAAGAAAGATAACTTAATCTCTTTTGTGCTGAGGGTGTGTTCAGGGCTCCACCTTAGCTCTGCAAACGTTTATTGCTACCTCACTGGGACGTGGTTCTGACAGAAAATGCTGGCTTCCTATCAATGAGCTAGGAGAGAGGAAAACACTCTTAAACCAGACTCTTAACTCTAGATTCTCTGTCTTCTAAAGAGCAAGTAAGTGCAGCAGCTTCTGCTTTTGTTTACTCAGGTGTAAATCAGTTGAAGTCAATGGAGGTTTAGGTAAGGAAAAAAGCTCATGAGTGAGAGCAAGCAGATCAAGGAATCCTCTGCTCTCCCTGCTGGTGGTGTGGCCCTTGCACTATGCTAGCTGCAAAGTGTTATTATTATTATCAGTTGTTGTTGTTATTTTTGCTACAATACTTTCTTTTTCCCTCCTGCAAAGCTCATCCAGGTACACTGAAGCCATTTTCAATGTCTCTTTCCTCCTGTGCTCTCCTGTCTTTGCCTCTCTGCCCTTCACCACACCACCCAGAGAGAACTTGCTGTGAAGTGTGAATATCAGATTGTATGTGAGGCAGAGACTGTGTGGTTTTGAAGCTTGTGCCTGTAGGCAATCATTAAGTAGCACCAGTCAGATGGAGAGCTGGGGGAATGCTGGTGCTGTGCTCTATACCTTAGAGGTCAGAAAGTAACTCAGAGCTGTGAGACTGGGTAAGTGCCTGCACTACCCAGGCAGTGCTGCTGCTGAGATCCCTGCTCTCTCTTGCTCTGCTCATCCCTGGAGGTACCCAGTGCAACTTTCCACTCCTGAGTGTGGACAGCTGTCCTCTCCAGGGTCTAGCTGAGTTGGTGGAAAAGATGCCTCTGGCAGATATCCATCTTCTTCATGCCTGCATCTTGCTCTTTGGGATGAAGGTGGAAGTGCTTTGTAGCCTGAGGCCAGCAATTCTAGCTATAATAAACCTCTCAGGATGATCTGGAGTTACCTGGCTGGAAGGACAGGGATGCTTCCTCTCACTGGCATCTTTGGATGCTTTTATGATACCAGCAACTGAGCCCAGCATGAATGTTGTTTGTTGGCCTTGCAACTGGGAAGAGAGAGCAGTGGGGTGGTTTACACTGGGAAATCACATCATGTTAGAACATGCTGCTTGAGACTCCTGGTGGCTACCACAGTGGAGTTTCCCATCACAGGCAGGGCCTGTGAGACAGCTGTTGGGAGGCTGGGCACCAGAGAACCGGGCTAACCCTGCTCCCATCTGAGCTCCTTGGGCCACACACTGCAGGACAGGGCAGGGCTGACCCCAGCCCTCAGCACCATCCCAAAGGCATGGTGCAGGCGAGATGTGTAGCTTTGTGCTGTTCCTGCTTTGCTTTGCTTTGCTTTGTTCATTGTTGTTTGTTTTTTTCTTTGTGGGGGTTCTTTTTCACGCTGTAGTTTGGACAACCAGATGATGCTATTTCATTTCATTTTCTCCAGTCTCAAAACAAGCAGCATCTCCTTTCTTCTCTTAATAACTTTGGCAGGCTGCAAGCAAGATCAGAATGGGAAAGTGTCGATTAAGAGGCTCTGTGTGCTCAGGTCTGTGTCTGAAGGGGCAGCCAGTGCTTTCAGGCCAGGATAAATATGGCAGAGCACTGTGCAGGCTTTGTGTCTCCACAAGTGAATATTCACTTGCTCAAAAACCCAAGGGCTCCTTGGCTCCTTGCCACTAGGCAGCTATGAAGAAAGCAAAAATAGCACCTACAAGAGCTGTTAATTTAAAATGCAAATTAAATGGTTTAATTCTATAGAAGAAAAGGTTAAATACCAAAGGATAATTGGTTGTATTTTAGATTAGGTTAATTATAGCCAGGTCTTGATGAAGTATTCAGTTCTCTGCTGGTAGCTCTTCAGTCACCCTGTGCACACTCTGCATCACTTTACACAGGGCCATGGTGAGGGATGGGGACCTCAGAGCTGCCTTGCAGTACTCAAAGGGATCCTGCAGGAAGGCTGCAGAGAGACTTTTCCTGAGGGTGTCTGGAGACAGGCCAAGGGGGAATGGTTTGAAGCTGAGGCAGAGCAGGGTTAGACTGGAGCTGAGGAAGAAGCTCTTCAGTCTGAGGGTGCTGAGACTCTGGAACAGGCTGCCCAGGGAGGCTGTGGCTGCATCCTTTGTGAGGGTGTTCAAGGCCAGCTTGGATGAATCCTCGAGCAGCTGAGTCTAGTGGAGAGGTGTCCCTGCCCATGATGGGGGGGTCGGAGGAGATGAGCTCTGAGGTCCCTTCCAACCTGAGCCAGTCTGTGATTCTATTCTTAAGAAAACTTCAAGTGTCACTTTTGTACACCTCAGTGTGTAAAAGTTAGAATCATAGAATCAAGCAGGTTGGAAAAGACCTCAGGGATCATCAAGTCCAACCTGTTCAAGGTGAGGCTGGACGAGGCTCCATGTACACCAAGACAAAGTAAATGCAAGCAGAAAAAGCTCCCTGTCCTCCACGTGGCTTAGCATGGCTTCTAGGAGGATCTGTTCCATGATCTTAGGCACAGGAATGAGTCTGACAGGTAAATAGTTCCCAGGGCTCTTCTTTCTACCCTTTTTTAAGGGCTGGAAAGTCACTGAGGACTTCACTCAGTTTCCTTGACTTTTCAAGCGCCATGGGGAGCGGTTTGGGAACGACAGCAGTCTGCTCCCTCAGCTCTGTGTTGTAGCACTCAAGGTCCTGTAGAAAGCAGGCTGATTTCAGAACCTCCCATGGCTGGCTGGAGTGCCTCAAAGCTGAAGGATTTTCAGTATGAAGTCTGCAAGGCTTCTCCAAAGCTAGCTCCCCACAGAGCATTGCCACATGAACTACCTAAACCAAAAGCCTAGGGGCCCTCAAGTCACTTGGAAGTCTTTGTCTATCATTTTTCTCCACTGGATAAATAGGAAGCATAAACTGTGAGTGAGCATTTAAGCCTCTTAGGGATACAATACTTGAGCCATCCCTAGAGGAGGTTTCTCCTCTCTCCCTTGCAATTCCTGTGTGGGTTGGTTGGTTGGTTGGTTGGTTTTCCCCTGGTGGTTAGCATCACAGCAGTGAGAAGCAGCTCACAATAAGCCACCTCAGGAGTGATGCTGCATTTGCAGAGGAAGGAATTCCTCTCTGAGGTGCTGCCAAACAAGCATGCACCAGCAGACAGCAGTGCTTGCTGTGCAGGGGGGATGCTAAACAAACTCAGGCTTCAGGCACGGTGTCCAGGAGCTCCTTCAAGTACCTTGGAGCATTGAGACAAGCATGGAGCAAAGAGAAGCTGCTCTTGATCCTCCTTATTAGGGGAAAGAATGAGCATTTTGGTCATGATTGTACAGTGGAGCCTTGGTCTGTGCTGGGGGATTGTAGGTGCTAATTCTGAACAGCAGACACCAAACACAGCCCGTGGTGGTGGTGGTGGTGGAAATATGCAGAATACAGAATTCACCAGGTTGGGAAAGACCTTTGAGATCATCAGGTCCAACCTATCCCCCAACACCATCTGATCAACCAAACCATGGCACTGATGTGGGGACTGGGGGATCTGTATTTACATCTTCAGACAGCATAAAAGGGAGCTGCTGGTACTGAACTGATTTATTGTGAAGCTTGATATTTTCACCACACTATTTGCAGCCACAGCCACATCTCCCCAGGGAACACTTGCAAGCCATCCCTGAGGCTGGGGACTGGCCTGCAGGAGCTAAAATGCCTGGAAAATACATTTTCCATTGAAAATTTTCACATTATAAGGAAAAAAAGCCCTGAATCTGCTTTCCTTCATTCATTTTTGTCTTTTTCTGTGGCAAGATGTCCTTCCCTGGGCAACTTTCAAATACTCATTTGGAAGCCTGAGACTGAGCTGTGCTTTTTATTAGGTTTAATTGAACAAAGCAAACAAACAAAAGCACCTTTGGGGGGGGAAATAAAATAAAATAGAACCCATGCAAAAAGGTTTCTCAGTGCTATGACAGCTAATGGTAGGAAATTCATCTGCAGTGATGAAGCTCTCTCAGTGCTATGACAGCTCATGGCAGGAAATTCATATTCAGTGGTGAATGAGGCAAAAATAGCTAAAGGTTATTTTAGACCACTTTGACCTGGATAACTCTGCAGCACTACAAACCCAATTGAAGTCCAGCCCAGCAGCCTGCAGCCCCTGCACTGTACAGCTCCACAGCACCCCAGGCAGCCTCCCCAGCTCCCCTGCAGCAGAAGCCCAGCTGGAAGACAGCATAGAACACATAGAATAGAATAGAATAAACCAGGTTGGAAGAGACCTTCAAGATCATCATGTCCAACCCATCAACCAGTCCAACCCACCCAAACAGCTAACCCATGGCACCAAGCACCCCATCAAGTCTCCTCCTGAACACCTCCAGTGATGGTGACTCCACCACCTCCCCAGGCAGCCCATTCCAATGGCAATCACTCTCTCATGTCCCAGATTCCTTTTCCTGGGCATGCCTGCCTGGCTTGGGGCAGGCTGTGACACTGGCTGGCTGTCCACTAGGATTTCTTGTCTCCCCTAGGATTTCTTGTCTCCTGCAATGCTCTTAGCCAGCAAATGGATTCTTAATTTATTTCTTTCAAACTTCTTTCTGGTAGCTTTCCTCCACGTTTTCAGAAGCAGCAAACTCAGGAGCTGCACAGGCCAACAGAACAAGAGGACACAGTCTCAAGCTGTGCCAGGGAGGTTTACGTTGGATGTTACGAAGAAATTCTTCACACAGAGAGAGATTTGCCATTGGAATGTGCTGCCCAGGGAGGTGGTGGAGTCACCATCCCTGGAGGTGTTCAAAAAAGGATTGGATGTGGCACTTGGAGCCATGGTTTAGTTGTCATGAGGCCAATTACTCTTTCTGGGAAGAACTTTCTCCTCACCTCGAGCCTAAACTTCCCCTGGCACAGCTTGAGACTGTGTCCCCTTGTTCTGGTGCTGGCTGCCTGGGAGAAGAGACCAACCCCCACCTGGCTGCAACCTCCTTTCAGGTAGTTACAGAGAGCAAGAAGGTCTCCCCTGAGCCTCCTCTTCTGCAGGCTAAGCAACCCCAGCTCCCTCAGCCTCTCCTCACAGGGCTGTGCTCCAGACCCCTCCCCAGCCTCCTTACCCTTCTCTGGTCACATTCAAGTGTCTCAATGCCCTTCTTAAGCTGAGGAGCCCAGAGCTGGACACAGATTCATATTCACTGTCCCTGTTACATGAGTCTTGTCTCATCCCTATATTTGTGTGTGTCTCATTCTTTATTTGTGTGACCCTTCAGGATGAACCTTTTGCACACACACAATCCTCTCTTTCCTCCCTCTGTCCTGGGCTATGGACATGACAAAGTAGAGATCACAGAATCACAGAAACATTTAGGCTGGAGAAGAGCCTCAGGATCACCAAGGGACAAGGGACTCTCCCCACCCACACATGCTGCTGGGGTTTGATCACTGACCCTTAGGAGAGACCCACAAAACCTATGTTCTGCTCAGGGGAGCGTAGTACAGGGATGAGGAAAACCTTGCAGGCTCAGGGCTTGGGTTGGATCCAGTTGTTCCACATGTGCAGGGGCCTGATGAGCGGCTGGAGGAGCAAACTGCAAGCTCTGCACACACATAAGCCACTCTTGATTGAAATCCTGTAAATCTTTTCCTTCTCTAATACGTTTCCTTGTCTGATGTAGCTTGATTTCAATTTATGCTGCTCTCTCTCTCTTTTTCTTTTTGGCCTTTCCATCATGTGCAGAACCCTTACAGACAGTCTGTGCACTCTGTTGCAAACGGCTCTCTCATAATAAAAAAGGTATTTTCAGAAGAGAGATCAGTTCCTCATGTCTGAGTTGAAAAGGGACACTGTCCAAGGTAAAAAAGAAGGGAGGGGGGTGAAAAAAAAATCTAATAATCTTAAAATTAGTAAAATATGGTTTTGAAAGAGGAAAAAAAAAATCATAAATATGAGCAGGAATGTTCTGCAGGCTCTGAATGAGAGAGCAAAACTCTGGCAGGAAAAGAAATACCTTCCCCAAAGGAAGTTAAAACTCATGGAGCATCCCAAGGGAGGCATTTTCTGTAGGAGTTGTTTTTAAGGGCTTGTGTAGAGGTTGTAACAGAAGTGTCCACGTCCAGAGAAGCCCCAGATCCCTGCCAAGAGAGGTATTTTCTCCATTAATGAAGTTAGCTGCTTCTTTAGGGACACACTTACAATCCATCATTTGCCTGAAGATAACGTGATATCCCCCCAGCAGACAGCACTGCAGCCCTGCCTGCTTACACCCTGGCAGTGCTCCCCACCAGAGCAAACAGCTGCACTGCTGCTGCAAATGCTGCAGGCATCTCTGGTGGCTCTCTCAGGGAACATCTGTGCTTGTCAGGCTTGGAAGGGACCTCAAGGATCATCTAGTTGTCAATGCACCTCAGTGAAGGTCTGCTCTCCAAAGGAAATCTGTCACTGTGTTCTTCATTTAGCATTATTTAGGAACAAGCTCTGCACCCTGAGGGTGATGGAACACTGCAACAGATTGCCCAGGGAGGTAGCTGAGGTCCCTTCCCTGGAGCTATTCAAGGTTGAGGCTCAGCAAAGCTCTGATCTAGTTGAGGATGCCTCTGCTGACTGCAGAGGGGATTGGGATTAAACTGGATGACCTTTGGAGGTCCCTTCCCAAACCATTCTATGACTGTTCACCTTTGTGATGTGTGGCCAGCAGGTTGAGGGAGGTTCTCCTCCCCCTCTGCTCTGCCCTGCTGAGGAGTATTGTGTCCAGTTCTGGGCTCCATGGTTCATGAGAGATGAGGAACTACTGAAGAGGGTCCAACAGAGGGCCACAAAGATGATGAGCAGACTAGAGCATCTCTCTTACAAGGAGAGGCTGAGAGAGCTGGGGCTCTGAGGCTGGAGAAGAGAAGACCAAGAGGGGATCTGCTGAAAGGAGGTTGTAAGGAGATGGGTGTTGTTCTTCTCTCCCAAGCAAATAGCAATAGGACAAAAGATAAATGGATTCAGGTTGTGTCAGGTGAGGTTTGTGTTGGATATTAGGAAACATTTCTTAACTGAAAGAGCAGTCAGGCATTGGAAGAGGCTGCCCAGGGAAGTGCTGGAATCCCCCTCTCTGGAGGTGTTCAAAAACCATGGCACTTTGGGACGTGGTTTACTGGGCATGGTGGTGTTGGGTTGATGGTTGGACTGAATGATCTTAGAGGACTGTTCCAGCCTTAATGATTCTATGATGTCCAAATTTCATCTCCACCTCTGAAAACCAGTGTAGATTTTGTTTGCCTGGACACTGTGTCCCCACAGCATCCTTGCAGCTAAGCTGAGGCAGTGTGGTCTGTGTGATCAGGTAGTGAGGTGGACTGGGAACTGGTTGAAGGAAAGAAGTCAGAGAGTTGTGGTCAATGGGACAGAGTCTAGCTGGAGGCCTGTAACTAGTGGAGTCCCTCAGAAGTGACCTCATTGGTGTTTATAAAGATGTAAAGGGTGAGTGCTGAGAGGCTGGAGCCAGGCTCTGCTGGGTGATGCCCAATGACAGCACAAGGGGCAATGGGTGGAGGCTGAGGCATAGGAAGTTCCATGGAAACAGGAGGAAAATTATTTCACTGTGAGGGTGACAGAACACTGAAGCAGACTGCCCAGGGGGGCTGTGGAGTCTCCCTCTCTGGAGATATTCAAGACCTGCCTGGATGAGTTCCTGTGTGACCTGCTCTGGGTGCTCCTGCTCTGGCAGGGGGTTGGACTGGATGAGCTCTCGAGGTCCCTTCCAGCCCCTAACATTCTGTGATTCTGTGGATGGTGGTAGGAGGATGAAAGGATGAAACCAGCATTTCTGAAACACTGGAGTGAGTATTGCTGGAAAGAAGGTTGGAGTCTGACCCCTGGCATTGACAGAAGTGAGTTTAGAATCAGGATACCTTATCATGGTTTAGTTGATTAGGTGGTGTTGGATGATAGGTTGGGCACAATGATCTTGAAGGTCTCTTCCAACCTGGTCTGGTCCATTCCATTCCATTCCATTCCATTCCATTCCATTCCATTCCATTCCATTCCATTCCATTCCATTCCATTCCATTCCATCTGTCCTTAGAAGGCAGGATGGTACCTGTGTGAAAACAGAGCTCCTAAGGAAATAAAGCTCTGGAATCTTAATTGAAAACACAAAGGCATAAAAGGATTTTGTCCTTTGTAACGTGGAGAAAGCTTGCTCCCAATTCTTCCAACATTTTAACAAGCAATATTGTGTGTGTACAAGCTTCATGATATCATTTGCCTGGTTATTAAACATCTCTGAGCTCTTCCCCTGCTCCCAAGCACACTCACACACGCAGACATATGGGATATTGATGGTAGCAATTTATTTCTGGGAGGGGAGAAGCCAGCGTGCTCTCAGTCCAGTTATCCTCAGGTTATTTCAGTTTTTATGTTTAATATTGCAGGGATTTTATGGATTTACCAAAATACCATAATTTTTATTTTTAAATCACTTTTTTTTTTTCCCCCCTTTTGTTCCCCCCAGACAGATCCAACACAGGTTGGACCTTATCACACTCTGCTTCAGTTCACTGCCTCCATATGTAAGCGCTGTCAGGGCTGTAATACCCAAAGTATCTGGCTCCAGGGCTGGTTTCACTGCGGTTTTGGAGCACAGATTTTATAATATGCAGTTTCCTTCCTCTGAAGTAAATGGGCTATTCAGTGGAATAAGGTTTCTGAGGCACAGGTCAGACCTTCAAAGGCACTTCGGCAGCCAGTTCCTGTTTAAGGCTGTTCTGCTGATGGGAAGCGAGGTGCCTGCCTTATCCCCTTCAAAGCAGAGGGATTCCCCAAACCATAGCTAAAGCCAGGTTAAACAGGCACTCCCCAGGCAACCTCAGGACTGCTTCTTCCCTAGCTTCCCTGCTAGGCCACTCACATCAAGCACTGGCAGGATGTGCCCTTCTTTGGGTGAGACTTGACTGGTGCAGAGAGAGAGAGAGAGAGCCATCCCCAGACTGTGCCAAGTCACACTGTGGATGAGGCTGAAAGGCTGTTTGCCCTTGGATTGCTTGGGGCTCTGTGATGTTACTGCACACACACATGTGTGGTGAGCTTGCTGCACAGCTGGCCTGCATACACTTGCCTCTGCTGGGGATGTCTGATGCTTCTGGGATGCACCAGGCTGGCTGAGCAGGAACAAAGCAGCTGAACAACACGTAGGCAATGGCACTGATAGTGTCCAGAAGCTTTCTGTGTCTTCTCTGTGAAAGTGCAACCTCTGAAACTGCCCCAAAGCATCAGATCTGCTGTGCTGGAGCATGGTGACAACAGCATGTGCCTCCAGCAGAATTTATCTGCTGCAGTACAGTAGCTGTGAAGCCTGGAGAGGTGCCAGTGCACTTGGAGCTGTTGTACTGGACATTCACCCAAAGCTGCTGTACACCCAGAAAGCCAGCCAAACACAATAAAATCCTGAAAAAGGAAATCTCCAAGAGAAAAGAGGAGGCCATGTGATGTGCAGCTCATCTGTGTGGCATTTTGCCTCCAAAGGAACACAGCCTTTGCTCATCTGTCCCATGAGCTTTGGCTGTCTGGTTTGGACTTGTGCTCTCTGACAGACCACTGCTCTCTGACCTTTTGGGATCTGGGTGGGCAATGGCAGATTTAGGTCAAAATTTACAGTGGCAGAGTAACAGTTCCAGCTCTGTACATGGAAAAGGGTTTGGAAGGGGTGCATCAGGCCATGCCTATACTGCAAAGCCTTTTTGCTTTAGCTCTTGTTAAAGGTGCATAGGGCTGGAGGAAGAGCAAAAGATGCAGTGTGTGTACATGCAGAATTTAAATCACCAGGATGTAGGCTGAGTATGTTTGGGGTTGCATCACAGACCC
Source organism: Melanerpes formicivorus (assembly GCF_026170545.1). Lineage (NCBI taxonomy): Eukaryota > Metazoa > Chordata > Aves > Piciformes > Picidae > Melanerpes > Melanerpes formicivorus. The sequence continues at coordinate 2,260,019 of NW_027142408.1, forward strand.
TGCCATGAGACAGGTGATAAAAAGCAGGGAAAAAGCCTGGCTGAAGGTTCCCAAAGGTTTGCCCTTACTCTGAAGAGCTGTCACTGGTTTCAATAGGAGGAAACAGAGCCCTCAATACACATAGATTATAGTCTAAAACTTGTTTTAGCAGGTGTTAAACTGGGTGGGTGATCCAAAGGACACCTTTGGCCTTCTGGCATTTGCCAGAGTGGGAAAGAGTATGTCAGGAAAAAATAAATCACAATTTCCCTGCTACTCAGATTTTATGTTTTTCCCTTAAATCACCACCAACTACTCTCTGTGCTCATCTCCTTGGTGAGTGCTCATGTTCCTCCAGCAGAGCAGATCCTGTTGCAGCAACTGGGGTCAAGATTTATCTTTCCTTGCTGTTTCTCTCTGAAACAGGTCTCTGAATCCTCAGCAAGTTCTTCCTCCCTTGCCCTGAATGGGAGGAAGATGCAGGCCATTGGAACTGTGCTGGGAAACCCCAGGGAGCTATAGATTGAGGACAGGGCTGAGCTGGACCTCTTACAGGCCTGTGGACAGGGAGAAGTTGTGAAGGGAAGGCAGATGTGCACTCCCTAAGGGTGGAAGAATTGAGCAGATATTCAAGCAAAACCTCACAGGCAATTTCTTCCAGCTAATCCCTGCCATAATTTTTCCCACAGCAAAGCTGATCTGGAAGATCATTTCCATGAGACAGAAGGCAGCTTCATCACGGCTCACTTCTCAGAGGTCTTAGGCACTTGCTTTTAATCATATAGTGTATGCTGACATCTGGTGGCATTCAGTAACCAAATCTTTGTTAAACAAATAAGTTTGGGCTTCAAGGAGTGCATTCTTGTATTGCCCCAGCAGAGCCTTCTCAGACCAGCTCAGACTAGGGCTTGGTGTAATGCACACACATGGGGCTGGCATGGCCCTGGATGTCTTGCAAGACACTGGCCTCCAGACATGGGAGGGACCAACAGCCAAGGGACCTGGCTACATTCAAAAGCAGCTGCTCCAGCACCAAGTGGAGCAGATGGCATCTCACCGTTCCCCATTCTGAACACAGAGAATCACTGCCCTGCAAAGGAGTGATGCAAAACTGCTCACGGGGTTTAGCAGGAGCAGAGCTGCTGTAGAGTCTTGGGTGGTAACAATTCTCCTGCCGTTTGTTTTATCTCTATTTCAGGCTGGAGAAAAAGCAGTCAAAGAGCATGTAGCAAGAGCAAGTCAGAGGTACCAAGCCCTTGTTTCATGGCAAGTGAGAATAAGTAGCACGGAGGCAGCTGTCATGGTTTAAAAGACATCCATGATGTAGCTGTTACATTAAAATTTGGATTAAACTCATGTTTAAATTTCCACTTCCTCCAGTCCTTATCCTGCTTTTGATTAGTTTTAAGAGCAGTTGATGGTCTTGTGATTGGAAGATGTTGCATTTGAAATTTTGTATACATGGTCTGGAATTTTATGTGGAATTGTGGGTTTGATCTTTGACCTCTGTTTACTGCAGCCCTGATTTGCCACTAATTTGATAGCAAGCCATAAGGGCCTACTGTAAACAAGCTGCTCACTTTACATGGCTCATGTTTGGCTCCTAAATGAAGAAGTATGCATGGAATATACTTGGGGTACTGTAGCCTCCTAAAGGAGTAATAAAAACCACATCACTGCTTTAGCTCTCCAGGTGATGTTTACATTTGGTGAAAGTAAGTTGCATGCCTAATAGAGAGAGAAAATGCAATTCTTGTCCACCTTGGGCTTGCTTTGCTTGGAATTGTTCTTTAAAGTAGTTGAGAGCTCAAGTTGTCTCTTTGGAAGTCAGTGGGAGCGCTGCCATTGACTTTTAAAAGGATGGGGATTAACACTCAAGAGGTGGAGTCTAAAAGGCAGAAGTGAAAATGTCCAAGGTCTACAAATCTTTCACTGATCCAGTGTCCAGAAAGGAAGGACAGCATCTTCCCCAAGGTCTGTGATGTACATCTTGATTCCAGCACTCCTGTTTGTCCTACATTTGTAGACTTCAAGACAGAAAGCAACTTCCAGTCAAGACTGTAATTGATAGCAGCTGGAGGAGCACATCCTTGCACCATGGACTTGCAAAGCTGCTGGGGAAAGGGAGGTGCAAGCTGCTTGTGGAAATCAACAGGCTGTCTGTACACATCTTCCACAAGCTGTCCTGTGCTAGCACTTCACAGAAGTATGGAATCACCTGGGTTGGAAGGGACCTTTGAAGGTCATCTAGAACCCTGCCTGCAGCTCACCCCAGGCAGGTTCTCCAGCTCACAGGTTCAGGCCATAGGAGCACAGCCAGCAACACTCTTCCTGGGAAACGCAGACCTCTTTGATCCCAGTTTTGAACTGCAGCAGGGTGGGGAAGGGGAGGCTGAGGGAGACCTCATTGTTCTCTACAGCTCCCTGAAGAGAGGTTGGAGTGAGGAGAGGGCAGCCTCTTCTGCTTGGTGGCAAGAGACAGGAGCAGAGGAAATGGTTTCAAGCTGCATCAGGGGAGGTTCAGGCTGGGTGCTAGGAAATATTTCTGCACTGGAAGAGTTCTCAAACATTGGAATGGTCTGCCCAGGGCAGTGCTGCAGTCACCATCCCTGCGGCTGTTCAAGCGCTGTGTGGACCTGGTGCTTAGGGACCTGGTTTGAGGTTGACCCTGCAGTGCTGGGTAGAAGGTTGGACTGGATGAGCTTTGAGGTGAAGAAGGCAGAGGAACGGTGAGAACCTCCCTCAGCCCAGCAACCTTCCACAGCAGCCAGTTGCTGCTTTCCCTCGTCGCCCCAGGGTATGCTCTCCAACAAGCGCAAAGTGAGGATGACAAATAAGAACATCAGCCTGGTGCTGCTGCTGACATGATCTGCCTTGAAGTAGCTGATGTTGACACTTAAATTGTCAGCAGACTTCCAGCTTAGCTCCAGTTAGAAGAATGGCTCCATTCACACTTCCCTCTGAGCTATTGTTTCAACTCTCTCTAGACCAGGCAAATATCACTGCAGCAGTTTACACTCCAGTTCCACTTTAAAGGGTTTTTGCTTTGTGGGTTTTTTGGTTTGTTTTAGGTTTTTCTTTTGCAAACACAACCCAAATTCACTAGAAAGGGTATTATTTTTCTTTATTATTATTGTTGTTAAATATAAGCTTGGACTCCGGAGAATAATTACACAGTGTTGTAAAAATAGTCTGCAGCAATTTAGGTAGCTGTGAAACGTTGGAGCTGGTTCTTTTCCAGTGTAGCTCTGTGTCCAGGCGGCTGCAGCTCGCTCCAGGGTTTACAGAGGGCTCACTGGAGCCTTAATCACACAAACAGGTATTTCAGGTTAGGCTCCACACAGGAACAAAACGTTTCTTGTTATAAGGGTGTTGTGTTTTGGGGTGCTACGTCATCATCCACCTGAAGCACTACCTCTGCCTTCCCTCTATCAGCTCCTGGCTGGATTCAGATAACATCCTGGTGGGTAATGAAGGCACTGGTTAGGCAGTCAAGTTGCAGAGCATTAATTTAACTTGGGTTTCTTTCCTGTGATTGCATGTTCCTTTCTGTTGTGAGCAAGTTAATCATACTGAGGGGCTGTAGCCTCATTTCTCTCCCAAGTCACCTTTGCTGCTGCTCATTTCTGTCAGCTATCCTTGCTTGCTGGGAGTTCAGTCCCCAGCCTCCTCTCCTTCA